>NW_023605305.1:31913067-33194858 GCF_014898055.3 Talpa occidentalis | reverse complement strand
GCAGCAACATTAAGCTGAAGAGTCCAGTCAGTCCAAGATGTGAAAATAAACAACTGATACTCTACAGTGGACTATGTTGCTAATGTTTTCAACTTAAGATATAGTTTCAAATTAGGATGGGTTAATCAGGATGCAGCACTATCATAAGTCACGGAAGATCTATACTTTATGGGGTGGAGTCCAGACAAATGTTCCCATAGGTCAGAGATAGCTCTTCACCTTGCTTGCTTTGTAGAACTCATCGATCTAATGATTACCCAATTTTTCATCCAGATTAGAAAAATAGTTAACATGTAAAGTTTTTGTCAATATTTTCTAAAGTCCCTCATTCCTTACAATTTATTTGATGTGTCCTACTCTAGGGGCACTGACTCTAACAATTTAAACTTGGAAAAGAGATTACTCACATTACCAAAGAATGTTTCTTTTGACTTCTTTATATACAAAGTTCTTTTAGTACAAACCAAATTCTGATTTTTTTTCAATTTAGTTTATACACAGGTTTCCCATAATAAAACTAGTATATAAACTGTTGGAAGGGACTTTGAAGATTAACCAGTAGTATCTTCTATTATGTGTCTGAATTCCCTCTACACTTCTTGAAAGTTTTCATTCTAAAGTTTAGAATACAGGCATTGCTTTAACAGCGATCAGATTGTGGTCAGGTCTGAAGAGGGAATATGACTACCCCCACCTGAGAAGCCCCTGTATTGATTCCTCAGGGCCAAGATGGTGACATTTTGTCTAATGCTTAATGAGATATTTGTTCCTTCCAAGGATGCTGATAACATCAGCACCTGCTAAACGCCTGAGGTGGTTTTATATTGCAATAGTTTTATGATTGACCAACCCTACACTCCCTAGCCCCCAGGGACCCAAGGATGAAGAAACTCTCCCTACTCCTGCATGTTCCCATATTCCTTTCTTTCTTATATAATCTTTCCTTGCAATTAAGAGGGCAGCCTTTTCTGAGGATTGACTCTGCTGTCTTCTTGACAAGTTGCCACTAGCTAATAAAACACTTCCTTTGTGGAAACAACCTTAAGGTTCAGAATCTGGCTTTCTCAGCTCAAGGAATATGACCCGGTTTGGTCAATAACAAGACTAGAAGCACTGAGTAACCAACTAAACAAGGGTTTTGGACTTAGACAGATGAGTCAAGTTAGAATCTTAATCAAAACCACTTAAGACTTTTTTTTTTAAAGATTTATTTATTTATTATTTATACAAGCACTGGGTACAGTCAGAAGTGCGGGAGGGTGAGAGAATTCACCAGAGCCAGAGCAGGGAGCAGAGCAGGCAGAAGGGCCGAAGCACACTGCTGAGGGGAGCAGCGGGCGGCAGGAGAGGTCTGCACACCATGCGGGACCCTCCTCCAGTGGCTGGGGAGCAGCCGGGGATCGAACCGGCGCTGCAGAGGCTGCAGGCAGCTTCACAACCCAGCGCTCAACTGCTGCACCACCGGGGAGGCCCAAGACTTTTTAGATAAACTGTTTTAACTCTAATCATCAATCTCCTCAGGATTAAGCAAAGAAGTGCAAGTAAAGTACCTAGTGTGTTACAGGACCTCAAAAAATGATTGTTAAAGAACTATTACAATGCAAAAATAAAGAGAACTAACCCATTAAAAAATAGCCAAGGGCCTCCCCAGTGGCGCAGTGGTTGAGCGCTGGGTTGTGAACGAAGCTGCCCGCAGCCTCTGCAGCGCCAGTTCAATCCCTGGCCGCCAGGCGAGGGTCCCACATGGCGCACAGACCTCTCCTGCCGCCCGCTGCTCCCCTCTGCAGCGTACTTCAATCCTTCTGCCTATTCTGCTCCCTGCTCTAGCTCTGGTGAATTCTCTTACCCCCTCCCGCACTTCTGACTGTACCCATCGCTTGTATAAATAAATAAATCTTAAAAAAAAAAATAGCCAAAAGTTCTAGGTATTTCTCCAAGAAAGATATACAAATGGCCAATAAACACATGAAACAATGCTTTATATCATTATCCATTGAAGGAATGCAAATCAAAACCACAATGAGGTATCACTTCACAACCACTAAAAATAGCTAAAATTAAAAAGACAATAACAAGTGTTAACAAAGATACAGATAAATTAGAATCCACATGATTGAATATTATTTAGCCATGAAAAGGAACGAATGGCTATATTCATTCCTACAAATGGATGAACCTTGAAAACATTATGCTAAAAGAAAGCAGCAATCACAAAAGACCTCATGCAATATGGAATGTCCAGAAAAGATAAATCTATAGAGATAGAAAGTAGATTACAGGTTGCCAAAGACTGAAAGGAGGAGGGATTGGGGAGTGATTGCTAGTGAGTATGTGTTTCTTTTAAGAGGTGATGAAAATGTTCTAAGGTTGATTGTGATGGTGATAGCACAACTCTATGACATACTAAAAACCACTGAATGTACAATTAAAATGGGTGAACTGGGGATCAAAACAGGGGAAGAAAGAACACAAAGGAATATGGTAATGGATTGCAGATTATATGGTGACAGAACTATGGGGACTACAATGATGTAGTATGTATTTTAATGATGTATTTTAAATAATAAATAAAAATAAGTCAGACAATCAAAAAATGGATGAATTGTGTGGCATGTGAATTATGTTTCAATAAAGCTATTAAAATTATTTTTTCAGGGTATCCCTGGTGCCTAGGGGTTAAGTCTTAGCACTATCACCATGACAGCCCACTGCAGTGGCCTAAATTCAATCCCTGGCCAGGGAGCTAATCCACATATGGTACAGCAGACCTCTCCTGTCTCTCCCGCTGCTCCCCTTAGCAGTGTATTTCAGTAAATCTGCCTGCTCTGCTCCCCACTCTGTCTCTGGTGAATCCTCTCACCACCCCTACCTTTGGCCTACACCCCAGTTCTTCAAAAAAATTAAAATCTTTTTAAAAATAATCTTTTGAAGTTTAGGAAAAATACAGACAACTCCACTTTAATCAAATCTTTATCTCTACATGTAATATTTCACCAGTACTCAGTTCCAACTGAGAAATAGTTGGACAGGGCAAAAAGTAAGGTTAATTTATAACCAGCAATTCCCCTTAACCTCAGAACAGGTACATGGTCCCATCATAGACAGAAATCCAGTCAAAGAGCTGAGCATTGAAAGTCAAAAAACCTCACAGGGATATGGTAGAAAACATGACCAGATCCCTTCCTTAGCCAACTTGTGGGCTTCAATGGGTTGGGTATGTTCCCCACTGTATACTGAAGGTTAAAGTTCCTTTTTTCCCAAACCCTTAGGTGATTATTAATCATTTAATAAATAAAACTTTTTTCCAACCACTTACCCAAAGACACAGGAAAGAAGGAAAATGCACAGGGAAATCAGAAACCAACACTGTACTGAGCAACTGTGATGTATGCTAGCTATGTTTCGCTTATTAGTCTTCTAATCCCTGAAGTGGATATTTTCACTCTTTTCTAACTGAGGAAAAGGTAAAGTTAACCTGTTGAAAGCAGGCAATGTGATGGAAAGTTGATGAGGTGCTCTTTTCATCGATTAACAATGTCTTTGTGATAATTCCAATCTATAAAAAAGGGATGCAGCACACAGGTGACATATAAGTAGCTTTACAATTTCATTCTAACCATTAGTTAGAAATGTTAGTCAGTACATTAGTCTAGAGGCAGATATAAATCACATAAGATTTTTGTACGTATTCCTTAAATATCTCCCTTAAATAAAATTAAATATTGTGTGTGTATGTATGTGTGTGTGCATCTCCACTGAGAATGCCTAGGAGTAATAACAGTGAGCATCCAGCTAGTAGCACATTTCGTTTCTAAATACCATTCTCCAGTAACAGCAGGTTGATCTACCTAGAGTGAAATATAGTGATATGATTTTTTGCTAATATATTCTATAGGATACCTTCCAAACGCCTAAGCATAGCATCTGAAGCATTTCCAAACTATGATCCAATCTACTGTCAGCTGCTTCGCCTGTTATCTATACACTACTGATCTACCCCTCTACCCAAACATTTGCAAGACAACATATCCTCTACTCCCAAACACAGCTACTCGCCAAGGCTCCTTATGTTTTCAAATCTCATTACCCGTGTACAGGCCTGGCATACCCTTCCTTTACCCTTCTATTGGGCAATCTTGGTCATCCAAGTTCAAATCTATTTCTTCACAATAATTTCTTTTTCTGGATTGCTACACATTTTGAAAAACTGTTTATCTGCTTTCCTCACATACTCAGAGGGTCATATTTAGAGGCCTAAGCATACAGCAGTTAGTCAATCAAAGCTGGCTAAAGGAGAAAAATAGCAGTAAGGACATTAGATCAGGGTCTCCCTGGTGGCACAAGAGGTTGTCTCAGTTCTATCAAGCTATCACCAGCCACTGAGGCATGGGTTCCATCCCTAACCAGGGAGTTAACCCACATGGTGAAGAAGACCTCTCTGGCTCACCCACTGCTCCCCTCAGCAGTGTATTTCAGTCAATCTGCCTGTTCTGTTCCCTACTCTGTCTCTGGCAAATCCTCTCAATCCCTCGCCCTCCCACACCTCTGGCCTACACCCAGCTCTTGTATGCATAAATAAATAAAATCAATCAATCAATCTTTTAAGAAAATAAATAAAAATAAGGACATCAGATCATGTGCAGTGGATACTTAAAATTACTTTGATTAAAACAAAACTACAGGGCCTCCCTGGTGGCGTGAGGGGTTAAGCACTGCACTATAAAGCAATCTGCAGCCTCTGCAGCACAAGTTGAATCCCCAGCTGGCCAGGGAGCAACCCACATGGCGAAGCAGACCTCTTCTGTCTCACCTGCTGCTCCCCTCGGCAGTGTATTTCAGTCAGTCTGCCTGTTTTGTTCCCCACTCTGTATCTGGTGAATCTTCTCACCGCCCCCACCCCCTGCCATCTCTGGCCTACCCCAGCTCATGTATGCATAAATAATCTTAAAAATAAAAATAAAACCAAATGACAACCTTATTTTCAAATTACAATTTGTACCACAGTTATTTTCCCAACTGTGGCCTTTGTAGTGAGATATATTCTATCACTAAAAGGATCAATAACATCTTTCATATTTTCAGCCTACTTCTTTTATCAGTCATAAATATGTCACCTAAACTTTTTCATACTCCATATTCCCCGAAATACCAACACTGGTTAATGTGAACAATTTTATCTCACATTTCATCTCCTGAAAATAAAAGAACTATGATAACTCCATGTTTAAAGTAGAATTTCTTGCTGAAAAATCATAATCTTCTATTCCCAGCAAATTACAAAGCTATACTAATGTGCTCACTATGGCAGTCCTTTATAGTTTGGCTTTTCCTCCAAATAAAACTGGATGGTATTTCAGAGAACATTATAGAAACAGTCAGATTGAGGAGGAAACTTAAAATTCACTATTTTTTAATTTGAGTTGATTTTTTTTTTTTTTAATTTTTTATTTTATTTATTTATTTATACAAGCACCGGGTATAGTCAGAAGTGAGAGAATTCACCAGAGCCAGAGCGGGGAGCAGAGCAGGCAGAAGGACCGAAGCACACTGCTGAGGGGAGCAGCGGGCGGGCGGCAGGAGAGGTCTGCGCGCCATGTGGGACCCTTCCTCAGGTGGCGGGGGAGCAGCCGGGGATCAAACCGGCGCTGCAGAGGCTGCGGGCAGCTTCACAGCCCAGCGCTCAACCGCTGCGCCACCAGGGGAGGCCCAATTTGAGTTGATTTAATAAACATTTGTTCACTATGAGAGATATCCTCACAGGGGTGGGAGGAATAAGTCTTAAGTTTCAAGGATTTTATACAAAAAAGGGAATAAAAACAAGCTAAATACACTACAGCTAAACCAATTTAGAGAGGGACCCAAGAAGTACAGAGTTGTGGATATCTAAAAGGAAGAAATGGTTCCTGAGACTGGGCCTTAAAAGAAAGAATTTTTATAATAGAAATTATATTCCAAGAAGTGAAAGAAGACAGAGACTCAAGAGCTTGTAAAATATATCATGGATTCTGTAAATGTGTCTCATTATCTTTGTGGAACCAAAAGTATGAAAAAAATTAATAATTACTAAGAAGTTCAAGAGAAAAAAGAGTGCCAATTAGTGTTGAGAACTACTACAGCAGGGTTAAAGAGAGTAAGGATGAGAAATAAAGACAAGGACATTTCATAATCTGAGCATTGGTGGCCTTATCTGACCTCAATGAAGTCAGAAAATAGACTAAGATACTTCAGTATGGAAAAACAAAAGTGGTTCGATATAAAAGACTCACTGTGAAAGAGAACAATTAAGGCAAGAAGAAAAACAGATCTTCAGAACAGGGAAAACCTAAACATGTTTGCTGACAGTGGGAATGGATCCAATGGAAAGGCAAAGATGGAAAGATTTTTTTTCAAAAAAAGGAATGTGAAAGGATAATATCTGGAACAAAGCTATGAAAAGAAGTGATTAGAAATAATAGCATGCAAAGAGGAAAGAAAGCTGGGTCTAGAAAGAGGGACTATTATTCCTCTGGGAAAGCAGAGCATTTCTCTGAGAAAAGAGAAAGGAAGTTGAGGTATTCTGTAAGGTTTAGGAAAGAAAGTGCTCAGAGATTTGAGAGGCACACAGACACTTATTTGATAGAAAGGCAGAAAATCAGCAAGGGAAATAAAAAGGATTGAAGCAGCAGTGACAGCTTAGCTGGTTTCAGAAACATAAATTTACAGAAATTCATTCTGCGGATTCGGTGACTTTTTCCAAACAAACTCAGAAGCCTGGGAGGCTATGAGAAGAAAGTAAACCGTGGGAAAGGAAAGCAAAAAGTGACTTGCCCAAATTAAAATTACTCAGTTTGGCAGGGGTTGAGACCAGTACCCAGCCAGCTTGGGTTTTTAATTCACCACTCTCTTTTGACCATGCTGCCTCCCTTTTGAACAAAATTTTCCTAAGGCTGGTTAAATTTAAAAGCTAATGGTGAGTTTAAAAGTGTTAAAGTCATGCCATTAAAACAACTGTAATGAGATACTTATTCTTTGAATAATAAGACAATAAAATTAGGACTTTTTTTCTGCCGTCATTAGTTGTAAAAAGTCAGAACCATTCGCTGCCAGAAAAAAATAGGATGTCCCTTACCTGGCGGCTTCAGGAAAACCCATCTTGTACAGCGTGACAACTACAGCTCCTCCAAGGCCTAAATTATGCTGAAGAGCAACCTTTGCACCAGGAACCTGCCTTTTTCCGGCTTCCCCTCTCAGCTGCCAGCAGAGTTCAGCACATTGAGCCAGACCTAACAAATCAAACACAGAGCAGCCAGATACATTGGTTTATAAAGTGGCCGCATCAGCTTTCACAAGACAGCAAAAGGCTAACTTTTAATTGTGATTTTTAATAAAAACACTTAATTAAGCCCACATATTAAAACCTAAATAATAAATTTTCTTAAATGCACTGATGGTTTTTGCACGTATTTTCCCCCTAAATAATCTCAGTATTTAGACATTATCCAGGCCTAAGAAATTCTCTGCACTCTTTAAAAAATTTATCCAAGCTGTCATTTTCTGGCCATGTTGAAAGAGAAAACACTGAATATACTGTTCTGTGGTCTGCATTATAAAAATAATTACTAATTTTATCATTTATAATGTATCAAAAGAGAAATGTAGGATTTGGGAATTCATAAAAATTCCCCAAAAAGGAGGAATTTTCCCATTATTTTTCCCAAATAGATCCCAAGAAAGATCAACTGTATTTCAGAGTTATTCACAGGTATTCACAAAAATAATCTCTAGAATCACAAAAATAACATTTTGTCCCCTGGTAATAAAATCAAAGTTTTTTAGAGCTGGATAAGAACTTAAGGATGCAAATACTGTTCTCAGTTCTCCAGAACTCCCATCCCTCCTGACCAGTTCATCCAGTTCCTCAGAACCAGTTCCAAACTGATAATCAGTGCCTGAGATGTGGGATAAGAACAGGAAGGAAAGAGGATGACAGAACTCTCCAGGTTCTATCTAAAAGAAGGCCAGGGGGCCTCCCCGGTGGCGCAGCGGTTGAGCGCTGGGTTGCGAAGCTGCCCGCGGCCTCTGCAAAGCTGCCCGCGGCCTCTGCAAAGCTGCCCGCGGCCTCTGAGGCACCGGTTCGATCCCCGGCTGCTCCCCGGCCACCAGAGGAGGATCCCACATGGTGCGCAGACCTCTCCTGCCACCCGCTGCTCCCCTCAGCAGTGTACTTCAGTCCTTCTGCCTGCTCTGCTCCCCGCTCTGGCTCTGGTGAATTCTCTCACCCTCCCGCACTTCTGACTGTACCCAGTGCATGTATAAACAAAATAAATAAATAAATAAATAAATAAATAAAAGAAGGCCAGATGAGGATTTACAGAATTCAAACAAAAAGGCAGATGACTTTATAATGGGGTAGTCTAACAAAAATGGGCTGAAGAGAGTATTAGGCCCATCAGAGATTTCAGAGGACATCTCTGGGTCAAACCCAGAAAAACTGATACCAGAGGAATGACAAAGACCAGGGAGGAGGTCCTGCGAAAAGTTTCGTAATTTTCCCCTCTGGGGAAATGAAAAAGTCCATAGGATCTGAAGAGCCCTATTTATTTTGGCAAACAAACTACTCTAGTGTTGGGTGTGACAATGAGAAAGGCTATGAAATGGTGCACAGTTTCACAAAGTCCTGTGTTTTTCTAATATTAAGGAGGAAGGACAAACTGAATGATTCTACTAATCCAAACTTTGAGGCAATTGATTTACTAGATATTGGTATCTGCCATTGCAACAGGGTGGTCCCCAGGAAAGGAGGTTCCAGGTTCCCTGCCCCACCCAAGGGAGGGTGGAGCTGAGCAGGAAGAGGAGAAGCTGCAGAAGAGACTAAGGAAGGAAGCAGGATGGAGAAGGAGACCTGGAGGAGGCACATGGAGCCTAGAGACACGTAAAGAAACTGCGCTTGTCTTTTGGTCGTGGACTGGGTGACACAGATGTGGGTGAGACCTGTGGGGAGGTGACAATGGCAGCTTTTATCTTGATGTTGATTTTGCTCTTTTCCTTCCGGGCTTGTCCGGTTGTTTGTGACCCTTTTCTGTGGGTCCCCACTGGAAGATGCTTTAGACTTGTAGCAGGCTTTGGGGCCTTGTTCTGGGCCAATCCCATATGGATGGAGTTTTACCCACGAGGGGACGGGTAACTTTGGGTGCTTCATTTAGAAACTAGACTCTTTGCCTTACCTATATTGTTTCCTAGTTTTTATTAAAGTTCCTTCCCATTAAAGTCTCATATGTTTTGTGTTGATGCGGCGGATGGCAGAACCCATTTAGAATAAGCAGGTTTGCGGGGTTTGGGCTGCCCCTCTCCCTGTCCTATAACACCATAACAAAAAGCTCAAATGTTTAACAAACTTGTTAAGACACCAAAAAAAATGTATTTGAACTGGTCTTACATATACATGGGTGGAAAATATTGATAGTTTTCTTCCCAGAAGTATAATTAACACATAGTTTACAAATAACTGAGAAAAAATTCAACCTCACCTTGATCAAATCAAACAGAACGATACAATTTTTAACCAATCAAACGAACAAGGATGTTTAAAAATGGGACTAATCAACGCTGGGGAAACCACAGCAAGAGAGCCATCTCCATTCAATATTGGCAAAAGTTCTAACCAATACAACCTTTTTGGAAAGCAATGTGTAAAATTAGTAAGAGGCCTTGGAAGTCATTCTATGGAAATAAGCATAGACAACTTAATACACACAGCTATCAGTTCAGGACATTGTTATAATAGGGAAAGCCTACATAATCCAGATGTAAAATAAATGGTTATGAAAACTATGAGCTATCCATGTAACAAGTATTATGTTCCTATTTTAAAATAATTTTAAAAAGTTTTACAGAAGATGTTTAAAAAGAGGTTTGTTATAAAGCATTATAGGAAAGACTTATGATATAATCATAGTAAAAAATGCAAGGAGCCAGTGAGATGTTCATCGACCCATCCACCCAAAAAATATTTATTGAATTCCTATTATACACCAGACACTGCATAAAGGCTCAGAAGATCCAACAAGAAATAAGAGAGGCATGATCTTTTTGCTCAGGAATAGTCTGAGATATATAGATGCGGGTATTTACAACACAGTCTGATAATGTCATCAGAGGCATTACCACAAACATATAGAAGAGGATACCTAGCATAGTTTGCCAGGCCAAGGAATCATTCCCATATGAACAAAGAACTATCTAAATTGAATCCTACAAATAGAGAGCTAGTCAGACAAAAAGGAGGAAAAAATGCTTCAAGGAGATGAGCATATATGCAGAGAAGGAACATGGGGTGCTATGTTAAATCAGCCAAAGCAGATTTCAGAGCAAAGACTTGCCAGGAAAAGGTCATAAATGATAATGGGGAAAATAAAGAACTGTATTAACAGATGATATAAATTGCCTATACAAAATTTTTATTTACTTTTTATATCCTAAAAGGAGAGGTTTATTTTTTATTTATTTTTTTTTTTCTGTGTGTATTTTTATTCCATTGCCATATGATTTTGATTAGTATTGCTTTGTGGTATAATTCAAAGTCTGGGTGTGTGATACCTCCATATTTCTTTTTTTTTTTTTTATCTTAAATTTTATTTTTATATTCCCCCATACAATTGCAAACGCCCCATTCTGACCCCAATCCTTCCCCTCCCGCCCCCCACCCCCCAAAAAGTGTCTCTGGTTCATAGTTTTTTGTTGATTTTGATTTTCACTTTCTTATATTCATTTTCCTGGTCCCTTATTTAAGTTTTCTAGATTCCTGCTATGAGTGAGACCATCCGGTATTTTTCTTTTTCTTTTTGGCTTATTTCGCTGAGCATGATCCCTTCCAGCGCCATCCATGTTGCTGCAAATTGCATGTGTTTATCTTTTTTGAATGCTGAGTAATATTCCATGGTATATATGTACCACATCTTCTTGATCCAGTCATCTACTTTTGGGCATTTGGGTTGTTTCCAAAGCTTAGCTATTGTAAACAGTGCTGCTATAAACATAGGGGTGCAGGTGCTCTTTGGAATTGATGTTTCTGTGTCCTTTGGGTAAATACCTAGGAGTGGAATTGCTGGATCATATGGAAGCTCTATGTTTAGTAGGTCCAGAAATCTCCACACAGCTCTCCATAGTGGTTGGACCAGTTTGCACTCCCACCAACAGTGCAGAAGAGTTCCTTTTTCTCCACATCCTCGCCAACATTTGTTGTTGCTAGTTTTTTTAATATGTGCCATTCTCACTGGTGTGAGATGGTATCTCATGGTAGTTTTGATTTGCATTTCCCTGATTACAAGTGATGTTGAACATTTTTTCATATGTCTGTTGGCCATTTGCATTTCCTCTTCAGAGAAGTTTCTTTTTAGCTCTTCTGCCCATTTTTTGACTGGATTATTTTCTTTGTTGTTGCTGAGTCTCATCAGCTCTTTGCAGATTTTTGTGATCAGTCCTTTATCATTAGTGTTGGGTGCAAAAATGTTCTCCCAGTTGGTGGGGTTTCTCTTTGTTTTTGTTATTGTCTCTTTTGCTGTGCAGAAGCTCTTTAATTTGATGTAGTCCCAGCTGTTTATCTTTCTCTTCACTATCACTGCTTTGGGTGATGTGTCTGTAAAGATGTCTTTGATGTGCAAATCCCGTAGTGTTTCGCCTATATTTCCTTCTATGTATTTTATGGTTTCAGGTCTTATGTCTAGTTCTTTAATCCATTTTGAGTTGATTTTTGTGTATGGTGTGAGGTAGTGGTCAAGCTTCATTCTTTTGCATGTAGCGACCCAGTTTTCCCAGCACCATTTATTGAACAAACTTTCTTTGCTCCAATGCATAGTCTTTGCTCCTTTGTCAAAGATTAGTTGACCATAAATCTGTGGGTTTATTTCTGGATTTTCTATTCGATTCCATTGGTCTGTATGTCTGTTCTTGTTCCAATACCATGCAGTTTTGATGATTATGGCTTTGTAGTATAGTTTGAAGTCTGGGAGTTTGATGCCTCCATTTCCTTCTTTTTTTTTCAGTAGAGCTTTGGCTATTCGGGGTTTTTGGTGATTCCATATGAATTTCATCAATAATTGTTCTATTTCTTTGAAGAATGCCATTGAGATTTTGATTGGAATAGCATTGAATCTGTATATCGCTTTTGGTAGGATGGCCATTTTTTTTTTTTTTTTTTTTTAATAGAGGCATGCTTTATTTATTTATTTGTTTTGTTTGTTTGTTTTTGTTTATACATGCACTGGGTACAGTCAGAAGCGCGGGAGGGCGAGAGAATTCACCAGAGCCAGAGCGGGGAGCAGAGCAGGCAGAAGGACTGAAGTACACTGCTGAGGGGAGCAGCGGGCTGCAGGAGAGGTCTGCGCGCCATGTGGGACCCTCCTCCGGTGGCTGGGGAGCAGCCGGGGATCGAACCGGCGCCTCGGGCGCGGGCAGCTTCGCAACCCAGCGCTCAACCGCTGCGCCACCGGGGAGGCCCAGGATGGCCATTTTAATAATGTTTATTCTTCCAATCCATGAGCAGGGGATGTCTTTCCATTTCTTTGTGTCTTCTTCTATTTCTTTTAACAGTGTTTTATAGTTTTCTTTGTATAGGTCCTTTACCTCTTTTGTTAGATTTATTCCCAAATATTTGATTTTTTTTGTTTCAATAATAAAAGGGGTGGTTTTTTTGATTTCTTCTTCTTCAGATTTATTGTTTGTGTATAGGAAGGCTACTGACTTTTGCGTGTTGATTTTGTATCCTGCCACTTTACTGAACTGACTGATGAGTTGAATTAGTTTTAGGAGAGGTTTATTTTTAGAAAGGAAAGGAGAAGATGCTTGCATATAGTTTTATATGGTTTTTCTAAGTGGAAAATTTATTTTTTTTTTAATTTTCTTTTAAAGATTTATTTATTTAAGCATGCAAGAACTGGGGTGTAAGCCAAAGGTGTGTGGGGTGAGAGGATTCACCAGATAGAGTGGGGAGCAGAACAGGCAGATGTACTGAAATACACTGCTGAGGTGAGCAGGGGGCGAGACAGGCGAGGTCTGCTTCCCTGTGTGGGTTGCTCCCTGACCAGGGGATCAAACTCATACTGCAGTGGCTGTCGATAGCTTGACAGCAATGTCTTTAACCCCTGTTCCACCAGGGAGGCCCAATTAGAAAATTTAAAAGGAATTCATGTTTTTAAACTGACAATGAACAAAAGAATATCCTGTTCGAATGCTTAAATCTTGTTCTTTTATTATGAATATTGTTATGGCAGCTTGAAGCTTTTTTTTTTTTTTTCCACCCCAGATCTGAGCAAGTTAACAAGAAACCAACATTTTGGAACATAAACTTTTTTTTTTTTTTTTTTTTTTTTTTTTTTTATACATGCACTGGGTACAGTCAGAAGCGCGGGAGGGTGAGAGAATTCACCAGAGCCAGAGCGGGGAGCAGAGCAGGCAGAAGGACCGAAGTACACTGCTGAGGGGAGCAGCGGGCGGCAGGAGAGGTCTGCGCGCCATGCGGGACCCTCCTCCGGTGGCCGGGGAGCAGCCGGGGATCGAACTGGCGCCGCAGAGGCCGCGAGCAGCTTCGCAACCCAGCGCTCAACCGCTGCGCCACCGGGGAGGCCCTGGAACATAAACTTTAAAGCTAATTCTCCAATACTGATTTCCCACTAAAGTAGCAATATCTTACAATTAAACTAAAACCATTTACAGAAAAGAACCTTACATCCTCATCACCCCATTTTAATTCAGCATGTTTTGGAAGCATTGATTTGACCATTTTCTGATTCTTTCAGAATTTCTATTGCAGTCTGTTATCCAAGAAACTAGGGTAAAAATATTTAAACGACTCAGAACTGTCATTCTGATACATTTTCCAGGAGTCGGAATTCTTTCTTGGGATACAATTAATGGCCAAATGTCAGACTTAAAGTATATTCAAATGTTTGTATGCAGCAAGTAAACATTTACTTTTCAATAATTCCTCATCCTTAGTCAGAACACCAATCAAGTCATTAAGATTTATAAGTTTTTCCCTCAACATACTACACCACCACTACTAAATACTATCCCTCAAAGACTGATGGCTAGGGGAAATTTTTACCAATACCATGGACTCTCTTTGAAGTATTTAAAAAGTATTTAAAAAGTACATAAATTCCATCTTTGGGGAGGTTTTAAGTCAGCTTTATAATTTCCAGGGAAAAGAACTAGATGACTTGCCAAGATTGGCAAAATTGTTACATAAGATTTTTCAAATTATTTCTTTTAAATCCAGTGTCAACAAGGTCACAGAAAAAGTAACACTCTCATATTCCATTGTTGAGAATAAACATTAGCAAAACATTAGCAAAATCTTTTTTGAAGAAAATTTTACCAATTTTTATGTATGTACTACTCTTTGACATGGTGCGTCCACTCTTTGGAATTTATCCTATGGGTATACTTGCAAAAATATGCAAAGACTCGAGGAAGCTTACTGGAGCATTGTTTACAATACCAAACTTAATACATTTTATATGTCTCCCAATAAGTAAGAAACTAGGGAAATGTCTTGCAATGCGAATATTAAAACATGAGATACTAAAAAGAATTACAAATTACTTGCAAGCGATAATATGAAAACACATTCAAGATGTAAGTAAAAAATGCAGTCTGTTTTTTCTCCTACCTGTAATTTTTGAAATCACATTTTAATGATTTGTCATTCATTCATTTACACTCATTTGGGGAGTACAACTTCACCCCTCAACATGTGCACATGCTTCACTTGCCCTCTACCGAAGCTCCACTGCCAATATACTATTTATGTGACTTTTTTATTCTATTTTTCTGTATGTGATACACACATAAGAACATATACAGAGAGAGAAAGATTCTATAAACACACATTTACATATGTATTTGTACAATATAACAATTTTTGGAAAAATACAAAGGTATTCAAAGGGATTGACTGTGAGGAATAGAACTAAGAATAAGGATAAAGAGAAGGACTTCTTAAATGTTAAAATTTGCCATCCAGCTATAATATTAAAAAGCTTATCTTTTTCTTTAAAGATTTATTTATTTATGCATACAAGAACTGGGGTATAAGCAAGAGGTGTGGGGGGTGGGTGGATTCACCAGAGACAGAGTGGGGAGCAGAACAGGCAGATGTACTGAAATACACTGCTGAGGGGAGCAGCGGGCAAGTCAGGAGAGTTCTGCTGAGCTATGTGGGTAGCTCCCTGGCTGGCTGGGGATTGAACTTGTGCTATAGTGGCTGCGGATAGCTTCATAGGTTGCGTCTTAACCCCTTGCACCTCCAAGGAGGTCCTAAAAAGCATATCTTTGGAAAACTATTTGGCAGTGTCTTATAAAGTTAAACATGCGGAGCCTCCCTGGTAGCTCAAGTGGTTAAGTCTCAGCACTATGAAGCTATCCGCAGCCATTGCCAGGGAGCTAACCCACATTGCCCAGCAGACATCTCCTGTCTCACCTGTTGCTCTCCTCAGCAGTGTATTTCAGTCTATCCACCTATTCTGCTCCCCACTCTGTCTCTGGTGAATCCTCTCACACACACACCCCCCTCTGGCCTACACCCCAGCTCTTGTATGCATAAATAAAATAAATCTTTAAAAAAATAAATTAAATTAAACATGCATCTGCCCTATGATCCAGCAATTCTACTCTGAGTTATTTAACTCAAGAAAATGAAAAAAGTATGTCTATAAACAGACTTGTACAAAAAGTTAATAGCAGCCTTATCTGTAACAGCCCCAAAGAAAAAGAACTCAAATGTCTATCAACAGAAGGATGAATAAACAAAGTGGTATATATAAACAAGAGGATACTACTTAGCGATAAAAAAGAATGAATTATTGATATGGGAATAATCTGGAAGAAACTTACATTCTACTGAGTTAAAGAAGCCATACACAAAGGAGTACATATACATACTATGTGGTTCCATTTCTATGAAGTTCTAGAATCAGCAAAAAACTAGTCTAATGTGGTTGATTAGCCTGGTTGTAGGGGGAGGAGTTAGAAAATGGGAGAAAGGGAAGCCATAATCTATGATTATGGAAATGTCCTGTATCTTGTTTTAACTGGTAGCTACATGATGTACACAACAATCAAAACCAATCATTTAAAATTTATAATTCAATGCTTTTTATATGTACAGATATGTTTAACCATCACTATAATCAATTCAGAAAGTACTCATTACAACAAAAAGAAATCCAGCATACTCTTTAGCTATTCCTCTCCTATCTCCTTCAGTCCTATGCAAATACTAATATACTTGCTGTCTCTATAAATTTGCCTATTTTGGACATTTCATATGAATGAGATCATGTAACATGTGATCTTTTCTGACTGCCTTCTTTAACATAGCAAAATATTTTCAAGGTTTAAGGTTTATGTTGTAGCATGGGCCAGCACTTCATTTCTTTTATGGTGGAAAATATTCCATTATATGAATATAGCACATTTTGTTTATCCAGTCATCAGGAGATGGCAGACATCTAGGCTATTTCCACCTTTTGGTTATTATAAATAATGCGGCTAATATAAACAATTGGGATTTTGTGAGAACTGTACATTTTATTTATATGCCAATTTTAAGAAAAAAATAGGGATATGAAAAATCATACTATTACTATAAAGCATGATTTCTGAGTCTTTTAGTGGAAAGCAGAACAAAAGTATCTCAGAATGGCAAACAAATCAATTAAAATAAAAATATGCTCTTTCAAGGAGGAATAAAGTGTCATTAAAAAACAATTAAGTGAAAGCTCACATTCATCTCCTGGTGAAACAGAAGTTTCCTATATGAGAGTGAGCAAGCAGTCTGAAAGGAGAAATTAAATCACCATCTCAAATACTAACTGTAATTCTTTAATGCTTCAATGACCATACCACACAAATATTTATTATCACCCCAACTTCTCTATGTCCCATTAGCAATAACAACATTCAAGTATGACCTAATTCTTTTGAGGGATAAAGGAAACAGTTTAGTCTATTTACCAAAGACAGAAATATAGTTTAAAAGTAATGTCTGTGTGGCACTGGGCACAATATTTACACAGGGACACTGTTGCCTTGGGACCAATCATACTAAAAGGAAAATTATTTTCTTTATAAATTAAGACCGTTCTTTTCCTAAAATGGTTATAAATTGTTTCTCACACTATGATATAAACAAGGACTTTATTATTACCACCAGTTAACTGGCTACATTAATGGTTTCCTTTGTAGAAATGGTAGTGTTAGGGGGAAAGGAGAGGAAAATACTAACATTTATTGTGTTCCTACTTTGTTTTGAGGATTCTGCTATATACTTTACATATACATATTTCCTTATTGAACCCACAAAACAACCACATAAGGAAGATTTTATTCCCATTTTACGGTGTTCTAGTTTGTCAGGAATATGTCAGCTCTTTTCAAACACCATTATGAACATCCCATTCCCATTTTTTCCTTTAACTTTTTTTTTAAAGATTTATTTATTTATGCATACAAGAGCTGGGGTGCAGGATCTCCCTGGTGCGCAGGTGGTTGAGCACAGCGTTGTGAAGCTGTCAGCAGCCTCTGCAGTGCCGGTTCGATCTCCACCAGCCGCGGAGGTACCCACATGGCGCAGCAGACCTCTCCTGTCTCTCCTGCTGCTCCCCGCAGCAGTGTATTTTGGCCAATTTGCCTGTTCTGTTCCCCGCTCTGTTTCTGGTGCATCCTCTCACCCTCTCCCACATCTGGCCTGTACTCTGGTTCTTGTATAAATAAATCTTAAAAAAAAAACACAAGAGCTGGGGTGTAGGCCAGAGGTGCGGGGTATAGAGTGAGAGGATTCACCAGAGACAGAATGGGGAGCACAACAGGCAGACTGACTGACTGAAATACACTGCTGAGGGGAGCAATGTGGGTGAGACAGGAGAGGTCTGCTGTGCCATGAGGGTTGCCTCCCTGGCCAGGAATTGAACTCATGCTGCAACAGCTGCGGATTGCTTCATTGTGCTGATGCTTAACCCCTTGCACCATAAAGGAAGCCCTTTTCCTTTAACTTTTTTAGTTGATTTGTTCTTTGCCCAATTGTTATTGGCAACTCACGCAGCTATGTTGTTAAAATAGTTGTTGCTGATTGTTCTCAACAAATGACTCTGGGGACAAACTTTCCACGAGTAAGTTCTCAGTTACACAAAGACAAGACTTTCATACTAGGGAACTGTCAGATAGGTCAAATAAAAGCATACCTCAGAGATATTGTGGGTTTGGTTTCAGACCACCACAATAAAGTAAACATCACAATAAAGTGAATCACATAAATTTTCTGATTTCTCAATACATTTAAAAGTTATGTTTACACTATAATTCTGATCTTTTGTTTGTAATACCAATGTATATAAATTTATTTAAAAATATTTCATTACTGAAAAATGCTAACTATCCTCTGAGCCTTCAGCAAATTGCAATCTCTTCACTAGTATATTAATTTGTAAAAAAAAAAAAAAAAAACCAAACACATATGCAAAGCACAACAAAGAAAAGTACAATGAAACAAGGTATGCTTGCAATGACACTTCTCTTGATTATGACTGTTTCAACTCTTTTCTACTCCTCCAATGCTAGCTAGACTGCTTATTTTCACCATGTTTAGCAGACTGTTGGTTTTCAAAGCTACCATGGAACTGGGGAAAAGGCAGTGGTATTAGAGCAAGTCAAAATGCCACAAAGCTTACTGTTCTTACGGAAATTTAGCTGTTTGTTTGTTTTTAATAAATATTCCCCCCAGATAGTTGTAAGCCTTTGGTTAATTTTCAAAGTTCTGAAAAAAATTTTCCGGCACTCTTGGTATTTTTATAAAGAGTATTTTCAGATGTTGTTATTTTGCCACTCCCAATGAAGTCATTCTAATTCCCCTCATTTTTAGGTTTCTTTATTAGATTATTTAGAGCATTCTAGTAGTAGTATTTTGTGGGGATTATAATATATTTAGAAATACATGTATTATAACACACAAATAAGAAAAGGAGATGAATGAATGGAAAAATACACTGTTGCAAAAATATCTCACATTATATGTGAAGTGGTATAGCATTATTTGAAGGTAGAATGTGATAAACTAAAGATGCATGTGGCAAATCTTAGAGCAACTACCAGAGAATGAGAAAAAGAAAAATTCAAGAAGAGAAAAAGTAAAATGCTAAACAATACCCAATTAACAAAATGATAGCATGGAAAGAGAGAAAAAAAAAGTAAAAAATAAGACAAAACAAATTGCAAGGTTTCACATTATAATGCAACTATCTATGTACATATTTGTCTCTCTTACTCTCATGTAATCTACTTTTCTGTGTTAGATCATAAGCTTACTAAATTTGAGTGATAAAGTAAAATAAATAAAGTTAATTGCTATAATGAAAAAATTATTAATGATAATATTTGTATTTTGGAATTTAAGAATTTATAAAATTTTAATCAATAAGACAATTAGGAAAGAATAAAACTTACCTATCTTTATAAAAATAAATCACAGAATTTTAGTATTAAGTTACTTAAGAAATTCTTTGTACAATTTCATTTTAAAATTAAGGAAACTAAGTGTCAGAGTGATTAATTAACTTCTAGTTCAGTTCTACCAAGACAAAATGCCAAAAACATACAACTATGTGCTGAATTCAAATGATTCTTTTTTTTTAAATGTTTCTTTCTTTTTTTTTTTTGCATAGATGAACTAGGGTGTAGTAGGCCAGAGGTGTAGGGATAAGAGGATTCACCAAAGAGAGTGGGGAGCAGAACAGGCAGATGCACTAAAATACACTGCTAAAGGGACTATCAGGACAGGAGAGGTGTGCTGCACCTGGCCAGGATAGAACTCAGGCCATAGTGGTGAAAAAGCTGATACTTAATCCCTAGGCCACCAGGGAGGCCCTCAAATGATTCTTGTCTAACAGGTCTAACAAGTTCTACATTTGAAAACATGTTGCTAATTAAGCAGTACACCTGTTTGAAAATAACCAAACGTTTAGAAATATATTGTTGGATTTAATTATTAAATTCTCATCAACTAATCAAAATTGAAGTGTACTGTACTTAAGGAAAACAAAATATACCATGGCTAAACATTTTTTTATTTTAATATATTTTATTTTATATAATTCTTAAATCATTTTTCATTTTTGCACAATGTATGCATTTTCATTTTGGTTATATTCCCCATATAATTCTCACCCCCCCTTATCTGACCCACCTAAACATTCATTTTATATTTTTTTTTTTAGCATGGGGAAATCTTTTTTTTTTTTAATTTTTTTATTTTAACATTTATCAATTTTTTTACTTTTTTTTAGACAATATTTGCTTCCCCCCACCCCCTCAGATTGAGTCCCCATTGAATCTCCTTCCCCAAGGCACTCATGCACCATCACCACAGTCCCCTGTGCTCCTCCCTCCCTCCCTCTCACCCCTCTCCCTCTTCCTCCCCTGCAGGATGTCTCTGGTTTACAATTGTCTGTTTTTGCTTTCTTGTGGTTTGTACTGTAATTATTATTTTTTCACACTGATGTCCTATTTGGTTCTCCTATATTCCTGTTATAAGTGAAACCATCCGAAATTTTTCTTTTCTTTCTGGCTTATTTCACTGAGCATTATTCCTTCTAGCTCCATCCACGTTGCTATGCATGGCATGAGTTTATCTTTTTTTTTTTTTTTTTTTTTTTTTTAAATAGAGGCATGTTTGTTTTTATTTATTTATTTATTTTTGTTTATACAAGCACTGGGCACAGTCAGAAGCGCGGGAGGGTGAGAGAATTCACCAGAGCCAGAGCGGGGAGCAGAGCAGGCAGAAGGACCGAAGTACACTGCTGAGGGGAGCAGCGGGCGGCAGGAGAGGTCTGCGCGCCATGCGGGACCCTCCTCCGGTGGCCGGGAGCAGTCGGGGATTGAACCGGTGCTGCAGAGGCTGCGGGCAGCTTCGCAACCCAGCGCTCAACCGCTGCGCCACCGGGGAGGCCCGAGTTTATCTTTTTTGATTGCTGAATAATATTCCATTGTGTATGTATACCACATCTTCTTGATCCAGTCATGTATTTTTGGGCATTTGGGTTGTTTCCAGGTTTTGCCTATTATAAATAGTGCTGCAATAAACATAGGGGTACAGGTGCTCTTTTGAATCATGGTTTTTGTGTCCTTTGGGTAGATCCCTAGTAGTGGAATTGCTGGATCATATGGTAGCTCCATTTTTAGTAGATTGAGGACCCTCCAGATAGCTTTCCACAGTGGTTGGATCAGTTTGCACTCCCACCAGCAATGTAGGAGAGTTCCTTTTTCACTGCATCCTCACCAGTATTTGTTGTTGCTTGTTTCTTTGATATGTGCCATTCTTACTGGTGTAAGGTGGTATCTCAGTGTGGTTTTGATTTGCATTTCCCTGATGATAAGGGATGTTGAACATTTTTTCATATGCCTGTTGGCCATTTGCATTTCCTCTTTGGAGAAATGTCTTTTGAGTTCTTCTGCCCATTTCTTTGACTGGATTGTTAATTTTGTTTTTGTTGAGCCCTGTGAGTTCTTTGTATCTTTGTGATCAGTCCCTTATCAGTTGAATGGAGTGCAAAGTTTTTTTCCCAATCAGTGGGGTGTCTCTCTGTTTTGGTTAATGTCTCTTTGGCTGTACAGAAGCTTTTCAGTTTGATGTAACCCCAGGTGTTTATCTTTGTCTTCACTATCACTGCTTTGGGTGATGAGTCTTTAAAGATGTTTTTGAGATGTATGTCTTGCAATGTTTTACCTATATTTTCTTCTATATATTTTATGGTTTCAGGTCTTATGTCCAGTTCTTTTATCCATTTTGAGTTTATTTTTGTGCATGGTGAGATGTAGTGGTCTAGTTTTATTTTTTTGCATGTGGAGGTCCAGTTTTCCCTGCACCATTTATTGAACAAACTGTCCGTGTTCCATAGCATATTCTTTGCTCCTTTGTCAAAGATTAGTTGTTCATATAATTGTGGCTTTACTTCTGGGCTCTCTATTCGGTTCCATTGGTCTGTGTGCCTGTTTTGGTTCCAGTACCAAACTGTTTTAATTATTATGGCTTTGTAGTATAGCTTGAAGTTTGGAAGTGTGACACCTCCTTTCTCCTTTGTTTTCATCAGTAGGGCTTTGGCAATTCGTGGTTTTTTGTGGTTCCATATGAATTTCATCAGTATTTGTTCTATTTCTTTGAAGAATGTCATTGGGATTTTTATTGGAATAGCATTGAATCTGTATATTGCTTTTGGGAGGATGGCCATTTTAATAATGTTGATTCTTCCAATCCATGAGGAGGGGATATCTTTCCATTTCTTTGTGTCTTCTTCAATTTCTTTTAACAGTGTTTTATAATTTTTTTTTGTATAGGTCTTTCACCTCTTTTGTTAGGTTTATTCCCAAGTATTTGAATTTTTTGGTTTCAATTATAAAAGGGATGGTTTTCTTGATTTCTTCTTCTTCCGACTGATTGTGTATAGGAAGGCTACTGATTTTTGTGTGTGGATTTTGTATCCTGCTCCTTTACTGAACTGGTTGATTTTTTTTTAAATATTTATTTATTTGTGCACACAAGAGCTGGGGTACAGGCTAAAGATGTGGGGGGTGAGAGGATTCACCAGAGACAGAGTGGGAAGCAGAACAGGCAGACTGACTGAAATACACTGCTGGGGGGAGCAGCGGGCGAGACAGGAGAGGTCTGCCTCGCCATGTGGGTTTCTCCCTGGCAGAGACTGCGGATTGCTTCATACTGTGGTGCTTAACCCCTTGCGCCACCAGGGAGGCTCATGGTTGATTATATTGAGTAGTTTTTTTGTGGAGTTTTTAGGGTTCTCTATGTATATTATCATATCACCTGCAAATAGTGATAGTTTTACTTCTTCTTTCCCTATCTGTACTCCTTGTATGTCTTTCTCTTGTCTTATTGCCCTGGCTAGGACCTCCAGTATTATATTGAAGAGCAGTGGTGAGAGAGGACATACTTGTCTTGTTCCTGATCTTAAAGAAAAGGCCTCCAGCTTTTTGCCATTGAGAATAATGTTGGCAGTGGGTTTGTTGTATATGTCTTTTATCATGTTAAGGTATGTTCTTCTATGCCAAGAATTTCAAGGGCCTTCATCATAAATGGATATTGGACTTTGTCGAATGCTTTCTCAGCATCTATTGATATGATCATATGGTTTTTATTTTTCTTTTTGTTGATGTGTTGGATTACACTTACTGATTTTCGTATGCTGAACCATTCTTGTGCCCTTGGGATGAATCCCACTTGATCGTGGTGTACTATCCCTTTGATGCATTGTTGGATTCTATTGGCAAGGATTTTGTTGAGGATTTTTGCATCAGTGTTCATTAGGGAGATTGGCCTGTAATTTTCTTTTTTTGTGCTGTCTTTGTTTGGTTTTGGTATTAGAGTAATGTTGGCTTTGTAGAACACATTTGGTAGTATTCCTTCTTTTTCAATTTTTTGAAAGAGTTTGTGTAACATAGGCACTAATTCACTGCTGAACATTTGGTAGAATTCATTTGTGAAGCCATCTGGGCCTGGGCTTTTGTTTATGGGGAGTGCTTCGATTATTGCTCAATTTCGCTGCTTGTAATTGGTCTGTTTAGTTGCTCTATTCCTTCTTTGTCCAGCTTTGGATGATTATATCATTCTAGGAATTTGTCCATCTCTTCTAGGTTGCTGAATTTGTTTGCATATAAGTGTTCATAGTAATCTCCGATTATCCTTTTGATTTCTACTGAGTCTGTAGTGATTTCTTCTCTTTCATTTGTAAACCTATTTATATGTGTTTTCTCCCATTTTTTCTTTGTGAGCCTGGCTAGAGGTTTGTCTATTTTGTTTATTTTTTCAAAGAACCAACTTTTGGTTTCATTGATCTTTTGGATTGTTTTTTTTAATTTCCAATTTGTTTATTTCTGCTTTGATTTTTATTATTTCCTTTCTTCTACTGCATTTAGGGTTTTTTTTGGTTGTTTTTTCTATCTCTTTGAGATGTGAGATTAGGTTGTTTCTTTGAGTTCTTTCTTGTTTGTTGATGTGAGCCTGTATTGCTATATATTTTCCTCTTATTACTGCTTTTGCTGCATCCCATACATTCTGGAAAGTGGTGTCCTCCTTGTCGTTCAACTCAAAGTGCTTTTTAATTTCTTCTTTGATCCCCTCATTAGTCCAGTGGTCTTCCAGTACTGTGGATTTCAAGCTCCATAAAGTGGGAGGGTTCCTTGTTTTCTTTTCAAGATTTATTTCTAGCTTGATGCCTTTATGATTGGAGAAGATAGTTGGAATGATTTTGATGTTCATGTATCTGTTGATGTTTGTCTTGTGGCCCAGTATGTGATCGATTCTGGAAAATGATCCATGTGCACTTGAGAAAAATATGTACTCAGATTTTTTGGGGTGCAGTGTCCTATAGATGTCTGTTAAGCCCATGAGTTCTATGTCTTTATTTAGGGCTCTAGTGTCTTTATTTTTTGTCTCATTGATCTGTCCATTGGTGAGAGTGGGGTGTTGAAGTCTCCCACTATATATGTATTTTCTTTAATGTCTGCTTTCAGAGCTGATAATAATTGTCTAATATATTTTGGTGCCCCTTCATTTGGTGAGTATATGTTGATAAGTGTTATATCTTCCTGATATATTGCCCCCTTGATCATAATGTAGCGTCTGTCTATGTTTCTTTTTACCTTTTTTAATTTGAAGTCTACTTCATCTGATATAAGCATGGCTGTCCCTGCCTTCTTTTTTGGTCCATTTGCTTGTAGGATTGTTTTCCAACCTTTTACTTTCAATCTGTTTATCTTTTGTGGTTAAATGTGTTTCCTGAGACAGCAGAAGGTTGGATTTTGTTTTTTAATCCAGCCTGCTACTGTGTCTTTTTATTGATGAGTTTAATCCATTTACATTTAGAGTTAATAGATATATTGGCATCTGTGTTTGCCATTTTGTTTGTCTTTTTTGTGATTTTATTCCTTGCTTTATTCTGTTCTTCTTGTTCATTCCTCTGTTGGTTTTGGCTTTAGGACTTCTTGTAGAATTTTTTGGAGTGGGGGTTTAGTTGCAATGAATTTCTGGAGTTTCTGTTTGTCTGAGAAGGTCCATATTTTTTCTTCATAGAGGAAGGAGAACTTTGCAGGGTAAAGTATTCCTGGTTGCATTTGCTGTCCTGAAGTTTGCTGAATTATGTTACTCCATTCTCTTCTTGACCATAATGTTTCTTCGGAGAAGTCTGAAGTTAACCTGTTTGGTTTTCCCTTATAAGTTATCTGTTTCTTCCCCCTTGCCAGTTTCATTATATTTTCCTTGTCTTGGACTCTTGCAAGCTTTACTATTAGGTGTCTTGCTGTAGTTTTCTTTTCATTGTGGTAATTGGGAGTTCTTCTCACTTCTTGTATGTCTATATTCATCTCCTATTTCATGCTTGGGAAGTTTTCTTCAATTATGTCCTTGAATAATTTCTCAGTTCCTTTGTCTTTCTCCTCACCTTCTGGAATGCCTATAACTCTTACATTTCCTCTCTTCATGGAGTCTGATAATTGTCTAAGAGTCTCCTCATACTGCTTCATTTGCACTTCTCTCTCCTTTTCTCTTTTGGCTCTTTATATTTCTGTATCTTTGATAGTACTGATCTGTTCTTCCATTTCATCGATTCTGTTTTCATTGCTTTTCCCAAAGCTCTTTATCTCCTCTAGTAATCTCTAGCATTTCTTTTCTTTCCTTTCTTAAGGTCTCAATTTCATTTTTCAGTTCAGTGATTATTTGTCTCAAATCATTTTTTTCCTTTTTTCTTTCTGCTTTTTAATCATGATGATCATTAATTCTCTATCTGATAGGCCGAGAAGTTCTTCCATGTCATTGTTGAGGTCTGGTGACCGTACTTCTTTTTGTGGTGTGTTCTCCTGTGGGCTTGCTTGGTTATTTATATTTAGATGGCAGGCATCTCTTTGGAGTGCTCCTTAGGGGTGCCGGAAACTGTTTACCAGACTGAGACCAGCACTGGTAGACCAAAACTCCACCAGGGTGTTGATGATGTGTTGCTGGGTGCTGTCCCTTACAGTTTCCTCTCTCTGTATTTACTCAGTTCCAACAGGGAATCAGCTAGTTGGTGATTTTGTTATGGTCAGGAGGTGGCGCCAGAGATCCGAACTTGCTGACCCATGCTTTTTCTCAGTGGTTCTCTGAGAAACAGAGGGCAGGTGCGGGGGAGCACCTCCACCCCCAACTCCCCCCAACCCCGTGGGTCCAGGGAAACAGAGTGGGAGTGGCATGGAGAGCCTCAATGGCATCAGGTGCTGTGTCTGCCCTGTACCCCACCATCGTGGGGATCCCATGCCCCGAATTTCGTGCCCCGGGTCTCAGTTCCAAAGCCCTTAGATCCAGGATGCAGGCTGTCCAGCTAAACATTTAAAGCACTGTCTACCAAGTACAGAGAATACAATATTTCATTCAAATCAATGACTAAAAATAAAAGACAAATCAATGTCTAATCATTCACACTTATGGCAAAAATTATAACAAAATCCATATGTAGTCTTACCTGTAGCTCCCAGTGGGTGTCCCTTTGAAATCAATCCACCACTAGGATTTATGACCCACTTTCCTCCGTAAGTATTGTCTCCTCTATCAACCAGTTTTCCACCTTGTCCTTTAGAAGGAAAAATAATATCCTCAATTATTAAAAGTAACAAATTGGGACAAATTATATGGGCTTTTTAAAACTTCCACTATAGCCAAGAATTTCTTGGAATAAACATTTTTTAACAGCTCAAATAAAGATCAAATTGATATAAGCACTTTCAAAATTTAGGTACATATATTGAGTATTAAAGGCTTATATTTTCAGAACATTTCCTGCCTGGAGCAGTTTCTACTGGTTCCTAAGAACTCTCTGGGTAAAGAAATTACATTTTACACAAAATAAGAAGATGATACTTAGTCAAAGACCTGAAGGGAATGAGGAAGCAAATCATATGGATATATGGAACAAAGATGCTGGGCTAGGAACAACCCTAGAGTATCTGAAGAAGGAGGGCAATATAATCACAGAAACGTAAAAGAGTCGGAGGAGCAGAGGTCAAAGAGATGGGAGTAAGGAGTAAAGAGGACAGATCACAGTGAGATGAGCAGAGGAATGACACTGATTGCTATATTCTTTATCATTAAAGCTATAGCATAGAGAATAGACTGAAAGGAGACGAGGCAGAAGCTGGGAGACCAGTTATGAGACCACTACAATAATGTAAATGAGAACTGATGGTGCTCTGGACAAGGATAGTGGTAATAAACAGTGGTAATATAAAAATCTATCTTGGGTATATTTTGAAGGTACACAGTCAATACGATGCAGAGATGGATCAATGAGGATTGTGAGAGAAAGAAAGGGAAAAAAAAACAGAATGATTCTAGATGTTCCAGTGTGAACAAGTGAAAGATGGGGAAGACTAAAGGAGGAGGAAGTTTGGGAAATATCAGGAGTTTAATTTGGATTTAGGTTTGCGAAACTATGGAGATAAAATTATATCAGTGAAATTTACAAAGTTCATCTGCATCTTAACAAAGATAATACCTTCTGGACAGAGTCCCAGTGCTTCATAAGTAATGAGTTCATTGGCAGAAAAGCAATCATGAAGTTCTATTACATCAATATCAGTTGGTTTTAGGCCAGATTTCATATAGCACCTCCTGGCAGCTTCTTTACTCATATCAAATCCAACCTAAAGCCAAAACCATAAATAAATTAAGGGCATCAAAACTGCGACTTTTGGGGCCTCCTTGGTGGCACAAGAGGTTAAGATGCAGTAATGTGAAGCTATCATGCAGCTAGATGCAGAGTGGGTTCGGTCCCCAGCCAGGGAGGTGACCCACATGGTGCAGCAGACCTCTCCTGACTTGCCCACTGCTCCCCTCAGCAGTATATTTCCGTCGATCAGCCTGTTCTGTTCCCCACTCTGTCTCTGGTGAATCCTCTCACCCCTGCCCCGCACCTCTGGCCTGTACCCCAGGTCTTGTATGCATAAATAAATAAATCTTAAAAAAAAAACTGTGACTTTTATTTAAGGATTGTAAGAGATTAATATGTATAACAAAATAGCTGAGAATTGACCGCAGATATTGACATCTCAGTTAATTCTATATTACAAAAAGCCCAAATGAAAGAATACACAGATTTATCAACTGATTATTAGATTCAGATAGTTTAAAAAATGAGGGGATTTATATGTGTGTATATATGTATATATATATAATCACCTTTTATTTTTTATTTTTATTTTTTTTTTTAGTTTCAAACTTAATATTTTATTATAAGCTGTAAGGGATAGATAAACTGAAGACTACCTGTAATTCTTGATGTTATATCCATTTTGAATATTAATGGTTAGGAAGATTGAACTAATATTGATAAGACATCTATTTTTTTTTAAATAATGAATTTTATTTTTATATTCCCCCATACAATTGCAAACGCCCCATTCTGACCCCAATCCCTCCCCTCCCGCCCCCTACCCCCCAAAAAGTATCTCTGGTTCATAGTTTTTTGTTGATTTTGATTTTCACTTTCTTATATTCATTTTCTTGGTCCCTTATTTAAGTTTTCTAGATTCCTGCTATGAGTGAGACCATCCGGTATTTTTCTTTTTCTTTTTGGCTTATTTCGCTGAGCATGATCCCTTCCAACGCCATCCATGTTGCTGCAAATTGCATGTGTTTATCTTTTTTGAATGCTGAGTAATATTCCATGGTGTATATGTACCACATCTTCTTGATCCAGTCATCTATTTTTGGGCATTTGGGCTGTTTCCAAAGCTTAGCTATTGTAAATAGTGCTGCTATAAACATAGGGGTGCAGGTGTTCTTTGGAATTGATGTTTCTGTGTCCTTTGGGTAAATACCTAGGAGTGGAATTGCTGGATCATATGGAAGCTCTATGTTTAGTAGGTCCAGAAATCTCCACACAGCTCTCCATAGTGGTTGGACCAGTTTGCACTCCCACCAACAGTGCAGAAGAGTTCCTTTTTCTCCACACCCTCGCCAACATTTGTTGTTGCTAGTTTTTTTAATATGTGCCATTCTCACTGGTGTAAGATGGTATCTCATGGTAGTTTTGATTTGCATTTCCCTGATTACAAGTGATGTTGAACATTTTTTCCTATGTCTGTTGGCCATTTGCATTTCCTCTTCAGAGAAGTTTCTTTTTAGCTCTTCTGCCCATTTTTTGACTGGATTATTTTCTTTGTTTTTGTTGAGTCTCATCAGCTCTTTGCAGATTTTTGTGATCAGTCCTTTATCATTAGTGTTGGGTACAAAAATGTTCTCCCAGTTGGTGGGGTTTCTCTTTGTTTTTGTTATTGTCTCTTTTGCTGTGCAGAAGCTCTTTAATTTGATGTAGTCCCAGCTGTTTATCTTTGCCTTCACTATCACTGCTTTGGGTGATGTGTCTGTAAAGATGTCTTTGATGTGCAAATCCCGTAGTGTTTCGCCTATATTTCCTTCTATGTATTTTA
The DNA here is from genome assembly GCF_014898055.3 of Talpa occidentalis. NCBI lineage: Eukaryota > Metazoa > Chordata > Mammalia > Eulipotyphla > Talpidae > Talpa > Talpa occidentalis. The sequence continues at coordinate 33,165,362 of NW_023605305.1, read as the reverse complement.
TGGTTTCAGGTCTTATGTCTAGCTTTTTTTTTTTTTTTTTTAAAGATTTATTTATTTATTATTTATACAAGCACTGGGTACAGTCAGAAGCGCGGGAGGGTGAGAGAATTCACCAGAGCCAGAGCAGAAAGCAGAGCAGGCAGAAGGACGGCGGGCGGCAGGAGAGGTCTGCGCGCCATGTGGGACCCTCCTCTGGTGGCCGGGGAGCAGCCGGGGATCGAACCGGCGCTGCAGAGGCTGCGGGCAGCTTTGCAACCCAGCGCTCAACCACTGCGCCACCGGGGAGGCCTTATTCTAGCTCTTTAATCCATTTTGAGTTGATTTTTGTGTATGGTGTGAGGTAGTGGTCAAGCTTCATTCTTTTGCATGTAGCGACCCAGTTTTCCCAGCACCATTTATTGAACAAACTTTCTTTGCTCCAATGCATAGTCTTTGCTCCTTTGTCAAAGATTAGTTGACCATAAATCTGTGGGTTTATTTCTGGATTTTCTACTCGATTCCATTGGTCTGTATATCTGTTCTTGTTCCAATACCATGCAGTTTTGATGATTATGGCTTTGTAGTCTAGTTTGAAGTCTGGGAGTGTGATGCCTCCATTCCCTTCTTTTTTTTTTCAGGAGAGCTTTGGCTATTCGGGGTTTTTGGTGATTCCATATGAATTTCATCAATAATTGTTCTATTTCTTTGAAGAATGCCATTGAAATTTTGATTGGAATAGCATTGAATCTGTATATTGCTTTTGGTAGGATGGCCATTTTAATAATGTTTATTCTTCCAATCCATGAGCAGGGGATGTCTTTCCATTTTTTTGTGTCTTCTTCTATTTCTTTTAACAGTGTTTTATAGTTTTCTTTGTATAGGTCCTTTACCTCTTTTGTTAGATTTATTCCCAAATTTGATTTTTTTTGTTCAATAATAAAAGGGATGGTTTTTTTGATTTCTTCTTCTTCAGATTTATTGTTTGTGTATAGGAAGGCTACTGACTTTTGCATGTTGATTTTGTATCCTGCCACTTTACTGAATTGATTGATGAGTTGAATTAGTTTTTCTGTGGAGATTTTGGGGTTCTCTATGTATATTATCATATCATCTGCAAATAGTGATAGTTTGACTTCTTCTTTTCCTATTTGGATTCCTTGGATATATTTCTCTTGTCTTATTGCTCTGGCTAGGATTTCCAGTATTATATTGAAAAGCAGTGGTGAGAGTGGACATCCTTGTCTTGTTCCAGATCTTAATGGAATTGCTTTCAGCTTTTCACCATTGAGAATGATACTGGCTGTTGGCTTGTCATAGCTGGTCTTTATGATGTTGAGGTATGTTCCTTGTATCCCAAGAATTTCAAGGGCTTTTATCATGAATGGGTGTAACACTTTGTCGAAAGCTTTCTCAGCATCTATTGATATTATCATATGTTTTTTTTTTTTAATACTTTTTTTTTTTTTTTAAGATTTTTTTATTTATTTATACAAGCACTGGGTACAGTCAGAAGCGCGGGAGGGTGAGAGAGAATTCACCAGAGTCAGAGCTGGGAGCAGAGCAGGCAGAAGGACCGAAGTACACTGCTGAGGCGAGCAGCGGGCGCAGGAGAGGTCTGCGCGCCATGTGGGACCCTCCTCCAGTGGCCAGGGAGCAGCCCGGGAATCGAACCAGCGCTGCAGAGGCTGCGGGCAGCTTCACAACCCAGCGCTCAACTGCTGCGCCACCGGGGAGGCCCTCATATGATTTTTATATTTCTTTTTGTTGATGTGTTGGATAACATTGATTGATTTTCGGATGTTAAACCATCCTTGTGTCCCTGGAATGAATCCAACTTGGTCGTGGTGAATTATCTTATGGATACATTGTTGGATTCTGATAGCTAAAATTTTATTGAGGATTTTTGCATCAGTGTTCATTAGGGAGATTGGCCTGTAGTTTTCCTTTTTTGTGTTGTCCTTATTCGGTTTTGGCATTAGTGTAATATTGGCTTCATAGAACATGTTTGGTATTGTCCCTTCCTTCTCAATTTTTTGGAAGAGTTTGTGAAGGATAGGCACTAATTCGTCTCTGAATGTTTGGTAGAATTCATTTGTAAATCCATCAGGTCCTGGGCTTTTGTTTTTGGGGAGGTTTTTGATTACCATTTCAATTTCGCTAATTGTAATTGGTCTGTTTAGGTGTTCTATTTCTTCTTTATCTAGCTTTGGGTGATTGTAGAGTTGTAGGAATTTGTCCATCTCCTCTAGATTGTTGAACTTGTTTCCATATAACTGTTCATAGTAGTTACTGATTATTCTTTTGATTTCTGCTGTGTCCGTTGTGATTTCTCCTCTTTCATTTATGATCCTGTGTATTTGTGCTTTCTCCCTTTTTTCCTTTGTGAGCCTGGCTAGGGGTTTGTCTATTTTATTTATTTTTTCAAAGAACCAGCTCTTGGTTTCATTGATCTTTTGGATTGTTTTTTTTAGTTTCAATTTCATTTATTTCTGCTTTGTTTTTTATTATTTCTTTTCTTCTACTGGTTTTGGGGTTTTTTTGTTGTTCTTTTTCTAGATCTTTGAGCTTCGAGATTAGGTTGTTTCTTTGAGTTCTTTCTTGTTTTTTGATGTGAGCTTCTATTGCTATATATTTTCCTCTTATTACTGCTTTTGCTGCATCCCATACATTTAGGATATTGGTGTCCTCCTTGTCATTCAATCAAAGAATTTTTTAATTTCTTCTTTGATCTCCTCGTTAGTCCAGTGTCTTCCAGTAGTGTGGTTTTTAATCTCCATGAGGTAGGATAGTTCCTTGCCTTCTTTTTATGGTTTATTTCTAGTATGATGTCTTCATGGTCAGAAAAGATGGTTGGTATGATTTCAATCTTGGTGTATCTGTTGATGTTTGTCTTGTGTCCCAGTATGTGATCGATCCTGGAGAATGATCCGTGTGCGCTTGAGAAAAATGTGTACTCTGTTTTTTTGGGGTTTAGTGTTCTATAGACGTCTGTTAAGCCCAAATGCTCTCGGTCCTTATTTAGAGCTTTAGTTTCTTTACTTATTTTTTGTCTTGTTGATCTATCCATTGTTGATAGTGGTGTGTTGAAGTCTCCCACTACGTATGTGTTTTCTCTGATGTCTGTTTTCAGAGAGGACAACAGTTGTCTGATATATTTTGGTGCTCCTTCGTTTGGTGAGTATATGTTAATGAGTGTTATTTCTTCTTGAAGTATTGTCCCCTTGATCATAATGTAGTGACCATTGGGGTCTCTTTTTATTTTTTTGAGTTTGAAGTCTGTTTTATCTGATATAAGTATAGCTGTTCCTGCTTTCTTTTTTGGTCCATTAGCTTGTAGCATTGTTTTCCAACCTTTGACTTTGAGCCTATTTTTATCTTTTGTAGCTAAATGTGTTTCCTGGAGACAGCAAAAGATTGGGTTTTGTTTCTTAATCCAGGCTGCAACTCTGTGTCTTTTTATTGAAGAGTTTAGTCCATTTACATTTAGAGTTAATATTGATATGTTAGCATCTGTATTTGCCATTGTGTTTGTCTTTCCTTTGATTTTATTTATTTATTCTTTTAATAACTTTTTTTTTTTTTGGTCTTCTTTCGTTGTTATTCGTCCCTCTGAGGTTCTGGCTTTAGGATTCCTTGTAGTATTTTTTTGGTGTGGGGTTTAGTCGTAATGAAATTCCGGAGTTTCTCTTTGTCTGGGAAGGTCCATATTCTTTCTTCATGGAGGAAAGAGAGCTTTGCGGGATAGAGTATTCTTGGTTGGCATCTGTTTTCTTGGAGTCTGTTGACTATGTCCCTCCACTCTCTCCTTGCCCGTAGTGTTTCTTCAGAGAAGTCTGATGTCAGCCTGATTGGTTTTCCTTTGAATGTTATCTGTTTCTTCCCTCTTGTCAGCTTCATTATTTTTTCCTTGTCCTGGATTCTTGGGAGCTTTACTATTATGTGTCTTGCTGTGTTTTCCTTTCGTCGTGGAAGTTTGGTGTTCTTCTTGCTTCTTGTATATCAATTTTCAGCTCCTTCTTCGCATTTGGGAAGTTCTCTTCAATTATCTCCTGGAATATTTTCTCTGTTCCTACATCTCTCTCCTCTCCTTCTGGAATTCCTATAACTCTTATATTTCCTTTCCTCATGGAGTCAGATAGTTCCCGAAGTCTTTCTTCATTCTTTTTCCTTCGTACTTCTCTTTCTTTTCTGTTGGTTCTTTTTTATTGTGTCTTCAAGAGTACTTATTCGTTCTTCCATTTCATCTATTCTGCTTTCATTGTTTTTCCCAGAGTTCTTTAGCGCCTCCATTAATTCTTTGATCTCCTGCATTTCTTTTACTTCCCTCTTTAGGGACTCAATTTCATTCTTCTGACCATTGTTTTCCCTCTTTAGGGACTCAATTTCCTTCTTCTGATCTTTGTTTTCCTTTATGACTTCTATCACTTTTTTAATCATGTCAATTTTAAATTCTCTTTCTGGAAGGCTCAGAAGTTCTTCCAAGTTGCTGTCGTTGCAATCTGGGGAGTGGTTTTCTTTTGTGGTGTGCTTCTTTCCTGAGGAGTTGTTAGGTTGCGTGTGGTTCTTCTGCTCCCTACTGTCTGTTTTCTAATTTGTCGTATGCATTGGGCCACTGTGTTGCTCGGACTGGCTGGCATCTTGGGTGAACTTCTCCGCTCCCCTCTGGCTCCTCCAGGAGCCATCTCTGGCTTCTGGGGGAGCTTTCTGCTGGTTTTAGGCAGTTTTTACTGAAGAAATGTCCCTGTTCTAAAATGGCGAAGTGGGATGCAGTCCCTGCGCCTCCGGTTTCAGGAACACTCTTCTGCGCACCCGGTCTGCCCCGGACGTGGGTGCCTGCTCCCACTGTGGGCTCAGACTGCTGGTCGGAAGGGGCCTGGCGTGGGCTAACTTCCCAGCTGGCCACTGGGTCCTCCAGAAGCCTTCTGCCCTTTTCAAGCAGTCTTAAGAAATTTCCTGTTCTATGGGGTGTTAGTGACTTTTTTTTTCTGGTCGCTAGGTGGCGCCAGAGATCTCTCCTATTGTCCTTGGGGGGCTGTTTTTCGCCTCCCCCCACCCCGTGGGACAGGGAACAGAGCGGGAATGGTAGGGTAAACCTCAATAGCTTTGGGGTGCTGTGTCTGCCTTGTGCCCCACCGTCGTGGAGAACCCACGCCCCGAATTTCATGCCCCGGGTCTCAGTTCAAAGCCCTCAGTTCCAGGAGGCGGGCTGTAGCCCAGTTCAGTGGCGCGGGAACGGCGCCTTTTGCACCCAGCTCCCGTGCCTGGGCGCCTGGTTCCTGCTCACTCAGTGAGGGACTTTCACCTCAGTGAGGAGGCCTCCGCACATCTCCCCGCAAGCCTAGGTCGCAGGCGCGGGGACCTGGGCAGCCGCGATCCCGGTCTGCATTTGCTTTTCAAGCACGCCAAGCGCACCGCTTTTCCGCGCAAGCTTACCAGCAGCCTGGGCTATGTGCGGGTCTCCCGGGGTCTTTGTTCTTCTCTAATGGCGCCCGGAGCTGTTCGCTCACCTCTGCGGTGAATCCTGCAGGGTTCTCCACAGCTCCCGTTCACAGGGTGTGGTGGCTGCAATAGTTCCTTTCCACTCCCAGTCCCGCTTGCTGCGTAGTTTGTTCTTGTTGGCCGTTTTGGTTTGTTGTTTTCCTCCTCTCTGCGGGTTGGAGAGTGCCGACTCTGTGGGCGGGGGAGGGGAGCAGGGTTCTGCGCTTTCCTCCCTTCTGGTCCTCTTTTATGGCCACTTTCTTCTTCGGGTAGTTTGCTGGAGTCGTCCGTTTATCTTCCGTGTCCCAGTTCTCACTGGGACCTGCCGCTTTTCCTCCCTATTAACTTTTTTTAATGGGAGATCTTACTCGCAGCGTCTCCTCGCCGCCATGTTGCTCCGCCCCCACCTTTTAGATTATATAGGATTTTAAACCATTTTTCTTTTTTTTTTTTTAGATTTTATTTATTTATTTATGCATAGAAGAACTGGGGTGATGGGTCTCCCTGGTGGCACAGGGGTTAAAGTCTCAGTGCTATCAAGCTATTGCCAGCCACTGCAGCATGAGTTTGATCCCCAGCCAGGGAGCTAGCCCACATGGCACAGCAGACCATTCCTATCTTGCCTGCTGCTCCCCTCAGCAGTGTATTTCAGTAGATCTGCTTGTTCTGCTCCCCACTTTGTCTCTGGGGAATCCTCTCACCCTCCACACCTCTGGTCTATACCCAGTGTTGTTTTTTTTTTTTTTAAAGATTTATTTATTTATTTATACAAGCACTGGGTACAGTCAGAAGCGCAGGAGGGTGAGAGAATTCACCAGAGCCACAGTGGGGAACAGAACAGGCAGACTGACGAAATACACTGCTGAGGGGAGTAGCGGGCACGGCAGGAGAGGTCTGTTGCGCCCTGTGAGACCCTCTCCGGTAGCCGGGGATCAAACCGGCGCTGCAGAGGCTGTGGGCAGCTTCGCAGCCCAGCACTCAATCGTTGTGCCACCAGGGGAGGCCCTATGCCCAGTTCTTGTATGCGTAAAAAAAAAAAAAAATTAAAAAAAAGAACTGGGGTGTAGGGCAGAGGTGTGTGGCGGATGAGAGGATTCACCAGAGACAGAATGTGGGGCAGAGAAGGAGGATTTTTACTGAGATACACTGCTAAGGGGAGTAGCGGCAAGACAGGAAAGGTCTGATGCATCCTGTGGGTTAAGTTCCCTAGCCAGGAATCAAAGTCAGGACGTGGGCCATTGTGGTGATAGCACTGAGACTTAACCCCTAGTCCACCAGGGAGGCCCAAACCATTTTTCTAAAATTCACATTCTTAATACCTCTTTGGTCTTAATAATAACAAACAAGCTCAACTTTTCTCCAAGTTGAACAAAATTATAGTATAATGGAAAATGTACTATAATTCAAAAACTTGAGAATAAGCTCCATCTCTGCTATATCCTAGCTTTCTATAGGGATATTTTCAAATTCAAAGCATTGTTGTAAAACAATTTTGCAAACTATAATTTTTCATATGATTTTTTATGTATCCTTGTATATGTACACATGCATACATATTTTTATAGATGTAATAGTCAACTAACTCTAGGTCTGCATTTTCATCTTTTTTATTTTCTCTATTTTGTCTCAATCTTCAATCAGGATTTTCTTTTTAAGTACAAGAAAGTTCCCTGAAAACATCTTTGTAACTCTGTAAAATTATAGTTCTTGGCATGTTTAGTTAACTCAAAGTAAAAATAAATAGCACATCTAGTTAGTTAAAAGTTATATGCCCAACACTATCATAAGTAGCACATGTTCTCATCAGGTATTTTCCCTTAAAGTGAGTTATAAAATTAAATTTTCTAGACCAATTTTTTCAAGTAAATTATTTTCAGATCTGAAGACAACATGATGTCACTTTGAAATTTTAAACAGAAGTTCCACAATTTGTTAACAGAACAGGCTCTCAGGACATACCATTTTAATAATGCTGTTTCCTTTAAATGAACTTGGAAAATCAGTCACCATCTCTTGTGCCACAATTTCCACAGCTTTGGATTGTAAATCATAGTTCCGTACAAATGCTTCACTAGCCAAAACTGCTGCTGCAGCACCATCTGAAGTGGGGCTAAGAGGAGGTAAAAATCATTATTTACACCTGGTCCACATCAATCCTAGGATTCAGAGCAAGAATTTTTTCTGGAAAAAAGACTACGCACACTTGCTATTCATTGGATTATCGTCTATGGGCTATCTATAGTTAAATATTACAGACGTTTCCTATTTGGGCACTGAACTTCTATCAAGAACTTAAATGCTGTCAGTCACTGCTTGATTTCTAAGTAAAAATCTCTCCCAAAAAAGTTCTTATTACAGGGGCCTCCCTGGTGGCGCAGTGGGTAGAGCGCAGAGCTGTGAAGCTGTCCGCAGCCTCTGCAGTGCAGGTTCAACTCTCGGCCGGCCAGGGAGATTTCCACATGGCACGGCAGACCTCTCCTGTCTTGCCTGCTGCTCCCCTCAGCAGTGTACTTCGGTCCGTCTGCTTGTTCTGCTCCCCGCTCTGTCTCTGGTGAATTCTCTCACCCTCCTGCACCTCTGACCTGTACCCCAGTTCTTGTAGAAATACATAAATCTTTAAAAAAAAAATTCTTATTGCAAAGAATCCCAGATTTGCCTCTGCAGATACATAAGTCATCTTCTGGTGACTTCTGAAGAGTCCACAAGGTTATTCCTACTATAGGTCTAATTAGGTCCAACTCTGCTATTGATAGGGAGCTAGGAAGGAAGGGAAGGACACCATACCTAGTATAGGAATCTGCACAAACACACACAGCGCAGCTGTGCACAAATACTGTATGATTAATGATCTGTCCTCTTTGAATTAAAACTTTTTTTTTGAACTGAGAGTCCTTTGCCGATGATGGCAAGCAGAGAAAACCAGGATGTAACTGGGTCACGATAACCAAGGAGGGAACAACTAACTCTGAGGGCTAAACATGATGAACACCAGGGACACCAACCATGATGGGTTGTTGTGATGGGCCATTCACATATGGTGAAGAATCTTTGTTTAGTTCACTAGAAAGAAGGTCAGCTTGAGATAAGATGTCAGAATGTCTTTCTTTTTTGAGAGTAACATATCCACCATTCTCTCAGACTGCTGCCATTATGACAATAAAGCACACCTTATAGATTCAATTTCTGTCTCTGCTCATTGAGTTTTGGCAGCAACAAACAGACCAACCCTAGGATTTCCAGCTATACTCTCTCCCAAATAACTCAATCTTGGAATCTTTTGGAAACTAGGAAAGGATAGAATAGAGGACACTGCAAAGTTCATGATTTGGTTAGACTCTTGAGAGGTCTTCAAAATAGATTTTTTTCCTTAGAGCAAGTTGTAAAAGGTAGCAAACAGAAGAAACCTTCTATGAGTTCAGCTGGACTTTATAAATGTCCAGAACCTCATATTGCAATAGATAAAAGCTGATCATACTTGTTCACTTGAATCCTATCTAGCCAGTATCTTCAGGGAATAGCCACATGTTAACTAGAGACAGAAAGGAGATAAGTAGTACTAACTCATTCTTCTAGGAGATAGTTTGTCAGGCAATTTTCAAAATGCAACTATTATTACAATTACAGTACTACTTATTTCCTTTTTCCTTTACTCTTAGCTATAATAAAAGAGTAAAACTTCCTCACAATAAACAAAATGCTCAAGAGAAAAATCTTTGGACTCTATTATCTCCTAAGTCACATGTAAATAAATAAATGCAATTAAAACAACGTAGGCAGAAGTCACAAGAAAAGGAAGTAAAATATGTAGTTTTCCAAGAGAAGAGACAGTCTGACTTTAGGCAGAAGTAAGAAGTAAAGGAACTCACTCCAGAGTGAGGACTATGGAGGTAAAGTTCTATAAAAGCAGATACAGATAATATATATCTAGATGTTTCTATTAAATATTAAAATGGGGCCTCCCCAGTGGCGCAGCGGTTGAGCGCTGGGCTGCAAAGCTACCTGCAGCCTCTGCAGCGCCAGTTTGATCCCTGGCCACAGGCAAGGGTCCCACACGGCACGCAGACCTCTCCTGCTGCCTGCTGCTCCCTTCAGCAGTGTCCTCCGTCTGTCTGCTTGTTCAGCTCCCCGCTCTGACTCTGGTGAATTCTCTCACCCTCCCGTGCTTCTGACTGTATCCAGTGCTTGCATAAAATAAATAAATAAATTTAAAAAATATATATTAAAATGTGTTTTTCTTACCAACATTGTAAGATAGTCAAAAAATCAAAAACTTGTCGTGATGTCTTCACTTCATCTAAAGTGTATTCCTTTTGGAACTGGGAATACCTAAATACAAATTAAGTAAATGTAAATATTCTTTCCACAGCCAAGAGACAGACTTGCATGAGCAATTTCAACCTATAATAAATGTCTTTTAAAATGAATTTTTTACAAAAGCCTAACTTCAAAATATCACATGTTATATAATTTTTAAAAAGCCTAATTTTTGTCCTGGGTTTCTGTCATGGAAACCCTTGGAGTTCCCTAAGAGATAGAAGTGTCCCTGTTATGCTAACAAGGTGACTCCTGGTAGACTCCTTGTGTGGGGAGGGGAAGGTGAGAGGCAGGGCTGGTCACCAGAATGACCAACAATGTAAATATAGGGCTAGGACTTCTGAGTCAGTTTGACCTCTGGAGAGAAGAGGGTGCCTGAGATTGTGTTCAACCCTGTGGTCAATGATTTAATCAGACATGCCTATATCATGAAGCTTCATAAAAACTGGATACTGAAGCCTGATGGAGATTCCTGGTTGGTGAGTACCTTGATACATTAAAGAGGATAATTTGCTCTGGGGAGAGAAAATGGAGGAAGTACTACAGCCAGAACCCTACCAGACCTGATCCTATATGCCTTTTCATTTAACTCTGAGTTGTAACCTTTGGAATAACACTGAAGTTGCAAGTACAAAACTTTCCTGAATTCTGCAAGTCATTCTAGAGATTTATCAAACCTGAAAGGGTCACAGGAATCTCCAAATTGACAGTCAGTTGATCAGAAGTGCAGATGTCCTAGACCCTACTTGCTGCTGGCTTCTGAAGTGAGTGCACTGTGTCGAAGGACTGAGTCCTTAAATTCCTGGGATCTGCATTAACTCTGGTGGTTAGTGACAGAAACAACTCCCCCGCCAAAAAGTAGAAAATCAGTCAAGTTTACTTTAGCACAAGGCTTTCATATGAAAAAAAAATTCTAGTTATATCTCTGAAGTCTTGCATTTGCTAGTTTAAAGTTGTACACACACAGCAGAGTAATCCAGTTTTTCACTATTTCATATTTCAGGAATACTTACGGGTTATTAACAGAATGTTTATGATTTTTCCATCCAATTTTTGCAAAGTGTTCAGGTTTTGTTCCTATAGAGAAAGTAAACATTTATTATTGGGTGTTTTTTCCCCTGGTGTTAATCAACAAATATTGCAATCATATTCAGCATCCTGCTAAAAATTCTGACATTTTCCCTGAGTATAGAGATCAGCATTGAAAACTTCAACCCTGATCCCTCACACAATATTTCCTTATAATTAAACGTGGGCATATTTAACAAATTGAATTAACTAATAAGAATATACTATAAAAATAGCTCAAATTAGCCCATTCTATCCAGTATAACTTGGGTTCCATTTTTTTAAATTTTTTCATTAATTTATTTTTTTACTATAAATTTTATTTTTATATTCCCCATACAATTGCCACCCCCTTATTTTAACCCTAATACCTCCCCTCCCCGCCCCCCACCCCCCATAGAGTGTCTCTGGTTCATAGTTGTTTGTTGATTTTGATTTTTACTTTCTTATACTTATTCTTTTTCCTGGTCCCTTATTTAAGTTTTCTAGATTCCTGCTATGAGTGAGACATCCGGTATTTTTCTTTTTCTTTCTGGCTTATTTTGCTGAGCATGATTCCTTCCAGTGCCATCCATGTTGCTGCAAATTGCATGTGTTTATCTTTTTTGAATGCTGAGTAATATTCCATGGTGTATATGTAGCACATCTTCTTGATCCAGTCATCTATTTTTGGGCATTTGGGTTGTTTCCAAAGCTTAGCTATTGTAAACAGTGCTGCTATAAACATAGAGATGCAGGTGCTCTTTGGAATTGATGTTTCTGTGTCCTTTGGGTAAATACCTAGGAGTGGAATTGCTGGATCATATGGAAGCTCTGTTTAGTAGGTCAAGAAATCTCCACCCAGCTCTCCATAGTGGTTGGACCAGTTAGCACTCCCACCAACAGTGCAGGAGAGTTCCTTTTTCTCCACATCCTCGCCAACATTTGTTGTTGCTAGTTTTTTTAATATGTGCCATTCTCACTGGTGTAAGATGGTATCTCATGGTAGTTTTGATTTGCATTTCCCTGATTACAAGTGATGTTGAACATTTTTTCATATGCCTGTTGGCCATTTGCATTTCCTCTTCAGAGAAGTTTCTTTTTAGCTCTTCTGCCCATTTTTTGACTGGATTATTTTCTTTGTTTTTGTTGAGTCTCATCAGCTCTTTGCAGATTTTTGTGATCAGTCCATTATCATTAGTGTTGTGTGCAAAAATTTTCTCTCAGTCGGTGGGGTTTCTCTGTTTTTGTTATTGTGTATTTTGCTGTGCAGAAGCTCTTTAATTTGATGTAGTCCCAGCTGTTTATCTTTGCCTTCACTCTCACTGCTTTGGGTGATGTGTCTGTAAAGATATCTTTGATGTGCATATCATGTAGTGTTTCACCTATATTTCCTTCTATGTATTTTATGGTTTCAGGTCTTATGTCTAGCTCTTTAATCCATTTTGAGTTTGTTTTTGTGTATGGTGTGAGGTAGTAGTCAAGCTTCATTCTTTTGCATGTAGCAACCCAGTTTTCCCAGCACCATTTATTGAACAAACTTTCTTTGCTCCAATGCATATTGTTTGCTCCTTTGTCAAAGAATAGTTGACCATAAATCTGTGGGTTTATTTCTGGATTTTCTATTCGATTCCATTGGTCTGTGTGTCTGCTCTTGTTCCAATACCATGCAGTTTTGATGATTATGGCTTTGTAGTCTAGTTTGAAGTCTGGGAGTGTGATGCCTCCATTCCCTTCTTTTTTTTTTCAGGAGAGCTTTGGCTATTCGGGGTTTTTGGTGATTCCATATGAATTTCATCAATAATTGTTCTATTTCTTTGAAGAATGCCATTGAAATTTTGATTGGAATAGCATTGAATCTGTATATTGCTTTTGGTAGGATGGCCATTTTAATAATATTTATTCTTCCACTCCATGAGCAGGGGATGTCTTTCCATTTCTTTGTGTCTTCTTCTATTTCTTTTAACAGTGTTTTATAGTTTTCTTTGTATAGGTCCTTTACTTCTTTTGTTAGATTTATTCCCAAGTATTTAATTTATTTTGTTTTGATAATAAAAGGGATGGTGTTTTTGATTTCTTCTTCAGATTTATTGTTTGTGTATAGGAAGGCTCTGACTTTTGCGTGTTGATTTTGTATCCTGCCACTTTACTGAACTGATTGATGAGTTGAATTAGTTTTTCGGTGGAGTTTTTGGGGTTCTCTATGTATATTATCATATCATCTGCAAATAGTGATAGTTTGACTTCCTCTTTTCCTATTAGGATTCCTTGTATGTCTTTCTCTTGTCTTATTGCTCTGGCTAGGACTTCCAGTATTATATTGAAAAGCAGTGGTGAGAGTGGACATCCTTGTCTTGTTCCAGATCTTAATGGAAATGCTTTCAGCTTTTCACTATTGAGAATGATACTGGCTGTTGGCTTGTCATATATGGCCTTTATGATGTTGAGGTATGTTCCTTGTATCCCAAGAATTTCAAGGGCTTTTATCATGAATGGGTGTAACACTTTGTCAAAAGCTTTCTCAGCATCTATTGATATCATCATATGGTTTTTATATTTCTTTTTGTTGATGTGTTGGATAACATTGATTGATTTTCGGATGTTGAACCATCCTTGTGTCCCTGGAATGAATCCTACTTGGTCGTGGTGAATTATCTTATGGCTACATTGTTGGATTTTGATAGCTAAAATTTTATTGAGGATTTTTGCATCAGTGTTCATTAGGGAGATTGGCCTGTAGTTTTCTTTTTTTGTGTTGTCCTTGTTTGGTTTTGGTATTACTGTAATGTTGGCTTCATAGAACGTGTTTGGTATTATCCCTTCCTTCTCAATTTTTTGGAAGAGTTTGTGAAGGATAGGCACTAATTTGTCTCTGAATGTTTGGTAGAATTCATTTGTAAATCCATCAGGTCCTGGGCTTTTGTTTTTGGGAGGTTTTGATTACCATTTCAATTTTGCTGCTTGTAATTGGTCTGTTTAGGTGTTCTATTTCTTCTTTATCTAGCTTTGGATGATTGTAGAGTTGTAAGAATTTGTCCATCTCCTCTAGATTGTTGAACTTGTTTCCATATAACTGTTCATAGTAGTTACTGATTATTCTTTTGATTTCTGCTGTGTCTGTTGTGAATTCTCCTCTTTCATTTATGATCCTATTTATTTGTGCTTTCTCCATTTTTTCCTTTGTGAGCCTGGCTAGAGGTTTGTCTATTTTATTTATTTTTTCGAAGAACCAGCTCTTGGTTTCATTGACCTTTTGGATTGTTTTTTTAGTTTCGATTTCATTTATTTCTGCTTTGGTTTTTATTATTCCTTTTCTTCTACTGGTTTTGGGGTTTTTTTGTTGTTTTTTTTCTAGCTCTTTGAGCTTCAAGATTAGGTTGTGTCTTTGAGTTCTTTCTTGTTTCTTGATGGGAGCCTCTTGCTATATATTTTCCTCTTACTGCTTTTGCTGCATCCCATACATTTAGGAAATTGGTGTCCTCCTTGTCATTCAATTCAAAGAATTTTTTAATTTCTTCTTTGATCTCCTCATTAATCCAGTGGTCTTCCAGTAGTGTGGTTTTCAATCTCCATGAGGTAGGAGAGTTCCTTGCCTTCTTTTTATGGTTTATTTCTAGTATGATGTCTTCATGGTCAGAAAAGATGGTTGGTATGATTTCAATCTTGGTGTATCTGTTGATGTTTGTCTTGTGTCCCAGTATGTGATCAATCCTGGAGAATGATCCGTGTGCGCTTGAGAAAAATGTGTACTCAGATTTTTTTGGGTTAAGTGTTCTATAGATGTCTGTTAAGCCCAAGCGCTCCAGATCCTTATTTAGAGCTTTAGTGTCTTTACGTATTTTTTGTCTCGTTGATCTATCCATTGTTGATAGTGGTGTGTTGAAGGCTCCCACTACGTATGTGTTTTCTCTGATGTCTGTTTTCAAAGATGACAATAGTTGTCTGATATATTTTGGTGCTCCTTCGTTTGGTGAATATATGTTAATGAGTGTTATTTCTTCTTGAAGTATTGTCCCCTTGATCATAATGTAGTGACCGTTGGGGTCTCTTTTTATCTTTTTGAGTTTGAAATCTGTTTTATCTGATATAAGTATAGCTGTTCCTGCTTTCTTTTTTGGTCCATTTGCTTGTAGGATTGTTTTCCATCCTTTAATTTTGAGTCTATTTTTATCTTTTGTAGCTAAATGTGTTTCCTGGAGACAGCAAAAGGTTGGGTTTTGTTTCTTAATCCAGCCTGCGACTCTGTGTCTTTTTATTGAAGAGTTTAGTCCATTTACATTTAGAGTTAATATTGATATATATGTTAGCATCTGTATTTGCCATTGTGTTTGCCTTTCCTTTGATTTTATTTATTTATTCTTTTAATAACTTTTTTTTTTTTTTGCCCTTCTTTCGTTGTTATTCGCCCCTCTGAGATTCTGGCTTTAGGATTCCTTGTAGTATTTTTTGGTGTGGGGGTTTAGTCGTAATGAAATTCCAGAGTTTCTGTTTGTCTGGGAAGGTCCTTATTCTTTCTTCATAGAGGAAGGAGAGCTTTGCGGGATAAAGTATTCTTGGTTGGCATCTGTTTTCTTGGAGTCTGTTGACTATGTCCCTCCACTCTCTCCTTGCCCGTAGTGTTTCTTCGGAGAAGTCTGATGTCAGTCTGATTGGTTTTCCTTTGAATGTTATCTGTTTCTTCCCTCTTGTCAGCTTCATTATTTTTTCCTTGTCTTGGATTCTTGGGAGCTTTACTATTATGTGTCTTGCTGTATTTTTCCTTTCGTCATGAAAGTTTGGTGTTCTTCTTGCTTCTTGTATATCAATTTTCAGCTCCTTCTTCACGGTTGGGAAGTTCTCTTCAATTATTTCCTTGAATATTTTCTCTGTTCCTACATCTCTCTCCTCTCCTTCTGGGATTCCTATAACTCTTTTTTTTTTTTTTTTTTTAAGATTTATTTATTTATTTATACAAGCCCTGGATACAGTCAGAAGTGTGGGAGGGTGAGAGAATTCACCAGGGTCAGAGTGGAGAGCAGAGCAGACAGACTGACGAAGTACACTGCTGAGGGGAGCAGCAGATGGCAGGAGAGTTCTGCGCACCATGTGAGACCCTCGCCCAGCGGCCAGGGAGCGAACCGGCATTGCAGAGGCTGCGGGCAGCTTCGCAACCCAGCGCTCAACCACTCAACCACTGAGCCACCAGGAAGGCCCTCCTATAACTCTTATATTTCCTTTCCTCATGAAGTCAGATAGTTCCCGAAGTCTTTCTTTGGTCTTTTTCCTTCGTACTTCTCTTTCCTTTTCTGTTTTGGTTCTTTTTATTTCTGTGTCTTCAAGAGTACTTATTCGTTCTTCCATTTCATCTATTCTACTTTCATTGTTTTTCCCAGAGTTCTTTAGCGCCTCCATTAATTCTTTGATCTCCTGCATTTCTTTTACTTCCCTCTTTAGGGACTCAATTTCATTCTTCTGATCTTTGATTATTTTCCCCTTATCATTGTTTTCCTTTATGACTTCTGTCAGTTTTTTAATCACGGCAATTTTAAATTCTCTTTCTGGAAGGCTCAGAAGTTCTTCCAAGTTACTGTCGTAGCAATCTGGTTGGTGGTTTTCTTTTTGTGGTGTGCTTTTCCCCTGAGGAGTTGCTGGGTTGCATGTGGTTTTTCTACTCCCTACTGCCTATTTTCTAATTTGCATATGCCTTGGGACACTGTGCTGCTGGTACTGGCTGGCATCTTGGGCGAACTTCCCAGCTCACCTCTGGCTCCTCTGGGAGCCTTCTGCCGGTTCTATTTTAAACAACAAAAAATATAGTCTGGCACCCCAGTGGTTTTAAAGCAAAAAAAAACACTGCTGGTTATTCTCAAGGAATCCGCCAAAACATTCCACACCCCTGGATTAAGTGAATTTTACAACTCACACCCCTCTAGGGCTGATCTCTTTCCTTACTATAAGGCAGAAAGGTCCTCAGAAGAGTTTTATATGTGCTGCAGGGTGATGCACTGGCCGCCACTGTGGAGGAGTGAATCTGCTCCACTGCCAATGGCAGACAGGCTCTGTTCCAACTGTCCTCTTCATCCTTATCTAGAAGACAGTCTAGCCCCCATCAGGTCTTTAAAAAAAAACAGTTGCTGATATTCCAGGTAATATCCCATGCTTTAGAAGTTTGGGGAGTAGACGTTAGGTACTCCTGGGGATACCGGATGGCCTCCTCTGAATAAATTAATGCTGTTGGTCATGTCCACTTTCCACATGCATAGAATCTTGGTTTTCAGAAACTCTTTAAAGGAAAATGGATCTGCCTCTTCAAGACCTTCCAGTTTAACATCATCAGGAATAACAAGGCTCTGAGGCCTGGACATCAGAGTGGCACCCTGGAGGTGAGTATAGCAAAATCACTGGAGTTGCACCAAACCAGCCCAGTAGAGAGCGCTCCATGGCCACAGCTCAGCCCCAGTCCCTGACAAGACACCTCTAGGTCCCAGACACTCCAAGCTTCTCATTGCTGCTCTGCTAAATACTTTCTTTACAACAAAATTCTCCGAAACTGTTTCTTCAAGCTTCATTCAAAAATCATTTTATATCCTGATATCCTCCACAGTCCCTTATTTATTAATAACTATTGTTTCTTTTTTTTTTTTTTTTTAACTTTTTTTTTTTTAATTTTTTTTTTTTTTATAGAGGCATGTTTTTATTTATTTATTATTTATTTGTTTGTTTGTTTGTTTATACATGCACTGGGTACAGTCAGAAGCACGGGAGGGCGAGAGAACTCACCAGAGCCAGAGCGGGGAGCAGAGCAGGCAGAAGGACCGAAGCACACTGCTGAGGGGAGCAGCGGGCGGCAGGAGAGGTCTGCGCGCCATGCGGGACCCTCCTCCGGTGGCCGGGGAGCAGCCCGGGATCGAACCGGCGCCGCAGAGGCCCGCGGGCAGCTTCGCAACCCAGCGCTCAACCGCTGCGCCACCGGGGAGGCCCAACTATTGTTTCTTAATATGTGTATATACTACCAATAAATCTTAAAGTTTTATTAAAATACCGTATTTTTCCATGTGCTCTTTTCCAGCTTTCGCAAATATCTGAGGCGCAAACGGGTGAGCAGACAATCCACAGCTATTGGCCACGACCTCAACATGCTTATCTAATGGATTGGTCCTATCTGTAAACTAAAAGAGGAGGAAAAAATAAAACTTAGTAAGTAACTGACATGGTGAGTCTGAATTATTACAGTGTTACAAAGACATCTGCTTATTCTAAGTGTATAGAAAACCCAAAATGGAAAATGTGAATAAAATCAGTCAAGAAATGATATAAAGGGAAACACAAAGGGTAAGGGTGGGGAAATTCAATAACCTAATAGGTGTTAATTTGTATAAGAAATATTTATCAGGAGTCCACCCAATCAAAAAATGGGCAAGCAGCACTCCAACTGCCCACCTGTGACTATGCAGGTGCTTCCTTTCACCAACTCTCTCCCTCTGCAGGGCAGTAGCTTTCTGCCTGCCTGTGACCTGTACCATGCCGGGACTTTTCTTCCCTGACCTCCCTCAGCATAGGTCGCTCTCCTCAAGGCCGCCCCCCTGCAACCATGCAGGCCTCTCTCAGCAAACCTGTCCATTTTGGGGCAACTCTTCCTGCCCACTCGTGTCTATGCAAGTGTCCCTTTCCCTAATAAACCTGCCTTTTAAATATTAAAAAAAAAAAAAAAAAAGGGCAAAAGAACTAAACTGCACTTTTCTAAAGAAACATTCAGGATCTCCCTGGTGCACAAGGGGTTAACTCCCAGCACTATGAAGCAAATTCACAGCCACTGCAGCACAAGTTCAATCCCTGGCCAGGGAGCTGACCCATAAAGTGCAGCAGACCTCTCCTGTTTCACCCGCTGCTCCCCTCAGCAGTGTATTTCAGCCAATATGCCTGTTCTGCTCCCCACTCTGTCTCTGGTAAATCCTCTCACCACCCCCTACCTCTGGCCTACACCCCAGCTCTTGTATGCATAAATAAATAAAAAAATCTTTAAAAAAAGAGACATTCAAATGGCCTACATGCACATGAAAAAAAATGCTCAACATTAATTATTAAAGAGAAAAGCAAATCAAAACCACACTGATATATCTCTTCACCATTGTGAGAATGATCTATATAAAAAAGATGGAAATCACAAATGTTGGGGAGTATGTGGAGAAAGGGAACATTCATTTGCTGTTGATGGGAATATAATTTGGTACAGCTTCTATGGAAGTGGTATGGAGACACTATATAAAATAAAACTGGAAATACCATTATGATGCAGTAATACATTTCTAGGTATTTACCTAAAGAATATAAAAACATTAATATGAAAAGATTTATTCATTCCTATGTTCACAGCAGCATTATCCACAATAGCCAAGCCATGGAACCAAACGAAGTGTCCATCACCAGACAACTAATAAAAAAATTGTGGTATACACTCAACGGATACTACTCTACCATTGAAAATGATGAAACAGTGCTTTTCAAAACAAAATGTATGAAATTTAAGGTGATTATGCTAAGTGAAATAAGTCAGAAAGTGAAGGTTAGATACCAGATGGTTTCACTTATTTGTGGAATATAAATAACCAAAGAACACAAAGTAGCAAAGGACAGTAAAAATAACTCTTAGACTCCATGAAAAATATATTGCTTACAAGAAAATAAGGGAGGGAGGACAGGATCAGGGAAGCAAGGAGACAAGACATTGGCATGAGAGTTTGGTGGAGGGTGAGTGATGTTTGAATACCTAATGTTAGATAAATATGTAAACAACTGACAAATTAATAAAATTTGGGAGGCGTGGAGAATCCTGTCTGTGCGAGTAACTACTCCAGGTAGTTAGGTATGATGAACAACTTGACAATCAAAAGAATAAAGGCAGATGGGTCTTATGGAATCACTACATGCACAAATGTTAGGGGAACCAAATAAGACATCAGTGTAAAAAAATAGTAACAATATAAAACATAACAAAACAAATACAGACAATTATAAATCAGAGACATCCTGCAGGGGAGGAGGAGGGAGAGAGATGGGTGGGAGGGAGGGAGGAGCACAGGGGACTGTGGTGATGGTGCACAGGTGCACTGGTGAAGGAAATTCTATGGGGACTACACCTGAGGGGGAGGAAAGGAAATACTGTTTAAGAATAAATAATGTTGTAAAAAAATAAAAAATAATAAAATAAAAATAAATAGATAAATAAATTGCTAAGAGGGAAAAAATGCACAAATGTTAAAAATAAATATAAATAGTTATATATTTGGATATCCATAGTTGGGAATTTTTTTCTGTCAAGAGAAATTTTTAAAACAGAGAGAAAATGTTCATATTCATTTTATGAAAATGTTCATAAAACAGAGAATACAAACATTTTCTCTATGTTTTATCTAAGTTACAAAGGGATACTAATTAAAACAATGAAATACAACTGACTCAAACAATTTGGGTGGCCATTCTCTGAATCAGAAGTCCCATAATTTATTAAATTTGTTGAATGGAACTAATTTTTAAATGAGTAAATGATCTTCAAATTAAACAGATGAGCCAACCTCAAATTCAATCATGGGAACCTCTCTAAACATTAGTTTCATCATTCACAAAATAAACTAAATTCTCTCTATGATGAACTCCAAAATAACAGTAAATGAGACTCACAGTCATTGAAATAGATCCTTTCTCCATCTTCTCAAACCCAAGAGCCAAGACACAATCTGCCATACCTTAAAAGAAAATGCAATTATTTTGAAAAATTAAATTTCCAAACACTAGACAAAATACTATGAAATACTTCAAAGTAAATAAGTATGTCAATTTATATAAAATGGAAAAGCAAACTATAAGCCTAAAAATTTTTTAATAAATGAAAATTTATAGAAATAATTTTTCATGCTTCCCAATAAGGAAAAAAATCAAGAAAATGTTTAAGTATTCCTTTGATTCTCAATATATTTTTTAAAGATTTATTTATTTATGCATACAAGAACTGCAGTACAGGCTAGAGGTGTGGGGGGTGAGAGGATTCACCAGAGACAGAGTGGAGAGCAGAACAGGCAGATCTACTGAAATACACTACTGAGGGGAACAGCGGGTGGGTCAGGAGAGGTCTGCTGCGCCATGTGGGTAGCTCCCTGGCTGGGGATCGAACTTGTGCTGCAGTGGCTGCAGATAGCTTTATAGGTTGTGTCTTAACCCCTTGCACCACCAGGGAGGCCCGATTCTCAATATATTAATAAAACTTTTGATTAACATAGAAATATGCTTTGATGAAAGAAAAATATAAATAGCTAATTTTTTAATACTAAAACATTAAGTAAAAGGTTTCTTTGTTTTTTTAAGCAAATATTTTATTAAAGAAAGATTCTAATCAAAATCACAACAGAATTATTTTAGGAGGGAGAGGGCACCTTTGTGATGTTTTTTGTTAAAGTTCAAGTGAACAGCAAAACAAAACAGATTTGTCAAAATTTTTCTTTTACAAAAGGAGGGACAGTAACATTATCAAA
Organism: Talpa occidentalis; assembly: GCF_014898055.3. NCBI lineage: Eukaryota > Metazoa > Chordata > Mammalia > Eulipotyphla > Talpidae > Talpa > Talpa occidentalis. Next base: position 33,144,039 of record NW_023605305.1, on the reverse strand, counting down.
CAGTAAGACATTATAAAATTCCAACAATTAGGGGCCTCCCTGATGGCAGCGCAATGAACCTATCCGTTTAAGTTACAGCACAATGAACCTATCTGCAGCCACTATAGCAAAGCACGAGTTCGATCCCTGGCCAGCCAGGGAGCTGACCCACAGCAGTGTATTTCAGTCAATCTGCCTGTTCTGGTCCCCACTCTGTCTCTGGTGAATCCTCTCTCTCTCTCTCTCTCTCTCTCTCTCTGTCTGTCTCCCTGTGTCTCTCTCTGTCTCTCTCTGTCTCTCTCTCACACACACACACACACACACACCCCCGCACCTCTGGCCTGTACCCCAGGTCTTATATGCATATATAAATAAATCTTTAAAAAAAAAAATTCCAACAATTAAAACACTAAGTAGTTCAGTGATAAGCAACAATTAATCAGTAGAACAGAAAAGAAGGCCTAATAAAAGATCCTACACTATTTGGATGAATACAGACTATGATATATAACCAATAGAACTGAAAACATAATGGCCACAGAAATCATTATACACAAATGTTTTATATAAGCATGATTTAAAAAATGGAAACAACCTAAAGTCCATTAGCTGAATAAATAAACAAAATGTAGTATAGCCTTGCAAGTGTTATTTGGCCATAAAAATGAATCAAGTACAAATATGTGCTACAACATGGATGAACTATGAAAACATTATGCTAAGTGAAAGAAGCCACAGGAGGACATATATTCCATTTTCATAACAGATAAATCCATAAATACAGAAATTAGATTAGAGGTTTCCAGGGACTAAGGAAAAGGGGAAGAAAAGTGACTACTAATGGATACAGAGTTTCATTTCAGGGTAATAAAATCTTCTAAAATTAGACAGCAGGGCCTCCCTGGTTGTGCAGGGAGTTGGGATACAGCACTATGAAGCTGTCCACAGCCACTGCAGCATGAGTTTGATGCCCAGCCAGGGAGCTACCCATATGGCACAGCAGACCTCTCCTGCCTCGCTCACCCGCTGCTCCCCTCAGCAGTATGTTTCAGTCAATCTGCCAGTTCTATTCCCCACTCTGTCTCTGGTGAATCCTCTTACCCCTCAAACCTCTGGCCTGTACCCCAGTTCTTGTATACATAAATAAATATTTTTTAAAAATTACTTTAAAATTAGATAACAGTGGGAGTTGTATAACTGTGAATATACTAGAACACACTGAATTGTACACTGAAAGTGTGAATTTTATGGTACATAAATTATTTTGGAAAAAAAATTTTTAAATAAATATTATAAAACAATCCCTCTGATAGTCATATGGAGAAATTGTGAAAGGGGGACAATAAACCCACAGCTATTTAAGTACACGACATAAATAAGCATTCCTTACCACCCTGAATCAGCTGTCGAGCCATAAACAAAGCAGTAGAACCAGTAGCACAGTTATTGTTGACATTCGTTATAGGAATTCCAGTCAGTCCCAAACTGTGATAGATAGCCCTCTGCCCAGAGGTAGAGTCACCTGCATAGAAAAAGAAACAACATCATGCAATCGTTAAAATGCTGTAAAAAGACTGGGAACATTCTTTTTTTTTTTTTTTTAAAGATATATTTATTTTTGTGTAGAAGAACTGGGATGCAGGCCAGAGATGCAGGGGGTGAGAGGATTCACCGTAGACAGAGTGAGGAGCAGAACAGGTGGATTTATTGAAATATGCTGCTGGGCCTCCCCGGTGGCGCAGCGGTTGAGCGCTGGGTTGCGAGGCTGCCCGCTGCCTCTGCGGGGCCGGTTCGATTCCCGGCTGCTCCCCGGCCACCGGAGGAGGGTCCCACATGGCGTGCAGACCTCTCCTGCCGCCCGCTGCTCCCCTCAGCAGTGTACTTCGGTCCTTCTGCCTGCTCTGCTCCCCGCTCTGGCTCTGGTGAATTCTCTCACTCTCCCACGCTTCTGACTGTAGCCAGTGCATGTACGAACAAACAAATAAATAAATAAATAAATAAATTAAAAAAAAAAAAAAAAAAGAAATATGCTGCTGATGGGAGCAGTGGGTGAGACAGGAAAGGTCTGCTGCACCACATGTGGGTTAGCTCCCTGGCTGGGGATCAAACTCAGGCTGCAGCGGTGATGGTCCTGAGACTTAATTCCTAAGCCAGATTGGGAACATTCTAAATGTCCATTTAAGGAGGTAGATTAAAGAAATTATGATATACCTATTCAATAGAACACTATGCTATCATTTAAAAAGATCAAGGAAGCTCATTATGATGTAATTTAGAACAATTACGTAACAATAAAAAAGCTACAAAATAGTGTGCATAAAGCAAAGTTACCGCAAAAGAAAAATGTGTATATTATGTGTATAACAAAAGAGGAAAAAGAGAACTTATACATTTGCATATACTTGTTTACATATGCATAAATTACCTCTGGAAAGATACACTAGTGAAATTGGTGTCTAAGGGAAGGAATCTATGAGACAATGAGATAGGGGGAAAAAAGATAAGCTTTCCAGTACATACTCATCCACCTTTCGTATTTCGGAAACATAACAATATCTAATTTATTCCAGAAAAATAAAGAACACTTACTTGAAAAATGTTAATTATGACTTAAAAGAAGACAACTTAATGACATGGGAAATACTGAATATAGTAAAATGAGAACAGAAAGTTAACAAAAAGAATGGGGCCTCCCTGGTGGCGCAGGGGTTAAAGACAGCGCTGTCAAGCTATTGCCAACCACTAAAGCACTAGTTAGATCCCTGGCTGGCCAGGGAGCAACCTAAATGACGCAGCAGACTCTCCTGTCTTGCCCACTGCTCCCCTTAGCAGTGTATTTCAGTAGATCTGCCTGATCTGTTCCCCACTCTCTCTGGTGAATCCTCTCACACACCCCCACCTCTGGCTTACACCCCAGCTCTAATATGCATAAATAAATAAATCTTTAAAAAATAAATAAAATTTAAAAAAATTTTAAAAGTATGTATGACTGTTTTCTTTAAAAGAACACTGGAGCCTCCCTGGTGGCACAGCAGTTGAGCGCTGGGTTGCGAAGCTGCCCGCAGCCTCTGCAGCGCCAGCTGGATCCCCAGTCCCCGGCGAGGGTCCCACATGGTGCGACCGACCTCTCCTGCCACGCCCGCTGCTACCCTCAGCAGTGTATTTTGTCAGTCTGCCTGCTCTGCTCTCCACTCTGGCTCTGGTGAGTTCTCTCACCCTCCCGCGCTTCTGACTGTACCCAGTGCTTATATAAATAAATAAATGTATCTTAAAAAAAAAAAATAAAAGAACAATGTACATGCATGTGTAATCACATGCATTTATACTCACTGAAGGATATATATATATATACACACACACACTTATTTATATATATCAAAAATTAATGGTAATCATAGTGGGATTAAAGGTCACTTATTTTTTCTTGTGTTTTTCTCTGTGTGTTTTCTTTTTTATATAATTAGCATACATTATTTTTCTAATCAGGCTTGTTTAATGAAAACATTTATTATACAGAAAAGTCAATAAGAACAAATTTTAAGACAACAAAGAGATAATATTAATTACCTTTACATGGTAGAGCTATGGGTATTTTTTTCTTTTTTAAGATAAAAATGTTTTTTAATTTATCACCTGTTTTGGCAATAGAATAATGGCAAAAATACATATTAAACTAGACTGACCTATAAGGGACATGTAGGAATGATGAGAATAAAGAATAAGACTCTGAATTCTAATTGTGAGCTTTAAAATTCATAAATGTTTCTGTATTGTTATGTAGCTGGTGTAGATTTGGACAAATAATTTTTAGATTACATAGTTTATCACTTACCATAAACATAACCAATACACGCCTGTTCCACTGCTGAATAAGGGATCTGTGCATCAGCTAAAGCCTTCTGGCCTGTAAGAACAAAAAGGCTTTATCAAATAATGCTTTCAGTTTTGCTTCAGGTGAGTAAAACTTGAGCTTAGAATTTTCCCAAAGTAAATCTACCTCCCTCTATATAAAGTCTATGTTCAATTCAAATGATAAATCCCTCATAAAATCAGATATCTCCTTTCAGAAGTAATCACTTCTTTCCCTAAGCTACTACATCCATCACTTTTCACATCTCCTTTTTGATACTTAACTATTTTTGTCTTAACCATATACCTAACTGTAAATGTGATAAATCCAACTAAAAGCTCCTTAATGCCAAGATCCTTGTCTTATACATCTCAGTGATTCCACTGTACATCTACAGGGCAAAATTGATAGAATATCATGGGGGAAGGTGACTCATAGTTATCATCAAGAGATGATTCTATGAAATAAAGAATGGAGGTTTTTTTTTTAAAGACTTATTTACTTAGGCATATAAGAACTGGGGTGTAAGCCAGAGGTGCGGGGGTGAGAGGATTCACCAGAAAGAGTGGGGAGGAGAACAGGCAGATCTCCTGAAATACACTGCTCAGGGCAGCAGCGGGCGAGGCAGGAGAGGTCTGCTGTGCCTTATGGGTCAGCAACCTGGCCTGCAGGGAACTCAGTGCTGCAGTGGCTGGTGATAGCTTGATAGCACTGTCTTTAACCCCTGTGCTACCAGGGAGGCCCAAGAATGGAGTTTTCTTTTTTTTTTTTCTTTTTAAAGATTTATTTATTTATGCAAGAACAGGGGTACAGGCCAGATGCGCGGGACGGTGAGAGGATTCACCAGAGACAGACAGAGCGGGGAACAGAACAGGCAGACTGACGAAATACACTGCTGAGGGGAGCAGCAGGTGAGACAGGAGAGGTCTGCTTTGCCATGTGGGATTCTCACTGGCCAGCCAGGATCAAACCAGTGCTGCAGAGGCTGGGGACAGCTTCACAGTGAGGCGCTCAACTGCCTGCACCACCAGGGAGACTCCAAGAATGGAGTTTTAATGATGCTATCCAAAGTGCATAAATGGTCAATGGAGGAGCTAAGAAGAATTATGAAAATAAACTGGGAAGAGATGCACAGAGGTTAGAGAGGTGTGAACTAAACCCTTACCTACCACAGTGAGAAGCAAACAGACGTCTAAAATTGAAAAATCAAAAACTGGAATAAGCATGGTGGAATAAACATTTAGAAATATGGAGATAACTACCAGAAGAACTAAAGCCAAATCTGCACTTCTCTAAAGAAATTTAGGGCCTCCCTGGTGGAGCAAGGGGTTAAGTCTCAGCACTATGAAGCTATCAGCAGCCACTGCAGCATGAGTTCAATGCCCGGACAGGGAGCTGACCCACATGGCACAGCAGATCTCTTCTGTCTCACGCGCTGCTTCCCCTCAGCAGTGTATTTCAGTGGATCTGCCTGTTCTTCTCCCCACTCTGTCTCTGGTGAATCCTCTCACCCCCGCATCTCTGGCCTACATTCCAGTTCTTGTATGAATAAATAAATAAAATGAATCTTTTAAAAAAAAAATCAAATTATCATTTTTAATGACCCTACTTTTCTCTCCCATAGAGCCCTTTGCTGTTTTAACAAACAGTTGGGTAGCACAAAAACAAATAGGCAGTTTACTGTCTGCTCTCACTATTTAGCTAAGAAGACCCAAGCTCTTTTCCCTTCCTCAGTTTAGTGAGTCACTAGGGAATTGTCTTCCAGGTTCTTCTTCCTTCCACAATCAAAACAGACCACACAATAAACTATAATGTTTAAAGTTCTAAACATTCTATATTACCTGCTTCTTTTGCCATGTCGGGATAGTCTCTTGAATTCGCTGCTCCAGGATTGAAGAACTAGAAATATAGAGAAAGATAGTCAAACAGAAATAAGTATAGATTTTTTTCACAACAGAACATCACAGAAATTAATTTACTATTCATTTAAACAAAAACATATTGAGCACGTATCATATTTCTGGACTCTGCTAATAAATACAAAATCTTTGTCCACAGGGACCTTTGATCTAAAGGAAGACAGACAATTAAACTATCATGTCAAAGGCACAAATTACACTATCATGGGAGAGAAATTCGCAATCTTAGAGTGAGAACTGAAGAGGCTTTTCAGAGGAACTGACGTTAAATTATATCTTTTTTTTTTTTAAAGATTTATTTATTATACAAGCATTGGGTACAGTCAGAAGCACGGGAGGGTGAGAGAATTCAACAGAGCCAGAGCGGGGAACAGAACAGGCAGAGAGATGAAATACACTGCTGAGGGGAACAACGGGCACGGCAGGAGAGGTCTGTCGCGCCATGTGGGACCCTCGCTGGCGGCTGGGGATCGAACAGGCGAACAGGAGATGCAGAGTCTGCGGGCAGCTTAGCAGCCCGGCGCTCAACTGCTGCACCACGAGGGGAGGCCCTAATTTAAATCCTTAAAGATGAACAGAAGTGAAAGAAAATGCTCAACCCAAGTATTGCAAAAAATTTTATATCTCAGAGATTGAAGCACAAGATAGGAAGTGATACTGATAGACACAGACAATAACTTAGGACCAAATGATGATAACTACTAATACTTATTGGACACTTACTATGTTATGCACTGTGCTAAGCTCATTTAACCCTCACAAAAACCCTAACAGGTAGGTACTATTAAATATTTTACAGAGGGCCTCCCCGGTGGCGCAGCGGTTGAGCGCTGGGTTGCAAAGCTGCCCGTGGCCTCTGCGGCGCCGGTTCGATCCCCGGCTGCTCCCCGGCCACCGGCGGAGGATCCTACATGGCGCGCAGACCTCTCCTGCCGCCCGCTGCTCCCCTCAGCAGTGTACTTCGATCCTTCTGCCTGCTCTGCTCCCCGCTCTGGCTCTGGTGAATTCTCTCACCCTCCCGCGCTTCTGACTGTACCCAGTTCATGTATAAACAAAACAAACAAACAAACAAAATAAATAAATAAAACATGCCTCTAAATATTTTACAGATAAGAAAACTAGGGTACAAATTGAACAAACAAAACAAAAACAAACCCTTAGACTCTGAGGACAGAATGATAGTTACCAGAGGTGAAGTAGGAGGGAGGGAATAGGAAGAGGTGGCCAGTTGGTTAGTGGCAGATAACTGGATATTTGTAGTGGGCATGGTGCCATAGATACAGTGGCTGATGTGAGATACACCTGAAACCTACACAGTGTTGTAAACTAAGTTATCTCAGCAAAAAGGTAAAAAGAAAAAAAAAAAAAAAAAAAAAAACCTGATGTATAACAAGGAACCCCAGAGGCTGAATCAACAGACCATGGCTGGGGAACTAGGGGATGATCTCAATGACAATACTGAGTAATCAAGCAGATATGAAGTGCCTGGAGGGCAGACTCACAACCCCTGATCTTCTACATTCTTCCATTTTCCTTAATCTCCTTCCCCTTTCCTTTTTCTCCTCCCCCTTACAACTGATGCTGTATATCGATAAAAAGGCCAGGCTCTTGCTCTTCAGCAGCATCCTGCATTATGTAGCCTGCTCCAGGACTCCCGTTTCTTTATCAGTGTGGTGTTGCCCAATGCAACAGACTAGGATAAGAAAACTTGCATTTTAGACCATTCTCAATATAATGTGGTAAAATGAATGAAGGGAGCCAAAGCTGGAGGCACTGAGACTAAGTGTCATGACTCTGAAAGAGTATAAGTGAGAGCTGACTAACACAGCAGCAAAGAGAATAGAAAGTAGACTTAAGAAACATAAAAAAAGTAAATCTACCAAAACTGGTGATCCCATTAGTTAAGGTGGACTAGTTTGCTGGTCAGTGGTCAATGTAAAGAGAAATGGCTTTTAAGATATTATGACTGCAAACCACAAGATACATATAACGCAATCTGGAGAGTAACCTGCCTCCACTGAAACAAATATACAAAGCTTTATTTACATTTAACTTCTTAAATTACAATTTCTCTGGCCTAACAGCTGTTGAGCAACATGTCATTCCTAATTTCTTCTGGCGTCAGGGCAGTAAAATAACATTTTATCCCAACAGAACCAAGCCCAAGGCCCTTAGTCTTGTATCGCCATACAGTGCAAGAGCCAACTTGGCTGTGACCTTATAATCTTTAACATGGGGGAGAGAGTATATACAACCCAGTATATACACACATATACTATTAGTGGGGAAGGATGTCCTGAGCTAATTCCATGCAATAACCTTTCGTATGTGCCTGCAGTAGAGTATTGATAAGTCCTTTTAAGCGCGCGGGTGAGGACCCACAGTCAGGCAACCCGTTTTATATCGGGGCTGCCCTATAACAATATAACTACAGCAAAAATTTCATGAATACTTATCTTTATCTTTCATGATAAAATATATTTTATTCTATTTCAATTATTTTAATGCTAGAGGAAATATTCCACAACTCCCCAATGGGTCACAAATTCCAGTCTGAAACACTGTACAGTCATCTGACTTAAATGTAACACTTCATTGCTCAATTGTTCAAAATACATCTGTTGAATTGAATCAAAACAAAACATTTAACATGTGTTCCTAGCTTTGATTCATCTCAATTTTTCATAATTCCTGAATTAGGGAATCCTTCATAAATCCCTAATTAGGTACCCCAAAATTGCCTATTCTCCCCCTACTTACCCTTCAGTTCACTAGTTATAATCAGAGCACTTACAGAAAAAACTTACTATGATGAGAGAACTATGCTGGGCTCCCACAAGCAATACCCATTAAGGATTAAATTATCATCCAATAGTACAATGACTGCACTTTCCCATTTCTTACTGAAATTAAGGCAATTTTTTAAAGATTAGTCAAGCAAATAAATACATACAAAATTATTCAAAATTAAAATATTTATATGGAAAATACCAAAAGTCCATAACATTTGAATAAATGCATGTTGACACAAGCAACTGTTATATTAATGAGAATCCATAAAATTATGGGTGAATCTCACAAACATGTTGAACATAAAACCAGAACTAATCTATGGTATTGCTAGGGGGAAAGGATGTCCTCAGCTAATTCCACTCCAGACCAAAGCCATCAAGACATTGGGAAAGACAAATCCCATCACCACCAAAGGAAAGGTTGCTGTGACCTGAGGGTGGAGTTAAGCAGCCAGGTTTGGTATAAAACCAGACACGTGGGTCTTGGGGGGGTCTCTCCTCTTGGCTTCGTGGCTTGTGGCTTACGGCCAGCTCTCAAAGTGCCATTTTGGGATTCCAGGTCAGCAGAACGTGTAGGATGCATTTCAGACTTTATCTCCCTCTTTTCTCCCTGAGTTGTACTTTTCCTCATTTCCCCTTCCCTTGTAAATAAACCTTTTATTCACCTTTTGTGTGTGCCTGCAGTTAAGTATTAATAAGTCCCTTTAAGCATGTGGGTAAGGACCCATAGTCAGGCAACCCATTTTATATCGGGGTTGCCCTCTAACAGTATTAAGGATGAGAAGTCAGGATAGTAGTAACCCATTGCAGACAAGAGATCAGTGACTGGACAAGGGCACAAGTAGACTGCTGAGGCTAGTAATGCCCTGTTTATATTTGGTTTTTAGTTTTCACCTGAAACAGAAATACAGAAACAAAAAAGTACTACAAGATTTTTAATAAAAAGCAGCAGTCTTATTTCACTCATCTTACTTGCTCCCAAAACAAATCACTTTTTCTTTCATATCACAATCACAATCAATTCTTTAATCACAACCAACTCTTGCTTCTAAGTAGTCTTATACTGTTATGTCTTTATCAATTTAAGAAATTACCTCTAATAAAGAGCAATGTAGTTAAGTCACAATATTTTTTACTAAGTCAATGTTCAGTGTTTACTTGATTAAGGAAATATTTCTTACTACTGGGCTAAATTGTGTTCTATGATAAATTTCCTTTCTTGTACAATTTTGGGTATTTTTTTCTGGAGTTATCTCAGTTTTAAAGTTTTAACCTTTTTCATAAATAAGAGATACAGAAAACCATATATCTAAATATTATACTTTGTATACCTTTAGGCCTCAATATTAGCCCATAAAGACTTAAACACTAACGTGGTTTTAACAGCACAAGGTCACATTCCAAGGATGACCCTAGCCTGTAACAGTGCCTGCCAAAGAAAACACATGACTGCCCAAAAGAACTGAACAAAAGACTGAAGAACTCATTTGTTCCAGCCAATACCTAAAGATAAGGCCTCTGTCTCTAGTGTCTATGGAAGGCAGCAGCCTAACTGTGGATAAAGCACTCATTTTAATGGGTACCACTACTTAATTAAATTCATTAATTCATTGGGTCTATCATATAGTGTTATTCTGTCATTTCTTTTTTATTTATTACTTTTTAGAAAAGATTACTCCTTGCATACTATTTAATTATCCAATGGTATAGTTCATATATGAAAGACAAATGCATGAATCTTTCCATTTTCCTGTTTTCAAGACAGTGACTAGATTCTCTATAATGCTCCAAAGGTGATAGCTACTTGGTTTTTAAGAAATTATCATGAACTCATATTTGAACATGGGCTAAACATGTCATTAAGAACGATAAAATAGGGCCTCCCTGTGGCACAAGGGGTTAGGACACAACCTATGAAGCAATCCACAGCCTCTGCAGCACGAGTTCAATCCCCGACCAGCCAGGGAGCTACCCACCTGGTGCAGCACACCTCTCCTGTCTTGCCCGCTACTTTCCTCAGCAGTGTATTTCAATCTGCCTGTTCTGTTCCCCACTCTGTCTCTAGTAAATCCTCTCACCCCCCACACCTCTGGCCTGTACCCCAATCGCCCGCTGCCCCGCTCAGCAGTGTGTTTTAGTCAGTCTGCCTGTTCTGTTCCCCACTCTGTCTCTGGTGAACCCTCTCACCTCTGGCCTATATCCCAGTTCTTGTATGCATGAATAAATAAATCTTTTTAAAAAATGATAAAATATACTAGACTTATCTTGTATATTTCCTGCCCAAATTGAATTCCCAGTTTTTCCAGGCACCTACTTATTTTAGAAAAGATATTTCAAGACCATAATATGGATATTTTTAGGCCTCTTCAAGTAGATAGTTACAAACTTTTTTAAAGATTAAATACCTCATAGATTCATACTAACACTTCAAACTTAAATTCAAAATTATAAGATTTAACCTACCCACTTCTATATTACATCTGTATCTCTTTTCTTCCCAAGAATCTTAGTTCTCAGGAACTAAGGATGACTAAAGTAGAATATCTCATACTTATTCATGTATTTTACACCACAGTACACATGTAATAATCTCAGTATAACAATACTAATGCTAATGTTCAGTAACATTACAGAGAACCGTTTTTTTAATTTGAATAACTGTCTTATTTTTTCATTTGCTTTTTTTTTTTCCCTATCTACAACACCAAAACATCTACATCTCTTAAATCCATATGCCACATGGTCAAAAAAATTTTCCCTACAGAACTTTCTTCTTGGAACCATCCACAGACCTATTCCAAACTGGACAGGTGTCCTCTCTAAACCTATGCACAGCTGCCATTCTGGGACTTCCCTCAATGTTCTCCTATGCTGGATTCACTCTAAGATCCACCATTTGGGTGGACATTTTCACTAGTTATGTTTAAAAGAAGGAATATGCAAAAGGTAAACTTTTCAGAGCTTGAATTTCAATTTTGAATTATCTTACTAGGAAATAAACTTTTAGGAAATACTTTACTAATATTATATATTTAAAAAGTGCTAAGACAGGGTCTCCCTGGTGCTGCAAGAGGTTAAGATGCAATCTATGAAGCTGTCTGTAGCCTCTGCAGCACGAGTTTGATCCCGGCTGGCCAGGGAGCTACCCACATGGCGCAGCAGACCTCTCCTGACTTGCCTGCTGCTCCCCTCAGCAGTGTACTTCGGTCAATCTGCCTGTTCTGTTCCCCATCCTGTCTCTGGTGAATACTCTCATCACCCCCACCTCTGGTCTGAACCCCAGCTCTTGTATGCATAAATAAATCTTTTTTAAAAAAGTTGATAAGACTGATCTTAAAAGTTCTCATTAAAAGAAAAAAATGTGGGCCTCCCATGGTGGCGCAGTGGTTGAGCGCTGGGCTGAGAAGTTTCCCACAGGCTCTGCAGCGCCGGTTCAATCCCCGGCCACAGGCGAGGGTCCCACATGGCCCGCAGACCTCTCCTGCCGCCCGCTGCTCCCCTCAGCAGTGCACTTCATCATTCTGCCTGTTCTGCTCTCTGCTCTCATCCTCCCGCGCTTCTGACTGTACCCCGTGCTTGTATAAATAAATAAATCAATAAATTTTAAAAAAAGAAAAAAGAAAAGAAAAAAAAGAAAAAAATGTGTAACTACCTGTGGTTAACTAATGTTAACTAGTTATCTAATGTTAGCTAGACTTATGATGGTTATCACTTTACAATATATACAAATATCAAATCAATATGTTGTATACCTGAAACTAATATGTCATAGATCAATTATATCCCAATAAAAAAATTTACTCAGAAAATCTGAAAGCATTCTTATTCACTTCTGAAGTTGCCACTGAAAAATTCAATGCTATTTTGCATCCAGATTCTTTCTATACCACTAACTTTTTTCTCTGTGCAAAAGTTTTTAGAATTCCTTTTTCCTTGGGTTCTGAAATTTCAAAACAATACATTTTAATGTAAGTTTTCTTTTTATTCATTGGACTGGCCTTTTCAAACAGAAGTTGTCTTTCAGTTAAGAAACTGTCTTGTTTTAGTCATTTGGGTGGGATTGGAAAGCACCAATAGAGATAAATTCCTATTTTCAATCTGCCATGTTTAACAAAATGTCCCAACACATTGTATTCATTTACTTGCTTATCCTCTTCCTCATATTTTGTATTCCTTAAAAACATTACTTATCGGGCCTCCCCAGTGGCGCAGCGGTTGAGCGCTGGGTTGCGAAGCTGCCCGCGGCCTCTGCGGCGCCGGTTCGATCCCCGGCTGCTTCCCGGCCACCAGAGGAGGGTCCCGCATGGCGCGCAGACCTCTCCTGCCGCCCGCTGCTCCCCTCAGCAGTGTACTTCGGTCCTTCTGCCTGCTCTGCTCCCCACTCTGGATCTGGTGAATTCTCTCACCCTCCCGCGCTTCTGACTATACCCAGTGCATGTATAAACAAAACAAACAAACAAATAAAGAAAGAAAACATGCCTCTATTAAAAAAAATATATATAAAAAAAAAAAAAAAAAAAAAAACATTACTTATCTCCCACCTTTGTATTCCTGATATATAACACCTAGTATATAATATTCCTGGTATATAATACCTGGTTTATTGAATATATGCTTAAATGATGAATTAACTACAACAATAATGTACTGTAGAGAGAGCATGGAAAAAAAAACATGAGATTTCAAGTATGCAATTCCAAAATTTAGGAACTATATTAAGACAGATGACTTAGCTGCTCAGCTTCAAAGACAAGAAAATGGGTATAATCCATTGCACAGTGAGGATTAAATAAGATAAAGTATTTGTCAAACTGCAGGTTTGCACAGGGTAACAAAGTCCATTTTAAGGGCTGTGGGTTGAAAGTGCCATTTTTCTTTTAATGAAAGAGAACTTGTCCTAGGAACTCTCTTTCACAAGGCAGACCCATTTAGTATTGCCCGACTAACATTTATTGAGACTTCGGGCATTTTCAAGTTGCTAGAGCTACAGCAATGAATTAGGGCATGTTACTTACCTTAGAAGAACTTACATGGTATGGAAAAGAATAGACATGCACAGTTTCAGAGCACAGAAAGTACTAAGACAGAGGTAAGCATAGGGGACTCTATGGGAAAGTCAGGAAGATCACAGGCTTCTTGGAGAAGGTAAGATCCCAACTCATGTTTTAAAAATCAAAGGAACTGGTGGCGCAAGGGGATAAGCACCGTACTGTGAAGCAATCCGCAGCCTCTGCAGCACAAGTTCGATCCCCGGCCAGCCAGGGAGCAACCCACATGGCAAGGCAGACCTCTCCTGTCTCCTGTCTCCCCTCAGCAGTGTATTTCAGTCCGTCTGCCTGCTCTGCTCCCGGCTTTGTCTCTGGTGAATCCTCTCACCGCCCGCACCTGCATCTCTGGCCTGTACTCCAGCTCTTGTATGCATAAATAAATCTTTTAAAATAAAAAATAAAATAAAAATCAAAGAAACTAACCAAGTGAAGACATGATACAAAGAATGAGAACAACAGAAGTTTAACAACCGAGAAACTTGACAGTTTGACATTACCAAAGCATGGAGATGGTGAGTCAAGAAATGGACTATGGGCACCCATGGGTGGCCTCCTGGAGTTAAAGGTTAGAGGATTCAGGACCCCTGCCACGTGCTAATGTGTCTCCTCCCCGTCCACACTGTCCCTGAAAAGGGGTCCCACAGTGTACTCCTGGGCGTGCAGGGCTGGTGACTGTCAAACCCGCTTTCCTCCGGGTGTGAGGGTCTTTCCTCAGACGGAACCCACTCCGAAGCACGGAGCTGGAGACTTAGGGTTATCTCGGAGTGCCCTTCACTAACTGTGACCCAGAGAGAAAAGGGAAGGAGGGGGGGTTAAGAAGTGGTCACAGGAACAACGTTGAGACCTTTCGATGCCGCAGACACTCTCTATCAATCCACTGGAGTCTCCACTCTGAGGCAACTCAGCCAAAGAAGCCGAGTCTGGGCGGCGGGGCGATCCCCGGCGCTCTCCGGGCAGGAAGGACAGACCGACAAACGACGACAGACTCTGACCCACCCTCCGTTTCCCGGTCACCTCGGGCTCCCCCGACCTCACCCGAACAGAGAGAAGCAGGGAGGCCACCTCCGCGGGTCTCTGCTGTTTACCTTGGTCATCCCAACCCCCACCACGAACACCCGGCGCCCGGCCTGACGGGGTTGCAGCGTGTCGTGAAGAGGCATGGCTCAGACCGTGCTGGGCAGCGGCGGGCGCAGGGGACACGGGCGCAGCGGACACGGGCGCAGCGGACACCGGCGCAGCGGACACTGACGCGGAGCGACGCGCGGCGGGGCTAGGCGGGCGGCGGCGAGCAGCCGGGCCCTCTAGTGCTAGGGGGCGGGGCGAGCGCGGGCGCCTGCGCGTGCGCAGAGGCCGGCGGCGCGCGTTCCTCGGCGGGCGGGAGGCCTGTGTTACGCAACCTCTGGCAGTGGGTCCCGGGGCGAATGTTCTCTCCTGGTTTGGAGACCTAGTGCTGCTGAAGCAAAGTTTAAAACCTGGTTACAGCCTCTTGAGTTTCGGGTCTCCCCTGTGACAGAGAGTGGGCTTGAGGCTGAGCGCAGGGGTAGGCTAGAAACCCGACTCAAAGGGTTAGTCAGGGAAATGCTTAGAGTTGGAGAATGGTTCTCTGTCCTGTTAGTGGTGGTAGGAGAGTCAGTGCGTGTGTTAAAACTCAGGACTGGGGCCTCCCTGGTGGCGCAAGGGGTCAAGCACCGCACTATGAAGCAATCCACAGCCTCTGCAGCACGAGTTCGATCCCCAGTCAGGGAGCAACCCTCATGGTGAGGCAGACCTCCCCTGACTCCCCCGCTGCTCCCCTCCTCAGTGTACTTCAGTCAATTTGCCTGTTCTGTTCCCCACTCTGTCTCTGGTGAGTCCTCTTATTCCCCCCCCCTCCCCGCATCTCTGGCCTGTACCCCAGGTCTTGTAAACATACATAAATCTTTAAAAACAAAAAACTCGGGACTGTACACCTATATGGGAAGGGGATTAATGTATACACGCGTACAACAAATGCGGAAACAAAATTCAGTCACTACCCGTGACTGAAACTATCAGAAACTCGTTCAGAAACTCGTTCCCTTGCCTTGTTCTGTGAGAACTCAAATACGTTACAGAAAGTGTTAGCACCTGTGAAAAATAGGCATACGTGAGCCATTTTAAAATCGGATGGGAGTTGTCATTGTGGAAAAACTGCCAATTGTCTGATTGGACTGAGCCAAACAGCAAATATTTATCCCTGTCGCTGTTTGAAAGCCCAGTAGGAAAGGGATTTTGAAACTTCTGAGTCCAAAGATTGATAATTATGGAATTTTGCCAGAGGACAGAATCAGTAACCAGTTACGTACAGTGTGAGTTTGTCAGCACTATTTACACACTTACTCATTTAACTTTTACCCTAAAACCTCCAACTTTTATCTCCTTCTCAGGCCACATTGTAGTTTTCTATCTGAAAACATGCTGAATTTTGATTCTTTGATCTCAAATAAACACTTGATTGCCTCTCATTTTGGCTCTTTTTGGTTAACTTACTAGATGAAATATGTGTGTGTGTATATATATACACACGTATATCTGTGTGTGTGTGTGTGTGTGTGTGTATTTAATGCTTTTCTTTGCAAAGTCTGTATTAGGGAAAGTGCTTACTTGCAAAAATGTATTTGTACCTCCAAAATCAGTACTCAAAGAGCCCTTGAGATGGCAAAATATTTGAGTTGCCCAACACAGTGTTTCTAAGTGAATGCAAACGAATTCAAACAAGACCATATTCTGTCTACTTTCTTATTTCAGCTCTCGACTGTTACATGAGTGTCCTCTTCTACACTTAATGTTAAATGTAGAGTTGTTTCTTGAAACTCTGGCTGTTAAGGACAGTGATGTGATTGGTGGACAATTACCAACTCAACAGAACCAGCAGTCATGGCAAATTATTATGTAACAAATACTAATGGTTTCAACATCCAAGTCCAAAGAGGGGGCCTCCCTGGTGGCAAACCGGATTAAGCCCCACACTATGAAGCAATCCAAAGCCTCAGCAGCACTTCAATCCCTGGGCAGCCAGAGAGTAACCCACATGGCGCAGCAGACCTCTCCTGCTGCCTGCTGCTCCCCTCAGCAGTGTACTTTGTCAGTCTGCCTGTTCTGCTCTCCACTCTGGCTCTGGTGAATTCTCTCACCCTCCCGCACTTCTGAGTGTACCCAGTGCTTGTCTAAATAAATAAATAAATCTTTAAAAAAAAAATAAAATAGGGCCTCCCCTGGTGGCTCAGTGGTTTAGCGCTGGGCTGCAAACCTGCCCGCAGACTCTGCAGCATCAGTTCGATCCCCAGTCACCTGCAAGGGTCCCACATGGCTCGACAGACCTCTCCTGCTGTGCCCGCTGCTCCCCTCAGCAGTGTATTTCGTCACTCTGCCTGTTCTGTTCCCCGCTCTGGCTCTGGAGAATTCTCTCACCCTCCTGTGCTTCTGACTGTACCCAGTGCTTGTATAAACAAATAAATCTTTAAAAAATATATTAAAATAAAATAAAACATTATTTTAAGTGCATATATTATGGAGAAGTGAAGTTTTTCTTCTAATTTTATACCTATTGATGTCATTTGAATGTTTTGACCTTGTGTATTTAGTACTTTTATTTTTATTCTTACTATATAAAATTTTCACTTCCTTGATTCTTACACAGTTCCTGTTCGTAAGAGCTCCTATTCCCTCATGCTCCCTTTAAAACCCGTCTGCGCAAGTGAAACTTGAATTCAGTTCAACGTACTCTACTCTTTTGCAATAATACTGATATGCAGATCTCTGTTTAGTTAGGATGGGTTCTGTCCTAGCAAACCCACCTTGAGTTGAAAAACTGTTAACACAGGACATTACCCAGTATTCAATGTTTACCCTCCTGATTCAGTGGCTGGCAGGGAGCCAGGGCTGATGAGGCTGCCCAGTATCATCAGCATATATCATATCCTAGCTTGGAAAGGATCAAAACTCAATATTCAAAGTATGTTTCCTACTGAATGTTCCTCACCTTCCTATCATCATCAAGTAAGAAAACCTTAAGTGGAAACTTGTAAGTCCAGTATCATCGAATTACCAATTAAAATCTGTCCTCACCACCTTAGCATCTGCCTTTATCTTTGACAGTAGTCACTAATAATATTTTTTATCTTACAGATTAAGACACTGACGTTTAGGGTCGTAGACAACTTTGCCCCAAATCACACTAGCTGGGCTTTCTCCTCTACCGGTCTCTCTGAGGCTCAGAGAGCAGTGTCGGCCTGCCACCCACAGGTGGAGCAGTTGGCGAAGACCTCGGGGTCGAATTGCGAACATTCATCCGGAGAGGCAGTGGAGGGTCCCAGCCTCACCTTCCTGGCTGCGCCCCGATGCTGTGCACCCTGAACCGCACCCAGCGCCTGCTGCGCCTCTGGGAGCCCCTTCCAGCCCATGGCTGCGCGTCGCACTCGACGAAAGCGGACCGCGAGATCCAAGTGCGCGCCCTGACGGGTCCCGACCAAGGTAAGTGAGCTGTGCTAGGAGCGCCCTGGAGGCAAGTGGGACGACCCCGGGCGGGGCTTGGGAGGCGAACCCCGCGCCTACCGCTGCAGCCAGGACCACAGCTCTGGGCAACGCGCCACTTCACGCAGAAGTCTGAGATCAGTAGGAGGAAGGTTTGTCTGATGATTAGATCCCAAATCCCCAAACTTCCCTAAGGCCCAAGTCCATCTTACTGGCTGCCCCACTCTTTTTGTGGCGAGACTGTCTATCAGTTCCCAAATTCCTCATCTGGTGGCCTGGGACTGTGTGAGTTAGGGAGAGGAGTCTCTCAGCGGTAGGACTAGGCACAGTGTCCCCAAGAGGAGCTTCTAAAGGCCCCATTTCCCTGCTAGGCCAAGGATCCTGGCAGGGCTCCAGGAGCCCTTACGCTAGAGTTATTTGGCTCCTGGGTGCAAGGCAGGTGAAGGGAAAAAGGAACCACGGGAGAGCTGCTATGGTTGAAGGCCCCCTGTCCCAAGGCCAACTTTTGCGCTTAGGGTAAGGTTCACGCTGGTCTCTAACAAAACATCTCGATTGTTTGTTCTGGATTTCCAGCGCACTGGATGACTTTTATCACTCCTCAGTTAGCTGCATATTTACTGTCAGGGCAAGCCTTTATTTTCTCCCCAGTCCCACCCCCTCTTCTCTTCATTTGATGTAACCTTGTTGGTGTCCCAGTCTTAATTTACACAGATGGCACTGTACTGTACATCTCATATTTCTTCCTTTGTTTCTTGATGATAAATTTGAAGAACTACTTTGCCATATAAATCTAGTACCTTGCTTCCTGTTCTCATATACTTTTTTTTTTTTTAATGCATACAGAACAGGTGGATCTACTGAAATACACTGCTGAGGGGAGCAAAGGGCAAGACAGGAGAGGTCTGCTGCGCCATGTGGGTTAGCTCTCTGGCTGGGGATCGAACTCATGTTGGCAAGAGCTGGCAAGAGCTTGATAGCACTGAGACTTTAACCCCTGAGCCACCAGGGAGGCCTGCATACTGTTTAGTACATAACCCCCACTTTGATGGACATGAGGGACTGCTGTTACCTCACGACATCATTTGGTGAGAATTTCTCTGGCCATGTGGGGTTGCCGGGCTTTAGAGCCCTTACTCTCATGCTTAGTTCACTGCCAAACTGGCAACAGGGCTTCCTTGAGAGTTATAATTATTCTTCCCACTGTACAGATTAAGAAACTGTACAGTTTGAGCCAGGTCTGATTTCAAAAAATGTTAACTATTAGATTGTCATGCCTCCTTTGGTAATTCAGTAACTCAAAAAAGACTTGTATTTCTCTCTCTCTCTCTTTCTCTCTGTATCTCACACGTCATAGATCTTACAATTTACTTCTAAGTAGTTGAATGCATTATAAAAAGGAGTCCTGAGTTCTCTCCCCAACCGGGGAAGTAACCCGTATATATGGCACAGCAGACCTCTCCTCTCTCACCCGTTGCTCCCCTTAGTAGTGTAATTCAGTTAATCCTCCTATTCTGCTTACCCCTCTGTCTCTGGTGAATCCTCTCATCATCCCCAGCCCCACCCCACCCCAGTCCCAGGCACCTCTGGCCTACACCCTAGTTCTTCTACTCACAAAAAAAGTCTCTGCCTCCACCCAAAAGTTTGTAGAAGATGGGAAGGAGATAATCAAGAAGGAGTGGAAGAGGCAAAAGAAAGATATTCACAACAGGAAAAATACCCCCCCAAAATTATTTGGGGTCCTTCGATGTTCATGTTAGAAGCCACAGCCACAGATTCTGCCTCTCACTTAGGTTGATGGCACCTAAGTGTATCTGTTGTCTTTGAAAACAGAATGGGCTGGCTAACCAGCCCATTGGCTTTTGGTCGAGTATGGCTTTATGGTAACTCCTTAGTTATGGTAACTCATTCAAAGTTTATCACAACCTGTACTTTCCATCTTATCTCTTCTACCCATGGGTTCATTTCAAGCTGTCCTACCTCTGTGTTTTTTCTTAAAAAGATTTATTTATTTATACAAGAACTGGGGTATAGGCCAGATGTGCGGGAGGGTGAGCGGATTCACCAGAGACAAAGTAGGGGACAGAACAGGCAGACTGACGAAATACACTGCTGAGGGGAGCAGGAGAGGTCTGCTGTGATGGTAACTCCTTAGTTATGGTAACTCATTCAAAGTTTATCATAGCCTGTACTTTCCATCTTATCTCTTCTACCCATGGGTTCATTTCAAGCTGTCCTACCTCTGTGTTTTTTCTTAAAAAGATTTATTTATTTATACAAGAACTGGGGTATAGGCCAGATGTGCGGGAGGGTGAGAGGATTCACCAGAGACAAAGCAGGGGACAGAACAGGCAGACTGACGAAATACACTGCTGAGGGGAGCAGGAGAGGTCTGCTGTGCCATGTGGGTTGCTCTGCGGCCGGCAGGGATCGAACCAGCATTGCAGAAGCTGCAGACAGCTTCACAGCAGTGCGCTCACCGGCCTGTGCCACCAGGAAGGCCCCCTACCTCTGTGTTTTGTTCTAGCTTTGCATTTGCCTTAGGGCCCGTCCTTTCCTTTCTGCTTATGTAAATCCTTCTAGAATTACCTCTCCTTTCTGCCATTGTCCCTTTATTTTCCATGTGTCTAGACTTCCCTCATAGATTGCTAGCTATTTGACAGGAGGGATTGCTAGCTTTGTCCAGCTGTTAACTTGGGGGAGCCGCTCTCCTTTTCTGGGCCTCAGTTTCCCCTTCTATATTAGTAAGGGATTGTTAAGCCAATAGGTCTCTACACTGCCTTCCAGTGGTTTCTGTTGACTCCCGTCAATACATTTTATTTCAGGGATATGTCCTTGGGTAGCTTCTGGAAGTGAGGAAGGCAAGTGAACTGTATATTCCTGGGATCGTGGTGATGGAGGAGTCTCTCACTGTCCAGGCTCACCTTCTAAGTCAACAGGCAGTCACACTCTTTGCTTTATCCGACACTTCTCAAGTCATTCTGCTTACCAAGAGTAGATACTGCCTAGAACTCAGACCTCCTTCCTTCAGGTGTGAGGCCAGTTGTGAACAGGGCCAGCTGGCTCACCCAAGGCTGCCCTGTTCCTTGCAGGAATCACTGAGATTCTGATGAACAGACCAAGAGCCCGAAATGCCCTGGGGAATGTCTTTGTCAGCGAGGTAAGGAAGGCAAGGCACCAGGGTGGGCTGGGGCTGGACTGGGAGCTATCTGATAGGGTCTCTTCTGCAGCTGCTAGAAGCTTTGGCCCAGCTGCGGGAGGACCAGCAAGTGCGTGTCCTGCTCTTCAGAAGTGCAGTGAAGGGCGTGTTCTGTGCAGGTGGGTTTCCTCCCTGCCCCACTGGGGCACAGCAGAGCTCCCATCAGTATGCAGGGGTTGTGAGGATAAGGGGAACGTGCCTAGATCAGTTTCAGCATAGGTTTCATTACTTCAGTTTTAAAGATGTGACTTCAAAGACTCAGAGGTAAAATTCCTTGCCTAGGGTTACTCACTAGTAAGGGGCAGATAAAAATCAATTTGAAGTTGATATCACTGAGCCCCTAATCCTTGTTCTTTCTGCTATATCATCCTGTTTTCTGACCCCTCACTGAGGAAACTGGTCTAGCTACTATGGAAAACAGTATGGAAAATTCTCAAAATATTAAAAATAGACCTATCATATGATCTAGCAATTCTACTTCTACGTATCTACCCAAAAAATGCAAAAAAAAAAAAAAGCTTATTCAAAAGGCTCTATGCACTCCCATGTTCATTAGCACTATTTATAATAGCCATGTTTCCAAGAAACAACCTACATGATGATGGATTAATAAAATGTGGAATATATTCACAATGGAATACTACTCAGCTATTTAAAAAAAAAATGAAATCTTGCCATTTGCAATAACATGATTTGCCCTAGAGTATATTATATTAAGCAAAAACAAATCAGGAGAAAGACAAATACCAGATGATTTCACTCATATATGGACTATACAGAAACAAAATAAAGGAACAGACAATAAATGAACCCTAGAAGTCTGACGGTAGAATTGAAGCTCAGGGAGAAGGTAGAGAGTAGGGAGCAGTCAGAAAGGGTCCAATAGACTACAGTAGATTATGGGAGCTTTGGCGATGAGTGTCGCATGGTGATATACGTATGAAACTGTACCTCTGAATTATATGCAGTGTTGTCAACCAGTATTATCTCGATATAAAATAATTCACTTAAAAACAAAAAAAGAAATCACAAATACCATGAATTTCTGTTCCAAAGATGGGGAATACTGTATCCCAGGCCCACAACAAAAAGCCAAGTCAAGAGAACTGAATCGAACTGAGCTCTGAGAACCCTGGGAAGAGAAAAGGGGGCAACTGGGGCACAACTGGGGAGAAAGGAAGAGGCCATGAAGGGAGAGAATGGAAGAAGCATGATTCCCAGGAATTTTCAAGGGGATGTAGCTCAGTGCTAGGTCTTTCCACATCCATGCCAACCCCTGCTTTCTGTTACTTGTAATAGCCATGCTAATGAGTATGAAGTGGTATCCAATGTGGTTTGGTTTGCATTTCTCTCATGACTAATGATGCTGAGTATCATCATGTGCTTATTAGCCATTTGTCTCTTTGGAGAAATGTCTATTGATATCTTGTGTGTGTGTGTGTGTTGCTGTTGTTGGGGGCTCTTTATATATCAATTTTAATTCCTTATCATATAGGTGATTTGCCAAAAAATTTTTTCATTCTTGGGTTGTCTTCTCACTCTCTTCATGGTGTCCTTTGATGCATCAAAGTTTTTAAGTTTATTTATTTATTTATTTGTACAAGCACTGGGTACAGTCAGAAGCGCGGGAGGGTGAGGGCCGGGGAACAGCTGGGGATCGAACCGGCGCTGCAGAGGCTGCAGGCAGCTTCGCAACCCAGAGCTCAACCGCTGCGCCACTGGGGAGGCCTAAAGTTTTTAAGTTTGATGAAGTTCAATTTATCCTTTTGCTGTTGTGTTACAGTTCTCCTTTTTTGACCCCATCCCCACATCCCCCACTTTTTCCTCCCTGGCTTTCTTGACCACCTTCCTGGTGTTTCTCTTTCCTCTCTGGCTGCTTTTCCCCATGACTCCATTGCCAGACCCTTTAAAGGCCTAGAATTCAGTAAGGGGTCATTTCCCAGGGGTATCACCACCCTGTTACCATCTGCAGGTGCAGACCTGAAGGAGCGGGAGCAGATGAGTGAGACCGAGGTGGGGGTCTTTGTCCAGAGGCTCCGAGGCCTGATGAATGAGATCGGTAAGGGCCGGAGTTTGGTTGAGGAGAGAATTCAGGGTTTCTGCTGATCAGACCCATCCTACTCACCATCCTCTACAGTGAGCACAGTTTCTGTTGTGATCTCTGTGGGAAGACATAACCCCAAAGCGATGAACATAAGGAATTCTACTAAGAGGGTGACAAGAGGGTTCAGATATGCTTTGCTAGGTCTAATACCTCCCTCTCCCACACTCCAACTTCCACCCCCACCTGTGTCCTCAGGGGTCAAGCCTGGCTATTCCAAAGGCATCAGGCTTTACCTAGCCTGCTTCCAGGCACTGACAATAGCTGCTCTCTTTGCCTAGAATACTCCCCCTTGGCCACCTGAGCACTTAACTCATCCTTTAAAACCACCAGCACCTCCTCCAGGAATCCTTCCCTGACCCGTGCTCCAAGCCTTCTTTGTTAGAGCACAGATCACCCTGAGTCACCACTGCCTGTTGACAGGTCTGCCTTCCCTGTGTCTGATCCAGTTGTGTTCCCAGCACCCAGCATGGCACACAGAAGTAGGAGAGCAGAAGGGCAGGCCCCACGAAGTCACCAGGAGAGTGGGCCTGAGGCACCACCCGGCCCATCTCACCACTCTGGTTCCCCAGCTGATCCCACAACTTTCCCCACTGGGGAAATCAACTTCTAAGATGACCTGGCTAAGGTACCAGGTGAGGTCCCCAAACCTGGAACCATTGAGGCCCTCTGTCCAGCAAGGTCACTTTTCCACAACCTTGAGTTTCTGTCCTGCTCTTGCTAGGGCCTCGCAGGCTGAGGCCTTCTTCATCTCCACAGCAGCCTTTCCTGCACCCACCATTGCAGCTATGGATGGATTTGCCTTGGGTGGAGGCCTGGAACTTGCCTTGGCCTGTGACCTCCGAGTAGCAGGTACTAGGTGGGGAGGGGGGAGGTGGGAATAGAGTGGGGAGGGAAGGATGAAACGGGGCATCTGGGGATTGTGAATTTAGCAACTGCTCTTGACTTTACAGCCAACAGCAGAACTAAAAGCAAAGTGGAGGACATGGTGGGGTTCAGGTGAAAGCTAATTCCCCTCCTGGCCCAGCCATGAACTGCTCTAATTCTCCACAACACCTCATCTTAGCAATGATCCTGCCAACCCCAGAGCAACTGCTGATAGTACAGCATAGAGAGGAAGGGCTGAGGACAAAGAGGAGATTGGCATGCAATCTTCCAGTTCTGTCCAAGTCATTTCTTAATCACATTTTGCACAAGGGTGAGCCAAGGGAACAATACATTTCTTGGCCCTTCTACTCACAAACATACCCAGGCAGGAACAGAGCCATGTGGTTCACCAGTCAAGGTCCTCATGATGTGTTAAGAGCATTTAATGGGTCTTGTTTGAAGAATGAGAGAAATAAAGAAAAGTAGTCACTTTTTAAGATTACTGACTTGTTGGTTAGGTGCACCCTTCTTGGAGGCAGTTAGAAAAACTAGCAGGCCACCATGGTGCTATTCTTCCCATCACTGCTGTCTCCTGCCACTCCAGGTGGAACATTTAAAAAGTATGACTCCACACAGAATGCATCAAAACATCAGGTCAGGGCTTAGCCCTGACTCTGCTTCTCACCTGGCTGTTTAGGGTAATTAACCTGTAGGGTTAGGGTGGGCAGGAGGGTGAATAGAAAATGCAGCGTAGGCAGTAGTAATGGCTGCCTTCCAGCCCACACTGCATGGTTCAGGTGGCCTGTGCTGAGGGAATTCAGGAGAGAAGCCTTTGGGGTGGGACACACAAGGAGGGCTTCTCATAGGAAGACCTCAGTAAGAGGCTATGAACTGAACAATCAGGGAAATTTCCAGTTGCCAAAAAGCTGGGAGTAACTGGTAGAGCAGAAGTCATGGATACTCACTGCCAAGCCAGAGTTAGCAATGGTGCATGAGACATATATTAGACACCTGTGCTGAGCTGCCATCTAGATATTGGGCACCTTTCAGGAACCCCTTATTTCCAAGCCCTATTACCTCATTTAATGCTTAGCAGCTCTCTGAAGGAGGCAGACAAGAGGTACTCATTTCTTCCCCACCTATGAGGTTCAGGAAGACTCCTCAGGTGCCTGGTGATGCACACCTTTAGTAGTAGGGGAGGCAAATGAAGGCCTGGGTCTCCACTTCCAGGCTGGGAGGAGGTTTGGCTGTAGTCAAACCATGAAGTAGCTGGCTGGAAGGGTCAACAAAGCATAGAGGCAAGTGTGTGCACTCCAGGGTCCTGGCACTGGGGGATAGGGTGGGGGCTTCACTCTGTTCTGTTTAAGCAGCTTCCTCGGCTGTCATGGGACTGATTGAGACCACCCGAGGGCTCCTCCCGGGAGCAGGTAACCTAACCCACAACATTCATCTTCTTTTTACCTGCTTAGTTCTGCTAAGTATCTATCCAGGATACTTCCCTGCTTTCTTCTTTTGCCCTGGTCTGGACTCTGCCCTTCCATCCTCAGAATTTGTTCTGCATCTTAGCTGACTCGAGGTTGGATCTTCTCACATGTATTCACTACTTCTGCTCCATTTGGCAGGAGGGACTCAGAGATTGCCTCGATGCCTGGGGGTGGCCCTGGCAAAGGAGCTCATCTTCACGGGCCGACGACTGAGTGGGATGCAAGCCCAGGCACTGGGGCTGGTGAATCATGCTGTGCCCCAGAATGAGGAGGGCAATGCTGCCTACCATCGGGCACGAGCACTGGCCCAGGAGATCCTGCCCCAGGTGTGGTGGCAGCCCAGCACAGGAAGGAGGACCTGCTTTGAATGGAAGGGAGTGAAGGGGTCCCGTGGAAGGTGCCACACAAGATCCATTTACCAACACTCATCAAATTAACACTCTTGAGAGTTTTTGTTTCCATTCAGCCAACCAGTTCAGGATGGGCCTGAACATCCACAGAATAACACTAACAGTACTTCAGATGCTGGAAATGTTCTGTATTTGTGCTGACAACTGTGGTAGCCATGAACCATATGTAACTGTAAAGATTTAGTTTCTCAGTCACACTTTCCACATTTCAAATTCTAATAGCCAGAATGTGGCTAGTGGCTTTTGTATTGGATATTACCACATTAAAATAGCCCAAAGAGTGGAAAGGCAAGATTTTAGAGCAGACACAGAACTATCAGCCCATATTTCTGACCAAATTCTGTGGCACAAAATGTTTTTTTTTTTTAAGATTTATTTTTATTTATTTATGCATATAAGAACTGGGGTGCAGTGGCTGGCAATAGCTTGATAGTGCTGAGATTTTAACCTCTGTGGCACCAGGGAGGCCCCCCTCTTTTAAAAACTTGAGAGCCAAGGAGTGAGTTTAGACCCTATTTTGGTACAATCCTGCCAGCTGTTGGGGCAAAAGCCTTCTGCAGGACACCCAGGAGCCTTCTGTGGTCTCCCATATGGGGCACCTCCCATCCATCAGAAACAATCTGAGATACTTCCATAGTGTCTCAATTATTAGAACAATCCAACTGAGTTGACTATACCCACTGTATTTGTGATATAACGCACCCTGAAAGGTTAAGTGATTTGTTCATCAAGGTCAGAAAACGTGACTGCCAATTTTAGTATCTGGCATTTATTTTCCACAATACAGAATACAATATAAAAATGGATATTTTATTCTAAAGAAATGCAGAATATGTACAATTTAAAAACTGAAAATATTTATTGCATTTCAAATTTCAAAATTTACAAACACAAGAGTTAACTATAAATCCATAAAAATGTTACTCATTCATTCTCACATTAATATTAACAGACATTTGAATTAATTACAAAAATAAGTATTTTATTTTGATAAAAAAAAATTTTTGTCTCCTTTAAATTTAAATAACCCTAACTCCTTTTATAACTTTGAGGTCCTTTTTGAGGGGGCAAGGACTAAAACTTTTAATAATTAATAGTTAAAAAGAAAGCATTATTTTGTTCATTACCTCTTTTTTTTTTTTTTGCATAGAACTGGGGTGTAGGCCAAAGGTGCAGGGGTTGAGAGTATTCACCAGAGACAGAGTGGGGAGCAGAACAGGCGGATTTATTGAATACACTGCTGAGGGGAGCAGTGAGTGAGACAGGAGAGGTCTGCTGCGCCATGTGGGTTAGTTCCTGGTTGGGAATCAAACTCATGCTGCAGTGGCTGTGGATAGCTTCCTAGTGCTGGGACTTAACCCCTTGCAACACCAGAGAAGACCACCCCCCGCCTCCCATGATTTTTTCATCACATTTACATGAAGAATCCAATGTTGTTACCTGGATAATTTTAATGCTGTCAGTTTCTTTACAACTTGTCCAAGAGTCACTGAATACAAAACTGAGTGACTGCATTTCCACAGAGGGGGCTTATCTAGCAAGACCTGTATACACCGTGCAGGGTTTGTCTATTTTGCATAAACAAAACTGAGTCTTTGAGCTAGATCTCAAGATGATTCAGGTTTCAGATTTTTGATACTGAAATAATGGTATTCCACTAATTACCAGTATTTCAGTATTTCAAATATACAAATACTACAGTATATAAAAATACCAACATACCAAAAACTAGTATCATAAATTCTAATCCCAAAGTTGGGACATTCTGATGCAACCTGAAACAAACCTGCAACAACTTGGAGCAGTTACTAAGTGCCCAGGTGCCCAGGCACCTGGTGGTGAGTGCCTGGGATGGTGTAGAAGGCTGCCCTCTAGTGGACAAACCACTATAGGGTTTGTCAAAAGTGCAGTCAAATGATTGCAGAGATTAGAGTCCAGAAAGATCTGTCAGTATATGCAAGGTCCAAGTCTTAACATATTTTCTCCTGACACAGTAAATACACATTATCCTTTGAATATGGATTTAGTTGTTTTCTACTTGAACAAAGAAATAGGGCACAGTTGCTCACTGGGGCACACTGTTATTTCCAAAGAACATGAAATTGTCAATCATATTTCTAATAATTTTCATATACACAGCCACCACTGAAGTACATTTAGATATTTTTCATACATAAACACAGCATATCTACATAGTTTTTAATTTTCTTTGGTTAGAAATCAGTTACCTAAATAATGTTCATAATATGCAAGTCAAATAGAACAGATGCAAAAGGACAGGCTCCCTTTATTACAGACAAGGAACAGCAATTGAGTAGTAATAAGCACTAACACTAACAACACAATTGTCAGTTAAACAGCTGGGACTCGGGCCTCCCTGGTGGTGCAGGGGTTAAAGTCTCAGCACTATCAAACTATCGCCAGCCACTGAAGCATGAATTCGATCCCTGGCCAGGGAGCTGACCCACATGGCGCAGCAGACCTTTCTTGTCTCACCCGCTGCTCCCCTCAGCAATGTATTTCAGTAGATCCACCTGTTCTGCTCCCCCACTGTCTCTGGTAAATCCTCTCATCCCTGTACCTCTGGCCTACACCCCAGTTCTTGTGTGCATAAATAAAAATATTTATGGAAAAAAAAAAGCTGGATCTTTGACCCAGACCTCTGCCTCCCTGCCCGAGACTCTTCTCCCCACCCCCAAAGCTATGCACTTCATTTTATTTCAACCCTTCTTAATATTAGCAAGATCACCTCAACCAAGCCTTTTCTTTTCCCTAGGCCCCCATTGCTGTGAGGCTTGGCAAAGTAGCGATTGACCAAGGAATGGAGGTAAGGAGGTTCTGGGTTAGGACTTGGGTCGACTAACATCAGTGTGGTGGCAGGGAAGTGCCACATTCACGACTCACACAGACTGACAACACAAGAGGAAAGAACTCAAGAAATGAAATCTAACAGACTTAAGAGTTTGACCTTGCTCTCTTTTTGTGTATTATTTTATCCATCTACAAAATCCAAAGTTTGGCCAGGTAATAAATTACATTTTATCCTCATCTCCCTTGAAGAGAAGGAAAGATTCAGGCAGGGTAAAGGACTTCTCCAGGGTCACAGAGCAAGCATGTAATAAGAACCAAGGTCTATATGGTTCTCAGCCCATGTTCTCCAGTTTGTTGTGCTCAGTAATATGCCAACAAAGACAAGAGCTCAGGGTAGATGCCTTGATACAGTTAACTCACTTCTAAACATTAATTTACATTAATTACATAAATTAATGTAATACATAAATTACACTAATTTCTAGAGATGAATTCATTCATTACATACTGAATCTAGACCTAAGCTGGCAAATGGGAGACGGAGATGAGTCAAATATGGGTCACTGCCCCAAGGGAGGTGTGTGTGTGTTTGTGTGTGTGGCAGGGGCGCTGTTAAGATACAGACACAAATTGCTAATAAGACGTGAAGGGTATCAAGCACATTCTAGAGAAATGAGCTGTGCTGCACTGCCCACAAGGCAACAGCCATGGTCCTGGGTAGTGCAGGCTTACAGAATGTATCCTAGAGATGGGCTTGAGAAGGATGAGAATCCAGAAAAGAGTAAAAAGTATGAGCAAAAGCACAGGTGTGTATAAATGAGCAACTCGACTGAGTGGGAGCAAGGGTGAGACAACACACCTGGGAGGACGGGGTATGGCTCTGGTGCTGGGCTTCTGCTTCAAACACCTGTTCTTCCACATACTGTTGTGACCTTAGACAAATTACTTCATCTTTCTAAACACCAGAACTTCTGAGTTATATCACAGACAATAATCTATTGTTGTAAAAAGTAAATGAATTTACACATACTTCTCCTAGTGGTAGTAACAGTGAGCACTGGGCAGTGGAGGCTGAGATATAGCCAGGGGCCAGGTGATAAAGGCCCAGGACCTGACTCCTTAGGACAAATGGAAAACCTGTAAGGTTCACTAATAGGGGTGACAAGCATTATGGTGAGGCAGCCAGGTGGGGAGGGAACACTGGCTGTGCAAACACAGCTCATGCCCACCCTCCTCGGCTATTACAGGCTGTGTGCAACCCTCCCTTTTACCTCACAGTCCCCATTTGCCAAGTACTGTTTTACCACTGATAGGGTGTTCCTTTTCCAGGTAGAGTTCCTTATTACAGTCATCTCTGTCCTTTGTGGACTGGTGTACAGTGAGCCTCAGTAATTCTTTGCTGGAGGAATCCATGCAAGAGTAAGGAATGCTGTAGGCAGAAGGGTAGGCTGGCTGCCAGTGCAGATGGAGGTGGACAAGGTCAGGCTGATCCAGGTACCACTTCTTTCTTGCAGGTGGATATCGCCTCGGGGATGGTCATTGAAGGGTTATGCTATGCCCAGGTAAATGGCTGCTGCCAGACCATGCATGCTTATAAGCAGAGGCTGGCCCACAGTGAAGGATCTAATGCAATATATAACCCACTTAGTAGTTTCTTCCCAACCGACTGGATTAATCCAAAATACTAATCTTGAAGTTAACATCCAAAATATTCCTAAAGAGGGAATCCTAGGACTTGCAAGACCTGCTGTGAACCAGCTACACACCAGGAATCAAAGCCAGATTTCTTACTGCAAAGCCTAATCTTTTTCTCTGCTGAGCAACCTCCTACCAGACTATGGTGGGAGACTGAGGCTAAGGTAATGAGTAAAGGATGCTAAAGAGGCTGGCCTGCTTTGCCCAGAGACCAAGGAGCCACTGGCGCCCACACCTTCAATGACACTAGACTCTGGTCTCGTCACAGGCTGGGCAAGCAAGCTTAAGTTAGTCTTTAGTGGCTTCTGATCCTTTAGTGGCTTCCTCCCTCCCAACTAATAATCTATGTATTATTTCAGAATATCCCCACCCAGGACCGACTGGAGGGCATGGCAGCCTTCAGAGAGAAGCGGCCTCCCAAATTTGTTGGCAAGTGACTCCCATTTAACCTTAGGCATGGGAAATACAGGTCTTAGTGGCCAGGATTCAAAAGGGAAATTAACAGTGCGACTATCCGCATCATTTCACCTCTTTGGGCTCTAGTTTCCTCACAAGGACAATGACGAACATATACTGATTAGTGTGGAGCCTGCTATTAAAGTGCTGACTATGCCATCCACTTGCTACCTTCATTACTCCTCCTAGCCAGAATCTAGCCCCTGAGGTTGGGTTGGCTCTGCTTGTTCCCATTTGAATAATAAACCAAGGAATAAAATCATCCCCCACTGTGGGGATTGCAAACTTTTGGCTCTCAAGCTTGATTTATGCCTGTGGTTGTCAATGCTCACCAGAGATGGCAAGATGTTATAACCACCCCCAGTTTCTTCGTTTTCTGAGCCCAGGCCTGTCCTATGTCACCAAACCATGATGGACACAACCAATAAAATTTTTGATTTACTGTTAAATACAAATGTGTCCCAAGGTAGTGATCATTTCTCAAAAGGGAGAGTAACACAAGAGCTGAAAAATCAGCACCCACCACATGAGCTGTAACTACTCAAGAAAGTTACAACTTTACTGAACTTCCCTTTTCTCATCTGTTAAAAATGGGGAGGATAAAACTTACTACCCCCAGAGGATTGCTGTGAATGAGACAAAACTTGGAGGGGCACCAAGACTCTAGTTCTCAAAGATACCAGTTCCCAGCATATCCACACATTAGCAAAAGCTAGCAACTGGTAACAGGTTGTTCCAAAGTTTTGGGAGCCAGGTCAAGAAGAATTCCTTTTGGAATTCTGAAGAGTGAATAAGAGAAAATACAGTAGTTTAGGACTATAGAAGGAAGTAGGTTACAAATTCTCCTTATCCAGTGGGATAATAGTGAGCAATGTGGACTGCAGTTAAGAATAAGAATGAGGGCCTCCCCCTTCGTGGCGCAGGCGGTTGAGCGCCGCACTATGAAGCTGTCCAGTCTCTGCAGCACTGGTTCAATCCCAGCCAGCCAGCGAGGGTCCCACATGGTGCAGCAGACCTCTCCTATTATACCCGCTGCTCCCCTCAGCAGTGTATTTTGCCAGTCTGCCTGTTCAGTTCCCCGCTCTGTCTCGGGTGAATCCTCTCACCCTCCCGCGCATCTGGCCTGTACCCTGGTTCTTATATAAAATAAATACATAAATAAATCTTAAAAAAAAATAAATAAAAATGAGCTTCCTTCATTTGATTCCAAAAGATGGTACATAGCATTCCATTTAAAGAATCTGAACCAAGCCAGTTAAAGGCACAAAAACCTAGCCCTAAGATATGCAGCTAATCAAAAAATAAATTTTGTTCTTTGAAAAACTTAAATAGATGAATGGCAAAACATGCTTCAGTAGTTGTCAATAATAAGTTCATACTTTATCCCACAGAAGAGCTTGCAAAGGACACAATCAAAGCTTCTGATATGCTTTATATTTTGGTTAAGGCTGGTTCTCAGAAAAGCCCATATTTTCTTGTCTTCATGCTAGCTAAGAGCACCTCTTAAAATCTTTGGCTAAGTTTTTATGGTTCTTTGCTTTCTCTCAGTTTTGGTCATGGTCGCACTCAACAGTGTGAGGAATTGAGATTTATAGTCCCCATACAATCTTTCATCTAAACATTCAGTTCTCAGTCTTAAATCCCACCATGTCCCACAAACACATCCACTTGACACAGAATATTGTGCTCAGTTTAAAGTGTAAAGTTGAGGGTAAAAAGGCCAAAGGCAGGCTATATCCAAAATTGTAAAAAATGTTTTTCTCTTCCTTCCACCCCACAAGTAGAAAGCACTTTAGGGCCTCCCCGGTGGCGCAGCGGTTGAGCGCTGGGTTGCGAAGCTGCCCGCAGCCTCTGCAGCGCCAGTTCGATCCCCAGCTGCTCCCCGGCCACCGGAGGAGGGTCCCACATGGCGCGCAGACCTCTCCTGCCGCCCGCTGCTCCCCTTAGCAGTGTACTTCGGTCCTTCTTCCTGCTCTGCTCCCCGCTCTGGCTCTGGTGAATTATCTCACCCTCCCGCGCTTCTGACTGTACCCAGTGCTTGTAAAAATAAATAAATAAATAAATCTTTAAAAAAAAAAAAAAAAAAGTAGAAAGCACTTTAATATCAAAACAAACATTTTTTTATTCTTTTTCCTCCTTTCTAACAGAGGTTCAACCTTCCAAACAATACATTTATGAGCATATACTTTCCAGAACTTTTTTCATGTACTTCTTTTTCCAGTGGCTTCACATAACCAGGAATAACTGGAAAAATTCTTTCAAGCATGAAATTTAACAAATATCAAGGTCTTCCTGGCAAGGGGTGGGGAGGTCGTTTGTTTACCCTTCCTCTGACAAACTCTGAGAGTTAAGAAATTATCCAGAACTAGAAAATAGTAATGGTGTAGTTGTTCGAACGTGAACTCCCAGAGCCCACAGAGTCCAGGGTTTGGTTTTTTCAAAAGTGCTAAAGGTATGTTCCCCAAATGATTACAATTTTTCTTGGAATTATATAAATCCAATATTTTGTTAACTTATAGAAAATTAACAACGAAAGACCAATGAGGCAGCCAACTCAAACACCACAAACCAGTGTCAACATTCAATTGTTGATAGGGGAGAATACCTGACACTGAGGAACAGAGAATACTTCTGAAACCTCCTAAGTAAAGAAGGGCATTCAACATAGATGGGATCTCTGATAATTCATAAAATACATTTTGAAATCATCTAGAATGGAGGTTGCAAGCTGCTGTGCTTGGGGGTGTGCCTCACTGTGCTCCTGGATGTCACACAACAGCTGCAATCCTCCTTCTTCGACTAACATTTTGCAGTATTTGTTGGCTGAAAGAAAATCAAGCAAAGAAAAGTGATGGACAAATCAGACTTTTATCTATTCCCAACTCACCACATTCATCTTTTTGAAGAAAGGATACAAAGGCTTAAGAGCCCTTTGACACATGAATTAAGTAGATAAAATCATTTCAAAAGAAATATGTCAAAACTTAAATAATGCTTAGCACGTGTAGTGAAATAATAATCATTTTAGTATGTTTACTACCAAACAACTCCATACTTCAAATATTTCTAATGCTAGTTAAAAAGATAATTTCTTTGATTAAAAAATAGTACACATTTCAGTTTCAAGCAGTATCTTTGAGATGGATAACTTACAAACACTGGATGCTAGATAAAATATAATGGAAAAAGCATTTTGAGTGCATAAAATATACGAAGTAGAGGAAATATCCAGAGCTAGAAACAAAGGGCGAAAGCACCTACAAGCATGTAATCTGCAGCATTCTGGGACAGTCAGGGACTGTCAATTTCAGTAATCTATGAAGGTAGATTTTAACTTAGGTAGCTAGAAGTAAAAAAATCAGTACATCAAAGCTGGTGCCTCAAAGGGCTAGACAAAAGAAGGCATAAGACAACAAAACCTTTTAATTTTGGCGTGGGCTCTACATATGTATATGAGTGGGAGGAGGATTAGTCTTTCCTGAGAATTCATAACTACAGTCTTAAGTGGGTATATGGTTTGAATTTATACTATACAAATGTTCTGGAAATCTTTCAGTTGAAAAATTACGACAAAAATTAGTACCAAAAAAATTAGTGTGATCTTCATGCTCTTCATGCTCATTATTCTTCAAAATAAGCCAGAAAGAAAAAGAAAAATACTGGATGGTCTCACTCATAGCAGGAATCTAGAAAACTTAAATAAGGGACCAGGAAAATGAATAACTATAAGAAAGTGAAAATCAAAATCAACAAACAACTATGAACCAGAGACACTCTATGGGGGGTGGAGGGTGGGGTCAAAATAAGGGGGTTGTAATTGTATGGGGAATATAAAAATAAAATTTAAATTAAAAAAAAAAATCAGTGTGATCTTATACCTCTGAATCATAGGCAGTGTTATAAAACAGTGCTACCTTAATTAAAAAAAAAAAAGTCCAATCCCTGGGAAACTTCTAGAGCAACTGACAGTAGCAAATACAAACTGCTACAGGGATAAAGGGACATGCCCACAATTTAGTCTAAAACATATCTTCTTAATCCAAGAGCCAATTAGACTCAAAGATAGCCATAATAATCCAAAAACACATTGAGGTAATTACCAAGACTGTAGCACAAAGACACAAAAACACAAACTATTTAAAAAAAAAAAAAATTGAGGACAGGATGAGAGATACTTTCACAACAAAAGAATAGAGGGGAAGGATAGTATTTTAAAAGAAAAAGGTTGAGGGCCTCCCGGTGGCGCAGCGGTTGAGCGCTGGGTTGCGAGGCTGCCCGCAGCCTCTGCAGCGCCGGTTCGATCCCCGGCTGCTCCCCGGCCACCGGAGGAGGGTCCCACATGGGGCACAGACCTCTCCTGCCGCCCGCTGCTCCCCTCAGCAGTGTACTTCAGTCCTTCTGCCTGCTCTGCTCCCCGCTCTGGCTCTGGTGAATTCTCTCACCCTCCCGCGCTTCTGACTGTACCCAGTGCATGTATAAAAAAACAAACAAACAAATAAATAAATAAAAAACATGCCTCTATAAAAAAAAAATTTAAAAAAAAAAAGACTTTAAAAAAAAGAAAAACGTTGAGAATTTCCATCAATTTGGGAAAGTGTAACTACGACCTGAAATTCATAGGCCAAGTAACAAAATTGACTTGTGAATACAGTAAACAAACTCAGGACAATAAACAGGAATATTTGCAACACACATTACAAAGATCTTATACATTAGTTCCTATAAATTACAAAGAAAAAGACCAACAAGCAGTAAACAAAAAGTAAAAAAAGGATAAGACAGTTCATGGAATAGGAAATGACAAATAAAAGATAGTTCACTTAAATGTTATTAAGTGAGACTATCCCTTTCACCTCAGATTGGCAAAAAGTTCAATTGTTTTTGCAAGAATGTTAAGTAAACTGGCAAGCTCTCCATACATGCTGATGGGGTTGCAAACTGGTAACCAACTCTGGAGGACAATTTAGCAATACCTATCATTCATTACAAATGTTCATTAATTTTTTGCATCAACAATTCTAAATATTCTGAGATTCAGTCAATTCTCACAAAACGATGAATCTTATTTAACAAACTCTATACTGTGCTGTATACAAATGCCTGTACTGTTAGCCAAGCAATGTTCTATATGTTTACAAATATTAACTCACTTAATTCCCTTGACTACCCTATAAAGTTTTTATCCTTATTTTATAGATGAGGAAACAGGAACAGAGAAGTTAAATAACTTGCTCAAGTTCCCAATTAGTAAAGGACAGAAACTGGGACTACAGTTCAGTTCTGGCATCACCTGTACTCTATCACCATGTGCATCTTTCCCTTTCCATTTTCACTGTATTTCATACACATATTCAGAAACATCATCATGACCCACACACGTTCCCGTTGTTATAGTTACTGCTGGTGTAACTGGAGTCTGTTTCAGAGCCATTCTGACCTATTGATCTACCCATGTCTATTCATATGCTGGCACTATTCCCGGTACTTTTATATAATTTTAAGAGAAGTATTAGGTCATGCTCTTCAAAAAAAATTTCCTTGGTTAGTCTTTTCCTGTTTATACTGCCTGATTAATTTTAGAATACTTTTCAGATCCTGCATCTCATATTCATTCGAATTGAATTATATCTGTAAACTGGAAAGAACTGAACTGACATCTGAATCCTACTAAATCTTTCCATCTAGGATTACAGACTGTCTCAATTATTTCAGGCTTTAAAATGATTTCTCAGAGTTTTTGCACATAGGCCCCATAAATCTATATTTAAACAGCCAAAGCTTTAATTCTAAAAGCTACCTCTTGGTTTTAGTATAGTTGATCCCTTCAAGAACCTGGAGGGCAGGAGTGTTTAGGGCCACCAAACCCTGGGGAGGTTGAAAATCTGCATATAACTTTTGACTCCCCAAAAATTGAACTACAGATGTCCCTTGGTATCTGGGAGGGATTAGCCCCCACCAAAATCCATGGATGCTTCAAGTCCCTTATAGGCAGTCAGCCCTCTTCTCTGCAGGTTCCATATCCAGTTTACTGAATCTATGAAAGCAGAACCACGGATAGAAAAAACTCCACTTCTAAGTGGAGCCCCACAGTTCAAACCCACGTTGTTCAAGGGTTAACTATATAAAATCATGGCCTGTATGTCTTACAACTCTTAACTCCCAGCCCACCCCTCAGCATCCTAGGAACCATTACAAAGAGGCAGATCTATGTATTACCATAGTAAGAATATTAGTGATAAACTATTGAGTGAAAAGAGCAAGCTCTATCAGTATGCACAGAATGAGCCTATTTTTTAAAAATTACATATGATATATACTAACCCTTTGCACTCCGCTGTCCCCTCTCAGGGGACATTGGTAGCCAATGTCCAGAATGGTTCGGAGTGCAAAGGGCTAATAATATGTACACAGAAAAGTACCTGGAGGATAGTTCTAGTTATCAAATTGTTATCAGTGGAGAATAGGAACAAACTTTCACTTTCTACATAGTTTAATATCCACTTCCAAATATTGTAATTTTGTAATACTTTTTAAAGCTAATAAAATGCTTTTCAGTTTTTTTTTTAAGAATTAAATTCAAGACACAGTACAAATTTTTTTAAAAATTCACCTTGAACTTAATATACAGAAAAATTGCTGAAAAACTATTATCTTTGAATACATACGGTTTTTACTGCAGACATGATATAGAGCCCATAGTGCCCACAGCTGAGCCTCTGGTTGAGAGAAGTTGCTAAGAAGTGGGAAAAAGGATGCCTTGAAGGATCTGGAAAAGTACAAAGATGTGCATTCAGAACCCGGGCTAACGTCAAGGACATGATCATTTTCAACATTTCCCCTTAGGGGCAACTGTTCACAGACATAGATTATTATTGACCATATAATGGAAGCAAATATTTAAGAAACTATACTGTTAGACAGTCTGGACATTCAATGTTTCAGTTCGTCCTCAATCTTGCACACTGTCACCCCCATTTTACAGATGAGGAAAGCTGAGTCTCAGAGATATTCTGGAAATGACTTCCCTAGAATTCTCAAAAAACAGGATTTGAACACATGGCTATTTGACTTACACAGTGGCCCTGAGTAGTGAGAAGATTAAGAATAAGCTTTAAAAAAAGTACAACGCCATCATGAAGTTACCTGTAGGTCACCAATGCGGTCATTTTACAACTTGAACTTGGCCAGTTCTGGATAGTTGCATACTATACAAAAAGAGAGACCAGGGTTTTAGTACTGTAGTCCATACAGACTATTTTATGTCATTTCCAATTATGTATATATGTGAAAAAACCTACAATTTCAAAATATGGGAATGATTTCTCGAATTTAGGTATGCCTATTTGCCAAAGTACCAATCAGATAGCCATTACATATAAAGACTAAAAAACAGGGCCTCCCTGGGGGCGCAAGGGGTTAAGATGCAACCTATGAAGCTTTCCGTAGCCACTGCAAGCAGGAGTTTGAACCCTGGCAGGGAGCTACCCACATGGCGCAGCGGACCTCTCCTGACTCACCCACTGCTCCCCTCAGCAGTATATTTCAGTCAATCTGCCTGTTCTGCTCCCCACTCTGTCTCTGGTGAATCTTCTCAATCCCCACACCTCTGGCCTATACCCCAGTTCTTGTATGCATAAACAAACAAATCTTCAAAAATAAATAAATGAATAAATGCATGAATGCTGGGGACCTCCCTGGTGGCTCAGAGGTGAAAGTCTCAGCGTTATCAAGCTATCACCAGCCACTGAGGCATGAGTTCGATTCCTGGCAGGGAGCCAATCCACATGACACAGCAGACCTCTCCTTTCTCGCCCACTGCTCCCCTCAGCAGTGTATTTCAGTGTATCTTCCTGTTCTGTTTCCCACTCTGTCTCTGGTGAATCCACTCACCCTCCCGCGCATCTGGCCTGTACCCCGGCTCTTGTATAAAAAAATATATCTTTAAAAAAAAAAAAAAAAAGCTAAATGCTGAGAATGCAGGGACTGCAATGTCCCAGCTCTCTTCCTAGTGCGCTTTCAGGTTGTTAGCAGCAATCAAGAGAATAGAGGATTCTTCTTCAGGTAAGTTTCAACCAGTTAAGGACAAAAGACCGAAAGACGCTAAGGCACAACTAATCCATATGACTCTATAGTAAAAGCCCACATTTCAGGTGACTAATCCCACCCATTTGTACTTAACTTGCAAATAGTCTGACTCTTAAAATCTGAGGGTCACCATACACTCTTAAGAAAATCTACAACAAAAAAATTGTAAAAATGGGAGAAAAGCAACTTGCAGGAAACAAGTATCTTAGAGGAACAGGGAATGTTGAAATAAAACAAAAGTTGCAAGGGGCTTCCCTGGTGGCCTAATGGTCAAATCTCAACCTAATGAGTTCCATCCCCGACCAGGGAGCTAACTCATGCATGGTGCAGCAGAGCTCTCCAATCTCCTGAAATACCCTTAGCAGTGTATTTCAATAAATCCACCTGTTCTGCTCCCCACTCTTTCTCTGGTGAATCCTCTCACCCCCTGCATCTCTGGCCTATACTCCAGTTCTTCTAATAAAAATAACTATCTTTTAAAAAGTTACAAACTATCATTAATACCTAAAAAGAATTAATAGGTATGTATGTAGCAGCCCTAAAAAAGAATTAGATTTTACATAAAAAAAGAGCACTCAGAGAACAAGAAAAGAGTTTTTGGAAATTAAAAATAGCAGAAATGCAAATCCCAATGGGAGTGGAAGTTGAAAAAGATAGGCATTTTTTTAATGTGTTTTCTTATACCGTTCATTTTTGTACAGTAATTGGTCTCTCCCCTCAGGTAGTCCCCAAAGTCCTCCCACCACCATATCACCAGTGAACCTTGGTTCTTTCCCTGTTTTGACCCCTCTTGCTGTGTGCCTCAGATCTATGGTCAGTTTGCAAATTTGTCTTTTTGAAAAAGATATTTTAAAAATAGGTAAGGATATAGGCCTCCCTGGTGGTGCAAGAGATTAAGTCTTAGCATTATGAAGCTATCGGCAGCCACTGCAGCACAAGTCGATCCCAGGCCAGGGAGCTGACCCACATGGCACAGCAGACCTCTCCTGTCTCGCCCACTGCTCCCCTCAGCAGTGTATTTCAGTAGATCTGCCTGCTCTGCTCCCCACTCTGCCTCTGGTGAATCCTCTCACCTTATAAGAAAATGAAGAAGAAAATGAGCTTCTAGGGCAATTAAGTAGCCAATAAAATAGAAGTCAACAAACCTTTATCAAGGCATATCACAGAGATTTGCAAACACTGAGGGCAAAGAGCTTCAAGTCTCAAAAAATACAGAGTACAAACTTTTCAGTGATACAAAGATATAAAAGACAATAGAATGATGATTTTAGAATTCTGACAGACAGTATAACATATATACCAAAAAAGCAGGGAAAAGAAGTCTCTGAGAAGCTGAAGTAGACAGAATGTATCCGAATGTACTGAAAGATTTATACTTAGAAATATAAGGAAGGGTATGTGCATGAGGACATGAGGAAAAGAGCTTTCATCTTCCAGAGTGGGAAAAAGACTCAATAGACAATGTACAAACTGCAAAGTCAAGTAGTAGTAGTAACATGATGTTCAGAGATATGCAGGTAAATACCAAAAGAAATGGCTTCAGAAAGAGCTGACAGTAGGAAAGGAAATTCGAACAAGCCATCTATAACAACTATTTGCATGTATAATTTTTATAAAAAAAAAACATCAGAAGGAATGCAACAAAATGTTAATAGAAGCTCTCTTTGGGTAGTAGGGTATGAACGATAGTGTTTTCTTTATATTTTTCTGTGTGTTTCCCTTTTTCTTCAATGAACACATATTTCTAAAACCTTTATGACCTAGAAAAATACATTTTCTGGGACTCCCAAGTGGCGCAGGAGTTAAGTCTCAGCACTGTCAAGCTATTGCCAGTCACTGCCTCATGAGTTCAATTCCCAGCCAGGGAGCTAACCCACATGGTGCAGCAGACCTCTCCTGTCTCGCTCACTGCTCCCCTCAGCAGTGTATTTCAGTAAATCCACCTGTTCTGCTCCCCACTCGGTCACTGGTGAATCCTCTCACCCTCTGCACCTCTGGCCTACATCTTAGTTCTTTATGTATAAATAAGTAAACTCTAAAAAAATACATTTTCTGTAAGAAGTCATTACTCTGGGTTCTGTAACAAAGAAAGATTCATGTACCAGATCCTGGAGAAGGGCACTCCTCTGCAGGTCACGGGATAGCCAGGGCTGCCTGTCTGATGTCAGGTGGGCTATGATGCCTGCAGCAAAATAGCTGACTTCTATTTCTTTGCTATGGAGCAAACTGCTGATATGCGTGACCACACTGTCAGTCATCAGAGTGGAAGAGAGTTCTCTCACCTCAGCTATGTTGTTCTACAGGGCAGAGAGGGCAAAAAGTATCAGGGATAGCAAGGGAGGGAAAAATCAGGAACTGGCTCTTTTTCCTCTCCACTGCTCAGCTCAGATATACACAGAACACTTAGTCCCACCCTCCTCCACTTCCTCCATTTAGCCTAACACCATAATCTTAACCCCCTTGATAATCAGCAATAGATGACTGACACATAGTGGTATTCACTTTATAGGGATGTGAAGATTAAAAGAGTTAATAGGCGTACATTACTTACAAAAGTGCCTGGCATATAGTAGGTGCTATGTGTTAGTTTTCTTATTTTTAAAATTCATTACATTTAGGCAGCACTCTGTCTGCCCATCTGTTGACTATGCAGGTGCTTCTTTTCACCAACTCCCTCCCTCTGCAGGGTAGCAGCCTTCCTGCCTGCCCGTGACCTATGCCATGCCGGGACTTCTCCTCACTGACCTCCCTCAGCGGAGGCAGCTCTCCTCAAGGGTGCCCGCCTGCAACCATGCAGGCCTCTCTTAGAAAATTTGTCCCTGGGGCCTCCCTGGTGGCGCAGCGGTAGAGCGCTGGGTTGCAAAGCTGCCGGCAGCCTCTGCAGCGCCGGTTCGATCCCCGGCTGCTCCCTGACCGCAGGGCGAGGGTCCCACATGGCGCACAGACCTCTCCTGCGGCCCGCTGCTCCCCTCAGCAGTGTACTTCATCACTCTGCCTGTTCTACTCTCCGCTCTGGCTCTGGTGAATTCTCTCACCCTCCTGCGCTTCTGACTATACCCAGTGCTTGTATAAATAAATAAATAAATAAATCTTTTAAAAAAAAAAAAAGAAAGAAAGAAAATTTGTCCCTTTCGGGGCAGCTCTTCCTGCCCGCTTGTGTCTATGCAAGTGTCTTTTACTGTTCTATCCCTTTTCTAATAAACCTGCTCTTTAAATATAAAAAATAAAACCAATTACATTTAACTCAAAATAATAGACCTTACCAAAAGACCAAGTACTTTGCTTTGGATTGCTGATTCTGAAAAAGTCTGTCAAAAGAAAATACAGGTTACCTTAACATGAAGAAAATTACATTGTAATGTAGAAGAAATTACACGTAATTAAGAATTACACGTAATGAAGAAATTACACGTAATGAAGAAAATTACACGTAATCTCAATCTTGTATTCCCACCTCCAAAACCTGAATGAAGACTGGCAATCCTTGATTTTCAATAAAGTGCTTGCAGGCAGTTGGAGACTCATCTGTAAGATTCCAAAGGGCTTTCAAAGTAAACAAGAAAGTGACATCATCTAAATTCTCTGTAGTCTTCTGTTTTACTATAGCTAGAAGTTCCTAGAAACCAAAGAGACAGGGAGAGTTAGATGCCCCAGTAACACACATTCCACTTTAAAGATAGCAATAATAAGAAAAGCTTTAGAGTCAAACCTGGGTTCTGAACTCAAATTCTACCTCTCAATAGCTTTGTGATCCCATTTTCTCCCTATAAAATGAGTTATACCTATTTCCGAGGGTTTTTACTGAGGATATAATGAATAAAACTAAACTTTAACAAGCATGTAGTCTTGTGGTGGTGCTTGTTAATAAACCTCATAATGAAGACCACAGCAGCTATTCTATTATTCATTTATTGAGAATGTTTTATCAACACCTCCTGAAAGCCAGGCATTCATTCGGGTAAGAGACCCAGATTTTTTAAATACTTGGTCTTTCTTGACTAAGTAAAATAATTTTAAGTGTTGGTAAATGCTCTGAAGGAAACACATAAAAGCCTAAGAGTTTACTTTAGAAAAGATTGGAGAGGGAAGCCTCCACACAAAGGTAATATGTAAACTAAGACCAGAAGAAAAAGATAACCCAGTTAATCAAAAAGTAAGAGAGGGAAAAACATGTCTAGACTACGGAGCAGTTCTGTAATTAAAACCGTATGTTCTAACAGCTTGAAGAAATCATTGGCTTGCTCTAATAGAGATTCCAACATACCATTTCAGATCAGAATAGTTTTGGAAACAAGCTAACCTCATACTTGTACTTTCTTTCAAAAATATTAGACTGTCATGTAAGAGGAAAAAGACAGCAAATGAACAGACACACAAAATATAATGGCACTAAACAAGAAAGAATGTGTTCTGAGGAGGAATGAGATCACCTCAAATATTTTACCCAGTCAGGAGAGAATGTATCGAGAGAGTGAAATCACAAAAATAAAGCTGTGAGAGCAAAGAAAACACTTTAAGAGCAGCAGAAACTAGTAGCAATCATCTAAGATGGTCAATGGGGTGAATGGCAACAGGCAAGGGAAGTAGCAGGGGAAGTAAGCATGATCCTGTTAGGAACAAAGACTTTGGCGAGGTCCATGGCTAGATGCTTTACATATTTTTTTTTTAAAGATCTATTTTACTTATTTATACATACAAGAGCTGGGTGGTGCAGGCAGAAGTGCAGGGGGTGAGAGGATTCACCAGAAACAGAGTGGGGAGCAGAACAGGTGGACTGACTGAAATACACTGCTGAGAGGAGCAGCGGGCGAGACAGGAGAGGGCTGCGGCTCCATGTGGGTAGCTCCCTGGCCGGGGATCGAACTCATGCTGCAGTGGCTGCTTATAGCTCCACAGTGCTGAGAATTAATCTCTTGCGCCACCAGGGAGGCCCTTTACATATTTCTTAATGATACTCAAAATAAGTGAAATATTACTCCTCTAACAGAGGCCTATTTTTCATATGATGCCAGTTTTACAGATGAGGACTGTGAGGCACAGCAGAAGAAAATTATCTAAGGTCATATGGCCAATAAGTGGCTGAGCCTGGCTTGTCTCCATCTAAAGCTTAAACATTTGGGGGCCTCTCTGGTGGCGCAAGG
Organism: Talpa occidentalis; assembly: GCF_014898055.3. Classification (NCBI taxonomy): domain Eukaryota; kingdom Metazoa; phylum Chordata; class Mammalia; order Eulipotyphla; family Talpidae; genus Talpa; species Talpa occidentalis. Next base: position 33,099,714 of record NW_023605305.1, on the reverse strand, counting down.
GGTAAGTCCCAGATCTATGAAGCTATCAGGCTAAGGAGCTGACTCATGTGGTGCAGCAGATCTCTCCTGTCTCGCCTGCTGCTTCCCTCAGCCGTGTATTTCAGTCATCTGCCTGTTCTGTTTCCCACTCTATCTCTGGTGAATCCTCTCAACTCCCTCAGCACCCCCAGACCTCTGGCTTGTAACCCAGTTCCTGTATGCATAAATAATCTTAAAAAAAAAATAAAGCCTAAACTTTTGGTACTACCATCTAAAACTGTTTCTCTGAGAAATATAATGTTATTCTTCTTCCCTTCATGTTAGTTTCAGTACTTGCTCTACATTTAAAAAAAAAAAAATCAAACATTTATACACTGAAAGAAAAAAAAAATTAAGATTGAAAAAATATTCCATGGAGATGGGAAAGAAATACTTTCAATAGCATGCAATCAATCCTAAGGTATAAAGGAAAAGGGTACATTCAATCGCAAAAATTAAAAAAAAAAAAAAATCACTCATGGCAGAAAATGCCATTAATAGAGTAAAAAAATTAGCTGGGGGAAAATATGCGCATCTCATACTGCCAAAGTTTCATTTCCTTAATGAAGTCCTATAAATTAGGGGGAAAAAGACAAAAAATATACAAAGGCCATAAAAAGATAGCTCATGGCAAATATAAATGATTCTTTAAAGAAAAAAAGATGGTTCATGTCTCATCTCAAAATAAGAGAATTCTAAAATAAAGCAATGATGCACATTTTTTTAGTGGAGCAATGTTAGTACAGCCATAATGTAAATTTTGATTACTGGCCTATTAAAAATTGTGACATAAATTTGTTGGGGCTTGGAGAGAAGGTAAATTTGTACAGACTTATGTAGGTGAGTAAAGTGTTTATTTACCATAGCATCAGAACCACCAGGTAACATCTAAACTGGTAAATCAAGGCATTGCAGTTATTGGCATTTTAATTAGAAATGTGTAGGTATATATCAGAAGAAATAGCAATAAGAATAGAGAGGAATTTCAATTGGGGAGCAGGACTACAGATTTTTCCTTTTACAGGCCTTTTCTAAAATGATTTTAATGCTTTTTTCAAACAATGTTCATAAATTTCTTTGATTTAAAAAAGGTTATTTAAAAGCAACAACTTACCTTGACTGCCATGAAAAGGTCTTTAAGTTGTGCAGTTTGTGCAGGTGAGAGCTATAAGCAAACAAAAAGTCAGAATTGAGATACTAGCGCTCCATCAGACAAGGGAGAACAGTCTTGTTTTAGCAGTCACATACCTGCAAAGCCAGAATAGAGATGATGCTCACTGCCATTGTTTGCATCTTGGGGTTTTCATGTTTACAGAGCCACCTCATGACAAACTTGGCAGCATCTAACCTGAAAAGCAGTTATTTTTTTTTTTTTTCACAATAAAGTCTGTGAAACTGTACTTGAGGAGAGAAGAAATCACTCAGCCTTGGACTTCTGAAGGTCAATTATGAAAACCCAAAGCATTTGGCAAAAAGAAGTGATCAGAAGAGGAACAGAGAACATGCAGATAAGAATGAGATCAAAATGCATGGGATTCAAAGAAAGATGCAAAGATATAGGAAAGACACTAATTTTTAAAATATTCAGCTTCCACTATAACAGGTCTGAAATTGGAAAGAAGTTCTCTAAGAAAGAGTAGTAAGAATGGTAGACAGTGCTAATATGCCACAGCATTTTATTAAATGGCACAGCTAAAATGCCCTGTAATAAGGGCAGTTGTTATTCAGCTCCTACTAAAGATTGCCTTGCAGAAGTGAAGACTGAATTGACAGATTTTCCAAGTTTGAAAGAGAAGGTGGAAATAACAGAATTTTTTTTAAAATGAGGAGGACCACCTTTATATTGTATTTTTAAAATACATTTTAAGTACACATTTCAATTCAATTTGTGTGGCATAGCCTATATCACTGCAGCCACAAACCAGAGGCTTTGTTGATGTGTCTGGGCTTACTTTTTAAGCTATTGTCAGTAACTATTATAAATGTTTCTGAACTCATGAATCTGGGAGATTACAAAGGACTTAAGAGAAATCCCTCTAGATTCTGGGATGATGATTTGCAAAAAGTACTACCGATGAAATAACAACAAAAAGAATGACTAATATTAGGAAGAGCCTGTACTTAAGTTAGGCATTATCCCATCTATTCCTCAATAGAGTCACTATCTTACAAGTGAGGAAACGTATAAAAATAATGAAAGGACTAGAACTCAAATCCAAGTATGTTTGACTATCTGGAGCCCATGTTCTCACCACCTACCTGCTCTAAAGAGTAATCACACTTTGGGAAACAATATTTGTAAGTAGGGTACTTCCAATAACCTCACTGTGAAAAAGGCACAACAGAGCATTTACCCCAAACACCTTATCCCAGCCTTAATCAGACTCTTGCTAAGCTAATAAACAAAAATAATGCTTAGAGTAACACTGATCAACACTCCATAATCAGATGACCAAGTTTTACACTTGCCTGTCAAATGGAACATCCACAAGAATCCTGGAATTGGTTAAGGAGAGAAGACAATTCTTCTGTAACTTTTAAGAAATAAAGAAAAATATTTTTGAGCAAATGTATACTTTATATTAAACAAAGGTTCTTCAAAGCAGTTGAAGGTGCTACCAATGAGTTTAGATGAGCAATAATTTATACTATACCTGCCCCTCTCCAAGTTCATTTCATCTAATAAACTGTCACATTCACCTTTGCCTAAAGAAGTCTCTTCTTTTTTGGGGGGGGGGGAGGGCAAAAAAGGGTCTCTTCCCCCTAAACTCCAGAAGGATCCAGAGTGGCCTGTCAGCCCAAATCAATACCTGAATCCTGGCCCATCTCCTGAATTACTAGATCTCATAACTAACTGATAGTGTTTCTACTTTTCTCCCTAAGATTTTTGGGGTCTGAAAGAATGCCTCCTGAGAAAGGTATTGGAATAGAAAAATATAGCTTCTCTTTGGAAGGCAATGTGTAGCCAGCATGAAGTAAGTGTAAGAGGCAGGGGCAGTAACAGACAAGTGAAAAGGTCTGAGTGAAACAATAAGGCCCTGGTAGGGATTATGGCAAACTAGAGAATTCATGGCCTGTTATAGGGCAATTACTACTGAGTTCAGTGTTGATTGCCATGCAGGAATTAAGGCTAAATTGGGAAGACTCTTCCAACTTTTCAAGAGAAAGAAAATGCAGATTTTTTTTTTAATGAAGAAAGATCATTATTGTGGGCCTCCCCGGTGGCGCAGCGGTTGAGCGCTGGGTTGTGAAGCTGCCCGCAGCCTCTGCAGCGCCGGTTCGATCCCCGGCTGCTCCCCGGCCACCGGAGGAGGGTCCCACATGGCACGCAGACCTCTCCTGCCGCCCGCTGCTCCCCTCAGCAGTGTACTTCGGTCCTTCTGCCTGCTCTGCTCCCTGCTCTGGCTCTGGTGAATTCTCTCACCCTCCCGCGCTTCTGACTGTACCCAGTGCATGTATAAGCAAAACAAACAAACAAACAAACAAATAAATAAAACATGCCTCTATTTAAAAAAAAAAAAAAGAAAGATCATTATTGTGCTATATTTCCAACCTCATTTAATTAAAAAAAAAATCAATTCACAGGAGGTTTGGAGGTAGAGCAATAGTAGAGGGGTTTCAGTGGACTCTGATGGAGGGCTTATGGGTAGTTTGGTGGTGGATGTGGTGCATTAGTATACATTTGAAGGAACCTGTATTCCCAAAACATAGTGTTGTAAATGAACGTTACCTCAAAAAAAAAAATCAATTCTCATTTTAAGTACACATTTCAATTACATAGACAAATGTATAAACCCACATAACTATCACCAGAAACGAAATAAAATGTCTTTCCATTACTCAAAAGAGTCCCATTGTGTCAAAATCAGCCTCAGAAAGCTAGGCATTTATAGAATTTTTTTTTCACATAAATGGAATCATACAGTATCTACTTTTTTGGGGTTTGGATTATTTTACTCAGCATATGCTTTGGAGTTTCACCTATGCTTCATGTATCAGTACATAACGCCTTTTCATTGCCAAATAGTATTTTCTTATATGAATATACAATTTATCTATTTACCTATTGCTGGACATTTGATATGCTATCAATTTTGGGGGACTATAAATAAAAATAGTATGAACATTCCTGTATAAGTCTATATGGATATATGCTTTAGGTTCTCTTTGGTAACTACCTAGGAGTGGAATGACTGGGTAGTACGAAAGGTAGGTCTAACTTTTTTTTTTAAGATTCATTTTATTTATTTATGCATACAAGAATGAGGTGTAGGCCAGAGGTGTGGGGTGTGAAAGGATTCACCAGATATAATGGGGAGCAGAACAGGTGAATCCACTGAAATACACTAGCATGGTGTTTTTTTTTTTAAAGATTTATTTATGCCCATAAGAATTGGGGTACAGGCCAGAGGTGCAGGAAGGTGAAAGGATTCACCAGAGACAGAGTGGGGAACAGAACAGGCAGATTGACTGAAAACCACTGCTGAGGAGAGCAGCGGGCGAGTCAGGAGAGGTCTGCTATGCCATGTGGGTTGCTCCCTGGCCGGCTGGGGATCGAAGTCGTGCCCCAGAGGCTTCCGGATAACTTCATAGTGCTATGTTTAACCCCTTGAGCCACCAGGGAGGCCCCTAGCATGGTAGTTTTAATTTGCATTTCCCTGAGGATTAAAGATCCTGAACATCTTTTCGTGTATTCATCATCTGAATATCTTCTTTGGAGACATTATCTGTTCAATTTTTTTTTTACGAACTTGGTTTATTTGGTGTAGGTTATTGAGTTAAAAGTGGATAGTCTGGATAAAAGCTCTTTGTCATATATATAAAATGAATATTTTCCCCAGTATGTGGTTTACCTTTTTCATTTTTTTTTTTGTTTGTCTTATTTATTTTTATGCAGAAGAACTGGGGTATAGGCCAGAGGTGCAGGGGGGTGAGAGGACTCACCAGAGACAGAGTAGAACAGGTGGATTCACTGAAATACACTGCTAAGGGGAGCAGCAGGTAACAAAGGAGAGGTCTACTGCACCATATGGGTTTGCTCCCTGGCTGGGGATTGAACTCAGGCCCCTTCACTATGGAGGGCCATTGTGGTGGTAGTCCTGAGACTTAACCCCTGGGAACAAGGGAGGCCCCTACCTTTTTTCATTTTTTAATGCTCTTCCTTGTGAGCAGATTTTCATTTTGATGAATTTTAACTTAGTATTTTTTAATTTTATTTTGTGTGCTTTTTTGCATCTTAAGAAACCTTTGCCTAATCTGATGTCCCAAATATTTAAGCCTATTTTTTTTCTAGGAGAGTTAAAGTTTTAGCTTTTGTATTTATATCTATTATTCAATTCAATATAGTTTTCACATATTTAAGTCTTTTTTTTTTTTTTTAATAGAGGCATGTTTTTATTTATTTATTTATTTGTTTGTTTGTTTGTTTATACATGCACTGGGTACAGTCAGAAGCGCGGGAGGGTGAGAGAATTCACCAGAGCCAGAGTGGGGAGCAGAGCAGGCAGAAGGACCGAAGTACACTGCTGAGGGGAGCAGCGGGCAGCAGGAGAGGTCTGCGTGCCATGTGGGACCCTCCTCCGGTGGCTGGGAAGCAGCTGGGGATTGAACCAGTGCCGCAGAGGCTGCGGGCAGCTTTGCAACCCAGCGCTCAACCATTGCGCCACCAGGGAGGCCCACATATATAAGTCTTATAGATTTATAATGTTAAGTCTTTGAGGACATACCAAAGTGTAGCAGAAGTTTTTTTTTTTTTTTAAAGATTTATTTATTTATGCATACAAAAGTTGGGGTACAGGCCAGAGATGCAGGGGGTGAGAAGATTCACCAGACACAGAGTAGGGAACAGAACAGGCAGACTGACTGAAATACACTGCTGAGGGGAGTAGCAGGCGAGACAGGAGAGGTCTGCTTCACCATATGGGTTGCTCCCTGGCTGGCCAGGGGATTGAATTCATGCTGCAGAGGCTTTTGGATAACTTCACAGTACGGTGCTTAACCCCTTGCGCCACCAGTAACTAGTTTGAACTAGTTTGAAAAAACAAAAATGTAAACCTTATTGCTCATTGCTATAATGTACATGAAGTTTTATCTATTGCCTCTCTTATTCTCTTTCTCTTTCAGGTAAGATGAGGAATCAGATCTAAATAACATATATTATTCATTTATTTGTCCAAAGTAAAAAGCATAGTCAAGTAGTCAATTCAAATTACCTGCTGATAATGGGGAAAATTTTTCAGAGCCTTGAAAAGTAAACAGGTAACTTCTGACAAGAGACGAACAGGCATTCCCCAGGCCAGGCCTTGGCGTGTTAAGTTGAGGGTGCAAGCACTGGCTGTGAATTGCAGTATCAAATCCAATGGATGATTCCTCATTCCTACAGCCACAAGCTGAAGATAAACTTGCTTTTAGTGTTAAATTGTTAGGGGGAAAAGGATGTCCTAAAGCTAATTCCATACAGGCTTTGTGGACGCCACCCCCCACTCCACACCAAACCCAAAAGACACTGGGAACTCCAAATCCCATCACCACCAAAGGGAAGGTTGCTGGGACCTGAGGGTGGGGTTAAGCAGCCAGGTTTGGTATAAAGCCAGACACGTGGGCTTTGGAGGGGATCCCCCATTTTGGCTCTCCGCCAGCTCGCAGCATTCGGACAGCTCGGAGAGTGCCTTTGGGTTTCCAGGTCAGCTGATTGGGTAGGACGCATTAAAGACTTTATTTCCCTATTTTCTCCCTGAGTTGTGCATTTCCTTAATTCCCTTTCCCTTGTAAATAAACCTTTTATTAACCTTTTTGTGTGTGCCTGTAGTGGAGTATTAATAAGTCCCTTTTAAGCATGTGGGTGAAGACCCACAGCCAGGCAACCCGTTTTTATATCGGGGTTGCCCTATAACAATTTGACAATATTAGCATTCTTTATACTGTCTTATTTTTGTGTTTGTTGTAAAAAATGTTTCAGAAAGTAACATTTTCCCTAACCACAGCATTATTTTTTAGTCCAAATGCAGCAATTAAAATAACAGGAGCTTCAAGCAAGTCAATTCCCTGATCTGGACCTCTGTTTCCTTATCTGTGTTTTTATAATCATTTATTGAATCTTACTCCATAGAAGACATAGTGACAGACACTGCAGCCACAAACATGAATCATAAAACCTTGTGAGAGAAATAAGGTATATTAAAAAAAAAAAAAAGTGCTGCTATGAACATAGGGGTGCAGGTGCCCTTTGGAATTACTGGGAAGCAACCCAAATGCCCAAAAATAGATGACTGGATCAAGAAGATGTGGTATATATACACAATGGACTATTACTCGCAATCAAAAAAGATAAACACATGCAGTTTGCAGCAACATGGATGGAGCCAGAAGGGATCATGCTCAGCAAAATAAGTCAGAAAGAAAAAGAAAAACACCAGATGGTCTCACTCATAGCAGGAATTTAGAAAACCTAAATAAGAGACCAGGAAAAAGACTAATCGATACAAAGTAAAAATCAAAATCAACAAGCAACTATAAACCAGAGACACACTACTGGGGTGGGGGGGGGCGGGAAAGGAAGGACTAGAGTCAAAATAAGGGGGGAGGTGCAATTGTATGGGGAATATAACCAAAATGAAAATGCATACATTGCGCAAAGATGAAAAAAGATGTAAGAATTATATAAAATAAAATATTTAAATAAAAAGTGAGGGATGTCAAAACATAAAGCTGAAAAAAAAAAAGCATAAAAAAAGAGGTATAAATAAAGTGCTGCCTAAAGTAGTTATGGAGGGAACAAAAGGGTTCTTTCAGAGAGCACAAAAGGCAGGCAGAGTTTCAGTATTCATTTTCAAAGGAGGTGGAATGGAGAGGGAGTTCTAAGGGAAGGGAACTGTGGTAAGGAAAAACACAAGAGTACCAAAGAATGGTATAAATCTACCAACAAAGGAAGATTTGGGAAAAAGGTTCTGAAAAGTAGCAAAACCTGACATCAGCAAGGTCATTAGGAGACAGACAGTAGAAGCCCTAGAACACAAAAAATGAAGGTGTCATAAACACAGACCACACCTGCTCTAACATTCAGGGACAATGTAATCTGTTTCCTTTATCAATTTGGGATAATCATCACTACCCACCTCAGTCTACTGATATTGATAAACCATGATTTTAAGAGCCCAGAGTCCCTCACTTTGAAAACCTCATGAACTCATAAAAGCCTAGGGACAGAGCTGGGACACATTAATGCTATTGAAAATGACTTTTCTGTAACATTAACCTCTTCTTAAGATTTCACTGGAATACTAAAATCTGCAATTTTTAAAATGGAGAAATCGAAAGAAACTTAATCTTCAAAAATCATTAAATCTTAGATACAAAAAGGATTTTTAAAACATCTAATTCAATCTCCTTATTAGGAAACAAAGGTCCAGAGTTTTTTCTCTATATAGTATTGTTTTAAAATCTTATCTCCCATGATACAGAAATATCCATATTTTTAAGGAACTGCAAAGAAATATAAATAATAAAGACAAGGTAACTTTCTTACTACACTTCAGTTTCATATTACATTTAAGTATTTGCAGTTTCCTTCCTGAACAACTTAATACTTCCAAAAACATTTAAAATAAATTCCTTCCATAAACCAATGCAAAGACTGGCCCTATCAATACCAGTAATTTTACTTTATTCACAAAATACTTTAAAATGGTAGAGTTGACCCACCTTCATTTATTATTTTTTCTGTTCTTGCTTGTATACTATTTGTTTGTTTGTTTTCAAAAAAACCAATGTCAGATTTTAAAGAGAAAAACAAATGCCTAAGTAAGCAAATACAAACACGAATAAATTGTATTCTACTCCTTAGCATAAAACTTTGTGAGAGGTAAGCTATGCAAACAAAACACTTGGTGAGGAATGTCAAAACATGAAACTGAAAAAAGCATCATAAAAGAGGTGTAAAGTGCTGCCTAAGATAATTAGGGCACAGCGAATGTTCTGTTTTAGGGAAAATAGTGCAATGGTACACTATCCCCTTCTCAGAACAAATTCTAAAAAAATGGATGAGTCAAGTCTATTACATGTAGATTCAGAGCCTTAAAACAAGTTTTTTTCCTTTTTCTATGAGATACTCTGACTCACATAAATAAAGGCATAAAAGCTAACTGTTATTGTATTCAATGTGTATGGTGAACAACTTTAATTGAACCAGTTAAGAATAATTAAAAGCTAACTTTCTAGGGTATAATTACCTTTAAAATAGCAGGCCTGGTTACTTGCATCGAAAATGTCTCTGTTAAGAGCCTACAAAGGGCTTCCTTCATAAAACATGATCTATTCCTATATCGATTCAATGCTTCTGAAATCTGACTCATATTGGCTCCTCCAGCAACCTGAAAAATAAAAGATGTTACCAAAAGGTTTCATGGGTCATCTTTGGGCACAGGCTTTTAGGGGTATCAAGGGTTTCTAACAATATTAGATGTTTAAGGAAATGCCCCATGGGCTTTACTATGTTAGACTCATTCCACCATAATTTTAATAGGTAAATGTTCTCCCCAATCTCATTTTTACAGATAGGTTCAGAGCGACAAACTGCTGTTAAATGCAATAAAACAAATAAGTGGTTACACTCAAATATCCTTTCCCTATATCTATATAGTTAAGTTATAGTATAGTTATAGTATAGTTATAGTTAAGTTATACTATAATATAGTATAGTTATAGATAAGACCGCAAATGAATAATGAACAGCATGTAAATTTTCAAAACAACCAATAACCATGAATGCATGTACCTTCTAAGTACTCATATAGGAGAATTGAGACAGAAAAAAATCACATAAATTAACTAAAAAAAGCTGACTCTTTGTTAGTAGTGTTCTTTTTACTTAATTTATTTCTTATTAATACAACTCTTCCTTACTACCACTAATATAGTGATTTCAAATAACCTATATATAGACTTTGGATCTAGAAGATAATGATACCCACCTGATACAACCATAAAATCAACAAGGAAAATGTAAATAAAACTAGATATGACCCAATTTTCAGCATTCTTAGGAAGTGAAGGAAAAGAAGGAAATAAAGGGGGGAGATAAGGAACTTGCAAAGTGAAAAAAAAAAAAAGATTGATGAAAAGAGAACAGACTTAAAGAGATCTGTGGGATACCAGCAGAAAAAAGAAGACTGTTTGATAACTTACCGAATACAACGAAAGATATGAATATAAACATCTAAGAAACTCAAGGAACTCTAAGCAAGATGAATTAAAGGAGACTCACACCAAGACTAATCATCATCAAAATTTTCAAAGCTCAAAGACAGAATTTTGAAAGCAGCAAGAGATAAGCAAATGACTACAAACAAGGTATCCTCAATAGGATTATTTATGACTCTTATAATAATACTGGGTAGCAGCAGTGAGACGCTTTTCATGATAAAAACACCCAACAAACTGGGAATAGCATACTTGCATAAAGAGAGACATAAAGACCAGCAGAACAGGGCCTCCCTGGAGGCACAGGTGGTAGAGTGCTGCACTGTGAAACTGTCCGCAGCCTCTGCAGCGCAGGTCTGATACCAGCCGGGGAGAATCCCACATGGCGAAGCAGACCTCTCCTATCTCGCCTGCTGCTCCCCCTCAGCAGTGTATTTTGTCAGTCTGCCTGATGGTATCTGTATACCCATGTTCATAGCAATATTATTTACGGTAACTAAAACATGTAAGCATCCCAAGTGACCATTGTCGATAACTGGATAAGCAAAATGTGACACATATAATGGGAATATAATTTAGTCTTATAAAGAAAGGCGCCTTGAGGATTGCTAAATAAAATGAGACAATCACAGAAAAATACAAATATATGATTCCACATAAGGTACTCAGAGTAGTCAAGATCAGAGACATAAAGTAGAATGGTTGTTGCCCGGGCTAAAGAGAGGGATGAAAAGAGTAGACATAAAGTACTAACTTTACAAGATGAAGGGAGATGTGAAGATGGATAGTGGCAATAGCCACATTAACATGTCTGCATTTAACACCACTGAACTACAGATTTAAAAAGATATAAGTCCTAGCTCTACCATTTATTAAGTCCCATGACTGCAGTGTGTACCTTAATCTCCTTGGGCTTCCTAAAATGGGAGGACTAAAGCAGAAAACAATATGCACAGCATGGCATCTGACACACATGAGGTAAGGTCAAGTGGCTGTATTTATCATTAATAAGCTAGAATAGAAGATTTGGAGCCAGTACTGTAACTAAAGGTTTTATTTCTACTACCTACCACAGAGTAAGTACATAGTAATTACTAAGTTCTCTCTATCTTCTCTTTCTCAATCTATCTCTTTCTCTAAAACCTAGTACTGATTCTGATACTCAGCAAAAACTTAATAATATTCTAAACAAATGTAATGAATTTATTTTAGTTAAGAACAAACCCTTGGGCCTCCCCTGTGGCGCAGCGGTTGAGCGCTGGGTTGTGAAGCTGCCCACAGCCTCTGCAGCACCAGTTCGATCCCCGGCTGCTCCCCGGCCACCGGAGGAGGGTCCCGCATGGCGCACAGACCTCTCCAGCTGCCCGCTGCTCCCCTCAGCGGTGTACTTCGGTCCTTCTGCCTGATCTGCTCCCTGCTCTGGCTCTGGTGAATTCTCTCGCCCTCCCTCGCTTCTGACTGTACCCAGTGCTTGTATAAATGAATAAATCTTAAAAAAAAAAAGAACAAACCCTCAAGTGGGCCTCCCTGGTGGCGCAGGGAGTCAACACGCAACCTATGAAGCTATCCCCGGCCAGGGAGCAATCCACATGGCGCAGCAGACCTCTCCTGATTCACCTGCTGCTCTCCTCAGCAGTGTATTTCACTCTGTCTGTTCTGCTCCCCACTCTGTCTCTGATGAATCCTCCTCTCACCCCCACACCTCTGGCCCATACCCCAGTTCTTGTACAAATAAATAAATCTTTAAAAAAAAAAAAAAAAAAAAAAACAAACCCTCAAGCCTTGCTTGGTAGTAAAGAAGTCTGAATAGCCAGCATCCGTAGCCAATAGTCCCACAAACTGCATGGCAGGTCGTTGTTGGATGAACAGTTCTACGGCTCCATCGGTGATATTGATACCACCCGAAATATCCAGTGACACAATATTAGGCAGAATATCCTTCTGTTGTAGCAAATGAAAAGCTAGGTCTGATTTGAGGTGCCTGTGATCAGAAACATCAAGATGAAGCAGACATTTAAGTTCTCTAATGACAGCGAGGACTTGTGGTTTAGTCATGGCCAGGCATTTCAGATAATGCATTGTGAGAGATTTGAGTCGATTCTTACAGTTAATGAGTGCAGATATGTTGGTAACCAGAGTATTGGAGATATCCAAACTTTCTAGTCTCGGTAACTGAGAAACATTAGCTAGGTCTTCACTACGAAAACAAACGTTGAAAACACTTAAAACGCGAAGACCAGTGAGCTGACCAAGGAACAATAGTCTTGAATCTTGAGGGCTGCTCACTGAGTCCAGAAATAGACATTGGAGGTTTTGTTGGAGCCAACTATTGCTGCAGAGTCCACTTAGGATGTCTGGGATTGGGAGGTCATTGTGTACTGCAGTAGCATCCAGTTCAGTAAACTTGTGATGACAGAAGGCTTTTATAAATGTAGCTGTACAGATTTTAGCTTTCTGAATGTTAACCAGCTTCAGTTTCATCTGGCTGCCTTGGAAAATTCTTGCTGTTCTATCAGTTAGTTTACCTATAAGAGAACCAGAACCAGCTTGTAATAACAACCTATATCCATGCCTTTCCAGGAGGTAATGTGGCCAAAGGCTAATAACAACATTCACTGCTTACTCTGTGCCAATCATTGTACTCAGACTATCTCATTTACTTTTTGCTATCATTACTATCAAAGAATGATTATACTGTTGCATGGCTAAGAAAACCAAAGTTTTCAGAAGTAACTTGTTCAAGATTAAACTATCATGGCACAGGGGTTAAGTCTCAGCGCTATCAAATTATCGCCAGCCACTATGGCATGATATGATCATGGCCAGGGAGCCTAAATGGCGCAGCAGATCTCGCCTGTCTCACCAGCTGCTCTCCTCAGCAGTATATTTCAGTAGATCTGCCTGTTCTGCTCCCCACTCTGCCTCTGGTGAATCCTCTCACACCCCCCAAATCTGGCCTATACCTCAATTCTTGTATGTATAAATAAATTTTAAAAATTTTAAGTTTTTTCTTAAAAATCAAACTATGTGGCAGAACCAAGAATCAAAGTCAGTTTGACTGTGTAGAGCTCCCACTTCTATCCATAGTAACCTTGTTCACAGAAAAAACAAAATAAAATATGTATAAGTACAGGACATACAACATGCAAATAATACTACTAATGATTATTTTTAACCAAATTAGTGGACAAGCTTGACAAGCCACTTACCTCTGGGACTTATTTTCCTTATCTATGAAATGAGTAGATTCTTTAAGATTTCATTTAGGAAAAATTTCCTAAGTGTCTTCTAAGTATGAGATCCTGTATTATGTAAATGGGCACACAAGATAACTAGACACCCATGACCACAGGCAGATTATTCAGTCTAGGAAGGTACATCAGGTAAATAAATGATACCTATAGCAGTGTTATTACTTACAATCGTGATTCATACCAAACACTGAATTAGTACAGATAAGATTAGCTTTGGGTAAGGCTTTGCTAAGAGGGGAAGTAGAAGGTAGAAAAACATGTGAAAGGCATGGAGGCCCAGAATAGCAGATTATTCAAAATGAATTCCATGGAAGTTAAAAAAAAAAAGTAATACTCTGAAAACTCTATGCCCATAAATATAACCTAAAGGAACAGGCTAATTCCTTGAAAGACATAATCTGACAAATCTCACAAAAGAAACAAATGATCTGAACAGGCCTCTCTATCAAAGAAACAGAATCAGTAATTATAACCTTCCAAAATAAACCAACACATCAATCACAAATGGGTTCTCTGCTGAATTCTACCAAAAACTTAAGGAAGAAATTATAGCAATTCTCTGCAAGCACAGACATTAGAAGCAGAGAAAATACTTTCTAATTCATTCTATGAAGCCAGCATTATACTAAGACTAAAATCAAACAGACATTAGATCAGTGTTAAATAAACTAAAATATATCCCATGGTCATGAATTAACAATTTCAAATTACTGAGAGAGCAAAACACTGGTGAAAATAATTAAAGGTGATTTACATAATACAAAGACATCATGCACATAGATCAAAAGACTTAAAACTGTTAAGAGGGGCAATATTCCTCTAATTGATAAACACTCTATGCAAACCCTATTCAAATACCAGCTGGCTTCTATTTAGAAATTGACAAGCCGAGGAGGAAAACATGAAGTGTATGTAGAAGTGCTTTTCAAATACTAAAGTATTATAACAGTATATTACAGAAGAATCTTAATTACCTTGCCAAGTCATCACCCTTAGGAATCGATCAGCTACTTCCTGAGGGAAACTCCAATGCTCTGGAAAACCCAGAGTTCCATCAGATCTTTCAGAACATAACTTCTCCAAGTTAGCAACCAAGACATTCAGGCAGATGTTGACCAAAGAATGGGGAGATGATTCCTCCTAGCAAACAAACCCCAAACTTTATTAGACTACATTTGCAAAAATTCAACATAAAGTCATACCACACATCAGGTTAGTTGATGAAGGATCTAATGATTTATACATGTAATGAAATCACCTTATTCCAACTGTTAACTGAATGGAAGATTTTATCGGTTATAGTTTCTGTTGTATCTTAAAGGGAAAAAGTTTTCAAAGTCCTTCAACTTGTCCTCTGTTCTGTGCAGCCATTGAAAATACAGAGATGGGGCCTCTCCTGGTGGTGCAGCGGTTGAGCCCCGGGCTGCGAAGCTGTCCGCAGGCTCTGCAGTGCAGGCTCTGCAGTGTCGGTTCGATGCCCAGCCACCCGCGAAGGTCGCACGTGCCACAACAGGCCTCTCCTGCCGCACCTGCTGCTCCCCTCATCAGTGTATTTTGTCACTCTGCCTGTTCTGTTCCCAGCTCTGGCTCTGGTGAATTCTCTCACTCTCCCGCGCTTCTGACTATACCCATTGCTTGTATAAATAAATAAATAAATAAATAAATCTTTTAAAAAAAAAAAAAAACAGAGATGATTAAGACACAGTTCTAATCCTTTTAGAGCTAACAGTTTAGTAGGAAACATAACCAAGAAATGTGACAATTTCAATACAACTGGTGGGATAACTTAAAGTAGATCACGTGTTCATTCATTCAGTGACTACGATGTGTGCCAGAGGATAAGGTCTGTTGATTCCTATCTTCAAAAATGTTCACAACTTAAAAGAGTTGCCATACCCAACCTAGAGTGTTGCACAAGAACAGACAGAAAAGTGAGAGAATAAAGGCATATGATCCCTTTCTCCTTTAAGATATAGTGGCAGGGCCTCCCTGGTGGTGCCACGGGTAGAGTCTCAGCACTATTAAGCTATTGCCAGCCACTGTTGCTTGAGTTCCATCCCCAGCCAGGGAGCTAATCACATGGCACAGCAGACCTCTCCTGTCTCACCCACTGCTCCCCTCAGCAGTGTTTTTCAGTAGATCCACCTGTTCTGCTCCCCACTCTGTCTCTAGTGAATCCACTCACCACCCCTACCCCACCTCTGGCCTACACCCCAGCTCTTGTATGCAAAAATAAATAAATCTTTAAAAAATAATAAAAAATAAATCTTAAAAAAAAAAGATAGTAACATTACTTCCACAAATATTTGACAGGCAAGGCACTGTACTAGACATGAATAGTGTGATAAGCCAAACAGATTACCACCTTTGAAGTAATAATTCATTCACTTCCACTCTACTTTCAACAGATTAATTTCCATCAACGATCCAAAGTATAAATTATTCCCTTACAAATATCATCAACTCCTGTTTCCTTTCTATTACACTCTGCAGACAAAACTCCATTCCAGGAATAACTATCCACCATTATAATGGCAATACCCAGCAGCTAACCTTCAGTGGAGAGGGGGAAGACTCATGGAAAAGTCACAGTCATTGACTTACAATGAGTCCTTAGTAGCTGAACATCCTATATGGCCTCTTCAGACAGGGGATTCTTCCACAATCTGTCAAGAATTATTTCATGCCTTCTATTTGTTCCTCAAACCTTGACTCATTTCACTAAGAAAAATGAAGTCATCTCTCAATCAAATTTAGCTAGAAACTTCACCTTTTGCCAATTTCCCTTTTACATGAAAAAAGTGTACCGCCTTGCAAACATTTCCAGATGTGCTGGTTGAATTCCATACTTCTGGCCTTGGTTCCTCCTGTTATTTCTTCATTCATACACCTTCAAACTCTCCTCCTCAATTGGATCATTTTCATAAACATACAACTTATGCCCTGTGTTGTTTGCCTCTCCATTATCTTCTTCAATTATTCCTCTTTAAAAAAAAAAATTTTTTATGCACAGAACTGGGGTGTAGGTCAGAGGCGCAGGGGTGAGAAGATTCACCAGAGACAGAGTGGGGAGCAGAACAGACCAATTTACTGAAATACACTTCTGATGGGAGTAGTGAGCAAGACAGGAGAGGCCTGTTGCAGCATATGCGGGCCAGCTCCTGTGGAGAATCGAACTCAGGCCATAGCAGTGACAGTGCAGAGACACTGAGACTAAACTCCTATGTCAACAGGGAGGCCCTAAGTTATTCCTCTTCATACTCAAATTTTGCCAATCAGTTTATTCTAGAAAGCTAAAAATCACTTCTCTCTTATTCATTTTTTATTTGTTTTAAATAAGGTATAAATTACATACAGCTACCCACAAAAATTACCTTTTGGTATACAGTTCTATTGAGTTTTCTTTCTTTTTTTTTAAAAAAGATTTATTTATTTATTTATTTATTTATTTATTTATTTATTTATTTATTTATACAAGCACTGGGTACAGTCAGAAGCACAGGAGGGTGAGAGAATTCACTAGAGCCAGAGTGGGGAGCAGATCAGGCAGAAGGACCGAAGTACACTGCTAAGGGGAGCAGCGGGCGTGGCAGGAGAGGTCTGCGGGCCATGTGGGACCCTCGCCAGCGGCCAGGGATCAAACCAGGGCTGCAGAGGCTGCAGGCAGCTTCCGCAGCCCAGCACTCAACCACTGCACCACTGGGGAGGCCCCAGTACTACTGAGTTTTGATGAATAGATACAACCATGTACCAACACAATTACAGAGAAGTGTTCCATCACCCCAAAATTCCCTTCTGACACTTTATAAACAAACCCTCCAATCCATCACAAGCACTACTTACCTGGATTCTGTCCCCAGAGTTCTCTGTCTTTTTCAAAATATTATTTAAATAGAATCAACACAATACAGAGGTCATTTCGATCTGATTTCATTCTATATGGTGCACTGTGGCTGACTCAAGTTTTTTTTTCTATAATTCATTCCTTTTTTATCACTATGAAGTATTCCATTGCATGAATGGACCACGATTCCTTTTTTTTAATAATTTTTATCTTTTTTTATTAATGTGATTTATCACATTTATTTTTTTTTTGTAAAGATTTGTTTATTTGTTTATGCATACATACAAACAAGCACTGGGTACAGTCAGAAGCGCGGGAGGGTGAGAGAATTCACCAGAGCCAGAGCAGGGAGCAGAGCAGGCAGAAGGACCGAAGTACACTGCTGAGGGGAGCAGCGGGCGGCAGGAGAGGTCTGCGCGCCATGTGGGACCCTCCTCCGGTGGCCGGGGAGCAGCCGGGGATCGAACCGGTGCTGCAGAGGCTGCGGGCAGCTTCGCAACCCAGCGCTCAACCGCTGCGCCACCGGGGAGGCCCACATTTATTTTTTTTAAGATTTATTCATGCATACAAGTACCGGGGTATAGGCCAGATGTACAGGAGGGTGAAAGGATTCACCAGAGACAGAGCAGGAAACAGAACAGGCTTACTGAGTGAAATACACTGCTGAAGGGAGCAGTGGCCGAGACAGGAGAGGCCTGCCACATCATCTTGTGGTATCTCCCCGGCAGGCCAGGGGCTGCGGACAGCTTCACAGCACTGCGCTCAACGGCCTGTGCCACCAGGGGAGGCCCCACAATTCTTTTTTTAAAATTTATTTTTAGGGCCTCCCTGGTGGCTCAAGGGATGCAACCTATGAAGCTGACCCCAGCCATCACAGCACAGGTTCGATCCCTGGCCAGCCAGGGAGCAACCCACATGGCGAAGCAGACCTCTCCTGTCTCACCCGCTGCTCCCCTCAGCAATGTATTTCACTCAGTCTGCCTGTTTTGCTCCCCACTCTGTTTCTGGCGAATCCTCTCACCCCCCCCCACCTCTGGCCTGTACCCCAGTTTTTATATGCATAAATAAATCTTTTTTTTTTTTTTTTAAAAAAAAAAGGGCCTCCCCAGTGGCGCAGCGGTTGAGCGCTGGGTCGTGAAGCTGCCCGCAGCCTCTGCAGCACCGGTTCGATCCCCGGCTGCTCCCCGGCCACCGGAGGAGGGTCCCACATGGCGCGCAGACCTCTCCTGCCGCCCGCTGCTCCCCTCAGCAGTGTACTTCGGTCCTTCTGCCTGCTCTGCTCCTCTCTCTGGCTCTGGTGAATTCTCTCACCCTCCCGCACTTCTGACTGTACCCAGTGCTTGTATAAATAAAAAATAAATAAATAAACAAACAAATAAATAAATCTTTAAAAAAAAAACACATGAGGGCCTCCCCTGGTGGCGCAGCGGTTGAGCGCTGGGTTGTGAAGCTGCCCGCAGCCTCTGCAGCGCCAATTGATCCCCTGCCACCGGCGAGGGTCCCACAAAAAAAAAAAAAAAAAAAAATGAAAGTTTCAATAGGGGCCTTCCTGGTGGCACAAGGGGTTAAGCACAGCACTGTGAAGCCCAGCCCACAAAGGAGTTACTGACATGGCGCTGCAGACCTCTCCTGTCTCCCCCGCTGCTCCCCTCAGCAGTGTATTTCAGTAGATCCTCCTGTTCTGCCCCCCCACTCTGTCTCTGCTGAATCCTCTCAACCCCCACACCTCTGACCTACACCCCAGTTCTTGTATGCATAAATAAATCTTTTTAAAAAGTGAATACAGAAGTACAGGCTAGATCTTTACAGGACACAAAAAAGTCTTTAGTCTTTAGTATGTAAAGCACAAACTCAATCACAATACTGGCCGTTACTCCGTTTTAAGCATTCAGCATATTTTGGATCCCCAGCGGATGGCCCTCAAATGTTGTATAAAGTAAAGTCTGACAACATTTGATGTGACGAGCAAACCAACCAAGCGTTTCCAACTTCCGGACACAACAAACCTAAAATGGAGACTACCAAGGCCTACGAAAGAGACTACCCGGAGTGCTTTAAAAATGCAACACTTGGGCCTCCCTGGTGGTGCAAGGGGTTAAGACACAATCTATGAAGCTATCCACAGTCACTGCAGCACAAATTCAATCCCCAGCAGGGAGCAACCCACATGGCGCAGCAGACCTCTCCTGGCTCCCCCGCTGCTCCCCTCAGCAGTGTATTTCAGTCAGCCTGCCTGTTCTATTCCCTGCTCTGTCTCTGGTGAATCTCCACCCCTCCCCCCCCACACACACACCTCTGGCCTGTACCCCAGCTCTTGTATGCATAAATAAGTAAATCTTTTTAAAAAATGCAACACTTTATACACAGCAGGCGCCAAATACACACTCTTTTGACTTGCTCGGCTCAGCGTTCAGTAATAACAGGCATTCGGGGAATTCAAAAATAAAGTAAAGAAACGCGTGAAATTGAAGGAATTTCGGTGCGGGGCTCCAGTTCCCCACTGGGCTCAGGTAGTAGGAGTCGCGGGCGCACAGCCTCTGGGGGATACCGTGTGCACAACCCACGTGGAAGCACGGTCGAGGTTTGGGGGTTCATGGCAACCCTAAACGCCAACGCCTACTACAGGCCAGGCGTAGCGTCGAGGCCAGCACTTAACGCCTAACTGCACGCCAGCCTCCAGCAAGCACAGGCGCCAGCGGAGACCCAAGGAGCAGGTGGACCGCGGTGACGCGGGGCGGGCCTCGGCCCTCGAGGCCCGTCTCCTCAGGTGCGCATGGCCAGCGCTCTGGACCCCGAAGGCTGAGAAAACCCCCCCTCAGTTCCCGGGCGAAGGCGAGCGGGGCTCAGCCTCGTCAGATTTCAGCCTCGCGCGGCCCAAACTAAGCAACAAGTGCCTCCGCGGGGCCCCAGACGACCCGCCGCGCTCGGCAGGGGCGGACGCCCCCGCGAGGCCCGCGTGCCCGCGCCGCCCGCCCGGCGCTCACCTGCACCACGCAGCGGCTCAGAGCATCCCTGTGGGCGTCAGGAGTGATGACGAGACGGGGCGTGAGGCCCGGGTGTAAGAAGTGAACCATGGCGACCCCGGCGCCGGGCGTCGAGGAGAGAACGGACGTCGAGCCGGGGCTCGGGTCCCGCGAGAAATGGAGCGGGGTCGCGCCGACAGGCAGCTGAGGAGCGCCGGCTCCGCGGGCAGCGCACGCACAGATCCCGCCTCTCCGGCCCCAGCGCAAGGGTATTTGAAAAGCCCGGCGTGGCGACGCACACGCCCCGCCCCCGGGGGCGGGGCCGCTGGAGGACACGCCCTCCAGGCCCGCCCTAAGGCCGCGGGCGCCGATCACGACGCATCTTAGCGCCACAGTGATGGCACCCACAGGCTGCGAGCCCAATTTTAGGTCACTCACTGTGTTATAGGACAGGGAGAGGGGTAGCCCAAGCCCCGCAAACCTGCCTATTCTAAATGGGTTCTGCCATCCGCCGCATCAACACAAAACATATGAGACTTTAATGGGAAGGAACTTTAATAAAACTAGGAAACAGGGCCTCCCTGGTGGCGCAGCGGTTGAGCGCTGGGTTGCGAAGCTGCCCACAGCCTCTGCAGCGCCAGTTCTATCCCCGGCTGCTCCCCGGCCACCGGAGGAGGGTCCCGCACGGTGCGCAGACCTCTCCTGCCGCCCGCTGCTCCCCTCAGCAGTGTACTTCGGTCCTTCTGCCTGCTCTGCCCGCCCCCCCCGGCCACCCGCTCTGGCTCTGGTGAATTCTCTCATCCTCCCGCGCTTCTGACTGTACCCAGTGCTTAAATAAATAAATATTTTAAAAATAAAAATAAAAAATAAAACTAGGAAACAATACAGGTAAGGCAAAGAGTCTAGTTTCTAAATGAAGCACCCAAAGTTACCCGTCCCCTCGTGGGTAAAAGTCCATCCATATGGGATTGGCCCAGAACAAGGCCCCAAAGCCTGCCACAAGTCTAAAGCATCTTCCTGTGGGGACCCACAGAAAAGGGTCAGAAACAACCAGACAAGCCCGGAAGCAAAAGAGCAAAATCAACATCAAGATAAAAGCTGCCGGGCCTCCCCGGTGGCGCAGCGGTAGAGCGCTGGGTTGCGAAGCTGCCCGCAGCCCCTATGGCGCCGGTTCGATTCCCGGCTGCTCCCCGGCCACTGGAGGAGGGTCCCACATGGTGCGCAGACCTCTCCTGCCACCCGCTGCTCCCCTCAGCAGTGTACTTCGGTCCTTCTGCCTGTTCTGCTCCCCGCTCTGGCTCTGGTGAATTCTCTCACCCTCCCGCGCTTCTGACTGTACCCAGTGCATGTATAAACAAAAACAAATGAACAAACAAATAAATAAATAAAAACATGCCTCTATTAAAAAAAAAAAAAAAAAAAAGATAAAAGCTGCCATTGTCACCTCCCCATGGGTCTCACCCACGTCTGTGTCACCCAGTCCACAACCCAAAGACAAGTGCAGTTTCTTCACGTGTCTCTAGGCTCCATGCGCCTCCTCCAGGTCTCCTGGCTCCATCCTGCTTCCTTCCTTCCTCAGTCTCTTCTGCAGCTTCTCCTCTTCCTGCTCAGCTCCACCCTTCCTTGGGTGGGGCAGGGAACCTGGAACCTCCCCCTTTCCTGGGGACCACCCTTTTACAACTGGACTCCAACACCCTCTTGCTTGACCGGCCTGCCCAACCCCACGCCCCAGGGATAGATACCACCTTCCTTGTCGCCCCGCAGTGGCATTCAGCGGACCAAGTCTGTGAATTTGGGGAATGGATCGTGTATTTTTTTTGTAAATATTTATTATACATATAAGAACTGGGATATAAGCCAGAGGTGCAGGGGTGAGAGGATTCACCAGAAACTGGAGAGCAGAACAGATTGATCTACTGAGATACACTGCTGAGGGGAGCAGCGGGCGAGCAAGGAGAGGTCCGCTTCGCCATTGTGGGTTGCTCCCTGGCCGGGGATTGAACTTGTGCTGCAGAGGCTGCGGTTTGCTTCATTTTGTGGTGCTTAACCCCTTGCGCCACCAGGGAGGCCCCTGGATCGTGTATTTTTAACACTTCCAATTTTGAAGAATTTTTCTCCTAAAAATCTGGCAACAGCACCTCTGTTCATCTTCTGTAGACATTAGATGAATTAAATATCAACACCACTACTGACCTCATAAATTCACAAAATGAACTATCAACTTCCTGTGACCTGAAAAGTGCCAAGGAAACCCTTATAGCGAGCTCCAAGGAAAACTTCCCGAGAGTGTGGAAAAAGCATGCTTTAGGTCTTGAAAAAGGTTAGTTAAGCCTATGAACCCTGGATTTGTAACTTTATTTTTTTCAAGATTTATTTATTCATGTATACAAGAACCGGGGTACAGGCCAGATGTGAGCATACAAGAACCAGGGCACAGGCCAGGTGCGCGGGAGGGTGAGAGCATTCACCAGAGACAGAGTGGGGAGCAGAACAGGCAGACTGACTGAAATACACTGCTGAGGGTCGCAGTGGGCGAGGCAGGAGAGGTCTGCCACTCCATGTGGGATTCTCACTGGCCGCTGGGGATGGAACCCACACTGCAGAGGCTGTAGACAGCTTCACAGCACTGCGCTCAACCGCTTGTGCCACCAGGGGAGGCCCTGAACCCTGGATTTGAGTCCTCAATTGGCCTCCCCACTCAGTCATCAATTAACTTGTGAACCTTAATGCACGTCTTAAATTCTCTGAAGCTAAACTTCCTTTTCAGAAAAGGCAGTGGGAATGCTTTATCTCACAAGGTTATTATATGGATTAAAGAAGATAATGTTATGTAAAACATCACAATGCTTGCCCACTGGCAAGTCCTTAATAAGTGGATTCAAATGTTAAAATTCGTTTCCAGTACAAGTGACTTTGCAAAATGCCCTCCTTTCCTATTTATTTTTTTTAAAGATTTATTTATTTATGCATACAAGAGCTGGGGTACAGGCCAGAGGTGTGGGGGGGTGGGAGGATTCACCAGAGACAGAGTGGGAAACAGAACAGGCATATTGACCAAAGTACACTGCTGAGGGGAGCAGCAGGTGAGGATGGGTCAGGAGATGTCTGCTGTGTCGAATTGTTAGGGGAAAAAGGCTGTCCCAAAGCTAATTCCATACAGGCTTTGTGGACTCCACCCCCACCCCAGTGTTAGGGGGAAAAGGCTGCCCCAAAGCAAATTCCATACAGGCTTTGTGGACTCCACCCCCACCCCAGGCCAAAGCCAAAGACACTGGGAACTCTACATCCCATCACCACCCAAGGGAAGGTGGCTGGGACCTGAGGGTGGGGTTAAGCAGCCAGGTGGATACAAAAGGCAGACATGTGGGCTTTGGGGCTCTCTCCATTTTGGGGCCCTCGGCCAGCTCGCGGCGTCCGTCTAGCTCTGAGAGTGACTTTGGGTTTCCAGGTCGTCGGATCGGGTAGGACGCATTAAAGACTTTATTTCCCTATTTTCTCCCTGAGTTGTACATTTTCCTTATTTCTTTTTCTCTTGTAAATAAACCTTTTATTAACCCTTTTGCGTGTGTCTGTAGTAGAGTATTCATAAGTCCCTTTAAAGCGCGCGGGTGAGGACCCACAGCCAGGAACCCGTTTAATATCGGGGTTGCTCTATAACAATATGGGTTGCTCCTTGTCGGGCCAGGGGGTCAAACTCATGCTGCAGTGGCTGTGGTTATCTTCATAGGTTGTGTCTTAACTCCTTGTGCCTCTAGGGAGGCCCCCTTTCATATTTATTTTCACTTAATCGTCACTTGAAAAAAAAATCCTGGATGGTAGCCATCATCCCCATTTTACCTGTAAAGAAACTACATCTGAGAGGTTTACAAGCAGGCTAAATTTTAACGACTATATGAGAAGGAAACCTGGGAGTCAAGTTTTCTAATTCCAACTTCTATTAATATTCCTTTTCCTTAAAAAAAAAAGGAAAAGAAAAGAAATATTTATTTGCGGCCTCCTTGGTGGCTCAAGGGGTTAAGACGCAGCACTATGAAGCTGTCCGCAGCCACTGCAGCAAGAGTTCGAGCCCAGGCCGGGGAAATGACCCACAAGGTGCAGCATACCTCTCCTGGCTCACCCACTGCTCCCCTCAGCAGTGTATCTCAGTGAATCCAGGTGAGGGGTGTGAGAGGATTCACCAGAGACAGAGTGGGGAACAGAACAGGCAGACTGACTTGAGATGCACTGCTGAGGGGAGCAGCGGGCAAGCCAGGAGAGGTTTGCTGCACCATGTGGGTCACCTCCCTGGTGGGGGATTGTACTCATGTTGCTGTGGCTGTGTCACCAGGGAGGCCCCCATTATCTTTTCTACTCTTTACAGCAAAATGCTCACAAGTGTGATCAATAGTTGCTGTCTCCAGTATTTCTCCCACCTTCTTGTGTTTCACCTCTGCCATTCCACTAAACCATTTTGTCAACTTACAAGTTGCTAAAATCAAAGTCCATTTGCCATTTCTCATCTTATTTAAATGTTCACCAGCATTTGAGCATTGAGTATATTTCTCTGCCAAATCCTTCTGTTACAGGGCAGGGAGAGGGGCAGCCCAAACCCTGCAAACCTGCCTATTCTAAATGGGTTCTGCCATCCACCACATCAACACAAAACATATGAGACTTTAATGGGAAGGAACTTTAATACAACTAGGAAACAATATAAGAAAGGCAAAGAATCTAGTTTCTAAACCAAGCACCCAAAGTTACCCGTCCCCCCTCGTGGGTAAATCTCCATTCAAATGGAATTGGCCCAGAGCAAGGCCCCAAAGCCTGCCACAAGTCTAAAGCATCTTCCAGTGGGGACCCACAGAAAAGGGTCAGAAACAACCAGACAAGCCCAGAAGGAAAACAGCAAAATCAAAATCAAGATAAAAGCTGGCATTGACACCTTCCCACAGGTCTCTCACCCACATCTGTGTCACCCAGTCCACGACCAAAAGGCAAGCACAGTTTCTTCACATGTCTCTCCATTCCATGTGCCTTCTCCAGGTCTCCTGGCTCTCCATCCTGCTTCCTTCCTTCCTTAGTCTCCTCTGCAGCTTCTTCTCTCCCTGCTCAGTTCCACCCTCCATTTGGGTGGGTCAGGGAACCTGGAACCTCCCCCTTTCCTGGGGACCACCCTGTTACACTTACTTCACTGGCTTCAAGGATACATCTCCCCCTCACAGCTTCTTCCTCTTTCTCTTCTAACTGACTGATACTGATGGAGTTTTGTAGAGTGCTGGGTCCTTGGGTTCACTCTGGGAAAGGTTTCGCCAGAGCGCCCGTTTGGGCGGCACGCAGCGAGTTTCTCCATGAGACAGAGACAGTAGTGATATTTAAAGAGCAGGTTTATTAAAAAAGGGATAGAATAGTAAAAGATACTTGCATAGACAGCACTTGCTGTCTTGCAAGCGGGCAGGAAGAGCTGCCCTGAAAGGGACAGTTTTGCTGAGAGGCCTGCGTGGTTGCAGGTGGGCAGCCTTCAGGAGAGCTGCCTCCACTGAGGGGGTCAGTGAAGAGAAGCCCCGGCATGATACAGGTTGTAACAGGGTGGTCCCCAGGAAAAGGGGAGGTTCCTGGTTTACTGCTCCACCCAAAAGAAGAGTGGAGCTGAGAGAGAGAAGCTGCAAAGGAGACTGAGGAAGGAAGGAAGCAGGATGGAGAGCCAGAGGAGACCTGGAGGAAGCACACAGAGCCGAGAGACACGTGAAGAAACTGCGCTTGCCTTTTGGTCATGGACTGGGTGACACAGATGTGGGTGAGAGACCTGTGGGGAGGTGACAATGATGGTTTTTGTCTTGATTTTAATTTTGGTCTTTTCCTTTCAGACTTGTCTGTTTGTTTCTGATCCTTTTCTGTGGGTCCCCACTGGAAGATGCTTTAGACTTGTGACAGGTTTTGGGGCCTTACTCTGGGCCAATCCCTCTTGGGTGGACTTCTGCCCACAAGGGGACGGGTAACTTTGGGTGCTTGATTTAGAAACTACATTCTTTGCCTTTCCTGTATTGTTTCCAAATTGTATGAAAGTTCTTTCCCACTAAAGTCTCATATGTTTTGTGTTGATGAGGCGGATGGCAGTGATACCAGAATTGTCAGGCCTAGTCTTCCAGCCAGGAACAGATCCCAGGCTGCAGGGCAGCGCTGAATCCCAGCCACTAGACCCCCACGGGTTGGTGTCTCACGAAGCCGCAGCAGGAACTTCGCAGACGCTCAGGCAAGCAAGCGAGAAGAGGCAGGTTTGTTTAGAGAAAGAAAAAGCTTATTGAGGAGAAAAAGAGCAGAAATAAAGTGGGACTCCCAGGCCAGGGAACCAGGCCTGGGAGGGGCAAGGAAGCCAAAGTGGAGTCGTGTCTCAGGGAATATATACCTTTTTTCCCTCATTATTCTAAAGCTCCACCAGTCTCTTTGTGATTGGTTAGTTCTCGGCTGTCTCACTTAATTTGCTACTGAGTGGGGGATCTTCACATTCCTTATCTAACAGCTTTTTCTTTCCCCATTTGTTGCATCTTTAAATTTATGGCCCAGTCCTCTGGATGGGCATCCCTGCATTGAAGTTAAACAGCTGCCCTTCTAAGTTGTCCATAAATTAAACCACTCTCCATTTCTCCAATCTCCGCCTCCCTTTACCACCTGAAGGAAACCAGGACCAGCTTTAACAATGTTGTCCTTGGTCCTGAGATGTTTGTTTTTCCTAGTGGAATTGGTTACATTCCCTTGGTTGTCCTTATCTCTGAAGCCTCCCTAAATTCTTCAGAGGTCCCCTCCTGCACTGTCCCTGAAACTGCCTAATTTCTAGCTTGCCCTGTGTCTCAGCAGAAACTATTTAGATCAGGCAGGTTTGAGGTCTGAGGTGCCCCTCTCCCTGTCCTGTAACAAGGTCATGGGCAGGCAAGGAGGCTGCTGCCCTGAGGAGTGGGAGAGTTGGTAAGAGGAAGCACCTGCATAGTTACAGGTGGGCAGACAGAATGCTGCCCCATTGTGAGGGCTGCATTAGGCTTTATCATCTTTAGGGAGGGACTCATCTTTGTGGGTGGATGGTTTGTGCCATTGACACTCCCTATAGCAGTCTGATAGTTTCTGGGTGTTGCACCTCCTGATCTGGCGTTGATGCCTAAGGGTCTTGGTTTCGATAACTGGGTTAATGAATTATGGTAATCCCTTCTACCCCTACCTCCTGTGTGAGTTATGTTCTTGACTTTGTATCTCCTTTCCAGTTTTTCTATTCTTATCCTCCATCAATACTTCTGTCCTCCTGATTCTTCATTACTTGGTGTTCTAAATCTCGTGCACCGCAGGAGTCAGTGTTTGTGTACCTCTTCTCTCCTATTTGTGGTGTTTTTTCTCTCATTTCAGAAATGTTATATGGCACAAAGGAAACATGGACACCAGGGCTAACAAGAAGCACATTTAATGCACCGGGGCTGACTCAGCGGATTCATATCCCAAGGCTGAGCCCTGTCTGTAGGAAGTCAGGGGCTTATATACACTTTCAGTTTCTACAAGGTTCTGGGTGGGTTTGCATTGGCAGCTATACATGGTCAGATAGGACGTGGCTACATGCCAAGAGGTGAGTCGTAGAGTTGCATACCAAGGTGTGAATAAAGGGTGAGTAGTCATGGGATGCCCCCAGGTCCATCCTGCCTCATGGCGGTATATGGTCTAAGAGTCAGAGCAGGGATTAAGTTGCATACAATGAACTGAGTAAAAGGTTGTTGCTAAGGTCCCCAGGCTGCTTATCCCAGGCCACCATGCTTCATAACTTTAAAATTTTTCAATAAGCTAATATATC
This sequence comes from Talpa occidentalis, assembly GCF_014898055.3. NCBI lineage: Eukaryota > Metazoa > Chordata > Mammalia > Eulipotyphla > Talpidae > Talpa > Talpa occidentalis. The sequence goes on along the minus strand of NW_023605305.1, from coordinate 33,071,634 downwards.
CCCGTTTTATATGTCTAGCATTTATCTTGTTTTTCCACTCCAGATTAATATAGCCAACTCTATTCAACATACTAACCAGGTTACGGAAAAGACTTCGTTTCCAAAAATAAACTCCTGATGGTAGGGGGAAATGATGTCCTGAGCTAATCCCATACAGGCTTTGTGGACCCCACCCCCACTCCAGACTAAAGCCATCAAGACATTGGGAAAGACAAATCCCATCACCACCAAAGGGAGGGTGGCTGGGACCTGAGGGTGGAGTTGGGCAGCCAGGTTGGATATAAAAACCAAACACGTGGGCCTTGGGCTGGCTCACTATCGCTTGCTTCCTGGCTTCACGGCTCCTGGCTTGCGGCCAGCTCTCAGAGTGCCATTTTGGGATTCCTGATCGGCGAATCGGGTAGGACTCACTTAAAACTTTGTCTCCCACTTTTCTCCCTGAGCTGTACATTTCCTCTTTTCCCCTTCCCTTGTAAATAAACCTTTTATTAACCTTTCATGTGTGCCTGCAGTAGAGCATTGATAAGTCCTTTTAAGCGCGTGGGTGAGGACCCACAGTCAGGCACCCCATTTTTATCGGGGCTGCCCTATAACACTGATAGTGTTAACCTATGTTACCTGCCAGTCTTCCCATTTTAGTATAGAGCAATTTCTTCCTTTCAGTGGCTTGTGACAAAAAAACCTTAGAAATTGGTATTAACTCCTCTTGTATTCATATATACCCTGTCCTATCCTTTAGGGAATCCTGCTGTGTAAGAGGAACAGGGAGGAGCAAACTCTGAGTCAGTGGGTGCCTCTCAGTGTTGTAGAAATAAATTCTACTTTTTACCCAGGCAGAGGAAGAACAAGCGGTATTTCAGGAATGGTGAGGTCAGGAAAAGCTTTATTACTCATGCATGAGGTCCCAGACCTGGGTAGCCCATAAGGTCTGAGCATCTGTTTAAAGACCAAGGGTTCTGGGGGCCTCCCTGGTGGCGCAAGGGGTTAAGCACCACACTATGAAGCAATCCACGGCCTCTGCAGCACGAGTTCGATCCCCGGCTGGCCAGGGAGCAACCCACATGGCCCAGCAGACCTCTCCTGGCTTGCCCGCTGCTCCCCTCAGCAGTGTATTTCATTCAGTCCGCCTGTTCTGTTCCCTGCTCTGTCTCTGGTGAACCCTCTCACCCCCCACATCTCTGGCCTGTACCCCAGCTCTTGTATGCATAAATAAATAAATCTTTGAAAAAAAAAAAAAAAGACCAAGGGTTCCTTTTATTCACAACTGTGTCCATATCTGTTACCTTGATAACATCATATTTCAGCAGTTACAACCATTTTGGCAAAGTCCTCAGACAAGGGGGCAAGGCAAGGGGGGAAAGATGCAGGCATTAGGGGATGGCCTTGGAGAGACAGACCAGCTTGGCCAGCTGCCTAACCTTGTAGATAAGAGTGCTGAGGCCCTGGCCACGAATCTTGAAAGGGAAGAAGCTGTAAGTAAGCAAACTTGTTGATTATGCCTGCGTTGGAGTGTTCATTGCACCTGGGCTGGAAGTTCTGCTGGAATTTTTATTATATTCATTTGTTCAATAATATATTTTCGCTTCATTAGAGCCAATACCATAGTAGGTGTAGCTTTCTGACTACCCGACTTCCTGAGAGGACGCTGCTGGGAACAAAGGGATCAGACCTGCCAGGCAGACCTTAAAATGACTGAACACAGAGAGCTGTTCTCCTTTTTGTCTTCTTGCACCCGGGTCTCTGCTCAACTGATGTTATCTGCTGGTAGGACAGATAGCATCCTGCCATGTACCAGCCAATAAAATTTCTTGTCTCTCTTAGAGATCCCTTTTTCACTCTGGATGTAAATCTGTATTTGGATCTCTTCCTGTATTCTTAAGAAGGTATAAACACTCATGGTGAAGACTCATACGCTGGGTCATTTTACCCCAGGTTTTTCCTTAGCAGGTGTAGCTTCAAAATATATATGTCGGGGCCTTCCCGGTGACTCAAGGGGTTCAGTCTCAGCACTATGAAGCTATTGGCAGCCACTGTAGCACAAGTTTGATCCCCGGCCAGGAGCTAACCCATGTGGTGCAGCAGACCTCTCCTGCCTCGCCACTGCTCCCCTCAGCAGTGTATTTCAGTAGATCCTCCTATTCTGCTCAACACTCTATCTGGTGAATCCTCTCAACCTGCTCCCCACCCAGCACCGCTGGCCTGTACCCCAGTTCTTGTATGCATAAATAAATCTTTTTAAAAAAAGGAGAAAGAAAAATCTTTAGGTACCAACTGCTATAGAAAGTATCAGGAAGTGCAGACCTGAGGTGGGGATATGGAAATTGAGGGCCATTAGGGAATCACTGGTCCTTACAAATTACCCCAATCACACCCTAAAAGTGATTTATTTTTTTGAAAAAGATTTGTTTTTGCATACAAGGGGTACAGGCTAGAGTTGTGGGGGGGCGAGAGGATTCACCAGAGACAGAGTGGGGAACAAAACAGACAGATCGACCGAAGTACACTGCTGAGGGGAGCAGCGGGCTAGGCAGGAGAGGTCTGCTGCACCATGTGTGTAGCTCCCTGGCTGGCCAAGGATCAAACTCATGCTGTAGAGGCTGCTGGCAGCTTCATAGGTTACGTCTTAACCCCTTGTGCCACCAGGGAGGCCCTAAAAGTGATTAACAATAGATAAGAATTCCACAAATGAATGGGCCCCTTCCCCAAAAAACACTATCAATACAATTTCTGCACTGGCAAAATTCAACTCTCCTCCAAGACTGCCCGCCTGTGACTACACAAGTGTCTCTTTTGTTTCTCCTTTTCCTAATAAACCTGTCCTTTTAAAATGTAACCCTTCACCTGTGTCTGTGCAAATATCTTGTCTCCTTGGGTACTGTGCTGCTGAAAGGGAATTTTGCCAAACTTTTCTCAGAGGTAAGCCAAGGATCCCACTGGTGAACCTAACATCTCATCAAAACAACATCACTAAGGGTTCATTCCTTTGTAGAATTACCTACTGTTAAATCAATCACTTTTAGGGTATGATTGGGGTTATTTGTAAGGACCAGTGATTCTCTAATGGCCCTCAAACTCCATGTCCCCACCTCAGGTTTGCAACTCTAGATACTTTCTTTAGCAGTTGGCACCTAAGGATTTTTCTTTTCTATGGCTGATTTAATGATTATGTTAATCATTTCTACCCCCACCTCCAGTTTTTGGCCTTGTGAAACCTCCATCCTAAATTTTCTACTCTTAGCCTCCATCACTAGTTCTTAAGATTTGTGATTTACATATATCACAAGTCTTGGTTCTGTTTATTTCTCCCATTGTAGTCATCAGCAGTAAAACCTTTATTATGTAAAGAGATCCGCCTAAGAAATAAAAGAATTGGAATCACAAAGAAGCACAAACTGTCAGCACTCTTAAACCTGAAAGGGTCAGCTTGGAGTTAAGAGGACTGTGAAAGAGCATGAGTAAAATTTAACAAATGGATAGTAGTGAACTTGAAAAAAGAGATATTGCTCCCGGGAACCAAATTAACTAGGGAAATGGTTCCTTAAGACTAATCATGGGCTTTTTTTTTTTACTTCTCTGACCATTTGGTGCACCTTCTCTTCTCTTATTCACTTGATGCTTATTCACACATTGACTAATATTAAAAAAAAACCTCATGCAACAATATGGTGGGGGTGGGAGCTACTGGATTGGATTGGATTGGAAGTCTGAAAATGATAATTGTAGTGCAGAGTCTATCATTGCTGTGTGACATGAGCAAGTTCATTTGGCCTGAGTTTTTTTCTTCTACTATAAACATTTCTGAAACTAAAATCACTTATTCTTCCTGGCGCAAGAGTTCTCATAATGTAGAGTTGTTTAATCTCCCTCCCTAAATGCACTTAAACAATATGCATTATATAGTTATGTGATTGTCAATTCAGATGTTCTCTGGTAAGTGTTCTTGGGTTGTTTAATGGTGTCTAGCCTGCATTAGCTATAACTTCTACCTCTATAATAAGCACTCTGGACTGGTCTGTAACATGACATTAAATTCCAACACTTAAAACAGTACCTAGTATAGGTATTTAATGATATGAACAGTTTCAATACTAGGAAACTTTTGCAACAAAACTATTGGCCTTTTTCATTAAGCGATTGTTAAAAGCGGAATCTGAATCGTGCATTACTAAATTTTACGCAAATGTCTGGAATCAAAGTAAACAAAACACTTTACATAAAATTTATAACATTTATTTAGGCCAAAAAAAATTCCCAAACAAAAAACTGTACACACAATATTAATACCTAAGTGATGTCCTGATTTAAAATCTAACATGATTCATGTACAGAACACTCCAAGTCATCTGGCCATAATAAGAATAAAGCCTTCAGTCCAGACAATTGAGAGGCTTTTGGAATGTATATACATTAAACTTTTCAATAAGTTTTTCTTATTATTTGAGTGGAGTTAAACTCTTCCATCAGGAAACAAGCAAAAAACAGCTTATTCACAAGTCAGTGAGAATTTGACAGTGAGGATTCTACAAAAGTCAGGGATTCAAAAAATTTTATTCTTGAAGGATTATGTGAGATAAATCTTGACACACATTCTCCTATTTGTAAGTGGAAAAAATGCTCTCAAGATTTTGTTTGTATGCAACTGTCTCAGTTTTCATTAACTAATTAGCTTCTTCCTTCTAAATTGATTAAAATAAACTAAAAGAACCAATATGAAGTTTTCCAAATGTCCAAAATCACATTCTAACGAACTCTACTTATGATTTCGCATCAAATAACTTTGCTAAATCTGGATTTTCTAGAATTCTTAATAGTCTTCTGTCTAGCTATAAAGTTTGGCTATGCTGTCACAGCTTTTCTTCATCCAGAGAAATGAGACAGTATTGATCTTCCCATAATTTATCCCCCCAAATCGGGGAGAGGAGAAACAGGCAGAGAAAGCACTTTCTTAGGCTACCAATTGACTAATATAGAACATGTCAGGCTAAGATTTGGAAACCCAAGAATGCACAATTAGGAGTGTACCAGGTCATGCAAAGCCTATGAAATACTGAAAAAGATAGTTATTGCTCATTTAAAGCACATTGAGCAAATTTTCCTATCATATTGCTATTTTCATCACTGGACAAAGGCTGAATTTGCATCATTCCTGAAAGAAAAGTTCATGAGTTAACACTAAAAATTAAAAATGTGTAATACAAAGCAAATGTAAAGATTAAACTTTCAGTATCAACGATCATTTAAATCAGCTACAATCAATTTTAGAGGGAAACCGTAAGTTTGCAAACCTCTCAATAAGCTGCCTCAGAACACTACAAGTCATGGGTCACTTAAATGACAGCGATAGTTCTGAGAAATGCGTCATTAGGCAATTCTATTGTGCAAACATCATGGAATATACTTACACAAACCTATATGGTATAGCTTACTACAAACCCAGGCTATATATAGGGACAACCGTCTTATACATAGTCTGTTGTTATCCAAAACATTGTTATGGGGTGGATGACTATACTCTGAAGTCCTAGCCATATAAAGTTCCCGAATAAAGAACACACAGATAAAGCTGCCCACATCAGTTGACAGTATGATACTGCCTTTAATTTATACCATCAGTTTAGTAATAACACTGTTTACCGCAAATGAAAGTTGCACAATAACCAAATAATGTAAACATCCCACTAGAAGACAGGGGAGGGGTAGGTTTCACATATACAAGACAGTAAGTTTGCTTTCACTGCTACTCATGATCTCCTTTGAACTTTGGGTACTGCCACACGTCCTATGGGGTCATACATTAAAAACACAAAACCAAAACTATGACTCATAAATCTACCCTAATTTAACACAAATATATTTTCATTGCAATGTTCTTCAAAGGTGCTAGATGTTATCTTGACATAGGACGTAATTGAAAATACAGTCAAATGAAAGGGAATGGGGAAAAAACAATTCTACTCCAAAGTTCCATTAAGTATAGCTTCCTAGGCTGAATATACAGAATTGATGTTTTAAACCTGCATCTTTGATTATTTAGCAGTCTTTGATTATATAGCAGTCTTAGGGTGGTTTACATCCACCTTGGATAATTTACTTAAATTGACTAGTGTCATTAAATGGCATTTTTTGCCCAGGAAAGAGAAGCAGCAATATTTAAGGTCATTTCTTGGAACTATGGGTCTGATAAGATTTTTCAAATTTTCTACTAAGATTAGTAGCCAATAGGAAAAAAGATGAGTAGCCACTGAGTACTTCACCAGAGGTTTAACTAACGCCTTAATACTACGCTATTCCTGTTTCTTTTCAAACAAAAAAAAAGAACTTTTTACAGTATAAAGACCATAACAAAACATGTGATGGAAAGGATAAGGAGCCTCAATTATTTTTGCTTTAATTTCAGACTGTTCCTATTTTTCACTCCATGATACCAACATGCATCATCATGTTTTAAAAATCTAATTCCATTTCCTTTAATATAAACCTTGCTGTTGCCTGCTGACAGTTATTGTGATATTGTAAAATATCTGAGCACACCTATAATTTGAACAATGAGTGGTTCAATCCTAATCTAAATTGTGCTTGATATAGCACCTCTACGCTACTGAAGAGGTAACCCTTGAAGGCACCAAGTACTATTACATTCCAATATACAGATGCAAAAGAGGGGCCTAATAGATTATAATTGTAGAAGCTAACCAGTTACGCTTTATAATTTCAAAATATACATCTAATGAATTTAATCAGATTCAACCCCTTACAGACAATTCTGTGCCTTAACTAGATATAGATACACAATCTTAAGAAACATCCCAACCACAAAGGCACTACAATTTTTACAATTTTGGGATGTGATACACTATTTTGCTTTTAAGATTGAGAAGTATCTGGCCATTATCAAAGCTCAAAGTAGCAATTTAAAATTTAATGTTGAATATTGCTGAACTTAAGTTAGATTTTAATTTTAAATTAAATAATTTAAAATTTTTATTAATTTTAATCTTCTGTTGATATTATTCTGAATAATGAAGGAATTTACTGCTTCCTGTACATGTTTAGCCATTTCTGAAAACAATTTGTAAAGATAAAAACCTAGAACTAGCCTCATAAGGAACATATATTTTGTCTTAAACAGGAGACATAGTAAACTGAAGCCAAAATTCTCAACTTGCTTTCCCTTAACTAACATAAGAAACCTGGAAATGGTCAACTTCCAAGCTATTGTATGCTGTCTGATAGTCTGCATTTTTACCTTAGACATTACAATTAAAAGACAAGAAAAAAGAAGAAATATCTAAAAGAATTTTCCATTTCCTCTGAAATGGACTTAATCTGAAAATTTATGTTGCTTTTATAAAAATTTCTTAAATCAATTAAATCAGCATCAACCCATAGTATAATATGGGTTTTAAATATCTTTGTTTCTAGAAACCTATTTTCTTTTAGTTTAAGTTTTCATTCCTGTGAAAGTGTTCCAAGTAATTGAAACCTGACTATTGTGACAGTGGTGTAAAAACATGTATGTCAAAAATCTTATCAGCATGCTAATAAGCCAGCTCCTTTCTAAATAAAAATAATTCTGAGTAGTGACCATTATTTAAAAGTACCACTTAAGGGCCTCCCCTGATGGCGCAGCGGTTGAGTGCTGGACTGCGAAGCTGCCCGCAGCCTCTGCAGCGCCGGTTAGATCCCCGGCTGCTGGCAAGGGTCCCACATGGCGTGACAGACCTCTCCTGCCGTGCCTGCTGCTCCCCTCAGCAGTGTATTTCGTCCATCTTCCTGTTCTGTTCCCCGCTTTGGCTCTGGTGAATTCTCTCACCCTCCCGCGCTTCTGTACCCAGTGCTTGTATAAATAAATAAATAATTTTTTTTTTTTTTTTTTTTTAAAAAAAGGTACCACTTAAAATCTCTGTTTAAAACATTTTGGTTATCCATGAATAATAAAGACTGTAGATTAGCCTTACCCACAAATTAAAATTTAAAATGAAAAATTTAAATTTCTTTTAAAAAAATTTATCTTTTTAAAGTTTCTTGGTGATGACTGCCTCGCAACTGCTATAATTGATATAAAGATAACTGATTCTTTACTGTAATAGGAAAAATAAGACACTCTTAACAGGTCTCTTAAAGGAAAGGCAGGTGTCTAAGAAATAACCATCAAAAAACATTTCCTTTTATGCAATGCAACTCAAATTATTTATATTAATAGTAATCTCTTAATTTTTGGCAGTGAGATGGCGACATCTTCCTGCAACATTTGATAAATTTATGTGGAAACAAAAAAATTTTTGACTTCTTAGGGCAAAATTTACAGCTATCAATTATACTTTAACTGAGCAGGTAACATTGCATGTAGTCTTTATTCCACAGAACAAAAATGACTGAAACAGAAGAGAAAGAATGGCCAGTTTTAACAAGACAATTTTTTAAAATTTTACATTTCCACAACAGTATGACACATAGAGCCCTGGACAGATAATCTTTAACACAGAATGCTGTAATATTATACACTGTGATGCTTGGGGAAATATTTCTAGAGACTAACCAGTGTCTGTATAGAAAGTGGCATTCCATGTTTCTAGGCTACTGATCGCTGCCTCAAAGAGGTGGGCTCCAGAAGGACAGCTGTCACAATTTAAAAATTATACCATGAAAGTGACTGTTGCCCCAGTTCTTAAACTCTTTTCTCCACTAATTGCTTTTCTTTTAATATATTTTTCTGCCATCCATTCAGGCTTCAGTCAGTGAGTAGCTTCCACAAGGAGAGAACTCAGATTCTTTCACACTAAGAAGGACATCTTATAAAAGATACACAGACACAGAATAAAGGCATTTTATACAGAAGCAGTATAAAATTTACAACTGAAGCAGTGCCAGAAATCAGGAGAACAGCTTATCTGAAGCTGCAAATTGATTAGAAGGAACTTAGAGATCTGAAAAATCTGGTCTAAGGGTTCGTGCAAACTTTATCATAAAACTGTAGAATTTCAAGCACAGATAAGTTCAAACACTGAAAGATGTGGAAAACTTCCTAAAAGGCAATGATGAAGGAGAAACCCTTCTTGCCTCTTAAGTTAAAAATCACAAGACAAATTAGAGGCTGTTCATATGGGCAGTACTGTACATCATCAATCTCAAATTGATCTTACGACTTTTAGTCAGAAACCCTCAAAATATCACAGAGGATGATATTCTAAATGAACCTATCACAGAAAGAATTCCTGTGATTCAATTATCCAATTACCTATGGCTATCAATTTAGTCTGGCCTGGGGCTGCTTTTTACAGGGAGGTGGTCTCCCATGGCGTACAATGTGTTTTTCTAAGCTGTCCAAAATGGCCACAGCAATCTGTTGGACATGGGGATCAGTCTTTTCGTGTTCTTTTATGTTATATAAATGCTGCAATCCACCTTCCTCAATCAGCATGCTGCAATATCTTGAGGCTGAAAGGAAACAGGAGAAAGCTTTTCTTAAAATGCAATTTATCCCACAAAAAAAGAGTTCTTATTTTACTTCAATTTTTTGCTGTTATGTTACTGAATAATGCTAACATATGCTGCTGCAGTGTGATAAATATCTCTGTAATGACTTTTTTCACATGATACATAATTCATTTTTCTTTTAAACGATTTATTTTAATTTATTTATGCATGCAAAAACTGGGGTGTAAGCCAGAGGTGCGGGGAGTGAGAGGATTCACCAGAGACAGAGTGGGGAACAGAACAGACAGATTCACTGATTTTTCTTTTTTTAGTACATACGGTTCTTGCTGCAGACATGCTGCATGGCCCAAACTGCCCACAGCTGGACTCCTGGTGTTGTAAAACAGCCAAGTAATGGGAAAAATGGATTAAAAGACCTAAAAGGGCAAAAGAAATGAAAAAAGATTACATCCTGAACTTAGTGTCTTTTTTAAAAAGATTTTATTTTTATTTATGCATATAAGAACTGGGTAGGCCAGAAGTGCAGGGGAGTGAGAGGATTCACCAGAAACAGAGTGGGAGCAGAATAGGTGGATCTATTAAAATACACTACTAAGGGAAGCAGCAGGTGAGACAGGAGAGGTCTGCTGTGCCATGTGGGTCACCTCCCTGACCGGGGATTGAACTCATGCTGCATTGGCTACCAACAGCTTGATAGTGCTGAGACTTAACCCTTTACACCACCAGGGAGGCCCTTAGTATGATTTTTTAAAGTAATGATTCCTGAGCTTTCCATTCTAGAAATTTTGCCCTATTTCTAAATTGATATGCATGTATTATGAAATTTGTATTACAGTACATATTTTGTCTCCGCCATTTGAGAAAGGATTATACTCAGAAAAAAAATCTTCATACAGAAGACGAAATTTTTCAGAACAAGTTATTAACAGAGAAAAACATGTTTTCCAAAAGTACTTTTTTGGTCTGGAAATTTATAAAAGGAGAAGTTAGTTAATAAATAATTGGTTGATCGCCATGTATGAGGTATACAATTAGCCTATTTCTTCTGGTCTTCTGCACCCTCCCCCCAAATGGGAAAAATATAAAGCTGAAGAAGTAAAAAATATTGGCAGAATCAGCATTTATGAAATAAACCACAAAAAAATAAGTTTTAATAATACTATTCAGCAGCAATATGGATATTCTAAGTAATTAGCAACCTCACCATCATGTTACCTACTTGTCAAAAACAGAGTTAGGCATACACTTTATTTATTTATTTTTTTAAAATATATATATATATATTTTTATAGAGGCATGTTTTATTTATTTATTTGTTTGTTTGTTTTGTTTATACATGCACTGGGTACAGTCAGAAGCGCGGGAGGGTGAGAGAATTCACCAGAGCCAGAGCAGGGAGCAGAGCAGGCAGAAGGACCGAAGTACACTGCTGAGGGGAGCAGTGGGCGACAGGAGAGGTCTGCACACCATGTGGGACCCTCCTCCGATGGCCGGGGAGCAGCCAGGGATCGAACTGGCGCCGCAGAGGCCGCGGGCAGCTTCGCAACCCAGCGCTCAACCACTGCGCCACTGGGGAGGCCCTAGGCATACACTTTAAAAAGTTACTATAAACAGTTTCTCCAAACTAATCTAGTGCCACTTTTCTTTCTTCCAGTGTGTCATCCTGTTTTAGACCTTGTTACATTAACATATCATTTCTTTTTCCTAAAATTTTCTGCACCTAATCATCTCTCAAAACTCAGCTCACAATCCACTTTATTTGGAAGCTTTTTCTTATACTTTTCCAGTGAAGATTTAAGTACTCTCATCTTTAATTTTACAGCAATCTACACACATAACTAGCATAGCAGTGAATTATATCTGATTCACATTTGGTATTCCTAACTAGGCTGTAAGATTCTTGTGTGGGGGCACAATGTCTTACTTATTTTTGAATTTCAAAAGTACTGAATAAGTCCCTGGCACTTGTCTTCAATAAATGTAGAATCAAGGACTGATGACTAAAGAAAAAAGTCAAAATAGTTTGCTTCTTTCAAAGCCAGTATGAAAATAGATGCCAAAGGGAAAAATTATACATATTGTAGAAATGATCTCCAGGCAAACAATATGACTACATTACTGGTTGAATGTTAATTATCATGCCAATTACCTGTATGCTACCATCTCACACTCAGGAGTTGGCCATTTCAAAATAGCTGAATGCTGTAAGACACAAGACAAGCGAGAAAGGATTACAATATTTATTACTACAGTATTGCATTATAAGGTTTTGATAATATAACTACGAATGTTGTTTGTACACTCCAGAAAACACCAAATTACCATACCAGATCATCCAGAAGAGAATTCCTCTGGCTACGGCTCAATGTCCATGCTTGTTCACCTCTAGATATTAAATGGGCAATAATTCCAGCTGCAAAGTAACTGACTTCCACTTCGATACTGTGTAGGAGGCTACTAATATGGTCTATAAAATCCTTCCACATTAACTCAGAATGCAATTCTTGCACTTCAGCTATGTTATTCTGAAAAAAAAAAAAAAATAAATTTATTATGTATGATAAATGGCTAAGTGACTTTGTATGCTAAGAAAAAATAGAGATTACAATAATTTAAACATGAGCTGCACATAGGCAAACGGTGAAGACAACAGATTACAATGATTTAAACATGTACCTACATAGGGTAGTGGGATTACAGGTGATATATACTTTTTCTCTTCCTTAAACAATAAAGTAATAAGAAAGGTAGAAGAAATATAGAGTTCCTTTTCAAGCAAAATGATTAACTAGATAACCAATAAATCCTTTTACTACAAAATATCTAGAAATGTTGAGTGAAAAATAACTAACAGCTTTTAAATATGTAAGTTTACTTGCTCGAGCAAATCGCAAACACAGAACGAAACTAAAGCAATAACAAGCCATCACCTGCAGGAGAAAGAACACTGGGTTGTATGAGTTATGTAAGAATAGAAGGTAAAGACTGCAAATTGGAAGTAAGATTTCCCATTCCAGGCAAGGGCTTTCAAAGCATTACACCTCAATAAAAGACTGGACAATACAGACATATGAAAAAGAGGCTTATTGAAATTTGAGACTGAGTCTAAATGGAAAAGATTTCCCTTGTGATTTATAACTACAGTTTTTCAAACTGAAAAGCAACAGCAAGATAAGTAGGGAAAAAAACAGGAAAGTTTGGTATTTGTAACAGAGAAAGGTGAGTGCATCCAAAGAATAAAAGGATTAGCAGTTCTGAATAATGTAGAAAGTCTAAGAAGACAAGAAAGCATCCACTTGTTTGAACATAGTGATCACATGTATTAAAAAAATTCAGTCTTAGACCTCTACTGAATGCCAGTGTTTGCCTGCTGGACTTGGAGTAAGATGGTTTTCCTAGGCAATACTTAAGAAAGACTTCTGCTCACATGTGAAAAAATTTAAGGGTTTCCAAACTTAAGACTGGTTGATCCTCCTAAAGGATTAAAGATCCAATTTATCTCAGCATTCTAATGATTAATCCTCTTTCTTAAAACTTCTTTTGGCAGGGGTTGGTACACTTAACACCCCCATTGTTAAAGGGTAAACTACATATAGTTTTGTGGCCTTCTTTTCACTTATTACATTGTACCCATTTTCTTACTTAATTAGTATTTACAAGTATAGTAGCAACCTTCAACTATTACCTCAAGCAGAAAAAAAATTACACCTTAAGTTTCTGAACAGTCTTTGAAAGAGAAGGGACTTCGGGGTGGAGGCAGTGTGTGCACATGTGAATGTATGCTTGAGTGTGTGGACAAGGAGTTAGGAGTAGTCAAGTTAGAGTCTCAATTACTTGGACTCTATTTGCTATTCTTTTCTTCCTCGCTCCCTAACCCCCACCTATCTGATGATAGTGGTAGGCATATATATTTGCATTTATTTTCATTCATTTACAAATCTCTTCAAATGTTAAGGTTGGGGGTGGGTAATGAAAAATAGTACTGGGGCCTCCCTGGTGGCACAGGTGGCTGAGCACAGCACTGTGGGGCTGTCCACAGCCGCTGCAGTGCCAGTTAGATCCACGCCGGCTGTGGAGCAACCCACATGGTGGGGCAGACCTCTCCTGTCTCGCCCACTGCTCCCCTCAGCAGTGTATTTCGCTCATTCTGTCTGTTCTGTTCCCCGCTCTGTTTCTGATGAATCCTCTCACCCTCCTGCACATCTGGCCTATACCCTGGTTCTTATATAAATAAAATAAATCTTATATAAAAAAAGAAAAAGTAGGACAGGGTAAGGGAAGAAAAGAGCAGTGGAAGAACAGGAAGAGAACAATGAGATGAAAGGATTAACCTGGAATTAAGGAACAGAGTCTTGGAGGAGGTGACAGAATTACCCTTTGATAACTGTTGTCACTAAGGCCTGAAAGATGTTTTCAAAAATCTAGAATTTCTGAATATGGATAATGCAGAACTAAGTTCACCGACCTGGCTACCCAACTTAAATAGACTTTAAAGTTGAAACTTTAGTGATAATCTGATTTCTGGAGACTTGGAAGTCCTGGCTGAGAAATATTCAAATATCACCTACCTAAGTATGAGCGGAAACAAAATCGGAGGTCTCAGTAAAGGACTCAGTAGAGTGAGAAATTTGAAGTCTTGACTTGTTTAACTGTGAGATTACAAAATATGGAAGACTACAGAGAAAGTATTTCTGAACTGTTGCAGCAAATTTCATACTTAGATTTGATCAAGATATTGAAGCACCCTACTTGAAAGAGAAGGTGAAGGTAATGATGACAAAATAAATACAAAAAACTTGAAATCTATATTAGATTTTAAATAAGCTTTGTGGAAGTAATGTCACTATATTTTTTAAAGATTTATTTATTTTTGCATACAAGAACTGGGGTGTAGGCCAGAGGTGCAGGGAGTGAGAGGATTCAACAGAGACAGAGGGGAGCAGAACAGGCGAATCTACTGAAATACACTGCTGAGGGGAGCAGTGGGTGAGACAGGTGAGGTCTGCTGTACCATGTAGGTCACCTCCCTGAGCTGGACTCCAACTCTGCAGTAGTTGTGGATTGCTTCATAGTGCTTACCCCCTGCGCCACCAGGGAGGCTCCCCTGATTTTACTATTTTTGCCTTATCATTCCAAGTAAGATTTACTAATCTGTTAATGACCATATTAACAGATGTAGAGAAAATTTTGTATGTAGAGAAAATTTTTCACTGACCCTATTATGAAATTCCCTAGCAATTTATTTAGAATCTTAATTTTTCTAATTTAAGTTCATTGTATTTGTCATTTTTAGCCCAGAATTTAAGATCACTTTAAAAAAAATTATAGCTTGGAATTTAGCAGCAAATGCTTATATCTTACCAAAAGTCCTAGGACTTTTTGTTGAATGGATGACTCAGTTGGGAAAGACTGTAAAAAGAAAGAGAAACCTGTAACTATCAAAAGAACCAAATATAATAAATGATATTTATTAATTAATCAATAAATATCAAAAGTGTAAACTAAATTCCCATTCTAACCTCTAGAACCCTCATGAAGAGTTCTAAACCTTGGTTTTCAATAAAGTGTCTGCAAGTGGTTGGAGATTCATCTGTAAGGTTCCAGAGTGCACTTAAAGTAAATTTCAAAGTAGTGTCCACTGAATTTTGATTGGTTTTTTGCTTCACTATTTGAAGAAGTTGCTGAAAGAAGGAAAATAAAATTAATTTCTCATTGAATTGTTATTACAATTAGAGGTAATAATGACAAGTCTGTGATGATTAATCTCATGACTTATAACATTACCTATAAAGGTTCTTATAACAAACAGCCTCTTGGATCAGACTTTTCCTTCAGCAAGTATAAGATCTTTATAAATACTTCTACATTATTCTGATCATACCTACAATCTAATTGCCTATAAATCAAATAAAAAGGAAAATAATTAAAGCTTAAGGCCAACTATCCCACCCAATTGGTCACAACCTATACTTATTTACAGATCCTGGTAATAAAAAAGATATAGAGGGAAAAGGGAAAATGAAGCTAACTTTTTTTTTTTAAAGATTTATTTATTTATGCATATAAGAACTAGGGTACAGGCCAGAGGTATGGTGGGGGGTGAGAGGATTCACCAGAGACAGGGGAGCAGAACAGTTAGATCTACTGAAGTACACTGCTGAGGAGAGCAGTGGGCGAGATAGGAGAGGTCTGCTGTGCCATGTGGGTTAGCTCCCTGGCCGGGGATTGAACTCATACTGCAGTGGCTGCCAAGAGCTTCACAATGCTGAGACTTAACCCCCTGAGTCACCAGGGAAGCCCCAAAGCTAACATTTATTAAGTATCACCAAATCATATTCTATACTACAGTACTGCTACCCGTACTTTTCAGGAGAGGAAATGGAATCTGGGAAATATTAAATAATTTGAGGCTGGTCAACTTAGTAAGAAAAATTAATAAATCAACTCCTAAGTTTTCCTTCCAAAAAAAAAAAAAGACAAAATAGGGCCTCCCCGGTGACACAGAGGTTAAAGACAGTGCTGTCGCCAGTTACTGCGGCACAAGTTCGATCCCCGGCCGGCCGGAGAGCTAACCCACATGGTACAGCAGGCCTCTCCTGTCTCACCCGCTGCTCCCCTCAGCAGTGGATCTGCCTGTTCTGCTCCCCACTCTCTCTGGTGAATCCTCTCAACCCCCCGCACCTCTGGCTTACATCCCAGTTCTTGTAGGCATAAATAAATAAATCTTTTTTTAAAAAAGAGACAAAATAAATACAAGAAACTTGAAATCTATATTAGATTTTAAATAAGCTTTGAAATTTCATTTGTAAATTATTTCTATACTTTCAACTAAGATATTTCACTTTAAAAGAATGTTTTAAGAACTATACATGGCGGGCCTCCCCGGTGGCGCAGAGGTTGAGCTCTGGGTTGCGAAGCTGCCTGCAGCCTCCGCGGCGCAGGTTCGATCCCCGGCTGCTCCCCAGCCACCAGAGGAGGGTCCCGCATGGCGTGCAGACCTCTCCTGCCGCCCGCTGCTCCCCTCAGCAGTGTATTTCGTCAGTCTGCCTGCTCTGCTCC
This sequence comes from Talpa occidentalis, assembly GCF_014898055.3. NCBI lineage: Eukaryota > Metazoa > Chordata > Mammalia > Eulipotyphla > Talpidae > Talpa > Talpa occidentalis. Next base: position 33,055,137 of record NW_023605305.1, on the reverse strand, counting down.
CCACTCTGGCTCTGGTGAATTCTCTCACCCTTCCGCGCTTCTGACTGTACCCAGTGCATGTATAAACAAAGCAAGCAAACAAAACAAAACAAAATAAATAAAAACATGCCTCTATAAAAAAAAAAAAAAAAAAAAAAGAACTATACATGGCATCCAAAATTCCATTTTTGACTATACTTTTAGGAGTGAAAGGAAGCTTTGCTAACACAGATACAAGTAAACTATTAAAGTTACATATAATTCAGGAAAAAAACAAAATGTATATTAGTAGACTGAAAATCTACTGAATCTAAAAATCTCTGAATATATTTCTTTTTTTTTTTTTTATAGAGGCATGTTTTATTTATTTATTATTTGTTTGTTTGTTTTGTTTATACATGCACTGGGTACAGTCAGAAGCGTGGGAGGGTGAGAGAACTCACCAGAGCCAGAGCGGGGAGCAGAGCAGGCAGAAGGACTGAAGTACACTGCTGAGGGGAGCAGTGGGCGGCAGGAGAAGTCTGCGCGCCATGTGGGACCCTCCTCTGGTGGCCGGGGAGCGGCCGGGGATCGAACCGGCGCTGCAGAGGCTGCGGGCAGCCTCGCAACCCAGCGCTCAACCGCTGCGCCACCGGGGAGGCCCCTCTGAATATATTTCTAATCAAAATTACTGAGACACATATACAACAATAAAAAGTCACACGTAAAGCTAAATGTCACCCCTGAAAATAGTAAAAATAAATAAAATCTGCATCCCTTTTCTACTAATTTAACATATATTTTATGTAAGGTACTTGGTTTTTTTTCTCCCTTCTCATTGAACCATTTTAGTAACTATAAAGTAATTTTTAGTCATTCCTAATAAAATTTATGTGACTTACTCGAGATCATACAGTAGCAATAGCACCTTCAACTCCAGAATTCTTACTCTTTCCATTACACTACTACAGCCTTCTCCTCTCTTTGTATAACATCTTTCATTCATTCATGTCTCTATTATTATACTTATTAGATTGTATTATAACCATGTCTACATAGTTATTTTCTCTACTATACTTTAAATTTCTTATGGGTAGGAATTAAGATCCAATTCAGTTTGAATCTGTAATATCTAGTAAGGTGGTAGGTACCTAATGAGTATTCTATACATATTTCACAAATAAATGGCTGCAGAGGAGATCACAAACTTACTCTGACAATGAAGAGCTCAGCACCAAGCTGTGCAGTTTGTTCTGTAGAAAGCTGCAAGCAAGCAGAACACATGGTAAATGTCCAAGAACTCACTAGTAAGTTAATGTATCACTGACTCCAAAGGTCACTCTGAAATCTCTGACCAGCCTGGAATTCTGCAATATTGAATGCATCTTGAATAAGCAGATTGGCAGAGAGGTTTACTTGCCTTTCTGACATATAGATTTTGGGAAAAATAGTAACTATAATGGGAAAAAGCTATTTATAGAAAATTACTCAACAAGAATTCAAGTACCTTGGCAGCCAGAATGGAAATGATAGCAACTGCCATCCTTTGCATGTTTTGATCTTCATGGTTACAGAGCCACTGCATGACAAGCTTGGCTGCTTCAAACCTGAAAACACACAAAGGGTTTCATGAATTAATCCTGGAAGCCCAGGCACAGTTTCAAGCTCTCACTGGGAATTGATGCTATAAATCAGGCAGGTGAGAAGGAAAGGGAAAAAGTCCTCTTAACTGATACAGAATAACAAGTATACTTAGTATTTTGGAGACAAAGCCTCATTATTAGTTCTGACAAACTTTCTAAGAAAATCAGAGTTTTGAAAATATGGCCAAAACTATCTGGAACTCATCTTCTAGAATTATAACATTTCTATTCTGCAGTGATTTCTTGCCTGTAGTTAATTAAAGTATTTCTGGGTTCCTCACAGAACAATGGGTTCATTCATTCATTTATTCATTCACATACAATTGTTGAGGTCCTGTTTTGTGTCAGGTATTATTCTTGGTTCTGGAGATAGAAGAGTGAATGAAATAGAAAAAAAAAAATCTATTTTTTTCTCAGAGCTTACATGCTAGTGGGGAAATGTAATAAATCAGAGAAATTAGTAAAACACATAGATGGTGTATTACAGAGGAAAAATTAAAAGCAGGGAAAGTGAAAGATGAAATGTTGAAATTTTATACAAGGCAGATAGGGAAGTCCTCAGTGAAACTTTTGAGGAAGTAAAAAAAACTACCCATGTGGACATCTAAGTAAAATGGTAAACACAATGACCTTGAAGTATGAGTGGGAAGGTTCTGAAACAGCATGGAGGCCAGTGAGACCAAAGCAGAAAGAACAAAGGAAAGAGTACTAAAAGATAAGGTCAAAAGTTAACAAGGGAGGTATATCATGTGAGTCTTAGTAAAGAATTAGTTTTTACTCTGAATGAGATGAAAAGTCATGGAAGGATTCTGAGCATAGTTGTGGCATGAACTGATGTAGGTTTTTAATATAACTATTGTATTAGCTATGTTTAGAATCAACTTCAGAGGGTAAAGACTGAAACAGGGAGAGCAGTTCAGAGACTAAAATTCAGGAGAGAAATCCCTTTTAGTTTAGTCAAGTGGTAAAAACATAAGTGAAGAAAAATAATCAAATTCTGGGTATATTTTGAAGATAGAGCTGGATTTACCAAAGCACTGAATGTGGTATGTGAGGTAAGAAGAGAAATCTCTGGATAACACTCAGAAATACATCTGATTATTTTAACCACAACTTAATCTTTTAAGACTTAAATAATTACTTCCATTCAGAAGCTTTCCTAGGCAAGTTTATTATTGCCTTATCAGTGGGCCTTAACACCTTATAACTCTGTCAGAGAACTGTGATTATCTGCAGACTCATTTGACTTCCCCTTTGGCCTGTGAGTTCTCTGAGAGAAGGAACCATCTGCTGTTTAGTCCTTCATACCAAGAACCCAACACAGTGCCTGACACAGAAATAGTTCTTAATACATGATGGCTGAATGATTTTGATGCAAATCACTCCTCTATTAACTTCCCTCAAATCTATTGTTACCTCCTTTCTATTCCCAAGGCCCTCTCTGATCCAGTCTGTTAGTGGTATGACAGTAGATTCCTAATGGGCCACTCTCCCTCACTTTGTGCCTACAAATCGGTAATAAATCTATCAAAGGACTTTGGTATGATGTCATTCCTGTATTTTAGGACTATAATATGAGCCCACACTTTCAAATCTTGCTTTTCCCTGCTTTTATTACAAGGTGAACTGCTCATTAGTCCTCAAATATGCCCACAATTACAAAGCAATAGAGAGAAGTTAAGAAAATGATTTCTGAAGTTCTTTGACTTTTGGGGTTTGAATTCCGGTTCTATTTAATGTTAGTAACAATAATAAAATATTTCCTCCTGGGAGGCAGTACAGTCAAATCATTAAGTCATCATACACTTTAGAAGTCAACCACCAACAACTAACTTTAGGACTCTGGGCAAGTTCCTTAATCTCTCTGAACTTTAATTTTCTCATCTAGAAAACAATCTTCCACTCTATATCTTATACCATAGAATTGCTGTGAGAATCAAATGATATCACATATAAAGCTATATGATCTCTGTTAACCTGTACTTTAAGTTTCTTCATAATCCAACATTAAATAACAATAATAATGAAAGGAATGACACAGTGAAAAGAACACTGATCTTAGAATTACAAGACCCGAATCTTTCCATTCTTGCAGTTACTAGCCACGAAACCATGGACAAGATACTGATTCTTTGTATGTCTCAGTTTCTTGAGTCCACAATATTGTATGGATATTCAGAAAACTATAACCAATATATTTCTTAAGCAAAGGACTATGAAAATCAATCTATCATGAATGTCAAGGTACTAAATTAGAATAGATTTAGCATTCTATAAGGCAAAGCACAAATTCACCATTTTATTAATCATACACCAGGCATATCCTCGCTAGTAAGAGAAGACCCTTTTTTGGGGTCATTAGACAGATCTCTAAAATTCCATTTTTCCCCCTTTTATGTTCTAAGGCTATCACTTACCTGTTAAATGGAACATCTTGGAGGATCCGGTCACTGCAAAGTGAAAGGAGGCAATTCTTCTGTAACTAAAGAATCAAAGGGAGGGAAAAGTCCTTATTAAATTATTTATTTTTTAACCAGAGGTTAAAAAAAGGGAGAAAGATAAATGAAACCCAAGTATTTCTTATATCCTTTATTCTGTCCACCTACCATTGAAAGACTGACATACTGGACCCACGTAAGTTTATTTGCACATACTCATGTTTTATCTTTTTTCATTAAGTGAGAACTAAGGTAACAAATAGGTTTATTCTAGCAAATCTCCCTCTATTCTGGTTGCCTCATCCATGAGTTAACCTTGTCATTTTTTAAAAACACTTCTTTTTTCAAAAAAGAATTATTTATTTATGGATATAAGAACTAAGGTACAGGCCAGAGGTGTGGGGGGTGAGAGGATTCATCAGAGACAGAGTGGGGAATAGAACAGATGGACTGACTGAAATACACTGCTGAGGGGAGCAGCGGACGAGTCAGGAGAGGTCTGCTGCGCCATGTGGGTAGCTCCCTGGCTGGGGATCGAACTCGTGCCACAGTGGCTGTGAACAGCTTCATATGTTGTGTCTTAACCTCTTGCACCACCAGCGAGGCCCAACCGTGTCATTTTTTTAAAAGATTTATTTTATTTATTTATGCATATAAAAGCTGGGGTGAAGGCCAGAGGTGCAAGGGGTAAGAGGATTCACCAGAGACACAGTGAGGAGCAGAACAGGCAGACTGACTGAAATACACTGCTGAGGGGAATAGCGGGCAAGACAAGAGAGGTCTGCTGTGCCATGTGGGTCACCTCTCTGGCTGGGGATCAAACTCGTGCTGCAGTGGTGGCTACGGATAATTTCATAGTGCTGTGCTTAACCCCTTGCAGCACCAGGGAGGCCCAATCTTGTCACTTGTTTTTGAAGAGGACGACAAAGATAAAGGCTAACAGTTTTGCCTGGTGACAGAGCATCAAGGAATTTGTCATCCGCTTTGAAGATAGCTTGACTAACCTAAAGCACATGGGGCTAGTGTTTTAAACACTGGCCACCAAATAAGGAGGGACTGATGGGAGACTTGGCTCTATTTTTTAAATGAAGCAGTACAATTAAACAAAAGAAAATGAGAATATGAGTCATTTATCAACAGAGTGAAGGTATGCCAACATAACAGAAGGTTTTCAGGTTCTTCCCATCAAGCAAAATAACTTTTAAGGTATGGTTAAATAAAGTCATAATGCATATTTCTAATTTTTTAGAATTGATTTATTCAGTACATACTGAAATTTAGTATTGCTTTGTATTTTCTGTGTGGTTCCTTCTATTATACAGTTTCTATATATCTTCCATGCAACAAATAGGATGTTAATTTTATATCTTTTTTTTCTATTTCTGGAACAGCTTTATATACTTGGAAGATCTCTTGTCTGAAAAAGACAATATAAAAAAGTTGATTCACAGCAAGCAAAATCAGATTAACAGAATATATAAAGATATATAGAGACTATATTATATACAAATCAATTGGGTATTTTTAATAAATGATTCCATAGATCTGGGATATACTTGAGATTCTAAACTAAGTTTGCAGGTGATGCCAATACAGTCTGGTTAGCAGAACACAGTTTAAGTAATGGAATCATATGTATGTATTCTTCTGCAATTTTTTATATCCAACTTATAATTGATGTTAATCTAGGTGGTAGTCTGCATTTGTAATTCATTCATTATTTACTATTTTGAAGTATCCTGTCATATGACAAAATCTGGGTTGATGGACATTTGGTGTTCTCAATTTGACGTCATTATAGAAAGTGCTGTTGAGGAATATTTTTTATAATACATGCACATATATAACATATATAAATAGCTTATTGAAATATATTGAGATATAATTCACTTACCATACAATTCACGTACTTAAAGTGTATAATTTAGTGGCTTTTAGAATATTCACAGTTGTACAACCGTCACCATAATCAACGTTAGAATATTTTACAACTCCAAAAAAGAAGCCCATACTCATTTCTCCTCACTCCCATTTTCTAATATTGTTTATTTGCACTTTTCTCATTTTTCTTTGAACAATTTTGTCAATTTTTTCAATATTATTAACATAGTCAAAGAACCAGTTCTTGGGACTGTTGATCCTCTCTAATTCAAAGTACATTTGCTTTTTATTGCATTTTTTTTTTATTTTTATCTTTAGTACTTCCTCTACTTTCTCTGGGCTTATTCTCTTATTGCTTCTCTAACTTAGGAAGTTTATTTGTAGCCCCTTATACTAATGATTTATACCCCCTTTTGGGAGGGGAATCATAGCTTGTGCAAGGGGTTTTTTATTAGAAAATACTTGAATGGTTCCTGCTTTGTCTTCTGTTCATCTGGTGTATAAAAGCCGTGAAAACCAAAGTCTAAAGTTTATATAGTTTGACAGTTTCCCTCAATGAAGGAAGATGGCTTTCATGATCCTCTCACCACTCTAGATTGCCATTTTACTTGATTTTTGACCTCTAAATATTTTTTACTAACTTACCAACTCACTGCAAAAAATTTTAAGTTAATATAATAATTCCAGCAGCATTTTTAGTTTTCATCCTGAGGATAGGTTATTTTACTATCCATGGTATGGTAGGTTACTACCATACTGCTAGAAATAGAAAATTCATGTCTTTTCATTTCTGTACTCTGCTACTTTATAGCACCTGGTTTATAACAGATGCTCTATGCCTATTGCCAAAGTCATCAAAAATTTAAGATTTAGGTGGAAGATGAGTTTTCTATGACTTAAACAATTTTCTCCAACATTTGGATTTAAGTACTTTTAAGCAGGGAACATATTCAGTTTTCCACTTCTGTATTGTCCTCCACTCGGTTATGCCATAAATTTATTACTTTACAACTCACAAAGGCATTTGAACTTCCAGCCTTGGTCTACTAAACTGAACTGTTAGGGGTAGGAGATATGTAGCAGACATTAAAAGGACTATTTGAAAGGGAATTCTTATATGCTTACCTGCTGGTGATTGGGAAAATGTTCCATGGCTTTGAGCAATAAATGGGTCACATCAGCCAAGAGTCGGACAGGCATTCCTGCTGCCAGATCCTGCTTGGTTAAGTTAAACACACAAGCGCTTGCAGCCAGTTGCACCGGCAAATTCATAGGATGGTTTCTCATCCCTGTAACCACAAGCTGGAAAAAAAATTACTTCCTTCAATCCATGATATAAATACAAACCCTTTTTACATAGCAATATTACTTGTACACCTGTAATAATGTCAAAGATGTCTTAAGCACCTTTATCATAGTCATGAGCAAAGAGCCTAGGATTCAGCAGTTACTCACAAATACCTACTCCTGCCCATCTGGTTAGGTAGGTATCAAGTTCTTCAAATTTAGAGATTTATTCATTAGAAACTTTTGTATTCAGGTAACTCAGCACTATATTTCCAAGACCAATGTCTGCTATATGGAAAGCACTAAATATACTCTACTGAGTAGCAAATTTCATTTCAATACCAGCATCCAGTTTCTTGAGACTACTGCTAAAGTTAATAGAGTACAATAAAATGCAGTCACTTCAGTCACTTCCCTCTGGCCTACAGAACTACTTCTTACCTTTTCTTTCTCCTCAAATCTTCAACAAATCCCCTTTCCCCTCCTAGCCTTCTATCAGCAGAAGATCTCATTTTCAAATACACTGAGAAAACTGCAGAAAAGAACTCCAGGTCCTCACTACTACAAATACCCCACTATCAACAGACATGTGTACATATGGTGCCTTCCTGTCTAACGATCAGAAATGATCCTTTTGGGTGCCTGTCAAAAGGCAATCCCCCTGATTAGGTGCAAGAGCCTTTCCTTTTTTGTCTATCACGGACATTGCTTCAGCTGTCCTCCCCTCTCATCAACATTTTATTATATTATTGGATCACTCAATCAGCATACAAGCTATATTTTCCTCCCATCTTAAAAGGAAAAGTATACAACAAAAGCCTTCTTTAAATCTCATCTCCTCAGCCAACTCCCACCTTTTTTTCTTTGTTCTCCTTTCCAGTAAAAGTCCTTAAAAGAATTCCTTATATTCTTTCATTTCTCTCTGTATCATTAATCAAATGAAAGGGTGAATGAATAAATATTTCAGATCATGAATAGAAGACTAGTTCTTTATTGCTCAGATTCACAGTATCCAAAACCAAAAATAAAAGATAATGTATATACCAAGTTCCAGTGTCCTTTGGACACTATATGGAGGGGGGATAATATGTTGGGGATAGCATTCTAGAGACTGAAATGTTACTGGTCCCTATCCAAGCATTTCATTCTTAAAATTTAAGATATGGGGGAGATTAAGATATTTCTGACCCGGCCTCCCTGGAGGACACAGGGGTTGAGTCTCAGTGCTATCACACTATCACCGCTGCAGCCAGAGTTCAATCCTCCGCTAGGGAGCTAACCCACACATGGCACAGCAGACCTCTCCTGTCTTGCCTGCTGCCCCCCTTAGCAGTGTATTTCAGTATATCCTCCTGTTCTGCTCCCTTGTCTCTGGTGATTCCTCTTACCCCCTGTATCTCCGGCCTACATCCCAGTTCTTCTACGCATAAATAAAAATAAATCTTTACCAAAAAACAAAAGGTATTTCTGACTCTGCCACTGACTTATTACTCAACTCACAGACGCTCAGTTATACAACATTATAAGAGAGGATAACATTTATCTCTTGAGATTGTTGTATGAACTACAAAATAAAATACAGCCCTATATACAGGAGTTTTCAAAACTAAGTATTAGATGGGGGTGATTATTAAGATGCGGATTCCTGTACTTCATTCAATTCTACCAAACCTGAATTTCTTGGGGATAGAGTTAACAAATATGCTTTTCTTTTGAGCCCTCCCTCACACGTAAATATGCTTTTAAAAATAAGCAAAGTTCTGTATTTCTGGTGGGCAAAGTACATATTTTGACAAATATTGTTCCAAGCAATCAACAAAATCAAGAGTCTTCTCCTCTTGCCCTTCAAAAGCTATCTTGGTTAGAATATGTTAACTGAAGAATTTAACGTGATTAGTTATGAAAGCACATGAAGCTCATAAAGGGCATGAAACAGTGCTTTATAGAATTCCAATACTGTTTCTTTAAAAGTCTGTAAGGGGGCCTCCCCGGTGGCGCAGCAGGTTGAGCACCATGCTATGAAGCTGTCCACAGCTTCTGCAGCGCAAGTTCGATTCCTGGCCATCTATGCAGCACAAGTTCGATTCCTGGCTGTCCAGGGAGAAACGCACAAGGCGCGGCAGACCTCTCCTGACTCGCCCACTGCTCCCCTCAGCAATGTCTTCAGTTCGTCTGCCTGTTCTGCTCCCCGCTCTGTCTCTGGTGAATTCTTTCAACCTCCCCACCTCTAACTGTACCCTAGTTCTTGTATAAATAAATAAATCTTGTATAAATAAATATTTATAAATATACATTTATAAATAAATGTATAAATAAAAAAAGTCTATATGGAAGCAATGTAAGGCTAATCTAAAATGCAGGGTCTTGATTATATAGTTTCATTTTCTACTACAGCTTGTGATAAAATACCAAAAGGATCATAGGTTTTAGGCTGTTAAATATGCACTAGAAGGCTTTTATGTTGTTTAATGAGACAATTATAAAACTTAAGTGATACTATGCAACTAGCTTTTCTTACTGTCGCTAATAACTGAAATTCTAATCAGTGGCATTACAAAATAAAATCAAAAATGAATACAAAATTTTCATCAGCTTTCTTCACAACATGATCATCCATCCAGGGAGATACTTTTTAAAATTTCATATCCAGTTTCTTAGCCTTACCTTTAAAATTTCTGGCTTTGTTTTTTCCATCACATGAGTCAGGCTAAAAAGGTGAAAAAGAGCCTCCCGGACAAAGAATGCCCGTTCACTGTACCGCTTCAATGCTTCTGCAATCTGAATTTCATTGGCTTCTCCAGATACCTTTGAACAGAGCCAGAAAATTAGTTTTTAGGATTCTTTTCAATCCTCTAATTTTCTCTATCTAAACATCAATTATATAGAGATCCCAGAACAGCTCTGTAAAGGTATGAAACAAATGAGAGCAATTATTTTCCGACCCATCAAAACAAACATCTAATGAAGGTATACACATCCTAAAGAGATGTCTATTAGATAGGCTTAGAACCTACTATAACCTATGGATAAAAATTTCTATACTGCATCTACAATAAACCTCTAGTTCCAGTGTCTTCTGGTATGTACCACTTTTAAGATGTTACCACACGATTAAGGCTCCTATTTGCCTCCTAAGGTAATCCTCTCCCTCTAACTCACATTGTTATAGCTACTAGCCTTTCCCCCCCTAGATCTTTCAATATCTAAGCTCTTCCCCAACCCCAGGCCATTTTATACATGTATATACACACATACACATATATACATTTATATCTATACACACGGATGTATATGGCATATGTGATATATGCACATATCTGTATATATAGAGATATATAAAATGTCCTCTGACTAAAATCTTCCCCTCTCTCTTTGCCTAATTTCCTTCCAGTTCAAGTTATATGACACTTCTTAGGAAGGACATTCCTAACCTATTAGTCTAAGTCAGGTCTCCCAATTATGTCCTTCATAGCCATTATCATAATCCTTCTGGCTACACTAACCCCTTCACAACCATATCCCAATAGTCAGCATCATATGTGGCATAGAATAAGTACTCAATAAGTATTCATCAAATAAATGTATTACTTAATTTCCCCAGATTTATCAAACTCCCATTCAGAATCAAAAGGTTCTATTAATAATTAAATCTATCTAAAGAAAGAAAAAAATTAAGTCTATCTAGGATTTTCCCATTTACACAGGTTAATACTTTTATCTTAAATTGTGGTTCATATATCATTAGGTAACAAAAATGTATATAATAGGAAGGGCTCTTTATAAAAGTAATCCAAGTAATAAATGAAAAGGAAATTATTAGACTATCACCATGATCCCCAATGTATTAATATGCCAAGATACTGAATGTCAGTATCTGCTAACATCACAGAAAGAAAGCCAACTAGATATTACCTTCTAATAAAAGAACACAATACATATGGATCCTGCAAAAGGATCAAACATGAATCTGCTTAAGCCTTCAGCCACCAATTTGCAGAAAATACAAAAAAGAGAAATAGGCACACTGAGTGTACAATAAAGAAAATCCAGATTGAGGGAAGCTCTAGAAATCGAAAACACTGGATCCTTTAATAGACAAGTTATAAGGAAAAGAAAGGCATGGAGAAGAAATCTGTAAGTTAAAAGATACTCTAAAGACAAATGATTTTGAAAAAATTCAAGACTAATAAAGTGCCTAGATAAAACAGTTGGGTCATAAAACTATAAAGACATGATTATTATTGAAATCAGGACCAAGAACAGAGGAGGGCCTGTGATTAGGATGGGGCATGTGGAAGAGCTTCTGGGTAGCTGACTATTAACCTGAGTGATGATCTCAAATGTGTTCACCTTATTTTTATTCATTAAGCTACACGCTTGTTATCTGTGGTCTTTATATCTGTCTTATTTTATAATAGGATACAAAACACATGTAAAAACTTGTTCAGAAATACACAATTTTCTTATTAAGTTGAAAGACTGAGTCTTTCTTGGCAGTACGATTATATAGGGTAACACAAAAAAACAAAAACTGTAAAATTATCTTACCTAGTAACTAGATTTTACATGAACATATATATTTAGGTGAGAATATGCAGTTTTGAGGAAATAAAGACATACATTATGGCAACATTTCTACCACTAATATGATATACTATAAAGATCAAACATGAATTAGACTATAGTACAAATGAGTACCAAGTGATACAGGGCATTTGTAAGACTGAGGAATAATCGAAGTTTCTTTACAAAATGCTTTTTAAGTTTTCTATTTATGTGCTATGTCTAATATATATATAATTAATTTTGACTGTGTATTCACATATATAAGCAGTTATTGAATAAACTTTTCCAAGTGTTTAGTTCTTTTTGAATCACCTTGAACTGTTTCTTATAGATTTTGAAAGATATTGAAATATTTTGTGAAATAAAAAAAACTGAGAGGGAAAATATAGAACAACGATCTCAGTCAGATGTCACTATCTACATCTGGTTGATTTCAACAGCCTTATAATATCTTACATGAAATACCACCTCAAGTTATCTTTTAATGTAAAATCAAACTGTTATTGGAATGTTTGCTAACGGAATACTCTAGTCCAATTTCATTGCCTGCATGTTTTATTCCATGATTAACACTTATCTCGCCAATAATAATCCCTCAAATTAAGCAATTTGCCTCCTCAAATGATAAGCATCTACAATCAATTTTATAAACTAAATATAAAAAAAGAAAGCATCAGTATGTAGTAGTTTCTGCAAATAGTTTCAAACAGAGAAACTGTCTTTAGCCACCAAAGTAAACCTTAATATTTAACATAGGGATTAAAAGTAAAAATCTATATCCTAAGGAAAGTTCTTTTAGTACTCTACATAATTCTACTAAATAAAGCATCTCTCAGTGGATTAAAGCTACTTGTAAAATTGTCTCCTCTCCACTAAGAATTCAAAAGCAGGTGCACTAACTCAGACATCTTTAAAAGGTACTTAGAACAATGTTTTTTTTAATAGACCAACTCCACTGCTTAAAAATTATAGGTACCTTTACTGTACATTGATTACTGTGGTTCAATATAAGAGTCTTATTTTAAGGAAGAAATCTAGGCTGGACATAAAAATTTAGGCATCATTGGCATATAGGGTTAAAAGACCAAGCCTGGAACACTCCATTTTTATTAGAGATATGGGAGATGAGAAGAACTGATAAAGGAAAATGGGACTCAGTAGCCAGAAAGTATGGGGGAAAATAAGATATGGATGATATCCTTGAAATTAAGATTTTAAAAACCTTTTCAAGAAGGAGGACAACTCTGCCTTTAGATCAAATAAGAACTAATATTGGGTTTAGCATATTTCCAGTTATTCTTAGGAACTGGGACCCACAGCTTGATAGCCAACCAGTTTCCAGTTGTGGAAAAGTAGAAGGTTCAGGACACAGACAGTGACAAAAGAGAAAACTCGGTGGGAATCAACAATGATAGAGCTGAAAATTCTATGGTAAGAAAACCTTCTGTGTTGGGATTAAAAACTGAGAGAAAAGGAAAGAACCAAGTAAGCAGAGACAATGATATGTAGCAAAAAGGCACATGCTTTGGAATCAAACAGTCCAAGGGTAAAAGGGTAGGCTTTAATACAGGCATACCTTAGAGATACTGTGGGTTCAGTTCCAGACCACTGCAATATAGTAACTATCGCAATAAAGCGAGTCATATGAATTTGCTGGTTTCCCCAGTGCATACAAAAGTTATGTTTACACTATACTGTAGTCTAAAAAGTGCAACAGCATTATGTCTGAAAAATCGGTGTACATACCTTAATTAAAAAATACTTTATTGCTAAAAAATGCTAACCATCATCTGAGCCTTCAGCGAATCTTAATCTTTTTGCTGGTGGAGGGTCTTGTAAAAAACGCAGTATCTGTGAATGCAATAAAGCAAAGCGCAATAAAACAAGGTATGCCTGTACCAGCTGGTTGTGACCTTCTGAGGACAATAATACCTTCCTCACAGAATGAAGAGACCAAAATAAATAATATATATGGAGGTGCCATAAATAAACCATTTTTATAACCACCCACCTATGGTACAATATATTGCCTTATAAAGAATACTGGGAATCACACTGTCTCTATTTCTTGCATTCTGTAGTGTGGTCTAAAAAATGGAGGCACGTAAAGCAAAAACAGCCAACCCAAGCTAATTTACAACATCAAAATATGAAGACATTCATTTCAGACAAGTTTTTCATCAATCTTGAGAAAACGGACATGTTTAAAAAAGGAGATGTGGCAATCTTAGCTCTCCCTGAACATGACAATATTTTTCAGCTCCCAAGTCAGTAGCCAAATAACTTAAAAGGAACTTCAATTTTTGTATACAGTTGAAAAATGGGCAAAGGTCCAATGAATACCAGTTTCTCAACTTTGGCTGCTAATTGTAATTACCTGAGGAGCTTTAAAAACTACCTTTGCCTGCTTCCCAACTCCTGTGGTTCTGATTTAATTATTCAAACTCCCCAGGTGATTGCTGATGAAACAATTTTCCCAGTTTTATCAAAATATGGTTGAAATATAACATTGCATAAGTTTAAAGTATACAACATGATGATTGGGTACATGTATATATTGTGAAATGATTACCAAATAAGATTAACACATCCATCAACTTATTTAATTACATACCAGATGATTTGAATTGTAGCCAAGGCTGAGAACTACTGCTTTAACATTTACCAAGGTGGAAATTAGAAAGTAGGTGTTTCCTAGGGCCAAAATTTTAAAGTAATAACAATTTCACTTGTGAAATAAAACTTGTTTTATGGAGGTAGTGTGGAATACAGATGTCCTATTAGCCTCAATTTTAACACTTAGGCTAATTCACTCTAGGGTCTATTTGGTCATTGAGAGAATCAGCAAAAATCATACTGCTCCCAGATCACAGCTATTCTAGGAACTTTGCCTGAAGATTATCTAGCTTAATGTATCAGGGATTCATTCCTTTTCTTCTTCAGGCAGATCAAGCTCACCTCTTTTGGGAAATTTTTCCTCAACTTCCAGCACACAGGGATTTCTCCCCTTTAGTTTTTAATAATTCTTTACTATCTGACCTATTTGTCAGACTGTTAAATAATATTAAAACAGTAATTTACATTTTCATGATTCCTTCCATCAATAAGCCTTGTGCTAGAAATCTATCTTGTACCACATAAGCTGTTAAATTCCTCACACTTCTATGAATATTCTAATGCAGCTGCATGTTGTCCTACACCTGGCTTATGGTGTCTTGCTCCATCTGGGATTGGCCTACTTCTCCAGTTTCATCATTGCACTTGATTTTCTACTGTTGAACTCCAGCCGCAGTGGCCTTCCTTCAGTTCCTTAGATGCTCCTTACTACCACACACCCTTCACATGTATTATTCTCTGTGCCTGGAATGTTCTCTACCAACTACTCACCCTGAAGGTCTCACTCATTCATCAATTCCTCAAAGATTTAATTTGTCTGTTAAAACATTTTCATATAAAGTATTGTATATCTTCTAGATTCCTAGCACTATACAGTTTAAAGTATATGTATATGTATGCACATATACACATCTATGCATATGTATAATATGAGGAAATATGTATATAATATATAAATATAAATATATATATACACATATTTAAAGCACACACACACATAGCACATGACATTTGATTGTCTGACTTTCTCATTAAATTACAAGCCCTGAGAGGAAAACATTAAGTTTGTACTCACCATCAAATTCCCATGTCCAACACAGTGCCTAGCATAGAGGCACTTGATAAAATATTACTAAATGAATTTTAAAAATGACTCAAAATCATTTTCTACATTTTATTATTAAAAACCTAAGTTTATAAATAATATAAGAACTGAGATATTCATACATGGAACATTAACCTTTTCTTCTCCTTTTTGGGGACCAATCACGTTTGCTTAAAAATGATACCCTGCCCTGTTGGTCACAATATCCACTTCTAGGTCTGCCCTGACTGCTTCAGGTAGGATCAAAGGATGCTTCTGCTTATGGGGCTCTGGAATCAGACAGATGCCGATCCAAAATTGGTTCTAACTAAAAACCAGTAAATCACATAATCTCTATGAGTTTATGTTTCTCATCTATAAAGTTGGGTTAATATAACCCAATATAAAAGTGTCTAGAGGATACAGTATATGTTTGAAAAATATTAGTTTTCCTTAAACTTGTCACAAGTCTATCCTTCAAGGTCTGACTCAGATATCATCTTCTCTAAGCACCTGAAGGACAGGTCTCTCCAAGATGTTCAGAAGAGGCCTCCCCAAGTTTCCAGCTGAGGTCAAGTGAGGCCCTGCAAGCTCACTTTTACCATTCCTTTAACTGTCCAGAAGAATAAAAATTAGGCATCTTTCTGTGAATTACTCTGAATTAGAGTTATTATGAGAAATAACCTTTCTACCTGAGAAATCTATTTATGTGGCAAGGCAAGTATCTAATTAAAAGCAGAAGTCTTTGTCGTGAGTCTCCCTCCTCTCTCCTGAAGTCCCAGGCCCTAATCCCATTCCTTAGTTCAGGATATATAACACCACTATGCCTCACAGGCTTTGGAATCCACATCTATGTAGACTCTCCTCCTCCTAAGTTTGAGGTAAATTTGATATGATACTTGACCTGTCCAAGAAGGAATCAGAGGAGTAGGGGAAAATTCCCTTTCTTTGCTAACATGCCAAATTCTCCAGCCAGGGGAAATTTCACCTACCCCCTTACAGCAATTACACCAACCCTTGGTTTTACAGTTATTTACCACCACATTATCACCACTCCTATTAGACTAGCACCTTGGTGGCAGATTGTATATTATTTTCACCTTTAAATCCCAAGCTGTACCCAAGTTCAACAGATATTTGCTTAACTGAGTTCAAGCCATTAGGCAATAGAAACCTTAAGAAAAGTAAAATTTTACCATTTCTTCAACAGAAATCCCCTTAGAGAGTTTGGCCTCCCATTAAATATTCAATGAGTATATCTAGTTTCTTTCAAGTAATCCATTAGAAATTGTATATTTAAATGGTTTAAAATATCTAAAAATTGTCATCATAATGAAAACTATAATTTTTCTAGGGTCTACTGAATAACCTGTAATCTAGATGTATAATTTAGATCTATATATAATTTAGATATATATACTAATCTTCAGAAGAATTCTGTACGATATGAATACTATCTCTCTGATAAAGAATTAAAAACAAAAAAGTAACACCATAGCTTGTTCTGGGTCATGACGCAAGTAAGCTGGGATTTTAATTAGGGATCTTTTCCTCTAAAGCAAGGTTTTCCCACTATACAATGTCCTGTTTCATGAACACGTCTTATATTTTATTAAACATTCACCTTAATGGAGTCTTACGCAACTAAGACACTGTTTAGTCTAACACAATAATACATTTTTAAAGTCTAACCTTCAAATGTCCTCCGCCTGTGAGGAATTCAGAGTAACCAGCATCAGTGGCCAGCAGACCTACAAACTGCATACTGGGCCTTTGTTGTATAAAGGCTTCAACAGCTTTATCTGTCACATGCTTTCTCCCAGAAACATCCAGGGAGACAAGGTTGGGTAGGATGTCTTTTCGTTCTAGTAAGCGAAGAGCTATGTCTGATGTAAATTGTTTATCATCTGAAATATCAAGATGATTCAGATATTTTAGTTCCCGAACAACATCCAGTATCTGGGTGGTTGTCATTTTTAAACATTTCAAGTGGTGCATGGTTAGAGACTTGAGTCGGTCTTTGCAGGCCAGCAGAGCTGTGATGTCTGTGATGGAGGTGTTAGAAATATCCAGACTCTCTAATCTTGGCAAGGAGGCCACTTCAGCCAGGTCTTCATTATAAAAGAGAACATTGGTGATGCTTAATGCTCGAAGGCCAGAAAGTTGGCTGAAGCAGCGCTCATAAGGATCTTCAAGGGAGAGAGTTAAGGAGTTCAGCACTAGGCACTGGAGATTCTGCTGGATCCATTTGTTACTGCCAAGCCCGCTGATGATATCTGTAATCGTGATGTCAGCATTCACACCTGTGGCATCAAGTTCCACTAACTTGTGATGGCAGAAAGCTTTCCGGAAAGCAACAGCAGATATCTTGGCTTTGCGAATGCAAGCTCGCTTTAAGCGCATCTGGTTGCCTCTAAAAATTCCTACAGTTCCATCATTCAGTAGACCTGGTAAAAAACATGCAGCATGTTAACTTCAAAAATGGTTGAAGAATAGATAAAATTTCCAGCATACTGTACATTTCCAAAGTATTCTCAAGTGATATATTTTATTTAATATACATAGTAATTTAATATAGACATGTAAACTGGGGCTCAGAAAGTGGTTTTCCAAGATCATAGAGCAGCAAGTAGCAGAATCTGAACTGTGGTAGACATTACTGATTTTCACTAACATCTGTCTCTCCTCAACTTCCTGGACACATGGACAATTGCATTTCCTAGCTTACCCTTATAGCTGGATAATTCCATGTGCCTAATTCTAGCCAAAAGACTGTAGATTAAACACGAGTCAATGCATGATTTGCCAGGCAATCTTTTCCTACTATGACAAATGAGGAGTCTTCAAGTTCTAGACAGTAGCTTTATGAGAATAGAGCCTCTTTAAGTCTGGATCCTAGAGCAACTATGGAGCAGAACTCTCCATGGACTTGCAGCATTTAATTATCATAAATGAGGTATAAGCTATATGTTAGGCTACCGGATCTGGGGAGTTAATTTGTTACCAGTGCATTTCTAGTCTTTCCATCAATGTGCTATTAACACATTATAATACACAAATACATGAGGCCTTACTGGTGGCGCAGGGGGTAAAGTTTCAGCACTATCAAGCTATCACCAGCCACTGAGGCATGAGTTTGATCAGCTCCCCGGCCAGGGAGCTAACCCATATGGCGAAGCAGACCTGTCCTGTCTTGCCCACTGCTCCCCTTAGTAGTTTATTTCAGTGGATCCACCTGTTCTGCTTCCTACTCTGTCTCTGGTGAATCCTCTCACCATCCACACCTCTGTCCTACACCCTGGTTCTTGTATGCATAAATAAATAAATCTTTAAAAAAAAAATCCTGATATCATAAAAAATCATACCAAGGACCAATAACATCAAAAAAAAAAAAAAAAGAAAGAAAAAAGAAAAAGAAAAAGGCAATCTACAGATGTCAATGCTAAGATACCACAAAATTTGAAATTATTTGACATGTTTCAACCACAAACATGCTTCAGGCAAAGGAACAGAAAGATATAAGGAAGAACCAAATGGATATTTTAGAACTAAAAAATACAATAATGTTTGGGCTCAATATCACAATGGGAAGAACAGTGGAAAGGATGAATGAACTAGAAGAAAAAACAAAAGTTACCGAAATCTAGACAACAGAAAAAAAAAAGTTAAAAAAAGAACAGTTATTTGTATTATAAGAGTGACAGATACTCTGTTGTTCTTAGACTTTCTGTCATTTAAGAATGACAGAAAATCGAAAGCCCCTTAACTCATGTCAACACAACTTTAAATATACCTCAAAGTGAACGCTTTAAAATTAAACCTTGTAGTTTTAAGATAATTATATACTCACAAAGCATTCTGAGCAACAATACAGATGACATCCTTTTTCTCCAGTGGTAGAATTTTGCAAAACTGTAGTCCAGTATTACTAACAGGATATTGACATTAATAGGATCAAGATTCCTACCTCCTCATGGACCCCTCCTGTTGCCCTTTTATAGTCACAGTCACTTCTCTTCTCCCTCTTTCTTCTCTGTAACTCCTGGCAACCATTTCTGCTTTCCAGTTCTACAATTTTGTCATTTCAAGAATGTTACATAAATGGAATCATTCATTATATAACCTTTTAGGATTGGCTTTTTTGACCCAGCATAATTCTCTGGAGAGTCATGCAGATTGTTGCATACATCACTTCTTTCCTTTTTATTGTTGAGTAAAATTCCATGTTATGGAGTACATCAGTTTGCATAACCACTCATGCACTGAAGGATATCTGGGTTGTATCTAGTCTTTAGCTATTATTAATATAATATCTAATATGCTATATCAGTCATGTATAGGTGTTGTGTGAACACCTATGGGATAAATGTCCAGGGATTCTATGGTGGGTTGTATCCTAGTTGCACGTTCAGATTTTAAGTAACCATCAAAATGTTTTCCAGAGTGGATATACCATTATACACTCCAACCAGTAGTGAATGACTGATCCAGTTTCTCTGCATACTTGCTTTTTGTATATATGCTTAAACTGAATATGGTTAAATTGAGACTAGAAAGAAATGCTAGTTAGCACTGGCACAATCTCATAAATTGTGCAGCTTTGTAAGGGAGCTTTAACTTTAATAAAGAGACTATGAACTTAAGCAACTTACTGAAAACGAAGGAGTACAGATGTCTTCTTTCTGAAGCTATTCTAAAATGTCTTAATTATACCCTTATGTCTCCCCCATCCTTTCTTTGAATGCATTGTCTGCAGTCATGCTTTATATTTAAACATGTATATATATATTAAATTTTAAAGAATTATTTGGCTTTATTTGGCTTTATTAAACAATTTATGAATTGAACAGTATCTTATCCAGTAACTAGCATGTGTGTGTGTGTGTGTGTGTGTGTGTGTGTGTGTGTGTATACACCATAATCTGGCATCTAGGAAGAGGGATAACTCTAACTAGGTGTAGAAGGCTGTGCAGCACAGTGGAAAAACATAAATTTGGAACTAGGCAGACTTGTACTTGAACCTGGACTCCACCATTTACCAGCAGTGTGACCCTGAATAAGTTACTTCTCTGAACCATAATTTCCTTATCTATATGTAAATAGGATAACAGCTATCTCACAGTTTTTGAAAAAATTCAAAGAAAACAAATTGCTTATAAGAATATATAAAACAGGCAATCAATAAATAAATTTTTATTGCCACATTTTCATTCTATTTCACAGCTGTAGACAAGTCAGATTTCCTACTTGTAAACCCTAAATATATAAAGGTATTATATTTCTTTTCTTTTCGAAGATTTTTTTAATTTATTTTGCATAGAAGAATTGGTGTGTAGGCCAGAGGTACAGCAGGTAGGGGTGTGTGTGTGTGTGTGTATGTATGTGTGTAGATTCACCAGAGTCAGAGTGGGGAGCAGAAAATGTGGATCCATTGAAATACACTGCTGAGGGGAACAACAGGAAGACAGAAGAGGTCTGCTATGCCATGTGGGTTAGCGCCCTGGCTAGGGATTGAACTGGTGCTGGAGTGGCTGCTGATAGCTTCATAGTGCTGAGACTTAACCCCTGCACCATCAGGGAGGTCCAATATAATGCATTTTATACCAGTAGACTTCTAAGTGGGTATTTTTTAAATTAAAGTTAAAAACATTATTTTTACCATAAGAATGGTTCTCAAAGCAAAAGAAAAAGAGAAAGAAAAAAGAAGAAATACATCCAGATTAAAAAAGAAAGTTGCTTATTCTTTTTTTTTTTTTTAAAGATTTATTGATTCATTTACACAAGAACCCGGGCACAGGCCAGATGTGCGAGAGGGTGAGAGGATTCACTGGAGACAGAGTGGGGAACAGAACAGGCAGACTGACAAAATACACTGCTGAGGGGAGCAGTGGGAGAGACAGGAGAGGTCTGCTGCACCATGTGGGACCCTCGCCGGCTGGCCAGAATCGAACTCGCGCTGCAGAGGCTGCGAACGTTTAACCGCCTGCGCCACCAGGGGAGGCCCAGAAAATTGCTTATTCTAATTACAAATTAAGCAGGTAAAAAACAATTGAATTCCTTTGTTTGAATCTGGCTAATTTGGGGTTTTCTGTTATTTCTAAGAAAATGGCAACTGTACTACTTCAAAACACACTGCCAAAAAATAGCACGTAATATTTGTTTCCTTTGTTTATTATATTACCATGAAAAGCCATGGTCTGAAGCAGTCGGTCAGCCACCTCCTGTGGGAATACTCCAGGTTCCTGCAGACACAATGTTCCATCTTGTCTTGCTGAGCAGAACTTCTCAAGATGAGTAGTCAGGAAATTCAAGCAGATATCAAGTAAGGAATAGGGAGATGCCTCCTCCTTGGAACCCAGGAAGAAACATAAAGGGAACACAAAGTCAACAAATAAGTCTCTAGAAAAGTAAAGAATGAAATATTCACTTACTCAACAAATATTCACTGTTTATCAAATGCCAGTTACTGAGTGAAGCAGAGGGAATACAAAGTGTGACCCATGTTTACAGGAAAACCAGAAACAGAAGAGATACAGTTAACAAATATTTACATAAAGGCATATAGTGCTTAAAGTACTATAATACTTAATATTACTATTATATTGGGTAGTGTGTAAATACATAACAGGGTGCCTTAGTCAGGGCCTCAGTTAGGGAGAACCTCAGAAGCACAACAGATTAATCTTTCTAAATTACCACCATGACCCTCCCCTCTTCAAACCTTCAATGGCCTCCGATGGGCCTGAAGACAAAAAGACAAAATGTTAGATTGTTAAATTTGATGGCCTTAGTCCTTCCAAAATCTAGACCCCAATTTTCTTTACAATTTAATATCCCCTAAAATCTCCATCCCAACTTGATAATTTGAAATATTACAAATTTACTTGAGTAAAACAATTTGCAATAGGTGTTAAGCATCCTCAAAAAAGGTTAACTTGGTAATTCCAGTTTGAGGAACAAAGAACTAATCAGGGCCTCCCTGGTGGCGCAAGGGGTTAAGCACAGCATTATGAAGCAATCCGAGGCCTCTGCAGCACAATTGTTGGCCGTCCAGAGTGCAACCCAGCTGGCGCAGCAGACCTCTCCTATCTCGTCTGCTGCTCCCTTCAGCTCTGTATTTCCCTCAGTCTGCCTGTTCTACTCCTCACTCTGTCTCTGGTGAATCCTCTCACCCCCCCACATCTTGGGCCTGTACCCCAGCTCTTGTATGCATAAATAAATAAATCTTTTTTTAAAAAAAGAACTAATCAAATAAACGCAAAGATTTCAGTGCAGGGCCTCCACTGAGAGCACAGATGGTTGAGCGCAGCGCTGTGAAGATGTCGGCAGCCTCTGTAGTGCTGGTTTAATCCCGGCAGGCCAGGGTCCCACACGGCACGGCAGACGTCTCCTGTCTCACCCGCTGCTCCCCTCAGCAGTGTATTTCATCAGTCTGCCTGTTCTGTTCCCCACTTTGTCTCTGGTGAATCCTCTCACCCTCCTGCGCATCTGGCCTGTACCCCAGTTCTTGTATAAATGAATAAATCTTAAAAAAAAAGGATTTAAGTGCAAAAACTGTAGTTATATAGACACTGTAAATTCTCCAAAAAAGAAAATGACATAATTAAAAGATAATTATAGTAGCTACTAAGCACTAGGGCTTTCTATGTGACTGTGGTGAGTGTTTTACATGAATTAGCCATTATTTCTTTTGGAATACTTTATTTCTTTTGGAATCCAGTATTTCTTTTGGAATACTACTCAACTATGAAAAAAGATAAACTCTTGACTTTTCAACAAGTGGAGTGGATAATATAAAATGAGTAAGTCAGAAGGAGAAGGACAAATATCAGATGGTGTCATATGTGTAATATAGAGAAATAAAGAGTCAGATAAACTCAAACCCATAATAAGCTATAGAAATCTGATTTGTAGGACTGAGGTGGTGGGGGAGGAGGATGGGAAAAGTAAAGTGCAGAAGAGACTTGATGGTGCCTTGATGGTAAATATGATGTGGTAACATATATCTGAAGGGTGTGATCCTGTAATTCTAAATCATATAAAGGTGTTGTAAACCATTGTTCCTCAATAAAACAAATCAATAAAAAATAAACTGACTCAGGAGCACAACTCTTTTTTTTTTAAAGTTACTATTTTTTTAAGATTTATTTTTATTTGTTTATGCATACAAGAATTGGGTATAAAGGACAGAGGTGGGGTGTATGTGAAAAGATTCACCTGAGAGACAGGGGAGCAGGGCAGGCAGACCTACTGAAATACACTGCATAGGGGAACAGCTGGCGAGACAGGAGAGGTCTGCTGCACCATGTGGGTCAGCTCCCTGGCCAGGGACCCAACTCATGCCACAGTGGCGGGCGATAGCTTGATAGCACTGAGACTTAACCCCTATGCCACCAGGGAGGCCCTCAGGAGCACAACTCTTAAACACACTATACTGTAGATGTGACATTTTAATGGCTGAATAATATGCAGCCTTTAAAAACTATCATTCAAAGTTATATTAGTCACAGAAAAATATCCATAATACAAAGTAAGATACAAAAAGCAGTTTATAGAACTTTAGTCAACCTGATAAAGGTCACCTATTAAAAATTAGTATCATACTTAATTGTTGAAAGTCTGAATATTTCCTTCCTAACAACTTCTACTTAACATTGTACTAAAGATCCTAGCCGGCAGAATTAGGCAAGAAAAAGAAAAGGCATTCAATTGGAAAGAAAAAGTAAAACTATCTCTACTTGCAGGGGATATAATTCCGTATAAAGAAAATCTTAAGGGCCTCCCCTGGTGGCGCAGCAGTTGAGCGCTGGGCTGCGAAGCTGCCCGCAGCCTCTACAGCGCTGGTTCGATCCCCAGCCGCCGGCAAGGGTCCTACATGGCGCACAGACCTCTCCTGCCACGCCCACTGCTCCCCTCAGCAGTGTACTTCATCAGTCTGCCTGTTCTGTTCCCCGCTCTGGCTCTGGTGAATTCTCTCACCCTCCCGCGCTTCTGACTTTACCCAGTGCTTGTATAAATAAATAAATAAATCTTTAAAAAAAAAAAAAAAAGAAAATCCTAAGGAATCCATACACACACAAACAAAAAAACCTATCAACTAAAGAAAAAAAGTTTAGTAAGGTTGCTAGATACAAAATCTAATATTAAAAATCTATTGTATTTCTACACACTTACAATGAACAATCTGAAAATGAAGTTAAGGAAATAATTCTATATAATTACAATAGTATCACAAAGAAAATTTAGGAAAAAATGTAACATAAGTATAAAATAAAGAAATGAAAGAAGACCTAAGTAAATGGAAAGCCATTTTACTTATGGATCAGATGATTTAATATTGTTGAATTGACATATCAAACAAAATCCCTACTAATCCCTATCAAAATCTCTGCTTCCTATTTTGCAAATTAACAAACTGATCCTAAAATTCATATGAAAACACACAGGACCTAAAGAGCCAAAACAGTCTTGGAGGACTCACCCTTGTCAATTTAAAAACGGACTATAATGCTACAGGAATCAAAACAATGTGGTATTGGCATAAGAGCAGATACACAGGTCAATGAAATAGAATAATTTAGAGTCCAGACAATCCCTTTTATTTATAGTTAATTGTTTCTCACAAAGATATCAAGACAATAGGCAAAAGAATAAACTTCCGTAAATGGTGCTAGGACAATCCACATGCATAAAGATGCAGAGTGTCTTTCTTCATATCATATAAAAATTAACACAAAATGGATCATAGATCTAAATGTAAGAGATAAAATTATTACGAAGACATTTATAGTAAATCCTCAGCATTACTTGGATAAGTTCTTGGAAACTGCAATTTTAAGTGAAATTATTCTAACAAAACTAGGTCCTCAAATAACACTGCTTTGGTCAGCAACTGAAATTGTTTCTCATCAATATTATAAGTGCTGTAGAAATCTTCCAGACTTTGCATTAGTAAATTGTTTCTTAAGATAACAAACAACCAAAGAACAAACAGATAAACTGAATGTCTTCAAAACAAAAAACAAATAACAAACCTTTGTGCTCTAAAACCCAGTTTCTCAGCACACCAGGCTTATCTCTAGGACAAGCAAGGACCTGGGTTCCAGACCTGAGTCAGGGACAGGTCTAAAGTCTAAGCCCAGGCCCAGAGTTGGGTAGAAATGACACAGAGTTATAAACCAATGTTACATTGATACAAAATAAAGTTCTGTCTTTCAAAAGTCATCATCAAGAGTGGGAGAAAATATTTGCAAAAAGGGATTAGTTTCAATATATAGAATATATAAATATCTTATATAACTCAATAGTGAAAAGACAACTCAACTGATAATAGGGAAAGTTCTAAACAGATGTTTCTTCAAAAAAAATACAAATATCCAATAATCACATGAAAGATGCACAACAGCATTAATCATCGATGAAATGCAAAACAAAATCACAATAAAATATCACCTTTCACCCACTAGGATGGCTATACTCAAAAGGTAAGATAATAACAAGTGTGGATGATGGTGTGAATGAACTGGAACTCTCATAAATTGCTGGTGAGAATATTAAATGGTATACTTACTTTAGAAATTAGCCTAGCAATTACCATATAACCTAGCAATTCTATTTCTAGGTAAGCATCTAAGAGAAATGAAAACATTTATCATACAAAAATCTGTATATAAATGTTTGCAGCAGCACTGTTCCTAATAGCTAAAAAGTGAAAACAACCCAAAAGTCAATCAATTAATAAATGGATAAACATAGTGTATTCACATAGTAGAACATTATTCGGCAAAAAGGGTACATCTGGTACATTTTACAAGGATGGACCTTGAAAACATTATGCGAAGTCAAAGAAGCCATTCACAAAAGTCTACACATTGTTTCATTTATATGAAATGCCCAGAATAGACAAATCTAAATAGACAGTAAATAGATTAATGGATCCTAGGACTGGGGGAGAGTGTTGGAAGGAAATGGATGGGAATATTGCTAAAAATAGGGCTTCTTTGTGGGGGGATGAAAACATTCTATAATTCATTGTGGTTATAGTTGCAAAACTCTCCATATACTAAAAACCACCAAACTGGCAAATTGTATGTGAATCACATCTCAATAAAGTTGGTTATAAAATAGCCTAGGGCCTTCTTAGTGGCGCAAGGGGTTAAGTCTCAGCACTATGAAGTTATCAGCAGCAGCAGTTATGTAGCAGGAGTTCAATCCCCATCCAGGGAGATAACCCACATGGCACAGCAGACCTCTCCTGTCTCGCCTGCTGCTCCCCTCAGCACTGTATTTCAGTAGATCCACCTGTTCTCTTCCCCACTCTGTTTCTGGTGAATCTTCTCACCACCCACCCTCTTCCCCCATGCACCTCAGGCCTGCACCTCAGCTCTTGTATGCATAAATAAATATTTTTTAAAACAATAGTCTATAAAGTTGCAAATGTGAGATTAAAAAATAAATTTATCAAAATATTTATAGTAATTAACTCTAGGTGATGTGCTATCAGCTTTCTTCTCTGAATATATCAACATTCTATACATTATGTGGCTTCTACAATCAAAACGTTATTAAAATACTTACTACTTTCACATTGACACATTTAGTATTGTAATAACTGAACAAGATGGGCAACAAAGATACTATTTTATAGATGATATACAGATGATGCTTTTTTACAGGCTTCCTAAAAATTAAACAGTTGGGCCAAACTATTAGCCAGCCCTAACATGTTCTCTTCTTCTACATTAATAAGAATTCTTAATTTTACCTGAGCACATATCCATCTTTAATAATAACTACACATTATAGTCTCCTTTGCAGCTAGATGTAGCTAGGACACATTTTAAAAGTTCTGAGGAAATAATTCACCAAATTCAACTTATGCCTCATAGAATTCTGCATATTCTGCCTTACTTCCTGAGTTGTAACTGAATAATTTTTCCTTTTCTAAGAAATTCCTTTATCTCTACAGTAATTCCTATTAATAAGTGTAAGCCTTTTCTATATCAGTCACTCTTCTGTTGGGAAGTGTATCTGCCTAACTGTTAAAAATCTGGGCTTCAAATGCCCAAAAATAGATGACTGGATCAAGAAGATGTGGTACATATATACCATGGAATATTACTCAGCATTCAAAAAAGATAAACACATGCAATTTGCAGCAACATGGATGGCGCTGGAAGGGATCATGCTCAGCGAAATAAGCCAGAAAGAAAAAGAAAAATACCGGATGGTCTCACTCATAGCAGGAATCTAGAAAACTTAAATAAGGGACCAGGAAAATGAATAACTATAAGAAAGTGAAAATCAAAATCAACAAAAACTATGAACCAGAGACACTTTTTGGGGGGTGGGGGGCGGGAGGGGAGGGATTGGGGTCAGAATGAGGGGGTTGCAATTGTATGGGGAATATAAAAATAAAATTTATTATTTATAAAAATAAAAACAAAAAAAATAAAAATCTGGGCTTTGGAACTAGAGCGCAAATTCAAACTTTTAATTTACTAGCTGTGTGATATTATACAAATTATCTAGCATTTATGTTCCTCAGTTTTCTCATCTTATGACAGGGATAATAATAATACCTGTCTCGTAAGTTGTTGTGAGGATTAAATAAAATAAAGCAGGACCCAGTGAACACAAAATAATGGTGGTATATATGAGAACACACACCTTGTAAGAGCAGAGTCAGAATTCAAACCCAGGAAATACGACTCCAGAGCCTGTACTCTCATCCATAGCAGCATACTACCTTTTCAACTTTATATGCCAATTCAAACATATTATCTCACCTGATAATTAAAGCAGGTCTATGATGTGAACAAGGACAATTATCCCCACTTAAAGATGAAGAACAGAAAGGTTATATATCAAGAACTAGAGCTATAGTCAAACTTTCTGAGATTTACTACAGAATGAATAGTACCATCTATAATGCCCCAAATCCCAGTAATTTAAGCAAATATAGATGTGTTGAAAGGTCAGTCATCCCTATTTTATTTTTAAACATATAGCAGCAGCACAGGAAGACTAACAGGAAAGGATAAAGCATAAGCTGGAATTCAGTACCTAAACAATTCACTTCTTGGTGAATCAAGCGATTTTTTTTCCTGTAACCAACTAGACATAACCCAGGCAGAATGAAAACAAAATTCATATTGAAAAACACAGGACAGGGCCTCCCTGGTGGCGCAAGGGATTAAGACGCAACCTATGAAGCTGTCCGCACCCACTGCAGCACGAGTTCAATCCCCCACCAGGGAGCAACCCACATGGTGCAGCAGACCTCTCCTGACTCTCCCCACTGTCTCTGGTGAACCCTCTCACCCCCCACACCTCTGGCCTGTACCCCAGTTCTCATATGCATAAATAAATAAATCTTTTTAAAAAAGAAAAACACAGGACAGAAAAGAGGTTAAGTCTAACTTAATCTGGATCATGAGGCAATCCACACAGTTTAAAGACTAGATTTGTTGTTTTGGGGTTTTTTCTGCCTAGAAGAACTGGGGTGTAGGCCAGACGTACAGTGGGGTGAGGATTCATCAGAGACAGTGGGGAGAACAGGCAGATTTACTGAGATACACTGCTAAGCGGAGCAGTGGATGAGACAGGAGAAGTCTGCTACACTATATGTGGGTTAGCTTCCTGGCAAGGGATCCAACACAGGCCTTAGTGGTGACAGCACTGAGACTTAACCCCAAAACCACCATGGATGCCCCTAGATAATTTTTAGGAAGAACAAACAGGAAAATTCTTTTGAATTAATGAATATGGATTCCATGCATCTGACCCAACCCAGCTCTTATTCTTATCATTCCCCTTTAAAAATGTTTTTAAAGGCTCCATATCATCTATAATGATGGTTCTCCTGCTGGAAACACCTACAAGGGTGTACTTGGGACTAACGCTACAAGATAAACTTGGCATATCTTAGAATATCAAACATACTCAAAGATTTTCTGAGGGAACAGGGAATGGAAGACTAGGTAAGAGGGAGTTGTTATATAACCAACAAATAACTTAAAATATTTTGTACTGGAACAAATATATTATGTAGAAGGCAAACACAGCATGAATTTTAAGATAAAACACAAGATTACCAAAAATTCCTGTTCTAATGCAGGTATAAAAATATTCCCTTCCCTATCTCAGAGCAAATTTAGTTTTCTCTGCTGTTAGAAGTAAGAGTGGATGAAAGAGACACCTATAAAGTGTAAACACTTAGCAAGACATTCAAAATGTTTTATTAACTGGTTCCAACCTTCTTTTTTAGCCTCATTTCCCACTGTTTCTTTCTCCCTAAAGACATTATTTACCAGGTATGCTAAACTGAAGGTCCTTCTT
Source organism: Talpa occidentalis (assembly GCF_014898055.3). NCBI lineage: Eukaryota > Metazoa > Chordata > Mammalia > Eulipotyphla > Talpidae > Talpa > Talpa occidentalis. The sequence goes on along the minus strand of NW_023605305.1, from coordinate 33,025,324 downwards.
GCACCCTACTGCTTAATGTACCCTAAAATTGTAACAGGTACCATCACACCTCCAAGTCTTTGTTTAAATTAGTCCTATTTGGCAAAATTTCATACATACTTCAAAATTTATTCCACCCTCACTAGTCTGCAGTGTCTTTCCTAATTGCCAAGGCAGAATTGATTCTCTCAGCACCTGAGAAATGAAACTATATAAATGAATATATTAACAACAGTTAATATATACCAAATTACTGTGTAGTATCACCTAAACTAGACATTTGATATATACTTGCAATAATCAAAAGTAAAATATATTTTGAAGGAAGGATTGACAAAATGTAGTTCTAACCAAATAGGACATGGGAGCTGATTTTTTTCTGAATTCCCAGTATGGAGCATAATGCCTGGCACTCTCCTAGAAGGGGCAAGTATACTTTAAAGGATTAACATTCACTAACATTTTGATACACATTATCCTTTTTAGCCCTCACTACAGTCTTTTAGAGCTGGTATAATAAATATCATTTTGTACATGAGAATACTGGAGCTCAGAAAGAATAAGACACCCAAATTCATTTAATTAGAATGTAACAGAATTGGGCACTGAACAAAGGAATTTAATTAAAAATATCATGGTCTTTTTTTTTAAAGATTTATTTATTTATGCATATAAGAACTGGGGTACAGGCCAGAGGTACAGGGTGTGAGAGGATTCACCAGAAACAGAGTGGGGAACAGAACAGGCACACTGACTGAAATACACTGCTGAGGGGAGCAGCAGATGAGTCAGGAGAGGTCTTCTGCACCATGTGGGTCACCTCCCTGGCCAGGGATGCTGCAGTGGCCACAGATAGCCTCACAATGCTGAGCGCATTAACCCCCAGCACCACCAGGGAAGCCCCTCGTGGTCTTTTTATTACCACCAGGTAAAGAAAGGAAAAGGGTAGAGGAGGGGAAGTTAAGAGAAAAACATAACTCAACCAGAGGGGGTGGGGGACTGTGAGTGTGTGAGTGTGTGTGTGTATGTGTGTGTTTGCATGCAGAAAGAAGAAAAGCACTATACACACATGGATTAAATGCTAACAACTGGGGATGCTACATGAAAAATCTTTATATTATTTTTGCAAATCTGAAATTGACAAAATAAAAATTCAGGGAAAAAAAGAGTGATTAATATTCTCATTTTCTTACTGACAAAACTGATACCAGGACTAGGTGAGGGATTATTTCCTCAGGGAAGTTTGTGAAGAAGAGTTTGCTTAAGCAAATGAAGGAACTGATGCTCTGGTAAAAGAAAGGAGCTAAACATACAGATTTAAAATCACCCTCTAGTAGTGACAGCTGAGTCATAAGAACAGAGAAACTCTCAGGGAGAAATCAAAAAGATAACTAAACCCTATAATTAACCATCACACATACAGCAGGCAAAATGACATGGTCCCTGAATAATGGTTTAAAAAAATATCCTATGGTAGGGGCCTCCCCGGTGGCACACCGGTTGAGCGCTGGGTTGCGAAGCTGCCCGCAGCCTCTGCAGCGCCGGTACGATCCCCGGGCTGCTCCCCAGCCACTGAAGGAGGGTCCCACATGGCACGCAGACCTCTCCTGCCGCCTGCTGATGCCCTCAGCAATGTGCTTCGGACCCTCTACCTGCTCTGCTACCCGCTCTGACTCTGGTGAATTCCCTCGCCCTCCCGCGCTTCTGACTGTACCCAGTGCTTGTATAAATAAATAAATAAATAAATAAATAAATAAATAAATAAATAAATAAATAAATAAATAAATAAATAAATGAATAAATAAATAAATAAATCGTAAAAAAAAAAAATCCTATGGTAAATGAGAAAAACAACTCCATTCTGAAAGAACAGTGCAGCCATTTATTAAATTGGGGTAGAGGGGGAGGGATTAACATGGTGTTTTCTAGAACAGGATATAATCCTGACATTGTGAATTCTTCAAATACATTTTATCCAGATTGGTCCTCTCAAATACTATTGGCACAATTCTTCTGGATTTTTAAAGACACCCCTAAATTTTCATCTAGTACTACTTCATCCACGAATTTACAAAAAAGAAAGGAGATATTAACAAAGGCTATTTACACAACGAAATTAAACAATTCTTTTGACCCCTCCCCAATAAATCTCACACACACAAATGCCTAAAATTGAGAGAAATGGTCAGAAAAATATGGCATATCAACTCTAGATGTTATGCAGCAATATATGTTTCTGAATAACTTTAATGTTATGGGAAAATAATAAAATATTGATCAAAGCTAAATTAAAAACTATATATGCAGCAGAAATTCAATTTTACATATATACAAGCATAAGAAATGATACTGCCTGAAAATTTATTTTAATAGATTACAAGGTACCTCTAAATTAAACAGTATGTATTGTGGTAAATCTATAGAAAAGATCAAGGGAAAGATTTAAAAATCAGAGCAGAGATCCTTTTGTGGCTCATAATCTAATGAATGGGTGTTCATGTCATAGTGTAAGATGTACCTACCTCAATCCTTGTTATGTCAGCACACTAATTGTATGACATGAGAAAAAATAAATCAGAGTGGAAATAAAAGAAATAGAGACTAAAAAGACAGTAGAGAAGATCAATGAAATCAAGAACTTGTTCTCTAAAAAGATAAAATTGACAAGCCTTTAGCTGGACCCATCAATAAAAAAGGAGGATTCACAATAGAAATGAAAGAGGAGATATTATAACTCATGCCAGAGAAATACAAGGGATCATATGAGATTACTATACGTCAAATCAATAAAGGTCATATGTGACAAGTTCACAGCTAACATCATACTCAATGGTAAAAACCTAAAAGCTTTTCCATTAAGATCAGGAACAAGACGTATTTGCCCACTCTTGCCATGTTTTATTCAACATGAGAGCAAGCAAACAAGAAAAAATAAATATAAGGCATTGAAATCAGAAAGGATGAGGTCAAATTGTCACTCTCTGTACATCACATGATATTATATTGAGAAAATCATAGACTACCAAAAAAACCTGTTATATTAAAGGAATTCAATAAAGTTGTAGGACACAAAATTAACATACAAAAATCTGTTCTATTTTTATACTGCAACAAACTATTGAAATAAAGGAAATAATCCCATTTACAACTGCATCAAAAAGAATAAGTGCCTCAGAATAAATTTAATTAAGGGGGTGAAAACCTGAACATTGAAAGCTAAAAGACACTGGTAAAAAAAATTGAAGAAGACACAAATAAAAGGGAAGATATCCCATGGACTGAAAGAATTACGATTACTAAAGTGTACATACTACTCAAAGCAATCTAAATATTCAATGCAATCCCTATCAAAATTCCAATGGCATTTTTAATAGAAACAGAGCAAACTATTCTAAATTTTATATGGAATCACAAAAGACCCCAAATAGTCAAAGCAATCTTAAGAAAGAACAACAAAGCTGGAGGCATTATGCCCTCTGATTTCAAACTCTAATACAAAGCTACAGTAATCAAAATATCATGGTATTCATATAAAAACATAGATCAATAGAATATGAACATATGCTCAGTATCTACTACGTGAATAAATGAACTACCTATTAGCAGATTCCATGCTTTTGAATCACATATCTTAGAAGAACATGGGACGCCTGGAGACATGGGGCAATGAAGACGGCAAAAAAGGAGTAGAGTAGGGCCTCCCCAGTGGCGCAGCAGTTGAGCACTGGGTTGTGAAGCTGCCCACAGCCTCTGCAGTGCTGGTTCGATCCCCAGCCACTGGGCAAGGGTCCCACATGGCGCGCAGACCTCTCCTGCCGCCTGCTGCTCCCCTCAGCAGTGTATTTCGTCTGTCTGCCTGTTCTGTTCCCCGCTCTGGTTCTGGTGAATTCTCTTACCCTCCCGCGCTTCTGACTGTACCCAGCGCTTGTATAAATAAATAAATAAATAAATCTTAAAAAAAAAAAAAGGAGTAGACGAGCTCTTCAAAACAGCCTTTCTACTTTACTACTGTGTGTAACAGGTACTAATTTTTTTTAATATTTTATTTTATATAATTCTTACATCATTTTTCATCTTTGCACAATGTATGCATTTTCATTGTGGTTATATTCCCCATACAATTGCACCCCCCCTTATTTTGACTCTAGTCCTTCTTCTCCCCGGCCCGTGGTGTGTCTCTGGTTTATAGTTGCTTATTGATTTTGATTTTTACTTTGTATTGATTAGTCTTTTTCCTGATCTCTTATTTAAGTTTTCTAAATTTCTGCTATGAGTGAGACCACCCGGTATTTTTCTTTCTGATTATTTCGCTAAGCATGATCCCTTCTAGCTCCATCCATGTTGCTGCAAACTGCATGTGTTTATCTTTTTTGATTGCTGAGTAATATTCCATTGTATATATGTACCACAACTTCTTGATCCAGTCATCTATTTTTGGGCATTTGGGTTGTTTCCATAGCTTAACTATTGTAAATAGTGCTGCTATAAAACATAGGGGTGCAGGTGCTCTTTGTAATTAATGTTTCTGTGTCATTTGGGTAAATACCTAGGAGTGGAATTGCTGGATCATATGGAAGCTCTATGTTTAGTAGGTCCAGAAATCTCCACACAGCTCTCCATAGTGGTTGGACCAGTTTGCACTCCCACCAGCAGTGCAGGAGAGTTCCTTTTTCTCCACAACCTGACCAACATTTGTTGTTGTTAGTTTTTTTAATATGTGCCATTCTCACTGGTATAAGATGGTATCTCCTTGTAGTTCTGATTTGCATTTCCCTGATAGCAAGTAATGTTGAACATTTTTTCATGTGCCTGTTGGCCATTTGTATTTCCTCTTCGGTGAAGTTTCTTTTTAGCTTTTCTGGGCTGCTACATGCTTGACTACTACCTCACACCATGCACAAAAACCAACTCAAAACGGATTAAAGAACTAGACATAAGACCTGAAACCATAAAATACATAGAAGGAAATATAGGCGAAACACTACACGACATGCACCTCAAAGACATCTTTACAGACACATCGCCCAAAGCAGTGATAGTGAAGGCAAAGATAAACAGCTGGGACTACATCAAATTAAAGAGCTTCTGCACAGCAAAAGAGACAATAACCAAAACAAAGAGAAACCCTACCAACTGGGAGAAAATTTTTGCACACAACACTGATGATAAAGGACTGATCACAAAAATCTACAAAGAGCTGATGAGACTCAACAAAAACAAAGAAAATAATCCAGTCCAAAAATGGACAGGTACTAATTTCTAACAGCAAGAAATTGGCTCAATCCTTTTTCATATCTCCCGCCCTTCCAGATAAGACACAGATACACTTATAGTAGTATGGGGTTTTTTTGGGGTGTGTGTGTGTTTGTTTCTGGTTGGCCTTTACATTTCTTCAGAACTAAATTCCTTACCATACTGACAACAAAGAGGATCACTACTTATATCCCTCATTAAAATTGTAGGTCTCATAGTCTTCTTAACCACAATGATTCTGGAGAAGTCACTTTATTTTTGTGGCTCAGCTTATCTATAAAATGAAATTTGTGGGTTTTTTTTTTTTTTTTTACTTAATAAGGTTCTTAGTAAAATAAAATGAAATAAAGGGTGTGAATATGCTTTGTTTACTGTATGACACTGTTACTATCCTCCATATATTTCCTTGTAATTAAGCAAGAGAGAGGTCTCATTACTCAGATTGTGAAGTTCACAGTCTATCTTTGAGGAATCGCATATTGACATTTATGAGCTCTTCCTAAATTCTTTCATCACTTCCTTTTAATCACTCTTAATTTTTTTTTTTTTTTTGCCTTCTTATACTTTCCTTCCTTGGAATGTATTTCATAATCTACACAGCATTCAGTCAGTCATTCCCAGTCACTCTCCATGACTCAGTTTTACCTATTTTGTTGGTTTGTCTCATATTTAAAAGCTTCATTTTTTTGCTAGATGGCCAGGGTCATGACAAAGAAAATTTTCAACATTCCGTGCAGTGGCCCATTTCTACCAAGTGTGAAGGCAGGGGACACAGGAATTGACTGACATATCACAATTGTGGTCTACCACTGGATGGACTAGGGCTTTTACTTCCGCTGGTACCACAAAAAAATAAAATTGATCCTTATAGATCGGGCATCTTTTTTTTTTTTTTTAAAGATTTATTTATTTATTTATTTACACAAGCACTGGGTACAGTCAGAAGCGCAGGAGGGTGAGAGAATTCACCAGAGCCAGAGCGGGGAACAGCACAGGCAGACTGACGAAATACACTGCTGAGGGGAGCAGCGGGCGGGGCAGGAGAGGTCTGTGCAACATGTGGGACCCTTGCTGGGGGCTGGGGATTGAACCAGCGCTGCAGAGGCTGTGCTCAACCACTGCGCCACCTAGGGAGGCCCTGGATGGGGCATCTTTTATACTTGGGAACTGAAACAAAATAATATGCGTCCAATAAATTATTTGTTGAATGAATTAGTAAATAATTAGATGGATAACTTCTCTTTTGAAACTCATTTTATTTCTTCACCTGTCATGACTTCAGGAAACTATCTGATATAAAAGGTATTAAGATTGCCTTAATTCCTCAAAGCAGACTTTGTGAATTTCAAAACCACTGAGCATTGAGAGCTCTCTTTTAATTAATAACAAGGAAAAATACATTTAATGAATGATGCCAATAACAGTATCTTACAGTAAATAAAGCATATTCCCATCTTTATTTAAAATACTTCTGTTCAGAGAGAAATATTAAGTCCCAAGTCTATACTTGAAATTAAAGAATGGAACTGAAAGTCAAACAAGTGTCATATGAGTTCATGGGTATAAGAAATTTCAAATATTGGGCCTCCCTGGTGGCACAAGGGGTTAAGTCTCAGCACTATGAAGCTATCAGCAACTACTGCAGCACAAGTTCAGCTCCCACCAGGGAGCTACCCACATGGTGCAGCAGACCTCTCCTGTCTCGCCCTCTGTTTCCCTCAGCAGTGTATTTCAGTTGATCTGCCTGTTCTGTTCCCCACTCTGTCTCTGGTGAATCCTCTCACCCCCCACACCTCTGGCCTGTACCCCAGCTCTTGCATGCAAAAATAAAATAAATCTTAAAAAAAAGAAGTTTCAAATATTGAGCAATTTTTTACTCATTTTAGTAGTTTCACAGGAATTATCTTTGTAGCTTATGGTTTATATCCCCTCTCCCCCATCCTTGTATTTTCTACTACTGATTCAACCAAGTTAGACTCCCAGAAATAAACATCTTATATAACCTTAGTTATGATCCAAGCTTCTCCAAACACAATCATTTTACAGGTGGGGAAAAAGGAAGTAGGACTAAGAATAAAGATATAATATGCTTAAGAATACAGATACATTGAACTATTTGACATGTGAACTGTGGGGAATTATTTTTCTTTTTCAAAAATCACCAACTACTCTTTAGAGATCCCTAGATGCCAAATAAAAATTCAGGTAAGACCAGCTTCTCATTGGTATCACTTTAAGACCTGGTCATCTGTGGCAAATGGCTATGTGGTAAAGGGTAAGGAGTTAGAGTTCTACACAGAAAAGATCAAGACCTAGAAGGGTAAATAAATCTCCTTCCATTTCCTCTTAGCTCATGTAATAAAATTATTACAAGAAACAAAACAAAAAATCAGGTCAACAGTCACTCAATAGATGATCACGAAAATAACTAACTCAAAAGACACGTTAGCATTATTTTACCTCTTAACTACTAATATGAGTTTTGAAATATAATTTGGTAAACAGAGATGGTGGGTTAACAATGGAAAAAGCACTGGGTTTATAATCAGTCAGTCCTGGCTCTGCTACTTAGTGGCTGAGTGACCTTAAGAAAAATAAATCGGGCCTCCCCTGTGGCGCAGCGGTTGAGCGCTGGGTTGCGAAGCTGCCCGCGGCCTCTGCGGCGCCGGTTCGATCCCCGGCTGCTCCCCGGCCACCGGAGGAGGGTCCCACATGGCGCGCAGACCTCTCCTGCCGCCCGCTGCTCCCCTCAGCAGTGTACTTCGGTCCTTCTGCCTGCTCTGCTCCCCGCTCTGGCTCTGGTGAGTTCTCTCGCCCTCCCGCGCTTCTGACTGTACCCAGTGCATGTATAAACAAACAAACAAACAAATAAATAAATAAAACATGCCTCTATTAAAAAAAAAAAAAAAAAAAAGAAAAATAAATCAACTTCTCAGTTTTCTTATCTGTAAAAATGAAGCTAATCCTTTACCTTGACTATCACAAAATGGTAGTGAGAAACAAATGGGATGTATAAGAAAATGCCTTTAACATACAGGATGACTTCCATGCAAGTATAAACATAATTGAAGGTATTTAAGAAGGTTTGTTCTTCCATATCTTCTATGTTCAGGTTAGTCTCTTTGCCAGGAATGGCTTTTTCCAAAACTCTTACCCAATAAAACCTCCCTTGGCAAAATCCCCTATTTAAACGCCCCTCCTTAACAAAGCCTCCTTGAATTTCTGACCATCCCCAAAGTCATTCATTCATTCAACAAGTATTTATCAAGCACTTATTATGCACTAGGTTCTACACAGGTATTAAGGATACAATGAGTAAAATGAACATGGTCTCTATCTTCATGCTGCTAGTATTTATCTCATTGGATTGCTATGAGGATTAAATGAGATAAAATTTGCAAACTACTTAAAACAGGGCCTACATATAGCCACATTCAATAAATATTAGTTATTCTGTTGCTGCCTAATCACGCCACCTAAAAAAGTTTCCAATACACAAGATCACCATATATCTTAATTTCTTCTTAGTGTAATTATTTCTCACTATTTATTTTATTTATTTATTATTTATTTATTTATTGTCTATTCCCACTCTCCAAGGACCATGTTTTTCTTTTTCTCTTTCTTTTTTTTTTTTTTTAAGATTTATTTATTTTTATACAAGAACCAGGGTATAGGCCAGATGCGGGGGAGGATGAGAGGATTCACCAGAGACAGAACAGGGAACAGAACAGGCAGACTAACGAAATGCACTGCTGAGGGGAGCAGCATGTGAGACAAAAGAGGTCTGCTTCATCATGTGGGATTCTCGCCGGCCAGTAGGCCGGGATCAAACCTATGCTGCAGAGGCTGCAGACAGCTTCACAGTGTGGCGCTCAACCGCCTGCACCACCAGGGAGGCCCCCCCCCCATGTTTTTCTTTTTAGCCACTGTAATCCCAGAGCCTGGAACAGGACCTGGCCCTTAGCAGATGATCAGAAACCATCTCTTATATCAGTGATTTTTATAGTCTGGGAGTAGAGATAAACATAATCGCACCAAGAAATAAATAATTACAATTGATATGTATTCTATGAAAGACAGCTACATAATAGAAGGATGTGACTTAGTTTTTTTTGAGTAGTAGACAGGACAAGTGGGAATTTCCTTAGTTTGCTGAGCTGAAAACTCCAGAGTTAAGCAGGCAAGAGAGTACCACCACAGATCATTTGCATGCATTATCCCTTCTATCTGGTTTTTCACAACTCAACTCTATTAATTTAATTCTTTTTTTTTTTTTTATAGAGGCATATTTTATTTATTTATTTATTTGTTTGTTTGTTTATTTATACATGCACTGGGTACAGTCAGAAGTGCGGGAGGGTGAGAGAATTCACCAGAGCCAGAGCGGGGAGCAGAACAGGCAGAAGGACCGAAGTACACTGCTGAGGGGAGCAGCGGGTGGCAGGAGAGGTCTGCGCGCCATGTGGGACCCTCCTCCCGTGGCCGGGGAGCAGCCGGGAATCGAACCGGCGCCGCAGAGGCCGCGGGCAGCTTCACAACCCAGCGCTCAACCGCTGCGCCACCGGGGAGGCCCTCAACTCTATTAATTTAATCCTTTAGTTCTCTTCTTTTTTTTTAAGATTTTATTTATTATGCATACAAGAATTGTGTGGGGGGTGAGAGGATTCACCAGAGACAAAGTGGGGAACAGAACAGGCAGACTGATTGAAATACACTGCTGAGGGGAGTAGCGGGCGAGTCAGGAGAGGTCTGCTGCACCACGTGGGTATCTCCCTGGCTGGCTGGGGGACGGAACTGAAGCTACAGAGACTGCGGACAACTTCACAGTGCTGTGCTTAGCCCCTTGCACTACCAGGGAGGCCCTAGTTCTTTTCTTGAAACTAAGATCCTCTTTGGAGGCCAACCCTAACTATCCTATACCATATCCCACAATTTTTCCTTTCTTAGCATTCTTCACATTTAAAATTACCTTGTTTTGTTTGATGTTTATATTGTTCACATACAAAACAAGGCAGAGACTTTACTATCTGTGATAGCCCCAATGTCAACATAATCAGTGGCACTCAAAAGAATGTTAGATGAATTTAAAAAAAAAGCACTATATCCTAGACCACTGGTTCTGAAAATGAGGTTCACAGACTAGGAACATTAGTATTAATGTGGGTATTTGTTAGAAATGCAAACTCTCAGACCCTATTCCTGGCCTAATAAACTCTTGAGGTGGTAGCCCAGCAAGCTCTTCAAGTGATTGTGCTTCATGTTTAAGAGCCCCTGTCTTATAGATCTCAACTATTCAAAACACAAGAAAGGAAGTATTTTTTAAAATAAAATAAAAAACTTTATAACATGCAGTTCTATTTACTGAGCGCCTACTTAAATACATTGCACAAGGAAAACAAAAGAATTAGTCTATACAGATCATTCTCAAAATAAGCTAATAGTTTGCTTTCTCTTTGACCCATACATACACTCTTACTCTGTGTGTGTTTTATCAAGTAAGGAAAAATCAAGTTGGCTGGAAGCAAAGTCTAAACCATGCCTAATACATCTTTCTATTCTCATTTCCAATTACCTATGCTCATTCCCATGTCCCTCCCAGTGACCATCTGATTGCTAAACTGATACATAAAGGTAGTCCTGTTTTCTGTAACACATGCTAATTACTTGTTTGTTTTTTAATCTAGGTAACATTAATTTACAACATTGTATATGATTCAGAAGTACTGGATCACACCTCTTCAGATGTATTACACACCACCACACCCTCTACCAAGGCATCCATAATCCTCTACCATAGTCTATTGGGAACACCCGCAACCCCCAGTACTCCTCAACACCACCACCCTGCCCAGAGCATCCTATTACTTTCTATTTACATTCACAACCAAGTATTCTTTCCCTTCCCAAAAGGACCTGCATAAATCCTATTCATCTTTCAGGTCCAACTGGAATGACACTGATGGATCCTAAATGCCCAAAAAGGAGTTTATAACTTCTTCCTCTGTACTCATTTCTTCATCCTGAGTGGGAGAGCCACCTCTTCAGAAATCTAGCAATCTGGTATCTAAGTAGGACAACTCTGTATTTTGAAGAGACATCTTACTAAATTTGCTTTTTGCACCAAAAATGAAATTCTCACTACACTCTTTCTGTGTAGTCCACGATTGCCTCAAATTTCGGTTTATGGTTATACTTATCAGATAGGAAAATGAGACCTTGAGCAAATCATTCAAACACCTACTTAGCCTGACAAGGGGGAGTAAGAATGGCACAGCTGCTGCCTGTTTCTCACCAGGAGAAACAGGTTAACACACAATGACAATGTGTTGGGTCATGAATGTGAAAGGCTGTTGTAGGAGAATGACAAATTAAAAACACAGTCAATGAGTTAAGGAAAATTCACAGATTGGTTTCATAATAAACCACTTTCCTAAGAAACCAATAGGAGAAAAATAGAAATTGACTAATCTCCTAGGAGAACATGATTACCAGGACTTAATTTTGACTAGAATGTCTTATTCCTCGCAGACCAAAAATTTAGATGGCTACATAGGATGAGACAATGTTTTCATTAAATGCACTGCAAATCATGTATAAACCAGCTCAATGAAAAGCCCACTGAAGCCTCAATCTATCTTGAAACAGGAGAAAATCTGCTAATATTAATAAGGTTCTCTCAACTAAAGGCAGAGAGGGCAAAACAAAGAAGGTATTAGAAGGTATTAAAAAGACTTTCACCATCTGACTGCCAAGCTGATTCTCAGTGTTCAGATGCCCTCGTCTCTTCTCCAAACAAAAACAAACCATTGTTCTGAGTACCAGACAAACCTGAAAACAAATATTTTTTAAATTTCCCAAACTGGAAATTTTAAATTACCTCACATTAAAAGATGCTTAAAATAAACACAAATTTCAAAACATGTTCAGCTGTATCTATCAAAAGGCTTATCTTACAAGGTGATACTATGCAATCTGGCCCTCACCCCCATGTTCATGCCATCACTTCAGAACACGCTCAGATGTTCTCTCCAATTCCCTCCTTCCCCAACTACAAAAATAAAAGGGCAGAATAAAGCCTACAAATCTTATCTGCCTGCCCTACAGCTCTAGGGAAGCAAATCGCCCTCAAACTGTTTCTGCTTAGGTCCCCTGAAGCCAGCAGAGGCAAGTGCGGACAGCTGTGAGAGCTAGGGGGCGAGGATAGGGGGGAGAGGAAATACGGATGGTAGAAGATGAAAGGGAGAAAGGACGGGGAGAGGAGGGGACAGTGAAAATAAAATGGTGAGAGGGGGTGAGAAAGGAGAGCAAAGAGCAAAAAGGGGGTAAGGAGTAGAGAGCCCCAAAGAGAGGAAAAGGCAAAATGGTAGAGGAGAAAGGGACAGTCGGGTTAAAGGACAGGGAGTTGTGGGGGGAGGGGAGTCAGGGGAACAAGAAAGAAGCCGTCACTAGGATGATTTTAAATAGGGTGTCACAGGGGAGGGGGGGAACATGGGGGCGGGGGAGGACGGTGTCAACCCAGCAGGTGGCCGGGGACGGCGGGGAAGGAGCGGGTCACCGCGGTGGAGCAGTAACAAGGGATGAGGTAAAGGCGGGGCAAAGAGGGGACCCCAGGGCTAGGGAGGGGCAGGCCCTCGGCTGCCGGGGTGGCGGGCGGCGGCGGCTGGGCTCCGGCAGGCCCCGCTCCCTCACCATGGTTGGTCCGGCCTGGTCCTCGGGCGTGCAGCCTGGGTCCTGGATTCCGCGGCGGGCCGGGCCTAAGCCCGACCCCAAGCTGAGCCCGCGCGGAGGCTCCAGGAGGCTCCGGCGAGCGGCGGCTCCGGGCTTGGCCCAGGCCTCGGCCTCCCTCCTCTCAGATGAACATGCAGCAGCCGCAGCCGCAGCCGCAAGCCGCAGCCGGACCGAGCGCAGACTACGCCCCCGCGAGGCCCCGCCCCGCCCCAGCCTGGCCCCGCCCCGCCCTCCTGCGCAGACTCACAGGGGAGCCCAGCCCCCCCCCCCTTACCGGGTCCCACCTTCTATTTGTCCCCCTTCCGGGCCCTTAAGGGACCACACCTCTTGAAAGTCGGTCCTCCCGTTAACAGTAGTGCTTTAAATATTACGTCATTACAGAAGAGCCGAGCACGCATCCATTTCAGTCACCTATAGACCCCTGTGGTGCTGGTCCTTTGTCTTTCTTCCTATTGTCATAATTCTTGGAGATTTCAGGTTTCTTAAATGATTCTTCCAGTGCAGGACCTAGCAGATCACTCTCTTCTGGGGATCACCTTTACCTCAACCTCATTTCCATTCTCACACCTTGTATCTTCTCATTAACACTAATTGTAATCCCTCTATATCTCAATTTTAAACTTACAGCTCTCCCACCACCCCCTACCTTTCTAGGTCATTCCCTTCAGTGCTCAACTTCAAAACTTCGATTCTGCCAAGACTCAAAATCTACGGATGCTACAACTACCTTTGTATCCTCACCTCCTTCCTTGAACAGATTAGACACTATTGTTCATCATGGAAATCATTCCAGGTGTTCACCTTCATTTCTCCAGTCCTTCTCTCTTTTTCTTGTGTTCATGTGACGAGCGCTAATCCTGAAATTGCTTAAAAAACAAAACAAAAGAAAACCGGGCCTCTCTGGTGGTGCAGGCGGTTGAGCGCTGCACTGTGGTGTCCTCAGCCTCTGCAGCGCCGGTTCGATCCCAGCTGGCCGGCGAGGGTCCCACATGGTGCAGCAGACCTCTCCTGTCTCGCCTGCTGCTCCCCTCAGCTGTGTATTTTTTTTAACATTTTATTTTATATAATTCATACATCATTTTTCATTTTTGCACAATGTATGCATTTTCATTTTGGTTATATCCTCAGCAGTGTATTTCAGTCAGTCTGCCTGTTCTGTTCCCTGCTTTGTCTCCGGTAAGTCCTCTCACCCTCCCACGCATCTAGCCTGTACCCTGGTTCTTGTATAAAAATAAATAAATCTTTAAAAAAAAAAACAAAAACCAAAAACTAGAAACGTGGAGAAAAACCAAAACCATACTAACTGATCTCTCTCTAAATTTGATATCACTGTCCTCAAATAGGCCCTTATTATACTGTTACATTTCCTCAGTTCCATACAGTCCCTCACCCTACTAAAGAACTATATCACATCTCTTCAAACCCTCCCTCATCCTCTCTTAACCGATGATTTTGCTTCCAATTCACTAAGAATATAAACAAAAGAGAACAGATACCAGTCCCACCATTAACCATGATTTCCTACCTACCTATAATTCTGTTTTGAATGTAATTCTGCTCCCATACCCTGTCTTCCTTCCCTTACTCAAGTGAACTGTTTGCCTTTTAACTAGGATCAACCCTCCTTAGTTCTTTTTTTTTTATAGATTTGTTTATTTATGCATACAAGAGCTGGGGTACAGGCCAGAGATGCAGAAGGTGAGAGGATCCACCAGAAACCGAGTGGGAAACAGAACAGGAAGACTGACTGAAATACACTGCTGAAGGGAGCAGCAGGCAAGACAGGGGAGGTCTGCTGTGCCATGTGGGTAGCTCCCTGGCCTGCCCGGGATCAAACTTGTGCTGCAGAGGCTGTGGATTTCTTCATAGTGCAGTGCTTAACCCCTTGTGCCACCAGGGAGGCCCAACCCTCCTTAGTTCTTCTCAAACAATCTGCACTGAAATTTTGGTGGTTTTTTTTTTTTTTTCTCAGTCACAAACCTATGTTTTAAAATACAATAAAAATTAATTACTAGAGAAATGAAATTTTAAAATGGCATGCAAAATGCAAGTCTAGATTTTTTTACCATCTTTTAAGTGTACCATCTTTTTTAAAAAAAAAAGATTTATTTATTTTGCATACAAGAACTGGGGTACAGGCCAGGCCAGAGGTGTGGGGGGTGAGAGGTTTCACCAGGACAGAGTGGGGAACAGAACAGGCAGATTGAATGAAATACACTGCTGAGGGGATTAGCGGGCGAGTCAGGAAAGGTCTGCTGAGCCATGTGGGTAGCTCCCAGGCAGGCCGGGGATCGAACCCGTGCTGCAGTGGCTTCAGATAGCTTCATAGGTTGTGTCTTAACCCCTTGCACCACCAGGAAGGCCCAAAGTGTACCATCTTTAAAGGGTACTTTTTTTTATTTTTATTTATTTTTTTTTTTTAGAGGCATGTTTTATTTATTTATTTGTTTGTTTGTTTTTTGTGTGTTTATACATGCACTGGGTACAGTCAGAAGCGCGGGAAGGTGAGAGAATTCACCAGAGTCAGAGCGGGGAGCAGAGCAGGCAGAAGGACCGAAGGACACTGCTGAGGGGAGCAGCGGGCGGCAGGAGAGTTCTGAGCGCCATGTGGGACCCTCCTCCGGTGGCTGGGGAGCAGCCGGGGATCGAACCCGCGCCGCCGAGGCCGCGGGCAGCTTCGCAACCCAGCGCTCAACCGCTGCGCCACCGGGGAGGCCCTAAAGGGTACTTTTTTTTAAAGTGTACAGTTCAATGCCCTTAAGTGCATTCATATTATTGTGCTATCATCACCACTGTCCAGTTCCAGAACTCTTCATCCTGCAAAACTGAAGCTAGATACTCATTAAACAGTAAATCCTCATTCCCTCCTACCCACACCCCAGTCTCTGACAACCACATTCTACTTTCTGTCATTATAGATGATTACTTTTTTTTAAAGATTTATTTATTTATTTATGCATACAAGAACTGGGGTACAGGCCAGAGGTATTGGGGGCTAGAGGATTCACAGAGATGGAGTAGGGAACAGAACAGGCAGATTGACTGAAATATACTGCTGAGGGGAGCAGTGGGCGAGTCAGGAGAGGTGTGCTGCGCCATGTGGGTAGTTCCCTGGCCAGGGCTCGAACTCATGCTGCAGTGGCTGCGGACTGCTTCATAGGTTGCGCCTTAACCCCTTGCGCCACCAGGGATGCCCTCCTGTTATTTTTAATATCCAGTGCCCTGAATCCATAAGGGAGGGGACCATTCTAAAGGTCTGTCTTTTGTCAACTCTATTGGATAATGAAAAGTTTCCCCATTAAAAATAAACAACTTCCTTCTTAACAATTTAATAAAGGGGTGAGGGGGTAGACAAACATTACTGATTATGATGGCATTCAGCTGGCAACTCCTGAGCATGAAGCGATGCACTGCATTTCAGCTACTCATCAGAACCCAAGAAGCAGGGCAGAAGTTTCCTTAAGCATTATCATCTATTACAAGAAATCCACCCTGGTTGGTGGGCCAGCTACTCTCTGTGTAGAGCTAGTCATATTAAAGGGATTTTTTCAGGTCTCAAAGTAGCAATCCGGACACTAACTCCAGCAATCCCTCACAGAGTCACAGCAGCAGCTTTTTGGAAAGCAGTTTATCAGCCAGCCTCAGAGTTAAGCCTCACAACAATCCTTTGTGGTTATTATTCCATTTGCTAGATAAGAAAACAGGCTCAGAGATAGGAAACCTTACAGATTTAGCTATGAAAGAGCTAAATCTAACTCCAGAGTTCATTCAGCTACCTCACAGCTTTGGAGAGGGCTGATGTTTCTCTCTAGGATAGCAAGACTGGGTGAACAAGGTTTTCTAATTCAAAATTGATTTTCTACTATAATGCATGATAAACTTTAGTATCTATGAGAGTCAGCAAGATCACTTTTTAAAGTAGTTTGCTAAGTTCATCCCCCAGAGCCTGATCCACTGGGTCTGGGTTGGGGCTCAAGATTTTGTATTACTATCACATACCCAGGAGATGCTGATGATGCTAGTTCAGGAAGATAGACACACTGGGAAAGCCACATTCCTACTCTGTCCTTTCCTAGAGTCTTCTATGAGATGCCAGAAAGCAAATGAGGATCAATTTCAGCAGGAAAACAAAAGGGTTTTACTCTTCTCTGGACTGTTGCTGAGACACATGTACTATCTCAGGATGACACTGAGGAACGCTGTGTCAGGAGTCAGAAGAGTTGAATTCTGACACTGGGGAGTTGGAATTTGATACCTTTAAGACCTCTGGAACTCTAGATACTCAGGCCTTGGAGCTCTGTTAGATTATCTATAAAATGTCCTGAGGGAGAAAGTGGCCAAGAAAGGGTAGCCTCCAAGGTCTTTATCAGTTTTAACATTCTGACTCTATACTTATTTTGATTCCTCTAGGTACTTATGCCTCCAGGGTGGACAGAGAGTAACAATATTTACCAGGGACCATAGGAACTCTGAGAAATCAGAGCTTATGTAAGAAATCCTCTTTACATAAGGGCTTCAAGACCTCATGGGGGAGCTGGTGGAAACTTCATACTGTGAAATCAGAAATGATGTCTCCAGAGAAGAGAAATGTGAAGTAAAAATCAATTAAGTATCTTCTCACCCTGTCTTAATTAAAAAAGAACAATGAACAGAGGGTTTTGTACAGAAACAAATTCTGGACCTATAAATACAGTGGTGTAAAAATGAGCCTTTCAGATCACTGATCAGGTTGAGGCAGAGGTCTCCAGTAAGATTAAATTTTGCTTTTTAATCATGTTATTGTTATAGGACAGCCCCGATACAAAACGGGTTGCCTGACTGTGGGTCCTCACCCGCACTTAAAAGGACTTTTCAATACTCTACTGCAGGCACACACGAAAGGTTAATAAAAGGTTTATTTACAAGGGAAGGGCAAATGAGGAAATGTACAACTCAGGAAGAAAGTGGGAGACAAAGTTTTAAATGCGTCCTACCCGATCCGCCTATCTGGAATCCCAAATGGCACTCTGAGAGTTGGCCACAAGCTAGAGCCGTGAAGTCAGGAGGCGAGCGAGAGAGCGAGCCCCCCAAGGCCCACGTGTCTGGTTTTTATACCAAACCTGGCTGCTTAACTCCACCCTCAGTTCCCAGCCACCTTCCCTTTGGTGGTGACGGGATTTGTCTTTCCCAATGTCTTGATGGCTTTGGTCTGGAGTGGGAGTGGAGTCCACAAAGCCTGCATGGAATTAGCTCAGGACATCCTTTCCCCCTAACATTATGAGTCTCCCTGGTGGCCTAGGAGTTAAGTCTCAGTGCTGTCACAGTCCAGCCTAAGTTTGATCCCCTGCCAGGGAGTTAACCCACATAAGGCACAGCAGACCTCTCCTGTCTCGCTCACTGCTCCCCTTAGCAGTTTATTTCAGAAATACACCTTTTCCACTCCCCACTCTGTTTCGGTGAATCTTCTTACTCCCTGCACTTCTGGCCTGCACTGCAGTTCTTCTATGCAAGAAAGAGAGAGAGAAACAGAGGAAAAAGGAGAGGGAAAAGGAGAGGGAGAGGGACTGAGACTGTACATATAGTCTTTAAAGTCTACAATTCATGGCTTTTAATAGATTCACAAAATTGTGCAACCATCACCACTAATTCCCGAACACTAATTCCCATATCCAATAGTAAGCATTCCCTAATCCTTCCTATTCTCAGCCCATGACAACCACTAATCTATATTCCATCTCTATGGGTTTATTTATTCTGGACATTTCATTTAAATGGAATTATCACCAGACAGGGAGCAGGTCTGTGGCCCTTCAGTTAGACCCCAACCTCTCCACAAAACAAGCAGAAGAGGTACGAGCATACCAGCTCTTATCCACTGCTCCATCTGCCAGGAGTTGAGGGATGGACTGAGGGGTCTCACTCCTAAGCTAGGAGAGGGCGCTTGAGGTCCTCTGGTCAAGAATGAAAAGAGGACTCCATAGACACCTATGTGAGCAGACAAGGATTCAGTGTTTATTAGAGAAAAAGCAAGCAAAGAGAGCTCTAGGTAGATCTCTCTGGGGCTGAACGAGACTCCCAGAAGTACTGGGGCTGGGGGTCTATATAGGTTTAGGAATAGGGGTAGAAAACAAAGGAATTAAACTTTCTTGGCTAAGAAAACAAGGAAGAGTAGACTTGGCTCAAGTCCATTTATTGTTGCTAGTTGTGGGCACCCAGCAGCTGCGGGTTATGCAGGTCTCGTGACCACCCGCAGCTTCAGGGTGAACCAGTCTAGGATCAAGTTCTGTGACTCTTTCTTCTGGATCTAGTATTCCCTTCTCCTCCCATAGCAGCCAACTTGATAAGCTATAGAAAGAGAGTTCAGAGATGGTATAAGCAAAATAAAATAATGAGCTAAGGAAATTTACAGCAGCAAGTCCTAGAATCATCAGATTTTTAAACTCTTGTTTGCCAGGGTGTGAGAACAGCAATATCTTGTCCATGAGTCCTGTCTTTTCCTTGTTCTGGACTCTTCCTAACTTAGAATCATATGATAATGGAGTCTTTGTGTCTGGATTCTTCCACCTATCATTATTTTGAAGACCCATCTATAAATTGTAGCACATATCAGGACTTCATTCCTTTCTATGGCTTTCCATTGTTTGAGTGTACTGTTTTTCCTCATTCATTCATCAGCTGATGGACTTTCTGAAGTTTTTTTCTATTTTTTGATTATTATGAATAGTGCTGGTGTGAACATGCATGTGAAAGTTTTATGTGAACATATGTTTTCATTTCTTTGGGGTCTATACCAAGCAGTAGAATTACTGAGTCATATGGTAACTCTATATTTAACTTTTTGATAAACTGTCAATCTGTTTTCCAAAGCAGTTGCACCATTTTACATTCCTCTCAGCAATATAAGACATTTCCAATTTCTCCATATCCTTTCCACATCCAACAACTTGTTATTGTCCATCATTTTTATTTTATTTTATTTTATTTTTTGAAGATTTATTTATTTATGCATACAAGAGCTGGAGTACAGGCCAGAGATGCAGGGGGTGAGAGGATTCACCAGAGACAGTGTGGGGAACAGAACAGGCGGACTGACTGAAATACACTGCTGAGGGGAGCAGCAGGCGAGGCAGGAGAGGTCTGGCTGGCTGGGGATCAAACTCGTGCTGCAGAGGCTGCAATTGCTTCATAGTGTGGTGCTAACCCCATTGCGCCACCAGGGAGGCCCTGTCCATCTTATTTATATCGTCATCCCAGTGCTTGTGAAATGGTATCTTCTTGTGGTTTTAATTTGTATTTCCCTAATGACTAACCATGTTGAACACCTTTTCATGTGCTTAAAAGCTGTCTCTTTTATTTTTTTAATTAAGTAAATTTCCCATTTTTAGTCATAAAATTAGTAATCAAGACAGCAAAAGTAAATTTAGAGCTACACGTCAAAAACAAAACAGGAAGGAAATGAAATGTTTTGGCACTAGCTATCTTAGCTAAAAATCCAAGGTTAAACATAGTTTGCACGCAGGATATACACATCCCTGCATTTCCTTGCTAAATTATACCTCATATTTGTCTTTTTTTTTAATTTTTTTTTATAGAGGCATGTTTTTTTATTTATTTGTTTGTTTGTTTGTTTTGTTTATACATGCACTGGGTACAGTCAGAAGCACGGGAGGGTGAGAGAATTCACCAGAGCCAGAGCGGGGAGCAGAGCAGGCAGAAGGACTGAAGTACACTGCTGAGGGGAGCAGCGGGCGGCAGGAGAGGTCTGCGCGCCATGCGGGACCCTCCTCCAGTGGCCGGGGAGCAGCCGGGGATCGAACCGGCGCCGCAGAGGCTGCGGGTAGCTTCGCAACCCAGCACTCAACCGCTGCGCCACCGGGGAGGCCCACCTCATATTTGTCTTTTTCTTTTACAAGTTGCTGAGATTTGGCTTTGCAGTCCAAGAATTCCCCCCATCTTTATCCAGTATTAGCTTGGTGATAACCACCTTACTGTGGTGAATGCCCATGTGGATAATTGTGCTATTACATTCTCCCACTGGCCCTCCTCAGTGTAGATGACATATTTCTTTCTGTACACCTGGACTACCCTGTGGATTTGCTGCCTTTGTAGTGTCCTCGAAACACCTGTACTTGCTTGTCCTCGTAGATGGGCATGGAGCAGATGTTGTATCTCTTTTGCAGCTTCTTGGTGAGCAGGGACAACACACTCTTCCTGTGCATTGAAGTAACTCGCATCACATCGAACTACTTACTGTTCTGGGAAGTTCTTCAAGAATCTGTGCATTTGCTCATAGCATTTATTCTATCAAGAAACCCTACACTGGCCTCCCTGGCGGCGCAGCGGGTTGAGAGCAGTGCTATGAAGCTATCCGCAGCCTGGGCAGTGCAGTTTGATCCTGGCTGGCCAGGGAGATACCCACATGGCACAGCAGACCTCTCCTGTCTCGCCCGCAGCTCCCCTCAGCAGTGTATTTCATTCAGTCTGCCTATTCTGCTCCCCACTCTGTCTGGTGAATCCTCTCACCCTCCTGTGCCTCTGGCCTGTAGCCCAGCTCTTGTATAAACAAATAAATCTTAAAAAAAAAGAAAGAAACCCTACACTGCGTTCTTCAAATATGTCTCCTACTTGCCCTTTGCCAATTCATGCATCTCATTCCTGGAAGGCCTCTCATGATCACTCCGTAGCAATTGAATTAGAAGTCCCTTAGGAGCTTCCTTCTGTAGCAGGACTATGTTGTGTGTGTGTTTTGAGGGGGAGGGGACTCTTTTGTTAGCCTTTTCCTCTAGATTGTGAGCTGCTTAAGAGCATTGGTTGGATTTTATTTATCTCTGCTTCCAGGGCCCAGAAAATGGTCTGACTGGGAGGAGAAGGCAAAGCCAATTTAGCTTTGTGTAACTTAAAATAGAACAGAGTACTTAGAAAATCTTCTAACTACACTGCTCCCCGCTCTGGCTCTGGTGAATTCTCTCACCCTCCCATGCTTCTGACTGTACCCAGTGCTTATATAAATAAATAAATAAATCTTAAAAAAAAAGAAAGAAAGGAAAAAAAGAAAATCTTCTAACTACAGATGTATGTAATTGCTGAACGATAACACTTTTTAAAAGCAGTAAGAGGGCAAGATTTTAGCACCTCCCATATTAATCTATTATTTTATACCATCTCATTAACGATAGATACTGGATTTCCTTCTTTTCTTCCTTTTTTAAGGACATCTCAGCAAATAAAACCCCTGTTTATATGGACAACACATTTCACATATACATCAAATAGGCCCCCCAAAATAATAAAGAACAACTTCATAGACAAAGGAAAAAAAAAAAGTACATCTGTTTTTTTTAAACTATTTCATACAAACCAGCTATACTACTTATAGTACAGTTAAGTACATACACAGAAAAAGTTACCGGAATGCTTGAATAAGATTGTTTTGTTGTTTTTGCCTTATTTATCAGATTTTTTTTTCCTTTGAGATGATAATGAACTTGGTCACACTACAATTAAAGTCAGAAGTAGGACAGCAAACTCTCCAAATCCTGGAGATCCAACGTCATTAAGAACAGCTGACTCTTAACAATATGTACAAAAATGAGACTCCCTGGTGGCACAAGGTGTTAAGTCTCAGCACTACGAAGCTATCAGTAGTCACTGCAGCACGAGTTCGATCCCAGGCCAGGGAGTTAACCCACCTGGCACAGCAGACCTCTCCTTTCCCACTGCTCCCCTCAGCAGTGTATTTCAGTCAATCCACCTGTTCTGCTCCCCACTCTGTCTCTAGTGAATCCTTTCACCCCCCACACACCTCTAGCTTACACCCCAGCTCTTATATGCATAAATAAAATAAATCTTTTAAAAAATGTATAAAAATATAAAATGTGAAAAAACATACAAATCTTGCTCTTCAAAGTACTTAAAAAAAAAAAAAAAAAAGGCAGGGCCTGGGAAATTTTCTTCTTTTTTCCTCCCCTGTTGCAAATTTACTTTGTGGTTTGGTTGTTGGCTGGAGAGCATGTGTCATCTGTGGGAGGTGCTGCCTCTGATGGTTGGTGGTGACACTACTCCAAGTTGACCTATTTAGGTTCTGAAAGGGAAGTGGAAGGTAAAAAGGTCACAGCAGCCTTTTTTTTTTTAAAAGTTTAACTGGTCCTCCTTTGCTGTCTGATCATCCTCATCAGTCTTTCTGCTCTCCTCATCATCTTCATCTGCTGTTTGTAGCTGCCTCAGTGTCTTCCTCCTCATCTCCATCCTCTTCCTCAACAATGTCTTCTTCCTCCTCCTCCTTTTCTCCCTCATGGTCAGCCTCCTGCTCCTGGTTTCCCTTTTTAGCTTTCTGTTTTCAGAGGGAGCTCTTCCATTCTTCACTCCCTCCACAACATCCCTCTTCTTTAAGTCCTTGGTGGTGATCTTGGAGCTGGTGTCCACAGTCCTGTCTGATATGGTGACACATACTGTGATCCCATGCAGCATAAGAAGAAAGCGAGAGTTCCAGGGACTCTGGCAAGAATCTCCAGGGGAGACAGAAGAGGCACCAAGTGCCAAAAATTGATTTTCAGAACAGCAGGTGGGGACTGGATTACCACTCTTTTGTCAATATTTGTTATGCATGGTGGACCTTTGCTCTCACACAATGATCCTATTGAAGAGGCCAAACAGAGCACAATACACGGTAAACTTTGGAGCAAGCCAAACTATGTAGATTTCACTCCCAGTTCCATCTATATTAGCTATATGATCTGGAAAAATTGTGTCATATTTCTGTGTCTGTTTCTTTATCTATACAATTGGCATGATAATTGTACTTATCTCATAGAGTTCTCATGAGGATTGGGTTCTTATATAGTTTATATAAAGGTGTTTAAAACAGGACTTGGCATGATATAAGTATTACATAAGTATTAACTATTATTTTAACATCCTCCTGTCAATCCTACAAATTAGATATTATTATCCCTATTCTACAAAAGTGAAAACTGAAGCTAAGAGAGAGGAGTGATTTGTCCCAGGCTACAGATTAACAACTTCTATGTCTGGAAACTGATACACATCTCACACTTTGTGTGCACATTTTCTCCTCTTTAAACTTTCCCCTACTCTGTCAGAGCTGGGTGGGTGAAAGGAAGTTGGAATAGTCACCACAATCAGACTATTGGGACCTGTCTCCAGAGAACCCTTCTGTAAAGGGTCATCTGTTCATGTCCTATAAATCATGCATCTGCCATGGACAGTGTATGTGTTGGGGAAGAGGAGGGTTGTACAATTCCTTGTGCTCAGGAATTGTACCTGACATCTACTATTCTAGTCCATTTCTAGGTCTTTTGCATGGAAATCATTTATTCTGGGGCGGGGGGAAGATTAAAAAGTTGAAAAAAAGAATTTATTCTACAATCAATATTAAATGAAGCTTTGCAAAGCCCTTCTTAAACCTGGATTTGTATGAGTGGCAAATTCCTATACTAATTAAAAACTCTCACTCTACATTCTTTCCACCAGATCACGTGCAAAATGAATGCTGCTCCTCTGTGTCATGCTGATGTCTGGTAGCACGACACCTACAAGAGCACAGAAAGGGCCTCCCTGATGGCGTGGAGGGTTGAGTGTGGTGCTGTGGGGCTGTCCGCAGCCTCTGCAGCATGGGTTCGATTCCTGGCCGGCCAAGGAGAAACCCAATGGCACAGCAGACCTCTCCTGTCTCGCCCGCTGCTCCCCTCAGTAGTGCATTTTGTTAGTCTGCCTGTTCTGTTCCCCACTCTGTCTCTTGTGAATCCTCTCACCCTCCTGCGCCTCTGGCTGTACCCCAGTCCTTGTATAAATAAATAAATCTTAAAAAAAAAAAATAGCACAGAGGAGGCATCCAGCCTAGTTGAGGGTCAGCAGGCTTCCTAGAAGAACTACTGCTTGACCTGGACTTTGAAAGGCAAATAAGCTGTTATCATACGGTGGTTAGCACTCTGTGTTGTGAAAGGCAAATAAGAATTACCTAAATTATGAGGGGAGGAAAGAATATTTTAGGTGTGGAGAACCACATGTGTGAAGACACTGGAGTATGAAACCAGATGAAGTGGATGACCTATTAGGGTCTATAAATAATTTGGGATGAGATACAAAGTATGTACAAGTGGCAAGGAGACAGGGCTGGAGAGGCAGGCTGGGGTAAATTACAGGAGGGTTATGAACATCTTTACAGCCTTCTAACTTTGGTTACTTCTTGAGCAATAGCTTTTCCTGACATCAGCATTTGGTTACATTTAGAAGTCCAGATTAATTCACTCATTTCTTTACTTACTCATCAACTTGTGCTGAGTACCTATTTTATTAGTTTTTTTAAAAAGATTTTATTTATTTATGCATACAAGAGCTGGGGTATAGGCCAGAGTTGTGGGGGGTGAGAGGATTCACCAGAGACAGAGTGGGGACCAGAACAGGCTGACTGAGTGAAAT
Source organism: Talpa occidentalis (assembly GCF_014898055.3). Classification (NCBI taxonomy): domain Eukaryota; kingdom Metazoa; phylum Chordata; class Mammalia; order Eulipotyphla; family Talpidae; genus Talpa; species Talpa occidentalis. The sequence continues at coordinate 32,999,944 of NW_023605305.1, read as the reverse complement.
ACACTGCTGAGGGTAGCAGCAGGCAAGACAGGAGAGGACTGCCTCACCATGTGGGTTTCTCCCTGGTCGGGCAGGGATCAAACTCGTGCTACAGAGGCTGTGGACAGCTTCATAGGCTGCATCTTAACCCCTTGCGCCACCAGGGACACCCTTATATTAGTTTTTATGTAAAGGGACAGGGGCCCTAAGAAGAGACTTTTAGGGTCACACCTTTTTTTTTTTTTTTAAGAAGGCACTGAATCACAGCTTAGGTTTCAGATGCTTTACCCAGAAACCCGATCCCTTCCCTACCCTAGTTGTTGCCACCTATTGGGTCATGTGGACTTCTCTGAACTTGCAGCTGTGAGACAGGTGAGGGGCACATTATGGGAATGGCTACAACCACAGCAGCAGTCAGCCTAGTGGTAACCGAACATCTACTATATTAAAGCACTTGGAGCCTCATTAGTGAGGTGGAGAAGGAAAAAAATATCAAGTCTTAATCTCTATCATTCCAGTCTAAAAATGCATAAAGTTAGACCCCGGGGGGCCTCCCTGGTGGCGCAGGAGATTGAGCGCTGGGCTATGAAGCTGTTCGCAGCCTCTGCAGCACTGGTTCTATCCTGGTCTCCGGCGAGGGTCCCACATGGCACGGCAGACCTCTCCCGTCACTCCCTCTGCTCCCCTCAGCAGTGTGTTTCATCAGTCTGCCTGTTCTGCTCCCCGCTCTGTCTCTGGTGAATCCTCTCACCCTCCCACGCATCTGGCCTGTACCCCAGTTCTTGTATAAATAAATAAATAAATCTTAAAAAAAATAATAAAGACGCAGCACTATGAAGCTGTCCACAGCCACTGCAGCAGGAGTTCAATCCCCAGCCAGGGGGTGACCCACATGGTGCAGCAGACCTCTCCTGACTCACTCGCTGCTCCCCGCAGCAGTGTATTTCAGTCAGTCTGCCTGTTCTGCTCCCCGCTCTGTCTCTGGCGAACCCTCTCACCACCCGCACGTCAGGCCTATACCCCAGTTCTTATATGCATAAATAAATAAATAAATCTTTAAAAAAAAAAAAAAAAAGAAAATCTATAGCTTAAAGAATTTGCAGGTTGGAGATGACTAAATCTCTGCTACTGAAAGTGTGATTGGCAACATCAGCATCATTTGAAATCTTGGACCTACTAAATCAGAATCTACATTTTAACAAGATCCCCAGGTGGTTAGTATGCACAATAAAGATTAAGAAGCACTGTTTGAGAAGAGTGATTGCACATAATAGCTAATCAAAAAATTGAATGAATGAATGAACAATCCTGCTATGTAGGTATAACAATTACCCCATTTCACAAATAAATAAACTATGGTGTAGGTAGGTGATATTCTCTGCTTGAGATCTTCCAAATAGTAAAAGGCATAACAAAACTTTATTTTTTCATTTTAAACAAGAAGTCTATTTAAACATGACTATTTTTTTTTTAAAGATTTATTTTATTTATTTATACAAGCACTTCGCAACCCAGCGCTCAACCACTGTGCCACCGGGGAGGCCCTTAAACATGACTCTTGAAGGGAAAACTATCTAAGATTCATTTCTTTTAGAGTAATTTTTCCCTTCTTAAAAACAGATTGCCCCACATGTAACAGCTATGTACAAAAAAAGTTATAAAATTGCCCTTAGATAAATGAATATGTAAAACTCTCCAACTGACCAAGATATACAAATATTTTTATGTTCTTTTTCTTTTGCTGTTAAGTATTAAGCAAGATAACTTAATGGAATATAAAGATAGAAGCTGAGGGCCTCTCCGGTGGCACAGCGGTTGAACGCTGGGTTGCGAAGCTGCCCGCAGCCTCTGCAGCGCCAGTTCGATCCCCTGCTGCTCCCCGGCCACCAGAGGAGGGTCCCACATGGCGTGCAGATCTCTCCTGCTGCCCGCTGCTCCCCTCAGCAGTGTACTTCGGTCCTTCTGCCTGCTCTGCTCCCTGCTCTGGCTCTGGTGAATTCTCTCACCCTTTCGAGCTTCTGACTGTACCCAGTGCTTGCATAAATAAATAAATAAAAATCTTAAAAAAAAAAAAAAAAGAAGATAAGAGCTGAGGGCCTCCCTGGTGGGGTTAAGTCAAGGGGTTAAATCTCAGCACTATGAAGCAATCAGCAGCCACTGCAGCATGAATAAGATCCCTGGCCAGGGAGCTACCCATATGGCACAGCACACATCTCCGGTTTCACCCTCTGCTCTCCTCAGTAGTGTATTTCAGTAGATCCATACCTCTGGCCTACACCCCAGCTCTTATATGCATAAATAGATGAAATAAATCTTTAAAAAAATTATAAGAGCTGAACAAGCCTGCCACTAAAGGACAAAGGTATTTCCACCAAGCTAGTATTTTCCCCCATCCCATCTGCATTTGCTATTGATCAGAACATAACCATTGACCAGTTAGTTTAAAAAATAAAATATGCTTGTGCACATACACCAGTTACTTTGTGTATAATAAGGTGACAGAAAAGGGGAAAATTCTACCATATCCTACTACAGTCAGGATATGGCAGAACCAAATTTCAGTTTTCTAATTTAAAATGTTTTCTTGGTCTGGAGGAACAGAGTTCTGGATTAAAGCAGCAGGTTCCCTATTTATAGAAATCCCCTAAGTGTTATTGGACACATCAGTTGTATCTTCATCTTCTAGATCCAACTTTGCAGGTGTGGCTGCCCATCAAATCAGAATCCGAATCACGAGGCTACTTCTCATACACACTAGCCTTTCATTAGTTTCCTATGTCGTGTGTACCTCTTAAATTGCACCACAGAACCATCCTGATTCACCACCTTTGAATTAATAGGATTATTATTCTCAGTCTTGACTCCTCCCTTGGAGTTTTCTTTGGTCGTGGCAAGCACAGGTGTTTCCTCAGCTGCCACTTCACAAAAGAGGTGCCAGGTCCAAATGGAACCAGCATACAAACAGCACCAGTATGGCAGAAAACGAAGACTTTTAGAAGAACCCAGAATTGTCTGACACCAAACCCAGTGGTCTGTTTTATGACAGTAGGTCTCAAACTTTAACATATATCAGAATTTCCTGGAGAGTTTGTTAAATCACAGATTGCTGGGCCCAGAATTTCCAATTTAGTAGATCTGGAGTGGGACCAGAGAATATTCATTTCTAACAAATTCCTAGGTGATTCTGACGCTGCTGGTTGAGTGACCATGCTTTAAAAATCACTGATCTGGACCTCCCTGGTGGCACAGGGTCAAAGTCTCAGCGCTATCAACCTGATCCGAGCCAGGGAGCTAACCCACATGGCAAGCAGACCTGTCTTGTCCATGCTCCCCTCAGCAGTGTATTTCAGTAGCTCTGCTTGCTCTGCTCCCCACTCTGTCTCTGGTGAATCCTCTCACCTCCTGCACCTCTGCCCTATACCCCAGTTCTTATATGCATAAATATACATAAATAAACATAAATCTTAAAAAAAAAATCACTGATCTACCAGACTGCCTCCCAATGTGTCACTTACTCCTTTAAGGTGAATCTACTAGATATTAACAGCAGATCACAGCATATCAGGAAAATAAGGTGAGAAGTAACTTGTCCAAGAGTCCATAACAGGTACGGAAAGGCAAAGTTAATATGATTAAAGTTTTACCTTTAATCATAGACTTGCTAATGTGTGGGCAAGGGTCACAGGGGAAACCAGGGGCAGAGGAGAGGGAGGGTAATTGTCAGCAGGAGACAAAGATAAATTGGAAAGGTTACCTCCCCATTTGCTGCCCTGAAGGAAGAGTAGGTAACTCTGTCATGGACTTGTAGTGTGCCCCGAGACAAGTCCCTTTCTCTCTCTGAACCTGTGTCCTCCTTTCTACAAAGGCTGGGCTCTCCAGCTTGCAACATAAGCCTCAAAGACAGGCAGGGAAGTAAGAGGTTGCATTGCATCCTGTTGCTGATTAGTTTGCATTGGCTGGAGGCCACTTAAGTCATGCTGAAACTATGTGATATGCAATCACCAATATTGAAAGGGAGTCTCAGCAGGGATGGAATCTGGTATGGCCTTTTTCCCTCTTGTGTGGGAGAACTACAGGGAGGAAGAGCTGCAGGCAATAGGGATATGGGCTTGGGGATAGACTGACACCTTTAACCCCCTCAATGCTAAGGGTCCCCAGAGGACCTGCAGAGGACAGAGAATGAGTGGCCCTCGCTCCCCGCCCCCCAACATGGGCAACGCAGAGAAAGCCAAAGGAGTCTCTTGCCACCTGCAGCTGCAAGAGCAGCTGCGAAAAGCCTGTTTAGTTTAGATAAGAACACCAATCCTAAGCCTTCCAAGTGACCTCACAGCAAACGATTGGTTCTGTGTCTCCGCAGCGGGCGGATCTTGTCAGCTTGTGGATGAATATCTTTTGGCAGAGGGTTTGGAAAGTCTGTGACCTTGAAAAAATCACTTTACTTCTCCTTTTTAAAATAGCTCTATTAGTACCTATCTTTAAATGACCTTTAAGACAGTAAAATGTCTTGAGAAGACATATCTTTAAAAGTATTTTTATTATTTTGTATGCTTACAACAGAAATACATGATTATTATAAAAATAAATATGTAACACAGATACTGGAAGTTTTCCCTCCCTCCTTCCTAGCCTCTAGTCAGCAACTATTAATAGTTCAGTGTGTTTTCCTCCACATGGGAATTTTATGAATACAATTCTATAAATATACAATTCTATGACTATACAATTAACCAAAATTAAGCTATCCTAGACAATTTTTTTCACTTAATTTATTTGAATATCTTTCAATGTCTGCATGAATAGACCTATTTCATTCTTTTTAATGTTTGCATTGTATTGAAATCCCCCGTTGTTGGAAATTTGTTGTTGCTTTATAACAGCAGCAGCAACAACAACAAAAACTGCAGCAAATATTTATTTGCGTATGAATTTCCATAGGCTACATTCTTGGAAGTTGAATTTCTGGGTTAACAGAAAAAAAAAAATAAGTATGTGGGACCACATCAAACCAAAAAACTTTCTGCACTGCACTCTAGAGATCTGCTATATATCACTGTACATTGTACCTGCAATCAATAATAATGTTGTATACTTGAAAATTTGCTTAGTGGGTGGAGCTCATGTTGTGTTCTTACCACAGTAAGATAAAATTCAAACAAGGAAACAAATCCCAAAGTGGCTTCAGCATTTTGCATTTCAACTAGAAATGAATGAGCGTTCATTTTTAAAAATAACTTCTTTTTTAAAATTATTTGTCTCTTGTTGATTACTGCCATTCTAGTGGTTGTACAGCAATAACTCATTATATATTTTTATTTGCATTTCCCTAATGATGAACTGTGCTGGGTGTGTTTTGTGTGCTTATTGTCTATCCACATTCTTTTATGAAAATACCTATTCAAATATTTTGTCCAAATATTTTCTCCCTCCTTGTACCACCAGGGAGGCCCCACACTTAAATGATTTTTAAAAGCAAGTTTAAAAAGCAAATGTGAACATTTATTAAGAATAGAAGGACTAGGGCCTCCCCGGTGGTGCAGCGGTTGAGCGCTGGGTTGCGAAGCTGCCCGCGTCCTCTGCAGCGGCTGTTCGATCCCCGACTGCTCCCCGGCGGCGGTTCGATCCCCGACTGCTCCCCAGCCACCGGAGGAGGATCCCACATGGTGCACAGACCTCTCCTGCCGCCCGCTGCTCCCCCCAGCAGTGTACCCCAGTCCCTCCGCCTGCTCTGCTCCCCACTCTGGCTCTGGTGAAGTCTCTCACCCTCCCACACCTCTAACTGTACCCAGTGCATGTATAAACAAAACAAACAAAAAATTAATTAAATAAATAAATAAAACATGCCTCTATTAAAAAAAAATTAATGAGGGGAAAAAGTAAATAAAATTAATGAGGGGCAGCTCTTTCTGCCTGCTTGTGTCTATGCAAGTGTCTTTTACTCTTCTATCCCTTTCCCTAATAAACCTGTTCTTTAAATATAAATAAATAAATAAATAAATAAATAAATAAAATTAATGTGGGGGGGCACCTTGGTGGTGCAAAAGGTTAAATCTCAGCACTATGAAGCTATCAGCAGCCACTGCAACACAAGTTCCATCCCCATCCAGGGAGCTAACCCACATGGTGCAGCAGACCTCTCCTGTCTGCCCCCTGCTCCCCTTAGCATTGTATTTCAGTAAATCCACCTGTTCTGCTCCCCACTGTCTCTGGTGGATAATCTAACCCAAACCCACCTCCTGCACTGCTGGCCTACACCCCGTATTTCCTTGTAAAAATAAAATAATTAAAAAATAAATTAAATTAATGGGACTTCATATTGGTCCAGTCGCTCTTCCATCTTTTTCCTTAACTCTCTATCGCCCTCTACTGCCCAGGTGGTCTCATTTTTACAAAGTTCAACTCAGCAAATTAAGGGAAAAGGTGTTACTTGTGACCAGTGGCTCACTTTAACTGTCTCCATTACACTCACTCAAATTTGTGAGGGCAGTAGTGGTTTCTCTATTCTTTGCCCTGTGACCAGTACAAAGGACATAGAGTCTTGAGGGGGACACATGAGGGGGCTTTCATGCATGACAAGAAATACTTCTGTGGGAGGAATGACTCTGAGCCAAGAACTCACCAATCACAACTTTTGTTCCTACTGACATCCATATGAAGAATCTAAATTTAAAAAGAGGACTCAGGCTCACAAATGTGATTGATTTAAGGTCACAGTTTAGTGAACGTGGGACATGATGTGAAGATTTGTCTGCTTTTCAAAATAGGTCCTTTTCTACTACATTATAACAGAATAAACCAGTTGGTATGGAACACTGAGGTGGAGGCATCTAAATCTGTATTGTTGTTACGAATGGGAAGACCTTAAAAAAAGAGACTCTTTGGGCTTTTCTTTAAGAATTATTTTTTTTTTTTTTTAAAAGAGGCACGTATTTTATTTATTTATTTGTTTGTTTGTTTGTTTATACATGCACTGGGTACAGTCAGAAGCGTGGGAGGGTGAGAGAATTCACCAGAGCCAGAGCGGGGAGCAGAACAGGCAGAAGGACCGAAGTACACTGCTGAGGGGAGCAGTGGGCGGCAGGAGAGATCTGCGCACCATGTGGGACCCTCCTCCGGTGGGCGGGGAGCAGCCGGGGATCGAACCGGCGCCGCAGAGGCTGCAGGGAGCTTCACAACCCAGCGCTCAACCACTGCGCCACCAGGGAGGCCCAAGAATTATTTTTATTTATTTATGCATACAAGAAATGGGGTGTAGGCCAGAAGTGCAGGGGATGAGAGGAGTCACCAGAGACAGAGTGGGGAGCAGAACAGGCAGATCCATTGAAATATACTGCTGAGGGGAGCAGTAGGCCAGACAGGAGAGGTCTGCTGCACTATGTGGGTTAACTCCTTGGCCAGGGATCAAACTCATGCCTCAGTGGCTGGTGATAGCTTGATAGTGCAGAAACTTTAACCTCTGAGCCACTAGGGAGGTCCAGAAGAGAAAATATTTGATTTGGGCAGAAAAGGGTGGTCAAGAGCAGCAGCAAGCCAGAATACAAACCTGGGACTTAGTCAAAGAACAGAAAGTTGGGTGCTGTGTGGAGGAAGAGGGGCAGGAGATGAGGCTAGAATTGATTGTACAGGGCCTTGAAAGTGAGCTAAAAATCAAAGGTCAGGACTTCCTTATCTGGGGCATTTGTGCTGATGGATCTCCCAAAATGGTTGGGGTATGAGAAATCACTACTGGTAAATATGACATATCATCTGGAATTTTACTCAATTTTACTCAAAAAGCTTGGGAAAAGACAATCCTGTGTTAGCCTATGATAGATATATTTTGGAATTAAATGTGAAATCATGTGAATTTAAAAAACACACTCCTATTTCAAAGACATTTTCCAGCTGCAGTAAGCTGCTCTCCAGTAAGTGGCTGATAATTCACTCTCAGGTGTGACTAGAGATAGGTTAACATGGAGCCATTTGGAAGCACCACTATAGGAGAAGGCAAACCATGGACTTAGCTCCACAGAAGGTTTAGACTAGGGCTGACTGGGATTCAAAATGAATAGGAGGGGCCTCTTTGGTGGTGCAAGGGATTTAGTCTCAGCACTGTGACAATATCCGCAGTCATTGCAGCAGTAGTTCAATCCCCAGCTCAGGAACTGACCCATATGGTGGAGCAGACCTCACTGGCTGCTCTCCTCAGCAGTGTGTTTCAGTAGAGCCACCTATCCTGCTCCCCACTGTCTCTGGTGAATCCTCTCATCCCCCCCACCTCTAGCCTACACTCCAGCTCTTGTGTGTATAAATAAAATAAATTTTGAAAAATGAAGAGGAACTTACTGACTTTGGAGAGATTTCAGTCTAAATTTAATAGAATGGATAATTCTGAGAGAGAAACAAAGAGAAACAAAGCAAAACCCAGCTGAAATCGCCCCCCCCCCATCTCCTTGACATGCTCCTTTTACACCTCATTGATTCTCGTATTAAAAAAGTACCACACAGGAGATTTCTGGACCTACTAAACATAGAGCTTCCATATGATCCAGCAATTCCACTCCTAGGTATTTACCCAAAGGACACAAACATCAATTCCAAAGAGCACCTGCACCCCTATGTTTATAGCAGCACTGTTTACAATAGCTAAGCTTTGGAAACAACCCAAATGGCCAAAAATAGATGACTGGATCAAGAAGATGTGGTACATATATACCATGGAATATTACTCAGCATTCAAAAAAGATAAACACATGCAATTTGCAGCAACATGGATGGCGCTGGAAGGGATCATGCTCAGCGAAATAAGCCAGAAAGAAAAAGAAAAATACCGGATGGTCTCACTCATAGCAGGAATCTAGAAAACTTAAATAAGGGACCAGGAAAATGAATAACTATAAGAAAGTGAAAATCAAAATCAACAAAAAACTATGAACCAGAGACATTCTATGGAGGGTGGAGGGCGGGGAGGGGAGGGATTGTGGTCAAATAAGGGGGTTGCAATTGTATGGGGAATATAAAAATAAAATTTATTAAAAAAAAAAGTACCACACAACTCTCAGACTTCCTGTGTGACCTTGGACAAATTACTTAATCTCTTTGTCCGGCAGTTTCCTTATCTGCAGAATGGAGATAATAATACAATACAGTGTTTGCATTAAGAATTAAATGAAAATTTGTATGATGCTCTTAGAGTCTGGAACAATGTTCAGCACTGTTTTACCATTAACTGTTATAACAGTATCATTATTACAACCTATACAACTACTCTGTTCATCTCTCATGGTCATTCATATTGGGGGTAGGGAGTAGTTCTAGGAGGAAGAAAGAAATGAACAAGACTTCTCATTGCACTTGTATGGTCTTATGAGTTTTGATTTGTCCAGCCACACCTTGGCACATAGGCGCTCAAAGTGTTTGCTGAATGAATAAACGTCTTCCTACTGAACTGCAAGTTCTTTACAAGCAGGGACCATATTTCCTGCTCACTGTATTACTAGAACCAAGCATTTGATGAAGCACAGAGCAGGCATTTAGGGATTACAACTAATGAATGATAGAAGACATAAATGGCTGCAGGAGAAAATCATTTGGACCACAACGTTGGCATAAACTACTGTAAAAACATCAGTGTTAGTGTAACAGGGTGGTCCCCAGGAAAGGGGGAGGTCCCAGGGTCCCTCCCCACCCAAGGGAGAGTGGAGCTGAGCAGGAGAGAAGAAGCTGCAGAGGAGACTGAGGAAGGAAGCAGGATGGAGAGCTGGAAGGAGACCTGGAGGAGGTAGGTGGAGCCGAGAGACACGTGAAGAAACTATGCTTGCCTTTTGGTGGTAGACTGGTTAACCCAGATGTGGGAAGGTGACAATGGCGGGTTTTGTCTTGATTTTAATTTTGCTCTTCATCTTCCAGACTTGTCTGATTGTTTCAGATCCTTTTCTGTGGGTCCCCACTGGGAAGACTTGTGGCAGGCTTTGGGGCCTTGCTCTGGGCCAATCCCATTTGGGTGGACTTTTACCCACGAGGGGACGGGTAACTTTGGGCGCTTGATTTAGAAACTATATTCTTTGGGGCCTCCCCAGTGGCTCAGCGGTTGAGCACTGGGTTGCGAGGCTGCCCACAGCCTCTGCAGCGCCGGTTCGATCCCCGGCTGCTCCCCGGCCACCGGAGGAGGGTCCCACATGGTACACAGACCTCTCCTGCCGCCTGCTGCTCCCCTCAGCAGTGTACTTCGGTCCTTCTGCCTGCTCTGCTCCCCGCTCTGGCTCTGGTGAAGTCTCTCACCCTCCTGCGCTTCTGACTGTGCCCAGTGCTTATATAAATAAATAAATAAATAAATAAATAATATTAAAAAAACCCTACATTCTTTGCCTTTCCTGTATTGTTTCCTAATTATACTAAAGTTCCTTCCCATCAAAGTCTCATATGTTTTGTGTTGCTGCTGCGGATGGCAGAACCTATTTGGAGCAGGCAGGTTTGCAGGGTCTGGGGTGCCCCTCTCCCTGCCCTGTAACATTAGGTCTGTAGAAACACCAGGTTGGTGTTGCAGAAACACCAGTTTTAGGAATGGACTGAGCAGAGGAAGAGACCTGCAGAGCGGAGACATTAACAGCACAAGGACTGAGCGAAAGCCGGGCTCCCCCGCGCCCCGCGGTAGGGAAAGCCCCAGCGAGCGCCGCTGTCCAGGCCCCGCCCAGGCCCCGCCCAGACCCCGCCCCAGGATCACGTGACCCCGGCGCGCGTGGGGCTCGTCGCGGGCCGAGCGCGTGGGTGTCTCAGCGCGGCTGCTTGCGCTATGGCGGGGCTGGTGGACTTCCAGGACGAAGAGCAGGTGAAGGCCTTTCTGGAGAACATGGAGGTGGAGTGCAACTACCAGTGCTACCGCGAGAAGGACCCGGATGGTGAGCGCTGCCCGCGCGGCCTGGGGACACTTGGCGGCGCCTGGGGGCAGAAGGCGGGGGTTTGGTCGAGTCACGTGAGCGACCTCAGCGGCGATCCGAGGGGTCACGGCCCGCGACACGTCGGGGCGGGATCTGGGGGACACTGAGACCTTGTGTGTGTTCGGAAGGCGCGGATTGGATCCCAGGAGGACTGGCAGGGCCATGGCTCCGGCGGAACCCAGGCTGGGGTCGGGAAGGAAGAGAAGTGCTTGGGCGTTTGGCATAGAGGGACTGGAGATACATCGGTGAACAGATGAAATTCCCTGTCGTCGTGGAGCTTATATTCTAGTCGAGGAGAATGGAATAAAATAAGGAAATAAATAGCGGTGTTAGAAAGTCAGTGCAGGGCCTCCCCGGTGGCGCAAGGGGTTAAGACGCAACCTATGGAGTAGAGCTATCCACAGCCTCTGCAGCACGAGTAGGATCCCCGGCCAGGGAACTACCCACGTGGCGAGCAGACCTCTCCTGACTCGCCCGCTGCTCCCCTCAGCAGTGTATTTCAATCAATCTGCCTGTTCTGTTCCCCACTCTGGCTCTGGTGAATCCTCTCACCCCCAAAACCCCCCCAATACACACACCTCTGGTCTGTACCCCAGCTCTTGTATGCATAAAGATAAAATAAATCTTTTTTTAGAAAAAGAAAGTAAGTTAATGCAGTGGGGAAAAGGACCGACTGAGAGATTTCAGGACAACAGGAGGACAATTTTAAATTGAGCTGTCAAGGGAGTCATTGAGCACCTCTGAAAGGGCCCAGCAGGAATGTGCCCCTTGTGTTTTGGGAGCACTGATTTGAATTGAGTGTGTGGGTGGATGGTGGTGTCCAGAAGGGGCCACCGAGAGCAGACTGTACCTTGGGTGGTTTCCTATCTCCTACTTTATTTTTATGAGTGCAAAACAAAAGATCCCTGCCCGACCTTCTAATAGCGTGCAGTCTAATTTCTAGGACATCATATAACTGTATCTTGAAGTTAAGCAACTACAGAGTTGTTGTGAGGTGTGATGGCTGAAAAAGAACCAGGATAGTTCGTCAAGGGCTAGTCCATGTCCTAAATGTAGAGAAAGTAGAGTCATGAAGTAGGATGGATGGGGAATAGTGCTGGAGGAGTCATAAGAAGCAGCAAGTATTGATTAAATGGAGGAGAGATGGTGGGAAATGAAAATGCTATTTTTTCAAAGGTTGAAGTTGAGCGTGTAGTCAGAAATAAAATTGAAGAGGGACCTGGGCTACAATGTGTCAGGCCTTAAATGCCAGGGAAAGACATCTGGACTTCATTTTTTGTAGGCAATGGAGAGCTTGCTGTGTTTTTGAGGAGAGTTCAAGGTAATATATTCCAGAGAACATCCCAAGCAATGGGGTGGGGAAGGTGGGCATAGAGGAAGACCTGGCTGCAGCACTTCAGGAGAGCTGTAGTTACTCCAGCTACTGGTATAGTAGTTTCCTATAAAGTCATCATAATCTCTCACATGGGAATTACTGAAATCACTTTCTAACCTGTGTACACTCTTGTTCTCTTAAATTTTATTCTACTTACCAACTGTTGTTTTCATTTTTATTTTATAGTAAATGCTAATTAGATTTTTAAATAACAAAAACAACACATTTGTTGTTATCAGTGTTGGAGTGTCCCCGCTTACACACTTAATTGCATATACAAAAATACGTGCTAGAGTAACCTTTTGAAAAATGAAAATTAAATCATAGGGCTTTAACTCTTGAAACTTTCTAGTGGTTTGCCGTTGACTTGGAATGAAATCCTAAGTCCTTCCTATGTTCTCAAGGCCCGGTGGTCTGGTTCCTCCCTTTCGCTTTCATTTCTTGTCCCTTTCCTTTTCAGTTTTACCTGTGTTATACCTTATTTATGTCAAACGTATTCCCTCTTTTGGATCTTTTTTTTTTTTTAAGATTTATTTTATACAAGAACTGGGGTACAGGCCAGATGCGCGGGAGGGTGAGAGGATTCACCAGAGGCAGAGTGGGGAGCAGAACAGTCAGAGTGATGAAATATACTGCTGAGGGGAGCAGCGGGAGTGACAGGAGAGGTCTGCTGTGCCATGTGGGACCCTCACTGGCTGGCCAGGATCGAACCAGCACTGCAGAGGCTGCAGACAGCTTCACAGCGCGGTGCTCAACTGCCTGCGTCACCAGTGGAGGCCCTCTTTTGGATCTTTTTATTATTCCTTATATACTGGGACTTCCTACCCCTTTCCTATTTCATTGTGTTTATTTTTTAAAAAGATTTATTTATTTATGCATACAAGAACTAGAGTGTAGGCCAAAGGTGTTGGGGAGTGAGAGGATTCACCAGAGACAGAGTGGGGAGAAGAACAGGCGAATCTCCCAAAACACACTGCTGAGGGGAGCTGCTGGTAAGACTGGAGTGGTCTGCTGTACCATGTGGGTTAGCTCCCTGGCTAGGGATTAAACTCATGTTGCAGTGGCTGGTGATAGCTTGATAGCGCTGTGCCTTTAACTCCTGCTCCACCAGGGAGGCCCCATTTCATTGTGTTTATATAAATCTTTCTCATTATTACATGTCAACTCAGATATCATAGTCCTCAGTGAGACCTTCTCTTACTGTTCAATCTGCATTAAACATTTCTCCTAATGCACATTTCTCTTGTACTGTTTTCATTTCAATCATAACATTTATTACTGTTTGACTATATCTCATTCACCTGTTACTGACTGCGTTTCTCCTCTAGAATGTGATTTTGGAGAGGGCAAGTGACCATATTCCTACGATCTAGAACAGTGTGTAGTACATAAATGCACAGACACGCACAAATAAATGTTAAATGAAAAAGAACATGAGGTGGGTGTTCCTGGAGACGAAGAAGGAAGGACGGGGAAAGAGATGTAAAGGAGATGCTTCCTGGGACTAGGGGCCTTATTTCCAACGCCTTTGATAGCTACCATTTCTATTTTATCTTCAGGCTCGCTGAGGAGTAAGTGTAGTCATTGAAGCATCCTTTTCTTACTGTTATAAAGATTATCCCGTGGGCTCTTTTCATTTTCAGAGGTTTACTGCTGAATTTACCAAGATGTCCCAAAACTAACAAAGTTTCCTCATGGAAGTCAGTGGGCCTTCAGACCTGATTGACAGGGAGCTGAAGGGCTCCCTCAGAGGGGCTGGTGAATGGTAGAGCCCATGCAGGGGCCAAGGTCTCACCAGTCCATTCTCATGCCTGGTTGAGGACAAACAATGCCATTTGTAGGGTTGAACTGAACATCACCTTTATTCTATGTGGTATGATCACCTTGCCACACCTCGGGAGGACAGAGGCTGCTCCAGAATAAAAGACACATTCTGGCCTGTACATTTCAGCCCTCCCCATGCCAAGCAGCAGCCCCAGACGTGAAGTATAGCTCTTGCTTTTTCCTTACAGGTTGCTATCGGCTGGTAGACTATTTGGAAGGAATCCAGAAGAATTTTGATGAGGCTGCCAAGGTGTTGAAGTTCAACTGTGAAGAGAACAAACACAGTGATAGCTGCTATAAATTGGGGGTCTATTATGTGACTGGAAAAGGTAAGGAAGGGGTCTGCTTTCTTTCTCTTTGTCATTGATGATAGTGCAGGTGTCACTTTTTGATCCTCACGCTGAGCCCTCTTCATAAGAGGGTCCTCACAGGGACTGAAGAATATTTCAGGAAGGTTTGGAGATGTCTTCAGGAGGTCAGTGGGGAAAGGGCACAGCTTTTTAAGTTGGGCAGTAGTGGGAGCTTGTGCCAGTTACTTTTACTCTGTGCCTCAGTTACATCATCTGTAAAATAGAGAAGGAATAGTACTTGCTTCATAGAGTTTTTGAGAGGGTTAATTGAGATAGTGTAGATAAAGACACCAGAAAGTGCCTGGCACAGAGAAAAGAATCAATACTGGTCCCTTGCAGCTATCTTTTTCCTCAAGCCCTGATTGTAATTATCTCTGGAGTAAGTTTCTATTGCTAAATAGCAAATGATCCCAACACATTTTTCTCATAGTTTCTATGAGTCAGGAACATGGGAGTTTCCTATCTGTGTGCCTCAGGGTCTCCTGTGAGATTGTGATCTCAACGTTAGCCATGAAGCTCAGTGAACCCAAACAGGATAGCCAATGAAAATCATACCTAGACGTCCTGCCAACTAACTGAAAACCAAAGGTAAAGAGAAAATCTTAAAAGCAATCAGAGAAAAAGACACACTGAGGGCAACAAAGGTGAGAATAACCACCGACTTTTCATCAGAGGTAACGTAAGCCAGATGACAAAAGAACATCTTTTGCATGCTGAAAGAAAAACTGTCACACTTGAATTATACTTTAGCAAAAATATCTTTAAAAATGAGGATGAAATAGGGCCTCCCCTGGTGGCGCAGCAGTTGAATGCTGGGCTGCGAAGCTGCCCTCAGCCTCTGCAGCGCCGGTTCAATCCCTGGCCGCCTGCGAGGGTCCCACATGGTGTGCAGACCTCTCCTGCTGCCCGCTGCTCCCCTCAGCAGTGTATTTCTTTAAAAAAAAAAAAAAATGAGGATGAAATAAATTCATTCTCAGATAAACAGAAGCTGAGAGAATGAGTAACTAGCAGACCTACACTAGAAGAAAGTTAAAGTTGTTTGAGGTGAAGGAAAATTATGACAGATGGAAACTAGAGTCCATACAAAAGAATAAAGAACACTAGAAGATGTGAGTAAATAAGGCTTTCCTCCTCATTTCTGAATGTCTGAATAAGACTGTTTAAAGCAAAAAGAATAGCAGTGTATTATGAGGCATATACTTTATAGAGATGTAAAACAAAAAAGGTAATATATGGGAATAAAATATGACAGTAAGACTCAGAAAAGATGGAAATATGGTGAATGAAAGTATGCTTTTATAAGGGACTTAATATATGTAAAAATGGTATAATACTAATTCATGATAGGTTGTAAGGTAAGGCTATGTATTATCATTGGAAATTTATAATCACTTGGGAAAAAAAGTTTAATTAAAACACAATGATGAGAATGAAATGACCTAGGAATACATAGTTCAGAAGAATACAAGACAGAAAAAAAGGAGCAAAAGAGATTAGGGACAAATAGGAAACAAGTAAGCTTGCAGACTTAAACCCACTGTGTCAATAATTGTGTTAAATGTAATTTAAATACTCTAATGAAAATCAGGTTGGTCAGGCTGGATATAAAAACAAGGCTGTTTAGGAATACATTCTCAAAACTGAAAGTACTCAGGGGACATAGAATTTGTGAGCTTTTTTTTTTTTTTTTTTTTAAAGATTTATTTATTTATACAAGCACTGGGTACAGTCAGAAGTGCGGGAGGGTGAGAGAATTCACCAGAGCCAGAGCAGGAAACAGAACAGGCAGACTGACGAAGTACATTGCTGAGGGGATCAGCGGGCGCAGCAGTAGAGGTCTGCGAGTCATGTGGGACCCGCCCCCGGCGGCTGGGGATCTAACAGGCACTGCAGAGGCTGCAGGCAGCCTCGCAACCCAGCCCTCAACTGGGAGGCCTGGGGAGGCCTGCATAGAATTTATGAGCTTTTCTTGAGAAATCTAGCTGGTAACCAATAAAGGGGTGAGTCAAATAATTTAGGAATAGAAAAGCTCCTAGGAAAAGACTGGTGATGCACAGATTAGAATGAATGCCTGCTTTTGCGGTGTCACTGAGGGGAATGTAAATGAAAAAATCCTTTACAGTGTAGAAACCCCATAACATTTACTGGACATATTTCTTTGACAGATTCTTTGTAAGAACACATTTAAGCTTCCAACAGGAAGTAGATACTTTAATCCCTATTTTACAGATGAAGAAAACTGGGGCTCGTAGAGAGAAGATAAAGGATTAGAAACGTTGACTTTACACTATCAACAGGTAATAGAGCCAGGGCTGGAGCCTAGGTTTTCTGCCTCTGGAGCCCAGACTTTACTAACCATTGTGCTTTGCTCTCCTCCTAAGTTGAAATAACTTACTGAAAAGGTGGGGAAGGATAGATGGGAGGAAGTGTGAGATATCCATATCCTCATCTTTTACAGTTGTGAGTGAATACTATCTGGAACTTAGTTAAAAAAATAGAAGTAACTAATATTTTCATATTTTTAATATTCACTTTATAACCATAGATTCCCATTTAGGAAATTTCTTTGGTAAAAAATATTCATTTGAAGTTCATCAGTTTCTTGAATTTCAGTTCAGTGTATTTTTTTTTCTGAATAAATTCAAGTAAAATCAAAGTTAACTTTGAAATTTACAAATAGCATATGTCATCCAATTTTCAAAGTGCTTCTTTTTGTCCATTCAGCCAGCCAGCATTTAGTTAGAACACATACTACAAAGATGATGGATTACTGTTTTCTTGTTGAGAATGTTGGTTATTTCTAGGTAGTTGATTTGGAGTGATTTCTTTTAAAATTATGTTTAAAAGATAGTTTAAGAGTTTATATTTTTTGAGACTATACATGGGAAATTGCAGTTTTCTATTAAAAAAAAAGCAATAAGTAAACCCTGTCATCATCATTGCTTAAAATGACCTGTTAGTGGCTTCCAGTTGCTCCTAAAATTAAATACACAGAGTCCTTAAGACCCAGCGTGATGTAGCCTCTGCTTGCCTTTCCAACTTCCCTTCCCCAGTGATTTCTGGGGTCTAGCCACATGTGCTACTTTTCTCTTTCTTTCTTTTTTTTTTTTAATTAATTTCTTTATTTATATAAGCACTGGGTATAGTCAAAAGCATGGGAGGGTGAGAGAATTCACCAGAGCCAGAGTGGGGAACAGGAGAGGCAGACTGATGAAGTACACTGCTGAGGGGAGCGGGAGCAGTGGGCGCGGCAAGAGAGGTCTGTGCGCCATGTGGGACCCTCACCGGCAGCCAGGAATCAAACTGGCGCTGCAGAGGTTGCGGGCAGCTTCACAGCCCATCGCTGAACTGCTGCGCCACCAGGGGAGGCCCTGCTTTTCTCTTTCTATTCCTACATTCTGGAACAATGCTCACCCTATACTTTCTTTTCCTTCTTTTTCCCATTATGTCACAGCTCATTGTCTCTTCTTTGGGGATACCTGTTCTAGGTGAGAGCCCTGATACATGCTTATAGCACCCTGTACTTTTCCTCCATACACTTGTCACACTTATCTTCATACGTTGTGTGGCTATTAAATATCTGTGTCATTAGCCCACAAGATCTGTAAGGGCAGCAACAGTGTTTGTTCCCTAGAACCTAGCACAATAGTTGGCAAATAATATTCAGTATATATTTAAATTAACATTCAGGGAAGTGCTTATAAGAGGCCATGTTCTTGCTGTAGCCCCAAAAGGTAGATGTTATCATTCCTGCTTTTTACCTCCTATACCTTTTGGGCTTCCTTGTAAGACAGCATTTGAGCAAATGAGCCCATGGCTAAAAAAGCTAGAAGGGATGTGCACTATACCAGTCTACCTTCCTTTTGTGAAGGCTGCCTTAGCTCAGAATTTATGAACTGCATTCAGGAATTGCTCCCTCATTCAGGAATTGTTCCCTCAAAACCTGAGACATTAGGTTTTACCCTAATTTGGTTTACTTTTTTCTTCCCTATTCTTTCAGGTGGATTGCCACGTGACTTGAAAGCTGCCTCTAACTGCTTTCTAATGGCCTGTGAAATGCCCGGAAAGAAGTCTGTGGAGGCATGTCACAATGTTGGTCTTCTGGCACATGATGGACAAGTCAATGAAGATGGCCAGCCTGATCTGGGAAAGGCCAGAGACTACTACACAAGGGCCTGTGATGGCAGTTATGCCTCCAGCTGCTTCAACCTCAGCGCCATGTACCTGCAGGGTACCCCTGGCTTTCCCAAGGACATGGGCCTTGCATGTAAATACTCTATGAAAGCTTGTGACCTAGGCCATATCTGGGCCTGTGCCAATGCCAGCCGCATGTACAAGCTGGGAGATGGTGTCGATAAGGATGAAGCCAAAGCTGAGGTGCTAAAAAATCGAGCCCAGCAGCTGCACAAAGAACAGCAGAAAAGTGTCCAGCCTTTAACATTTGGGTAGTGTGGCCTACCTCCTACACATCAGACAGCTTGAGGCTGCCCCTTCCTATTTCTGACCTTGGTAGTCCACCTGTTGGAGCAGGAAGACTTGGACTTGATATCAAGAGCTCTGGACACATAGGCCCATTATCCCAACGTGGCACCTATTGGGACATAGCCTGAAATGTTTATTTTCAATATTCCTTTATCTGGTGTGATCTGTGGAGACAACATTTATAGGGTATTGAGTTTTCAGACTCACAGGTCTTTGAAACACAGAAGCAAACTAGAGAGCCAAAGAGATCTCTAGATGGAGAGGGGTACTGATGGGCAGGAAGTTGGAAAAATTAAAGCCACAGGGCCTGAAGGAATCAGACATGATTATTATTATTTTAGCTGGGAGGGCTTAGAAATCAGAAAGTATCTTGATTTACATAATAGAAGGCTTAAGGAGCTAAGAACAGTTAAAAAGTCACGACTGCCACCCTCTGACTTATGTAATCATTGGTGTGGGCTTCCTTCTTGCCTTTAGAATCAGATATTTCAATAAATTCATAGAGATCAGAGGGGCGTGACATGAGACATAGAAATTAAAGGTGGTTATCGCAAAGGAGATGAAACATAGCCTTTCTCTAGTGGAGAAAGTCACAGTTAAAAATCAGCATGCCCAGGGCCACTTAACTGGCTCTTCCTGTCATGCTGAGGGAACAGATTATTTATTCCCTTTCCAAGGCCACTTTGGCTAGAAATTTGAACAAGGACTTTGTGGCACATCTTGTCCCTCAGAATTGAATCTTTTTAATTGTCCTTGTCAATAAACTATTTTGATTGATTAGTAATTTGATTAGTATTTTTAGTGTTCATTACAGATTCTGTATGGGGTAGAAATTATGTTCATAGTGGTTGTGCCCTTTTCTTTTACGAACATTTGCTTTTTCTACTCTCTTCCTAACTTGCCACCAGGGGGCGAGCTGGCATTTTGCTGCTGATCACAAGACCATTATTTCTGTCATCACCTACTGTTTTGGGGCTTCCAGTTTTGCACCTGCCCTAGAAGAAGGCTTGCAATGTGTATGAAGGTTAATGAGCATAGCCAGCTTCTCAAGTTGATGGAGGAGAGGGACTTCCCCAAGAGTTGGGAAGTTTTAATATGCAAATTTATTTTTATTTTTTTAGTTTTTTCCTCCCTACTGCCCCCAATTTGTTTTGAAAATGTAAATTAGCTTTTGTTGTGTTAAAACTGTAGCCCAACAAGCATATGTAAAGATGCTCAACATCATTAATGACTAGGAAAATGAAAAAGTAAACTACAATGGGATAATTACTTAACATCTATCGGGATGGCTGTTGTCAAAAAAAAAAAAAAAAGACAAGTATTGGCTGGGATGCAAAGAAACTGGAATCCTATACATTATTGGGAATGTAAAATGGTGCAGCCGTTATGGAAGACGATATGGTGACTCCCCAGTAAATTAAACAGAATTACCACACTATCCAGGAATTCTACCCCTGGATACCTCTCCAAAAGAATTGTAAGAAAGGTCTCCAAGAAATATTTGTAGACTTACGTTCATAGCAGTATTCACAATAGCCAAGAACAACTCAACTATCTACTGATGGGTGAATGGATAAAGATGTCCATACATACAATGGGATGTTTCTCATCTTTAAAAGGAAGGAAATTCTGATACATGCATCAACATAAAGAACCTTGAAGTCATGCTAGGTGAGGTAAGCCAGTCACAAAAAGATAAACAGTGTGATTCCATTTAGATGACATATCTAAATAGAGACCAAAAGAAGGATGATTCCCACTGGCTAAAGAAGGAATTATTTCAATTTTGCAAGGTTTAAAAGTGCTGAATGGGGCCTCCCCGGTGGCGCAGCGGTTGAGCGCTGGGTTGCAAAGCTGCCCGCGGCCTCTGCGGCGCCAGTTTGATCCCCGGCTGCTCCCCGGCCACCGGAGGAGGGTCCCGCATGGCGCGCAGACCTCTCCTGCCGCCCGCTGCTCCCCTCAGCAGTGTACTTCGGTCCTTCTGCCTGCTCTGCTCCCCTCTCTGGCTCTGGTGAATTCTCTCACCCTCCCGCGCTTCTGACTGTACCCAGTGCATGTATAAAACAAAAACAAACAAATAAATAAATAAAACATGCCTCTATTAAAAAAAAAAAAGTTTAAAAAAAATAAATAAATAAAAGTGCTGAATGGAGACTGCTTGCACAAAAAAGTAAATATCAGCACCACTGAACTACATGGTTAAGGTGGTAAATATTAGTTTATGTCACTACCAGCAATATTTTTAAAACACTAAACATTTTATTGCTTTAAAATGGAAAGTTAGAAGTTTCTGATTTTACTTCCCCCACACCCACTTAAAAGTCATGTGTTTTTTTTTTTTTTTTTTTTTTTTTTAATATATTTTTTTTAAGATTTATTTATTTATTTATACAAGCACTGGGTACAGTCAGAAGCGCAGGAGGGTGAGAGAATTCACCAGAGCGGGGAACAGAGCAGGCAGAAGGACCGAAGCACACTGCTGAGGGGAGCAGCGGGCGGCAGGAGAGGTCTGCGCGCCATGTGGGCCCCTCCTCCGGTGGCCGGGGAGCAGCCGGGGATCGAACCGGCACCACAGAGGCCGCGGGCAGCTTCGCAACCCAGCGCTCAACCGCTGCGCCACCGGGGAGGCCCAAAAGTCATGTGTTTTTTATTACTTTAGTCCCCCATCCGGGGTATGCATGCTCAGTGTAAGTCATTCCCTGATGTGCTCCTCACTTAATAATGCTCAATTTCCCCTTAATCTAGTTCCTCCACCTTATGGTTAGGACACCCACTTGTCACTGGCCAGGTTGAATTAACCTAACAGATGCTTTAACCCCTTTTGTTCCACATAGCTTTGCAAATCAGGGAAGCTAAGGATACAAAAACAAAAGAAATTCAAGGCTTATTTTACATGGGTCAATTTAGTCCTTGAGAATACTGTATGGCACTCCATACTTAAATACTTGGTATAAAGTAATTACAATTCTTCTGACATGCACTACCCCCACTCTCTCTGACAGCACATACACTCAAACATGCTAAAGTATAATTTCCATTTTATTTCCCCAGAGGAGTTTTTCGTCAGTCCTTAAGGACTTAGGTCCTTTACATGGGCTTTGGAGAAGGCCATGGGGCATCACCTGTAAGTCTAAATCAGGATGGGGGTTCCATCCTTCTGGGCTTTAGGAGGAAGATTCCTGCCTACCTTAATGTGAATGGCACCACCCACGCAATGATGTAGTTTCACGTATGTACAGCTTGGGAAGCACATAGGTGTCCAAGACTCTCACTTCAGCTACTTCCCTGGTTGCTGTGGCCTCCACTGTGTTTTGAATAATGAGCTTTTTTTAAAAATATTTTTTAAAAGATTTATTTATTATTTATACAAGCACAGGGGTACAGTCCAGAGGAGTGGGAGGGTGAGGGTGAATTCACCCAAGACAGAGTAGGGAGCAGAACAGGCAGAACGACCGAAATACACTGCTGAGGGGAGCAGCAGGTGAGACAGGAGAGGCCTGCCGCACCTAAATTTTTTTTTAAAGATTTATTTATTTATGCATACAACAGCGGGGGTACAGGCCAGAGATGCAGGGGGTGAGAGGATCCACCAGATACAGAGTGGGGAACAGAACAGGCAGATTGACTGAAATACACTGCTGAGGGGAGCAGCGGGCAAGACAGGAAAGGTCTGCTGCGCCATGTGTGTTGCTCCCTGGCCGGCCAGGGATCGAACTCATGCTGCAGAGGCTGTGGACTGCTTCACAGATTGCGTCTTAACCCCTTGTGCCACCGGGGAGGCCCTCTAATCACTTTTTTTAAAAAAAAAAGATTTATTTATTTTATACAAGAACTGGGTGCAGGCCAGATGCGCGGGAGGGTGAGAGGATTCACCAGAGACAGAGCGGGGGACAGAACAGGCAGACTGACTGAAATACACTGCTGAGGGGAGCAGCGGGCGAGACAGGAGAGGTCTGCCACGCCATGTGGGACTCTCGCAGCCGGCCGGGATCGAACTGGCGCTGCAGAGGCTGCGGACAGCTTCCCAGCATGGCGTTCAACCGCCTGCACCACCAGGGGAGGCCCTCTAATCACTTTTTAAAGAATCATCTTTTCAAATAAATAATGGGTTTTGTAATGAATAATGAAGGGTTTTTTTTTTGGGTGAAAAATTAAGTTAATTTGATTTATGATGGCAGATGTGCTGGATTATGCTTTTACAGACCAGTTTCTGCCTGAGACCGGTGGTGCTTTTGTACTGAGTTGGAGGTAGGAACAATGAAATGAATATTAGCAGTATCAAAATGTTACAATTCACAAAAAGTTAGTAAAATGCAAAGAGTAATAATTAATAGTCCAGGAAGTTCAAGGCTATTTCATACCCAGGTTTCTATGGGAGGAATGGACTGATGAAACCCAGCGTGATTGAGTTTCTCACTGTGGTGCAAACTTTGAGGCAAGGTTTGAAAATGGAGTTTCAGACTCTGGTCCCAGCAAGAAGTACCATTACTGTGTTTTCCTGCAGCAGGTTTGTGAACCACTAGCAACTATTTCCAATATATTTCCTCCATGCCAGACTTGGGTTGGATGATCTAACGCCTAAGATGTTTCATAATTGACCATTGGCTTGTGTTCTCACTAAAACTGTATGGTGCAGTGTTCAGTGTTGGGTACGAGCTCAGAAAGTAAGGAGGAGCTGGAGAGTCTGGAGATTTGGGACTGCATTTTGGGAGGCATGCAGGGTCACCAAAGGGTTGAGAGTAGGAAAATGAATTATTTTATTTGGAAAATGAACTGGAGGACCGGTGGGGATGGGAGAAGGGGGTCTGTGAATGATGGAGTTAAACAGATTTCTAGCCTGGGCATTTGGGTGGACAGTGGGAGTAATTCATACTGATTTAGAACCTGTAAAATTGAGATAGAAAGAAAGTTTCAAAAAAGGGCCTCCCGGGTGGCGCAGCGGTTGAGCGCTGGGTTGCGAAGCCGCCCGCAGCCTCCACGACACCGGTTTGATCCCCAGCTGCTCCCCGGCCACCGGAGGAGGGTCCCGCGTGGCGCGCAGACCTCTCCTGCCACCCGCTGCTCCCCTCAGCAGTGTGCTTCAGTCCTTCTGCCTGCTCTGCTCCCCTCTCTGGCTCTGGTGAATTCTCTCACCCTCCCGCGCTTCTGACTGTACCCAGTGCATGTGTAAATAAATAAATAAATCTTAAAAAAAAAAAAAAACTATTTAAAAAAAAAAAAAAGAAAAGAAAAAAGTTTCAGATAATTTGGTAATTTATTTTTTTTAAAGATTTATTTATTTATGCAAACAAGAATTAGGGTGTAAGCCAGAGGTGGGGTGGTGAGAGGATTCACCAGAGAAAGTGGGGAGCAGAACAGGCAGATCCACTGAAATATACTGCTGAGGGGAGCAGCGGGTGAGACAGGAGAGGCCTGCTGCGCCATGTGGGTTAGCTCCCTGGCTGGCCAGGGATTGAACTTGTGTGCAGTGGCTGGCAGTAGCTTGATAGCGCTGTCTTTAACCCCTGCACCACCAGGAAGGCCCTAATTTTTTTTTTTTAATTTAGAAACAAATTGCACTTTGATTTGTTAACATTTTGTAAAAATGCTTCAAATTCTTTATAAGGCAGCCTGGCAGAGGGAATATGCCCAAGACTTTAGATCCTGCATATGTGGACAACTCTGGGTTAGTCAAAATCAGACTAATCATCAGTGTTTAGGGCACCTAACAAAGAATGAGAAGATATAAGTTAAAAGATTGTTTTTGTTATGTTAAGAAGCACTTTGGGGAAAAACATAAACGTACCCCCCTTCCATTTTATTTTGGCTTCCTGGCAATTCACTTTGCAGTTTAGATCTCTTTTACTGTGCATTCTATGCTC
Organism: Talpa occidentalis; assembly: GCF_014898055.3. NCBI lineage: Eukaryota > Metazoa > Chordata > Mammalia > Eulipotyphla > Talpidae > Talpa > Talpa occidentalis. Next base: position 32,975,160 of record NW_023605305.1, on the reverse strand, counting down.
AGGGGCACCAGACTTTTCCTAGTTGTCAGGTCTGAAGGTCTTGACCTAGGTTTTGAGCTGGTTGAGTCACCTGGCTGTGTGACCTTGGACAAGTTACCCTACCTCTGGGTCTCAATTTTGTCACCTCTTAGGTAGAGATAATAATATCTTCTACTAGGGTTGTTAGGAGGATTAAATAGCAGCTCCTGTCATCAGATAATACATGTTTCTTTTTTAAAAGTTATGGGACTAGATTTAACAATTAGGTCATTGTCTTCTCTCCAAGTGGCAGTGTAAGCTTTTGAGGGAGTCTAGCTTTTAAAACAGACTGCCTTTGCAACCATTCTTTTAATATCCAGGGAGCTGATGGTGAGGCTCTCTGGGGGTATTCAGGGCATGAAACAGCTGCAGGAGGCAGGCCTGGTGAGGCAGTGGGTAGGGCCTGCCTCCCACTTCCTCCGTTCTTTACTGCCCCAGTGGAGAGCGACTCACTGAGAAGACTTGCACCTGCTGGGGGCCCCCAGTGGAAACTATTCCCAGCTGGTGCCCCTCCCCAGGCTTCAGGAATGGTGATTGTATTACAGTTCATAAATCAGTCCTCTCTACTCTCTAAAGGGAAAGGCCAAAATTCTTTGCCCAATTTGTGTCCCCCTCCAACTCCATCCCATGATTCAGTCCCTCCTCCATATTTAGCCTCATCTTGTTCCTAACTTAGGCTTCTGTAACAGGGAACTGCTTGTAGTCTCTATACCACGCCAACCCCTCCCTCCAAAGTAACAACACCCAGGCTATTTCTTACTGCCATCATTTTGTGATGCTGGTTCCTCTGTCTAGAATGTCCTTTGGCCTTTTAAGTGGAATACGCTTTACCTTTAAGGCTCTGGAAGTGTTCTTTCATCCCCCAGGCTGGGAGAGAGGCTTTCGCTACTGGCTAGTGCCCCAAGTTCCCATCCATCCCAGCACTGATCGCAGTGCATTATCATCTGTGTGTTTATGGTTGTACTTCCCACAAGACTTTGAGAACAGGGATTGAGCCAGCTTCACCTCTATCCTCAGTGCCCAGAGTGAGCACATATAGTACTAGCCGATACACTACTAGCTTTCTGAGATGGCCAACACTTAGCAGCCTCCCCACCACCTCAAGGCAAATCAGCAGGCTGTACGGTTTTTGAAACTGTTTATCAAGAAAAGCTCGTGTTGGGGTCTCCCTGGTGGTACAAGGGGTTAAGCACAACACTGTGAAGCTATCCACAGCCTCTGCAACACGAGTTTGATCCCTGGCCAGCCAGGGGGCTACCCACATGGCGCAGCAGACCACTCCTGTCTCGCCCACTGCTCCCCTCAGTAGTGTATTTCAGTCAGTCTGCCTGTTCTGTTCCCTGCTCTGTCTCTGGTGAATCCTCTCAAACCCCACACCTCTGGCCTGTACCCCATTTCTTGTATGCATAAATAAATAAATCTTTAAAAAAGAAAAGGAAAGAAAAGCTCCTGTCTATGCTAGAACTAGCATATCATGGATCTTGTACTCTTTACTGGGCTCTCTTCAGGAAAGTGTCTTTTTTTTTTTTTTAAGATTTATTGATTTATGCATGCAAGAACTGGGGCACAGGCCAGAGGTGCAGGGGGTGAGAGGATTCACCAGAGACAGAGTGGGGAGCAGTACAGGCGGATTAACTGAAATACACTGCTGAGGGTAGCAGTGGGCAAGACAGGAGAGGTCTGCTGCACCATGTGGGTAGCTCCCTGGCTGGCCGGGAATATCAAACTCGTGCTGCAGAGGCTGTGGATAGCTTCACAGTGCTGAACTTAACCCCTTGCACCACCAGGGAGATCCAGGAAATTGTCTTTTTAAAAGGGTGTTTGAGAGTCTCCCTGGTGGCGCAAGGGGTTAAGACGCAACCTATGAAGCTATCCACAGCCTCTGCAGCACAAGTTCGATTCCCAGCCTGCCAGGAAGCAACCCACACAATGCAGCAGACCTTTTCTGACTCACCCACCACTCCCCTCAGCAGTGTACTTCGGTTCCCCACTCTGTCTCTGGTGAATCCTCTCACCCCCCCATACCTCTGGCCTGTCCCCAGCTCTTGTATGCAGAAGTAAATAAAATCTTTAAAAAAAAATAAAATAAAAGGGTGTTTGAAATAATGAAGGAAAAAAGCCCAACAAAGTGCTACCCTGGCACCTAATAGGCTCAATAACTCAATGCCAACAAACCAATGTTAATATTCTCATGGCTAAAGAATTGCAAAGAATATTTTTCTTAAAATACTAAGAATTAATGGTCTTTGCTCATTATTAAAATTACTTATTTTCATATTTGTCTCCCTGATTAGTTTATGAAGCTCCAAATATAGGGACCAAGAAAATTATTCTGTTTGAAATCTTTTAGAGTTCTTGTCCCTGACAGCAGCATTGACCCCCTTACTCTTCAACTTCTTGGGGCATCTGCTTAAAATAGAGATTTTGGGGTCCACCTAAATGTACTGAATGAAAATATATTTTTTTATTTTATTTTTTTTAAGATTGATTTATTTATGCATACAAGAACTGGAGTATAGGCCAGAGCTGTGGGGCGTGAGAGGATTCACCAGAGGCAGAGTAGGGAGCAGAACAGTCAAATCTACTGAAATACACTGCTGAGGGAAGCAGTGGTGAGACAGGAGATCTCTGCTCCGCTATGTGGGTAGCTCCCTGGCTGGGGAAGGAACTCGTTCTGCAGTGGCTGCGGATAGCTTCTCTGTGCTGTGTCTTAATCCCTTGCACCACCAGGGAGGCCTGAAAATATGTATTTTTAAAAAATAAGCAAACCCAAGGAGATTCTTAGTATCTTAATGTGGATGACCCTGCGCTCTATAGCTTCAGTGCTCTGTACAGCAGTCCCATCAAAATATCCTGCTTTCTCATCCACCTTGGCACATGTTTAGTCAACTCACAATAGGCCTTCAAAAATCATCTCAGATCTCACCCCCTCCAGGAAGCCTTCCTGGACTCTCAAGATCTGTGGCTCTCCCACAGTTCTACTTTGCACTTTCAGTTCTTTTCACCTGGCTTGCGACAGACTTTAAGGCCCTCAAAGGGCATGGATTATGTAAGACTCATCTCTATTCCTGTCATCTAACTCAGGACCTAGTACAGATGAGGTACTTAATAATTCTTTATTGAAGGAAAGGGAAGGGACTCTGGGAACAAATCCTATCTTCCAGTAGATGATCCACTGAGCATTGAAAAGTACTGTTTTGGAGAAGGATCCAGAGTTATATCAGTTCTCTGCCACACACAAATATGTTATAATTCCCACCTCTTTGAGCTTCATTTTTCTTATCTCTGAAGTAGGGATAATGCTTCCTTTCCAGTGCTATTGTGAGGGTTAAAGGGTTAAATGAGATGAAATAAGCGAGGTACTTAGTTTAGTGCCTGGGACATTCTAATTGTGTAATAAATCACTGATGGGTTATCATCTGGAAGTGGAACTAGGTTTGTTTTGTACAGTTCTAGACAGAAGAACTAGGCCAGATGAATGCAAGCTGCAAGGAGACAGAACTCAATTCATAGAAGTCTGAGTAGAGAAAGTTTACTTGACAGAATAGGAAGCCTTGGAAGAAGGGGAACTTACAAGTTGAGGGTAGATGTTCACCGGTCAGGACTGATGCGGAGACTGATTCTATATGAAGTTTGGGGGTGGTGAGTGTGGTGAAAGATGGGAGCTGAATAAGGTATTTAGTGCCCTCAATAATTCATTCAACCAACCCTGGGAGTCTGCTTGTGACTGGGCCCTACCTAGCTAGAGCACTGGGGACACAGAGCTGAATCAGACAGGTTTCCTGTCTTTTTGGAGCTCGTGGTCTAAATAGTGATCATTCACTGAACTTCTGCTATGAACTTCTGCTATGTACCAGATACTCTAATCCTCTTAACAACCATAAGAAAGATGTCATTTTCACCATTTTTAAGGCAAAGAAACTGATGCTCCAAGTGGCTCACCAAGAGACATACAGATTCAGTGAGCAGTTCTGCAAAGGTTAAAAATGTCATCCTCCCTATCTCCTACACCCTCTTTCCACTACCTGAGGCTGCCTGTCATGCAGATGTTGAATACCTGGAGCCTTGAAGGCACCGGGTAGATGCCAGTGAACTTGACTTAAAAAGCTGAGGTCAGGACGCCATGGACTCCCTGTAGCACACCATGTGCTTCAGCACGAGGTTTCTCTCCAGCCATAAGGAGGGTCCAGGAGAACATGCTGAGGTCAGACCTTCCTGCTCACATGGCCAGGGTCAAGGCTGCCTTAGAGAACTTGAAACCTGACTGAGTTCCATCAGCTCCAAGAATAGCAGCTGACCCTACTCCCTCTGAGCTGGTAGCCTCCGATCAGGTTCCCAAAGTTCCCAGTAGACTCCACACCTCAACAGCAGTGAGCTTTGACCTTGAAGCTGCTCTGGGTGGTGTAATAGCAGCTATATTCACAAAGGACCCACTGCATGCCAGGGACATCCTTTAAGGGAAGTCTAAGAAGCATGAAACCCATTTTATAGATGAGGAAACTGGGGGTCAAAGATACTGAGAACTTGCTCAAGGTCAAGTAGGTAGCAGAGCAGATGCGCATCTGAACTGCCTTTGCTGGTCATTCTGCTTCTGTGAGGAGACCTGAGAAGGAGACAAATTGCATCAATTTTCAAAATGATGTTACTCCAGTAGAGCGTGGTCCAGACCCACAGAAACCCCAAAATTGAGAGCCAGAAGAAATCCTGGAGAGCATCTCCATTCACTTGAGCCTGTTTCCTTTCTTTAAGATGAGAGTCACCCACATGGCAGGTGGATAAACACAAGCATAGGTGCTGGAGTCAGGTAGATCTGAATTACAATCATGGCTCTGGCGTTTCCTAATTATAAGACCTTAGACAAATCACATGACTGCTCCATGGGGCCTGTTTTCTCAGCTATATGTTCCACAAACAGCTTTTGAGCACTTACTCTATACCAGGCATTGTTCTAGCAGCTGGGGATACATCAGTGAAAAAAGTACACAAAATCACTACCTGCTAAAGGAGATGTGAGACAGAGAGAAATACATATATATACACAATGGAATACTACTCAGCTGTTAGAAAAAAAAGATGAAGGGCCTCCCTGGTGGCACAAGGGTTAAGATGCAACCTATGAAGCAATCAGCAGCCACTGCAGCATGAGTTCGATTCCCGGCCAGCCAGGAAGTAGCCCACGTGGCACAGCAGACCTCTCCTGGCTTGCCCGCTATTCCCCTCAATCTGCCTGTTCTGTTTCCCGCTCTGTCTCTGGTGAATCCTCTCATCCCCCACATCTCTGGCCTGTATCCTAGCTCTTGTATGCATAAATAAATAAATCTTCAAAAAAGAAAGAAAAAAGAAAAAAAGATGAAATCGTACCATTTGCAGCAACATGGATAGACCGACAGAGCATTATACTTAGTGAAATAAGCCAGACGATGTATGATTTCACTTATATGTGGTATATAAAGAAAAAAAATGAGTGAACAAAACAAAAATAACCTTTTAGACTATAACACTAGTTAGTGATTAACAGAAGAAAGGGAATTAAATGGGATGAAAGGGATCATTTGTATGGTGAAGGTTAGAATTGGACTTTTAGTGGTGAACTTAATTGCAGTATAGACAGATTGTGATTTATAATGATGCACACCTGAAACATATAATATGTATATCATATAATTATTTTATATGCGTATTTGTATAGTATAAATATATATTTTTATATGTATATATTTTCTATAGTATAAGATATATACAGAATACATATATTTTATATAGTATAATTATATATTATAATATTACTTCAATAAAAATTAAATAAAATTTCAGAAAATCCATAATGACAGAAAAAACCTCAGTACTTGGGACCTGGGGGTAGGGAGGAACAGAAGAGGGATTTCAAAAGGGTCTGAGGAAACTTTGTAGGTGAGGGTCTCATTGGTATATTCATATGTAAGTATATTTCATTGCATGCTTTAAATATGGACACTTTTGTATGTTAATTATATTCCATAAAGCTATTTTTAAAATTTTAAAAACGCCTACCCCTGTTGAGTTTGAATTCTAGAGTTTTGGAAAATACCTCATTAGATTTTCACGAGGATTAAGTGGAGGAATGTGCAATGGTGTAATGTGTCTGGTGATGTAATGAGGCCTGGTAAATAATAAGTGCTCAGTTTAGTGATATAATTATTATGATGTGAACATGTCTGGTCAGTGCTCAATGAAAGAACTTTTAATTTAATTCATACCATAATTTGATACTGAATTCAGCCATTTCATTTAATAGACCAGCAAACTGAGAACACAAGGGCATGAAATGCCAAGGATTGTCTATGAGGCAACAGAAAGTTCCCAACCCCTAGCTGTCTTTGACAACTTTGTCTATGACAAAGGAAACCAGAGAGGGAGGCAGGCAGACTGAATCTTATAGCCAGTGAGGTTCATGGTCGACTGCAGCCAATTGGTTGACTCCAGAGCCCATGTGGGCTTCTCCCCTCTTGGTGCCAAATGCTCCCCACGTTTCTCAGGGGTACCGGGATCTTCCCTGGCTCAGCCTCCACATGAAAACATGACAGGAGGGGTTGAGGGTGGGGTGGGGTGATGGCGAGTCAGAAGATACAGGGTGCTACTCAGTTGGCTTCAAGACTGTGCTGCCTCTGCATTTGCACAGAGTCCCATGCTTGATTTAATGCTCCGCTATTAACATCTTGAAATTCTTAATAAATTTGAACAAGGGGCCCTCCATTTTCATTTCACTGAACCACAAAGATTATGTAGTTTATTTATATAGGTGCTGTGCTGTGAGGTGGGAGGAAGCAGCCCCTGACGTGCAGTGGTCCTGGAACTTGTCAGAGTTTTGTCGATCCTTTGGGTCAATGACTGAATCACCAAAAGATAGGAAAGAGGCCAGACCAAGCCCCACTAGCCAGATCTGGCTTATTATGACTACAAATCTTTGAGAGACTGTCATGGGTCAAGGGAGAAGACAGGTTCTAAGGAAATTTGAGGTAAAACTGGAACCCACAGAGGAGGTGCATGATCTTAGTGTGAGACTTTCCTATCAAAATGGAATCATGGGGCCTCCCTGGTGGTGCAGGGGTTAACATGCAGCCTATGAAGCTATCTGCTGCCTCAGCCACTGCATCACGAGTTCCATCCCTGGCCAGGGAGGTGGCCCGCATGGCGCTGCAGGCCTCTCCTGGCTCACCTCAACAGTGTATTTCAGTCAGTCTGCCTGTTCTTCTCGCCACTCTGTCTCTGGTGAATCCTCTCACCCCCTGTACCTCTCTGGCCTGTACCCCAGTTCTTGTATGCATAAATAAATAAATATTTGGGAAAAAAAAGAAAGCACAGTGGTCAAGAACACAGGTTCTGGAGTCATACTGCCTGGGTTCAATCCTGGCTCCATCATTTGTTAACTCTGTGACTGGAGGCAAATTGCTTGACTTCTCTGTGTTACTGTTTTATCATCTGGCAAAAGTGATAAGAATGATATCTATATTCTGGGGTTATTATTAAATGAACTTACATGTCTGAAACACTTAGAACCATGTGTGACATACACTGAATACTATATTTGTTAGTCACTGTTCATTTAATCTTGAGGACAATTCTATGGAGTAGGCATTACTTAGCATTATTACCATTTAACAAATATGTCAACTGAAGCTAAGAAGAGGTAAGTAATTTACTAATCACAGAGTTGGTTAAATGGTGGAGTTGGGATTTGGCTAGCAGTCAAGGAAGAGTCTCCCTTAGGAGTTAAGTTGGACTTCATGACCATTGTGTCCCATGCTTAGACCAGAGTAGGCATCTGGTGAGTTTTTGCTAAATGAATCAATTAATTGTTTCTTTCATTGCCAAGATTCCAAAGGAAATGTCTGCTCTAGCTGGAGGAGAATTCAAACATCCAGCTGGTTGGGATTTCTCACCATTTACTGGCCTCTGCATAATTATCAAGTATTCCCACTCTAGGCTTTATGAATTAATTGCCTGTTTGCCCCCTCCTTTTATTCTTAGGGGCACTGCCCAAGTTCCAGTCTCATCATCTTTCTGAGCTCTGAACTTAGCACCACTGTATACAATCCTGCTATCTCACATCTGCACAGCACTTCACAGAGTACAAAGTGTTTCATATTCAGTGGTTGATGGGTTTGTGTGCAGAAAGCTTGGTACTCATGCCAGACCTCTGAACATATCCCATTCTACCAGGGTGAGCTGCCCCAAGACCAGGGCAGACTACAAGGGAAAGGGTATACCGTTGGGACACTTGGGGGAGGTCAATGAATTGTTCCTCTCCGGTGGTGCTTGGGAATTTTCTGAGCTAAGGAGTGGACTGAAAGGACAAGGCCCTCACCATACAGTGTTCATGCCCACTCATGCTTAAAATCTCAATTGAGAACCAGTGCTTGGGGGAAATTGTCTGAAGGCAAGCTGTCCCTCAGCTCTTCTAGAAGTTTAGAAAGAATCCCTTCATAAATTTGTAACTCCAGAGGACTGGGATCCTAAGCCTCAGGCCTGTCACAGAATACATTTTTCCCAAATTACCATGAGCTTATGTCCAGAATTGCTATATGACATACAGTGGAGTATGTATTGTTAATATCTATATTAACAACAGTGAGAACAAACAGAGAGAACTTACTGCATGTCTGGTACTAAGTGCTTTGTAAATATTAACTTAATTCCTCAATAGTCTAGTGAGATAGGCACTATTTTTTATTTGACTTAAAGATTTTATTTGCTGTGAGTAAAAAGAGGGGAGATAGAAAGAGAACAACTTGTAATATACTAAATATTATTTCATTCATTCATCACATGCCCCAAGATGAGTATGTCATGGGAGAAGTAATCTGCTGTTCCCTCTGTTGGTATCAGTTCCTACTTGCCTCATAAAATCCTCAGTGTGCACATTTTGCTACATTGAGTGTGCCCAGTATTTTAAAGGCCATGCCTGACCCCCAAGCAAGCAGATCTCTTCATCAGATACCCCATCAAAGAAACAGAGGAAAAATTGGCTGTGTTTTAGAGATGGGTCTATACTTGACTTGCGAGGATTAAAGGATCTCCAAGGAAAATTTTGACTATACATAATTTTTTAGAACTTTACCTAGGTAAACTTTGACTGAACTGTAACTCACAAATAAGGTGACCAAACAAACATCTTTGTTTATCTGTAACTAAAGGGGTTTCCGGGAACTAGACTTTCCACCTAAAACCAAGAAAGTCCCAGGCAAACAGGGATGAATTGGTTATTATTTCACAAAGCACATTTTCTAGTCCATGGTAAGGGCCCTGTTAAGGCTACTGTTCATTAGATCATTCATTACGAGAATATCAGGAGAAATTCTTGTCTGGTCTTCATACCAAGAATAGTTGTGCCTCCCCTAAGGAGTAAGTGGTTTGTTTTTATCTTTTGAACACTGTGCATTGTGTAAGTGAACAGGTTTCCCTTTTTGCCTTGGCTGCTGGAAGTCTTAAAGCTAATTATGTCGGACACAAATTTAGCTGTGTAGGTCACTATGTTCTGCACTTTTTGCATCGTTCCAGCCTCCACTTTGTCCCTAGCTCCCCCACCCCATCTTTTCTTGTCCTATCTTAAACTTAATGATCTTGTTTTAACCTAAATGTATCTCTGCTTCAAGGCAGAGTAAAATTAAACAATTGTTAACTTAGAGAGTATTGACCCTGTTGACAGTCTTTGAAAATCTGAAACGATATGCAAAATTTATATGTATATTCACATATACACATGGCTTCTTGGGGTGAGGAAGTCATACATTTTAATGATTTCTTTTTTCATACATTTTAATGATTTCTTAAAGGAGTCTGTGTTTCCCAAAATACTGAGAGTCATTGGTATAAAAGAACCAAAAACCAAAGAAATGCTTTTAGTAGAAGGGAGTAGAAGGTTGGAGTTTTGATTGTAGTACTGGTGTTTTAAAATGTTGGAGCAATGATACGGAGGAATGTTGGTGGGGTGGAACACTAGACTGGCACAGAGAAATGTTGGTGGGATAGAATGCCATCCTCCTCAGTGGAAAGAAAAGGGAACAGAATGTGGTGTATTAGAACATTGGTATGTTGTGGAATGTTGATGTAAGTGGGTCCTTAGAATAACTCCTTTCTAATGTCTTGGCATCCTCTTGCTAAGTGGCACCTTAGGGTTGGCCCTCTATCAGCTTCATTCTCTAAATCTCTCACATCCTCTAAGCTGTAAGAGTCAAGTAAAGATCCAATTGGATGTTAGAGCCGCTTGCTAATGTCATCTGACTGATTCATGGAGTTTTCTCAATTTCTCACTGAGATGCCTAATTTTTTTCTGACTTTAGCCACTCTCCTTTGCGATAGGTCTCAAATACATTGCAGACTTAGATCCCAATAGACTACCTTGTCTACTTCTATGCCCTTAGTGTCCAGAGGGCAACACTATGGTTTCTCTAGGGTGGCCTAGCTAAGCTTCTGGCCAGAAGCTGTCCACAAATGGTGCTATCATGGCTGGAGTTCAGCTTCTGGGGATGTGGAACTAAAGACAACTCAGGCTCCTTGGAGTTGGTCTGGAACAAGGGAGACCAGGTAAGACTTAGCTGAGAGTGAGTTGAGGCTTCATTACCAGAGGACCCAATTGCAAAGATCAAATTCAGGATTGGGGTAGAACAGAAACTGATATCCCTCAGCCTGGCATTTAGAGTGGGAATAAATAGAGGAGTTGGAATGGGTACTGCTTCCTGGATGTCCTCTCCTCCTTCCCTCCATCCCTTCATTCAGTTAGTTAACAGTTGCTGAGTCTCTCTGAGACACACATGTCCATACCCTATCTGGAAGAGACTGGCACATAGAAAATAACAATCCAGTGCAGTCAGGGCTGTGACATAGGGAAGCTGGAGGGGCTGTGGGAGAGCAGAGTAAGTTCCAACACTGTGTGGGAGTCAAAAAAATTTCCTAGAGGAATGCTATCTGAACTGACTCTGAAAATTGGGAGGCGTGGGGCACATCTGTGTGGTGGGCCAAGGCACATGGAAATTCCCCAGTGTCTAGATATGGGCCTCAGATCAAGGTGCTAATGAGCTCAGACTGTCCCATTCTTTGGGCCACACAAGTTTCATCTGTCCAGGTCTAATATAATTGCCTTCAGGCCCTGCCCCCATCCCCAGCTACTCCAAAAGCCTACAAATTTAAGTCTGTTGCAATCAATTCAACCAGGAGAAAATAATTGACTCAATGTTTGAGACATATCTTGATGATGAGAGAACAGGATTTTCTGGAGGTGCAAAAACTTCTCACCTCCCAGCCATCCTGCTGTCATATGCTTTCTTCTGATCCCACACCTTAACCAGGCCCTTACCTTAGCAGCTGCATGAATCATGCTCCCCAACTGTCCATCTTAGTTACTTTAGCTTTAAAATTTGCTCCATAATGGTATGGGGAATGCTCACCAAATTGGGAGGCGAGAGAACTGCATTGAGTCTTAAGCAAACTTTGTACAAAAATGAACAATGATGTAAATATATATATAAATACTAAGAAAAAAAAAAAACCCGAGTCTTGTACAGATGGCATTATGCGAAGTTGCCAGTGTACTTCCTCTCTCTAGGCCTCAGCTTTCCCATCATTGTAAAAGGGAAGAGGAGGCAAACATTGCCAAAGGCCTCTTCCTGTCTTGACTTTCTCTGTGTGTGTGTGTGTGTGTGTGTGTGTGTGTGTGTTGAATTATGGATGTGCTGTTCTCAGCCTGCTCCTTTGAAACAGAGGCTGTGGAAAGAGTGGACTTCATACAGGAGATGTGATTTGGGCTCTGACTTGCTTTGTGAGCCTGGGTTGATCAAAAACCACTCTGAGCCCCAGTTATCTCATTTGGCAAATGGGGTTGAGGCTCCAGTGGACTGAATATGATAAGATGATGGTGATGGTGGTGACGACGACGATGGTGATAATGATCTGTGTGCATAGCAGTTAATCTCTTGGGTTAAATGTGAACAAGTCTTTGAAAGCCTGTCCCATGGCTGAGCAAACATTCCTAGTGGGAGCTTTACTAAGGAGAAAAGGGAAATCATCTCTGCCGACAACCTGTATTTATTTGTTTCTTCCATTCCTGTGAAGAGGGAGTTAGTGTACCCTCTTTTTTTTGTGGGACCCTCGCTGGTGGCCGGGGTTCAAACTGGCTCTGCAGAGGCTGCGGGCAGCCTCGCAACCCAGCGCTCAACCGCTGCGCTACCAGGGGAGGCCCAAGTGTACCCTCTTACTAGCTAGGTGACCAGTAAATAAACATCTCAGGGACTCAGTGTCTTGATCTGTAAAAAGTAGTATGACCTGGCTCAGGACTTCTGAAGGCTATAGTGGACATGGACTGTTTTTGGAAATTCAGCATCCAAGCACTTTATTCAGAGGAATTCCAAAACAATGTGGAAGTCAAAGGGGACAGTAATTCTTCCAATGAGCCCCTGGCATGGGAACTGGGTTAAGTTGGTATCCCATCTAGGCCACGAGTCTGGTGAGATTTAGGCAGAGCAGTGAAGACAGAATTTAGGTGGTTGCAGTGGGGACATGAGACCAGCAGTGCAGGTGAGCAGCAAGGTGCTAGGTGACTCCAGGTGGAGTCTGTCCTAAACAGGCAATTCCTGTGGCAGGACTTTGGCTATGTCCAGGTGCTCCTGATTCTTGTCTAGCTCTCCAGTTTCCCCATTATTTCAGTGAACATTCAGTAGTCTTCCTGCAAAACCCCTTTTTGCTTAGTTTTGCCAGAGATGATTTCAACTGTTGCAAATGAGAATCTTGATTGGTACAGAGTAAATCATGTAACATGTCAGACACAGTGCCTAGTATATGGTAAGCACTCAAACACGCACACATACACACTAAGGTTTAAAGAAGTAAAAATGACTTGTCTGAGGTCATATTGCCAGGCAGTGGTGCTGGTACAGGACTGACCATCATCATCTTAGCAGTGCACTGTATTTTGATATTATAACACATAGCTGTTTGTAGGGTAAGGTAAAAGGTATCAGGCTTTTCTGCCCTCCCGCCATCAGCATAGATGAGGGAACCCTGTGATCCTGAATGCATGCCTGATGGCGGGCACCTGAAGTGGGTACACCTGCACTAAGACTGTGCTTTTAAGGGCAGCGTCACAGGGACGCCAGAAGCTGAGAAAGCAGCAGCAGAAGCCGAAGAGAAGACGAGATCACCAGAGAGCCCAGATAGAGTGAGGATTTGCTGGGGGCTGGGAGGCCTGCCAGCCTCCTAGCACCCCTGCCTGCCATATGCCTGGTGAACCCCAAAAAGACCTGCAAAAAACCCACTGAGGACTCTGACTCCTCCTTTACCCAGTCTGCTGGATCAGAAAACCTGCACAGTGACCTTCTTGCCCTTACAATTGGCGTTAGTCAGCAAGATGATCCATGCAGACGGGTATATGGAGCCCTCCAAAGACCTGGAGGGACTAAGGAGTAAAAGACTGTGACGACGCTGTAGGCGCCATGGTGGCACAGAAGGTGGACAGTGTCCAGGATCTACGGGATAAGATCTCACCCGGAGGAGGAGAAGGAGATGCCCAAGAGAACCAGTCAACGACACCTGAAAGGACCAGCCAACGACCCCTGAGGCAGCAGAATCGTCGGGGAGGAGTGGACAGCGATTCAGAGCTCGCCGGTACTGACGCAGGGAGAGGCCAACGGACTTCGACTGCTGGACATGGACTGATGGACTCGGACTGACAATCCCACCAGAAGGCAGAGGATCTTGCAGGTTGATATGTTTTGGGGCCCTGGGGGTGGAACAGTTTTGTTTGTAAACCCCAGGAGATGGGAATCTGGGGGTGGCCAGTGGGCCTTGATGGCCAAAAGCAGCCTGTGTATGCCCAGCAGCCAAGTGGAGGAGAAAAAAGCCAACTGAGAAGGCAAAAGCTGGTGCTGATGCTAAGTTTGGGAAGCCCTGAACAGCTGTTAAGCAGCCTGAGTATGCTGAAGACCTGTGAGTCTCGTAAAATCACCTGTGGGTGATGCCCTGCTCGTTGTCGAGTGAGGGTGAGGAGCTGAGGAACCCGTCCTTGGGGGACAGGTGGGGAACGTGGCTTGGGGTGGAGCCCAAGCCAAAGAGGGGACCTGAAAGAGGCCGAATGTAGAATTTGGATCCCCAACCCATATGCTTGTGCAGTGGGTTGGCCTGAATGCAGGGGTCTGTGAGTCGCATTGGTGGCTATGAAGGCCGAGTGTTGGAGCGACAGCAGACAGAAACCCTGAGGGTTGGTGATTACCCCCAACAGAATAGAATCGCCAATCCCAGAGTCAGTGCATCCTGGGGGTGGATGCGGTGTGTGTCTTGTAGCCGAGACTACAGCCAGAGAAGGCCAGGAAACCTGATAGCTCCTGGTGTGATATAGTAGATGCTGTGAGTGGTTCCCCACCCTCGTATGAGCAGTGCCTTCAGCAGCAGATTTGGTGGCTCATCTGCTGGTACCAGTAATTGTCTTTTGCACTAGGTTGGGGTCCTGCCTGGACTTATTTGTGTTCTGTTGTATTTTGTTATATTGTGATGTATTTGCTTTTGTGGGCCATGGCTGCATTGTTTGTTTGCTTAGAAAATTGTATATATATGCAGACTATAAGGCAGAAAACCCTGAGGGGGTGGACTGTAGGGTAAGGTAAAAGGTATCAGGCTTTTCTGCCCTCCCGCCATCAGGATAGATGAGGGAACCCTGTGATCCTGAATGCATGCCTGATGGCAGGCACCTGAAGTGGGTACACCTGCGCTAAGACTGTGCTTTTTTAAGGGTGGCGTCACAGGGATGCCAGAAGCCGAGAAAGCAGCAGCAGAAGCTGAAGAGAAGCCGAGATCACCAGAGAGCCCAGATAGAGTGAGGATTTGCTGGGGGCTGGGAGGTCTGCCAGCCTCCCGGCCCCCCAGCACCCTTGCCTGCCATATGCCTGGTGAACCCCAATAAAAGACCTGCAAAAACCCACTAAGGACTCTGACTCCTCTTTTACCCGGTCTGCATGGGATCAGAAAACCTGCACAGTGGCCCATTCCTGCCCCTACACTGTTGAACAATTGATTGTTGATAAACTACTTTAAAAGTCCCAAAACATCAAATGAGGCCCATGGGACCAAAATACTTTTTTTTAAAAAAAGATTTATGCATATAGAGCTGGGGTATAGGCCAAAGGTGCGGGGTAGGGATGGGGGGTGCATGGGGGTGAGAGGATTCACCATAGACAGAGTGGGGAGCAGAACAGGTGGATTGACTGAAATACACTGCTGAGGGGAGCAGCGGGGCGAGACAGGAAAGGTCTGCTGCGTCATGTGGGTCACCTCCTTGGCCAGTGGCAGACTGTTTCACAGTGCTGACGCTAATCCCCTTGCACCACCAGGGAGGCCCAAAATACTCTCTTTAAATAAAGAGGAGGGGCCTCCCTGGTGGCATAGGGGTTAAGTCTCTGTGCTATCACCTTATTACTGCTACAGCCTGAGTTTGATTCCTGGCCAGGGAGCTAACCCACATGGCACAGCTGACCTCTCCTGTCTCGCCCCTGCTCCCCTTAGCAGCGTATTTCAGTAAATCCACCTGCTCTGCTCCCTACTCTGTCTCTGGTGAATAGTCTCACCTCCCCCTACTCCCCACCCCAGGGACAGTGCACTAGTGTTAGCTACCATATAAACTCGCATGTCATATGCTGCCACATCTAGTGAAGCAGCCCCATCTGAATAAACGGATACCTGGAGTGCTAATGACCTGTGTGAGTCAGCAGCTGCATCTGAGGCCATTAGGGAGGGAACACCATGTACCAGAACCTGCAGAAAGAAATGCTCCTGCAGCCACCCCACTGATAGGGGTATTGGGGGCAGGGTAGAGGGCTGGTGTTTGTGATTTAGGGTGAGAGGGGACAGGTGGACTCATTCTAAATTGGGGCCTCCTCTGCTGGATATGCTAATCAAGGGAGGTTTTGGTTCCTGCACTGTTGGTAAAGTGGTTTAATTGGATCTAATGGAAGAAAATGTGTGATGAATATGGATAATACAGGCAATGAGGTCCCAGGAAAACTGGCTGGAGGATGAGTAACAAGCTGAAAACAGGTCTGATGGCACCCTCACTCCCATGGGTGAATACAGATGATGGATAGCAGGGACATCCAGGACAGCTGCTTCTTCCCAGGGGCCTAGGACCCTCCTGCTGACCTGGATCTCCAACCTGCCTGGCCATCAGATCTTGCCTTCCTATTTGTATGGAATCAGAGAACATCACACTCACAGGATTCTGGGATTAGACTCAGGCTCAGGCTTCTAGAATCTTAGCCCTTTACTATCACATACGTTAGTTGTGGATAATGTCAGACTCGAACAATTTGGCTATTGGAGGCCCTTGGGAAAAACCTTAGAAGATTCTTCTTCAATCTTGATTTAATAACAACAAATGACATCTGTTGAGCACATCACAACCACCAAAGGATTTCACATCTGTACAGCCATCACACAGGAGTGGGTGGTATTCTAGCTTCAGGTTAAGTAATGTGAAAAAGATCAAAATATGCTGTTTGGGACTGGAATCCAGCTTTGCAAGATAAATTCTATTTTAAATATGCCAAGGTTTTGATACCTTTGTCTTCTAGAGTGATAGAAACACTTTTAACCATTTGGTATAATGTGTCCAATTGTTTGTAAAATCTGCATGGTTGTGTACCATTTTTCTTTATGTGTTCTGGCTTATCAATGCTCCAAAGTGAGATTATCTCTGTTGCATCAGCATCATCAGGGTGGGAACACTCTGCCATAGCTTTTTGGCAGGTTTTATCATCCAGTGACTATTTTCAGTTCACAAAGGACTTCAACAACATATCCAAGAATAGATTTAAAGTCACTAAATGTAAAGACTGAACTTCAAGTCACTCTAGGTTTAGTCAGAACATGTTCTGATTTTCTTAGAATAAAAAAGTTAAGCTAAGAAAAATGCAGAAAAGAAAAAGGAAAATAAGCGTCTGAATAGGAGCGCATTTTCGCCTGCAGGAGTGGTTGAAGTCAAGGCCAGGTGCGCTTGGGGAGGAAATTTGGCTTGGGAGGAAATTTGGCTTGGGATTCTGCCAGTAACAGGCTGCTCCTAGTGTGGGGTAAATCCCCCTCCTCTCGGTCTCAGTTTCCCCGATTTCAAATGGGGGTAATAATTCCTGTCTTGGGAAAGTTGGGAATTTATCAGCCCTGGGGGAGATTTGCAGCTACAGGAGAAAAGGCTACGAGATGGCGAGGGGGGAAGGGTGCACAACAGCAGGGAGCTGCGAGGGGCTTACGGTGTCCATGGTAACGCACTGCAGCCGGCAGAGAAGGCGGGGTTTGGGAATCCGGAGCTGGAGGTTTTGAAAATGAAGGTTTCACAAAGAAAACTGTCTCCTCTCTGGAGAAAAGTCTCCTCGGAGCTGGAGCTCTCTGCTCTAAGAACAGCTCCCCTGTCCTCTGTTACAGAGAGAGGGAACAAGGCCCAAAAAGAAGACCAGTCACTAGCAGGGTGGGTGTTTGACCCCAGCTGTCCTGACTGTAATCAATACCCCTTTCTGAACGGGAAGGTTTTTTCTCTGAACCTTGGTTTTCCCAGCTGTATAATGTCACTGGACAAGGGCAAGGCACTGTGGGCCCTACATTCCCATCCCATCCTCCAACATCACAGGGGGATAAGCTGGGAGTATGCTAGCGTTGTCCACTACTCCCCCCGCTGGGAAACAGAGGGATGAACTAAGGGCCTAGCTTCCAAACATGAGAGACTCCCCACAGTGCAGAGTCTAGGGGTTTACATAGGTTTAGAACTGGGATTTGAGAACAGAAGAATTCAACTTTATTGGCTAGGAAAACAAGGATTTCTCTGACTTGGCTAAAGTCCATTTGTCTGTCTGAGTGTGTTCCATTTATTATTGCTGCTGTGAGCACCAATCCGTGCAGCTCAGTAGTCACGCAGGGGTTGTGACTATGTCCAAGGTTAGCACCTCATGGGGGCTGTGTGCCTGCAGCTCCAGTTTCAACTGGTTAGGTCTCAAGATCTGTAACTTCTTTCTTTTGGGTCTACAACTCCTTTCTTCTGTAATAGCCAACTTGATGAGCTGTAAAAAGATAGCTCAGGAATGCATAGCCTGGGGGAAATTGAGTAATAAAAATGAGGCACCAAGGGAATTTGTGGCATAAATGTCCAGGCCTAGAGTCATCAGGTTTTTTAATTTCTTGTTTACAAGCCTGATTTTAAAAATGGCAACAGCAAAGTTCTGTCCTTAAGAACTGCCCTGTTCTTGTCCAGGGACCCTTCTTGTCTCAAGACAAGTGAAAGGAGTAGACCTCTGGGAGCCCAGAGAGTACTCATAGTGTTCAATGGAGCTATTAGCAAACACAGGAGGTGGTGAACACTGAGATAATTATCAAGCAGGCTATGAGGCATAGCACTGTTGGATTCGGCTCTGGGTCCTCCCCTTCCAACAAATGAGGAGGCCCAGAGTGGACATGTGGTATTTGTGGGATGAATATTTGTGCAAATGGATCCATTCATTCCTTTGTTCCGAGAAGTTTAAAGAGCACCTACTAGGTAGGTCAGCAAAGGGCTCACTCAGTGAGGGCTGGCATGCTCCACGGTCTGGCTAAGAGAGAGGACTCTAGGGCCTACATGCATGTCCCGGAACTTCCTAGCCAAGCACAATGTCTCCCATCCCTAGCCTCAGGAAGGATGGTTTCATTCTCAAGGTTCCTGCTGGGTAGTGAGGCAGGCAGGTTGGTCAAGACCTTTCCTTGGAAAAACCCAAAGAGTTCTGTCGAAGAAGAGGGTTGGGCAAGTGGTCCTTGCTGGCTTCTTCTAGGAAAGTCCTCTTGGTTTTTTGGTTTTCTTTTCCAGCTAGTGTATTGGAGTTTATTGGTAAGACCTCTTCTCCTGGTAAGACAAAAAGAGCACTGAACACAAGGTCAGAGACCTAGGTTCAAATTCTTCTTACTTTACCTGCAGCTCAATTTGTGGCCTTGGGAAGATTGTTTCCTTCCCTGGTCTTAGTTTGCTAGGAAAAATAAGGGGATAGTGATCATCATAGTGGTGTAGTGAGAATCAAACAGGAAATGAATATGAAACCCTTCCTATTGCCTCACCAACGTCATATTTATTATTTACTGTGAACCAAGCATTTTACAAATATTATTTATAATCTGAGCAACAATCCTGCTGTGTTGGTATTTATTATCCAAATTTAATGTACAAGGAAACTGAAGCTCAGAGGAGAGGAAAAATTTGTCAATGTCAGATAGCTAGGAAGACACAGAGCCAAGATCCAGATCCAAGTCTTTCTGCCCAAAGTTAAACAGCAGATCCATTGGCATCTTCATTCCTTCACCAAATCATATGTATTGATCATATACCTTGAGCTAGTTGGCAGCTGGGTATATATTAAGGAATATGACACTCTCAATCAGGGTACCAAGAAAAAATAGATGACATTCTCAAATTAGGAAATTTGAGATTTTTTTTAAGATTTATTTTATTTATGCATACAAAAACTGGGGTACAGGCCAGAGGTATGGTGTGGAGGTGAGAGGAATCACTAGAGACAGAGTGGGGAGCAGAACAAGCAGACTGACTGAAGTACACTGCTGAGGGGAACAGCAGGCAAGATGGGAGAGGTCTGCTGCCCCATGTGGATCAGCTCCCTGGCTGGGGATTGAACTCATGCCTCAGTGGCTGGCAATAGCTTGATAGTAATGAGACTTTAACCCCTTGCACCACCAAAGAGGCCCAGGAAATTTGAGATTTTTAAAAAAGGGATTAGTTCATACAGGGGAAAGGACTAGGGTAATAATCCAGGCAAAGTAGAAGCACAGGAGACTGAGATGATGGTGCACAGGTGTTCTGGGGTAGGAAAGTCCATGGGAACTACACCTGAGGGGGTGGGGGGAAGCAAATATTGTTTAAAAATGAACAACAATATAAAAAATAAAAACACAAACAAAAAAAAAACAATAAGTATTTATTGCTCATGACTATGCACTGGCACTTTGGGCTGGGCATAGCTGGTGGCTTTCTGAGGGTCTTCCCTGGGGTCACACATGTAGTTGCAGTCATCTGGTAGCTCTGCTGGGAGCTGGTGGGTCTCAGGAGACTCAGTGGGTAATCCTCCAGGGGACTATTCCCTTCTTCTTGACATAATGACACTGAATTCTAAGAGGACAGTAGAGGAAGTTGCAAGGTGTATTGAGGCCTAGACTTAAGAGTAACACAAAATTACTTCTGTCACTGCTGTCATCAAAACAGATCACAAAGTCAGCACAGAAACAAATAATGGGAAAACAGTCCACCTTGATGGGAGGGGTGGCAAAGTTACATTGCTCTAGTGAAAAACCATGTAGGAGGTTAGTATAATCTATCTTAGCGATAAACCATCTTTCCATTTATGAATAAATAAATTGTAGCCCTTTCCACCCTATATTATAAGCTCTATTTAATGTGTCACCCTTCCCCCAATAGCCTGAGATCTCTCTAAGTGCAGGAATTGTGACTGATTCTTTCATTTCTCTATTCTTGGAGCTCAGGGCAAAGCCTGGGACACAAAGGATATTTGGTATATGCTGAATGACTATGACTGGGGGCAGAGCTGGTAGAAGGCCTACATGTCCAAAACCCTTGGAGCCATAAGTGGTACCCTTAAAATATAAGATTGGCATTACACAACACTTCTTCTACCTTATTGAGACACTTCAGATATTGCCATGGTCCATTTAGGTCAAATTTAACTCTCAATTTCTCCACAAAGACTGATATAAGAATCATTATAACTCTCCTGGACTTTAGCATAGATTGGCCTGTGTTGTCAAACTCTCTGCTCTCTAGAAACTCCATGAGTCAAGTCTTTTCCTCAGCCCTAGTGATGAAATCCCTAAAGGTAGGGCTGTATCTTCTATTCTGAAGGGTTAGGACCTCAGGGCTAAAGTGCTAAACAGGGCTAAACCCATAGACTGTTCTCAGTCATCACTCCCTGAGTGGGGCCATCTACTCTGGGTGATCCTGTGAGATATGGAGAAGACAAGTAGGGAGCCATTCACACCCTTGTATGTGCTCCCCACAGCTCCGTGGGACAGAGGAAGGCTCTGGCCTATGCATTGGGCCTCGGTTGTCCCATACTCTGGTCCCCAAGCTGACTGGATACAGACCAGAACAGTGTCACAAATGGCATTTGAATGTCCTCCTCCTCCTAACAAGAAATGTCCAGAGCCTGAGCATTTCTTGTGGGCATAGGAGCCATTGCTGTCCTTCAGACCTTTGAGATTCCAGGAACCAAAGGGGCAGATGCTCATAGACTCTAAAGACAGAGCCCTTGGGTGGTAAACTTCACTTCAGTGTTATGAACAATGGGTGAACAAGATATCCTACAAGGTGCCTAGTTCTTTTTCACGGTTCCAACCTTTTCCTGTGGGTTCCACTTGCCTTCAGGATAAAACCATGCCCCTTGATATGGCAAAGGTTTCAGGACTTTTATTCCTCTCCAACTCCATCTCTCAATAATCCCCACCTTGATTCTAGTGTCTCTAAAATGAACTACTTCTTATTGCCTAAAATCACCCTATGCTCTATTTTAGCTCTGGGCCTTTGCATTTACTGTTCTCTCTGACTTGAATACTGTTCCCTATCATCTGTCTGTGGGTCCTGCAAGACTTAATTCAAGCACTTCCTTTAAGAAACCTTTGGCTGGGCTAGGTAGTGGCACCTCATTTAGCCCAAATTGTGGCAGAGAATTGTCAATCAAAATTGAATGAACAAACAAATGTGAATATTTGAGGAGGAACAGGAAAGCCACATAGCAGGAGTGTTATAAAGGTGAGTGGAAGATTCAAATATTTCCAGGCTCTAAGACTCAGCTGCTCTCTAATTCTTGGCTGAAAAGTCAGACTTGTGCTCCCTTCCATCTGGAGGCCACTCCCCGGCCAGCCACCACCTCCCCATGCCCTCTGAGTGTTTGTTCGTAGGCAGGCACACACGCATGTTCTGAACATAACGGGGAAAGCAATTTACAAGAAATAATTGCCGGTCGATGTGCGCTTGGGAGCAGCGGTGAGCTCAGACTATTTCTGTCTGTGCATCAGCCCACCCAGCTTCCTTCTTCCTAGCGGCCCTGGGGGAGGGGGCACCAACTGCACAGGGTGGGCAGTTTATTTCCAGCCCTGGGCTCAGATAAGGCAACCCCAGTGAGAACTAGCTCTGAGGATTGATTGAATTCAAAGGGAAGAAGCTGAATATGGGGGATGGGGAGGAGCTGGATGGGACCTGAGGGGTGTAGGTTAGCAAAGGCAGCACATACAGTCTCCTTTCCACCTAGCTCCACCCCATCCAAGCGGCTTCTGCTAGGGAAATTCTAACAGGTCCACAGAGCCCCCACTCAGTGTGAGGTCTCCTCCTAACCTCCCCAGCTCTGAGTCTTCTTTGTTTTTCCTGGCCAGTTATGCTCAAAGGGTGGTCAGGATCACCTGGAACTAGTTAGAAATGCAAATTCTGGGGACATGCTCCAGACCTACTGAACCAGACACTCTAAGGGGGTGGAGAGGGGGCTCAGCAATCTGTGTTTTAACAAGCCCTCCAGCTGCTTCTAATGTGGGCTAAAGTTTGAGAACCACAGCCTTAGGCCATTGATGACCATTTGAGTTTTCAGAATTTACAGATCTCTCCCCAGATCAGAGCCATGAACAGTGTAAAGGCAAGGTGTAGGGTAAAGAAAATGTCAGGCTTTTCTGCCCTTCCGCCATCAGGATAGATGATGGATCCTTGTCCTGAATGCATGCCTGATGGCGGGCACCTGGAATAGGGTGTGGGCATAGGTAGATGGGATTCAGCTGAGCTAAGACTGTGCTTTTAAGGGCGGCGTCACGGGGGGACGCTAGCAGCCCCAGCCAGCAGCAGCAGAACCTGAAGGAGAAGCCGAAGCAGAAGCAGAGAACGCCAGAGAGCCCAGATAGAGTGAAGACTTGCTGGGGGCTGGGAGGCTGGCAGGCCTCCCAGCCCCCCAGCCAGCACCCCTGCCTGCCATATGCCTGGTGAACCCCAAATAAAAAACCTGCAAAACTACTGAGGACTCTGACTCCTCCTTTACCCGATCTGCATGGGATCAGAAAACCTGCACTGTGCCTGGTCCTGCCCTTACAATTGGCGTATGTCGGCAAGATCCATGCAGACGGGTATTGGAGCCCTCCGAAGACCTGGAGGGACTAAGGAGAACAGACTTTGCCTGTGACGACGCTGGAGGCACCATGGCGGTATAGAAGATGGATACGTCCACGAGCTACAGGATGAGACCTGGCGTGAAGGAGACGCCCGAAAGGACCAGCCAACGACACCGGAAAGGACCAGCCAACGACACCGGATAGGACCAGCCAACGACACCGGAAAGGACCAGCCAATGACCCCTGAGGCAGCAGGCCATTGCTGAAGCAGGGAGAGGCCAGTGGACTGATAGACTGATGAACTGATGATTTTGGACTGACAATCCCGCCAGAAGGCGGAGGACCTTAGCAGGTTATGTTTATTTTTTGAGAATCTGGGGGTGGCCAGTGGGCCTAGATGGCCAAAAGCAGCCTGTTATGCCCAGCAGCCAGGTGGAGGAGAAAAGCCAACTAAGAAGGCAAAAGCTGGTACTAATGATAAGTTGAGAAGCCCTGAGTGGCTGTTAAGCAGCCTGGGTATGCTGAAGAACTGTGAGTCTCGTAAAATCACCTGTGGGTGATGCCCTGCTCATTCTTGAGTGAGGGTGAGGAGCTGAGGAACCTGTCCTTGGGGGACGGGTGGGGAACGTGGCTTGGGGTGGAGCCCAAGCCACATGTAGATTTTTGATCCCCGACCCATGTGCTTGTGCAGTGGGTTGGCCTGAGTGCAGGGGTCTGCGAGTCGCATGGGTGGCTGTGAAGGCCGAGTGTTGGAGCGACTGCAGACAGAAACCCTGAGGGTTGGCGATTACCCCCAACAGAATAAAATTGCCAATCCCAGAGCTAGTACATCCTGGGGGTGGATGCTGTGTGCCTTGTAGCCTAGACTACAGCCAGAGAAGGCCAGGAAGCCTGACGGCTCCTGGTGTGATATAGTAGATGCCGTGAGTGATTCCCCTCCCTCGTATGAGCAGTGCCTTCGGCAGCAGATTTGGTGGCTCATCTGCTGGTACCAATAATTGTCTTTTGCACTTGGTTGGTGCCCTGCCTGGACTTATTTGTGTTCTGTTGTATTTTGTTATATTGTATTTTGTTATATTTGATGTATTTGCTTTTGTGGGCCATGGCTGCATTGTTTGTTTGCTTAGAAAATTGTATATATATGTATAGACTATATGGCAGAAAACCCTGAGGGGGTGGACTGTAGGGTAAAGAAAATGTCAGGCTTTTCTGCCCTTCCGCCATCAGGATAGATGATGGATCCTTGTCCTGAATGCATGCCTGATGGCGGGCACCTGGAATAGGGTGTGGGCATAGGTAGATGGGATTCAGCTGAGCTAAGACTGTGCTTTTAAGGGCGGCGTCACGGGGGGACGCTAGCAGCCCCAGCCAGCAGCAGCAGAACCTGAAGGAGAAGCCGAAGCAGAAGCAGAGAACGCCAGAGAGCCCAGATAGAGTGAAGACTTGCTGGGGGCTGGGAGGCTGGCAGGCCTCCCAGCCCCCCAGCCAGCACCCCTGCCTGCCATATGCCTGGTGAACCCCAAATAAAAAACCTGCAAAACTACTGAGGACTCTGACTCCTCCTTTACCCGATCTGCATGGGATCAGAAAACCTGCACTGTGCCTGGTCCTGCCCTTACACAAGGCTTTTTATCAGATTCTTCCTTATAACTTCTCAGAAGGTCCAGTCCAGAGAGTGTTCAGCAAAAGATTAAACTTTATTGAAGGGAATACCAGAAAGATATGGAATCTGTCCTGTGAAAGGTCACACAGAGTCATCAGTGACTAAAGCTGCCTACCACCCACCCTCACTACACACATAAATACCCTATGCTCTCTCTGCAACAAATAATTTGCAGTTCCTGGGTTATGCAAGGCTCTCTCACTGTTTTTGAACAGGTTGTACTCTGACCATAATTTCTCCTGACCCTGTTTCACCTGGAAACTTTGACTCATCTCAGATGATTCAGCTCTGACATCATTTATTCCCCCCTCAAACTGCTTGAAGGGTCATCACTGGGCCTGCGGTTCTTTTGTGTGATTTCCTCACCCTCCATATGAAATCCTTGAGAAGCAGGAACTGTTTCTGGTAACCTACACAGGTCTGGCATAGAATAGACACCAGTGAAAGTACAATAAGTGGGCAAAGATGCTGGGTTTAGAGTGCTGAAAATAAACATATACATGCACTAGACAACAAATAAAGGAAGACCAGAAGCAAGGTGTAGCAGCAGGAATGGACACAGTGCAGGTTCTCTATGACCAAGCAGACGGGGTGAAGGAGGAGAGAGTCCTGGAGCCCTCGGTGGCTTTTGCAGGCTTTTATTGGGATTTACCAGGTTCACGGCAGACAGAGGTGCCGGAAGGCTGGCAGGCCTCCCAGCCCCCAGCAAGTCTTCATTCTATCTGGGCTCTCCGGCGTTCTCTGGTAGTCTCTGCTTCTGCTCCACTGCTCTCCGCTGTCCTGGTGGCACCATGACACCACCCTTATAAGCCCGCCCTTAGCCCAGGTGTACCCACTTACGCATGCCCATACCCTATTCCAGGTGCCCGCCATCAGGCATGCATTCAGGACGGCAGATCCATCATCAATCCTAATGCCCAGAGGGCAGAAAAGCCTGATACTTTTTCGCTTACCCTACACAAGGTCTCCTAACTCCCAGCCTAGGCACTTTTTGTGTGACTCACCCTGCCAGGACACCCCATCATGTGTCCTTGACTGGCTCAGGCTCTATGTATAGATATCTAAGACCTACCATTTCACTGTTGCCAAATCCAGCAACAGATCAGGTCATTGTCAAATGTCAAGAGCTGCTTTCAGGGGCTCCTGAATCTCCTTAATCCTTGCCTTTAGGCAAAGCTTAAGACCATCGCCTAAGTTTAGACAAGGACAATAGATGGGAGAGAGGGTGGCTATCTTGGCTGCTTTGAAATCAGCTTAATAATAAAAATTTGTTTTAAATCAATAATAATAGCTGGGCATCCCTGGTGGCCTAGGGGTTAAGTCTCAGTGCTACCACCTCAAAGGCCTAAATTCAATCCCCCACCAGGGAGTTAACCCACAGGCACAGCAGGCCTCTCCTGACTCACCCGCTGCTCCCCTCAACAGTGTATTTCGGTCAATCTGCCTGTTCTGTTGCCCACTCTGTCTGTGGTGAATCCTCTCACCCCCTGAGCCCCTGGCCTGCACCTCAGTTCTTCCATCCATAAATAATAAATAAATAAATCTTAAATAATAGTAATAACTGACACATTGTGCTTTCCATTTGTCAGCACTGTTTGAAGTACTTTGCATGGACTAAGTGATTTAATCTTTCTCAAAATATTATACCCTCTTGTATGGATGACAGAAACGAGGCACAAATGTTATCTAACAAATAAGGAAAGTAACACAATTTGAGTCAGGTGTTTGGCTTCAGAGTCCCTGCTCTTAATCACTATATTATGTTAGAAAAACCCATCTATAAATATGTTGGTCATGGTAGCACTTCCATGTTTATGATGAGTATTAAGTCTGTCATCTCATTGAACACTTGTAATAACTAAGCAGGGGAACTGATGCTCCAGGAAGACTAAGGCACTTTAGCAAGGCCACATAGTGCCAGAAAACAGCCCCGCCAAACTGTCGTGTCAGGGTCCCTGCAGGAAAAGACAGGGACAGCGACTTGAGGGAAAAGGAACTGGGGAATGAAGAGACACTGACACTGGATCAGGGTGCAAGTATCATTCTACCGAGGGTCTCAGCAGTTCTTTATTTATACATCTCGAGCAAGCCATGGGACTACAAAAGTGAGTGCTTTCAAGTAGTAAAAAAGACTAACAACGGGCCTCCCCGGTGGCACAGTGGTTGAGCGCTGGGTTGTGAGGCTGTCCACAGCCTCTGCAGCGCTGGTTCGATACCCGGTTGCTCCCGGCCACCGGAGGAGGGTCCCACATGGTGCGCAGACCTCCCCTGCCGCCCGCTGCTCCCCCTAGCAGCGTACCCCGGTCCCTCTGCCTGCTCTGCTCCCTGCTCTGGCTCTGGTGAATTCTCTTACCCTCCCGCGCTTCTGACTGTACCCAGTGCTTGTATAAATAAATAAATAAATCTTAAAAAAAAAAAAAAAAAGACTAACAACCATGGCATTTTTTTCAAAACCAGCCTAGGAACCTATGACCCCTTGCTGAGGTGATACTAGCCATTTCACTTAATTCTAAAGGTAAATACAATTACCACACAAAATGTCCACTAACAATCATTTATTTTCCACTGCCCAGTAATCATTCTGTTAATGCTAAAAACAGCAAAACAACAAAAACTTATATGACTAAAACTTAACTCCTTTACAACTGCTAAATTACTAATTAATCAAGTTATAAAATTCCTAAATCTTAAACATTAAAAAATATAATCACCTTATATATTGGTAATCAAATCCAATTACTGCTAAAATCAGAAAACTTTTTATTCCTATAATTAATCTATTCTAATTTAATAAAAGTAGTAAAGAATCAAAAAACCCAAAGAACCCCAGTGCCGCATAAGTTGCACTGAACTTTTTCTAACCCCAAGCTTTAAAAGAAAAAGGGAAACTCCTTTTACTTTCTCAAGGCTATATTTTTACCTATTGCTTCTTTATTTATCTTGTCAACTAACTGTTATTTCTAACTTCAACTATCTGTAACTTCAACTATCAATTAACTGCTATCTCTAACTGCTATCTCTAACCTCCCCATATGGTCCCTGCCTTAAAAGACCACAAATCTATGTCAAAGACTTGGCGGGGAATGTTTACAGCCTTTAGTTCCCAGAAGTTTTCAGGTGTGACATATCACTTGTTTTTGTAAGACCAAAATTTAAATCACTGCTTCCAAGCAGAAAAATACTAATTGTTTCAAAATGTACTGTTTATATCATGCAGTGCCATTGTCAACAAATTAGTTATTTCTTGTTTGGTCATGCAACATTTGCAGTTTTACTTTTCAAATATGTGTATTAACAATTGAAATATTCAGAAGAATCAGCCATAAACAAATGAGAAGAATCTAGCAGGAGTCAGCTAACGAGATTTCTGACTTTTCAGGAATCTGCCCCGTGCCTGGACCTTTGTCAGACGACATGAGTAGCATGGTTCATGCCAACATAGGAAGTGGCTGAGTTCACAAGGAGGAAATGGTGTTGGCCTATTAACCATTCATTTCTTCACTCGTTCATTCACTCTCATACATCTGAGAAATTGGATGCTATTAAACATGACTGGGCCCTGTACGCTATACTTCTCTTTCTGTTCCTTGGGAAAGGACTCATTCCAGGAGTGGGGCAGAGCTGCTGGAGAGACAGGAGTTACTTGCCTCTCAGTCTTGGGGTATCCTACATACACCTGCTACATGGCAGGAAGACCAAGTCTGAGTTCCCTGACTCCCCAGAGTAGGTGAAGGACTCCTCTATGCCTCCATAGGCCTGTGGTTGTTTGGAGTTGTTGCTGACCATTTTACCCAAGACCCATGTCTAATCTCCTTTCGGCCTACATTAGACCCACCATAGCAATATACCTGGGTCCACAGTAGGGACTGAGTGGGTTTGCTGGGAAAAGCCCTTATTTATTCCCTTACGCTCCAAAGTCCCTTTAATCATTCTCCACCCTCACTGTTCACAGAAAAGAGACTCCTGAAGAAGATGGTATAGTGATATTTATTGGAAGTTTATGGGGCCAGTCCACGTGGGTCTAGATTGGGGACAGGAGTCTCCTCAGGGCTGCCCGGAATATCACTAGCGGTTACTGTGGCCATGAAGCAATGCTGGAGGAAGGGTTTGGGGTCCACATCCGGCTCCTCTTGGCAGAACAGTCGTGGGTTCAGGAAGGGGTGACTCTGCTGGAGAGATCTCGCTCCTGACACCTCCACCAAATTGCCCATGTTCCCACTTTGGTCGTCAGGGGGCGCCTCCTCATGGTCTGGAAAACAAACTCAGGGCATGGAGCTTCCTTCTGTAGCCCTTTCCTCCCCCACCAACATCACACACCCTGGCTAGCTTCCCAAAGTGCTTACCTTGGCAGCACTGTGCTCATTTGTTTAACATTTGTTTAACAGATTTATTAACAATAACAATAAACTGGGCCTCCCCGGTGGCGCAGCGGTTGAGTGCTGGGTTGCGAAGCTGCCTGCAGCCTCCTCAGCGCCGGTTCGATCCCCGGCCACCGGAGGAGGGTCCCACATGGCGCGCAGACCTCTCCTGCCGCCCGCTGCTCCCCTCAGCAGTGTACTTTGATCCTTCTGCCTGTTCTGCTCTCCGCTCTGGCTCTGACGAATTCTCTCACCCTCCCCGTGCTTCTGACTGTACCCAGTGCTTGTATACATAAATAAATAAATAAATCTTAAAAAAAAAAAAAAACCAATATACTATATTATGGACTAAGGGCTATCAATGTTTCTCATGAACTTAAAGTTGAGCGGGGAAACAAAAAAATCATTAGGAGTTATAAAGACTTGACCTAAACCATAAACCTATGAGGTAGCTACTATGAAAAATTCATTTTATCAGTGAGGATACAGGCTCACTCCACCTCTACAGAGAAGTGCTAGGAAATCTTAAAACATGCACTATTCTCTGCTTTAAGAATAGATTCCATGAGTCTCTTCATCTACTTTATTTTCTCTCCTCCTCTTACATCTCAGCTTGAAAGGAAATTTAGCCTTTTTATTCCCTACCTCCCATTCATGACTTATTCTGCTGCAATTTACTTGATTTCTGCCCCCTTCTTAGCTTAAAATTTTTTGTCACTAAATCTCGTGGTCATTTCTAAGCCCTATCTCCCTTAACAAGCCAGGCACATTTGGCATATTTGAACATTCCTGCTTTTTTGGATAAAAAGTATATCAAGTGTTCAAGTCAGAAATGTAAATTATCTCTCATACCCTCTAATTTAAAACAATTTACCAGGCCCTACTGATGCCACGGAATCACCGCCTGTCATATCTACCTTCCATCCATTTCTCTCCATGCTCAACGCTACCATCCTAGATCAGGCTTTCATCTTCTGCCCAAACCACTGGAAGATCCTTCAGTTGGACCCCCCCTTAGGTTCATCCTTCATGCAGTAACCAGAGAGATCTTTCTTTCTGAGATTAAGTGCATCCATATACTGTTCTTTCTCAAAAGCCCTCAATGTATTCCTAATATTTCTGACACTTGAGGGAGCTTTCAAGACTCTTCATGTACTGGCCCCATCCCTTCTCTTTAGCTTTGTTACTAACCACTCTTTCCCCAAGAACTCAATGCTCTGCCACAGCTATACTTTTATTATGCCTTAAATAGATCCATTTCTTCCTTCACATCTCTGAATCTTTGCTTGTACTGTTTCTGCTGACTGGAATGACATTTTATGCCTTCTGTGTCTAGAAAATGCCAGTGCTTTAAAACCTATTGATGGGGCCTCCCCGGTGGCGCAGCGGTTGAGAGCTGGGTTGCGAAGCTGCCCGCGGCCTCTGCAGCATCGGTTCGATCCCCGGCTGCTTCCCGGCCACCGGAGGAGGGTCCCACATGGCGCGCAGACCTCTCCTGCCGCCCACTGCTCCCCTCAGCAGTGTACTTCGGTCCTTCTGCCTGCTCTGCTCCCCACTCTGGCTCTGGTGAATTCTCTCACCCTCCCGCGCTTCTGACTGTACCCAGTGCATGTATAAACAAAAACAAACAAACAAACAAATAAAGAAAGAAAGAAAACATGCCTCTATAAAAAAAATAAATAAATAAAATAAAACCTATTGATGGAGGAGATCCAGGAAAAATAGTGTTTCTGAAATCAATAGAAAGTGAATTCCAAGAAGGAAATTGTACTAGACTTTGGGGTTGGCTACTCAACATCCATTCCACCTTTTCCCACCTGGTAATAGCAGTTATTTGGGGCTGGGACTGGCTCCATCCCATCTCCAGGAATGAGACCTGATCTAAGTCACTCAGGTAATGCCGTTCCTTTGCCTCATGACTGGGTCATCAGTGCAAAGCATTTCCCAGGGCAGTGATCAGTTTAGAAGTGGACACGTGATCTAAGATGGTCTAACCAGAGTAGAACACAGGTCTTTGTTGTTTTGTTTTCTGGTGGAAAGAAATGATAGCACCCTTTTTGTCCTTCTGGCTAGATAGGAACAAACTTCATTAGTCCCAAGGACTGCTGGCAGCCAACTTACCACAATGAGAAAAGTCAGCCTGAGGAGAAAGCCAACAGAGGGCGGTACTGAGACAATCAGAGGCTGGAGCCACAAGTACAGGGACACTGTGAACATCTATTCATACCAAGCCTACAGCCTACCCTATTTTTGGACTTCTCACCTATAAAAATAAAACATTTCCTTTTTTTGTGTTTTATTTTGAATTTTCTAAGGTTAAATAATTTAATACTCATAAGAGGCTACAAAAATAGAGTCCCAGGGTCCACCACACCTCACTTTCCCTAATGATAACATTTTACATAATCCTAGAATAATTTCAAAACCAGAAAACTGGCAGTGACTGTGATATGATTATGTAAACTACCGAGCCTAATCAATTTTATTGGTTTCTACATGCACTTTAGTTTTGGTGTATAGTACTATGAAAGTTTGTTGCATGTGTAGATTGATATAACCACTGCCACAACCCATTTATAATCACACCTTCCTCCTAAACCTAACTCCTGGTAACCACTAGCCTATTGTCCATTACGATAAATGGATCTATACAGTATACTACCTTTTGAGATTAGCTTTTCTTACTCTGCATAATACCCTTAACACCCATTTGTGTTGTATGCATCAGTAGTCCATTCCTTTTTAAGGCTGCATATATTCCATTTGCCCACTAAGGAACTTCTAGGTTGTTTCCAATTTTTGTCTATTACAAATAAGATTGCTATGAACATTTATATACATATTTTTGTGCAGACATACATTCTTATTTCTCTAGGATAAACACCTAGGAGTACGATTGCTGGTTTGGATGGTATTGTGGGCTGAGTGGTGGTCTCCAAAATATCAGGTTCTGATCCCTAGAACCTGTGAATGTTACCTTGTATGGTAATGATTTTGCAGATATAATTAAATTTAAAAAATGTTTTGGGGAACCACCAACTTCCAGTAAATTGCCAAAAATGACCCACCCAAGGGGAAAGAGAAGCATCCATTATGTGTTCTGTAGGCCTTTTAGAACATGGAGTTTTTCCTTTGTCCATGGAGTTGTTCCTTTTTCCACACACATGTGAATCTACAAGAAAGCTGATATTGTAGACATCCAGGGGATGGGCACTGTTCAAAAAGAAATGTCCCACAAATGTTATCATGGCAAAACCGCTTGCAGGGAGATTCACATGACCTGGTTCCCAGACTAAGCTGATCACCTGTCTCTGATTACTTGATTGATCAAAGTTCCTCTTAAATTGTGGGACTCTGAGCAGCAGTCAGAGTGCAGGGGAAACCCTTGGGCTTCTAGGAGCTATAAAGCCTTGGCTTAGAAGGCATTTCTCATTCTGATATTACATCACTGTGCTATCTAGGGCTCGCCACTTCTCCTCTCTGGGTCTCAGTTACCACTTTACAAAGTGGGGCTGAAAGTGTGGTTAACCTCATTTTTCTCTTTCTTTTCTCTTGAATTCCATGTTTTAAAGGATTCTACCAACACAATGGACTACAGTTATTAAGCATTATTTTCCCCCATTTTGTATTTATCAAAGAACTCTGATTAGCAGGAGAGCACCCATATGAATTAATTCCCTTAAACTAATACAATTCTAGCTCAAAGAGAAACTTGGTCCCAGTAAAACCAATGAAATGTTGGAAATTGTTCAGAAGTCCTCACTGATATATTTGGGCACCCTCAGATCAGCAGAAACCAAAGCTGGGAAACTGTAGATGCTAAAAAGTTACCTCTGAGATGTGATGGCTCATGTTTTCTATCCAATTGGGAGTTAAAAAAAAAAGCCATAAATCTCTTACTTCCAGATTTTATACTTCTGTTAACGCAAACTAAAGTTTCACTCACCTCATATTTTATTTTTATTTTTTAGCAGACATATCATACTGCTGGTTTATAATGAGTTTGTGGAACCACCCTGACTTTTTTTTTTTTATTATGACTATTTCTATTTCACAGATCCAGAACTCCCATGGAATGTGTATTCGATTGCCTTTCATTTCACAGTCCTAGTCTTCCAGGGAAACCAGTGGAATAGGCAGTGATCCCACACTTGATCTTGGATAGTTCTGCCTCTTCCTTTGACTAACATATAAAGGAAGTTGTTAAAATCATACAATGGTGCCTGAGACCTAGGGGAAGGAGGTCCCATCTTTGAAATGGTGCTAGTTCTTCCAGCCATTTGGCACTTGGGGAAGAAGGAATCATAAAGGCAAATATACCGATTTATATTTTGAAGTTACATAAGAAGATTCATGTTTGGCTAAAATGTGCTAGTACAAGAATCTCTCAGATAAGAGAATGTTATCTAAATCTCTTAATAGCTTGGGGGGGGGAGGGGTTATTCTGTTATAGATAATTAACTGAGGCCCAGAGAGAGAAAGTCAACATTGACACAGCTATTTACTATTGGATCCAGGATTCACTTTCCATTCTGCCTGTTGTCAAAGCTTGGACTCTTTCCACAAAGTGAACCTTTTGGTGTAGGCTAGGAACTATGATCCAGGCTGGGGATCCAAACTCATTTAAGACATGGTTTCTATTTTTGAAATTTTAACAGACTCTTTGAGGAGACAAACATGTAAAAATTTAAGTGTCTGATAATAATTAAAATCAGAGCTGACAATTGTTAAAAGCCTACTCTGTGTTAGAGACTAACTGGCTCCTACATAAGCATCAACTTCAGTTTTCACAACTTTCTTAGTAGGTGTTATTGTACACATTTTACATAGCAAATTAAGGCTCAAGAGAAACGACTCTCACACAATAAGAGGGACAAAGCTGGGGATAAAGCCAGGTTCTCTGATGTCCCAGCACAGGTCTGTGTCTTCCCACCTTTCTCCAAGGGCCTTTTCCCCCGCTGCCCGGAGCCCTCAACCCTGAACTTGGGACTAGCCTGTGGTGACCAGCCAGGAAAGATGGTCTCATATTCTTTTCCTGCTTAGAGATGAGTCAAAGTAACTCACCACTGAGGCTGTTTGGTTCATAGCTGCCACCTCCCCAGTACCCCCAGTGTGATTAATTAAAAAGCAGAGGGATCTGAGGCAAAAAGCAGAGGCAACTGAGCCCCATGTGGAAGATGAGAGGCACTGAGGGAAACTACTTTGTAGTGAAAGGGCAGTTGTGACAGAAAAGACCCCTGGTCTTGATGGCAAAGACCTGGCCACCAATTGGCTGAGTGACCTTGGGCACAAACTGCCTCTTTCTAGGTCTCAGCACCCCCATCCCCATCTCTACAGTGAGAGCATCAGACTTGATTTCTAGAAGTCCTTTGAGGATGATGAGGACTGAATTCTTGTCCTTAATTTTTTCTATAATTTATCTCTTTTTAATTGTACCTAGGGTGGGATATCACTTCTGCACTTACCTCACTCATCTCATCTGCAAAATAGGATTAGTAAACCTGGCAGAGTAGTTGAGCAGGTTAATGGGACAGTACATTTAAAATCTTTAGCATAAGGTCTTTAGCATAGTGCCTACAACAACAGTGGAAGCTTAGTTACTCTTCTGATCAATCTGGTTCCTCACTAAATATCAGAGTAAGGAAGCTAAGGTCTTTGTTGCATCCCAAGTTTGAGGGCTGGGGTGTGATAGGACAGTGAAGAACACCTGGGCAGCAGAGGGAGCCTGTTTCTAGAAATTCTGTTCCATTTCCATTCTGCTCTTGCCAAGGCACTCCCCACCCTGCCTGTGCCTCCAAACCCAGAGATCAGGACCCCAAGGGACAGTGCAATGATCATAGGCTTTAGGGTCGGGGACATCAGAGTTGACATCCCAGCAACACATGCTCACTAGTAATGTAGACTTGGCCAATTCACTTCTCTTGGTGAGCTTTGTTTTCCTCTGCTCTAAGTCAGGCTAATGATTCCTCTACATGTTCTACTGAAGAAGCAGAAATCAAACAGAAATGGAATTCTGTGTAAAAGAAAAAACTCTGATGAATAGAAGATAGTGGGCCTGTAAACTGTCTAACATGTAGAAGTAGGGACAAGATGCTCCTGGGTTCAGAGGGAGGAGAGAACAGCACTTAATGAAGAGGGAGAAAACTAAGAGCTGAGTTTGAGCAACAAGTAGAGTGCTAAAAGCTATCATTTAGTAAAAGGTCAGGAAATGCATTTTCCACCTTAAAAATAAGAAGCAAAAAGAACAACACAAGCTTTCTCAAACCCTGGAGACTGAATAAATCCAGCTGGTGGTGGAGCACCAGCTTGTTTTTTGTCTACAGGTCAAGTGAGGAACAATAGTTCCTTTGAGTCAGAAAGGTTGAGGGTGCCGACAGGATGGGGAGAGATGAAGGGAGCAGGACACAAGCAGGAGCATCCCATAGACCCAGCCTGGCAAGAGAAAAAAAGTAGGACTTTGGGGGCAGAAAGACACATATTTGAATTCCAGCTGCACAATTTATAAGCTATAATCACTTGAGTAAGTCATCTAAGCTCTCTTAGACCAAGTTTTCACATCTGCAAAATTGGTGATAATAACACCTACCTCAACTGGGGTAGTTGGGAAAATTAGATGAGAGAGTGCACATGAAATTTCAAATAATGTCTGGTACATAGTAGGGGCTTCCCTTTCACAGCACAGGAATAAGGAGAGTAGTAGAGCTGGCTCTGTCACTCACTAGGTGACTTTGGACCTCAGTTTCCTCATCTGTAAAATGGAGGTAATAGATAAGTGCTTTGCTCATTTATTGTGAAGAGTGAATGAGATGGTCTATTTAGAGTCAGTTAATTCTTTTTTTCTGTTGTATCATATTTCTTTATTCCTCTGCTGATGAACACTTAGTTTGTTTCCAATAGGACAAGTCAAAATGATATCATCATTGGGCCTCCCTGGTGGCGCAGCGGTTGAGCGCTGGGTTGCGAAGCTGCCCACGGCCTCTGCGGCGCCGGTTCAATCCCCGGCTGCTCCCCAGCCACCGGAGGAGGGTCCCACATGATGCGCAGACCCCTCCTGCCGCCCGCTGCTCCCCTCAACAGTGTACTTCGGTCCTTCTGCCTGCTCTGCTCCCCGCTCTGCTCCCCGCTCTGGCTCTGGTGAATTCTCTCACCCTCCCGCGCTTCTGACTGTACCCAGTGCATGTATAAACAAACAAATAAATAAATAAAAACATGCCTTTATTAAAAAAAAATGATATCATCATTGCAAGTCTCCTAATGCAACTATTTCTGTAAGGCACAAATTTGAAATGGAATTACTGAGTTATAGGGGATATACATTTTTAATTCAAATAGATATTGCCAAATTGCTCTACAAAGTTATATCAATTTATATTCTTACCAGCAGTATATGAAAGTATGCATACCCTATTACCAACCTTCTCATACTTCATGTGATCCATTTCTAGATTTTGCAATGCAATTGTTTAAGAAAGGATATGTCATTCTTATATTGCATTCTCTTGATTATTAGTAAGGCTGAGGAGATTTTTGTGTGTACTTTTGGGCTGACTACGTTTTTCTCGTATGTTTAAAAGTGTGTATGTGTGTATAGATGTAAATATCTATATCTATATCCATATATCGATATATTATGAATATACTTATATATTTTACAGTCAAATGATCTAGCACTGGTATACCCCAACATATATATTCTGGATATCACTAATGTCTCTATTTTATATATAGTTGATTTTCTATTACTTGCAGTAGTTGTTTACAAAGTCACTGAAAACACTTAATTACAGAATACTGACTCATTGCTCCTAGGGGAATCATAAAGTTAGGTTTCTATGAACCTTTGGTCACAAAATTTTTGTCAACTGATCAATGCATAATTTTGCTTTTTGCATGTATTTCTGGTGAAATACATATTATTGGTTAGTACATATTAGTACTAACGTAGTACATATTATTGGTTCATTAACATAGAAATCATAACTAACAGCACAATAACTTCTACTGTTATGTAACATGTGTTTTGTAACACATGTTTTCTCCACAAGCCACATCTCAGACTTGCACTTAAAACCACTGCAAAGTACTCCTGCACTGTATTTGGGGGCCATTTAAAACTATGATATTACCAATAAAAAGGGGGGGGGAAATCATGGATTAAATTTACCAAGAAAACGACAATTGTTCATAGTATAAGAACTGAAATAAGAAGGCAGAGCACAGCCTTGTTCACTCTCAGCCGAGAGCACGTGTCACCCAGCAACCTGGATTTTTTGCTGCTCTGCACATATCCACATGCACATATGACCTTGGAAACACTGGTTGTTGATTTTGAGGTTACAAATAAATTTTAGCAAGTAGGCAAATTTGCAAAAACGGAACCTGCAAATAATGAGAACTGTCTGCATGTGCATTTATATTAACATATCTATGTGTTCCTTGTTTTTCAATCTTATGTATTATTTGTTTTATATTATTCATATCTGATGTCAATTTGTATCTGAAGTAGGCTAATTTTCCCTTTTTTCCTTTCTTAAAAATTATTTTATTCATCTTCCTATTTTAGTCTATTTCTAAATTCTCTGTTCTAGGATTTCTCAATATCAGCATTATTGACATGTTGGGTCAGATGATTCTTTACTGTGGCATTCTGTCCTCTGTGTTGTAGGAGGTTTAAATAGCGTCCCTGCTCCATTCTATCTGCCAATTTCTGTGCCAATATCAAATTAACAAATTCTTACATCTTTTTAAAATGTTCTATTATCTGATAAGACAAGCCCCTCCTTTCTTTTCCAAAATTGTTTTGTTCACTCTTGTACCTTTACTATTCCAGACTAATTTCAGAATTAAACAAATCCCATGAACCATTTGTTGGGATTTTATTTACAGATTAATTCGGGAAGAGCTGAGTTGTCTATGATACTAAGTCCTTCTAGCCACACACACACCCTGCATCTCATATAGCACCATGTTGTTCTATGGTTTTCATTAACTTTCAGGATTTTTTTCTACAGAAGTTGAAGAAACCAGGCCAGTTCTGGGCTCAGCTTTTTTCATCTTTTCCTGACACTGACTCCCAGGGGAGCCAGATGAATCCTTGCACCTTCAAAAAACATCCCTCCTGCTTTGCACTGCCCAGCAACAGCAGGATTATTTGGTCATCAGGATCTGAGGGTTCTTGTGTTGTTTTTTGCACAAGTTGTTGTTAAGTTGAAAAACTAATCTTTTTTTTAAAGATTTATTTATTTATTTATACAAGCACTGGAGAGAATTCACCAGAGCCAGAGTGGGGAACAGAACAGGCAGACTGACGAAGTACACTGCTGAGGGGAACAGCGGGACGACAGGAGAGGTCTGTGTGGGACCCTCACCGGGTGAACCGGGGATCAAACTGGTGCTGCAGAGGCTGCGGGCAGCTTCGCAGCCCAGCGCTCAACTGCTGCGCCACCAGGGGAGGCCTGAAAAACTAATCTTTTACCAATGCTTATCATTCAGCCCTCTCTGTCTTTCCTTGAGGTTTAGCTACCACCGACCCTGAATTTCAGTTCTACCATTTATTAGCTGTGACATTTTGAGCAACTCACCTAAACTCTCTCAGCCTTGATTTTCTCATTTGTTAAATGAAGATAATAATTCCTTTTTTGAACGTTCTTATTTTTTTTTTTGCCAGTAAGGACTGGAACCTTCACAATATCTCGCAGGAGGTGCTAAAAATGTGTGCAATAAAGACTTGTGAAACAGCAACACATTTTTTTTTTTTTTTTGCCCCAGGATGCTCTAGATGGCCTATACTAATGAAGGGATGGGTAGCCCAAAACATCAGCTTATCAAAAAATATCTGCATTTGGGCCTCCCTGGTGGCACAAAGTTGTTAAACCTCAGCACTATGAAGCTACCAGCAGCCACTGCAGCACAAGTTCAATCCCCAGTAAGGGAGTTACCAACATGGCACAGCAGACCTCTCATGTCTCACCCGCTACTCCCCTCAGCAGTGTATCTCAGTAGATCCACCTGTTCTGATCCCCACTCTGTCTCTGGTTAACCCTCTTACTGCCTGCACCTCTGGCCTGTATCCCAGTTCTTGTATGCATAAATAAATAAATCTTTTTTTAAAATCTGTATTTACTTTCTGAATCAATTGAATTGCGGAGAGGGCAGCACATTTTTCTTATAATTCTATTTTGTTTAGGAGTGATATTAATACCAGTTTGCACTCCCCAAAGCTAAAATTAAAAGTGTCTTAGAAAATGCACAACATAGAGTAACCATTGTGTGACCAAAAAAATGCTGATTGCATCAAATTATTTTGGTAAACATTGAGCACATGAAGAGTTGGGGATGGAAATGTTCAGATCGTGAACCTCCTGAGAGACATGCTGCTGCTTTTGAGTATTCCGGGAACACTCAAGAGGCAAATGTTCCAGACATCACTTCTAAATATCTCCCTTCACTGAAGGTGCTAGACTGCTGAATACAAGTGGATCATGTGGCCTCTTACCTGCAGTCTGTAAGCTTAAACCAGGATCCAACTTTGTGTGGGGCTTTGAGCTGATGAACAGGTAACAAAGCACACAGGCAGTGACAATGAAGGCCAGGAGGACCACCGCTGCTATGGACAAGCCCACAAGAGCACCAATACTGGGGAAAGAAGACAAAAATGGAAATGAGTGTTAGGAAGGGAATAGGGAGACAGCATATCATACAAGTGTTGCAGGTGTTATAGGAATCAGCTGGCTTCGACTTTTTCTGCCTCTTCTTGCCTTCAACAGGCTTTCTGTGCCTAAACATGGGAAAGGCCATCGATTCTATGCCAAGCACTTGCCACACACATAGCCTAGTGTGGCTCAGCACCACCACCCAGTTGGAACTTGGTGTGCTCCCTTTCTTCATGTCTCCTTCCCTCCCTACTTTCTCCTTTTTATTTTTCAAGTTTCAGATATTTATTATTCAGTGTAAGCCTCAACACAATACACCAACATGATTTCATGCACTTAGAGGGGAAATATTTCCTAGTTAAAGGAAAATTGTGCAGATGACATGTGGAAGCCTTTCCTTTTAAAAAGCAGCTTTAGGGCCTCCCCGGTGGCGCAGCGGTTGAGCGCTGGGTTGCGAAGCTGCCGGCGACCTCTGCGGTGCTGGTTCGATCCCCGGCTGCTCCCCGGCCACCAGAGGAGGGTCCCACATGGCGCGCAGACCTCTCCTGCCGCCCGCTGCTCCCCTCAGCAGTGTACTTTGGTCCTTCTGCCTGCTCTGCTCCCTGCTCTGGCTCTGGTGAATTCTCTCACCCTCCCGCGCTTCTGACTGTACCCAGTGCATGTATAAACAAAGAAACAAACAAATAAATAAATAAAAAAACATGCCTCTATAAAAAAAAATAAATAAAAAGCAGCTTTATAGTGAAATATTTCATTTAGAAGTCTGGACCTTCTTTCTTCAGTTTGCTGTCATCTACATTCACTGAGTAGAACTTGTATTGATCATTGGGACCCAGTTTGTTCCAGGGTCCTGGGTTATTCTTTCTCTCTCAACAGACATCTGGATTGAAGAAAGCCAGGTGCATGACATACAGAGCTGCTCCAGCACCTCCAGCTCTGTAAATACAGAGGGGGATCAAGATTGGATGCCTCTTGGCTTGACGGAGGATCTAGCCAAGCATGGTTATGGGCGAGGCCATGGCATTGGGAGAGCATGGCATTGGGAGAGGCCAGGAAGGAGAGGAGAACAAATCTACAAGGCCCAGTCTAAGCCTTTCCCTGCCCTACTTACTTCGACCTGCTCCCACCCAAGTGAGAATATCTTAAAGAGCCCTCCCCACACTGCTGTTTCTGAAAACTAAAGACACATAGCAGACCTTTGTTAAAAAACAACTTTGGGGGGCCTCCCTGGTGGTGCAAGGGGTAAGGTGCAACCTATAAAGCTGTTCGCAGCCACTGTATAGCACGAGTTTGATCCCCAGCCAGGGAGATACACACATGGAGCAGAAGACCTCTCCTGACTCGCCTGCTAGTCCCCTCAGCAGTGTATTTCAGTCAGTCTGCCTGTTCTGTTCCCCACTGTCTCTGGTGAATCCTCTCACCTCCCGCACCTCTGACTTACACCCCTGTTGTTGTATGCATAAATAAATAAATCTTTTTAAAAAAAAAAACTGTCAGTCCAGTCTCAAGGTAATTTCTGACCCAACCTTCAGTGGGTCCTCATGCCAGTGTAGACTCCATATCTAGAATACTTCCTTGCCACTCGTCCCTCAACCTCAGCCCCACTGCCTCTGTCACAAGTCAGTCTTTGGTCACCTAGTCTCCAGACAGCAATACTTTGTTTCACTTGGGGCTCACTTTTTTTCCTGTTCCACCTAATGTTTCTCTATCATCTCCCCACATTGCAACTTTACCTGTCCTTGAAGGTTCATCTCAAATGTTTCCTTCTTTTTTTTTTTTTTTTAAAGATTTATTTATTTATTTATACAAGCACTGGGTACAGTCAGAAGCACGGGAAGGTGAGAGAATTCACCAGAGCCAGAGCGGGGAGCAGAGCAGGCAGAAGGACCGAAGTACACTGCTGAGGGGAGCAGCGGGCGTGGCAGGAGAGGTCTGTGTGCCATGTGGGACCCTCACCGGAGGTGGCGGCCGGGGATCAAACCGGCGTTGCAGAGGCTGCGGGCAGCTTAGCAGCCCAGCGCACCCTCAAATGTTTCTTCTCAATAGCACTTTTCTTGGTCATCTTTCTCCCTTTTTACTTCTCCCATGCCAGGTTAACTTGGCCAGGACACTTTACTCAGGGCCCTCTGCAGTTCCCACTTGGTGAGATCCCCAATGTGATAGGGAAAGAGCAAAGGACCTTGGGGCCATACCTACCAGCTCTGTACCTAACACACTGTGAGAGCTTGATGAAATTATTTATCCTTCTGAGACTCAGCGTCCTTGTCTGAAAAGTGAGAATGATCAAAACACAGTCCCTCACAGGTGGTAGTGAGGAGGAATGATATATGTAATACTCTTGTTACATAGGTACTCAACCTTCCTCGTGTGTTCTGAATACAGACTCAACCATGTTACATTGATTTTGTCTTCCCCTGTACAAGCACTGGCACTTG
Organism: Talpa occidentalis; assembly: GCF_014898055.3. Taxonomy (NCBI): domain Eukaryota; kingdom Metazoa; phylum Chordata; class Mammalia; order Eulipotyphla; family Talpidae; genus Talpa; species Talpa occidentalis. The sequence goes on along the minus strand of NW_023605305.1, from coordinate 32,932,898 downwards.
GTAAGTAGTTAGTAGATATTTCTTTTTTTAAAAAAGAAACATGATTTTTATCTCTTTTGAGATATTATTTATAGAGATACCTGTGTTCAGGTCCCCACCCTTCACAAGGGACATCTATGGGAACCTGTATAGAAAAGGGATCTCTAAAATTAGGGTCCTTTGAAGTGCTTGGGGGTAGATACCCTAACTCAGAGCTCAGTCAGGGAGTGGGCACCATGTCTGCTGGTCGGTCTGGGGACAGAGGAACCAGTTCCAAAGGACAGAGCAGGGAACAAGAAGGGAGATTCCAAGGGGAAGATCTGTGCATAGTATAGGAGGAACTTAAAATGATCCGAGGTGTCCCATGGTGGACATACTGTCCCAAGAAGTGGTAAATTCACTATTTCTGGGCAAGTTTGCCCATAATACCTGGATGAGGACATCTTTCAATGAAATTAAGAGATTCCTGCTTAGGGTGGGAAATTGGACTGAAGAGCTGCTAACCTTGTAGGATTTCACACATATATGATTCTGAAACATAGATACCCACCCACTGTGACTCTTAAGAAGAATTAGAGGAGCAGTTTAATCTTTGTTAGGGCTTTTGAGTCAAGCAGTTCTAAGTTTGAATCCTGGTTCTGCCGCACATGAGCTGAAAAATACTTGACCTCTTGATCTTCATTTTCTTCAATTATAAAGGTCCCTAGCTCACTAGGAACCTAACCTCAAAGATGAAAATAGTGTATGTACAGTGCCTGACCACCACCTCTTCCTTCTAGTAAGGCGGCTGCCTTTTTGTTTCTCTGGTGATGGAGAGTGTTTGGAAAGTGGACCTTACATGTGCTAAGACCAGCTGCTTCTCTACAGAATCTTTACTCTCTGAGATATGCTTTTAAGGACAGCAATTCTCCATAAGCACTATTCAAGTAAATAGTGTTTACATGGAGATTTTTGTTTTTAGTGTTGACTTTCATGAAAAGGACTAAATAAAATCTAGAGTAAAACAAGTTCTCTCCTCTGCAGTGGGGGGGCTCTGTCAGGAGTGTGCCAGAAGAGCTGTTTCAGTGTTTGCAGTACACTGATCACATAGATGTCCTAAGGACACTCAGCTCCCCTCCTCCACTTTGCAGTTGTCTGTGATGTTAAGACCAGTGTGATGTGCAAGCCCAGGGAAAGTCAGCTCTGCAGATTGAAACCTTTCAGCAACTCTTAGGGCCACAGAGTGGGAGCACATTGTCGGAAGTCCTCACTTAACAACATCGAAATATTCTTGGAAACTGCAACTTTAAGCAAAATGACCTATAATAAAAATGGGTCCTCAAATAATATCACTGGGATTTTTGGGATTTTTTTTCTTTCTCATCAACTAAACAACACAAAACAGAATGATCTTACTCAGGATCTGCTGTACAATGTGACTTCAGAGGTCACCCCATTCAACCTGCTACTTCATTGTCTGAGCTACTAAAGCACACCATTCTGGGAAATTGTTCATTCCAGGTAACAGGAGGGACTACAGGAGGGATAAGGAAAGGGAGTTGCAGTAGAAAGATGGGGATCTGGCTGGGTACTGAGATTATTCATCTGTGTATCCCCAAGGGCTAGCACAGTGCCCAGAAGAGAGTCAGGTTAAGGGTTTTTCAAATGCTCTGAGCAGAGCAAGTTATGAGAACCAGGTCAGATTTTAACAATTGTGCATCAGGACAAGCCTGGCCTTAGGTCCAGACAGGCTTGAGTTTTCATCCTAGTTCTGCCACTTCCTCTGGGATACTCCCGGGAAGTAATGTAACCTCTTTCAAATTTTCTGATCTGTGAAATGAAGAGGCAATGTTTCAAATGTCTGAATATATCTAGCCTGGATGGTCCTAGGTAATGTTTTTTAAATCTCAGTCTGCTATCATTTAGCTAGAAGATCTTGCATAATTCACTTTCATATCTAAGTTTCACTTTTTTCCACCTCTGAACCAGGGAAAGGAAACTCCCTTTTATTTTGTACCTGCTATATGCACTAGTCACTTTCATGCATTATTTCACATGACTATTCTTCACAGCTTTTATGAAACAGGTAGTACTATTGCCATTTTAAAGATGAAAAAAAGAGACTCAGAAATAATTTGCCCAAATTTGCATAGATAATAAATGACAGAACCAAGGTTTGGATTGGGCTCTAACCAGCCCCCAAGTTCCACACTGTCTCTAGATTTCAAAGAGAGGTTAACATTATTCTTTATACAACATATTATATATTGATTTCAGCACCCAGCTTAGTGCTAGGTATGCAACTGCTCTTCAACAATACTCTATTGTTATACCTTAGGTGCATGTCATATCACTCTGAACAGACTGAGTTCCTCAGTGGTAAGAAATAATTGATTTCTGTGCCCCGAGTGCCCAGCAAAGCACCTAGCAAAGCACAAGTAAAGGCTAGGATGAATGACTGACTGAATGAATGAATATATGGATGTATAGAGAAAAATTCATGTGATTCCCCAGGTTACAGATAGTAGCTGAAAATACAGTAGCTGAAAATCCAGCCATCTGAAAATCCTTTAGAATTATAGATTGAGCAATCTAGAAAAGCAATTATATCGGTAATTGTCAGTGGCATATGACAAATTGATTTCGCCTCTTTATCTCATTTGGTTCTAACCCTAGTCAGAAATTAGGGCAATGATTTATCATCATCACATATTATACATGAAAAGACAGACTCAGAGAAGTTTTAGTGGCAGACTATCTTTTCTTACCAAGAGGGCAGGCAGATCTTTAGGGACAGGAAAATCACTGTCCCTTTTTGCTGGTGCCTTTTTCCCAGAAATAGGCCGTAAATAAGGTACTATTATCTAGGTGAGGCTTTTGGAGACATAGAGAGATTGAAACCCATTGCCCTTACAACCTCACACTTAGGTTCCAGGAATGTTAGTGCTGACTTAACTACCACCTTCCTTAACAAGTGGGGAAACTGAGGTCACACAGGTGCAGATTCACTCAAAATCACACTTCTATAAATAAAGCCTGAGCTGGCTTCTGCTGTGGCATTATGCCATTGCCTCATGATAAAGAGAGGCAGCTCTAATCCCCAGGTCTTTTGCCTTAGCTCAAGAGTGGAGCATATCCCCAGCACTTGTCATGGGTCCTGGCATATGCTGAGTGCTCAGTAAAGAGTGGCTGAAAGAATGAGTAAATATGAGGCAAGGAAGAAAAAGTTGAGGCTGGGCTGAGGCTGGGGCTGATTTGGGGTGTAGCATCAGATGAAGGCTGAGTCTGGAGGCTCAGGTTTGGGTGTATGCTGAGATAATGCTTGGGGTCAGGATTAGGGAGGAGAGGTGAGAAGGGGTTTCAGGGAGGATTGTGAGGAAGTTTGGGCCTGGTGAGGTAGGGACTGGAATCAGCTGTGGGGATTGAGTAAAGATGAAGCTGGCCTTTGTATTAGAAAGGAACCTTATGGGCACTGGGATGAAGGTGGAGTTTAGGTTTCCTGGAAGATGGGAGTTGGCTCTTAGGTATGTAATTTGTTTGGAAGGCAGCTATGCTCACCACTATACCACCAACGCCGCACGGTATGTAATTTGTTTGGTATCTAATTTGGGGGATGGAGAGTGGGTAGAGGGTGACATTTTGGAGTGGGGTTGGGATGAAGAATTTTCAGGGTGAACTTGGGGGTGAAATTCAATCCTGAATAAATAATGGTTGGGGTCTGGATGGGAGACTGAAGCGAGGGGAAGTGGAGTGGTCCTGTCGTGACAGCAAAGGTTGGTTTGGGGCCTGAGCCAGTAAAGGCTTAATGGAGCTGGGTGCTTTGGGGTGGTTTGGATGAGGCTTGAGGGTTCAGCACACAGCAGGCTGAGAGTGGAGCGAGGGAGCTAAGACCAGAGTAAGGTTCTAGGTCGGGTTAGGGCCAGGGCCGGTACCTGAGCCACCACATGTAGCTGTGCTCATATGGGAAGAAGCTGTGCGGATCGTCGCAGCAGTACTTGTGGTCGCGGAAGCCACAGCAGAAGACAGCGGCCGCCTCTCCCCCCGGCCGCGGGCAGCTGAAGCCGCCCACCACCTCCTGCTCGGTGCTCACGTAGCTTGTGCAGGCGCCGCTCATCGCGCCCTGCGCAGGGCCAACCGCCACCTCGGGCCACCAGACGGCTGGCGAAGGGGAGGCTCGGGCGGCCGAGCTGAGTGGGACTAACGGAGGCAGAAAGACAGAGACAGAGAGATGGGCAGATAGAAGCAGAGAGACAGAGGGAGACACACAGAGACAGGCACCGCAGAGGCGCGGGGACGCAGCGGTTGCGGGACCCAGAGTCCCCGAGGACCGAGAGAGGCAGCCAGGTACGCGCACAGGGCTCGGCTAGAAGGGATGAGGAGGCGCAGGAGAGGGTGGGGGAGTGTCGGAGCCGTGGCAGTGGGCAGCGGCGGGCAGGGGGCGGGAGCGGACGCTGGGTCGCGGGGCGGAGGGCGACTTACGGAGCCGAGAGGAGGGAGCAGCCCAGGGGAGCCTCCTGGACATGCGTCTCTACTCGCGCTTCCCCCGCCCGCCCTCTGCCTTTCTACTTCAAGCAGAAGGGCGCTGGGCGCTCAGACAGGTAACACGAGGTGTCCAGGGTGGTAGAGCGGGAATCGAAGTCACGGGTGTGGACTTCACACCTGCACTGAGCACTGACCTTGCGCTGGACATTGTGCTGGATGCTGGGAATCAGAGCAGTTTCAAGCTAGCTCAGGGGACAGAGGAGTGACCAGCCTAAAGATCAGTATGGGCGTAACGAACACATTAAACCTGCACTATAACCCAGAGAACCGGAGTTTTTCAAACCCATTTTATAAATGAGAACTAAGGGTGTCTGGGTTAGTAAACCTGTGGAATTTTAACCTCGATTTATCTTGTTCCCAAGACCTTATTCTTTCTTTCTTTTTTTTTTTTATTTAGAAGTTTTTTTTTTTTTTAATTTGTTTGTTTTGTTTATTCATGCACTGGGTACAGTCAGAAGCGCGGGAGGGTGAGAGAATTCACCAGAGCCAGAGCGGGGAGCAGAGCAGGCAGAAGGACCGAAGTACACTGCTGAGGGGAGCAGCGGGCGGCAGGAGAGGTCTGCGCGCCATGTGGGACCCTCCTCTGGTGGCCGGGGAGCAGCCGGGGATCGAACCCTCGCTGCAGAGGCTGCGGGCAGCTTCGCAACCCAGCTCTCAACCGCTGCGCCACCGGGGAGGCCCGCCCTTATTCTTTCTGGGACTTAAACAGCACCTCTTTTCCAGTAGAATCTTAACTATCCTCATCCTCTGTCTTCCTTGCCTGTCTCTTCCTTTCTCTAAGCAGCTAACTCATGCACTGACATGTTCACATGCCTTGTTCACGCCCCCTGCCACACTGGCCTGGGACAAGGGGACTAGTACATGTCATAGAGGGTAACCCCCATCCACCAAGAAGCAAAGTCAGCACACTTCTTTCTCAGAAATTATTTCCAGCTCACTAGGATCAGAGGACCAACTCCAGTGTGAAGGAGTTGTATGTAGCCCTTCCAGATTGTGTGTCTTTTGAGTATAAATCCGGGAAGATGAGATTGAGAGGTATACTGCTTTACTTAATCACACTAAGTCAGGACTAGGGACTCCTGAGCTTTAATTGTTGATCATTCCCATTTAGCCAATCACAAGGTGTTGGGGTCTGAAAAGACCCCATGAGTCATATAATCAGTTATTGAGTCACAGCATGAAAAAAAAAAAAAAAGAATAGAGAAAGTGCACTGCAGTTAGTAAACTACTTTTTCATAAAATGTTACAGTTGTGTGTGTGTGTGTGTGTGTGTGTGTAGGTATGAATGGATTATGGATTAAGTTAGTATGCAAAATGAATAATTTACTATGAGTCAGGTCAAAAGGCTTGAAAACCATTGACTTTCTCCATTGTACAAATGGTTAGAGACTAGCTCAAGATTACAAAATCTTTAACTGCCTTTACTTTTTACAACAGTGGGTAAAATAGGGAGCCTTGGGATTCCCAATTCTTCCATCCCTTGTTTTGGGTGTATGGGGATAGACCACAGGCATCAATGGATCTGGACTCAAGCCCTAATTCAGCCTCTTCTCCACATTTCCCCCCTGTGCTTCAAGTTCATTTCATTTTCTAGATCAGCTGCTCAGATGCTAATGTGTGTCATGCCCTTGACCTGGGCATTTGAGCCCCTGAGAGGGATCAAATCTGGGTCTTCCCTTAAGAAATACATGGAATGATGGGGGAGTCAACTAGATGATCTCAGGACAAGGCAGTGAAAGGGTAAATGCAGGGACTATGGTTTCAGAGCGTACACTGTCTGAGGGAGCAGGGAACAGTTTTGAGAGGGTAGTGTCCTTAAGGGTTATCATATGCTTAAATATGAAAACAAAGGGAATTACTGTTACCCCTTCCCCCCACACACAATAACCTTTCCCCCTGAGTTGTGGATCTCTGCAAACAGGGAGTGTCTGGTGTGCTCTAATGGTACACTTTGGCCTCTTTATTAGATGGAAAGTAAAGGGGAGTGATGTAATCCTGTGAGAAGGAGAGAGGTCTCCTGGACACCTGGGGTTTAGTTGGGTTGTAAAAAAACACTCTTCTCTGGCTTTTGACAGAATTGGGAAGCTGCCAACAGTTTCCAAAGCCGTTTTTCAGCCCAGCAACCCCTTGGGGTGAGCCAAGAAAGGATGGGACCATCAGGCCTGAGAGAAGTAATCCTAATGTCACACAGCAATCAGTAGTCAGGCAGGACTGGTATCAAGGTGCAGGTCCTGTCTGGAGGTCTGATGAAGACTATAGACCCTTATTTAGGAGATTTTTGACTACAAAAAGTAAATTATTTAGGATTACAAAAACTATCAATTATATTGAATCAATATCAAAATATTTATTTTGTCTCTTTTAACATCTTAAGTAGTAAGATCTAGAGGCTGGTCTATTAACTCTTAAAATTTTGAGGTGGTGAATGCAAGTAAACAGTTTTTCAAGATAACACCACTGTAATGCAATATAGAAGTTTCTATGATTTTTACTGATGAAAAAGTCACAGGTGCTGCTACTAATACTGTGATTTATTGCTTAACTGCATGATAGAGGGAAATGCAAAATTTTGGTTAGAAGTTAGTAATAATAAAGATGCAACTTTTTCCTGTCCAAATTCATGTACTCCCCTTGAATGCTAACTCTGGCCCTCTGGACTCTATGCTAAACTTCTCTACCTCTTCTGGGCCTCCCTAGTGGCGCAGGGGGTTGAGCGCAGCCCTGTGAGGGCTGTCCCTGGCCTTTGTGATGCGAGTTCCATCCCCAGCCAGCCTGGAGCAATGCACATGGTATGGCAGACCTCTCCCGTCTCCCTCTGCCCCCCTCAGCAGTGTGTTTCGGTACATCTGCCTGTTCTGCTCCCTGCTCTCTCTGGTGACTCACCCCAACCCCATGACTCTGGCCTGTACACCACTTCTTAAATAAATAAATAAATAAATAAATAAATAAATAAATATTTAGAAAATTCTCTACCTCTTATGATCTACCTCTTACTTTAATGCTTATCTTTCATCATATGCATCATGTCCCTTGCAAGGTAAACTGAGACTGAAGGAGGACAAGCGATCTACCCAGAGCCACATAGCCGGTAACTGAGTAGAGTCATCTCTTTTTCATTTCTCCCCACCTAAGGTTTGGGGACCAGAGTTTGCAATAACAGAAGGCAAGGAGAGGAAAGGAAAGCAGGAAAGAGGGGAGGAGAGGTAGAGAACTCTACCTCTACAGAGAATACCCTGTAAACTAGAAATTGTGCTTGGTGCTGGGTGCTTTTCATTATCTCCTTTAATCCTCACAAAAATTCCATTCAGTATTGCTCTGTTAAAAAATAAATTAGGGCCTCCCTGGTGGCGCAGCGGTTGAGCGCTGGGTTGCGAAGCTGCCCGTAGCCTCTGCTGCGCCGGTTCGATCCCCGGCTGCTCCCCGGCCACCGGAGGAGAGTCCCACATGGCGCGCAGACCTCTCCTGCCGCCCGCTGCTCCCCTCAGCAGTGTACTTTGGTCCTTCTGCCTGCTCTGCTCCCCGCTCTGGCTCTGGTGAATTCTCTCACCCTCCCGCGCTTCTGACTGTACCCAGTGCTTGTATAAATAAATAAATCTTAAAAAAAAAAAAAAAAATACTGAGGGAAAGAGACTTTAAAAAAAAAAATAAAATAAAATAAATTAATCATTACATACATAGTCATTATAAAGCCACATATTTTTAGACAAGACCCCCAAAGTCTTTTGTCACAGAAAGTTATGCTTCTAATTAGCCTATTATGTTTTATGCAAAATATCTGTGGTTGTGAAAGGTATTGGAAATACTCTGTTTGTGGAACAGGGTTTTCCTCCCTGGCTGTGCATATGGCAGGTGAATTGAATTGGGCCTGCACATCCAAGAGAAGAGACCTAGAGGAGTTAAAAGATATCAGTAGTTTGTAACTATCTCCTAATGCTTCTTTTTAGTTGTTTTATGTTGCAGAAGTTCATGGTATACAGTTTCATGCAAAATTATTTCAATTATTTCAAAATTATTTCAGTTATTTCAGTGTTATTAAATAACATTATTTCAATGTTATTAAAAAGGTTTATCTTATTAGGGAGTAAAAATTTTTTTTTTAAAGCCAAATTAGAAAATACAGATAAAGCAAAATAAAAATTACCCATAATGTGAGCACACAGAAATATTTATTAATACTTTGGCAAAGAATCTTCCATATAAACATAAAAACAATTTTGTGCCTACTTTACCCATAGGAAAACTGGAGCCAGAGAGGTTAAGAAACTTTCCCAAGGACATACAAGTAATAAGTTCCAGTCTTCTAGTCATCTGCAATGTCACCGTAGGCCACTCTCTGCAGTAGGGCAGTAGTTAAGATAAATCTGTATTTCCAAGAGTTGAAAGGATCCTAGAGGCCATCTACTTCAACTCCCTGCTGCATCGTATTCAACCCTAGATTCAGGTTTTTAGACAAAATACAGACTGTTTTTAGACAAAATACCTGAAATTTGAATTTCAGGTAAACAACTCATCATTTTTTGATTTAAGTATGTCCCACGCAGTCCTCACTAATGCCAGGGACCAGTGTGGCTTCAGGACTTCCCCGGGAGAACCATGGGCAGGACTCAAATGGTGTTGTATCAGAGGGGAGTGTTCATATTCCAAGGGACTAGGTGATGACAATGAAGTCAGTTAGCCAACACCATTTTGAACACTTACAACGGCCCAGGCATTTGTCATGTTCAAAGAACACAATAATGATAAAGTGCACAGCAATGTCAAGGGAAAGAAGAGAATTTCTGTCTGTACGATAGGAGAAAGGAGTGAAAGAAAATATGGTGAACAGTTTGTAGTTGCTGTTGCAACACCAAAGGTAAGAAACAGAGGAGTTTGAAGCACAAGGACTTTGTTTTTTTTTTTTTTTTTTTTTAATAGAGGCTTTTTTTTTTAATTTATTTATTTGTTTGTTTGTTTGTTTTTTGTTTATACATGCACTGGGTACAGTCAGAAGCGCGGGAGGGTGAGAGAATTCACCAGAGCCAGAGCGGGGAGCAGAGCAGGCAGAAGGACCAAAGTACACTGCTGAGGGGAGCAGCGGACGGCAGGAGAGGTCTGCGCGCCATGTGGGACCCTCCTCCGGTGGCCGGGGAGCAGCCGGGGATCGAACCGGCACTGCAGAGGTCGCCGGCAGCTTTGCAACCCAGCGCTCAACCGCTGCGCCACCGGGGAGGCCCATGAAGCACAAGGACTTTGAATGACAGATTAAATATCCAAGCCTTTTTTCCCAAGGATAAGGATTAGGATCACACTGATGCAGCAAGATGATATGTTCAAATTTGCTTTTTTGAACATCATTCAGCTTGCAATGTGAAGAATAAATAGCTGGAGGAAGTTGGGGCCAACAAGATGAATTAGGAAGATGAAAAATCCTAAATTAGCATAACTGTAGCAGATAGGAGAGGAGAGAGATTTGAAAAATGTTAAGATATGAATAGAGACTGGAGCCTCCCTGGTGGCATGAGGGATTAAGTCTCAGCACTATGAAGCTATCCTTGGCCACTGCAGCACAAGTTCGATCCCTGGCCAGGGAGCTGACCCACATGGCGCAGCAGACCTCTCCTGGCTCGCCTGCTGCTCCCCTCAGCAGTGTATTTCAGTCAATCTGACTGTTCTGTTTCCTACTGTCTCTGGTGAATCCTCTCACCCTCCATACCTCTGGCCTGTACCCCTGTTCTTGTATGCATAAACAAATCAATCTTTTGAAAAGATATGACTAGAGATGGCCATTTGTTCCTACCCCTGGCATCATTCTCCCCTTCTTTTGTGTTATGGAAACCCCAATTTTTATCGAGGTACATTGCCATGCAGAATAAAATCTTTATTTCCCAGTGATTCTTACATCGAGCGTGGCTATGTAGTTCAAAATGTAGAATGTGTTACAGGGCCCTCAGAGGAATAAGGCTGAATAGGATTGGATCATGTGATGATGGAAATGCTCTAGGGATGGCAGAACCATCAGCCTGGGCCCCTAAGAGCAGAGTCAACGTCCAACTTTGGTAAAGGTTGGAAAATAAACTTCTACATTATCTGAGACTGTGTTTACTTAAGTTCCTGTTATAGCTGCCAAATCTCTGTCCTAACACAAAGTGGTATAAGTCACAGGTGAGAGCTAAGATATAGGGGTTAAAAGAGATGTGTGGGAAGAGGAAGTTTACAGGTTTGTTTTTTTTTTTTTTAATTCCAAGGCAGTGTTTATTACAATATGGTCTTTTGACCACCTGCAATGTAATCACCCTGTGTGGGACCCAGAAACTGTGCCAACAGCTGCATGATTTGTAGGGAGCCAAGCCTCAGAAATCCCTTCCAGCAATTCCTAGTTTGCCGCTGTGGGTGCTAGGAAGTTTCAGGTCTGCCTACCTTTCACAGGTATCTCCATAGTGACCCATTCTCTGGCCAATGTCAGTGCTGCCTACTTCTCCCTATTAGTAGTTCAGTGACTGCTTCTGCCCCAGGGTTTATTGCTGGTTTTCAGATGTGGGACTGAAGACAGGCTCTGTCTTGCCTGGTCATTATCAATGAGGTTAAATTAAACTTTAAAATTAAACTGGATCCTGGGCTGGCACCCCCACTAGTTCCCCAACCACTGTGTCACAGCCGTCTCCACCAGCACCATCAACACCCTAACCACCTGCAGAGAGCAGGATGTACCCAGTACTGGCTAACCTAATGCTTGTTAAGAAACCACAAGGCAAAGGAAACTCGAATATAAAAGCCAGATTCCAGCTGCTAGCTTTTACAGACAGCCATTGACTTCTGCAGAGTCTGCCCAATTTCTGCCCTTTCCTCCCTTGGAAAGTAATTTTCAATAAAGAACTGGACTTCTAGGGCCTCCCCTGGTGGCGCAGCAGTTGAGCGCTGGGTTGCGAGGCTGCCGGCAGCCTCTGCAGTGCCAGTTCGATCCACTGCCACAGGTGAGGGTCCCACCAAAAAAAAAAAAAAAAAAAAAGTACTGGACTTCTAATCTCTTAGTCTCTGTGGATTCTTCCACAATCTGTGCCAAGCTAACTAGACTCCTCCCTGCCTGCCATATCCGTTAACATTTCTTACCTGGACTCCATAAGATCCTGAATGTTCCCAGCCCTGCTTACCTCTCTCATTCTTCTCCTCATCATTGCATTACAGGCAGCACTGGCTCCATTCTATCGAACATCATTCTTTGTTAGGGTGTTTGCCTGAGCCACCCCATCTGCTTGGGACCTCCCTACTTCTTTTCCCTGACTAACTCTTGGTAAAATTTCAGCTTTCGGCTTAAGTGTCATTCCTCAGGGAAGCCTCTGAACTCTAAAATGGATCCAGTGCCATTTTTACACATGCTATGACTCTTTGTACTTATTCCTGGAGCTTTTCATAATTGTAATTATATAATAACTGATGCAATTATATGTGCAATGTTTGTTTTTCCCACTTTTTTCCTGAGTTCCATGACAACTGGGAACATGTGTGTTTTGTTCACTGATGCAGAATCTGACACATAAGCAGTGCTCCAGAAATACTTGTCAATAAATATATGTCATGTCTTACCATAATTTCCCAGGAAGTCCCCATTGTCATACACCCTTTCTTCCACCCTTCAATTCAGCTCACAGAAGTAAATAAATAATTAAGATAGTCCTCCCTTTGTCTGAGGACCGCAGACAAGTTAATGTTGAAAGAAAACCATCTGGGAGTAAAAGAGCTTAGTTAAAGACAAAGGTTGTATTGTATCCACTGTCAGAAATGACCCCTCTCCCTAAATTCCTAACTGGTGGTATCTAGCTTGCTAAAACACTGTCAACTAATAGCAGATTTTTAGGGGATCATCAGTAAGATTTAAGCAAACATCTAAAGTATTGCTTAATAATTAAGTTTTGGCAAATAAACTAGTTAAGTGTGAAAATATAATCTAATAATGTATTTGCTTGTAAGTAAAGTATTAAAAGACAAGGTGTTAGTAGAAATTCAATTATTAAACTACTCAACTGATAACTGAAGAATTTAATTTGTTTCTGTTTTTGTTTTTTAAAGATTTATTTATTTATGCATACAAGAACTGGGATACAGGCCAGAGGTGTGAGAAATGAGAGGATTCACCAGAGACAGAGTGGGAACAGAACAGGCAGACTGACTGAAGTACACTGCTGAGGGGAGCAGCGGGTGAGACAGGACAGGTCTGCTGCCCCATGTGGGTCAGCAGTGCCATGTGGGTCAGCTTCCTGGTGGGGCTGAGGATAGCTTCATAGAGCTGAGACTTAACCCCTTGCACCACCATGGAGGCCCCCTGAGGAATTAATTTAAAACTAAGTTGTTAGCAGAAACTTTTAATCAATGACTAAAGTAACAGTTGATAAGGATTTTTCAACTCTAGCATGTTAAAGGGGGCTTGGGAGCAGCAGAAAGTTAATATAAGTCTAAGAAAAATAATTTCTAAGAAGTGGTGTGCTTACTTTGCTTCCTGGTGGATGGGGTTACCTTCTAGGCCACGTACTAGTCCCCTTATCCCAGGCCAGTGTGGCAGGGGGTGTGAACAGGGCACGTGAGCATGTCAGTGCATGAATTAGCTGCTCAGGGAAAGGAAGAGATAGGCAAGGAAGCCAGAGGATGAGGACATTTAAAATTCCACTGGAAAAAAGATGCTGTTAAAGGTCTAATTGGGACTTAAAATCCTAGCTGGGCTATCAGTTTCTGGGGAAGACTGTTTGTCTTCGGTTTCTAGATAGGGTGTAGTCAGAGACAGTATGGAGCTGGTGCTCAAAAGGCTTACCATATAATAACAAATAATCTGCTAAGGGCCAGACAACTGTGGTGAGGAGAAGGCAGTTGCTTAAACAATTCAAACCGCGTAAAGTCAGTGAGTGAGTGTATGGTGGGTGAAAGGAATGGATAAGGGGCTTGCAAAGAGGCAGCGAGAGAGTCAGGGGATGGTGGGGCTTAGTTCCGGACATGGTGAATTAAGGTGTCCATAGACATGCCTGGTAGGCAGATAGGTATGAGTCCAATGCAAACACAAGGCAGAGTATCATCGGGAGTAGATGGTCAAAACCATGAGAAAAAGTGAGCTAACTTGCAAAATAGCATACCGAGAAAAGGGATGAGTGTAGAATCACGAGGATAGCCAAAAGGGAAGGAGTAGGCAGAGGAGGGAGAGAGGTTAATAAACACTCAGAAGAAAGGAGCACTCCGAGATGGGGCGGGGGGTGGGGGGTGACCAAGAGAAGAGAGTAGCATGAAATCTAAGGGAAGAGAATATGTCAGGGAGATCAGAGTAGTCAGCAGTGTCAGATGAGGCTAAGGTCAAAAGCAGCATAAGGTCAGAGAGATATCCTTTGAGAATATGGTTCTAAGATAGCACAAAATTTCCTGTGATATCTGGGTTTCTGTGTGTGTGTGTGTTGTGTGTGTGTGCACCCCCACATACATGTATACCCACGAGCATATGCAAAGCTAGGATTTAGAGCAAGGTATATATGGGCAGACCGAATAGGGGAATTGTGTCAACTCACAGATAGCCTTCAATTACTCTGGGAAGTTTTTCAGGATTGCTCAGGGAGAATGTGAGGCCTGTAAGCACAGTCCAAGCCTTTCATTGTCGAGTGTGAAAATGGAAGACAGCCTGGGAGTCGGGGCAAGGACTTGTGTCTCCAGACTTCTAGAAGAATGACGTTGGGAGAAGACATGAAATTCTTTTTTTTTTTTTTTTTTTTTTATAAATTTTATTGTTATATTCCCCATACAATTGCCGCCCCCCATTCTGACCCCAATCCCTCCCCTCCCGCCCCCGCCCCCTAAAAGTGTCTCTGGTTCATAGTTTTTTGTTGATTTTGATTTTCACTTTCTTATAGTTTTTCATTTTCCTGGTCCATTATTTAAGTTTTCTAGATTCCTGCTATGAGTGAGACCATCCGGTATTTTTCTTTTTCTTTTGGCTTATTTCGCTGAGCATGATCCCTTCCAGTGCCATCCATGTTGCAGCAAATTGCATGTGTTTATCTTTTTGAATGCTGAGTAATATTCCATGGTATATATGTACCACATCTTCTTGATCCAGTCATCTATTTTTGGGCATTTGGGTTGTTTCCAAAGCTTAGCTATTGTAAACAGTGCTGCTATAAACATAGGGGTGCAGGTGTTCTTTGGAATTGATGTTTCTGTGTCCTTTGGGTAAATACCTAGGAGTGGAATTGCTGGGTCATATGGAAGCTCTATGTTTAGTAGGTCCAGAAATCTCCACACAGCTTTCCACAGTGGTTGGACCAGTTTGCACTCCCACCAACAGTGCAGAAGAGTTCCTTTTTCTCCACACCCTCGCCAACATTTGTTGTTGCTAGTTTTTTTAATATGTGCCATTCTCACTGGTGTAAGATGGTATCTCATGGTAGTTTTGATTTGCATTTCCCTGATGACAAGTGATGTTGAACATTTTTTCATATGCCTGTTGGCCATTTGCATTTCCTCTTCAGAGAAGTTTCTTTTAAGCTCTTCTGCCCATTTTTTGACTGGATTATTTTCTTTGTTGTTGTTGAGTCTCATCAGCTCTTTGCAGATTTTTGTGATCAGTCCTTTATCATTAGTGTTGGGTGCAAAAATGTTCTCCCAGTTGGTGGGGTTTCTCTTTGTTTTTGTTATTGTCTCTTTTGCTGTGCAAAAGCTCTTTAATTTGATATAGTCCCAGCTGTTTATCTTTGCCTTCACTATCACTGCTTTGGGTGATGTGTCTGTAAAGATGTCTTTGATGTGCAAATCACGTAGTGTTTCGCCTATATTTCCTTCTATATATTTTATGGTTTCAGGTCTTATGTCTAGTTCTTTAATCCATTTTGAGTTGATTTTTGTGTATGGTGTGAGGTGGTGGTCAAGCTTCATTCTTTTGCATGTAGCGACCCAGTTTTCCCAGCACCATTTATTGAACAAACTTTCTTTGCTCCAATGCATAGTCTTTGCTCCTTTGTCAAAGATTAGTTGACCATAAATCTGTGGGTTTATTTCTGGATTTTCTATTCGATTCCATTGGTCTGTATGTCTGTTCTTGTTCCAATACCATGCAGTTTTGATGATTATGGCTTTGTAGTATAGTTTGAAGTCTGGGAGTCTGATGCCTCCATTCCCTTCTTTTTTTTTCAGGAGAGCTTTGGCTATTCGGGGTTTTTGTGATTCCATATGAATTTCATCAATAATTTTTCTATTTCTTTGAAGAATGACATTGAAATTTTGATTGGAATAGCATTGAATCTGTATATTGCTTTTGGAAGGATGGCCATTTTAATAATGTTTATTCTTCCAATCCATGAGCAGGGGATGTCTCTCCATTTCTTTGTGTCTTCTTCTATTTCTTTTAACAGTGTTTTATAGTTTTCTTTGTATAGGTCCTTTACCTCTTTTGTTAGATTTATTCCCAAATATTTGATTTTTTTTGTTTCAATAACAAAAGGGATGGTCTTTTCGATTTCTTCTTCTTCAGATTTATTGTTTGTGTATAGGAAGGCTACTGACTTTTGCGTGTTGATTTTGTATCCTGCCACTTTACTGAACTGATTGATGAGTTGAATTAGCTTTTCTGTGGAGTTTTTGGGGTTCTCTATGTATAATATCATATCGTCTGCAAATAGTGATAGTTTGACTTCTTCTTTTCCTATTTGGATTCCTTGGATGTCTTTCTCTTGTCTTATTGCCCTGGCTAGGACTTCCAGTATTATATTGAAAAGCAATGGTGAGAGTGGACATCCTTGTCTTGTTCCAGATCTTAATGGAATTGCTTTCAGCTTTTCACCATTGAGAATGATACTGGCTGTTGGCTTGTCATAGATGGCCTTTATGATGTTGAGGTATGTTCCTTGTATCCCAAGAACTTCAAGGGCTTTTATCATGAATGGGTGTTGCACTTTGTCGAAAGCTTTCTCAGCATCTATTGATATTATCATATGGTTTTTATATTTCTTTTTGTTGATGTGTTGGATAACGTTGATTGATTTTCGGATGTTAAACCATCCTTGTGCCCCTGGAATGAATCCAACTTGGTCGTGGTGAATTATCTTATGGATACATTGTTGGATTCTGATAGCTAAAATTTTATTGAGGATTTTTGCATCAGTGTTCATTAGGGAGATTGGCCTGTAGTTTTCCTTTTTTGTGTTGTCCTTGTTCGGTTTTGGTATTAGTGTAATGTTGGCTTCATAGAACGTGTTTGGTATTGTCCCTTCCTTCTCAATTTTTTGGAAGAGTTTGTGAAGGATAGGCACTAATTCGTCTCTGAATGTTTGGTAGAATTCATTTGTAAATCCATCAGGTCCTGGGCTTTTGTTTTTGGGGAGGTTTTTGATTACCATTTCAATTTCGCTAATTGTAATTGGTCTGTTTAGGTGTTCTATTTCTTCTTTATCTAGCTTTGGGTGGTTGTAGAGTTGTAGGAATTTGTCCATCTCCTCTAGATTGTTAAACTTGTTTCCATATAACTGTTCATAGTAGTTACTGATTATTCTTTTGATTTCTGCTGTGTCCGTTGTGATTTCTCCTCTTTCATTGATGATCCTGTTTATTTGTGCTTTCTCCCTTTTTTCCTTTGTGAGCCTGGCTAGGGGTTTGTCTATTTTATTGATTTTTTCAAAGAACCAGCTCTTGGTTTCATTGATCTTTTGGATTGTTTTTTTAGTTTCAATTTCATTTATTTCTGCTTTGGTTTTTATTATTTCTTTTCTTCTACTGGTTTTGGGGTTTTCTTGTTGTTCTTTTTCTAGATCTTTGAGCTTCGAGATTAGGTTGTTTCTTTGCGTTCTTTCTTGTTTCTTGATGTGAGCTTCTATTGCTATATATTTTCCTCTTATTACTGCTTTTGCTGCATCCCATACATTTAGGATATTGGTGTCCTCCTTGTCGTTCAATTCAAAAAATTTTTTAATTTCTTCTTTGATCTCCTCATTAGTCCAATGGTCTTCCAGTAGTGTGGTTTTTAATCTCCATGAGGTAGGAAAGTTCCTTGCCTTCTTTTTATGGTTTATTTCTAGTTTGATGCCTTCATGGTCAGAAAAGATGGTTGATATGATTTCAATCTTGGTGTATCTGTTGATGTTTGTCTTGTGCCCCAGTATGTGATCGATCCTGGAGAATGATCCGTGTGCGCTTGAGAAAAATGTGTACTCCGTTTTTTTGGGGTTTAGTGTTCTATAGATGTCTGTTAAGCCCAATTGCTCTAGGTCTTTATTTAGAGCTTTGGTTTCTTTACTTATTTTTTGTCTTGTTGATCTATCCATTGTTGATAGTGGTGTGTTGAAGTCTCCCACTACGTATGTGTTTTCTCTGAAGGACATGAAATTCTTATTGGCCAATGAATGATAGATCAATGACTTTTTTTACCCTTCTGTTTTCTTACCCTTTTTTTACACGGACAGAAAAGTGAAAAATACATTTTACACACAAAGTGAAGTTTTACACACACAATTCAAACATTATAGAAATAATTATCAAAGTGAATGTCTTCTATTATCTTACTCCAGCCTCTCATGGACAACCCCCTTTGGTAGTTTTGTCTATATTCCTCCCTCTCTTTCTGTCCCTCTCACTTAACATTATTAAGTTTTTAATAAAAACATTATCCTGGTACATACTGGGTTTTTCTCTGTGTAAGTGCATATGTTCATTCTGTTTTACAACTTGCTCTTTTTCCACTTTTGTACTACTTTCTGTGGTAACATAGAAATCTAATTCATTCATTTTAAAAAATGAATTAATTTTTCACTTGAATTTGTCTCATAATGTATTATCAGACCATACTGATGATGGACATGAAGATTGCATCCAAATTTGCACTACTATGGACAATGCACATACATACTATTTTTTTTTTAATTTTTTTTCCTTATTTATTTTTCATCCCCATGATTTTTATTTATTTATTTATTTATTTTTGCATAGAACTGGGGTATAGTGGGCCTCCCCTGGTGGCAAAGGCGGTTGAGCACCGCACTGTGAAGTTGTCTGCAGCCTCTGCAGCGCAGGTTCAATCCCGGCCTACCAGCGAGGGTCCCACATGATGCAACAGCCCTCTCCTGTCTCTCCTGCTGCTCCCCTCAGCAGTGTATTTCGTCAGTCTGCCTGTTCTGTTCCCTGTTCTGTCTCTGGTGAATCTTCTCACCCTCCCGTGCATCTGGCCTATACCCCGATTCTTGTATAAATAAATAAAATAAATCTTTAAAAAAAAAAGAACTGGGGAACTGGGGTATAGGCCAGAGGTGCAGGGGGTGAGAGGATTCACCAGAGACAGAGTGGAGAGCAGAACAGGCAGATCTACTGAAATACACTGCTGAGAGGTGCTGCGGGCAAGACAGGAGAGGTCTGCTGTGCCATGTGTGGGTTAGCTCCCTGGCCAGGGGTCAAACTCAGAACACAGCGGTAATAGCACTGAGACTTAACCCTTAGGCCACCAGGAAGGTCCCACACATACATATTATTGTAAATATATATTTGCAGTGTGGGAGTCTCCTAGAAGGAGAAATGATGGATCAAAGGGTATGCACATTTTAGTTTAAAAGATACTGCCCAAGGGGCCTCCCTGGTGGCGCAGCTGTTGAGCGCTGGGTTGCGAAGCTGCCTGCAGCCTCTGCAGCACCGGTTCTATGCCCTGCCACCAGGTGAGGGTCCCACATGGCGCGCAGTCCTCTCCTGCCGCCCGTTGCTCCCCTCAGCAGTGGACTTTGGTCCTTCTGCCTGTTCTGCTCCCTGCTCTGGCTCTGGTGAATTCTCTCACCCTCCCGCGCTTCTGACTGTACCCAGTGCTTGTATAAATAAATAAATAAATATTTAAAAAAATAAAATAAAAGATCATGCCCAAAACTTGGGATAGTTTATTGTCCCATCAACAGTTTATGCAAATGCCCATTTCCCCACATCCTTATCTACACCATGTAGTGTCATTTAAAAAAATCTTTCCAGGGGCCTCCCTGGTGGCGCAGCGGTTGAGCTCTGGGTTGCGAAGCTGCCTGCGGCCTCTGCAGCGCCAGTTCGATCCTCGGCTGCTCCCTGGCCACCAGAGGAGGGTCCCACATGGCGCGCAGACCTCTCCTGCCGCCCGCTGCTCCCCTCAGCAGTGTACTTCAGTCCTTCTGCCTGCTCTGCTCCCCGCTCTGGCTCTGGTGAATTCTCTCACCCTCCTGCGCTTCTGACTGTACCCAGTGCTTGTATAAACAAATAAACAAATAAACAAATAAATAAATAAATAAAATACTTGCCTCTTTAAAAAAATAAAAAAAAAAATTAAAAAAAAAAAAATCTTTCCAACTTGAATGAGGCATCTCTTCACATCCTTATCATCCATCAATATTCTTCTGCAAATTATCTATTCATATGTCTTTTGCCTGTTTATTATTGCAGTGTACTTTTGGTCACTGAATTCTTATTGGCAATAATGATCAACTTGATAAAAATAGGCTTGGAAGCTTTAGTACCACATTGCTAAACAAAGTGTTCAGCTCCAGAAAGTAAGAGTATAGAAAATGAGGCAGATGCTTGTTCATTTTCATTTTTTATCATCCTGTATTATTTCACAATGAATTTGTATTACTTTAGTAAGTAAAAAAATAATACATAGAAAAACAATAACAACAGTAAATGTTTGGCTTGGGTTCTTGTCTAGGAATTCATATTGAGTACAAATTTTCATTGATCACAAGTTTGTCTTTTAGGGTTTTTCCCCCCCCCTTTATGTGCAATGTATTAAATACATGTGACACATGTATTAAATTACTTCCTAGTTAGCTGGCACTGCCCTAGCCACTTTCATAGATTTTTTTTATCCTAACCCTCACAACAACTCTGTGAGGTAGGAATTAGCCCCATTTTATAGAGTTCTTAATAGGCATTTTATTGCTTGATATATTTCCATCTGCCACATGATCATGAGCTAGAGGTTCTTACTGGTCAAGAGCACTCACTGGTCAGGCGTTCCTATAGGTTGCACTAAGATTCAAATAATAAAAAATATTAGAATTTTTCTCCCACCACAGGAATGATGGGGTAGGTGGGATACGAGCACAGCAAGGAGAGTCAATAGTCTCTCCCTATGAAGCACCATTTGAGTTTGCTTGGTCACATATGCAAGATGGGGAAGGGATGAGGGCCATGGGAAGAGGAGGGAAAGTGGTTATAAGTCTTCTCGCTTCTTCAAGATGAGCTTCCTCACAAGCGCTGTGATCTGGGGCTTGATCTCCTCCACTGACACAGTTGGGTCCCAAGCCCCTACCACTTTTCCATCTGGGGCCACCAGATACTTCCAGAAGTTCCAGGTGGGCTCCTTTCCAGAAGTCTCTAGAGAAAAGGAAAAAGGAGAGCAAAGTGTGCTTCTCTCTCCTAGAATTCCACTATGGGTTTCCATCCTTCCCTTGAAGCAGTGGTTCTATTTGATTAACTAGAGAGTTTTTTATAGTCCTTATGCTCAGTCTTCACCCCAGACCATTTTAATCAGTACCTTTGAGGGTACTGATTAAGCATTAGTATTCTTTAGAAGCTCTCCAGATGATTCCAGTATGGCCCCGAGTGTGAGAACTACTACTTCAGGATTCTGTGAACTGCTAGATAATGCAGTATCAGATCCTTCTTTATTAATGACCTCAAACTACTGAGTAGTCTACCCCTGTCCTGTAATGAATTTCAATGGTTTCCAAATGTTAGTTCATGGACTGGTTTGTATCTGAATCATGGTGTGTGTGTGTTGGGTGGGGGGCGGGTGTTGCTTAAAATAAACAGATTCTTGGGCCCTGTTTGAGTAGGTCTCAGTTAATGCATTTTTAAGAGCTCCCATGTGCTTTTAAAGAGCAGCCAGTTTTGATGTATAACTATAGAAACTGGGAAAGAACTAATAAAAACACACAGGGAGAAAAAGGAATATTAAGACTGACCCACAGAGCACAATTCAAATCTGCTTGTGTTACTCACTTACTCTCCCAGGTGAATGGGCTAAGGCAGGGGTGTGTGTGAGGGATTGAAGGAGATCAGAAGCAATGGAGTGAGAGGGAGATGGCAAACACGGAGCTGCCGAAGGAGGAAAAAGGTCTGAGGGAGGCAGGAAACAGGATCATAATGACAACTTCAGCCTTTAACCCTGTTTTGTGGTTCTGAGACTTTTGGGGCTGAAGAACGGATCGATTCTGAAATGTTAAGATCTGGAATTTTATTTTTTTATTTTTTTAAAGATTTATTTATTTAGGCATATAAGCACTGGGGTACAGGCCAGAGGTGGGGGGGGCGGTGAAACAGAATGGGGAACAGAACAGGCAGACTAACTGAAATACACTGCTGAGGGGAGCAGCGGGTGAGTCACGAGAGATCTGCTGCACCATATGGGCACCTCCCTGGCCAGGGATCGAACTCTTGCTGCAGTGGCTGCAGATTGCTTCATAGGTTGCGTCTTAACCCCTTGCGCCACCAGGGAAGCCCAAGATCTGGAATTTTAGCTCAGAAGGTTTCCCTCTTCCAGACGTTGCCTCTGACTTAGGACAGGAGATGCCTGTCAGCCATTTTGGTCAGCCTTCTCCGGGCTGTGGCATCCCCAGTCCGTGCCTTGGTTCCTCCATCCTAAGTGCAAAAGCGCAACTAATTCTCATTGACTAAAATCTATGGGCCTATTCTCCTTCTAGGAGCCCGTGTGCTTGGCAACAGGATCCCAGAGAAATCTGTAAGAATGCCTAAGAGATAAGTGCAAAGCAGCAGAGTGAGATATTCTTAACTAAGAATACCCCTCCGCCCAGCCTTAAAGATGAGGTGACCATCAACAGACTACCAGCCCACCTGCGGGACTCTGGAAGGTCCCCAGGTCAGAAGCCAGTCAGTGGTTTCTATTGCCCAGGGAGCACTGCCTCAGCCAGCTGAGGGAAGGGAGGGAAAGGATCAGGACTCACCAGTCAGGTACTTGAAGGCAGGGTGGGCACCAGTGCCAATGACCGCGACCTTGCTAAACATGGGGAAAGAGACACTGTAGGTGCGGCGAGCAAAGCTCTCAATTTCCTTGTTGCTGTCAGGTTCCTGCTGGCCAAACTGATTGCAGGGGAAGGCAAGCACGTTGAAGTGGTGGGGCCCCAGGTCCCGCTGCAGTTGTTGCAGGGCTCTGTAGTGCTGGTCTGTGAAGCCACATTCACTAGCCACATTCACCACCAGGGATACCTGGAAGGCAAAAACAAAGCCCAAACACGTACACGACCTAGTGAAGAGGCAGGCAGTTACATATATATAATCTGACACGCCCACATGTGTAACCCTCAATTAGTGTTTTCTCTCCTACAAGAGTTCGATCCCCAGGGGCCTGGGAGCTGCCCACATGGCACAGCAGACCTCTCCTTTCTCGCCTGTTTCTTCCCTGTTGCTATCCTTAGAAGTGTACTTTGGTCAGTCTGCCTGTTCCCCACTCTGTCTCTGGTGAGTCCTCTCACCCCCCACACACCTCTTAACCCAGCTCTTGTATGCATAAATAAATAAATCTTTAAAAAAAAATACAACATACACATAGGTAAATGTGTATGCAATGTTCTCACAAATATATCAACATGTACACATAAGCAAAAAGGAAATCCAACACACAGGGGCTTACAGATATGTGCATACACACATACATGAACATTTGTGAGAATAAGCACACTATACACATAAAGGGATATACACATGACCATGATGTAAAGATACATTAGCACACATAACACAAGTCCACCAACGCACTTAACACATTCATATATTGGGAAGCTCACATCAGGTGGTGATGTGGGGCAGTGGGAAGGGAGACTTGGGTCCAATTCCTAGATTACTCAACTAGTACTCATCATTCTACACTGTGGTTGCCTATATATGTGCTGATCTCCCTTCTAGAATGTGAACCCACTGAGAACATGTGCCATGTCCATTTCACCTTGGGCCTGTCATATAGGAAAGTATTAGGAAGTGTCTGCTGAATGAATAAATGTGTACACACACAACAATCACTTGCATAGATACATAGACAAACATGGGTTTTCTTGATCAAAAGCCCTGATGACCTCGGGGCAATCCTTTTTTGTTCCTGACCCTCCAACAAACACATACCACTTTATTCCATTTACTATACTAACCCTTAAATTTATTAATCTTTTAATAAGTTTATTTACACATTTTAATACTTATTTTTGTTTATAAATAGACAGCTGGCTGATGGAACTTGATTGTAATACTAAAATTAGAATTTTGGCGCCAATGCAAGTTTTTAGCTCTAATTACATATTATCAAAAGAATTTTAAATCTTACCGTGTATCTGGGCTGCCCAGTTCTATCTCTCTGGCCACCTTTTTTTTTTTAGAAGATCCAGTATTATACCAGTTGGCATCATAAAAGGGAGCAACCTGGGGCAGTCTAACACCCTCACCCTGACTCCTGCAGATGAGGAACACCCATTCCCTGGGTTCACTCACTCTTAGAACAACCTTCCTTCATTTGTGTCAGCAAATGCCATGCTCTGCCTTGGTAGTGAGAAACTTCGACACTTAACTCCTTTTCCCAGTTAGGGGTCTTCCTTTTTTCTCTGCTAGATCCCTGCATGATAAGAATATTAAAGGTTGTTTGTTTTTAACATACATCTTGTATGTCTGACACTTTTTTGGAAGGAGGGAAGAAACTCTGCTCCTTGTTCCATACCTGAAATTTTAAAAATTTATCCTTAAAAAGACTAAAATACAAACACACCCAAATACAGCATTAATTTATATATTTATACATACAAGCACAGATAAAACTCAGATGTGCACACAGAAGCAAGCAAAGAAAAAAAAATCATTCACACACACATACTACACTCAGATGGACATGAATATAAACTCGCGCAGTAGGTAAGCACATTCGTCCAGACTCCTTGCTGCTCTAAAAGACTGCCTTCTCAGTTCACCTGGGACCATAAACCATACCAATCTTGCTTATGGCTATTGTTGCCAAGGTTTGACCCAGTGCCACACACTATTTTATTGTGGTAAAATAGTCTTAATGAGTCAGTTAATACTTGCTGAATGAGCCCTTATGAATGAACGATCATATTGCCCAAGTGGCAGACAGAGCTTAGTCTAACAGCATCATTTACGGCTTCCCTGACTGACTATTCCTGGTTTTTCTCTAAACCTGGCTAATCAGGGCATGGGCTTTGGAGCTGGACTGCCTGGTTCAAATTCTAAGTCTTAGTAGTCATGTGACTTTGTTCTATTTCTGTCTTAGCCATTTACTACTACTAGGAAATTACCCTGTTCATTTCTCTCTCCGCTCCATCCCTTATAAACTCTATTAATGTGGAAACTGGCCTGTTGCACACTTAGGGTCTAACCTAGAACTTTGTGGATGCTCAATAATAAATAATGAATTAAAGAGCAGCAGAGGTGGTCAAGTGCTAACTAAACCTGGTGCTTTCTTATGGGTTGCACTGGAGGGAAAAGAGGCTTAACTAAGAATGAGTCCTGTTCTTCGTCCTTTGCTCTGAGTCCTGGATGAGGGTTCTTCTGGGGTCCACCAACACAGGGACAGAGCACTCTACAGTTGTCATCTCATTTGAAACTCACAAAGCCTTGGGGGAACAATCAGGACAAGGATTACTTGCCTCCAGGACTCCCAGCATAATTGAGAATCCAAGGTTCAGAGTACTTTTCTTACTAAAGTTGGCATTGCTCTCTGGAAGAGAATACTGACAGTCATTTTGTTGTGGTCCATTCAAATTAGAGACCAACTCCTACCTCCCCACAACGCCCAGGTTCATCCTAAGTGGACTTGGAGCATTCTTTATTACACAGTGTGACATGCAGCCCTTAGAATACCCTCCCTACCTTTTAGGCCTTATCTTCTACCACTCACTGACTCATGCTTTATAAGCCTTTAGTACAAAGGATTGGCTTCCCCAGACCCCTTAACTCTTTTCCCCATTCCTCCACCACCCTTTCTGCTGTTTGCTTCTGAGACTCCTCAGGACACTTCTGCTTGGAATGTTCTTCCAAGTCTTGCTAAAATTCAGTCTTACTTCAAAGACTCACCCAGACACACTTTCTCCCTGAAGTCCTCTCAGTAAGGAGGTAGCAATCAACTTGGATGACTTTTATAACTCACTCTAAGCTGGCATTTTAGGAGTTTGCCTAAAGAGGACACTGTCAGATGTGTGGTTCTTTGCCAGGCATTGTGTTTTCCAGCGCTGTGTGACCCTGTCCAAAGACCCCCCCTTTTCTGACCTGAGAGCGCCCCTACATCTAAAATAACAACTCCCTCTTGGATGCATGCACATTCTTTTCCAAAATGCTTTCGTTGGACGCAACACCAGCAACTCCCCCTGCTCCAAATGCAGAGACGGGATGGGAGAAACAAAGGCTGCAGGATGCCAGATTACGGAGAAACAAAGGCTGCAGGATGCCAGATTACGTTTTGCACCGTGCACGACAAAGCCCGGGCCAGGACATCAGCCTGTGAGTCGCGGAGAGGGAAATCCAGGCTGCCTTCCAGAGTTTCCGGTTCCCCTGCGCACCCCGGCAGTGCCACGTAGTCTCGGGACAGACCAGGCGCAGGATCTGGGGGTGCAGCGCCGGGGGAGGCATGCCCAGGTGGGGGTGCTGGGAGCCAGGAAAGGGCTGTCGGCCGGCTGGAGGCCCCACCCCGCAGGGACCCGGCCGCAGGGCGCCCCCAGCAGGCCCTACCCGGCGGCGCCGAGGCCCGCCGAGCGGACACTCACCGAACCACGGTACTTTTCTAGCGATACCAACTTGCCCCGGATGTTGACCGCCTTGAAATCGTAGAAGTCCTGCTCCCTCTGCGCGCAGGCGGCGGCCCACAGGAGCAGCCACACCGCCGCCACTGCTGCTCCCATGACTTGCTTCCGAGGTGGTGGCGTTGTGAGGGCAAAGACCCGGCGGGGGGAGCCCTTCGTGGGGGGCGGAAGGAGGCGGCTCTGGCGCCACGCGTCCGCGAGGCCAGACGCTGCTCCATCCCTGCCCCTGCATCTGCGGTGGTGCGCCAGGCTCTGGACCTCAGTTTCCCCCCAGGCTCGGCGGGATCTTTGGGCTTCCTGAGCCCCAGAGCCATGGTTTAGGATTCTGAAGTTGACACCAGAATTAGCAGCTCCCTCTAGTTTCAGGATGCAGTGATTTGGTAGAGAAAGAGAGGAAAAAGAGGGGCCTCCCTGGTGGCTCAAGGGGTTAAGCACCGCACTATGAAGCAGTCTGCAGCCTCTGCAGCACGAGTTCTATGCAGCCTCTACAACATGAGTTCGATCCCCAGCCAGGGAGCAACCCACATGGTGCAGCAGACCTCTCCTGACTAAGCCGTTGCTTCAGTCTGCCTGTTGTTTTCCCCACTCTGTCTCTAGTGAATCTTCTCACCCCTCCCCCCACATCTCTGGCCTGTACCCCAGCTCCTGTATGCATAAATAAATAAATCCTAAGGAAAAGAAAAAGAAAAAAGCCCATGGACCTGAAAGTCCAGTCTTTAATTAGTGCAGTGGCTTTAAGCTCATCACTCCCTCTATGTGGGCCTCAGTTTCTCCATCTCTTCAGTGGGGCAAACCTCGGTTCCTAAAGCACCCAGTTAGTATAAAATGGGAATAATAGAAAAATAAATGTGAAACACTTTTTCAGCTAATTATGTAAATGAATGAATCTTCCCTGAAAGGGATGGCACAGAGAAAGAGAAGAGAAATTGGAGTGGCTGTTGCAGGTTGGGATCCTGGGGAGCAGATTCTGAGGCAGACATTGCAGTGCACAATATTTAAGGGAATAATTCTTGGAATTGGCATCTGGGGAAGGGACTAGAGAGGATGGGAGTGGGCAGAAGTCCAGAACTCTATGCAGGTCCAGAGACCTGATACATAATAGGTGCTCAGGGTATGAAAATCCACATTGAAGAGTATGATGACTTCATACTTGATGCAGTTTTGTTAGGATTGTGGTATATATGTCATCGATGGCAGTTTTTTTTTCTCAAATGTTGATTTGCTAATTGTTTACATAACTATTTTGGGGGGAAGTACAATTTCATAGGTGCACACACTTCATTCACCCTCCATCAAAGGGCATTATTTTTCAGGCTGTTAATTGCAGCCTCTTAGTAGATCATGGGATCAGTTTAGTAGCTCAGACCAACAGGGTGGGGAGAAAAAGAATTGATTATATCCCCAGCCAGGGAGCTAACCCACATATGGCACAGCAGATTCTCCTGTCTCCTCCACTGCTCCCCTCAGCAGTGTATTTTAGTCAATCTACCTATTCTGCTCCCCACTCTGTCTCTGGTGAATCCTTTCACCCCCTGCATCTCTGGCCTGCATCCCAGTTCTTCTACGCAAAATTAAATTTTTGAAAATGGAAAATATGAGAATAAGTTCCAGATAGTAAGAATTAGTGTAATGTTATGGAACAGGTATGCGTAATCCAGATTGCAAGATAAACTATATTTCTAGTGTGATTTGCATTCAAAATGTTAGAAATCCACTGACATAAGACAAATAATATAACTCTGCACTTCTGTCTCATTATCTTTATCTTTGTGACTTTTTTTTATTAAGGCAACATTTCATTATCTCTAAAATGGGGCTAATAATAATGCTTTCTCCCTCATGGGATTGTAATGAACCAACACATGTAAAGTGCTTGGTATCCAACAACATTTCAATTTTATTTTTTTTAAAGATTTTTAAAAATTTATTTGTACAAGAACCGGGGTACAGGCCAGATGCACGGGATGGTGACAGGATTCACCAGAGACAGAGTAGGGGGCAGACTGATGAAATACATTGTTGAGGGAAGCAGCGGGTGAGACAGGAGAGGTCTACCGCACCACGTGGGTTTCTCTCCACAGGATCAAACCCGCACTGCAGAGGCTGTGGACAGCTTCACAGTGCAGCGCTCAACCACCTGCTCCACCAGGGAGGCCCTCCAACAACATTTTTAAAAAGCAGAATATTAAATTTTATTTATCTTGGGTGATTACTGCTGTATAATATTAGGCATAAAGATAGAAAAGGGCTTTTTATCTTATTATATGAGACCAGTTCTTTTGGTAAATACTGTGGCAACAGATAACTTTAAAGAGTAGGAAGCCATGCATCTAACCTCTTTCTTTTTCTTGAGACCAGGAATGTTGTGGGGACTGTTTGGGGTGGTAGAGCTGCTGCCTTAGATTCTATCTGAGGCTGTATCCTATTAATATCTCTACTGCATCTGACCAGTGCCCATAGGCTGTCTCTGCACCTGTTCCTAGAAAATTAACATAGCTCTTCTTAGAGCCCCTGAGGGGAGCGGCTCAGTAGGGCTTACCTATTTAAGTATTCAGAACACTTAGCACCATGCCTGACACTCAATAAATGTGGACTAAGTTGAATTGGACTATTGATACTGTTGTGTGACCTTGATTAAGTCACTTCCATTCTCTGGACTGGAGTTTCTTGTGTGTAAAATAAGGAAAATTGCATGGAAGGTTATTGGTAGAAGGCATCTCTGACTTTACAGCAGAGGATGCTGAAACTCAACTAGAGGAAGGGAGTTGCCCAAGTTCACATCACCACTAGTGTGAGAGAGGGGTGGAAGTTACAGCTGAAGTGTCTCCACCCCCTGGTAGCGCAATTTCTATGGCATTGACTTGTGAATCCAATTCTATAATCCTAGAGAGCAGTTAGAGACAATAAAGATACACATCGCAGTAGAGATAAATCTTGAAAAATACAGTGTGGTGTGCAAAAGTAAGATACTGAATGAGATACATAACCTGGTGCTACTTAACGTAAATATAAAATACGTGCCCACAATATGAAAACGCACATTTTGCAAGCGTGATGTAAACAGTTACACAATAAATACACACTAAAGAGTTTTCTGTAGGGGTAGACAAAGGAAAGAGGTAAAAGGGAATAGGTAAGTAAATAAAACAAGAGACAAGACTTCAAGGTCAAAGAAAATAGTTATGAACTCGGTAGCATATTTTACTCAACTCTGCACTTGAAGTTGAAATATAAATTACCATAAACTACTTTCTTGTGGATTTTATTTCTAGCAATATATGTAAAACAATATATGTAAAACAAAAACAATATATGTAAAACAATATATGTAAAATATATGTAAAAACATTATAATATATGTAAAGACAGTTTCTGTCACTGACTTCTAAAAATGCCCCCCTCCTCTCCTTGAGCTCTACACTCCTTTAAGCCTTTCTCTCATCTAAAGTCCCTAGGACAGGGCCTCCCTGGTGGCACAGCATGTTGAGCACTGCACAAGTTCAATTCCTGGCCCAGCCAGGGAGATACCCACATGGCGAGGCAGACCTCTCCTGTTTCTTCCGCTCCTCTCAGCAGTGCTTTTGGTCCGTCTTCCTGTTCTGCACCCCACTCTGTCTCTGGTGAATCCTCTCACCCTCCCACGCCTCTGGCCTGTACCCAGCTCTTATATAAATAAAATAAATCTTAAAAAAAAAAAAAAGTTCCTAGGGCAGCTTTCTCCTTGGTCTCCCTGCCTCCACTCTTACCCCATCCAATCCAATACAATTTTCCACAGAGCTGCCAGAATAACCTTTGTCACATAAAAATCTGATTGTGGTTCTCCTTTGTTTAAATAACCTTCGGTGACTTAGTCTGTGACCAAATGACCTAGGTGGCATGCGGCATAGTCAAACACAAGAAGTTATCTGCCTGGGTGTGCAACTTAGTTCTGTCACTTTTTGTAGGCTTTTACACATGTTAATTAACCCACTGGGAAATTATACAGTTATATAATAAACTGTTCCTCTAGTTCCCAGATTTCCTCATCTGGAAAATAGGAATGATAACCCCTATTCATTATTGGTGGATTAAAGAAATTTAAACATGTAAACAATTTCAAACATTTAGATATTATTATTATTACCCTCATTATCATCATCATAATCACTCAGGCCCTTGACTGTTTGGGTTCCATGCTTCCCCTCAGCCTTATTTCCTGTCTTTTGTTTCTCATTTCTAATATCTACAAGGCCCTGCCCCCACTCTTCTGCCTGGTATACTTCCTCTTGATTCAAAATTCCCTTCTCCAGAAAGCCATATTTCTGTCCCCTTGCCACAGATGTGGTGCAGTTGATTGGAGTTCTTTCTCTGGGCTCTTCAGACCCCTGTGTGTTTATCCTGATGTGTTGTTAATTTATCATTAAGTGTCTGTTTGCCTGACACAGTACCTGGTAGATGGTAGGTATTCAATAAATATTTCTTTTAAAAAATGTCTTATTGATGAATAATATGATCCAGTAAAGCTAAGCTATCATAAGCATGACAGAATTTTCAGCATATAACCTGCACCAAGATCTATAAACACTCTTACCAGGACTCTAGAAGCCCTCCTCATGACCCTTTCCACGGCTCCTTCCAAACCCCCCATCCTGACTTCTGACAGCGTATATTAGTTTTGCCAGTTTTTGTACTTTACATGTAATCATATAGAGCATACTCTTTTCTGCGTGCCTTCTTTAGCTCATCTTAAGTTTCATCCAGTACTCCATATTTTTGTGTGTCATTGGAGATTGTTTATTCTCATGCTATGTGTATACTACTAAATTGTGTGAATATACACACTCCAGTATTAATTGAATGATTGAAGAAATCTGTCTATTTTCTACACTCTAAGTTAGGAAAGAGACAAGGTTTTATTTATCTCTAAATCCCCAGAACCTAGCACAAGACCTGGCACTTGGTGGGAGCCCACTGAGTACTTGAGGAATGAATTGGCGCACAATTCCCTTAAGACTTTGTAATTAAACTGGTCACTTCCCCATCCTTGTTGGGGCCCCAGCTTCAGATCCCTGGGTGATGCAGGTGAGTTGCTAGGCAACAGCATGAGGTTGGCTCAGGGGTCACAGTGGAGAGTGTGCTGCGGAGGCTGAGGCCGAGGTAATTGGAAACACTTCTATTCAGCAGTCTCTGAACTGCCTCTGGTTCTTCCCTACAGCCCATCCCCCTTCCCCCCAGGCAGCTGCAGGAAAGCTCTTTCTGAAACAGCCCCCAGACTTCGGCACTTCCCTATTCCAAAACCTTTCGGTTCTCAATTGAGGAAACTAAGGTTCAGAGAGTTGAAATAACCTGATCAATGTCCAAATAACAAGTAAAGTGCAGAACTAAACTCAGGTTTGTCTGATTCCAAAACCCAAGCTCTTTTTAGTGTTTTGATTCTGGACAAATTGAATGTGATGTGTCCAAGAGTCATGAGGTGGTGAGATCCTGGATTCTCTTGGTCACATTCCTGCTCTCCCCATCTATGCCTTCTCTAGAATAGGTGCTTCAGTAACAAGAACTATTTCTTCATGGGAGATGGGCCGACCTTGAAGTTTCCCTCTAACTTGGTATCTGAGATTCCTTTGATCCAGAGAGTAACAACATCAGGATCCCAGAGACTCTTTATTTGACCTCACTGATCCCAGAGAGCACAAAAGGGTAGTAAGCACTTGACCCAGACTAGAAGAACAAAGCTGTCAGAAAAGGATTTCAGGACAAAGGGATATTTTGAGCAATGAGTAGACCTGGTAGAAACAAGGTGAATGTGAGGGATGCAGTTTAACTACCCAGTAATATGGATTTAGGAAAGATTTAATAATGTGGTTGAAGCTTACTTTCCTGTGTGAAATTATAGTTCTTTCAAGCATTCATTCTGCAAATATTTCTTGTGAGCCATATACCCAATGCTTCAACCACACTGAACTTCTCACTACTTCTTACACTATAAGCAAAGGCTCTACCTACCTCCAACCTTTGCATACATGCAAGTTCTGTGGGAAACCAATACAATAGATCTATATTCTAGATGTTGGATAGAAAAAGGGTTTCTGGGAGGAAGTGTCATCCAAGCTGATACTAGAAAGATGTGTGGTGTTAGGAAGTTCAGGAAGGGGAACAGGGAATTAGTCTTAAGTAGAGGAACATGTATAAAAGCTCAGAAGCAAGACAGCTGATTCATTGGAAGACGCTTCTTGTGGCAATTTCCTATATATTCTTCAAGTCTCCAGTCAAACATATCCTTTCTCCTTTGCAGAATCATTATCAATTGTCTCAGGGTAACTTGTATTCTTTTATCCTTAAAGCATTACAATGTCTTTTCTTAGTGGATTTATTATTTTATTGTCATTTATCTGGATTGTAATATTTTGTGTGCATTTGTTCTGCTAAAGACCCTACCTTGAAGTCAGTAGCTATGTCTGATTCTGCTTTGCAAATAGCAACTAGTAAATAGTGGCACTGAATGAATGTTGTTGAATGACAGAATGAATTAAAACATCTACATGTCTTTCTTCCCCACTGTACTATAAGTTGCTAAAGGGCAAGGATCTGCACTAATTCATCTCTATGAACTCTCTTGGCTTTGAACACAGTGGAAAGTACACAGCTTTTTAGAGACAAAGAGCAAAACCAGCTGAGCCACATATTGTGTGACCTTAACCTTCTTTGCCTTCAGTTTCCTGGTGGTCAAGTGGAACAATAGCTCCATCCTCATAGAGTTGCTGTACAAGTTGAATGAGAAAATGTATATAAAGTGCCTAATACAGTACTTGTCACTTAGAAAATGCTGGTTGAGTGAATGAGCAGCTAGGTGGCATAGCAGTGGCCTGAGAGAAGATACAGGAGAAAAGACAAGCTACATCAATCTCCAGATGAAATGGGGTCTTCCCCCTACCCCTCAAACCCACTTAGGGTCTCATTATTCTGGGAGAAGACTGAAGCTGTGTCCCTCCCACTCAGGGACCCCAAATTCCAAATTAGAACACAATAACTCCATGTTGTATTTTCAACTCCCTTAGATCTTCCTACTTTCCCCATACTTTTATTTACTCCCCTGCACCATTTCTGAGTACCAGTCCATCTCCTCCCCAGACTAGGAATCCTTGGAGAGCAAGAATCAAGATGGATTCATACCACTGTCTCCTAAGTGCCAAGTACAATGCCTGGCTGAAGAGCATTCTCATTAATCACATGTGAAGTAGAAATATAAAGAACAATGAGTCTGACTAATGTATTCGGGGTAATTACAGACTCTAATTTAACTCAAAGACATCCCATTAAAAAAAATTCTTTTCTGGTAGAAATTTTCAATTTGGGGCCAGTGACTTGGCTTATTGAAAAACATTAAAGCTCTGTTGATCTGAGCCAAAGAAGGTTCAGCAAACCTTTTCTTGGCAGGGACTCAGTCCTTTCTTTCTATTATGTTGGTTTCTTTAAACAAAAAAGGATTTAAAAAATCTTTTTTAATTGATTCTCTTGTAAACACTCAAAGAAAGAATGTCTGTCCTGTGGCTGGACTGTGATTGGTTCTAAGAATAAAGTGGATGTCTCTTAATTGTAAAGACATGAAATGTCTGAACCTTCCCTCCTACGTATTTAGTATAATTGGCGATAATTTCTCCCTCCCCCACTCCTTGATTGAGAGACAGCTCACTTCCTATTAGAAGAAAACCAGATCACTAACCTGGGAATCTGAGTGTTAGAAAGAGTTTATTTTACCAGAGCGCTCGTCCAGAGGGAGCGGAAAGCAGGAAGCCTGCATTTTCTCTCTGCTTCAGTCCACCTGGTACCTGGACTTATCACCATGCTTGTGATTGGCCTCAGCTTCTCCCCCTCCCTACTGGGACACTTTGCAACCTTCGAAATATTTGGGCAGATGTTTCCTGTGGAAAATATTCCACAGGGCTGCCCTCTGTTAGAAGGGTTCTGGTGGAAGTATCAAAGATCTGAAGCTGGGCCCCATGTTGAGAAACTAGGAGGTATATTGTGCTTATAAGGGGTCTGCTATATTAGAAAATTCATGCTTAGAAATTTCTTGCATTGGCAATAGTTAAAACCTCTTCTTTTTGTCAGCAGGCAAACTAACATTTGTCATGCTTTTAGCCCTAACACTTATGATTTTAGATAAGTGGCTTTACATCTCTGAAACTGAATTTCTTTTTCTAAAAAAAAATTTACTCTTGGAATAACAATTCCCACCTCTAAAGGTTGTTGTGAGCTTGAAAGCTTAGTCACGTGAAAATCCTGGCCCAGAGTAATCACTAATACATTACAATTATTATTAATGTTATACTGTGGAACCAAAGGCTCAACCCTGTCCAGTTTCTGAGCCAATCTTGACAAATGTGGGGGCAGGCTGTGTCTCTTCTAGTACCTGTATCACCTCTAATTCTCGGAATGAGAATTAGACCTGGTGTGAGATAGATCAGACATGATTCAGTCTGATTCAGTTTGTACAACTGGTTTTCAGAAGCAATTCTCCCATTTAACACACCCATCCATGGCTGTCAGCCTGAGTAAAACATACAAGTCCTAACCCAGGTAGGGAGTGGGGATAGATTTTGATCCATTTTGGCCATGGTTGGCAAATAACTGTGAACAGAATGATAACTCAGGACCACAATGTGCCTACCATTAGATGTGTATCAGTGTCACCTGCTGCCTAGACTCTGGCTGCCATAGCCACCTGCTAAACCAGACCTTCCTGCGACCCATACCACCTATCCAGAGTACCCATACCACTCATCACACTCTTAACATTGTAAATTGGCTCAAGACCTTCCCCCTTTTTCTCACTAGATCTCTACTTTTTTTTCTCTTCCCCAATACCCAGGAAAAAAAGAAAAGAATTAACATTTGTTAGTGGTCAGGTCACTTTAAATATGCGTTGTTACTTAATTTAGTTCTAACAACTCCATGAGATAGGTCATATTTTTCATTTTCTTTCTTTTTTTTAAAAAAGATTTATTTATTTAAGCATACAAGAGCTGGGGTACAGGCCAGAGATGCAAGGGGTGAGAGTATCCACCAGAGACAGAGTGGGGAACAGAACAGGCAGACTGACTGAAATACACTGCTGAGGGGAGCAGCAGGCGAGTCAGGAGAGGTCTGTTTCGCCATCTGGGTTTCTCCCTGGCCAGGGATTGAACTCATGCTGCAGAGGCTGTGGATTGCTTCATAGTGCGGTGCTTAACCCCTTGCACCACCAGGGATGCCCAATATTTTTCATTAATCCATAATGAGAAAATTGAGTCTTAGAAAGATTAAGTAATTTACCCTGAATCACACACCAATTTGCCCAAAATCACATATCAAACACGCATCAAACAAAATGCCACAAGCTGACTTAACAACAGAAATTCTAGAGACTAGAAGTCCAAGATCTAGGTGTTGAAAGATTTGGTTTCTCCTCAAGTACTTCTCCTTGACTGATATGTGGTTGCTTTCTTACTCTGTCCTCACATGATCCTCCCTCTGTGCCTGTGTGGGCCTAGTGTCTCTCATCTTCTAAGAACACCAATCAGGTAGGATTAAGGCCATTTTTCAGGCTAATTTTACTTTAAACGCCTCTTTAAAGGCCCTGTTTCCAAATACAGTCACATTCTGAGGTACGAGGGATTAGGGCTTTAGGACATGAATTCTGTTGGCTAACACAATTCAGCTCATAACAGAGTTCTAAACACTAAATAGCAAAAAGTGGCTCTTACTAAAATAAGCAGAAAAAAATTATTAAAAGGGCACCAAAGATTTCACAGAATAACAGGCAAAGTTTGCAAAACAGGCATGAATAAGAGAGGTAAGGCAGTAAACACCCACAGCTCAGATCCCATGACCAAGCCACCTGTGAGGACACGGATGCCATCACCAGTGGATCCTCTGGATCTCTCTGGATATTGTACGCTGCCACCACCCCCTGGAAACCTAGCAGTCCTGCTGATGCTGCCTCCACTCCCCCACTAGAATGGATCCTCTATGCATCCTACTCCTCTGGAACACCATCTCCTGATTCAAAGTTTGGGGTGAATGTATCTGATAGGAGGTCATGTGTCCTTGCTTACCGGCAAGGGAGGCTAGGAAATCAAGCTTCTTGTGTGTTCTGCTTTTGTATGAGGCTCCGCCTTCTATCAAAATTCAAGGAGTTTCCCAACATAAGGAGGAGGTTGAGATGTGGGGCACTTAGGATAATGAGTGTACTCAACACATTAGATGCTTAATGTCAATACAAAAGTGATCAGCATCTTCTTTCAAGAGTTCCATTTCTGGTATAATGGGAGACAGATGAGTAAATGGGCAAGTTGACTGCACTGTGACAATGGCCATAATAAAGGGAAACAGAGAAGGCTATAGGATAACAGAGAAGAGGAACTGGTTAGCATGGGGGGATTAGGAGAAATCAGGGAAGATATTC
Source organism: Talpa occidentalis (assembly GCF_014898055.3). NCBI lineage: Eukaryota > Metazoa > Chordata > Mammalia > Eulipotyphla > Talpidae > Talpa > Talpa occidentalis. The sequence goes on along the minus strand of NW_023605305.1, from coordinate 32,896,229 downwards.
TACAAAAGATTATATCTGAGACCTGAAAGACATAGGAGTCTTAATTAAGAATCATGCCCTCATTCCTAATATCCCAGGTACCTGTTTTCAAAGCCCCAAATATAAGGCACTTAGCTTGATACCAGACTTCAGTTACGGACCGGGTATCCTAGCCTCCTGATCTGAAAATGGAAATGGACACAGGTTTCCACAATGGAAATTTGCAGAGGCATACTCATGTATGCACTGAAAGCATTCATTCCTTTATTAATATTCCCAGTCTCTTTTGGAAATGTCTAGAACTGGACAGCTCTGTGTTAGGCAGAGGTAGGAGAAAAAAAGTCCAGTTGTGGAGAAAAAAATGCCTTCTGTGGGGCTAAGGATGTGGCCCTGGGGAAGGTCACCTGGCTACTCAGACTTATTCCCACAGACTGGCATTCCATGGCCCTGGTGTCCTGACAGACTCAGAATCCTGATTTTATGACACCTGACAAAAGATGCATCTCTCAGATTAGAGAGATAATCTCAGGCATGCATCAATGAAGCTAACAATGACTAAGGCATACACTAGAAGTCCATTTATTACTTTGTAAAAAAGGAAGCATTATTGGCAAAGCCAATTAATTGAATTTGCGACTCAGGTCAGAGCACTCACATCAGATCAGTGCACTTTCTGTCTCCCTCTAAGAAGCTCAGTATCAGGGGGTAGCCTGGTAGACCTAGAATCAAAACAGGGTGTGAGTCGATCTCAAAAGAGAACTCTATCAGTGAATTTAAGCACTTTACTCATTTCAGTTATGGTTTTCAACCTTCATTGCACATGAAAATAGCCTAAGGAGATTTTTTCATTGCTCATGCCTGGGACCCTGAGTTTCTCATTTAGCTGGTCTGTGGTCAAATCCAAATAAAAATCTTATTTCAGAAGCTGCTGAGGCAGTTCTAACATGCAGCCATGGGTGGTTATCTAGACCCAGTCAAGGAAATCATGTTTGTGGTACTTATACAAGGCTCCTCACAGCAGCACAGTGCCAGAGAGACACGTGTCTGGCTTTTCATTTTCAAAGTTCCATAGTTGACCACCCTCCCCTTTCTATTCACACAGAATTTCTCCAAACAGTATATACTACAATAAATGCAGTTTCCACTTACTAAATGGCAGTCAGTTGCTAGGAAAATACTCCCAGATCGTCTTGGTTGGAGTTCTGAGTCCCAAACTTCTCAAACAATTTTAGACATGAGGTTTTTAATTTCCAACAGATACTTAATTTCACTTATGGAGAATGAATCTTATTTCAGGGATAACTATTTCCAGAAATTTTTAGGGTGTCCCACTCTGTCATCAAGCTACCAGAGACTAATCCAAGGTGTAGAAATAAAGTTTAGTTACAATGAGTTAACTCTGTATGGATGTAGCAGTCATTGAATGAGAAGAACCAGAGAGGTCTGAACACACATCTTGATTTTGATCTTTAAAAGATATGTAATTTGGGGCAAAGACTTTATCATTCTGAGTTTCATCTGCAATCTGAAGATTATTATGCCAAGGTCTTAAAGTTGTGGTGAGTGATAAAAATATCATATGCAAAATCCTTGTCACAGTGCAGGCACTCAATGGAAAAAACTATTAATATTAGTATTATCAAAGGAATCTGAAAAGTTGGGGAAATTTTCCTCAGAAACAAGCTCCCTTTAGTTTTTGAGTAGCAATTTTATTGTGCTTTAAAAATAATGATACGTACTCATAAAAAATTTAAGTGCTGTAGAAAAAACACAAGGAAGAAAGTAACAGATCACCCTGATTTTAACACTCAAAGAGCTTCTTTAACATATGGTGAAAATCATTCTAGACATCTCTCTAAGTATTTGTATAGCATAACTGACACATACAAATAATTTTAAAGATTCATACTGAATAAGATATTTCAAATAAAATATTTAATGAAAAGGCTTAATTGAAGTTGAATTAACAAGTGAAAATAAAGAGATTGATGAATGATAAAGTTATTTAAAAGATTGTGAAAGTAATTGGAGTTGTCATTTTTTTAAAACTACACATTTTAGGGCCTCCCCGGTGGCGCAGCGGTTGAGCACTGGGTTGCGAAGCTGCCCGCAGCCTCTGCAACGCAGGTTCCATCCCGGCTGCCAGCAAGGGTCCCACATGGCGCGCAGACCTCTCCTGCTGCCCACTGCTCCCCTCAGCAGTGTACTGCTCAGTCTGCCTGCTCTGCTCTCCCCTCTGGCTCTGGTGAATTCTCTCACCCTCCCGCGCTTCTGACTGTACCCAGTGCTTGTATAAATAAATAAATAAATCTTTAAAAAAAAAAAAAAGTAAAACTACTACACACTTTAATGTTAGGCAATAATGACCGACCATTGTCTATCATGGTGGATGATTAATAACTGCTATACGCCTCCCATCTCTCTCCTACCTCCATATTTTTGTTACGCATTTTTAATTTGCCAAGATTCATAATGTAAGATTTTTTTTTTTTTTTTTAAGATTTATTTTTATTTATTTATACAAGCACTGGGTACAGTCAGAAGCACGGGAGGGCGAGAGAATTCACCAGAGCCAGAGCGGGGAGCAGAGCAGGCAGAAGGACCGAAGTACACTGCTGAGGGGAGCAGCGGGCGGCAGGAGAGGTCTGCGCGCCATGTGGGACCCTCCTCCGGTGGCCGGGGAGCAGCCGGGGATCGAACCGGCGCTGCAGAGGCTGCGGGCAGCTTCGCAACCCAGCGCTCAACCGCTGTGCCACCGGGGAGGCCCCATAATGTAAGATTTTACAACTGTAATTCCTTTAGTTGCAATTAGTACTAGATTTAGAAGCAATCTAGATTAGGTTTAGTTCTAGACTTTAATAGACTCAGTCTTCCTCATCAATCCTTTATGCTTCTTTATTTAAACTCATCTTGTTATCTAGCATTAAGAAGTTTTTTCAACAACTTTCAGTTCTTTGAATTCTTTCAATTTTAATGTGGGTCTGTTTCTTTCTTATTTAAATTACAAGATAATTAGGTAAGATATTCATGGGTCAGCCTTTTCCTCAGTAATCTATAAACTTTTGCAGTGGAAAAGTCTGAAGCAAGTCTGATTTTATTCTTTCTTACATAAAGCTTGCTTTTTTTAGCTTGAAGAAAGTGTTCTTTCTTCAAATTTAAATTTAATATTTTGACTAGGATTGATCTCTCTTTTGATAGTATTGCTGGAGAATTATTATTGGTCTATAATTTACTGAGTAACCTTGGGTAAGACCCTGTCATTCTGAGGCTTATTTTTCTCAAATATTCAATGAGTACAATTAGCTGAAAGTATAATGAGACCTTTCATTTTGTCAGTCTATGCTCCCCTGACTAAATTCATGAATGAGTGAGTAGGTAGCATTTTATTTGGGTTTTATATGGGTTGTTAGCAAAAAGATATCTATAAACTGAGTTTGGAGAACTGCTTATGGAGATTTTCAAGGATTTCAAGTTCTAGTGGAAAGGTGAACTAGAGTAACCACAATGAAGTGAATGTGGTTACATCCCTGAAGTGAATCTAAGAAAATGATTCCTTGGTATCTATCTATGACTGGGGACTCAGTCAGCCAAAGTCTGGTGATACGTGAAAGTTTAGAGTAGGAATGTATCTTTCAGCTCTTCTAACCTCATGCTGTCATTGTATCTTGGGAGGTGGATGATTAGAAAGGGGGTATGATTTGTCCAAAGTCACACAAGAGTAAAGGTACAGCAAGGACTGGAATTCAGACTTTCTATTTTTCAATCTATATCTTTTCCTCTGCATTATAATATGATAATGAAATTTAAAAGAAATCTATAGCAGAGGGAGCCAAGGCAGTTTGACAGTGCCTTCCTATTATCAAGTAAAGGAATGGGTCATCTCTCTTTGGAGTGGGAGCCTCTGGACACTTCAAGTAGGGGTAGGGAGAAAAAAGGAAGATAGATGTCCTCCTCTTTTAAGTCCTACTTATCCTTAAAATGACAGTTTATCTCCTATGTCCTTTATGAAATTTTTGAGGCTATAGTTCGAGATTTACTTTCTTTTCCATCATCCATCCATCTAGCCAATCACCAGCCATCCAACCAACCATTCATCCATTTCTTTAACAACTGCTGACTAAAAATGTTTTTTGTTCAAGGCTATTAGCTAGGGACTTATAATGAATTGGTCATGTATACAGTGTCATGGTGTTGTAGAAATAAATTCTAGCCTTTTATCCAGACAGAGGAAGAACAAGCGGTACTTCAGGAATGGTGAGGTCAGGAGAAGCTTTATTACTCATGCATGAGGTCCCAGACCTGGGTAGTCCCATAAGGTCTGAGCACCGGTTTAAAGACCAAGGGTTCCTTTTATACACAACTGTCTCCATATTTGTTACATTGATAGCATCATTTTTCAGCAGACACAACCATTTGTGGCAAAGTCCCCAGACAAGTGGGGCAAGGCAAGAGGGAATAGATGCAGGCATTCGGGGATGGCCTTGGAGAGAGAGACCAGCTGGTTGGCTGCCTGACCTTGTAGATAAGAGTGCTGAGGCCCTGGCCATGAATCTTGAAAAGGAAGGAGCTGTAAGTAAGCAAACTTGTTAATTATGCCTGCATTGGAATGTTCATTGCACCTGGGCTGGAAGTTCTGTTGGAATCTCTTTTGTATTCATTTGTTCAATAATATATTTTTGCTTCAATGGAGCTACTATGGCAGGCATAAAGACAATTATGATACAGTGTGATAACAAAAAAAAAACCACTCACCCCGACCTTTCAAGAAACCTAGACAAAAAAAAAAAAAAAAAGAGAAACCTAGACAACTTTCCATTTTGAAGTTACTTAGAGACATATTTATCAATTTTGATGGTGATGTATTTTAGTTATAACCAGGTAGTAAATTTTTGAATAAACAATAAAGTGACAAATCATAGCTGTTAAATTATTACTAGAAAAATTGTTAAATTATAGCACTTAAATTGCTTCATTCTACACTAGTCTTATTTTATCTTCATTATTTCCTGAACAAGGTCTAAATTTAGAAAATTCAGAGTGAATTTGAAAAATAGTAAGTGGCAATTTTTTTTTATTTTTAAAGATTTATTTTTATTTATTTATACAAGCACTGGGTACAGTGAGAAGTACGGGAGGGTGGGAGAATTCACCAGAGCCAGAGCGGGGAGCAGAGCAGGCAGACTGATGAAGCACACTGCTGAGGGGAGCAGCAGGCGGCAGGAGAGGTCTGTGTGCCATGTGGGACCCTCCTCCGGTGGCCGGGGAGCAGCCAGGGATCGAACTGGCGCTGCAGAGGCTGCGGGCAGCCTCGCAACCCAGCGCTCAACCGCTGCGCCAATGGGGAGGCCCTATTTCTTAAGCAGCAACTAGTACTGTAAGGATATTAAAAGATTATAAAATGATCCCCAAATTAAAAAACTACAAAGGACAACTGTTATGAAGCAGACTGGAGATGAAGAAATATAAAGCTGGAACAAAGAAAGAAACTAAAAGAAGACAACTCATCACAGTGATGTAGTTATAGAATGTGGAAATCTTATTCAAAAAGAATTGCAAATAGAGGAATGTAGCGGTTGGCTGTTCAACGAAACTCTCCTGTGTTCCTCAAAAGAGTCACTATATGAATGTGACAGTTATAATGACCCTCAAGTGTGAGCTGGACAGCTAACTTTACTTTTTACCTTAGGAAACCACCTACCACTTAGAAATAACTGGAATGGTTAATAATTATCTTCACAATAGGCAACTCTGTGGCTCTGTCAGACAAAAACAGTGTTTACCATACAAAGGACCACTACTGAGACAGTTGGTAAAATGAACTAACCAGAACTATATGCATCAACATGGTTATAGCTCAAAAAAAAAAAGGTCAAGCATAAAAACTCAAGTTGCAGAAATATGCTTATAATATAAAATAATTTACATGAAGTTAGAAAACATGCAAGTTACCAAAATCAATTCTCGCTTTTAAAGATAAATTGGTAGATACATGATAGATATATAAATACACACTGTATGTATTTGTGGACTACATACTTATAAATATTTCCTAACTCTGTCTGCTTATTGGGTCTAGAAGCTGTGACATCCCACTAGTATTGATCACTAGTAGCTGCATCTTTGTTTCTAAATACTAGTTTTCAATTAAAAGAATCAGGATTCCCTAGAGAGATAATTGATTCCAGGACTAAGGCACAGACAATAATGAAGAGCATCTTGTGATGCCAAGAAGGGATATGCCAAAAAAACACAGAAACCAACCAAAAGGGCTCACAATGGACAAAGCTGGAACAATTTGAGCAACAAAATAATAATCATTGTGACCCCAAGAGTGAACTAAATATCACTAAGTCCTTACTAATATAAATAAATGACTGAATAAACAAACAAATGAGGGTGAAGAAATAAGTCTTCCTTACAGAAGAAATTCATTTAATAAAAATAGAAGGAATTGTGGCACAAGGGGTTAAGCACTGTACTATGAAGCAATCCACAGCCTCTGCAGCAAGAGTTCGATCCCTGGCCAGCCAGGGAGCAACCCACATGGTGCAGCAGACCTCTCCTGACTCGCCCAGAGCCCCCCTCAGCAGTATACTTCCATCAATCTGCCTGTTCTGTTCCCCACTCTGTCTCTGGTGAATCCTCTCACCCCTTGCATCTCTGGCCTGTACCCCAGCTCTTGTGTGCATAAATAAATAAATCTTTAAAAAAAAATAGAAGGAATTAGGGAATTAGAAAATCACCATATGAACCTCATAGTATTAATTGCAGCAGAGGAGATCAACCATTGAATGTGATAGTTAATGGCTGAAAATTTAAGATAAAATAAGATATTTGTATAACTTCAAACTGTTATCTCCTCAATTATTTTTTTTAAAAAAGAAAAATACTAAGTTTACAATGGAGAAATCTGGCAACCCCACCCATAACCAAGTTATCAAGGTTATGTTACAAGAAATAAGAATTATAAATATAGTTAATTTCTGTTATGATACCTGAAAAAGGCACATTGCTTAAGTGATAGTCTTCCCTAAAATCCACATCCTTAATCTAATTACGAGACAATCCATTCAGACAAACCCAAATTGAGGGACATTCTACCAAATAACCAACCAGTACGCTTCAAGGTCATGATAGAAGAGCAAAGACTGAAGAGATATCACAGACAGAAGGAGACATGACAACTAAATGCAATGTAAGATCCCAGAAAAAATACAGTAGTGGAAAAACTAATGAAATCTGAATAAAGACTTTAGTTGAATTAGTAGTATTGTAGTCATGTTAATTCTTTGCTTTTGATAATTGTACCATGGTTGTATAATATGTTAACATTAAGGAAAGGGCTTCTCTGGTGGCACGAGGGGTTAAGTCACAGCACTAGGAAGCTATCAGCAGCCACTGCAACACTGCATGAGTTCAATGCCTGGCCAGGGAGCTGACCCACATGGCGCAGCAGACCTCTCCTATCTGACCTGTTGCTCCCCTCAGCAGTGTGTGTCAGTCAATCTGCCTGTTCTGTTCCTCACTGTCTCTGGTGAATCCTCTCACCCCTCAAACTTCTGGCCTGTACCCCAGTTCTTGTATGCATAAATAAATAAACATATATTTTTAAAGATTTATTTATTTATTTATACAAGCACTAGGTACAGTCAGAAGCACAGGAGGGTGAGAGAACTCACCAGAGCCAGAGCTGGGAACAGAACAGGCAGTCTGGCGAAGTAACACTGCTGAGGGGGTGGCAGGAGAGCTCTGTCACGCCATGTGGGACCCTCACCAGCGGCCGGGGATTGAACCGGCACTGCAGAGGCTGCAGGCAGCTTCGCAGCCCAGCACTCAACCGCTGTGCCACCAGGGGAGGCCCAATAAATAAATCTTTAAAAAAAAAATTAAGGAAAGTTGAGTAAATGAATGAGAAATTCTCTGGTCTCTTTTTGAAACTATTCTATAAGTTAAATTTTTTTTAAATTATTTCAAATTAAGTAATTTAAAATGCAAAACAATACAATATATTGTTCAGTGATACACATATATAAATCTAAAAGCATACAATGGAATGGAAAACACCAAATTCATGATAGTAGATACCTCTGGATGTTGGGAGGGTAGGTAATAGATAGTTTGGCAACAACTATGGAGGAGTAAATACATAGGGTTTTCAATTTTACTGGTAATGCTTTATTTCTTAAGTGGGTCATGGAAGTACAAGTACTCATTTTATTACTTTCTATAATTTTTTGTATCTCTGAAATATTTCACTAAAAATGAAATAGTTTAATGCCCAAATGAACTTTTTTTTTAAGATTTATCTATTTATGCATACAAGAGCTGGGGTACAGGCCAGAGATGTGGGGGGTGAGAGGATTCATCAGAGACAGAGTGGGGAATAGAACAGATGGACTGACTGAAATACACTGCTGAGGGGAGCAGCGGGCAAGTCAGGAGAGGTCCGCTGCGCCATGTGGGTTGCTCCCTGGCCGGGGATCGAACGCTTGATGCAGTGGCTGCAGATTGCTTTATAGTGCAGTGCTTAACCCCTTGCGCCACGAGGCAGGCCCCCAAATGAACATTTCTGATAAAACTTTATCCTATTTGCTTGCACATATTTACGACTGAAAAGTAGCCAAAAATAGCCCCTTGTCCTTGCCTTTGACTTAAGACTTTTATTGATGGTGCAAAAGAATGAAGCTTGACTACTACCTCACACCATGCACAAAAACCAACTCAAAATGGATTAAAGAACTAGAATAAGACCGTAAACCATAAAATATACAGAAGGAAATATAGGCGAAATACTACATGACATGCACTTCAGCAACATCTTTAAAGACTCATCATCACCCAAAGCAGTGATAGTGAAGGCCAAGATAAACAGCTGGGACTACATCAAATTAAAGAGCTTCTGTACAGCAAGAGACAGTAACCAAAACAAAGACCCCGCCAACTGGGAGAAAATTTTTGCTTACAACACTAATGATAAAGGACTGATCACAAAAATCTACAAAGAACTGAAGAGACTCAACAAAAACAAAGTAAATAATCCAATCAAAAAATGGGCAGAAGAGCTAAAAAGAAACTTCTCTAAAGAGAAAATGCAAATGGCCCATAGGCATATGAAAAAAATGTTCAGCATCACTTGTAATCAGGGAAATGCAAATCAAAACTACAATGAGATACCATCTTACACCACTGAGAATGGCACATATTAAAAAAAACTGGCAACAACAAATGTTGGCAAGAATGTGGAGAAAAGGAACTCTCCTGCACTGCTGGTGGGAGTGCAAACTGGTCCAACCACTATGGAAAGCTGTGTGGAGATTCCTCAATCTGCTAAAGATGGAACTTCCATATGATCCAGCAATGTCACACCTAGGTATTTACCCAGAGGACACAGAATCATTAATTCAAAAGGGCACCTGCACCCCTATGTGTATAAATTCTTTTTTTTTTGTAAAGATTTCTTTATTTATGCATACAAGAGCTGGGGTAAGAGGTGGGGGGGAGGGGAAGTGAGCGGACTCACCAGAGACAGAGTGGGGAATATAACAGGCAGACTGACGAAATACACTGCTGAGGGGAGCAGCAGGCACACAGGTGAGGTCTGCGTGCCATGTGGGATTCTTGCTGGCTGGCCAGGATCAAACCTGTGCTGCAGAGGCTGCGGATAGCTTCACAGTGCGGCGCTCAGCCACCTGTGCCACCAGGGAGGCCCACCCCTATGTTTATAGCAGCACTATTTACAATTGCTAAGCTATGGAAACAACCCAAATGCCCAAAAACAGATGACTGGATCAAGAAGATGCAGTTCATATATACAACGGAATATTACTCAGCAATCAAAAAGGATAAACTCATGCACTTTGCAGCAACATGGATAGGGCTGGAAGGGATCATGTTCAGTGAAATAAGTCAGAAAAAAAAAAATACCGGATGGTCTCACTTACAGTGTTACAGAGCAGGGAGAGGGGCACCCCAGACCCCACAAACTTGCCTACTCTAAATGAGTTCTGCCATCCGCCGCATCAGCACAAAACAAATGAGACTTTAGTGGGAAGAAACTTTAATACAATTAGGAAACAATACAGGAAAGGCAAAGAATATAGTTTCTAAATCAAGCACCCAAAGTTACCTGTCCCCTCGTGGGTAAAAGTCCACCCAAGCAGGATTGGCCCAGAGCAAGGCTTCAGAGCAAAGCCTGCCACAAGTCTAAAGCATCTTCCAGTGGGGACCCACAGAAAAGGATCAGAAACAACCAGACAAGTCTGGAAGGAAAAGAGCAAAATCAAAATCAAGACAAAAACCACCATTGTCACCTCCCCACGGGTCTCTCACCCACATCTGTATCAACCAGTCCACGACCAAAAGGCAAGCGCGATTTCTTCACGTCTCTCAGCTCCATGTAACTCCTCCAGGTCTCCTTCTGGCTCTTCATCCTGCTTCCTTCCTTTCTCAGTTTCTTCTGCAGCTGCTTCTCTCTCTGCTCAGCTCCACCCTCCTTTTGGGTAGGGCAGGAAACCTGGAACCTCCCCCTTTCCTGGGGACCACCCTGTTACAATAGCAGGAATTTAGAAAACCTAAATGAGGGACCAGGAAAAGGACTAATTATAATAAAGTAAAAATCAAAATCAACAAGTAACTATAAATCAGAGACACACGAGGTGGGGGAGGGGGAAAGGGAGGAGGGATTAGGGTCAAAATAAGGGGGGTGGGAATTGTATGGGGAATATAACCAAGATGAAAATGCATACATCATGGGAAAATGATGTAAAAAATATAGAAAAGAAAAAAAGAAGAAAAAAGACTTTGAATGATGAACTGGAGGCTGATTATAAAGCACCTTTAATATTTTCACTTTATCCTGAGAGTAAAGGGACATTGTTAAAAGATTTTTAGTAGGTGAGGTAAGTGGTTAGATTTGTGTTTTTAAAAACATGACCTTGGCTACTATAGAGAATGAATTGAATAAGGGTTGAGAATAGAAGAGATAAACTGGGAGACTGTTGCTAAGGTCCAGAAGAGAGTGTGTGAGATGTAAATCAAGACAATGGTGGTGGAAATAATGAGATAAGGAAAGATATAGACAAGCTAAGAAGAAAATAGAAGTAACAAGACTTGAAAAGTGTTTGGATGTGTGACAATAAGAAGACTCAGGATGTTATCTTCTCTGAACTTCCTCACATATGGTCTCTGTACATTTAAATTAAATATACTGAATGTTATGGTTATTTTGCATTTTGTGTTTATTCTTGTATCCTCAAGAGACTGGAAGCTCATTGAGGCCAGGAACTGTTTTTCCTTTGGTTCTTCCATACCACCCAGCCCCTTGTGCTGGAATTTACTAGAAAGGTAAATTGGTAGGAACCAAAGATGTGCTCAGTTAAGATGGTGTGAGGCCAGAGCAGTCACAAGTCTGATGCTCTGGGTAAGACTGTCAGGAAAGGTGAATCCTAGGCTGATTTGACAGGGCAAGCCTTCGAAGAATCAGGAAGGAGGACCTGGAGGAAGAGATTAATTTAAAGTTGGTATAGAAAATGTATGTTGGGCTTCCCTGGTGGCGCAGCGGTTGAGCTCTGGGTTGCGAAGCTGCCCGCGGCCTCTGCAACGCCAGTTCGATCCCCGGCTGCTCCCCGGCCACTGGAGGAGGGTCCCGCATGGCGCGCAGACCTCTCCTGCCGCCCGCTGTTCCCCTCAGCAGTGTACTTCAGTCCTTCTGCCTGTTCTGTTCCCCGCTCTGGCTCTGGTTAATTCTCTCACCCTCCTGCGCTCTGACTGTACCCAGTGCTTGTATAAATAAATAAATAAATAAATCTTTAAAAAAAAAAAAGAAAATGTATGTTCATAAGGAGACTTTGATCGCAAGGAGAGGAGCACCACAAATTGTTCGAGAGCAGAGGAAAGAAGGCAGTGTGTGCAGAAGCCCATGTAAAAATTTTTTTAAAGATTTATTTATCTATGCATACAAGAGCTGGGGTACAGGCCAGAGATGTGGTAGTGAGAGGATTCATCAGAGACAGAGTGGGGAACAGAACAGACAGATACACTGAAGCACATTGCTGTGGGGAGCAGTGGGTGAGCCAGGAAAGGTCTGCTGCGGTGGGGGGGTGGGGGTTGGGGGGTGGCGTCAACTCGTGCTGCAGAGGCTGCAGACCAATTCACAGTGCTGTGGTTTAACCCCTTGCACTACCAGAGAGGCCCCCATGTAAAATTTTTTGCATGAAGAATTATTCTTCAACTATTTGCTCTGCAGAACAACAATCCTAGTTCTTTTTTTTTTTTTTTTAAAGATTTATTTTTTTTTTTTATACAAGAGCTGGGGTACAGGCCAGAGGCGAAAGGAGCTGAGAGGATTCACCAGAGACAGAGCAGGGAGCAGAACAGGCAGACGAATGAAATACATTGCTGAGGGGAGCAGCGGACGTGACAAGAGAGGTCTGCTGCACCATGTGGGATTCTCGCTGGCCAGCGGGGATCCAACCAGCACTGCAGAGGCTGCAGACAGCTTCACAGTGTGCGGTTCAACCCGCTGCGCCACCAGGGAGGCCCAACAATCCTATTTCTTAATGGTGCATGACAAGTGCTTTTAATACTAAATGGTTTCAGAGGGAAGGATGCATTTGAGTTGGGTGACACTCAAAGAAAGGCAATATAATATTATATAGCACAATACTGAGTCTCCAGAAAGCTGGGCCACTAAAATCATCCTAAGACAAATAATAGCACTTTATTCCTTTATTCAGTAAATTATTCAAAATAATTTTTCCTAAGTACCTATTATCTTACAAGTTCTGTTTCAAGCACTGAATTATGAAACATATGATCTGCTGGAAAGACAATCAACGATCAAGCATTTCCAAGGATGATAGATGACACAAATGAGAAATATAGAGTATTATAGGTCCATATAACAGGGAGGTATAAACTTTTCTCTGGGTTAAGGAAGGCTTCTTTCAGAAATAATGTTTTAAGTCATGAAATCTAAAGGATGAGTAGGAGTTAGCTAGATGAAGAACTGGGGAAATGAGTGGGAAGAGACTGTGGGAGTAGCGTTGGCATGTGGGAAGACCCAGGGGCTGAAAGGAGCCACATTTTGTTCAGGGAACTGAAAGACTGGAGCACAGAGTACAGGACATGAGAAAGTTGAGATACTGCCAGAGGTCAGCTTGTTACAGGGCAGGGAGAGGAGCACCCCAGACCCCACAAACCTGCCTACTCTAAATGAGTTCTGCCATCCGCCGCATCAACACAAAACAAATGAGACTTTAGTGGGAAGAAACTTTAATACAATTAGGAAACAATACAGGAAAGGCAAAGAATATAGTTTCTAAATCAAGCACCCAAAGTTACCTGTCCCCTCGTGGGTAAAAGTCCACCCAAGCAGGATTGGCCCAGAGCAAGGCTTCAGAGCAAAGCCTGCCACAAGTCTAAAGCATCTTCCAGTGGGGACCCACAGAAAAGGATCAGAAACAACCAGACAAGTCTGGAAGGAAAAGAGCAAAATCAAAATCAAGACAAAACCCGCCATTGTCACCTCCCCACAGGTCTCTCACCCACATCTGTATCAACCAGTCCATGACCAAAAGGCAAGCGCAGTTTCTTCACGTGTCTCGGTTCCATGTGCTTCCTTCAGGTCTCCTTCTGGCTCTTCATCCTGCTTCCTTCCTTTCTCAGTCTCCTCTGCAGCTTATTCTCTCTGCTCAGCTCCACCCTCCCTTGGGTGGGAGTACCCTTACCCTTTCCTGGGGACTACCCTGTTACAAACTTATTAAGGACTTTGTAATCGTGTTGAAGTATTGACAGATTGTCTGTCTGGGACTGGCTTTGTTCTGGTATAACAAATATGTAGAATTGAATCAGACTTTAAAATTTCTTTTTTAAAGATTTATTTATTTATTTATTTATTTATACAAGCACTGGATACAGTGAGAAGCGCGGGAGGGTGAGAGAATTCACCAGAGCCAGAGCGGGGAGCAGAGCAGGCAGAAGGACCGAAGTACACTGCTGAGGGGAGCAGCGGGTGGCAGGAGAGGTCTGCACGCCAAGCGGGACCCGCCTCCAGTAGCAGCCGGGGATCTCGAACTGGCGCTGCAGAGGCCAGGGGCGGCTTCGCAACCCAGCGCTCAACCGCTGCACCACCGGGGAGGCCCAGACTTTAAAATTTCTTTAATCTTAGGTCCTAAGTGGCTCATCAGGTAGAGTAGAGACACTTTGACAGTGGCAGTGATAAATAGGATGAAAAGATAAGAGATATTTACAAGAGAATCATAGGATGGGTACTTAAGTAGTAAAATTATTTCATTTTATTGTTTTTAATATTATTTCATATTTTTCCAAATTCTTACTACATCAGTCAATTGTAGAACTCAGTTTAATGTTTCAGACATTAAAAAACTTTAATCATGTAGGCAACCAAACAATTTCTAGCATGGTCTTGCTTAGGACCTCTATACTACAGCTTTCTTTTCTTTTCATAAACTCATTCACTTTTTGAGGATTCTGCTGAACTATCACTCTCCCTCTATACTCTCCCAGTAGAGTTAGAAGTCTTCACCTCTCTGCTCCTTAAGGACCTTTGTATATAGCCTATTATAACATTTATCACAATATACTATAACTTTATTCCTGTGTCCCCATATGAGACTTTTCCTCCAAACTAGACTTCTTCAGCATGGAGACTTTGTCTTGCTCATTCTATGATCAGCCATTCAACAAATATTCATCAAGCACCTACTAAGTGCCATTCATCAGGCTAGGTGCTGCAGATTCAGTGATTGCCTCAATAGTCCTTAGTCTTACAGTGTTTACAGTCTAGAATAGAAGATGATAAGTAAATAGGCAATACCAGCCAAGTATGAAAAATGCTATAGTAAGGAAAATATGGGGAGCCCAGAGCAGGCCCTCCTAAGGTACTTTAGTAGGATATGGAAGACTTTCAGAAGGAAGTAATTTATTAAAGATTTATTTATTTATGCATACAAGAACTGGGGTACAGGCCAGAGGTGCAGGGGGGTGAGAGGATTTGTTAGGGGGAAAAGGATGTCCTAAAGCTAATTCCATACAGGCTTTGTGGACTCCACCCCCACCCCAGGCCAAAGCCAAAGACACTGGGAACTCCAAATCCCATCACCACCAAAGGGAAGGTGGCTGGGACCTGAGGGTGGGGTTAAGTAGCCAAGTGAGTATAAAGACAGACACATGGGCTTTGGGGGGGTCCCCCATTTTGGCTCTCCACCAGCTAGCAGCGTCCGGCCAGCTCTAAGAATGACTTTGGGTTTCCAGGTTGGCGGATCAGGTAGGACGCATTAAAGATTTTATTTCCCTATTTTCTCCCTGAGTTGTACATTTTCTTTATTTCCTTTTCCCTTGTAAATAAACCTTTTATTAACCTTTTGTGTGTGCCTATAGTGGAGTATTAATAAGTCCCTTTTAAGCGCGCAGGTGAGGACCCACAGTCAGGAACCCGTTCAATATCCGGGCTGTCCTATAACAGATTCACCAGAGATAGAGTGGGGAACAGAACAGGCAGATTGACTGAAATACACTGCTGAGGGGAGCAGCGGGCTAGCCAGGAGAGGTCTGCTGCGCCTTGTGGGTTGCTCCCTGGTTTGGGATCAAACTGTTGTAGAGCAACCCCGATACAAAACGGGGTGCCTGACTGGGTCCTCACCCGCGCGTTTAAAAGGACTTATCAATGCTCTACTGCAGGCACACGAGAAAGGTTAATAAAGGGTTTATTTACAAGGGAAGGGGAAATGAGGAAATGTACAGCTCAGGGAGAAAAGTGGGAGACAAAGTTTTAAATGAGTCCTACCTGATCTACCGATCAGGAATCCCAAAATGGCACTCTGAGAGCTGGCCGCCAGCCAGGAGCCGTGAAGCCAGTAGGCAAGCAATCGCGAGCCCCCCAAGGCCCACGTGTTTGGTTTTTACGCCCAACCTGGCTTCTTAACTCCACCCTCAGGTCCCAGCCACCTTTTTTTTGGTGGTAATGGGATTTGTCTTTCCCAATGTCTTGATGGCTTTAGTCTGGAGTGGGGGTGGAGTCCACAAAGCCTGTATGGGATTAGCTCAGGACATCATTTCCCCCTAACAAAACTTGTACTGCAGTGGCTGTGGATAGCTTCATAGATTGAGTCTTAACCCCTGTGCCACCAGGGAGGCCGAAGAAGGAAGTAATTTAAATTGAGATGTGAAGGATAAGTGTGAGTTAGCCAGAAAAGTGTTAGTAGTTGTGTGTCCAGAGCTGAGAGAGAGCCTAGCACATTTAAGACTGAAAAATATTCATAGAGCAGTAGAATTTTGGGGGCAGGTAGTGGAGATTGGTGAGGTGGGGAACCAGTTAGAAATAGATGTTTAACATGATGGTATACACATAGAAAGTATTATGCAAATGTTATAGAGCAGCTCCGATATTGAACGGGTTCCTGGCTGTGGGTCCTCACCTGCGTGCTTAAAAGGGACTTATTAATACTCCACTACAGGCACACACAAAAGGTTAATAAAAGGTTTATTTACAAGGGAAAAGGAAATAAGGAAAATGTACAACTCAGGGAGAAAATAGGGAAATAAAGTCTTTAATGCGTCCTACCCGATCTGCCGGCCTGGAAACCCAAAGTCACTTGGAGAGTCAAAAATGGGGGATCCCCAAAGCCCACGTGTCTGCCTTTATATCAACCTGGCTGCTTAACCCCACCCTCAGGTCTCAGCCACCTTCCCTTTGGTGGTGATGGGATTTGGAGTTCCCAGTGTCTTTGGCTTTGGCCTGGGGTGGGGGTGGAGTCCACAAAGCCTGTTTGGAATTAGCTTTAGGATATCCTTTTCCCTCTAACACAAATATTTGCTGGATGAATGAGTGAGTCATTCCAAAATGAAACCTTTGGGAAAGCTTGTTCTTGAGGCATTGTAATGTGTTGGTTAAAAACCTGGACTCTGGGTGGGGGGAAGCAAATATTGTCTAAAAAATGTAAAAAATGATAAATGTTAAAATTTAAAAAAAAATTAAAAAAAACAAAACAAAACACCTGGACTCTGACACCATCTGCTTATATTTGAAATCCTGGCTTTGACATTATAAGTTAAGGTGACCCTAGACAAATTATATTATTTATTTTGTGTCATTTTCTTTGTGAGCTAGAGATGATAGTAATACTTAGCATTGTTATGAAGCGTAAAGGAGTTAATATTTGTAAAGCTTTGGATCAGAGCCTACAACTAAGTAAAGCACTGTACAAATGTTTGCTATTTTTATTCCTCCATTCATCAAAGCTGTTATTGAGGGCCAAGTACTATGGTAGATGCTGTGAAAATAAGATGTGGTTCCAGCTATGGAGGAATACCATAAAATTTGGTGAGGGGCAAGAGTCGTAATTAATTACAACACACCATAATCAAATGAGATGATAGTGGTAAGTGCTGCAGAATTAAAGAAGAGGGAATGACTCATTCTCTGAAGAAGCAAAAGGAGACTTCAGAGAGAAGGATGCATTTAAGTTGGGTGACACAGAATGAACATTTTGCCTGTAAAGAAAGGTACCAGGGTTTATCAAACTAAGGAAGTACGGGTGTTGCAAAGTTTAGTAGTATGCTAGCCTAAGGCATATTTAGCAAATGGCAAGGGGCACTTGAGCACCTATTGTGTTCCAGGGCTGTATTAAGGACTTTTTGTGAGTTATTTCTTTTACTTCTTTAGAACTGTTATCAACGTGCCTATTGCATTTAAAACTCATAGAACTTACTGTTGCAGGCACTTTACATATATTGACTTATTTAATCTTCCTGATAACTTTGTTTTATCCCACTATCTGTGCTCTTAAGCACTATATTATTCTTGCCTACCCCAGCCTCAACTCCCACCCACTGTTGTTGTTTTTGATCTGCTAGAGACTTAGAAACTAGATATTCAAACTTGTTGAAACTGCACGTAAAGTAAGAGTTGAAAGTCTCTTCTGGGAGAAAAGTGCATGAACTCTACAACATGTGCAGTCTGCACACAAAATTGAGTATAAAAAGCTTAAAATAACTCCTTCCCCTCTCTGACTCTACAGTTGTTGCAGCCAGCAAAATTGGGGTTGGGGGTGGGGCGGATATTTATTGGATTACACAGGATGTCTCAGGCCACTCATGTTTCTCTGGGGGTCCATTTTAAACCTGGATCTTCCAAACAACAAGTTGCTCTTTCTGGAAACAAACAAAAAGTTTAAAATACTCCCTTCACTGTAGGGGAGGACAAAAGTGGGTGGGATATGCAACATTGACAAGGCACATGAGAAAAAAAGGATTATTTAGAGCTAGGCAGAGCCATATTAATTTACAAAAGAGAAACATCATTGCAAGGGACAATAAGGAATGAAAAGGGTGAGTTTTTCAGGCTTAATGGAGGAAGCAAACTTCCTCAGAAATTGGCTAATACTGTACTTAAAGTGAACCCTGAGCAAACACAACCATGGAGACTTACACTAAGGGCCCAGACAGGAGAGAAGCAGCAGAATTTGGATAGTGCAAGAAGCAAAGTTTAAACTGGATCTCAGGAATTCATATTGTTTTTCTTATTTTTTTTTTTTTAAGGGAGGAGCAACTGAAAGTTTAAGACAGAACCTACTAAACATTCTTTGAGTATCTTTATACAAATTTTTGTATCAGACAATGGATATAGTATGCCAGAGCCTCCCTGGGGGCATAGGAGTTAGTCTTAGCCCTCTCACCACTACGGCCTGAGGATGCTCTGAGTATGAACCCTGGCCAGGGAGCTAAACCACATAGGACGAATCAGACCACAGTTCTTCTACACATAAATAAATAAATATTAAAAAAAAATGTATAGTAAACTGTGTATTCTCATTTCATAGCATTGGTTAAGTGTTTCTCAATGAAACCTGTTATGACCATCATAAAGCTTTCTATTAAGAATCCCTTTATGTTTGATCCATAACAGTCTGGGTGGCTAAATGCCACCTGATGTGCAGTAAAAATTCTGATTCCCAGAATGGTCAAAAAAAGGAGAAAACCTCCTTTTAGACTGTCATATACAGAACACAAACATCCTCACAGCTCTGAGAATGTTCAGAGTTCTTGGGACACTACTTGAGAGATGGATTCTGGATAGGTGGAATTTATAGCAACATTATGTCCCAGATTTTTCAGGACAGTCCAGATTTCAAATATCCTATCCTGCTGTAACTCTAAGTGTGCTTATACACTTGTGTTCTCATATATCCGAATTTAGACAGGGAGGAAAATATGGGCATAATATAAATGATTGTCTCTTAGTTCTTGATCCTTATAATAAGGATTTTAAATACCGGAAGGAAGACACACTGTGGTTTAGAAGGGTTTTGTTTTATTAAGTATTCCTGGGTATTAAACAGGGTATTTAAAAAAGCTAACTTTGTTGTGAAAGGGGCAGGGAAAAATGCCTGCAAAATTGAGGATGTTGCGTATGCCCTTTGGAGAAAATAGAAAAGTCCAGGGAAGAGAAATTTGGTGACAAAATAGAGAGAGGTTCCTTCTAAAGAAGGTCAACTGCCTCCCCTTTGAAGTAGGACTGAAAGTTAGAGAGGTAGAGGTGTTATAGGACAGGGAGAGGGGCAGCCCAAACCCCGCAAACCTGCCTATTCTAAGTGGGTTCTGCCATTCGCCGCATCAACACAAAACATATGAGACTTTAATGGGAAGGAACTTTAATAAAACTAGGAAACAATACAGGTAAGGCAAAGAGTCTAGTTTCTAAATGAAGCACCCAAAGTTACCCGTCCCCTCGTGGGTAAAAGTCCATCCAAATGGGATTGGCCCAGAGTAAAGCCCCAAAGCCTGCCACAAGTCTAAAGCATCTTCCAGTGGGGACCCACAGCAAAGGGTCAGAAATAACCAGACAAGCCCGGAAGGAAAAGAGCAAAATCAACATCAAGATAAAAACTGCCGTTGTCACCTCCCCATGGGTCTCACCCACATCTGTGTCACCCAGTCTACGACCAAAAGACAAGCGCAGTTTCTTCACGTGTCTCTAGGCTCCATGCACCTCCTCCAGGTCTCCTGGCTCCACCCTGCTTCCTTCCTCAGTCTCTTCTGCAGCTTCTCCTCTTCCTGCTCAGCTCCACACTCTCTTGGGTGGGGCAGGGAACCTCCCCCTTTCCTGGGGACCACCCTGTTACAGAGGGACAGAATAGCATTAAAAGAGAAGCTTAGAGAGAAACTTAAAAGACTGACTCAGGAGGGGCCTCCCTGGTGGCCTAGGGCTTAAGTCTCAAAGCTAACACCAGGACAACCCTTTGCGCAAAGCAGCACAAGTTAGAACCCCGGGGAGCTAACCCACATTGCGCAGCAGACCTCTCCAGACTTGCCTGCTGCTTCCCTCAGCAGTGTATTTCAGTCAATCTACCTGTTCTGTTACCCACTCTGTCTCTGGTGAATCTTCTTACCCACCCACCTCTGACCTGTACCTCAATTGTTGTATGCATAAATAAATAAATCTTTTTTAAAAAAAGAAAGAAAAGGGGGAAAAGAAGAAAGGCTAGAAAGAACTTGAGCATAAAAAGAGAGAATTTAGTGGCAGATATGAGAGCAAACAAGTATGTATGAGGCTGAAATATAAAAGGGGAAGTTGAACATTTTCCTCAACGTTGTGGAAGTCTGGAGGGCCCCTAGGAGTCTGGAAGAGGCTGGTAAAGGATTCTGGAAATGGACCAAATATGTTCAAACAAGAAAAATTAATAGCTTCATATACCATCTACTAGAACTGGCAGTACTTCCAGGGACCCCTTGGAGAACTTTCCCTCCAAAGCTGTAAGTCATCTTGCTTGGGAATTTTGGAGACCCAGAACGATGTTTTGCTGATGTTACCCAACCTTAAAGAAATCTTTCTAAAATGTTGTTGACCTGCAAGGTGGAGGTCTCTTTACTTAACTGTTTAAAAGGTATGGAACATCAAAGTAAAATGTAACAAGTTTCCCCCTCCTCAAAATTTAGGATTTCCAAGCTACCAGTTATGTTTATTCATCAAAGGAAAATAAAATGGGTTTTATTTGTAGATACCATAATCTTTACTCAACGAAGCCCATTAAAAATATTGTATTTAATGAGGTAACACTGATTTATAACACTGTGTATGTTTTAGGCTCACACCTCTACAAATGCACGTATGACATCATGCCTACCACCCACCACCTATAATCCTCTACCATAGTCCACTAAGTCCCTTTCCCACTTGCTCCTAACTTCTGCTAGCTTCAGTTTTGCAATCAGATTTCAGGGGTTGTTTTGGTTTGTTTTTGTCTGTTCCTTTGGCCCTCTGCCTGTTTTTTATTATATGAGCTAACTCATCCATTATTTGTCTTTCTCCACACATCTGTCCTTGAGCACTTAGTTTGTTTCTATAACTTAGCTATTGTAAATAGTGCTGCAATGAATATAGTCAGGTACATATCCCTTTGAAATAGTGTTTTTGCATTCTTTGGGTAATGCCTAGATGCTGAATTGCTGGATCATATGGTAAATCTGTAACAAGGTCGTCCCTAAGAAAGGGGGAGGTTCCAGGTTTCCTGCCCCACCCAAAAGGAGGGTGGAGCTGAGCTGGGAGAGAAGAAGCTGCAGAGGAGACTCAAGAAGGACGCAAACAGGATGGAGAGCCAGGAGGAGACCTGGAGGAGTTACATGGAGCCGAGAGATATGTGAAGAAACAGCGCTTGCCTTTTGGTTGTGGACTGGTTGACTCAAATGTGGGTGAGAAACCCGTGGGGAGGTGACAATGGTGGTTTTTGTCTTGATTTTGATTTTGCTCTTTTCCTTCCAGACTTGTCTGGTGGTTTCTGACCCTTTTCTGTGGGTCCCCACTGGAAGACGCTTTAGACTTGTGGCAGGCTTTGGGGCCTTGCTCTGGGCCAATCCTGCTTGGGTGGACTTTTACCCATGAGGGGACAGGTAACTTTGGGTGCTCGATTTATAAACTATATTCTTTGCCTTTCCTGTATTGTTTCCTAATTGTATTAAAGTTCCTTTTCATTAAAGTCTCATATGTTTTGTGTTGATGCAGCAGATTGCAGAACCTGTTTAGAGCAGGCAGGTTTGTGGGGTCTGGGGTGCCCCTCTCCTTGCTCTGTAACAGATTTATTTTTAATATTTTGAGAAATTGTCATATTTTCTTTTCTTTTTAAGAAAGATTTATTTACTTATGCATACTAGAACTGGGGTACAGGCCAGAGGCGCAGTGGGTGAAAGGATTCACCAGAGACAGAGTGGGGAGCAGAACAGGCAGACTGACTGAAATACATTGCTGAGAGGAGCAGTGGGCAAGACAGGAGAGGTCTGCTGTGCCATGTGGGTAGCTCCCTAGCCAGGGATAGAACTCATGCTGCAGAGGCTGTGGATAGCTTCACAGTGCTGTGCTTTATGTAACACCTTGTGCCACCAGGGAGGCCCGGTGCCTGTCTTATTTTGATTTATTTGACAAATCAGCTTTCATCCAATATGAGTAATTTTGGAATGATTTTTCCTATCACTAAGATGTGAAGAAAGTATGAATATTGATTCAGTAGTCAATTATTTTATTTCTCATTATATGTGATGAAATAAGATTTTTACTGTAAGTAAATTTTGCCTGTGTTATGATGAAATTGAGTTTTCAGAATTTTGGGGCCAAAAGGCTGAATCTGGAGACAACCACAATCATGAGGTCTTACTTGTAAGCATCAAATATAAGTCCTCAGAGAATATTTAACAGTCAGACATTTACCATTTTATTTCTCAGTAAGCTGATTATGAGTCAAAGGAAAGAACACAGAACTTGTATTTACTGTAACTTATTGTATGACTTGGCTATTAATTCTCTTATGCCATAAGTTTGTTCATTCTTCACCTTGGACTAATACTTCTGTAGACATTCTTTGTGATGATAAACAAAATTATAGTTGCTAAGGTATTCTTCCTCTCATACATAGATAGGAATACAAATATAAGTATCTACGCTCGTTTATAATCTACCTGAGGGACTCCCTGGTGGCGCAACGGTTGAGCGCTGGGTTGCGAAGCTGCCCACAGCCTCTGCGGCGCTGGTCCTATCCCCGGCTGCTCCCCGGCCACCAGAGGAGGGTCCCACAAGGAGCGCAGACCTCTCCTGCCGCCCGCTGCTCCCCTCAGCAGTGTACTTCGGTCCTTCTGCCTGCTCTGCTCCCGCTCTGGCTCTGGTGAATTCTCTCACCCTCCCGTGCTTCTGACTGTACCCAGTGCTTGTATAAACAAAACAAACAAACAAACAAACAAACAAATAAATCATAAATAAATAAAAACGCATGCCTCTTTAAAAAAAATAAAAAAATTAAAAAAAAAATATATATAATCTACCTGAGTCAGAATTATAAAAGTAACATATAGAATTCAGATAATAAAGGAATCGCTGTGGAGTGGGGGCTGATTAGGAAGATTTGATAAAGTAGTACTTGAGCTGGGTCTTAACGGGAAAGGTGATGGAAGAGTTAGCTGGAAGGGATAGGAGCAGAGGGGCATTGGGATTCTTAGTCTGGCACGAGCTCTTGTTACCAGACTCATTATCTTCTGCACACTCTAGGCTAAATGATTTTCTCTGAATCACAGAGGTGTCTGGCACATAGCAGGCAAGCCTCCAAGGTTCTGCTCCTACCTTTTCCCTTGAAGACACACCCAACTGGAATTTGTCACACTTCCTCTGTATTTTGATAAAATAGCTCAGCAGAGCCACTTTTTTTGCTCAAAGGTAAACCTTTTGGAGACAGGAATCTGTTTTGTTCTTGTATGTCCAGATACCAAACTCATTGTTTTACTCTTACAAACTAATCTGGAAATTTTATTCAATTGAACTTGTTTCAAGGATACTAATATCCCTCACTAAAGTGAAAGGCATGTTGGTATTATCTTAATGCCCCTATAGCTTTAACTTTTGTGCTGTGCTGTTTTCCTTGCATCTGTAAAGTTGTTTGCCTTTAAAACATACAGATGAGGAAACTCAGAGTACATACCCAAAGTCATTTAGTTTGTAAGTGCTGAAGTCAGACAAGGCTTTTCATTGATTTGAAATTCAATTCAATTCCTGGGCTTTGCTACAACAGACGGGGTTAAATGCACTTATTCTCTAGCTTTTTTTCCTCATTCGGGGTTAAATGCACTTATTCTCAGCTTTTTTTTCCTCGTAAGTGGAATCAACAGCATCAACCTCATTGGATTGTTGTATTAAATGGTAAAATATGTGAAGTCCCTAGCTCAAGGTTAGGGTCTTGCCTGGTAATGTCTGGTCCCTTTTCATCAAGTTTCAGATTCATATGGACACAAATAAGAGGTATCCAATTCATGGAAATAATGAGAAGTACACGGATTATGCAGAGAGCAGTATCTATCTCTCTGTAACCTTTTATCGGTTCTAGCCTCTAAGTCATATTATTAGAAATTTTATAAGGCAGTACACCTTGTAAACACTTAAGATGTAGTATCGTCCGTTCACCCCCATGTCCATTCCTTTTCCTGCTTAGCATGTCAACTATAAGAATTGTGGCCGTGTGGTATGTCCAGCTTTGAGGTCAGAAGTTGGTTTAATGATCTCCAAGTTTAGGGTCTTAAAAAAAGCTAAGCAAATCGTAAATCCTCTCTGATCGTGACTTTAACGACGCAGAGGAACCTAACACATTAAAAACGGGGGCTGGGAGGGGAGTGGAGAGAGGGTCCACGATGGTAGTGGATTCCAAACCCGCGTGAAGCTAAAGAAATGACTTCTAAAATTTTTCTTCAGGGTGGGGGCGTATGTTCTTGAGATTTCTCTGATTAGCTCTTTAACTCCTGAATTAGCTGCACTAAAAAAAAAAAAAAAAAAAAGATTCCGGCCTTGGTGGGCTGGTGGCGAGGGAGAGGAGGCGGGAGTCGAAACCCGGAGGTTTCCTCTGTCTATCTTCCCGCTCGCGCTCAGCAGTGGGGGCCAGTCACGACGGCCCGCAGAGGCGCGGGTCGGCCCTCGGCCCGGTACCGGGCTACGGGGGGCACGTTCAAGGCCCGGCTTCCTTTCCTGGGGTGGGGGGTAGCGATTGGCGGCGGTGGCGGCTTTCCGGCCCTTCCAGCCGCCTGGGGGCCTCGCCTGAGGCCAGGGGGCGGCTGGGCCCCGAAGCCAGACCCCAGCGGCCCCACAGCGCCCGCGACTCAGGCCTCCTCACACACGCAGGCGGGTGGCCGACCGCGAGCTCGGGGCTCGGCGTTGGCCCCGCCCCCCCGCAGGCCCGTGGTGACTTCAACCTTCTTCGAACGCAGAGGGCCCCGCCCCTCCTCGCGAGCTAACGAGTGTCCTCGTGCGCGCGACCCTTCCCTCTTCCCTCAGCCTGAGTGTGAGTGCGCGGCCCTCCCACCTCAGCCCCCTCCCCATTGTTTCTCTAGGCCCGCCACCCCCATCCCCAGAGTAGCCCCTCCCCCACTGGTGTTTACTCCCCCCGCCCGGGTTTAACCGGTACCCGGGGGCCCCAGAACGAACGGAGGGGCCCCCCCTGAACCCTCCCCCTCGCGTCTCTTCTGTCGGGTCTCCTCCGCGTCGAGCCCCTTTTCCACCACGGGCCGCGACTCCATTCCGGGCTGCGACCCTCTTCCCCTCCCCCCTTCCCTCGGCTCCCCCTCCTTCTAGTTTCCCTCCCCTCAGCGCGTCCTCCTCTTTCTCCCCCTCTCCCTCCTCCCCCTCCCCATCCCTTCCCCCCCACAATGCAGTTCGCGGCGCGGCGGACATGGCGGTGGAGTCCTGAGCTCGTCGTGTCCCGGCCTCCAGCGGCGACGGCGACGGCGGCGGCGGCAGCAGCAGCGGGAGGCGGCGGGGGGAGCGGGAGCCACTGAGATGAGGAGGCGTCGCGCGCGCCTGTAGCTCGCGGGCCTCGCAGGTACGGTGGTTCCGGCCGCCGCGCAGCACCGGGCGCCGAGGGGGTGTGCTCGGGAAGGCCGGGCCGCCGGGGGTGTCCCTCCTCAGGTGCCGCGCCTCGCAGGTGTAGGGAGCCCGCCCCAGACGCGTCCCCGCCGCCTCCTTGGGGCCTGCCACTTCTTTCTTTGCTGGAACGGGAGTCGGGGGTCCCAGGGGAGGGCGGAGGTGAGGGAGGGACGGGCGGCGGCCTGGGCGGCCTGAGGAGGGCATTCGGGCGCTTCGGGGCCGAACTCCACCGAGCCGGGAGCTCCCCGCCCGGGCCGAAACCTGTGGACCCGGGGGAGGGGGCTTGTGAGGTAACGGGATTGGCGTGGACGCTCTCCGGGGTTCAGCGCTTTTCCCTGTCATGTCTGCCTCTCCGCTCACCCCTGCTTAGGTGTAGACGAACATATACAAGATGCATAAGCACACACACGAATATAGTACATTTTTTTTTTTTTCCTTTCTGTGCTCGTCCTTGTCGGGAGGAGAGAAGGCAGAAGTGTTTGTGTGGATTTCAATTCTTGGTCACCCGCTTTCTCTGGACCCCCGCCCCCCCCAGTCGAATGGTGGTAATGTACGCTTTTGACGTGGGAAACTGAGATTCGTATTTGTAAACAGACGGCACTCGCCCGGTGTGTCGCACGCCCCCGCGAGAGGTTTCAGGGCCTTTTGGTATCGGATTGCAAAAGAATAAGGTGTTTGGACTCGAAGGAACTACCTTCTGGGGATGTTGCACCCGAATGGGATGAATTACTGTTGTCTTTATGTTAAGGAAATATTTTCTTTTTAGAGGATTATCCAGTCTTTGATCAGATGCATTTTGTACCTTGCGCGAGAGCTTAGTTTCGGCATACCATGTTTTTCTTCCTTTGGATGTATTTGGGATAAAAAAGTAGTTCCTTACACACTTGACATGCTGCTTCCCTTTGTGATCTTAGTGTCTAGAAATGAAATTCGAATTGTGTTGTTGGCATGCATTTAGTAATTAGCCAGAGTGGATCAGATTACCTTTTGTTTCCAAAGATTCCCTCCCACCCCCAAGTGTTGTAGCAAAATGTGTAACACTTGGTGAAACAGATCATAACCGGTTTCTGTTTTTAAAGTAATGAGAACTATTAGCTAATAAAATTTGATCATCCCAACTGAATATAATTTAGAGAGGGTGCCTACTAAGACGCTGAATTGTGGGATGGCTTAAAAAAATGGACTTTTTTTTTTTTGTCAGCATGTTCTGTATCTGAGTAAATTGTATAGTCAAATTTTCTTTAGATTCAGAACCCATGCATGTCCTTAGAAATTGCTGAACTACATACACCACACTTAGTACTGTTTAATCACAACTTGTAAAATTGTGAAATATTGGTTCATTTAGAAAGTTGTGCTTAAGATAATGTCTAACTTGCTTTTAAGAACATATTTAGAATGCCTCTTTAAACCATATCGGAAAGAATTTTAAGTCTTTCATGTTTTAATATATAAACCAAAGAAAGTTAAAAAGCTCTTTCAGGTACAATTTCCTACTGTTTGTGCAGTTTTTCATTTGGTTGTTGTTAGTGAGAAGAATGAAAAAATAAAGCTCTTTGAAATACTACAGAAGTGGGAGTGAAAGTTAGTGACATTTAATATTTTAAGTATAGCAAACATCTTAAATACAAAAAGGAAATTAAATTCTTTTCATTGTCTTAGGCCAAGTTGTTAATACAGATAAATTAAGATGTTACCATGCACATATATTTAATTCCATTTTGTAAGTCTAAAATTTATTTTTTCTTTTTAAAAAAGATTTATTTATGCATACAAGAACTCTGGGGTACAGGCCAGAGGTGCTGGGGGTGAGAGGACCCACCAGAGACAGAGTGGGGAGCAGAACAAGCAGATCTGCTGAAATACTGTGCTGAGGGGAGCAGCGGGCAAGACAGGAGAGGTCTGCTGTGCCATGTGAGTCATCTACCTGGCTGGGGATCGAACTTGCGCTGCAGTGGGTGCTGGTAGCTTCATAGTGCTGCTTCTTAACCCATTGCGTCACCAGGGAAGCCCCAAATTACATTTATTTTTAATTTACCCGGAATAGTAGTGTCTGCATTTTAATTTTAGAGCTTTTAAAGTGAAAGTTTATAAATGTAATTATAAATATCTGATTAACAAAATGCTGTTTAAAGAGCATTTTTATTAGTTCTCAGATTCATTTTAGGAAGAGTAATTAGAGAAATTTTTTTGACCTCAAAGTTAACCTTGACATGCATTATCCATTAATTATGTTGTGTTCTTTATAGACCGTCAAATCAGGGTCTCTGGGTATAGAAGAGTATTTGATTTTATTTTCTGCAGAAAGTTTCTGGTTTCAGAGAAAAAGTGAACAAAACTTACCTGTAAATATTGAAGCAAGTCAGATTTTTTTAACCTTAAAAAATGTACTTTGATATAACAATTTACTGAGATGTATTATTTTCTAAAGTAAACTGCAGTTGCGCAAATTGATAGAATGTTACAAAGTTTAGGGCCTCCTAGTGGTGCAGGGGTTAAAGTCTCATCCCTATCAAGCTATCACTGGTCTCTGTGGCATGTGTTGGTCTTGAGTTAGATCCCTTGGCAGGGAAGCTAACCCACCTGGCTCAGCAGACCTTCCCTTTCTCACCTGCTGCTCCCCTCAGCAGTGTATTTCAGTAGATCTGCCAGTTCTTCTCCCCACTCTGTCTCTGGTGAATTCTCTCAACCCCACACCTCTGGCCTACACCCCAGTTATTGTATGCCTAAATAAATAAAAATCTTTAAAAAAAATAAATCTTTTTTAAAAAGTTACAAAGTTTGAGGTAATTCAGATAGATGTACGCTCTTAAAGATATCACTTCTCAAAGGACCTAAAGGGCCTCCCCTGGTGGCACAGGCCGTTGAGCGCAGCACTGTGAAGCTGTCTGCAGCCTCTGCAGGGTGGGTTGGATCCTGGGATCCTGGCCTGGGAGGGGCCCTCAGGGCGCAGCAGACCTCTCCTGTCGCCCCGGCTGCTCCCCTCAACAGTGTATTTCGCCACTCTGCCTGTTCTGTTCACCGCTGTCTCTGGTGAGTTCTCTCACCTTCCCTCACATCTGGCCTATACCCCGCTTCTTCTATGTATGGATAAATAAATAAATCTTTTAAAATAAATAAATAAAAGGACCTGAAATAGGTTAGGGAGAGGTAGGCTATAGTTTAAAGCAGAATATATAGACCTTTTCCTTCTTAATCTTAGAGTGATTAAGATTATTTACACTAAATAAGTGAATTTTTTTAAATTTTAGAATCCTAGATAATTGCTTAATTTGGGAAAAATTAAAAAAACAGCATACTGCCCCCAAGTGTTTCATATAAATCCAGAAGTGAAGAAAGTTTTTTATATATAATATATATGTATAACATATATGGTGCAGAGATGAACAGTTTGTTTTTTCCGCTTAGGGAGAGATTTAATTGTGTGATATTTTACATGTCCGAATGGTTTTAATATCAAATTATCTTGTCCATAATTATCCTTGAGTTAAAGGGTCAGAGAGAAAGGAACTAATATTTGAACATATTTTTTCTAGGCATTGCACTTACATTTTTAACTCCGTACTTACATATTCACATACACATGGATTTCATTTGTTTAATGTAACAACCCTGTGAAACTTATTTTGTTAGATGATAGATGGTTAATTCAGAGATTAATTTGCTGATGCTTTTAGAGTCATCGCAGTTCTGTGTGCTGTATCATACATACCTTGTTACTTCTCAGATGTGTCAAGTATTCTCTCAGTTTCTAGGAGCAACTGCCTAAGGTTGCTCATTCATTAATGGTTTAATCATTCACCTAATATTTGCATTTATACTTTGTGCTAGATCTGCTAGATTTTAGAGATACATAGTTATTGGTGATAATCTCTCCTTTCAGGGAACTCTATCTAATTTAATACAGATAAATTATAACACACCGGGTTATATAAGTTGAGGAGGGGTCACTGATTATTGAAGGGATGAGGAGTTTGCTGCATGAAGGGAGTGAATAGGAGGCCATTCCATAGCTACAGAATAATGCATGCAATGATGATAACTTGTTGTGGGGCTTGGTATGTAGGGAAGAAGGAGAAATTCAATGTGGTAGGGATGACAGATTTATGGATAGAGCAGTGAGGGAAAGGGAAGTAGCAGTCAGGTTGTTAGTATGGAGACTGAGGGGCACTCTAAGGCCCCCAAATGTGGATGCTCTAAATGGACTGTTCCATCTGCCACATAAAGTATTGAAGGTGCAAGACCTTCAATAGAAGAGAACCCTATTAGAATTCGTGTGTATAAAAAGAAGAGAAAGGGTATAGTTTCCCAGTTAAACACCCAAAGTAACCTAGTCCCTCATGAGTAAATGTCCAGCCAAATAGTGTTGGCCCAAAAGCAGGGCTGCTCAAGTCCTGAAAGCTTGCCACAAGTAAAAGGCACCTTCTGGTAGTGAACTATAGGAAAAGGGCAGAAGGGGCCAGGAAAATCTGGACTTAAAGGAGCAAAATCACAGTATAGGTCAAGACTGACATTATGAGTCTCCCATGGGTCTCTCATTCATGTCTATTCCAAGTATCTCCTTCCATGTCCCCAAGTACCCGGTGCAAGTCTAACACTGAGAAGCAAGTGAGGCTGCTTCCTCAGATGTTTTTCTGCCCTGCATGCCTCCTCTAAGTCTTCTCCCAACTCCTTTATCGGGTCTCCTGGCCACTCAACTCCACCTTTCATTAGGTGGGGTAGAGAATATGGACCCTCCCTTTTTTAGATGACACTGTTACAAGATTTTGAAGGTTTTTGTTAAAGGGTTTGTAAAGTGTGGTCACTAGATGTGTAATAGCAGTTGAGCTGTGATTAGAAGTATGCTTTCTTTCTTTTTTTTTTTTAAAGATTTATTTGTTTATGCATACAAGAGCTGGGGTACAGGCCAGAGATGCAGGGGGTGAGAGGAATCACCAGAGACAGAGTGGGGAACAGAGCCGGAAGACTGAAATACACTGCTGAGGGGATCAGCAGGTGAGACAGGAGAGGTCTGTTTCACCATGTGGGTTCCTCCCAGGATGGCCGGGGGATCGGATAGAATGCTTGCTGCAGAGGCTGCAGATTGCTTTATAGTGAGGTGCTTAACCCCTTGCGCCACCAGGGAGGCCTTCTAGTTGCAATATTCTGACTTTTTTTTTTTTTTTCCTTTTTAGGATTCTGTGATCATATTGTTTAATTTTTTTTAATATTTATTTTTATTTATGCATACAAGAGCTGGGGTGTAGGCCAGAGGTGCGGGATGGTGAGAGGATTCATCAGAGACAGAGTGGGGAGCAGAGCAGATGGATCTACTGAAATACAGTGCTGAGGGGGGCAGCGGGCAAGACAGGAGAGGTCTGCTGCACCATGTGAATTAGCTCCATGGCCAGGGATTGAACTCGTGCTGCAGTGGCTGCTGCCAGCTTCATGATGTGGAGACTTAACCCCTTGAGCCACCAGGGAGAACCCATATTGTTTAGTTTCTTCAGAGATTCTTTTGAAATAAAACTACGTTTGGGAGGTTGCTTTATTATGGTTTTGCAGGAAGGTTTTTCACTCCTTGACTTGGATTAGTTGTCTACTTTTACATTTAGTACTAGAAAGGTAGAGGATAGGCATTGAGTGCGGGCAGAACAGAAGGAAAAAGTGTTCATGAAAGCTAGGTGTTAATCACTAAAGATCTGGGCCTCCCTGGTGGTGCAAGGGGTTAAGCACCGCACTATGAAGCAGCCCACAGCTTCTGCAGCACAAGTTCGATCCCCAGCCAGGGAGATGACCCACATGGCACAGCAGACCCGTCCTGTCTGACCTGCTACTCCCCTCAGCAGTGTATTTCAGTTAGTCTGCCTGCTCTGTTCCCTGCTCTGTCTCTGGTGAATCCTCTCACTCCCCTGCATCTCTAGCCTGTACCCCAGCTCTTGTATGCATAAATAAATAAACCTTTAAAAAAATCACTAAAGATCTTAGGATCTAATCTTATGCAAAATAACACTTACTTTCAAAAAGAAATAGGTATGTTTGTAAATTACAATAGTCTGGTAGTTTCAAATGGGCATTTAGTTTACAATGATCATAGGTAATTTCCTGCCCAGTTACTATGTGTAGCTTTTTAAATAGATGTTTGAAATATTAACTCGGTCCTCACAACAGCCCTTTTATATTATCCTCATTTACAGGTGAGGAAAGTAGGTCCAGAAAAGTTAAGTACCTTGGACAAGTTCTCATAGTTGGTTTGCTGCAAAATCAGGATTTGGATACCAAGTGTTGAAGTCTGAAGTCAGAGCACTTAACCATCATGCTTTGTTGCGCCTCAAACTTAAGATGTCAAAGTGTAATATACAGAGGAATGTTAAATTTAGCATAGGCACATACAGGTTGTCAAAAGATATTTTGCGGGAACATACACCTATGAATTATACATAATAATGAAATCTGATTGCATTTTGTCTATCTTAGCTGTGCATTATAATTCAAATAATTAAATTATCATGGAAGTTGGTCAGTCATTAAGTAATTGAAGCTCCCCTCTTTTTTTTTTTTAAGAGGCATGTATTATTTATTTATTTGTTTGTTTATTTGTTTGTTTATACATGCACTGGGGACAGTCAGAAGCGCGGGAGGGTGAGAGAATTCACCAGAGCCAGAGTGGGGAGCAGAGCAGGCAGAAGGTCCGAAGTACACTGCTGAGGGGAGCAGCGTGCGGCAGGAGAGGTCTGCGCGCCATGTGGGACCCTCCTCTGGTGGCCGGGGAGCAGCCGGGGATCCAACAGGCGCCGCAGAGGCCGCGGGCAGCTTCGCAACCCAGCGTTCAACCGCTGCGCCACGGGGGAGGCCCGAAGCTCCCTTCTTGTGCTCAGTGTTAGTTTAGACCATTGGTATTCAGACTATGTTTGGGGGCTTTTGGGGTAGGGAGGGGGGTGGCTCTTTGAGTCACAACTATTTTCACAGTAATGTTAAGACTTTATTTGCCTTTCCCCCCTTTCATTCTCTCTTCTGGAATGTAGCATGTTGTCTATAAGGTATGTGAAAACACTGCTTTGATGGCTAATGGAATGTGTAATGGTGTATTTTTTTTCTTTCTCTTTGAGATATAATTTACAATACCATGAAACTTCCCTTTTGAAAGTATACAATTCAGTGTATAT
The DNA here is from genome assembly GCF_014898055.3 of Talpa occidentalis. Lineage (NCBI taxonomy): Eukaryota > Metazoa > Chordata > Mammalia > Eulipotyphla > Talpidae > Talpa > Talpa occidentalis. The sequence continues at coordinate 32,863,202 of NW_023605305.1, read as the reverse complement.
TCTTTAAGATTGTGTAACCATCATTAATATCTAATTCCAGAATGTTTTCATTTTCCCCAAAAGAAACCTTATGACCATTAGCAATCACTTTCCATTTCCCTCTCCCTCAGGCCTTTGGCAACAACTAAACTGCTTTCTGTCTATGGATTTGCCGGTTTTGGACATTTCATGTAATGGAATCAAACAGCTGTGGCTTTTTGTGCCTGTCTTCTTTCACTAAGAACAATGTTTTCAAGGTTTGTCCATATTGTATCCTGTATTAGCACTTCATTACTTTTTATGGCTGAATAATACTACATTCTGTGGAGATACCATATTTTGTTGATTTATTCATTGTATGATGGACATTTGGATTGTGTCCACTTTTTGACTATTATGAATAATGAATAATATGCTTTGAACATTTACATAAAAGTTTTTGTGTGAGGGCATAGTTTCACTTCTCTTGGTTATATATCAGGAGTGGAATTGCTAGGTGTTTTGATAGATTTTAATGTTTAACTTTTTAAGTATCTACCAAACTATTTTCCTAAGAGGCTGCACCATTTTTATTCCCACTAGGGATTATCAATGAATGGAGATTATCTTATTAATATTAAGAGTTTTGATTTCTCCACATCCTCACCAGCTCTTGTTATTTATTGACCATTATTTAAACTATAGCCATTCTGGTGGGTGAAGTGGTATCTCATTGTGGTTTTAATTTGCATTTTCCATCTTTTCATGGGCCCATTTGTTAACATACATATGTATCTGGAGAAATCTGTTTAAATTCTTTGTCTATTTAACAGATTGGGTTATTAGTCTTTTTATTGTTAAATTATAAAACTTATATAATCTGAATATTAGCGAGTATCGGGATTTGTAAAAACGTTCTCCCATTTTGTGAGTTTTCTTTTTTCTAATCTTAAAAATTGTGATAAAATATACTTAACAGCGGCCTCCCTAGTTAGTCTCAGTTAGTCTCACTGTCACAGCTTGAGTTCAATCCCCAGCCAGAGAGATAACCACATATGGCACAGCAGACATCACCTGTCTTGCCAATTGCTCCCCTTAGCAGTATATTTCAGTAAATCCACCTGTTCTGCTCCCTACTCTGTCCCCTCTCACCGCCCATACCTCTGGCCACCCCAATTCTTCTGCGCATAAATAAATAAATATTACAAATATACTTAACATAAAACTTAGCATTTTAGCCATTTAAAATTGTACATTCAGATAATATCTGGTACATTCACATTGTTGGGCAACCATCCCTACCATTCATCTCTAGATTTTTTATTTTTCCCAAACAAACCTCTGTACTCATTAAGCAATAACTCTCTTCTCTCCTTCTCTCACCCCTTGCATTCTACTTTCTACTTTCTGTCTCTGAGTTTGTTTTTTGTCTTTTTTTTAAAGATTTATTATGCATACAAGAACTGGGGTACAGGCCAGAGGTGTGGGGAGTGAGAGGATTCACCAGAGACAGAGTGGGGAACAGAACAGGCAGATTGACTGAAATACACTGCTTAGGGGAGCAGTGGGCTAGTCAGGAGAGGTCTGCTGTACCATGTGGGTTGCTCCCCAGCTGGCCAGGGATCGAACTCGTGCTGCAGTGGCTGCAGACAGCTTCATAGGTTGCATCTTAACCCCTTGTGCCACCAGGGAGGCCCTCTGTCTCTGAATTTGACTATGTAAATAGAATCATACAGTATTTTCATTTTGTGACTTAATTTATATCATTTAGTATGGTGTCTTCAGGGTTCTTCTATGTTGTAGCTTGTGTCCAAATTTCTTTCTTTTTTAAGGCTGAATATATTTTGTTGTATGCATACTTAAGAAGTATGCATTTTGTTTATGCAAACATAACATTCATCTGCTTAGATAAATACTTGGATTGTTTTTGACTTTTGGATATTGTCAGTGTTTCTGTGAACATAGGAGTGGAAATATTTGTTACAGTCCTTGCCTTCAGTTCTTTGGGTGTATACCCAGAAGTGGGATTGCTGGAAAATGAGCTCCAGTTATTGGTAATTTTTTGAGGCACTCTATCTTGTTCTTTTTATTTTCCTGATTATGTTTTTTGATGCACATAAGTCTTCAGTTTTATTAAGTCCAATTTAGTTTTCCTTGCATTGCTTGTCCTTTTGTTGGAGAACAGCAAGAGTTGAGGGTCCTTGGTGTCTTATAAGAAAAGAATTTCATGAATTCCCAATTAATAAAGCAAGTGACAGTTTATTGGAGAGCTGAAAAATACAAGACACTATGCAAGGCAACAGACAATATCAGAAGGCAAGGACTGAGAAGCAGAAGCCGACCTAATATGTTCAGGGAGCTTTAAAAAAAAACCCAAAAAACAAAAACTGGGTAGCTCAAGTGGAGTGATCTAAGGAGAAGGTAGCAGATTGGGTCAGCCAGGCTCTAGTGCAGCAGGTTTTTATGTTCCCTTCCCCTCCATCCCCCAAGGGGAAGAGTGTTCTTCTTAAGTTGCATGCTTTGCAGCCATCATGCCTCCTGATTTCCCTGAATTTGAATCTCCCCCTCTTCTTTTTGAGTCTGGGGTAAACTCTATGTAAAGAGTAACTGTGCCCAGGCCTTTTGCAACAGTCAGAACTCATCTAACCCTTCAAACAAGGTGTTGGCTCCAGTGAATTTTGGAATGCTGCATTGCCGCTATCCTCCCTTGGGGGAGTGTGTTAATGGGCCCCCTTACTACCCCTAACACTTGGGAAGTCATACTTAAGAAATTATTGTCTGATTGAGGACTGCCAAGATTTGTATCTATTGTTTTCTTCTAATAGTTGCGTAGTTTCAACTTTTACATTTAGGTTTTGATTCATTTTGAGTTAATTTTTGTATTTGGTATGTACTTGGTGTTCATTTAAAAAAATTTTTTATTTTCTTACATTGTTGTTAATTTGGGGGCAGTATTTGGTTTCTCCCCTCAGGTGTAGTCCTATAGTTTTCCCACTGCAGTAGCACCTCTGATCTATTACCACAGTCCCTTGTGCTCTTCCCTCCTGTTTTGACCAGTCCTTCCTCTTCCTCTGCTGTGTGCCTCAGATCTATGGTCAGTTTGCTAGTTTTGTCTTTTTCCTGATCCTTGGTTTCTCTGTATTCCACATATAAGTGAAAACAGCCGATATTTTTCTTTTTTCTTCTGACTGACTTCTCTTAAGTACAATGGCTTCTAACTCCATCCATGTTGCTGCAAATGGCATGAGTTTATCTTTTGATGGCTGAGTAGTATACCATTGCATATGTATATCACATCTTGATCCATTCAACTATTCGGGGGCATTTGGGTTGTTTCCATATGTTGCAATAAACATGAGTGCAGGTTTCCTTTTGGATTAGTGTTTTTGTGTCCTTTGGGTAGATTTTAGGAGTGGAATCGCTGGGTCATATGGTCGATCCATTTTTAGTGTTTTGAAGAGCCTCCACACATCTTTCCATAGTGGCTGGACCCACCAGCAATTGTAAGAGGGTTCCTTTTTCACCATATCCTCTTCAGCAGTTGTTTTCTATTTTTTCTTTTAGTTTGGGGCATTCTCACATAGCCAACTGTATTGTTTTGAATGTGGCTATCCAGTTCTTCCAAAACCATTTATTGGCAAGACTATTTTTTCTCTTGTTGAATAGCTTTGGCTTCCTTGTTGAAAATCAGTTGACCAGGTATATCTCCTGCCTGCCTGTGACTATGCGAGTGCTTCTCATTTTCTTTCTCCTTTACTAATAAACTTGTTCTTTTAAAATGTTTTTAAAAAGTAAGAAAGAAAAGAAAATCAGTTGACCCTAAGTGTCTTTTTTCCCCTGAATTCTCAAGTGATTCTGATTTCTCCATTTATTTTATGTCTGTTTTTATACTAGTACCACTTGGTCTCACTTAATTGTAGCTTTGTAGTAACTTTTAAAATCCGTAAGTTTGCATTCTCCAGCATTGTTCTTTTTCAAGATTGTTTTGACTGTTTTTAGAGTCCATTACAATTTGGTCTGAATTTATTACTATCCCCTATTTTAGACTATCCATGTTACTACACTAAAAATGGATCTATACCCCCTGTTGAATTGATTTTCAACAAGTATGCCAAAACTATTCAACAGGAGAAAGAACAGTCTTGTCAATAAATGGTTTTGGAATAACTGGGTAGCATATTATTTTTGCATCCCCATCTTTTAAGCCAGCACCTTATGTGAATGCTGACTAATAATCACTGTTAAAATTAATTCCATATTGAGCCTCCTTGGTGGCGCAAGGGGTTAAGCACAGCACTGTGAAGCTATTCACAGCCTCTGCAGCAAGAGTTCAATCCCCAGCCTGCCAGGAAGCTACCCACATGGCGCAGCAGACCTCTCATGTCTTGCTGCTGCTCCCCTCAGCAGTGTATTTCAGTCATTTTGCCTGTTCTTCCCACTCTGTCTCTAGTGAATCCTCGTGCCCTCCACACACCCCCTCCCCACACCTCTGGTCTGCGCTCCTGTTCTTGCATGCATAAATAAATCTTTAAAAAAATTTACTCCATAGTTATATTTGTTGATCTGAACAAATGCAGGTCAGCTATGTAATTTGCATGGCTTAAAATGAAGATGCAGGGCCCCTTGTTCAAATAGCAAGAAAAAAGTATCTTTAAAGTTATTAAAATATGAAGCTTTTCCTTTGTTCAGTGATCTTTTGCTCAGCTTGTCCATGGTGTATTTTTACTTAATTTTTAATGTCATTCTAATTAAAATTTTAAATTATTAAGCATTTTTTTACTGTTTATATTGTGAAATACCAGTGTAAATGCAAATGTGAGAGCATTTAACTATTATGTGAAATAGCTGGTGTTTCTTTGTACATGTAAGCTTCATTCTTACCAGAACAAGGGAATCACTACACAAAACTTACTTGACTGTTTTTTTTTTTTTTTTTTAAAGATTTATTTATGCATGCAAGAGCTGGGGTACAGGCCAGAGCTGTGGGGGTGGTGGTGAGAGGATTCACCAGAGACAGAGCAGGGAACTGAACAGGCAGACTGACTGAAATACACTGCTGAGGGGAGCAGTGGGCGAGCCTGGAGAGGTCTGCTGCGCCATGTGGGTAGCTCCCTGGCTGGCTGGGGAGATCGAACTCTTGCTGCATAGGCTGCAGATAGCTTCATAGGTTGTGTCTTAACCCCTTGCGCCACCAGGGAGGCCCTACTCAGCTGTTTTTATTTTACTTCTTAACATTCTATCAACACACTTTATCTGTGATTTTGACAGGCCTGAAAGGAAAGGGGACTTGTACTCTTTCCTTCTTCTGTGTCATCATTTTTAGCATAAGTGGTTTGTTAAGACATGAGTATGAAAAAATGTTACAGGCTTTTTTTTTTTTTTAATTCATGTTTATTATACTACCTTTTTTTCTGTGTTTTTTTTTTTTAAAGTCTTTTTTTTTAAGATTTATTTATTTATTTATACATGCACTGGGTACAGTCAGAAGCGTGGGAGGGTGAGAGAATTCACCAGAGCCAGAGCGGGGAGCAGAGCAGGCAGAAGGACCGAAGTACACTGCTGAGGGGAGCCGCCGGCGTCAGGAGAGGTCTGCGCGCCATGTGGGATCCTCCTCCGGTGGCCGGGGAGCAGCCGGGGATCGAACCGACTCTGCAGAGGCTGCGGGCAGCTTCGCTAACCCAGCGCTCAACGGCTGCACCACCGGGGAGGCCCTTTTTCTGTGTTTAAAGGAAGTTACGGCTCAAACAAAATGTGGCATCTTAGGCTGTTAGTACCCACCCCCCCTTATTTAGTAGTAGACCGCATGTTTACCATATGCTTTGAGTCTTGCTGAACTTCTACAAATTGTGTGTCTACCGGAATGCTGTCCTTAGGGGGCATCAACAAAATTAAGTAAGAACGGGATTTAAGGAATGGAGGACATGCATTTTGCATGTATCTCCTCTGCTTACTTTGTTCCATTGCCCCATCAGACTTTATTTAGAAAACACATTTTCAAAGTTAAAATTATCTTTGACAGTAGAATTTTAAACCAAGCATGTCTTTCTGAGCATGGAACACTGAATGACTATATAATCATTAGTCTGAGGGATTAGTCCTGCACAAGAAATACTGGAAGTGGAGGGGGGGACCTCCCTGGTGTCACCTCTGTGGCCTGAGTTTGGTCTCTGTCAGGGAGCTAACCCACATTGCACAGCAGACCTCTCCTGTCTCACTCGCTGCTTCCATTAGCACTGTGTTTCAGTCAGCCCGCCTGTTCTGCTCCACACTCTTACCTGGTGACTCCTCTCTCACACCCCCGCCCCGACCTACACCCCAAATCTTTTACGGAAAACAAAACAAAAATATATATATATATATACACACACATACATGTATATATTGAAGGGAAATACTAACATCCATTGAGACAAAGAGGTTGCCATATTTCACCTTGTACTGCTATTACAAATGTTTAATTACTGTGTCTTGAGGCTTTTTGAGGGTTGTATTCCTTGTTGTCTTGAAGCTAGATGCCGCCATGAAATTTATTTTGGTAAATGAAATGTGGGCAAATGTGGCCAGTGCTATTCCTTCACTCCTTGTTTTGCTAATAGTGGAAGGTAACATTAGATTAAAGCAGCTTGGATTGCTGAACCAGTGCATGAAGGACAACTGCCAATAGTCACCTGAACTCACAGAGGATTTTTCATGAGTTAATAAATAAATCAACTTTTAGATAGTGATAAACATTGAGTAAATAGGGATTGTTATTGCAGCATAACCTGGTTTATTCTGAGTGAAACAGTGTGAAATTTCAAAATGAATGCGGCCTTTTTAAACACAAACCTTATAGGACCAGCACTGTTATATATTATTGTTAGGGAAAAAAATAATGTCCTAAGCTAATCCCATACAGGCTTTGTAGACTCCACTCCCAATCCAAACTAAAGCCATCAAGACATTGAAAAAGACAAATCCCATCACCACCAAAAAAAAGGTGGCTGGGACCTGAGGGTAAAGTTAAGCAGCCAGGTTGGGTATAAAAACCAAACACGTGGGCCTTGGGGGTCTCACGGCTCCTGGCTTGCAGCCAGCTCTCAGAGCACCATTTGGAATTCCTAATCAGCAAATGGGGTAAGACTCATTTAAATCTTTGTCTCCCACTTTTCTCCCTGAGCTGTACATTTCCTCATTTCCCCTTCCCTTGTAAATAAACCTTTTATTAACCTTTCGCGTGTGCCTACAGTAGAACATTAATAAGTCCTTTTAAGCGTGCGGGTGAGGACCCACAGTCAGGCACCCCGTTTTGTATCGGGGTTGCTCTACAACATTATCATTTTTGAAACTATGGACATTCTAGTGAACCCACTCAAAAAGTTGTTGGTATATTATTACAAGTAAATATCCAGGAAATAATTGATAATGGAAGAATCAAGAACTCCAGTATATCTTGCATCATAGAACTCCCCATATGCAGTGCTAGATCTAGATTGTTTATAAGGAAGAGGAAATGGCTTGGGTAATTTGGGAACCCAGATAATCTCTAGATTATCTATATCTTTGGAAAAACACCAAAAAGTAATTGGTAATCTCAAACTGTTTAAACCAACAAATTGCTTGTGAAAAGAATTACTTAAATTAGCTTTGATCGTTGTCTGGTGAAGATTCTAATATATAATCAAGTGACCTTAAAGGCTTACCAGATGAATAGGAAAAAGCTTGAACAATCCTGGAAGCCTAAGTAATCAGTCTTTGGGTGGACATCTAGGTAACTTAGTTTAGAAATACTTTGTCTTGAGGCATTCTGAGGGTTGTATTCCTTGTTGCCTTGAAGTTAGATGCAGCCATGTAATTTTTTTTGGTAAAATGAAATGTGGGCAAATATGAGTTCAGGTGATTATTGGCAGTTGTCCTTCATGCACTGGTTCAGCAGTCCAAGCTGCTTTAATCTAATGTTACCTTCCACTATTAGCAAAACAAGGAGTGAAGGAATAGCACTGGCCACATTTGCCCATCTATCCTTACGCCAGTACCAGACTGTTTAGATTATTGTTGCTTTGTAGTAAATTTTGAAAGCAGTGTGAGTTCTCCAGTTTTCTTTTTCTGAATCGTTCTGGCTGTTTGAAGTCCCTTGAAATTCCACATAAATTTTAGCATTGCTACTTCTACAAAAATTGCTGTTGGGATTTTGATGGTGACTGCAGTCAATCTGTAATCACTTTGGATTGTATTGGTATTGTTGTTGTAGAGCAACCCCGATACAAAACGGGGTGCCTGACTGTGGGTCCTCACCCGCGTGCTTAAAAGGACTTATCAATGCTCTACTGCAGGCACACGTGAAAGGTTAATAAAAGGTTTATTTACAAGGGAAAGGGAAATGAGGAAATGTACAGCTCTGGGAGAAAAGTGGGAGACAAAGTTTTAAATGAGTCCTACCAGATCCGCCGATCAGGAATCCCAAAATGGCGCTCTGAGAGCTGGCCGCCAGCCAGGAGCGGTGAAGCCAGGAGGCGAGCTATCGCGAGCCAGAGAGAGAGCAAGGCCCACGTGTTTGGTTTTTATATCCAACCTGGCTGCCCAACTCCACCCTCAGGTCCCAGCCACCCTCCCCTTGGTGGTGATGGGATTTGTCTTTCCCAATGTCCTGATGGCTTTAGTCTGGAGTGGGGGTGGAGTCCACAAAGCCTGTATGAGATTATCTCAGGACATCCTTTCCCCCTAACAATTCCCCCCTTTCACTTTTTGCCACCATTTCCATGGTGATGAAGATCAAACATATGGATTCTGGGATACAGTCTCAGATGAAAATTTTCCAGGGTTCCAGTCTGAAAGAAAACGAATCCCTCCAGGTAGTGTCCATTGTGGAAAGCAAAAGTCCTCCATTCCTGGAAAAACAGTTCATCAGTCCCAGCCAAAAGAAAACATCTGGAGGCATTAGCCAGAACAAGACAGCAGATATGTCAAAAATCACAGGAAAAAAAATCTTAAAATGGTTCAACTTATGTAAAGACAAATTCTCTCAACCTTGATCCCAAATTTTTTTAAACAGCATAGCAAAAGTTTGCAAACCAAATCTACTTTTAAACCATATTGCCTATTTTTTGCATAAAATCACAGGGCAGAATAACTAAGCAGCAATTTTTAGCTGGCTCCGTTGGAATACTCCATATAGGATTCAGAGCGAACTGTTGACATCCGGTCCGTGTAGGCTTCTGAAAGAAGTTGGTTTCATCAGACTCCACCTGGGCTTTCCTCTTCTCGAGGGTACCAGGGACTTTTCGTTGGCCGGGTTGTCCAGTCCTGCCAATGGAGGCAAGCTTCCTCACCTTCTTTGGAGGTCTCTGGAACCCTACAAACAAGGCAAACAGGTTCTCCTCTTCTTGGTTCAGCTCTGTTTCAACTTTCTGGAAGAGCTCCACACAAAGCCACACAATGAAACTTATGTCCAATTTTTTTCAGTTTAAACAAAATCCCTATGGAAGTTATGCAAAAACAGACTCTGAGATAAGTAGTAAAAGATTACTACCACTATTTTTATGCCGTGTTGGTATCAAGGGGAGAGAAAATGCAAACACAAGTTAGCTTTGTTGGAAAAAAAAATTACAACCTTGCTGCAGATCCTGGTCACCAAAACAAGAAAACTTTGTGGATTTAGAGCAAAATGCAAAGAAATCATCAGTATTATTATGTCAAGGAAAACTTAGTAAATATGAGGTGTATTTCCAAGTCTATTCAGTCCTTAGTAGAAAAGTTTTACTCTCAACAGTTCCATCAATAGGAATCTGTTGAGACCTTTTCTCCCTATATTTTCAGAAACAATTTCTGTAGATGTGAAACAATTGAATTATAATATTATAAGGTGACAATCACCATTGACAATTTACATACATACCAGATACTACTGTTAACATTTTGTACATACCAAAGTTTTACCATTTTCCCAAGTGACAATGCTTCCCTTCCAGTTTTACTTCATTAGGTAAAATCCAAATAGAACAAATTCATCTAATGCCTTTCCCAGGAGGAAAGGGAGAAACTTTGTGGAGTGTCTCAGGAGCTCTACTGAGGTTCCACAAAATTTCCTTGCATCAGCCAAATGACAGGCTACCAAATTTGTACTTGAATTTAGATTTCTGGGAAGCTTTGCCATAAATATCAGAAAAATAACAGAAACAACAATGTTCAATCTCTATGAAGGCACCGGCTTAGTTCAGTAGCACAATGTTGACAATCAAACCATAACCTTTAGTTTTTCTCATAACTGGAGACTCTCTTTTTTTTTTTTTTTTTTTTTTTTCCAACGTCTATGGGCACCATGTATACCAATTTGTCAATCACTTGAGGTCAAGACAAGGACACAAGGAAAGGACATACAGACATACAACATATAGACACAAAGAGCTCATTAGTTACCATTTATCACGCGTGGGATATCTCATGCAACTGCAGTTTCACTCATTGGCCAAAGTAACAAAAAGAAAGCAGAGAAAAAAATCTCAAAGGTAAAAAAAAAGCAGAAAGTTAAAAAAAAATAACAAAATCAAAATCAAGATTGAAAACCTTTCTGTGTAAAAAAAAAATAGTGGCACCATATGCATGATCCTAGATGTTATTTCACGTCTCCTAAACTTTGAAAAGAAGAAGATTGGTTAGAGCATGTTAGTTTTCTCAGGGTTTCTTCAGGAAAAAAAAATGAGTCCTTGGGTATCCTGCAACAATAACTGGAAAAGAAGTCAGTAACATTCAAGTTTTTGTCTGTTTCTTAAACAAATATCTCAAGTCCTCAATGGGTTCACAAGACCAATGGGACTTCGTCTCTGGGTCAGTTCCTCCTGGGGCTTTCTTAACTCTGGAATGATGTACCCAGGGTTTTATGCCTGCAAGTTTCAGAGAAGTATGTGTGCTCAACAAGACATCATAGGGACCAGTCCATTTTTCTGACAGCTGGTTTTGAGCATCCCCGCTCTGCCAAGTCTTCAGTAAGACCTGATCTCCAGGTTTGAAGGGATGCAATGGTTGATCAGGAGGCATAGAGATCCTTGAGGTTGCAAAATTATGAATCACTGCCAGAACCTCCTGGATGTGTTTCACATATTGCGTGATCCGGCAATCTTGTGTTATTTCCGGACTGGCTTTCAGAACTGAGGCCTGAAAAGGTCTTCCAAACACAATCTCAAAGGGGCTTAATTGTAGCCCACTTCTAGGTGCCACTCTTATGCGGAGGAGGGCAAGGGATTGTACCTGGTCCCAACGAAGTTGTGTTTCTTGGCACAGTTTTGCCAAGGTTTTCTTCAAGGTGTGGTTCATCTTTTCTGTTTGCCCGGAAGACTGCGGTCTCCATGCAGCATGCAATTTCCAGTTTATCTGTAACGCACTGCTCACTGCATGGGTGACGTCAGAGACAAATGCCGGCCCATTATCACTCTGGATAGAGTCCGGCAACCCAAAGCGAGGGATTATCTCTTTCAGTAGCTGTTTGGCAACCTCGGAAGCTTTTTCCGTCTTTGTGGGAAATGCTTCCACCCATCCCGAAAACGTGTCGACAAAAACCAAGAGATATTTGAAATTGCCTGTTGTTCTAGGCATTTGTGTGAAGTCCACCTGCCAGTCCTCAAAAGGACACTTGCCCCGATATTGAACCCCAATGGCTTTAGGGTGGGAGTCAGTCTTGGGGTTGTTCCTGGCACATAATTCACAACCTCTGGTGATCCGTTGTGCTATTTTGTGTAAATACGGGCCCTTCAAATATGGGCGCACTGTTTCTAATAGGGCATCTCTCCCATAGTGAGATCCCTCGTGAAGATGTTTTAGCACCGGATATACCAGGGCCTCCGGGAGGAGTATCATCCCATGAGAGTTTACTCTCCAAGTAGAGCTGGGATCAAACTCAGTAAATCCCCATGCACGAGCTCTCTCCTCATCCCGCTCGGTGTATTCAGGAGCATACTGAGTCAGGTCCACAAGAGGGATGAGTGCACCCTATCTTGTTTTAGCTAACGCTCCAATTTTTTTTTTCTTTTGGCTGGTATAATGGACTATTTTTCAGAATGGAAAACTGTCATACTGGACATTCATGGACAATGCTGCTGACTAATTGTTGCTTCTCTTATACACATTGTAACCCTAAAAAAGACTGTCTCCTAAGACTACACCCTGAGATTGTGCCACCATAGATATGGTGGAATAAAAATTAAAAGGGGGGATTGTAACAGGGTGGTCCCCAGGAAAGGGGAAAGTTCCAGGTTCCCTGCCCCACCCAAGGGAGGGTGGAGCTGAGCAGGAAGAGGAGAAGCTGCAGAAGAGACTGAGGAAGGATGCAGGATGGGGCAAGGAGACCTGGAAGAGGCACATGGAGCCTAGAGACATGTGAAGAAACTGCGCTTGTCTTTTGGGTTGTGGACTGGGTGACACAGATGTGGGTGAGACCCGTGGGGAGGTGACAATGGCAGTTTTTATCTTGATGTTGATTTTGCTCTTTTCCTTCCGGGCTTGTCCAGTTGTTTGTGACCCTTTTCTGTGGGTCCCCACTGGAAGATGTTTTAGACTTGTGGTAGACTTTGGGGCCTTGTTCTGGGCCGATCCCATATGGATGGACTTTTACCCACGAGGGGATGGGTAACTTTGGGTGCTTCATTTAGAAACTAGACTCTTTGCCTTACCTGTATTGTTTCCTAGTTTTATTAAAGTTCCTTCCCATTAAAGTCTCATGTGTTTTGTGTTGATGCGGCGGATGGCAGAACCCATTTAGAATAGGCAGGTTTGCGGGGCTTGGGCTGCCCCTCTCCCTGTCCTATAACATTGTCACAATTTCGCTAACAATATAAGTTACTGAAAAAAAACGTAGGGCCTCTGTGGGGGTGCAGCTGATTGAATGCAATGCTGTGAAGCTGTCCGCAGCCTCTGCAGCACTGGTTTAATTCCTGGCTGGCCGGGGAGATACCCACGTGGCGCAGCAGACCTCTCCTGTCTCACCCGCTGCTCCCCTCGGCAATGTTTTTGGTCCATCTGCCTGTTCTGCTCCCCACTCTGTCTCTGGTGAATTCTCTCACCCTCCTGCACCGCTGGCCTGCACCCCAGTGTCTTGTATAAATAAAATAAATCTTAAAAAAAGAAAAGCAACGTGAAGGAAGTGAGTGGGTGGGTGAGCAACACACACAGTTCATGAATTCTGATCAACACCAGGTTTAGTCAGCTCTGGGAAAGCAGCCTAAACAGTTCTTGGGATTCTTGAGCTTAATAACAATGATCGAGGGGTGGAGTGCTTATTCCTTTTAAGTGAATGATAAACACTGTGAAAGGTGTGTCTTCCAACTTTCTATTCCCTTGTGGCTGTAAGTCACATGAGCTTAAAGTACTTCCTGATTCTCAACATCCAGTCACTCCTAAGCAGTCATCAGATTCTGAGAAGGACAAGGAAGAGAAGGAAAGTAGGGAAGTAGATGAAAGGAATCCATAAAAGAATGTCATTCCATTGAAATCTTTAATAGCTTTCAGTAATACTTTGTAGTTTTCAATGTATAAATCTTTCGCCTCCTTATTTAAGATTTATTCTTAAGTATTTAATTCTTTTTGATTCTCTTGTAAGTGGAATTGTTTTCTTAATTTCCTTTTTGGATTGTTCATTCCCAGTGTACTGAAATAGACCTGATCTTTTGTGTTGATTCTGTATTCTGCAACTTGCTGTATTAATTTTTTTGGGTACATTTTTGAAGATTTTCTTACATATAAAGTCATGCCATTTGTGAGCAGAGATACTTTTACTTCTTCCTTCCAGTTTTGAGGTCTTATTTCTTTCAGTTGCTTAAATTGCTCTGGGTAGAACTTACAGCATTACGTTAAACAGAAATAGCAGAAATGCAGACATCCTTGTCTTATTCCTGATCAGTTATTTGGAAGAGTTTGGGAAGAATTGGTGTTGATTCCTTAAATGTTGAGTAGACTAAAGTAGGTTCTGAACTCTCTTTTTATTGGGATGTTTTGATTATTCACTGAGTATCTTTGCTTGTTAGAGATATATTCAAAGTTTTAATTTGATGTCTCAGTTCAGTAATTTGTGTTTTATTTTATTATTTTTTAAATTTATGCATATAAGAACTGGAGTATAGGCCAGAGGTGGGGGGGTGGGTGAGAGGATTTATCAGAGACAGAGTGGGGAGCAGAACAGGCAGATCCACTGAAATACATTGTTAAGGGGAGCAGCAGGTGAGACAGGAGAGATCTGCTGTGACATGTGGGTCAGCTCCCAGGCCCAGGATCAAACTTATGCTTCAGTGGTTGGCGATAGCTTGATAGGGCTGAGACTTTGACCCCTGCGCCACCAGGGACACCGTTAATTTTTTGTTACTAACTTGAATATTCTTGTGTGTGTCTGTGACTCTGTGTGAGTGTGTGTGTGTGTGTGAGAGAGAGAGAGAGAGAGAGAGAGAGAGAGACACAGAGAGAGAGAGAATGAGAACGAGAACTCTGTCCATTGATAGACATTTAGGTTGTTTCCATATCTTGGCTATAATAAGTAATGCTGCAATGAAAAGGGGGGGGTAGCAGATATCTTTTTGAGTTAGTGTTTTTATTTTCTTTGGATAAATATCCAGAGTTGGAATTGCTGGATCATATGCTAGTTCTATTTTGAATTTTTGAGGCGCCTCCATCCAGTTTTTTTTTTTCTTTTTTATTTAAATGGTGAAAACATTTATATTTAGAATTAGCCAGCTGGACTCAGTTTAGATGATCCCAGTTTTGTTGGCAACATTCATAGCATCATAGCAGGAGCCAGTGGAACATATGCCTTCTTCTCTTGATCAAGTCTGATCAGGATTTTGACCTTGGCCACATCAGTGTCATAGAACTTCTTCACAGCCTGTTTGATTTGCTGCTTGTTGGCCTTGTCCTTCACAATGAGCATAAGTGTATTGCTGTCTCTTATCTTCTTCATGACTGACTAGGTAGGTGCTCAGTGGAAACCTGATGGCATAGTGGTTAAGCTTATTTATCCTGGGAGTGATCGTCCAAGGATATTTGGGTTGCTTTTGGAGTTACAGTGTTCTGGTCCTCTGAAAGTAGGTGACAGATGGATCGTCTTTTTCTTGTGACAGTGGACACCTTTCAGCACTGCTTTTGTGACCCTCAAAGCTTTCCCTTTGACTTTGGGAGGGATAGAAACTTTACTTTTGTTGCCATCTTTGTTAAAAACCATACTGTTTTCATAGTGACTGCACCAATTTACATTCTCATGAACAGTGCAGAAAGTTTCCTTTTTTTAAATATCCTTCCAGCATTTGTGATTGCTTTTCTTTTTGGTAATAACCATCTAACAGATTTGAGGTGATATTATTGTGCTTTTGATATGCCTTTTTCTAATGATTAGTGAGTGATGTTGAGCATCTTTTATGTACCTGTTTACCATTTGTGTGTCATCTTTGGAATATGTCTTTCAGATCTTCTGCCCAATTTTAAATTGGATTTTTTTTGTTATTGAGTTGTAAATTTTAAAATAATATTAATTTGGATAGAGATCAAGGCAGAGAATGAGTGTAGAGGACTGTACTAAAAAAAGAAATTATTAAAAACTAGGTTCAAGTTAAGTAAGATGATTCAGTGGAGACATAATTAGGTAAATTTAACTAATTGATTATTTGGGAGGAGGAAAATATGCTTTTGTGTAGGCACAGAGGGTTGGGAATAAATGGCAGTGTTTTGATACTTTTAGGTAATATTTTTGTGTCTGTATGATGTATAGTTACATGAGTAAAGGTGTTCCATTGCCCAAATTTGTACTTTAATACATTAACCAAGTAAAAATCAAAGCTGTTGCATTTTAATTCCATAGAGATTGCTTTAGTGATTCTAAATTTTTATTCATATTATTCATCTGTCGTTAGAAGTGTAGTCCTGAATGTAAGTCATACAGGACAAAGAGAAACAGTAAAAAAATCCTGATTTCTGTAAAATATAGTGTACAAGATATTTCTAATATAGCAATAATTTAACAAAATGCAGTGTTTTCATCTATAGTTTGTGCTCTGTGAAAAACACATAATTGTACCTATTTTACAACAAATAGATTCTGACTGAGTTTATGTTCTTGTCAGATTTTTTGGAACTATATATATATATATATTTAAAGATTCATTTATTTGTACAAGAACTGGGGTACAGGTCAGATGTGCGGGAGGGTAGGAGAGTTCACCAGAGAGTGCGGGGAGGGGAGCAGACCAAAGACACTGCTGAGAAGAGCAGCAGGCGAGGCAGGAGAGGTCTGCTGTGCCATGTGGGTTTCTCCTTGGTCAGCCGGGGATTGAACTCATGCTGCAGAGGCTGTGGACAGCTTCACAGTGCAGCGCTCAACCTGCTGTGCCATGGGGGAGACCCTAAGCATTTATATATATATATATATATATATATATATATATATATATATTTATTTATTTATTTATTTTTTGTAGCAGTCACAGCAAAATTGGGCAGGAAGTACAGAGTGCCCATATAGGAAATTCATACAAATAGCCTCCCCCATTATCACCATCCTGGCACTAGAGTAGTACATTTGTTATAAGTGATGAACCTATGTTGACCGGTCACTATCACCCAAAATCTTTAATTTACATTTTGGGTCATTATTAGTGGCCTGTGTCCTATGGGTTTTGATAAATGTATAAAGTCATATAGCCACTATTGTAATGTCACACAAAATATTATTACTTTATAACTCTGGGTTTCTATTGGTTTTTAAAATTTTCTTCAGAAGAATTTGAACTCCTTTATGCTTCGGGGATAAAGAAAGTCAGTTAACATTATTTTCCTATGTTTATCAAGTCAAGTTTGAAGTAGGTGAGTGGTATAATTAAGTAGTGCTTAGTAGTGAAGTCATGTAGGCAAGACTACAAAGTTTTAACTGGTTTTAAACAGTTACAGAATGTTTAAAATGCTTAGAAAGTTACAACTAACCAAACTTTGATTTCTTGTTTTGCTTCTAGATTGGAATTTTTTTTTTATACCTTTTTCTTTTCACTGTAGGACATTAATTGCAAGGTTTATTTCCCTTTTAGTTAATTTTTTTTATTGTGTAATGTAAAACTTACCTCTAAGATTACCTGTTTTTGATGTCATATTACTATAATTATGTTAGACCCTTCTTTCTGCTATTTGGCTGCTGTTTACTAAGTGGGTTTTAACACCTCATTTAGTTTTCATTTTTCACTATTTAATTTTGAGAACAAGTTTTTTGGTGTTACTGCAATTTTTAAAAAATGACTTTTTTTTTTTTTAATAGTTTGCTTGCCTAAACTGGATTTGAAGCAATTCATACTACTGAAGATTTGCCATTTTGAAGTCTCACAATTGGAAAGAAGCAGGTTTTCAAATAATGGAAGAGTCTAAGACCTCTAAAAATGAAAATCATGAACCAAAGAAGAATGCTTGGGCTATTTCTGAAGAAAGCAAAGCAGCTAAAGTTATAACTAATCAGACTTTGAAAGCTAGAAATGATAAATCTTTAAAAGAAATTGGGACCAGCTCTCCAAATAGGAATAGTAGTAAAAAAAATAAGCAAAATGATATTTGTATTGATAAAACAGAAGTTAAATCATGTAAAGTAAATGCTGCCAATGTACCAGGCCCTAAAGATTTGGGGTTAGTCCTTCGAGATCAAAGTCATTGCAAAGCCAAAAAATTACCTAACTCACTGGTGAAAACAGAGAAGATACTTGCTTCACAGGCAAAAGTAGAAAAAGCACCCAATTTACTGATAAAAGCAGAAAAATCACCAAAGTCACCTAATTCACCGGTGAAAGCAGAGAAGGCACCCAGTTCACAGGCAACAGTAGCAGAAAAGGCACTTAGCTCTCAGAGGAAAGCTGAAAAAGCACCCAATTCTCAGATGAAATCAGAAAAGGTGCCCACTTTACCAGCAGAAGCAGAGAAGGTATCCAGTTTATTATTGAAAGAAAATATGAGACACACAGAATTACAGCAGATTGGGAAAAAAATTCCAAGCTCCTTTACTTCTGTGGACAAAGTGAATGTTGTTGAGGGTGAAAAATCTACTCTGGAAAACTCAACGCGATCTCAGAAGCAACAAACATGCACAGATAATACTGGTGATTCTGATGACAGTGCTTCAGGAGTGGAAGACATATCAGATGATTTGAGTAAGTACAAATTAGATTATCTTGTAAGTCATATTTTTGGACTCAATTAATGTTCTTTAAATTATCATTTGATTTTAACTACTTACAAAAAAGGACAATGTTATAGCTTTGAAAACTTAAAAAAATAAATAAGAAAACCTTTACATTTATTGTGGTAGGTAAAAAACCAGTGCAAATATAAATTTAGTGATTTTTGTATTCAGTATGTATATATTTTTCCACATACTCCCCTGCCCTCTCCCTCTCTGAGTGGTTCGGGTAATATATTGCTTATTCACCTGACGAGCGCGTGCGTGCGTGCGTGCGTGTGTGTTTGTTTATATATATATATATGTTTCTGATAATATGCCAAACATGTATTTACAGTGGAAAGCTGAGAACAACAGAACACTGCCAGACCTTGCGGAAATTTCTAATTAGATGGATTTGATACAGATAAAGTGGTTAATTTAGTTCATTGCCAAAAACTTATGAATTAAAAAAGCATGATTTAATTGAGGGACTTAGACTTTGTTGAGAAAATGCTTGTAGGAATATGACTGAGATTCAGTGACTGAAACAGGGAATTGTTGGGGTAGTGACAAAAGATGCAGCTGATAAAGTACACAAGAATTGGAGAATAAAGGACCTTTTAGAATATGATAGTGTTTAGATTTTATTATAAGTGTTTTGAGAAGCCATTAAAGAATTTTAAGGAAAGTTAAAATCTTTTGGCTATCTTGCAGCCAATTCATTGGCCAAAACAAAGACGGGAAGTAGATTGGTTTGTATATTGCTTTTTACTTGAGAATTATTGGTATAAAATTCATTTCCTTCTGGATCTTGACCTTAGCTATTGTTTATAAATATTGTCTAAGTCTTTTGAGTACTTTAATCCTGGTTTTGTTTAAATTAATGAATTTTCCTTAGTTGTCTTTTTTCCTTATGTTTCTGATACACTTTTTAAAGAAAAAGATTTATTTATTTATGCATACAAGACCTGGGATGCTGGCCAGAGGTGGGATGGGGGGAGAGAAGAAAGGATTCACCAGAGACAGAGTGGGGAGCAGAACAGACAGATTGACTGAAATACTTTGCTGAGGGGAGCAGTGGGCGAGACAGGAGAGGTCTGCTCTTCCCTGTGGGTCAGCTCCCTGGCCAGGGACTGAACTTATGCTGCAGTGGCTGCTGATAGCTTCTAAAAACTATTTCTAAATCATCATTTACCATACTTTCAGAAACACGTATAGAGTTCAGAAATAGTTTCTTTTTGTTTCTGGTGGTGCACAAAATGATAGTATATTGATAGACTTTTTATTTTTTAAAGATTTATTTATTTATGCATATAAGAACTGGGGTGAAAGCCAGAGGTGCAGGGGGTGAGAGGATTCACCAGAGAGAGTGGGGAGCAGAACAAGTAGATGGACCGAAGTACACTGCTGAGGGAAACAGCGGGCAAATCAGGAGAGGTCTGCTGCGCCATGTGGGTAGCTCCCTGTCTGGGGATTGAACTTGTGCTGCAGTGACTGCGGATTGCTTTATAGGTTGCATCTTAACCCCTTGCACCACCAGGGAGGCCACACCCTAGACTTTTTTTTTTTTTTTAAGATTTATTTATTTATGCATATAAGATCTGGGGCACAGGCCAGAGATGAGGGGGGTGAGAGGATTCACCAGGGACAGAGTGGGGCGCAGAACTGGCAGACTGAAAGAAAGACACTGCTGAGGTGAGCAGTGGGCGAGGCAGGAGAGGTCTGCTGCGCCATGTAGGCTGCTCCCTGGCCAGCCAGGGGATTGAACTTGCGCTGCAAGTTCAACTTGTGCTTCGGATTGCCCCATAGTGCAATGCTTAACCCCTTGCGCCACCTGGGAGGCCCTGACCCTAGAGTATTTTTAAAAGAAACTGTAATAGAGGTATCTTTTTGTATATTCCAAAAATTATCAGGTTCATAGTTGTACAGATAAGGCTTAGGAGAAGTCCCAAAAAATGTCAGTTTAAAGACAGTATCCATTATATAATGGTGCTGGTAGCATTTAGATAATCTGATACCTGAATCTAATCTAATCTATGATCTAAGCAGGATCATACATGAATGATTGGAGCTAGGAATTATTAGAACATATGATCACTTCTAAGGGTCCGATTACTTGAATTAATGAAAAATCTGATTTAAAGATTTTTGCCTTTTTTTAAAAAATATTTATTTATTTATACAAGCACTGGGTACAGTGAGAAGTACAGGAGGGTGAGAGAATTCACCAGAGCCAGAGCGGGGAACAGAACAGACAAACTGACGAAATACACTGCTTAGGGGAGCAGCGGGCAGCAGGAGAGGTCTGCGGCCATGTGGGACCCTTGCCAGCAGCTGGGGATTGAACCGGTGCTGCAGAGGCTGCTGGCAGCCTCGCAGCCCAGTGTTCAACCACTGCACCACCAGGGGAGGCCCAGGAATTTTTTTTTTTTAAGATTTATTTTTATTTATTTATTTTATTTATTTATACAAGCACTGGGTACAGTCAGAAGTGCGGGAGGGTGAGAGAATTCACCAGAGCCAGAGCGGGGAGCAGAGCAGGCAGAAGGACCCAAGTACACTGCTGAGCGGAGCAGTGGGCGGCCGGAGAGGTCTGTGCGCCATGTGGGACCCTCCTCCGGTGGCCAGGGAGCAGCCAGGGATTGAACCAGTGCTGCAGAGGCTGCGGGCAGCTTAGCAACCCAGCGCTCAACCGCTGCGCCACCGGGGAGGCCCAAGCCCAGGATTTTTTTGAGGGGGAAAAATAAAGATAAAATAAAGTCCAACAAAATAAATGAGGTGACAGTGAAATGGTTAAGTGTGTAGATGTCTGAGTAAAATTCCATGGGTTTGAATTCCCATTTCCTCTGTTAAGAACGATGATCTTGGATAAGCTGCTTATCCTTTAAAACAATGTCTCAGTTTGCTCATAATTTCAGAAATGGAGATGCTGCATCCTATGTTGTGAAGGCTAAGTAAAATAATCCAGTAGAGTCTATCATTTAGTACTACTTTGATTATAGTTTTGTTATTTGTTGAATGGAGAACAAGTTGAACATGGAGTTAAGTTGAAGTAGCATAAGGAATCTAGTAGACCAAGTAGAGGTCCTTTTGGGAGACTTGGTTTAATGAATTAATAAGAATAATTTATAGTATGGCAATCATTTTTTAAAAATAAGTGCTTCCCATGTTTTATTATTAATTTTTTTAATTGAGGTAACGTTGGTTTACAACATTATATGATATTTAGAGGTGAATCATCTCCACATTCATGTGTTATTACAAAACCACACCCACCATAAAAACACCCGTAGTCCTCCATCATAGTCCATTGTGCTCCCTGTTCACTTTGTGCCTCTCATGTTTTAAAGAATTACTTTCACTATGTATAATATTTGTCAGTTATGTTTATACATTATTTAACACTTTTTTCCTCATATGAAAAAATGCAAATTAATGATTTATTAGATTGCCTTTTGTAAATTAAATAGAATTAAAGATTATATCTATATCATTGTCTTTTTGGACTTAATCAGTATTAGAAAAATTTCATTACTCTAAGGCCAATGTGATATTAGTGGATAAAACTCCATTAGGCCCAGCTTTAGCTCTTACCTAACACTTCTACCTCTTTTCCATTTGCCATTTATTAACAAATGTTTTTTGAGTGTCTGCTATGTGCAAGAAATTGAACCAGGTGTACAGCAAGGAACAAAGCAGGTAACACTGTTCTTACTGAGTTAATATTCCAGTGGGAAAAGACAGACAGAGAACACACAAATAACAAAACATAGTAAATTAGGTTGTGATGAATCCTCTGAGAAAAATAAATCAGGAAAGGTCATAGGGAATGCTTCTGCCGTTTCTGGTATTTCAAATTCAAATTTGTCACTGAGAAGGTGATATTGCAGCAAATATGTGAGAGGTGAGATTGTGATCCTAGTGATTATTTGAGTTGACAGTATTCTAGATCTAGGCTTCCCAAAGTTTAGTTCTTAGTCATCTAGAAATAGTATTAAAATGAAGATTTCTAGGCTCCATTCCTAGAGGTTTGTGATTAGAAAGTTTATAGCAGGGCCTGAGATACTGGATTTCTAATAAACTCCTGAATGTGGTTCATTATACTAGTCAGGCTCATACTTTTGAGCAGCATAATCTTAACTCATTGGCATACTTTCATTCATACCACCCTTCATTGTGTTTTCAACTTAGCAGCCGGAAGATCCTGTTAAAATTATTTAGGTCACATTGATACTCTACAAAATGTTTCAGTGGTTTCCCATACATCAGAATAAAAGCTGGTGTCCTTTATGGTCCTGTGTGATCTGCAACCCCACTCCCTATTTCTATTACCTTTATCTGTTTCTTACTCTTTCTCTTTGCACCAGCTGCTTGACTTCATTGCAGTTCTTCAGATGTGAGGGCAAATGCTCACCTGATAGCCTTCACATTTGTTGTCTCCTCTGGCTAGAACACATTTCTCTCAGATCCCTTTTTATGCTAAGTTTATATTGCTGGGTGCTAGAAATGTAAGGATGAAAACACATAGTTTCTGCCTTAAAAAGATAACAGTCTAGTTGGGAGGGAGATAAACAAAAAAAATATTGGTGTTATGATATCCAGAACTTCAGTAAAAGCGAAAGAGGAGCCTGGTGTGGGTTTGTGGTCTAGAGTATATCTGTTCTTTTAATTGCTAGTGTATCAGTGACTGATATTTGGGATTAGCCTTTTTATCATACTTCAGAGTCTAAAAATGGTTGTATTGGTTTTGTGTTGGTGAGTCTCATCTTTTGATAATAGGTTGGTGGAACAAGATAGTGTATGTGTATAAATTGAATTGTTTTATGAAGAAGTTAAAAAAATTACCAGTTCTGATAATGGTAATGAAGTGATTGCTTCCTTTTTTAGGTAAAATGAAGAATGATGACTCTAATAAAGAAAATTCTTCAGAGATGGACTATTTAGAAAATGCCACTGTGATAGATGAATCTACATTGACACCTGAACAGAGGCTAGGCTTGAAACAAGCAGAAGAACGCTTAGAAAGAGATCACATCTTTCGACTGGAAAAGGTATGCTATATTGTTTCAGTTATTTGGAGGGAAATGTGTGTTTCATAACTTTACTAAATACAACTCTTTATTTTCTATTGCTAAGTAAGAGATAACATTCATCTTTCCTTACTTCCCATTCCTTTTCTCTCATCTTTTCTCCCTTTGTTCTGCAGATACTTAGATCTGTGAGTCTTACTTCATTATTCATCCCAGGGGTCTTCAAACTATAGCTAATCCTTTGTTTTTGTGTTTTTCTTTTTTAAAATTTGTGGTAAATATACCAAGCCCCTTGTTTTTTTTTTTTTTCCCCCCAAGCCCCTTGTTTTTGTAAACAAAGTTTTATGGCAACACAGCTGTGCTGTTTGTTTATATATTATCTACGCCTTCTTTTATAATACCATGGCAGAGTTGAGTTGAGTAGTAGTTATTGGGACTATATGGTCTACAGAACATAAAATACCTACTTTTTACCAAAGCATAGTATATTTACCAAAATATTACTTTGTCCTTTTGCTGTCCCCTAATTTATTCATTCATCAAATAAATAGATACTTGTGCTTGTTACCTCGCAAGTACTGTGGTAGGCATTGGGAATATTTTGGTGAAAATGGTACAGTTTCTGCCCATTGGAAGTTAATAGTCCATTTGGAGTGAAGAAATAAATTAGCAAACACTACACAATTTACTAGATTTCCTCCTTTCCCCAGTGGTTTCTCTTTTCTTTCCTCTTACGTATTTACTAAATAATTTTTGTAAATTATGAGCTGTTCTGGCTATTGGTATCTTATTAAGTGTTAATTTCTTAACCTAGAAATACATATACCTGCCTTAACAGAAACACTGCTCGGTGTTGAAAGAAAGAATCATGAATCATAAATAATCTGTTCACAAATAGATACTTGGGATATTTGTATGTATACAAGAAAATAGGTCTTTGTTCTTGATAAATAGGAAAGAAAGAAATGGTATGATTTTATGTAGTTCAGAAAAATTAGGTCATTTCTAGATTGAAGAAGGCAATTCTGGGTATTAATAGAAGTTATGAGAGAGTAGTCACCCTATAAAAATAGAATGTAATATCAAGGAGTAGAGGTCCATAAAGGAGGAGATTATATGGTTTGGATAGCTAGTCTCACAATATCTTGATTAGAAGGAAGACTTTTTATTGCAATTTGCTAGTTTACTTGGTTCTGTCTTCCCTCTCACTTTCTTTTCCTAGACCTAGAATTGTAGATTTTCAGGATTTATATATTGTCAAGATAAATATTGAGTGACAATTTATATATTGTCAAGATAAATATTGAAAGCAAATATTCATGTGCTTTGATAAAAAGTCAAATTGGGGTATGTGTGGCATTTTTTAAAAACATGATACTGTTTTTCTAGGATATACTAATTAGAGAAAATGTGTAAGTAAGTAATAGCAATAACAATATTGTTTGAAAATGAGATTGTAGACAAAGGAGGGACAAACTCAAGTTGAGATATAGAGGCATCAATTTGAGAGAAGTTTTATTTTTTTATTTTTTTTTTTAAATAATAAATTTTATTTTTATATTCCCCCATACAATTGTAAAAGCCCCATTCTGACCCCAATCCTTCCCTTCCCGCCCACCCCCAAAAAGTGTCTCTGGTTCATAGTTTTTTGTTGATTTTGATTTTCACTTTCTTATATTCATTTTCCTGGTCCCTTATTTAAGTTTTCTAGATTCCTGCTATGAGTGAGACCATCCGGTATTTTTCTTTTTCTTTTTGGCTTATTTCACTGAGCATGATCCCTTCCAGCGCCATCCATGTTGCTGCAAATTGCATGTGTTTATCTTTTTTGAATGCTGAGTAATATTCCATGGTATATATGTACCACATCTTCTTGATCCAGTCATCTATTTTTGGGCATTTGGGTTGTTTCCAAAGCTTAGCTATTGTAAAAAGTGCTGCTATAAACATAGGGGTGCAGGTGTTCTTTGGAATTGATGTTTCTGTGTCCTTTGGGTAAATACCTAGGAGTGGAATTGCTGGATCATATGGAAGCTCTATGTTTAGTAGGTCCAGAAATCTCCACACAGCTCTCCATAGTGGTTGGACCAGTTTGCACTCCCACCAACAGTGCAGAAGAGTTCCTTTTTCTCCACACCCTCGCCAACATTTGTTGTTGCTAGTTTTTTTAATATGTGCCATTCTCACTGGTGTGAGATGGTATCTCATGGTAGTTTTGATTTGCATTTCCCTGATTACAAGTGATGTTGAACATTTTTTCATATATCTGTTGGCCATTTGCATTTCCTCTTCAGAGAAGTTTCTTTTTAGCTCTTCTGCCCATTTTTTGACTGGATTATTTTCTTTGTTGTTGCTGAGTCTCATCAGCTCTTTGCAGATTTTTGTGATCAGTCCTTTATCATTAGTGTTGGGTGCAAAAATGTTCTCCCAGTTGGTGGGGTTTCTCTTTGTTTTTGTTATTGTCTCTTTTGCTGTGCAGAAGCTCTTTAATTTGATGTAGTCCCAGCTGTTTATCTTTGCCTTCACTATCACTGCTTTGGGTGATGTGTCTGTAAAGATGTCTTTGATGTGCAAATCCTGTAGTGTTTCGCCTATATTTCCTTCTATGTATTTTATGGTTTCAGGTCTTATGTCTAGTTCTTTAATCCATTTTGAGTTGATTTTTGTGTATGGTGTGAGGTAGTGGTCAAGCTTCATTCTTTTGCATGTAGCGACCCAGTTTTCCCAGCACCATTTATTGAACAAACTTTCTTTGCTCCAATGCATAGTCTTTGCTCCTTTGTCAAAGATTAGTTGACCATAAATCTGTGGGTTTATTTCTGGATTTTCTATTCGATTCCATTGGTCTGTATGTCTGTTCTTGTTCCAATACCATGCAGTTTTGATGATTATGGCTTTGTAGTATAGTTTGAAGTCTGGGAGTGTGATGCCTCCATTTCCTTCTTTTTTTTTCAGTAGAGCTTTGGCTATTCGGGGTTTTTGGTGATTCCATATGAATTTCATCAATAATTGTTCTATTTCTTTGAAGAATGACATTGAAATTTTGATTGGAATAGCATTGAATCTGTATATTGCTTTTGGAAGGATGGCCATTTTAATAATGTTTATTCTTCCAATCCATGAGCAGGGGATGTCTTTCCATTTCTTTGTATCTTCTTCTATTTCTTTTAACAGTGTTTTATAGTTTTCTTTGTATAGGTCCTTTACCTCTTTTGTTAGATTTATTCCCAAATATTTGATTTTTTTTGTTTCGATAATAAAAGGGATGGTTTTTTTGATTTCTTCTTCTTCAGATTTGTTGTTTGTGTATAGGAAGGCTACTGACTTTTGCGTGTTGATTTTGTATCCTGCCACTTTACTGAATTGATTGATGAGTTGAATTAGTTTTTCTGTGGAGATTTTGGGGTTCTCTATGTATATTATCATATCATCTGCAAATAGTGATAGTTTGACTTCTTCTTTTCCTATTTGGATTCCTTGGATGTCTTTCTCTTGTCTTATTGCTCTGGCTAGGACTTCCAGTATTATATTGAAAAGCAGTGGTGAGAGTGGACATCCTTGTCTTGTTCCAGATCTTAATGGAATTGCTTTCAGCTTTTCACCATTGAGAATGATACTGGCTGTTGGCTTGTCATAGATGGCCTTTATGATGTTGAGGTATGTTCCTTGTATCCCAAGAATTTCAAGGGCTTTTATCATGAATGGGTGTTGCACTTTGTCGAAAGCTTTCTCAGCATCTATTGATATTATCATATGGTTTTTATATTTCTTTTTGTTGATGTGTTGGATAACGTTGATTGATTTTCGGATGTTAAACCATCCTTGTGTCCCTGGAATGAATCCAACTTGGTTGTGGTGAATTATCTTATGGATACATTGTTGGATTCTGATAGCTAAAATTTATTGAGGATTTTTGCATCAGTGTTCATTAGGGAGATTGGCCTGTAGTTTTCCTTTTTGTGTTGTCCTTATTCGGTTTTGGTATTAGTGTAATATTGGCTTCATAGAACGTGTTTGGTATTGTCCCTTCCTTCTCAATTTTTTGGAAGAGTTTGTGAAGGATAGGCACTAATTCGTCTCTGAATGTTTGGTAGAATTCATTTGTAAATCCATCAGGTCCTGGGCTTTTGTTTTTGGGGAGGTTTTTGATTACCATTTCAATTTCGCTAATTGTAATTGGTCTGTTTAGGTGTTCTATTTCTTCTTTATCTAGCTTTGGGTGATTGTAGAGTTGTAGGAATTTGTCAATCTCCTCTAGATTGTTGAACTTGTTTCCATATAACTGTTCATAGTAGTTACTGATTATTCTTTTTATTTCTGCTGTGTCCGTTGTGTTTTCTCCTCTTTCATTTATGATCCTGTGTATTTGTGCTTTCTCCCTTTTTTCCTTTGTGAGCCTGGCTAGGGGTTTGTCTATTTTATTTATTTTTTCAAAGAACCAGCTCTTGGTTTCATTGATCTTTTGGATTGTTTTTTTAGTTTCAATTTCATTTATTTCTGCTTTGGTTTTCATTATTTCTTTTCTTCTACTGGTTTTGGGGTTTTTTTTGTTGTTTTTTCTAGATCTTTGAGCTTCGAGATTAGGTTGTTTCTTTGAGTTCTTTCTTGTTTTTTGATGTGAGCTTCTATTGCTATATATTTTCTTCTTATTACTGCTTTTGCTGCATCCCATACATTTAGGATATTGGTGTCCTCCTTGTCATTCAATTCAAAGAATTTTTTAATTTCTTCTTTGATCTCCTCGTTAGTCCAGTGGTCTTCCATTCGTGTGGTTTTTAATCTCCATGAGGTAGGATAGTTCCTTGCCTTCTTTTTATGGTTTATTTCTAGTTTGATGCCTTTGTGGTCAGAAAAGATGGTTGGTATGATTTCAATCTTGGTGTATCTGTTGATGTTTGTCTTGTGCCCCAGTATGTGATCGATCCTGGAGAATGATCCGTGTGCGCTTGAGAAAAATGTGTACTCCGTTTTTTTTGGGTTTAGTGTTCTATAGATGTCTGTTAAGCCCAAATGCTCTAGGTCCTTATTTAGAGCTTTAGTTTCTTTACTTATTTTTTGTCTTGTTGATCTATCCATTGTTGATAGTGGTGTGTTGAAGTCTCCCACTACGTATGTGTTTTCTCTGATGTCTGTTTTCAGAGAGGACAACAGTTGTCTGATATATTTTGGTGCTCTTTCGTTTGGTGAGTATATGTTAATGAGTGTTATTTCTTCTTGAAGTATTGTCCCCTTGATCATAATGTAGTGACCATTGGGGTCTCTTTTTATTTTTTTGAGTTTGAAGTCTGTTTTATCTGATATAAGTATAGCTGTTCCTGCTTTCTTTTTTGGCCCATTTGCTTGTAGGATTGTTTTCCATCCTTTGACTTTGAGCCTATTTTTATCTTTTGTAGCTAAATGTGTTTCCTGGAGACAGCAAAAGGTTGGGTTTTGTTTCTTAATCCAGGCTGCAACTCTGTGTCTTTTTATTGAAGAGTTTAGTCCATTTACATTTAGAGTTAATATTGATATGTTAGCATCTGTATATCCCATTGTGTTTGTCTTTCCTTTGATTTTATTTATTTATTCTTTTGATAACTTTTTTTTTTTTTTTTTGGTCTTTTTTCGTTGTTATTCGTCCCTCTGAGGTTCTGGCTTTAGGATTCCTTGTAGTATTTTTTGGAGTGGGGGTTTAGTCGCAATGAAATTCCGGAGTTTCTCTTTGTCTGGGAAGGTCCATATTCTTTCTTCATGGAGGAAAGAGAGCTTTGCGGGATAGAGTATTCTTGGTTGGCATCTGTTTTCTTGGAGTCTGTTGACTATGTCCCTCCACTCTCTCCTTGCCCGTAGTGTTTCTTCAGAGAAGTCTGATGTCAGCCTGATTGGTTTTCCTTTGAATGTTATCTGTTTCTTCCCTCTTGTCAGCTTCATTATTTTTTCCTTGTCCTGGATTCTTGGGAGCTTTACTATTATGTGTCTTGCTGTGTTTTTCCTTTCGTCGTGGAAGTTTGGTGTTCTTCTTGCTTCTTGTATATCAGTTTTCAGCTCCTTCTTCGCATTTGGGAAGTTCTCTTCAATTATCTCCTGGAATATTTTCTCTGTTCCTACATCTCTCTCCTCTCCTTCTGGAATTCCTATAACTCTTATATTTCCTTTCCTCATGGAGTCAGATAGTTCCCGGAGTCTTTCTTCATTCTTTTTCCTTCATACTTCTCTTTCCTTTTCTGTTTTGGTTCTTTTTATTTCTGTGTCTTCAAGAGTACTTATTCGTTCTTCCATTTCATCTATTCTGCTTTCATTGCTTTTCCCAGAGTTCTTTAGTTCCTCCATTAATTCTTTGATCTCCTGCATTTCTTTTACTTCCCTCTTTAGGGACTCAATTTCATTCTTCTGACCATTGTTTTCCCTCTTTAGGGACTCAATTTCCTTCTTCTGATCTATCACTTTTTTAATCATGGCAATTTTAAATTCTCTTTCTGAAAGGCTCAGAAGTTCTTCCAAGTTGCTGTCGTTGCAACCTGGGGAGTGGTTTTCTTTTTGTGGTGTGCTTCTTTCCTGAGGCGTTGTTAGGTTGCGTGTGGTTCTTCTACTCCCTACTGTCTGTTTTCTAATTTGTCGTATGCGTTGGGACACTTTGTTGCTCGGACTGGCTGGCATCTTGGGTGAACTTCTCCGCTCCCCTCTGGCTCCTGCAGGAGCCATCTCTGGCTTCTGGGGGAGCTTTCTGATGGTTTTAGGCAGTTTTTACTGAAGAAATGTCCCTGTTCTATAATGGCGAAGCGGGATGCAGTCCCTGCGCCTCCGGTCTCAGGCACACTCTTCTGTGTGCCCGGTCTGCCCCGGACGTGGGTGCCTGCTCCCTCTGTGGGCTCAGACTGCTGGTCGGAAGGGGCCTGGCGTGGGCTAACTTCCCGGCTGGCCACTGGGTCCTCCAGAAGCCTTCTGCCCTTCTCAAGCAGTCTTAAGAAATTTCCTGTTCTATGGGGTGTTAGTGACTTTTTTTTTTCCTGGTCGCTAGGTGGCGCCAGAGATCTCTCCTATTGTCCTTGGGGGGCTGTTTTTCGCCTCCCCCTACCCCATGGGACAGGGAATAGAGCGGGAATGGTAGGGTAAGCCTCAACAGCTTTGGGGTGCTGTGTCTGCCTTGTGCCCCACCGTCGTGGAGAACCCACGCCCCGAGTTTTCGTGCCCCGGGTCTCAGTTCAAAGCCCTCAGGTCCAGGACGCGGGCTGTAGCCCAGTTCAGTGGCGCGGGAATGGCGCCTTTTGCACTGCTCCCGTGCCTGGGCGCCTGGTTCCTGCTCACTCAGGGAGGGACTTTCACCCCCGTGAGGGTCTCCGCGCGTCTCCCCGCAAGCCTAGGTCGCAGGCGCAGGGACCTGGGCAGCGGCGATCCCGGTCTGCACTTGCTTTTCAAGCGCGCCGCCAAGAGCGCCGTTTTTCCGCGCAAGCTTACCGGCAGCCCGGGCTGTGTGCGCGTCTCCCGGGGTCTTTGTTCTTCTCTAATGGCGCCCGGAGCCGTTCGCTCACCGCCGCGGCGGATCCTGCAGGGTTCGCCACAGCTCCCGTTCACGGGGTGTGGTGGCTGCAATAGTTCCTTTCCACTCACAGTCCCGCTTGCTGCATAGTTTGTTCTTGTTGGCCGTTTTGGTTTGTTGTTTTCCTCCTCTCTGCCGGTGGAGAGTGCTGCCTCTGTGGGCGGGGGAGGGGAGCAGGGTTCTGCGCTTTCCTCCCCTCTAGTCCTCTTTTATGGTAACTTTCTTCTTCAGGTAGTTTGCTGGAGTCGTCCGTTTATCTTCCGTGTCCCAGTTCTCACTGGGACCTGCCGCTTTTCCTCCCTATTAACTTTTTTTAATGGGAGATCTTACTCGCAGCGTCTCCTCGCCGCCATGTTGCTCCGCCCCCCTTGAGAGAAGTTTTATAAGGAGGCAACATTGGAACTGAGTCTAAGAATGACTAGCAGTTGACTCAGGTGGGTAGGGGAAAGGTATTATGTAAAACCTTTACGTATTTTAATGTGAAAAATGTGTTTTCAAGAAAAGTAAATAGGGAAAATTGAATGGAAAGTTATCAGTATATGAAGCAGCAAAGATAAATCCTTGGGAAAAGTAAGACATGGGGGTGGAATGGATATTTGATTTTTTTTTTTTAAAGATTTGTTTATTTATACAAGCACTGGGTACAGTCAGAAGTGCGGGAGTGTGAGAGAATTCACCAGAGCCAGAGCGGGGAACAGAACAGGCAGATTGATGAAATACACTGCTGAGGGGAGCAGCGGGCGGCAGGAGAGGTCTGCGCGCCATGTGGGACCCTCGCCCAGCACCTGGGGATAGAACTGGTGCTGCCTAGGCTGCGGGCAGCTTCGCAACCCAGCACTCAACCGCTGCGCCACCGGGGAGGCCCGATATTTGATGTTTATAGGAAAGAATGGACTGGGATGAAATAAAGGTTGGAAGCATGGAAAATATTTGTTGATTTAGATAGCAATGATGTAAATATCCAGTATCAGCACAGATGTCTGTGGTTTTTTTGATATCTGTTTGTTACTCATGCCTTCCAAAGTCTCTTGTTCTTTTGTTTTTTTTTTTAAAGATTTATTTATTTATGCATACAAGAGCTGGAGTACAGGCAAGAGGTGGGGAGGGTGAGAGGATTCACCAGAGACAGAGTGGGGAGCAGAATAGGCAGATTGACCGAAGTACACTGCTGAGGGGAACAGCGGGCGAGTCAGGAGAGGTCTGCTGTGCCATGTGGGTATCTCCCTGTCCGGGGATCAAATTCGTGCTACAGTGGCTGTGGATAGCTTCATAGGTTGCGTCTTAACCTCTTGCTCCTCCAGAGAGGCCCTGATGACCCTATTTTTTTAAAAAGATTTATTTATGCATACAAGAGCTGAGGTACGGGCCAGAGATGCAGGGGGTGAGAGGATTCACCAGAGATAGAGAGGGGAACTGAACAGGCAGACTGACTGAATTACACTGCTGAGGGGAACAGTGGGCGAGCCAGGAGGGATCTGCTTCACCATGTGGGTTGCTTTCTGGCTGGCTGGGGATTGAACTCATGCTGTAGAGGCTGTGGACAGCTTCATAGTGTGGTGCCCATCCCCTTGCGCCACCCGGGAGGCCCTGATGACCATATTTTTAAAAGTGTTGGAGTTTCCCATGTTCCTATCAAGTAAGTTTCATGAAGACAGGGATTTTAATTTATTTTGTTTATACTAGTATCTCCAGCTCCTAGAAGAATCTTTGACATACACTGTGAGCTTAGAAAATACTTGGTGATTTAAGAAGTAATTGTGTTCACAGAGGTAGACATCTCTGTGACAGTTTAATTCATTCCCTAGGTAAGACATGTTTGAAAGAATTTTATACTAAGACATTGGAATGACTAGGTTGAGCTGAGTTGTATTATTTGCTTATCACTTTGGGCAAATTATTTAATCCATTAAGATTTAGTTGCTTTGCTCGTAAAAAGGAGAATCCTTAGAGGGTTGTTGTAAAGTTAATAGTTACTCCATAAAAAACGACTTTTTATTTTAGTCTGTGGCAGGACTGTTGTTAAATTTGGGGCAGGTTTCCCATTTAAAATCATAGAATATTCTGAAGTGAGAGACTCTGTCAGGTGCTGAAGCCTATTGAATATTAAGCTATGATTAAAAATTAAGCAATTTCAATATAAGGCACTAGAAGCAACATATTAAAATTTAACACATGTTGTCTTTTTTATTATTTGTAATATTACAATATTATATTTATTTGTAACATTATTTATAATATTATATTTATTTTTAATATTATTAATATTTGTAATTTTATTTGTAATATTACAAGTAGAGGCTTTGGATTTAGTTATGCATGAATTTAAATTCAGCATTTGCCGTTTAATATTTTATCCTTGTGAAAGTTGCAAATTCTATGAGCTTTTTTCTTTACATCTACCAAATGAAGATAATACCAATCGATTATATCTTACATTGTATTACTTTGAATAGGGGAATTAGTATAGTTGTTTGGCACATAAATGACATGAATTATTAAGTTTTTAAAATTATTTCAAGAATACATACATAATTTATGCTTAAAATATTGTGACTGATATTTTTGTGTGTCAAATTGGTATTCCTTTCAGAATAGTTTCCTCAAAAGGTTGTTCATTTATTGCAATGAGACAGACAGACTGGAGTGTAAAGACACTTTGGAAGTGTCTTCTATATTTGCAGTTCATTATTCGAAATCCCTTAGTTGAGGATGAATTTGATTTTTTTTTTGTACTGAAAAACACTGAATATCTGAAACCAACTTTTGAAATAGCATTGGAATAAAACCTAGTATTAAGACTGCCTTTTTTAAAAAATAAAAAATCTTATATTAAATTCTAAAAACTATATTAGATAATTATCAAACATATTTAACTTAGCATGATAATGTTTAGGATTAGTATATGATCTCCCATGATGACTATTTTGAGCAGTTCCACTATTTGTGGCTTATAAATACTGATTCACTTATTAAAAGCTTACTGCAAAGAAGAAAAAAAAATTTAAAAAGACGTGAAGAATTAAAAGCTTGTTCCTTGAATGTTTATTTTTGTCTTTTTATGTAATTATATCATTCACTTTTATACTCAGAAATTTACTTCTCTGTTTTCTATTAAAAAACTGCATTGTTTTAACCTTTCAGCGCTCACCAGAATATACCAATTGTCGTTATCTATGCAAACTTTGCTTAATTCACATTGAAAACATCCAAGGGGCTCATAAACATATAAAGGAGAAACGGCATAAGAAAAATATTTTGGTAAGTTCTTTTTCAAAATATTTTCTTTTTCAAATGGTAAAATTACATCAAATATGTGTGTTTTAAAAATTTATTTATCTATGCATACAAGAACTGGGATACAGATGAGGTGTGGGGGGTAAGAGGATTCACCAGAGACAGAGTTGGGAACAGAACAGGCAGACTGACTGAAATACATGCTGAGAGAAGCAGCGGGCGAGACAGGAGAGGTCTGTTGCGCCATGTGGGTAGCTCCCTGACCGACCAGGGATCAAACTCGAACTTGTGCTGCAGAGGCTGCGGATAGCTTCACAGTGCCGTGCTCAACCCCCTGTGCCACCAGGGAGGTCCTCAATGTTGTTTTGTTGTTGTTGTTTTTTTTAATTTATGAAACTAAAATAAGTTATTTATCCAACCTTATGTTAGTAATTGAAGTGATAGCAATGAAAGCTGTGATTACTTTTCTTAGCTAGTCAGGAGGGGAACCTCAGAGACCAGTTTGTTCATCCTGGAGAATATTGAAAGTTTAAAACCCAACTGATATTTATTAAGTTTTTGAGTGCTGTAAGTCTAGGTCATGCTTTCTGCCTTCAAAGTTTCTAAAGTTTTGGTGAAGACACACTGAATAGGATTTAAGAACAAGTTTTGTTAACAGGGGAAATATGCTAAGGACACTTTAAGAAGTTAAAGCACAAAGATTTTTTGTTTACTCTAGAAAGTGACTTTTGATTTAAACCTTGAAGTAGCAGTTTACAAAGACAAAAAGATGATTGACATTGAGGGATAAGTTGAGAGCATTTTACATAAAGCAGCATGAATAAAAATCTCAAGTCAGGAAAGGACATGGTATATGAGGAACTAAAAGAGTTCTAGTGTAGAAGCAAAGAAAGCTCAGGAAAATGGTATGAGATGAAGGTCACACCCCGCAAGATCTTATAAATAAGTTTTAGATTTTGGGAATTCCTAATTTGTAAGTTATTTTTATTTAAACATTTCATAGACATAAATATGAATAGAATGCTTTTCTTTTTAAATAGTATGTTAGCTTTTTAATTTTTTCAAAGTTACAATGTTAGTACTATATAATGTAACTCATTTCAAAGGCTCGGCTCATGTATCTTCTCTGAGACTTTTTTTTTTAAGATTTATTTATTTATGCGTACGAGAGCTGGGGTACAGGCCAGAGATGCGGGGTGGGGAGTGGTGAGAGGATTCACCAGAGACAGAGTGGGGAACAGAATAGGCAGACTGGACTGAAATAACACTGCTGAGGGGAGCAGCGGGCGAGTTAGGAGATGTCTGCTGCGCCATGTGGGTTGCTTTTTGGCCAGCCGGGGATCGAACTCGTGCTGTAGAGGCTGCCGATTGCTTCATAGTGCGGTGCTTAACCCCTTGCACCACCAGGGAGGCCCTGAGAATATTCTTTATCTGACCTTTCTAACAAATATGGTTTAAGTATTCCTTCTCAGTAGTTCCATAGCAGCTCAATTACACTGTATTGTATATGTCTATGATTTTCCTGTTCTATACTTCAGTATACAATATTTTTAGAATGCAGGCTCAGTATCTTATCTGTTTTTGTTTTGCATTGCCTGGGTCAGTGTCTGACACATGTAGGTGCTTAATACATTTTTCTTTTAGAGAAAAAATGGCATTAAAATAGCAGGAACATAGAAGGAAAAAATTCAAATTTTATCAGTCTCATTTTTATTTAATTAAAACTTCAGAAGATTTAACTGTCCAGAGGCCAAGTGGTAGTATCGGAGATAATAACTAGGAAATTTCCCGAAATACTGAAAGATGCCAATCATTAGTTCCAGGGAGCTCAGGGAATTCAAAACAAGAAACTTCAAAAGAACGCCAATACACATTATATACATTATACAGGAAAAAATTTAAAACAGAAGACTTATCCCTGAAAAACAGCCACTTGATTCTGCTTTTGGTGAAATTGATTACCTTGAAACAACAGAAGACAAAAGTAGCTAACAATGGTTTTTAGTTAGTTAAGAATAGGCAATGAGTGAAAAGCTAATGAGATAAGCCCAGTGATTACCCTGCCTTGAGAGAGTTTTGACACCATGGGAAGAAGGGAACCCAATAGACTTTTAAAGTTGAGGAGATAATGAGCTTGAGTTCAGAGTGCCCAAAGTGGATAAAGTTTACAGGATAGAATAACAAAAGAGAACACTATCCAGAGAGAAAACCAAATATCTATGGACGATTCCCTCAGAGTATTCAGCACAATACAGATTGTTTTGGACGTGTAAGAAGTCTGCGTGAAGACACGGAGAGAACTTTTTGAAGAGACTTGAGAGAACAGGTCCCACACAGACCTGGGAATAGTACCTTCCCACTAACTAGACTGGATAACCTCATACTTCATGTGGCGTTGGTTCAAATACTGAGAAGGATCTTTGTTTTCATATTGGGGGCTCTTTTGTCCTAAACTAAATGCAGTCCAGACTAAAGTTTTATTTATTTATTTTTTTTAATTTTCTAGAGGCATGTCTTATTTATTTATTTATTTGTTATTTGTTTGGTTTATACATGCACTGGGTACAGTCAGAAGCACGAGAGGGTGAGAGAATTCACCAGAGCCAGAGCAGGGAGCAGAGCAGGCAGAAGGACCGAAGTACACTGCTGAGGGGAGCAGCGGGCGGCAGGAGAGGTCTGCGCACCATGTGGGACCCTCCTCCGGTGGCCGGGGAGCAGCCGGGGATCGAACCGGCGCCGCAGAGGCCGCGGACAGCTTCGCAACCCAGCGCTCAACCGCTGTGCCACCGGGGAGGCCCCAGACTAAAGTTTTAAAAGGCAAGACCCAAAAGGACAAACTATTTCCAAGTATTTAATGTCATTATAGAACAAAGCCTGAGAATATTTTGAGAAATACAAAATATTCACACTCTCCTCTACCCCCGGAGTTCACATTGCTTGGAATTCAGTCAAAGATTATAAGGCATATAAAAAAGCAGAAAAGTATGAACCATGATAAGGAGAAAAATCAGCTAACTAAAACTGACCTTGAACTGACAGAATTTACGGAGAAGGACATTTCTACAGTTAACATAATATTATTCCTGATGTTCTAGAAATTTAATAGAGATATGAAACATATAAAAAAGTTTCAGTTTTTCTTACAGAAGTGAAAAATTCAATGTCTAAAATGAAAAATGCACTGGGCAGAACTAATGATAGATCAGATAATATCAAAGAAAAGATTAGTGAACTTGAAGAGAGAGCAATAGAAATCTCCAAAATGAAACAGAAATAAGAATTTGGGAAATAAAAAAATTATTGAACTCTGCAATAATTAATAAATATATCCCAGTTCTGTACAAATTCCTCTAAAACATGGAATTCAATCTGTTACCTATATTCTGATACCAGAACTAGAAAAAGACATTATAATGAAAGAAAAAATCAGACCAGTATTGCTTGTGAACATAGATGCAAAAATTTTGAATATTATTTTAGCAGCTTGAATCCAACAGTATGCTAAATGAAGAAATTCATCATGACCAAGTGGAACTTAATCCAGGAGAGCAATGTAAGTTCAATATTAGAAAACCAATCAATGTAATTGTTATGTTAACAAACAAAAAAAGAAAATTATATGAGTATCTCAATAAATGCTGAAAAGGCATTAAAAAAAAATCCTGATTAAAAAGTCTCAGTGAACTAAGAATAGAAGGGGACCTTCCTGAACATGTTAAAGCATATCAGTGTAAAAATTAAAGACTGAATGCTGTCTTCCAAAGGTTCGGGAGAAATATACTAAAAATTACTATCATGGGAAACAATACTGTGATTCTTCAAAATATTAAAAGCAAAATATGTATTCAGAAGAATTGAGAGCAGGTTCTTGAAGAGACTTTTGTGCACTCAAGCTTATATAGTAGCATTATTCATATAACTAAAACATGGAAATAACTAAAACATGGAAATAACTCATGTCCAGTATAGGAAAGGATAAGCAAAAATGTCTATATACACATTTATATATACATATAAAAAGGATAGAGATTCTCACGTCTTACAGTGGATGTACCTTGAGGATATTATGCTAAATGAAATAAGCCAGTCATAATAAAGAAAAATACTATATGATTTTACTTATATGAGTTGTTTATAATCGTCAAAACCATAGGGACAGAAGGTAGAATGGTTGCCAGGGCCTGGGGGAGTGGGGAATTATCATTAATAGGTATAGGGTTTTAAATTTGTAAGATGAATAGAGTTCTGTGGATGGTTGAGGTAATGGTTTCATCATAACATGAGTATACTTAATGCCCTGAAAAGTATACTTAAAAATGGTTGACAGTAAATTTTATGTATATTTTGTCACGCTAAAAAAAATTCAGGGATAGAAGGTATTATTACTTCTATTCAAAATTGTATTAAAGGTTCCAGTCACTGCAGTTGCCAAGAAAAAGAAATAAAGTTGGGCCTCCCTGGTGGTGCAAGGGGTTGAGCACCGCACTATGAAGCAATCCACAGCCTCCATAGCACGAGTTTATCCCCCGGCCAGCCAGGGAGCAGCCCACGTGGTGCAGCAGACCTTTCTTAACTCGCCTGCTGCTCCCTTCAGCAGTGTGTTTCAGTCATTCTGCCTGTTCTGTTCCCTGCTCTGTCTCTGGTGAGTCCTCTCAACCCCCAAAACACCCCTCCTCCTGCCCCCACATCTCTGGACTGTGCCACAGCTCTTATATGCATAAATAAATAAATCCTCAAAAAAAAAAAGAAAGAAATAAAAGTCATCCAGTTTGGAAAAGAAGTAAAACTATATTATGTGAAATAGCCAGTAAAATCAACTAATGAATGAGTTTAGTAAGGTTGAAGAATATGACATCAATATGTAAAAATCAGTTGTATTTTTTTATGTATTAATGATAAACAGTATGGAATTGAAATTAAATCATTTATAATGGCATCAAAAATATGCAAATCTTGTATACAGAAAACTGCAAACCATTTCTGAGAGAAATTGGAGAAATAAACCTTGCTAGAAGAATTGATGTTCAATACCAGTTCTTTTCCAACCAATCTGTAGATTGAACAGAATGCCAACCAAAATTCTGACTTGAAAAACATACTCTAAAACTCTTAAGGAGAAGCAGTGGCCCTAGAAGATCTAAATGAACTTTGAAAAGGATTAGCAAAGTTGGAGGACTAACATTGCCTCATTTCCAGACTCATAAAAAGATAAGACAGTGTGGTATTACCATCAAGTAGGCAAATCAGAAGAGAGAATAGTAAGTCCAGAAATGGGCCCACACAATGTGAACAATTGATTTCTGACAAAGATTCAAGAACATTTAGTGGAGAAATAATTTTTAAACATATAGTTCTAGAATAATTAAATACATAATGAAAGAATTTTGATGTATACCTTGTACTGTATGAAGAAGTTAAAATGAATCAGAGCTAAAATGTAAAACCCAAAAGTATAAACATTCTAGGAAAAAAATTAGGAGGAAATCTTTGATTTGGATTAGGCAGGCAGAAAAATGGAAAGGAAAAAAAGGAAAAAATTACTGAAACGTTCTCAAAATTAGATGTCTGCTTTTTGAAAGATACTGAAGAATGTACAATACTAGTCACAGACTGGGAGAATATTTGCAAATCATATCTGGTGTGTTGTTTGTACATGTAACATGTAAACAGTTTTCAATACTCAGAATAAGTAAACAACCCAATAAAAATATGGACAGATTTAAGCTGACACTTTTTATTTTTTAATAAATGTATATATGTTATTACATCGTTGTTCATTTTTTTTTAACATTTCGGAATTTCACATTCTTCTTTTTTTAAAGATTTATTTATTTATGCATACAAGAACTGAGGTGTAGGCCAGAGGTCCCAGGGGTGAGGGGTAGGTGGTGTAAGAGGACCCACCAGAGACAGAGTGGGAAACGAACAGGCAGATCTATTGAAATACGCTGCTGAGGGAAATAGCAGGCAAGACAGGAGAGGTCTGCTGTGCCATGTGGGTAGCTCCCTGGCCAGCTGGGATCAGTGTTTGCTTCTCTCAGGTGTAGTCCCCATAGAATTCCTACCACCAGCTCACCCATGCACCATCACCATAGTCCTCTGTGCTCTTCCTGCCCTTGTTTTGGTCCCTCTCCCTCCCCCTCTTCTGCAGAATGTCTCTGATTTATAGTTGCCTGTTAATTTTGTTTTGCTTTTTATTGTTAATTTTTTTTTCTTGATCCCTTATTTGGTTCCCCTATATTCCTCCTATAAGTGAAACCATCCAATATTTTTCTTTTTCTTTATGACTTTTCACTGAGCATAATCCTTTCTACTTTCTAGCTCCATCCATGTGGCTGCAAATGACATTAGTTTATCTTTTTTGATTGCTGAATAGTGTTCCAGTATATATTGAATATCAATATTCAGTATAATTACTGAATATATGTATCTGTTGTGAAGTGATTGCCACAGTAAGTCTAGTTAAAATCTATCACCACACACAATTGAAAATTTTTTTCTTTTCTTATTCTTTTTTTCAAGATTTATTTATGCATACAAGAACTGGGGTACAGTCCAGATGTGCGGGTGGGGGGAGGTAAGAGGACTCACCAGAGACATAGTGGGAAACAGAACAGGCAGATTGACCGAAATACACTGCTGAGGGGAGGCAGCGGGCAAGTCAGGTGAGGTCTGCTGTGCCATGTGGGTAGCCCCCTGGCCAGTGGGGGGAATCAAACTCGTGCTGCAGTGGCTATGGACAGCTTCATAGGTTGCGTCTTAACCCCTTGTACCACCAGGGAGGCCTGCAAATTTTTTTCTTGAGATGATAATCAAAGTTCCCTTAGTTTCAAATACACTATGCATTATTGTTGACTGTAGTCACCATGTTGTATATAATATTCCCAGGACTTACTATTAGAAATTTATACCTTTTGATCAGTTTCACCCATTTCGCCTACCCCTTTAAACCCTGCCTCTGGAAACCACTGGTCTGTCCTTCATATTTATGAGTTTGGTTTCTGTTCCCTTTTATTGATACCACATGTAAATAACATCATATTATCTTTTTCTTTCTGTGTTTGGTTTATTTCACTAACCATAGTGCCCTCAACATCTATCTATGTTGTCACAAA
The DNA here is from genome assembly GCF_014898055.3 of Talpa occidentalis. Lineage (NCBI taxonomy): Eukaryota > Metazoa > Chordata > Mammalia > Eulipotyphla > Talpidae > Talpa > Talpa occidentalis. Next base: position 32,822,210 of record NW_023605305.1, on the reverse strand, counting down.
TGGCAGGATTTCCTTCATTTATTTTATGGAAGAATATAAATTACTCTGTGTGTGTGTGTGTGTGTGTGTATGTGTGTGTCTTTTTCCACTAGAACGTAAGTTGCATAAGGTCAGGGACTTCATTATATTAATGATAGAGGGAAATATGAGGCTGTCAGGAGCATATGAGGATGATCAACGATATGAGGCTATCAATGAGAATGTTTGAGGCAGTAGGATAGGAGTGTCTTCATTCATGTGTTTAATCTTCCTGTTTCTATGATAATCTACAGTATCAAGCAAGTTGAGCATTTTGTGGTACATATAGGCATATGAAGACAATATATTTTTCAAAGGTTTTTTTATTTATACAAGAGCTCGGGTACAGGTCAGAGGCGCAAGAGGGTGAGAGGATTCACCAGAGACAGAGCGGGGAGCAGAACAGGCAGACAGACCGAAAGCACTGCTGAGGGGAGCAGTGGGCAGGACGGGAAGTCTGCTGTGCCATGTGGGTATCTCCCTGGCTGGCAGGGAATCGAACCGCGCTGCAGAGGCTGCGGATAGCTTCCTGTCCCTCATAGCTCTCGGCTCAACCTGCTGCGCCCCCGGGGAGGCCCCTAAAGACAATTTTTTGAATATAAATCTTGTATTATTTTTCATTTTTTGTTAATACCTTGGATGAATCCTAAAAAAAAAAAAAATACCAAAAAACTTAGGCATCCATCCAAGAATTAGATTATAATTAAAAATTATGGAAGTGGTCATAGAAACATAAAAATGAGATTATCTTACTTCCTATGTTTGATAATACTCTACCTCAGTTAAACTTTACTATATGTTAAGATTGAATATGGTAACAATAAAATTAGGAATAGACAAAAGTTTTTTTTTTAAGTTTTTTTTTAAATATTTTATTTTTTTTTAGATTGATTTATTTATTTATACAAGCACTGGGTACAGTCAGAAGCCCGGGAGGTGAGAAAATTCACCAGAGCCAGAGCAGGGAGCAGAGCAGGCAGAAGGACTGAAGTACACTGCTGAGGGGAGCAACGGGCGGCAGGAGTGGTCTGCGCGCCATGTGGGACCCTCCTCCAGTGGCCGGGGAGCAGCCGGGGATCGAACCTGCGCTGCAGAGGCTGCGGGCAGCTTAGCAACCCAGCGCTCAACCGCTGCGCCACCGAGGAGGCCCTAGACAAAAGTCTTTGATAAAGTATATGGTGATGGGGAGGATTAAGCAAACTGCTTTTAATTATTAGGTCTGAAGGGAACTCTGTATCAAAAAATAAGAGATTGTTTCACCTCTGAAATGTAATAGGTGATGCCTACATCATATTAAATGAAAGAATCTGTGGTTTCAGTTATGTTAAAAATGAAGGAAATAGAAGGTTGTGAGATTGTGGGTGATTTCCTTATTTGCATTTTTTCTGTATTTTATGTAGCTTTTGTACTTTGCATGTCTTTTTTTAATCAGAAAATAAGTGTCATTGTGTATATATAATATCGTCCCCCTTTAGCTCCACTTTCAAACTTTAAGCAGAATAGTATTTTTTAAAAGACATATTGCCTAGTGTTGGATAAAATAAATATTAGTTTCATTAATTGTAATGGTATTCAAGGTTATGGTAACCTGGATGTTTTCTTTGACTCTTTGATACTGTAAATGCTAGTCAGAGAAGATTCAAGAATTCGGCTATATATGTAAGACATACTTCTTTGCTGCAACAAAATTATCAGCTAAGTATTATGGTATCTTGGCTTTAATGTTGTATGTCAGAATTTATGCAGGCAGTAAAATAAAATGTTTTATTTTTTAATGTTCAACAGCAACCTCTCCAATAGCACTTTCTATTCTTCCAGTCTTCCTTCACAAAGGCAGGGATCTCTGTTTCTTTTGTTCATTTTCATATTCTAGGTGTCTTAAAACTAACACTTAAGAGGTGAGTATTTGTTGAACTAACACATTTCCGTCCTTATATCCTAAATATAAGGACATTAAAATGGATTATATTTATGTTGTTGTTGTTAAATGTTACACTAATAGGAAAAACAGGAAGAAAGTGAGCTTCGTTCTCTTCCACCTCCTTCCCCTGCACACTTGGCTGCTTTAAGTATTGCAGTTATTGAATTAGCAAAAGAACAAGGAATAACAGATGATGACCTCAGAGTCCGTCAGGAAATTGTGGAGGAAATGTCAAAGGTTATAACAACATTTTTACCAGGTACAAATACATTTTATACTTACTTTTTAAACCACACAACTCTTCTCTTTGCTTAATCTTGAACTTAAGGTGTTTCTTTTTTCATTTTTTTTTTCACCTAAAAGTAAGTGAATTTTACTGTTTTATAAATGACTTTTTGGGAAATAGTATAGAAAAATGGAAAATGGAGAATTATAACAATAATTTTTGTTACTAATTTTTAAAAGGTGATTTTTTTTTAAATGGCCAGATACAGGGTAATTTCTTAGTTATCAGATATTATATATAATGTTTATTTTCCAGTATTGTTGATTTTCTTAATGGAATTGTAGTTAACATTATTTTCAGTATCTATCAATACATTCCAACCGTCACTGAGTTAACAGTGGGGGGAAGTTAAATGTACTTTAAATGGCAATATTAGAAGTAAAATTAGCAATTTTATTTTTTTTTCACTTGCCTTACAGACAGTTGCTGAGTATGGACTGAGTTTAGACATTTATATATAGATTATTAGCATAGCCCTCATCAATTTTTTACATAAGTATTGGATATAAGAAAATTTATATTAGTAAGACTTACTTCTTACCACCAAAGGGATGTTAGCTTCATTTAGATCCATTGTGAGATTTATAAGAAGTAATGTAAAGCTAAAATTAAAATTAGAATCTGCTCATTTGATCTATTCATTTTTTGTTTCTGTAATATAGTTTTCTATCTAAAATACATTGAATACCTATTTAAATTATATATAGAAATAATTCACTATTTTAAGAAATGAAATTTTTATAATTTTTAATGATTTTGTTGATCTTCAGATATTTTGTAAACTAGAAAAGTAGACTTTTATGTATTCAACTGTGTATGAACTTAGGCTTTCTGAGAAAAGAATCTGCCTGAACAGTCTCAGTTATAGTATTTTCAGCTTGCCCTCTGTTGAGAGCCTTTTAAAAGTTGCCTTATGATTATCAAAATAATGTATTTGATAGTCTGAGAACGATGTAGGTAATGTTATTTCCTATTTACTTTGTTCTATGACCTCTTAGAAGTCACAGAGTTTTGTTGGTTTTAGGTTTGCTATAATATCAAATTGACTTGGCTCTACTTTATATTTTTAAAAAAGTTATGTTTCTTGAAGTAGCATGGATTTACAAACCTGTGTGTGTTTTAGGGGTATAGATTCACACCTCTACCAATGTATATTATGCCATGCCCACCACGAAAGTCCCAATAATTATATTTGTAAAGAGCACTGACATTGTGTGTCTGTAATCCCTTTCCATTTAAAGTGCAATTTTTTTTTAACGTGAATGTAAATATCTAAAAGTAATTAAATATATTCTGGGACAAAAGTTATGACTACATTAGTACTTTCCTTATCTCATGTAATAATTGCTAAACATACAGCTGGTGATTCCTGAGTAAACTGTTACTAAAATTTTGTGTAAACACTGACCTTTAATAAGTAAATTTTCTTTCTTCAGTGTCCCTAATGAGAAGCATTATTATTATTTTTATTAATTTTTTAAAATTGCGATTACATTGGTTTACACTATCTGTGATTCAGAGGTGTACGTTCACACATCTTCAGATTTATATTACTATACTTTACCCACCACCAACACACCCATAGTCTTCCACTGTAGTCCATTGGACTTTCTTATAACCCTTTGCTTTTCTACCTTCCCTCTCCTATATCTTCCCTCAGTAGCTTCACTTTTACAGTAGATTTCTATGGATTGTTTTTGGTTTCTTTTTATATGATCTTTTGTTTTGTTTTTCTGCATTCCACATGAGTAAAACATTCAGTATAGTAGTGTTTTTCGTACTCTTTCTCCAGTTCCATCCATGTTGTCACAAATAACAAGAGTCATCTTTAATTTATAGTTGAGTCTTGTTCCATTGTGTATATATAGCTTCATTTTCTTAATCTACGCATTTGACCTTGGGCACTTAGACACTTTTAGTGGCAATAACATTGGTTTACAACACTGTAAGTATTTTGTAGATAGTTACAAAGGATGTCATTCTACTATAATTGTTTTACTGGAATTAGAAGATAAGGAATTAATATATATGCAATTTTCCTACCACTGCTTTTTAAAGTTCCCATATTTGTATGCTGTTACATGCTTTGATATGTTTTCTTTATTTCCAGAATGTTCACTTAGGTTGTACGGCTCGTCTCTGACTAAGTTTGCTCTGAAAAGTAGTGATGTTAATATAGATATAAAATTTCCTCCCAAGGTAAGTAACTAGAAAAGAACCCATCTTGTATAGTTCTTAACTAACACTTAGCATTTTTTATTGACTGTCTTTTTAGAGAAGCTATAGGATACTGTAAAAGTCTGGCTTGTAGAGTGTTGGCATGATTAAATTGTGCATATATTTGGAAATTACTACTAGGTGTCTGACATAGGTGAAATAAAATAAGTACGGGGGAAAAAGGAAAGTTAAAAAAAAAAAAAGGAAAAATGCTTATGTTTCACTGTTGAATAGTTTTTTTTATGGTAAGTGGTGCAGAAATTGATATTATTTCTTGCTTCAGACCTTGACAGTAGAAGAACGGGGTTGTAAGCCAGAGGTATGGGGGATTTAAAGGATTCATCAGACAGAGTGGGTAGCACAACAGGAGGATTGACTGAAGTACACTACTAAGGGGAGCAGCAGGTAAGACAGGAGAGGTCTACTGTGCCATGTGGAATCGAACTCAGGTTGTAGTGATGATAGTGTTGACTGAGACTTAACCCCTGTGCCACCAGGGAGGCCTCAGGAATAATTTTAATATTCAATAAGATGACACCAGGTATATTTGTATAATGTCTGGTACATTATTGATACTTTTATTTATTTTTTTAAGATTTATTTATTTATGCATATGAGAACTGGGGGGCAGTAAGAGGATTCACCAGAGACAGAGTGGGGAACAGAACAGGCAGATTGACTGAAATACACTGCTGAGGGGAGCAGCGGGTGAGTCAGGAGAGGTCTGCTCGCCACGTGGGTAGCTCCCTGGCCGGGGATCAAACTCGTGCTGCAGTGGCTGCAGATAGCTTCATAGGTTGCATGTCAACCCTGTGCCACCAGTGAGGCCCCATTATGGATACTTTTAATAAGTAGTAGCTAATATTATTAACAGAAATGCAAATATTGTTTAGTACTGCTAAATAGCATTGCTTATTTACTAATGTGTCAGACATTTAATTAGTTGACATTTTATGTGGTTTTAATATTGGTAATAAATTTATAATTGAGGTTTGATTTAGGTGAAAATTTGGTGTTTTAGTTATTAGTATGAATAGTGTCATTTATTTACAATTAATATATGATTACTTTTTTTTTTTTAACCTTTTTTTTTTTTTATAGAGGCATGTTATTTATTTATTTATTTGTTTGTTTGTTTTTTGTTTATACATGCACTGGGTACAGTCAGAAGCATGGGAGGGTGAGAGAATTCACCAGAGCCAGAGCGGGGAACAGAACAGGCAGAAGGACCGAAGTACACTGCTGAGGGAGCAGCGGGCGGCAGGAGAGGTCTGCGCGCATGTGGGACCCTCCTCTGGTGGCCGGGGAGCAGCCGGGGATCGAACCGGTGCTGCAGAGGCTGCGGGCAGCTTCGCAACCCAGCGCTCAACTGCTGCGCCACCGGGGAGGCCCTATATGATTACTTTTTAACAGCAACATAAACTAAACATTTGACAAGTTTTTATTAAATTTGTATAAAGTAGTATTTTAATCTTAAGCCTTTTGGCCAAGCTACCCAATCATCAGTATCCCTTAAATTTCCTTTTTTTTTTTTTTAATAGAGGCATGTTTTATTTATTTATTTGTTTGTTTTGTTTATACATGCACTGGGTACAGTCAGAAGCGCGGGAGGGTGAGAGAATTCATCAGAGCCAGAGCGGGGAGCAGAGCAGGCAGAAGGACCGAAGCACACTGCTGAGGGGAGCAGCGGGCGGCAGGAGAGGTCTGCGCGCCCTGTGGAACCCTCCTCCGGTGGCCAGGGAGCAGCCGGGGATCGAACCGGTGCCACAGAGGCCGTGGGCAGCTTCGCAACCCAGCGCTCAACCGCCGCGCCACCGGGGAGGCCCAATTTCCTTTTTTTTTTAAAGATTTATTTATTTATTTATACAAGCACTGGGTACAGTCAGAAGTGCAGGAGGGTGAGAGAATTTGCCAGAGCCAGAGGGGAGAGCAGAGCAGGCAGACTGACGAAGTACACTGCTGAGAGGAGCAGTGGGCGGCAGGAGAGTTCTGCGTGCCATGTGGGACCCTCGCCCAGTGGCCGGGGATCGAACCGGCACTGCAGAGACTGCAGGCAGCTTCGCAGCCCAGAGCTCAACCGCTGCACCATGAGGGGAGGCCCTCCCTTAAATTTCTTATCTAAGCACCTTCTTTATAATCATGTGCTACACTAATTTCTGTTTGTTTTGCTGTTATATTTCAGAAACTTTTTCTCTCCTTAGCACTCATTATTTATAGGAGTGTTCCTGGAAGATTGTTACTGCATCATTTATTTGATTTTACTTCCACAAGAAAGATTTGTTAATATAAAATTTAAAAAATACTCTGTTTTTATTATTTTAAAAGAGCATGATTTTATTAAAATGTCTACTGAAATTGAATTCTCTATATTTTTGCAGCTTGAACTTTGCAATTAGTATACTGATTTAGTTTGCAACTTTTTCAGATGAATCATCCAGATCTTCTGATACAAGTGCTTGGAATTTTAAAAAAAAGTGGTGAGTTATTTTTTCCTTTGTGGTGAGTTTCTTTTTTTTTTAAATATCTTCCTAAAGAAAATTCCTTAACATACATTGTATAGATTAACCAAATTAGCTGAACTAGAATATTAGTCATTGTATTATGTATGAATATGTACATGTACATATGTGTATATATACTTATACATAGGTATATATAATAGGTATACTAGAAACTTTACATGTCCACTAGGTCAAAAGTACGATACTTTAATTGGTATTGTAAAAAGATTATGTTTTAGGAAATTAAAAAATGTTAATTTTGAGTATTCTTGACATTTCTTCTTTAAAAGGTGCCAGAAACGCCATAGTCATTAGGAGGTCATTGATGAAGGAACGGTTAAGCAGAGACTTGGGGGTAAAAATTGTGTGCATGCAATGAGCAAATAAGGAGTTTTTCACTTAAGACACTACTAACCTAATTTAGTCATTTATATTACTGCAACCAAACTATAGTAAATTTTTCATGTGAGCCGTATCTGTCCACTTTGATATAGAAAGGACACTCATATGTGTAAAAATTTTTTTTAAATAATTTTTTTTTTAATTACATTGGTCTCATATCAGATCCAAGATCTCATAGTTAAATCTGGAATATTATTTTCTTGTTTTTTATTTATTTTCTTGTTATAAACAAACACTCAGTTCAAGATCTGGACCAGAGTTTATGGCCTTAAGTTTTTTGCTGCTGCTTACTGGTTGTGTGTCCTTTGACAAGTTATTTAAGTGTTAATCTCTCAATTTCTCCATCTGTAAAATGGCAATACTGTAATATCTTTTTTTTTTTTTGGTGGGACCCTCGCCGGCAGCTGGGGAACAAACCGGCACTGTAGAGGCTGCGGGCAGCCTCGCAGCCCAGCTCTCAATCGCTGCACCACCAGGGGAGGCCCCTATAATATCTTTTTGATGAAAATGTTGTGTTAAATGGGTTAAGCAATAATTTAGAAAGGTGCCTGACATGTAGTAACTTCTTATTAAATTTCTGCTGTTGTTAGTATTATCTTAAATTTTATGAACCAGAAGTACCTGGTAAAATATTTGTGATTTGGCTTAGAAGAGCTAACTTATTAACCTTAGTTTTATCCTTTTGTTGGCTCTAATGTCAGTTTTAAACTTTTTCTTGCTCCATCAACTCTTCATTATTTGTCAGCCTCTTGTTGGCCATATTCCTGGAAATTAGTTTAGAGATTAATTTGGTTCCTCTTACTCTGTAAAGGAATTTAATGGCATTTCCTTTCTCAATAAATACTTCTCTAAATGCATAAACATTCTAAAGTATATTACACGTAAGAAGTGGCATAGACTGACTCAACAGTATTATCTGTCAAGAACATTTGAAATATGTCTTTTACACTAAAATACATGAATTTATCATCTTAAGTCATATAACATAGGCTTTCAAAATTCAGTTTGATGATAAAATTGATTATTCCCTCCTTTTTTTTTTTTTAAAGATTTATTTATTTATACAAGCACTGGGTACAGTCAGAAGCACGGGAGGGTGAGAGATTTCACCAGAGCCAGAGAGGAGAGCAGAACAGGCAGACTGACGAAATACACTGCTGAGGGGAGCAGCGGGCGGCAGGAGAGGTCTGCACGCCATGTGGGACCCTCGCCCGCCCGGCGGCCGGAGATCAAACCGGCGCTGCAGAGGCTGCAGACAGCTTCACAGCCCAGCGCTCAACCGCTGCGCCACCAGGGGAGACCCGATTATTCCCTCCTTAATGCCCTCATTGTACTTTTTAAAGACCTCTGTCATGTCATCTAATGGATTTGTTTTCCAGACTTCTAAATGAGCTCTTTGTGTCTTACTGTCATAACCACATGCGTAATGTGATTTCTGACATACAGGTGTTCAGTACATGATTTTTGAATAAATTAACAATTCCAGTGAGAGCTACTAAGAGATTGTCTTTCAGCTTCAAATGAAATAATTTTACTCCATCTCTGTATTCAGATTAGACATTTATGGCATGGTCACCTATCTTGGAGATGAGAGATTTCAGAGTGGAAGTATTCTGTTTGTCCTTTGACTCTTCATATTAATTGGAAATGGGACTAGTAGGGCTAGCTTTCTACTTGCACGGCTAAGTTAGAAGAACTAAATTGTCAAAGCATTATAGATTCTCATTTCACTACTCCTCAGGAAATAGCCCTCAGAAGTAGGTGGTTTCTGTCTTCTACTTGCTCTATCTATGAATGTTGAAGAACTTTGATTAGATTATATGCTTGAAAATGAACTTTCAGGGATGTTACAACCTTTCTTCCTAAGGTGATTATAGTTTTTTGGGACATATTGGGGATTGTTCCTGTGCTTTATGGTTTATAGCAAATGACAACAAGGAGAGAGGTAAGAGATTCCATTGGGTTGTTGCTAATAATAGGTAGATTGTTCCACAAAACAATGAGCAATTTTTAGAAGAAAACTAACAATGTTTGCCACGGAGTAAATATTTGAAAGCTGTTGACATTAGCTTACTTGTTTTATTTTTTCCTCCCTTATCAGTATTGTATGTAGATGTGGAATCTGATTTTCACGCTAAAGTTCCTGTTGTGGTGTGCAAAGATCGGAAAAGGTTGGTAACAATGAAGACAAGATGAAATATTAAAAAAAAGTTCAACATAAATGCAGTGAACATCTTCAAGGGAGAAAAATTTTTAGATTTCTCTTTGGATTAATATGACTGAGCTAGTTATTATTTATTAAAAATAGCAAGTTTACTAAAAGCTTGTGAACAAAAAACAGTTACTAGACAGTTACAAATAAAACACTATTCCATTTTTTCCTCAAGCTCATTCATTCACCCAACACCATTGAACATTTACTTTATGTTAGGTATTGCTTTACTGTGGGGATATAAACAAATAAGAAATGACCTCTCTTCTCAAGGAACTCACAGTCTATTAGAATCTAGTTTTTAGTTCACTGAAACGAGTCATTGAAGAATAACTAATACTGTGTTTCTAGTCTGATATCTCATGACTGAGAGAGCAAAGTTCTTTTGAAAAAGGAAGCTATTGTAATCCTATTTGAGATTAATGTAGAAAAAATAGAAACAATCCAGAAATAACAAAGTGTTCTTTAATTGATTGTTAATCTGTATTTCTTACACTTTAAGATTACTATTTTATTTAAACTACAAGCAGCTTATGGATACCTAATTCAGCTTCCTTCTGTTTCAAGTTAGAAAATTGAGACTTAGAGTAAGCAATTTGTCCAAATTTAGGAGAAATTCAGGAGAAATTCATTAGAAGAAATTAGGAGAAATTCAGAATTGAAATGGAGTATTCTCTAGTGTTTTTTCCCCACCACATTGTGTCAAATTGTTTCTGTGGCAATCTCAGATAGGTTCTTCTTCCTACCCCTAAATCTCTCTATTATGATTCTGTCACTTCATTTAAGGTAGCTCATATTTTCATGTACTATAAGCATTACTTGTGGGTTCATATGTACATTCTGTCTAGTCTCTAATCTAAAAATAGCATACTAAAGTTATGCAAGCTTGGTTACGAAAAACTAGAGTCAAGAAGTGTATATATAGTGATGAGTTGAGTATTTTGTTTTTTATTTTTATCACGTGTAAAGCAAAAAATGAAATAGGAATACCATGTTTCTCCAAAATTTCAAATTTTGATCAATCATGTTACTTTTAAAATTGATTTCTCATGAACTTAAATGGGAAATGAGATTGAAATTTTTTCTGAAATAGAAATGAACATTTAAAGCATCTTTAATTTATATGACACTTTATTAATGGAAATATATGATTTTCAATTATATCTAAGTTTTATTAATACATTTATTTTTACTGTGACCTAGATATTAAAATGCGGCTGGAAAGGATAGCCACAGGATTTGAAGTTTTCTGGCTTTTATGGTATTAATACAGTGAAATTTGTTTCTTTCTCATACATAGTGGATTACTTTGTAGAGTGAGTGCAGGAAATGATATGGCATGCCTCACTACTGATTTACTTGCTGCTCTTGGTAAATTGGAACCTGTCTTTACTCCCTTGGTGTTAGCCTTTCGCTATTGGGCTAAGGTAAGTGGAACATAACAAAACAATAATCTAATATTTAAGATGATTCAGACATTTTCTTGTACTAACATGTACCATAAATCATAATATGTGGGGAAAAAATAGAAAGTGGTATGACAGGTTTTGATTATAGACATGAAAATAAAATTTGATAGACAAAGAGTTTTTGGTATAGTTTGGATATTTTAGCTTTATCATACTTTATTTTTTTTAGTAATACAGAAATATTTCCTTTAACATTTTAACATGAGGCTCAAGTATTCACTGTTACTGTAAGTTAAAATTAGTGCTTATAAGAGAAGATACAAATTCAGGATCTTTTATTGGCATTTTTTTCCTTTTCTTTAGAAGATTGTCTTCTTTCCTCTACAATATTGATAACTTGCAGCAGTTTCTGATTGGGCAACTGCTGAGGATTAATTTATATTTTTTGAAGACTTTGGTTTCTCCTTTTCTCATTTCTTTGGTATGGAGTTAGGGAAAAGTGCTAAAGTAATTACCAATGCAGGTCTAAATGACTGCACAGAGAGATTAGCTTTTTTGTGTATTTTCTTACCCGATCAATGTAATATTTATTAGTTCTTAGATAGTGATGAATAAATCCTTAGTCTTACACAAAGAAGATGGATTCACAGGGTAGTGGTGGAGTGATAATTTAACAGGATTTTTTTTAAAGATTTACTTATACATATAAAAGCTGGGGTGTAGGACAGAAGTACAGGGGTAGGGGAATGAGAGGATTCACCAGAGACAGAGTGAGGATCAGAACAGGAAGATTGACTGGAAACACTGCCAAGGGGAGTAGTGGGTTAGACAGGAGAGGTCTGCTGTGCCATATGGGTTAGCTCCCTGGCCGGAGATCAAAATGGTGCTGCAGTAGCTGCTGATAGCGTCATAGTGCTGAGACTTAACCCCTTGTGCCACCAGGGAGGACCCTTGACGGGGTTCTTTTTGGAATTTTTTATCTGGACTCTCATTACTGTTCACCAATGGTTGGAGCAGAAACAGTGGGATGAGTAAAGAACAGCTTGAGAAGTAAGGAATAATCAGAAAGCCTAAGATTAGAACTTCATAGTCAAAGCCTTTATGTTTCCTGTTCTTTTCATCTAGAATCTTTTTTTTCCCCAAAGATTTATTTACTTACGCATACAAGAACTGGGGTGTAAGCCAGAGGTGCAAGGGTGGGGAGGATAAGAGGAGATTCATCAGAGAGAGTGGGGAGCAGAACAGGTAGATGGACTGAAATACACTGCTGAGGGGAGCATCAGGCGAGACAGTAGAGGTCTGCTGCACCATATGGGTTGCTGGATCGGAACTGCAGTGGTGGCTGGCAGTTGCTTGATAGTGCTGTCTTAACCCCTGTGCCACCAGGGAGGCCCTTCATCTTGAATCTTATGTATCCAGAATTTTTCAACCTTACTTTTTTCCAACTTACTGTTCAATTTTTACCTCATCAGAGTTTTCTGGACATCCTATATAAAATAACATTGCTACTGTCATTCTCATTACCTTTACCCTGTTTTATTTTTTTCATGGCACTTACTACCAGCTGACTTTCATACATTTGTGATTTGTTTTCTTCCGTGAAATTATAAGTCATGCAAGGATAGGGACTTAAATCTATTTTATTTATTCACTCCTGGTCACTCTGCCTCTTTTTTTCTGTATCAGCCAGCACATAATAAGCATTTAATAATATTTTATTTTTTTAAATAGGTATACCATCTTAGAAGAATATAAATAATACTCAAGTTATTACCATTTAGAAAAAAAAAATGTGGCCTTTAAACTTTGTTTTCTAAGGTGACTATTGATTAATATTGATTCTAAATGTACCAGTCAATGAAGGACACTAAAAAGAATATATTGCAAAACTATTTCCAGAGTGATTCCCTTTCTAGTCCAGCAGAATAGTGTGTCTCATTTTTGGTAGTTGTGTTACTTGCAGAGAACTTTTTTTCACTTTTTGAGTGTTTTATGCCAAATCCAGAACTAATTCCTGGTATATTGTCTCAAAGTTTTTTTTTTTCAAGTTTTATTTATCTTGAAATTTTAAACCATATTGGATATTACCCAGTGAAGTGAAGATTTTCCACAATTTAAAGGTTCACAAAAAATTCTAGCATACAAATAGAATTCATTCTAATGACTGGTAAGATAAGATTGTTGTTGATTATTCTCTGGCTATTTCTTCTCTTAAATAGCTATGTTCGTTGCATTCCAGTAAGAGGAAATATTTCCTTCTTATTTTTTTTAAGGAGGAAATATTTCTTTAGTAAAGCCTCTTAATTCTAGGTGGCAAAACTCTTTATCCTTCCTTATTTATTTATTTATTTATTTATTTATTTATTTATTTATTTTTTATTTATTTATTTATTTATTTAGTGTGGGACCCTCACCCGTGGCCGTGATCGAACTGGCGCTGCAGAGGCTGTGGGCAGCCTCGCAACCCAGTGCTCAAACGCTGCGCCACCAGGGGAGGCCCAAAACTTGTTATCCTATCATCAGTCCATTATAGTAAAATTTCCTTGCTCAGAGCCCTGTTTTGTGGTTAACATAAGAATTAATTTTATCAGTATTTGACATCTAAAAGAGATCTCTGGGATTTTCATTTTATTTTTATTTTTTATTGTATGTATTTAAAGTGTATAACTTGATGGTTTGGTATTTGCATACATTGTGAAATAATTACCAACCAAGTTAATTAACATATCCATTGCCTCACAAGTTGCCTTTTTTGTGTGCATGTTGAGAACAATTGGCATTTACCTTCCTAATACATTTCAAACAGGACAGTATCACCTATAATCACTATGCTGTACATGAGAGCTCCAGAAATTATTTATCTTGTATAAGTGAAACTTTGTTATTATACATAAAGTAGTCATGCAAAATAATACATAATGTAGGAAAATTTTTTAAAAACTGGCAAAAGGTATGGGCAGTTCAGAAAAGAGCAAATCCAAATGATTAGTAAATGCATAAAAAATTGTACAGCATCTCAACATGAAGGCAATATGAACTGCAATATTACTAGATGTTTAATCTCACCTATCCCATTGATAATTAAAAAAATGTGTTCGAAAGCAAGTGTGTTTATACTGGTGAAAAGAGAAATTTTTATGGTCATTTGGAAAACAAGTTTATAATTATTAGAAATTGAATATATCACATTTCTTAATCCAGTAAGCGCTTTCCTGGGAATATAACTCATAATTAAGCTCCCTTATTTAGGAAATATGTATAAGGATAATTTTACAGCATTGTTTAAAGTGGCAGCACTGGAAATAAAGTGTGAATATCTTTGAGTGGGAGAACTAATGAGTAAGCATACCAAATCATAGAGGGTAATTTAACCATTTAAAAGAACATGTTAGATCTATACTCAGTTGATTTAGAGGGACTTCCCTGGCACATTATTAAGGGAGATGAATATAATATGCAGAGAGATACCAATAATATGCAGTTTTGGTGATAAAACATAAAATCCTTATATTTATATAGAAAATAGAAGTTCATGTTTATGAGTATAGAAAAAGGCATAGAAGATGAGTACATAGATGATTGGTAACACTGAAACAAATTGAAGCAAGATCTAAAGAAACAATATTTTAAAATGGTGTCCATAGTAAAAGCACTATAATTCCATTTAACTGAAAAAACAAGTCTTTATATGCATTAAGGAAATTAATGGAAAACTGTTCTACAGTATGCTAATAGTTATTTCAGGGTGGTGAGATTTCAGGTCATTCCTTATATATTTCATTGTTTAACTTTTTACAATGATTATGACAGAAAAAATAAACTACTTTTATTGTGAGGGGAACAAAGAAAATTAAAGAAAACTAAGTGATACTTTTTACCCTTTTGCAGTTGTGCTATATTGACTCCCAGACTGATGGCGGAATCCCTTCTTACTGTTTTGCTTTAATGGTGATGTTTTTTCTACAACAAAGAAAACCTCCTCTTCTTCCTTGCTTACTTGGAAGTTGGGTAAGCATAAGTTTTGACATATATCTACATGAATGTATGTAGGTTTCTCTTGCAGAGTGTTATGTTCAAATGTTCTAAGCTGGAATTTTAATTTGTCCACCCCCCCCCCTTTTTTGGTAATAATGTTTCCACTCCTTATTTGGAATGCCTTTTTGTGTAGATTGAAGGCTTTGACCCAAAAAGAATGGATGACTTTCAGCTGAAGGGCATAGTAGAAGAGAAGTTTGTGAAGTGGGAATATAATTCAAGTAGTGCAACTGACAAAAACTCAATTGCTGAGGAAAACAAAGCTAAGGCAGACCAACCAAAAGATGATACCAAGAAGACAGAAACAGACAACCAAAGTAATGCCATGAAGGAAAAGCATGGCAAAGTAAGTTGGTTTTGTTACTGTTTTTTGACTTTTCTGTCTCTAGAATTTGTGATATCTTTGTTTTTTTTTTAAATTTTTAAAAAGATTTATTTTTATACAAGAACTGGGGTATAGGCCAGAGGCACGGAAGGGTGAGAGGATTCACCAGAGACAGAGTGGGGAGCAGAACAGGCAGACAACTGAAATACACTGCTGAGGGGAGCAGCAGGCGAGGCAGGAGAGGTCTGCTGCGCCCTGTGGGTATCTCCCTGGCCGGCCGGGAATCGAACCCACGCTGTGGAGGTTGTGGACAGCTTCACAGTGCTGCGATTAACCCGCTGCGCCACCGGGGGGGCCCAGAATTTGTGATATCTTTGATTGAAGCTATTTTAATGGTAGATTGACTGACCTCAAGTAAACCTCTTGGCCTCATTTTCCTCCTGACTGTGAAGTGAGGGGGGTTGATCTGGTTTAGTTTTCTAGTACCATGATTCCCTAATGAATTCATACCTCATTTTGGAAAACTTGTATTGTTTGAATCATGTCAAGGTAGTTTTTTCTTTTTTCACTTAGATAAAATTTCCTTTAGGATTTGGGCTCTGACCAAAACTTGAACATATGGAAATTATGTTGCCAGATTGGTAGAGAAATAAAGGCCATGTGCTCCATGAGGGGGTGGCTTATTTAATCATTCAACATTTATTTATTAGGCCTGCTATGTGCCAGGCTTTATCTCAAGTACTAGATAACAAAAGATGAATATCTACAAATTTTGTCCTTCACTGTGTGGAGGAAGTAGACACATTATTGTAAAAACATGAACATTGCTAAAATCATTACTCTAACAACACTGAATTATTTGTAGTACCCTAAGCATATGTTCCTAGTTCATTTAACTCTCCCACTTTCCTAGAATACCTTCCATATTCTCCTCAAACCAACAATACTCTCAGCTAATGATCTTGCTTATTACTTCACTGAGAAAACAAGTGATCAAAAGAGCCCACATTCCCACCATCTACCGCTTTCTGTACTCATATACTCTGCCTTGCTGCCTCCTTTCATTAAAAGACTGCTCTGTTCCTGTCTAAAGTTGTTTTTCTCTTCCTCTGTATTCAATCCCATTTTTTTAATCTATTCCAGAACATTGTTTTAGCAATTCTTCTCTTTCCTTCCTACATTAGTAATTTTTTCATTTTCTACTGAATCAAACATACTTTTATTTCTGTCATTTTAAAGAAAAATCTCGATACCACCTTCTCCTCCCAGGTTTTCCTTTGTTCCTGTTTGCAGTAAAAGATCTTGAAAGATGGTTTATGTTCACTACTTCTAAAACTGTTCCTCTTTACTCATGTCAGTCTGTTAAAAATCCTATCACCGTTGTCAGTATCTTCCACATTTTAAATCCTATGGTCATTTCTCAATTTTTATCTTTTTTGACTTAACATTTGTCAGTTGATTATTTCCTTCTCTGAAAAGTGTTTTAACTTGACTTTCTGGATGCCACACCCATTGGTGATTATTCCTTCTCAGTTCATTTGCTGATTCTTCTTTTCTTCTTAGTTTCTTAATGTTGGAGTGCTTCCAGGTTAAGGCCTTGATCCTTTTTCTTCTGCATCTTTATGTCCTTGATCTCATCCAGTTCCATAGATTTTAAGTACCGTCTGTATGATGTCACCCAAAGTTACTATTTTTTTTTTTTTCATTTTGTAATTTTTGCGTAGAAGAACTGAGAATTCACCAGAGAGAGAGTGGGGAATAGAACAGGACTTTACTGAAATACAGTGCTGAGGGGAGATAGGCGAGGTCTGCTGTGCCATATGTGGGTTAGCTCCCTGGCCAGGGATCGAACTCAGGGCATAGTGGTGATAGTGCTGAGACTTAACCCCTAGACCGTCAAGGATGCCTGACTCCCAAATTCAAATCTTCAGCTAAACTTCTCTCCTGTATTCCATAATTATAGCTCTGACTGCCTATTTAATGTTTACTTGTCTCATAGATATCTTAAACTTAACATGTCTAATACTGAGCTCTGGGTTTTTCCCCTCAAACTTGTTCCATGTGCAGTTTTCTCATCTCAGTAAATGGCACTTTATCCTTTCAGTTACTCAGTGAAAAACCTTGAAGTCATCTTTTACCTCTCTCTTCATACCCCAGACCAAGTCTGTCAGGAAATCCTGTCATCTCTCTTTCAGAGCACCTCTCACCACCTCCACTGTTAACAATCTAGTCCTGACCACCATCATCTCTGGCCTGGATTACTGCCACAGCCTCAATACATTTGCCTTCGTCGTCCTTTGCCCCTGTAGTCTTTTCTCAGTACAACAGTCAGAATGGTTCCTCTAAAACTTAGGTCATGACTTGGCCTCCCCCCTCTGTGAATTTAAAATGCTTCAGTTTTGCCCCTCATTTCATTTCGAATAAAAACCAAAGAGTTGCTGGAGCCTCCCTGATTGCGCAGGGGTTGGGGACACAGCGCTATTCAATCTATCACCAGCCACTGCAACATGAATTCTATCCCTGGCCAGGGAGCAAACCACATGGTGCAGCAGACCTCTCCTGTGGCACCTACTGCTCCCCTCAGCAGTGTATTTCAGTACATCTGCCTGTTCTGCTTCCCACTCTCTCTGGTGAGTCCTCTCACCCCCCAGACCTCTGGCCTACACACCTGTTCTTGTATGCATAAATAAAATAAATCTTTTTTAAAAACACATAGAATTGGTACTTACAGTCCTATTATAGTGGTTTGTTCTGTTACCTATTCCTAGAACACTTTCCCTTTCCTTAGAATCATATCTTAAGTGCTATCTTGATCACTCTGTTTAATACCAAAACCATCCTACCCCACATTTCCATTACCTCTTCTAAACCTACTCTACCTTTTCATATTTCCACAGCATTTTTTCCTTGTATTTACTATATAAAAATCTTACTAAGTTTGTTTTTTATTATTCCTCTAGAAAGTACTCTCCAGTAAGGCAAGAATCTTTGTTTTTGTTCACCCACAAATATATCCCAGGTGCTTGGTACATCGCAGGCACTCATTGGATAGTTGTAGCATGGAATGAGGAAATGACTGTTTTATGCCTTTATGCTCCTTAATAGTTACTTGTAAGCCAGTCTTCATCTAGTGAGTTCCTTTAGAATTCAGGCATTCATTGCCTCTTCTATAGACCCACCCTAATTTAGAGGTTCATTTTAGCAAGTAGCCTTCACTGTAATTGTTAAATTATCTCAAAATTTCTCTTCTCATTGTCTAGAATGTAATACTTCATCTTATTTGATAGACACTATAATATAATGATTATCAACATGGACCTTGAAGCTATGGGATTCTAAATCAAATCCTTGCCCTATATTATTTCATAGAGATCTTAGAATTAATAGTTTATATAGTACTTAGAAGAGGGAATGTTGAAGCCTTGTTTAAATATGTGGACTCTCATTTTTTATTTATTTTTATTTTTATTTTTTTTAAATAGAGGCATGTTTTATTTATTTATTTATTTGTTTGTTTGTTTTGTTTATACATGCACTGGGTACAGTCAGAAGCGCGGGAGGGTGAGAGAATTCACCAGAGCCAGAGCGGGGAGCAGAGCAGGCAGAAGGACCGAAGTACACTGCTGAGGGGAGCAGCGGGCGGCAGGAGAGGTCTGCGCGCCATGTGGGACCCTCCTCTGGTGGCTGGGGAGCAGCCGGGGATCGAACCGGCACCGCCGAGGCTGCGGGCAGCTTCACAACCCAGCGCTCAACCGCTGCGCCACCGGGGAGGACCCTGGACTCTCATTTTTTAAAATATACTTAGCACAGTGCCAGAGATAAAATTGCTTTTAAATAAATGCTTGCCGAATGAAAGAATTAGCCTTTGAAAACCCAGGGCATTTACTTAGATTTTAAAAGTAACTATTGCAATGAGAACTGTAGTAGTTATGCAGTGGTTTGCATACTTGACTTCATGTAAGAATTACTTAGGAAGCTTGAAAATACCAATGGTCAGTCTTGTAAATTAAATCTTTGGAATCTTTGGAAGGGTATAGGAAGTAGGAGTGGTATGGAAATCAGATATCAGTGTATTTCAGTGATCCCACTGTGATTCTAATGTGCCACCAACATTGAGAATTACTGATTTAGTAGAAAGAACACAAAACTCTAGTCTATATATTGGAAATCTGTTCCCAGCTGTGCCACAAACTGCTTTTTGGCAAGTTACTCCTTTATTTCTTTGTTTTTGAAATGGTGGTCTCTTTAAGGTCTTTTTAAAACTAAAAATTCAATGATTATATAGTTCTGTGAAGCTTAAATGAAAAGTATTTTTTCTTTTATAGTCTCCTTTAACTTTGGAAACACCAAATCAGGTATCCCTGGGACAATTATGGTTAGAGCTGCTAAAATTTTACACACTGGATTTTGCTTTAGAGGAATATGTCATATGTGTACGGATACAAGATATTTTAACAAGAGAAAACAAAAACTGGCCTAAAAGGCGAATAGCCATTGAAGGTAAGATGATATGATTGTTGTATTTCATTTGGAGAATATTTTTTTTGTGTGCTTCTTAACCTGTTTCTAAAGCACTGTTATAAATTTTGTCCCTTTGTTTCATAGTACTATAAATGGCAGGTTGCCGTTATGTATTTTAGATGAATTCTTTATCAAGCTCGTAACAGTGTTATAGAATTACTACTTAAAGGTTTCCAATCTGTAAGTATGCTGGTTAGGGTACTAGCTTACTTACATTCCTTTATATTTATTTTTTAATTTTGAAATTTTTCAAAAATATATAGAGAAATAGAATAGTTATGACCATTATGTTTTTATGTAAATTTGTGTGGTAAAATTATGTTGAAGTATAATTTTTAAATCTAATTCTTCATTGTGTTCTAAGTGTTTCTTCTGTGGATAAGCTATGGGGAAAAAAACAACTGATACTGACAAGCAAGGTTTCATATCCCAAGAAAATTGTTAATAGCTATCTAGAGAGAGAAAATAATGGAATGACTCTCTAGCAATTTCACATCAAAACTTTATAATTACTAGTTGGCCACCTCAACCATGTTCTCATTAATTACCTTACTATTATTTTCTCTCTTTTTTTTTTAGGTTTTTATTTAATGGCAAAAACAAAAGAAAATTGTTGCTACTTTATTTCCCCTACTCAGTCTGTGGGAACTCTTATTGGGACCTTAGATTAGAAAAACTTCTGGGAAAATGTACCCTGCTGACAATCTATCAGTTAAGATCTGTTTGTGTAAGCTTAGAAATGCAGTTTGTTAGGAGATAATTAGCTATTGACTATTTTCTTTTTTACTAGATCCATTTTCAGTCAAGAGGAATGTTGCACGGAGCTTAAACAGCCAACTTGTTTATGAATACGTGGTGGAGAGATTCAGGGCAGCTTATCGATATTTTGCCTGTCCTCAGAGGAAGGGTGGAAATATATCGACAGTGGATTCCATGAAAAAAAAGAAGGGAAAAATAAGCAATAAGAAACCAGTGAAGTCTGACAGTATGGCTTCCAAATGTTGTGTTGTTCTAGGGGAAAGCACAGGAAAAATAAATGCAGAAACAGGTCAATCTGATAAATATGATGAAGTGGAACATACATCACAGAGATGTATTACTGAAGATGACAGTTTATTGGTAAATGAACTAGATTTGGCTGAACACGGACAGGAATCTTCATCTCTTTCTACCAGTGAAGGCAATGCATTAGAGCCAAAATCAGTTAAGAAACAAGATCATTTAGAGCCTTCAAAAACTTGTTTAAAAAAGGAGCTCAGCCAATGTAATTGCATTAATTATAAATCCCTTGACTGTGATGAATGTGCTGGTACAGACTGCAGGTCAGATTTAGAAACAGAAAGTTCACATCAGATTGTGTGCACTGACACATCTGCTACCTCTTGCAACTGCAAAGCTACAGAAGATGCTTCTGACCTTAATGACGATGATAACCACACCACCCAGGAATTATATTATGTGTTTGATAAGTTTATATTAACCTCTGGCAAGGTAGGACACAGTTTGTAAATGTTTTGTAAAATTTTGTTGTTGTGACTGCAGCTTTTAGATTCAGAAATATAAAAGTAGCTTCTCATATATTGTAACTTTGAATGGTTATTTTGGTACATAATTTTCTTTTGCCTTTTGTATATTTGCCTTTAAAGAATGTGTATAACATCCGAAAAGGTTTCAACACTACTACTAGTTGGTTTGCTTCACTTTATCATATATAAAAGTATTCATCAAAAAAAAAGTATTCATTACATATTTCATGAAATATGTTTGGCAAAGGCAGCATATATTTTAAACATTGCTTATTTATACATAAAAATATGAAATTACGTTTTCTTCCACAGAGGAGAATACAAGACTTGTAAACTCAGTATTATATCTTAAAGTTTTTTTATTTTGATGGGCAAGAATCGGGAGGAGTATAAAATTACTAAAGATAGTGAAAATAAGATCAGGAAAAAAAAAAGTGAATGCTCCAGATTCTTACTCTGCCATTACATTTACTTCTCATTACATTTTGGCATAGGAGTCTTAACCATTTTTAAAAGTGGGATAGTCTGAATTAAAACTTGATAAATTACAGAAAACAAAATTCCCAGTAAACAGAAAATAAGCAATAGCTACTTTGTTAAGAAAAGTCTTAGGTAAATCACATTGTTATAATGTACATAACTGAAATAGCAGCACCCAAATTTAAATATGCCATATGTAATAAATGGAATATTTTTTAAAATATTCAATGAAACAGTTTTTATTGTTTTATCAATAATTATTGACAAACTAAAGATTTTAACCTAATTACCAAGCAGTGTTGTTTTTTTTGTAGGGATAGATCTGTAGCATTTTATTTAGCTTGCAGTATTTAGGATATATGGACTATTGAAAGAATGAAATAACCGGCAGATTTTTAGAAAAACCTTAGTTTACATAATTTCAGTTTTCATTTTTTTTAAAAATTGACATAGCATTGCATTATAATTTAAGCTTAAGGTCTTTTTTTTTTTAAAGATTTATTTATTTATACAAGAACTTTATACAAGGCCAGAGGCATGAGAGGGTGAGAGAATTCACTAGAGACAGAGTGGGGAGCAGAACAGACAGATCACTGAAAACACTGTTGAAGGGAGCAGTGGGTGAGACAGGAGAGGTCTGCTATGCCATGTGGGTATCTCCCTGGCTGGCTGGGAATCGAACCCACGCTGCAGAGGCTGCGGACAGTTTCACAGCGCTACGCTCAACCCACTACACCGCTGGGGCGGTCCATAAGCTTAAGGTCTTTATTGTTGAGAATCAATGTGTATGTATTCTTCATTAAGTTATACTTTATTTTTTCTTTCTGGAGACTTTTTTTAGGGTAGTCGTTTTCCAGTTCTAATTTTTCTGGTTATTGCTAGCATTTTCCTGGAATTACCTGGTAATTATATAATTTAAAAAGTGCTATGAAAGGCAGATAGACGTTATTAGGGTGCTGTTAATTAGCTCACAGTACGGTATCCTCACAAATAGAGGTTTCTGTATATAATTTCCATCAGAGTGCATGGGTAGGTAAAAGTCTAGGCTAACCCTGAGGGAAGAAACTTGCTCTAGGATCTAGGCATATTACAATAAAGAAAAGAGCAGTGCACTTTCTTAATCACATGTGTTTTTTCTAACTATTTGGGGTAATTTTTTTACTATTTTAGCTACATGTCTGGTAGTCTATTGAAATACTTCCACAGTGGCAGTATAGGGTTTGAAGTGTGTGGCTATTGAGTTAAGAGTTGTTTCTTATAAGAAGCTAATTTTTAGAGTTCAGTCCTACAGTGTGTAGTGTCTTGAGAATCATGCTAATGTAATAAATTGAACTAACTAGCCAATCCAGGATTCTGTAACTGATTATAAAGGAAACAAATGGAGTGAAATGAAAGGTGCTACATGACATTTCTTCTAATCTACTTTGTTAAAGATCTCAATAGATTAAAATGTAATGCATGTATTTCATGTGGGTACTGATCAAACTGTTGGAATTAACTCATACCTTTGCATCTTGTGGTATTTCCTGTATCTTACATCTTCAGATAAATCAGATCTGTGGTAATATTTTACTGGGGGAGAAAGTTAAAGTGATTTACTCAAAATATGAAATTTTATTTTTAACACTGAATTCCATTAATATGCTTCCTTTTTTTTTTTAACCTCTTGAAAGCACAGATTATTAGAACTTATATAAAAGCTTTTTTTGGACCTACTTTCTAAGTGATGATAAAGTCTCACAATACTTTATTAAATTATTAGATTTTTCTTTTTTTTTTTTAACCTATGCATAGCCGCCAACAATAGTATGCAGCATCTGCAAAAAGGATGGCCATTCAAAAAATGATTGTCCAGAGGATTTCAGGAAAATTGATCTAAAACCTCTACCACCAATGACAAATCGTTTTCGGGAAATACTTGATTTAGTATGTAAAAGATGTTTTGGTAAGTCTTTTACTATTATAACTACTGCGACTAGATTCTTTCTTATATTTTCAACATTTATTTTCTTATTTAAAAACAGTTTGCTTACATTTTGTTTTGGCAGAAACTTTTGAATAGTTGGTGTCCCTACCACAAATATTTATTAGATGTGTGTTATGTGCAGGTCACTGTGGTAAATGCCAAGGGAAATAGAGTTCATATGCATTGCTTTTAAGGAGCTTAGACTCCTGATCTGTGCTGTTTAATATACTTGCTATTTACATTTAAATTGATTAAAGTTCCTCAGTATACTACCCACATCTAAAGTATTGCGTAGCCACATGTGGCTAATGCTGCTGCATTGAACAGTCTAGATAGGGAGCAATTCTATTATTGCGGCATACAGCACTGCTGTAGATGAATGTATAAAAAGTATGTATATGTATTTGCTATAATTGGAAGCAGAATATATTTCTTGCTATAGTACAGGCTAACAATATGTAATACAGGGCCTCCCCTGGTGGCGCAGCGGTTGAGCACTAGGCTGCAAAGCTGCCCACAGCCTCTGCAGTGCCGGTTCGATCCCTGGCCGCCAGCGAGGGTCCCACATGGCGCACGGACCTCTCCTGCCACTCCCGCTGCTCCCCTCAGCAGTGTATTTCATCAGTCTGCCTGTTCTGTTCCCTGCTCTGGCTCCGGTGAAGTCTCTCACCCTCCCAGGCTTCTGACTGTACCCAGTGCTTGTATAAATAAATAAATAAATCTTTAAAAAAATATATGCAATACAAATACAGTTCTAACTGGAGTGGGTGAGAAGAATTGAAATTAAAGATAAGGTCTTTGAGATGAACCCTCGACTGTATTTTCAGATACAGGAGATTATGGATAAAAGCATAGGGCATTTAATTTCTTTGTGAGAATAATTGCCTTAGATTTTAGAGTATAAGACAGGTAATAGAAGGAGATAAGACTATAAAGCTATTTGGGGGGAACCTTACATACCTTTATTCAATAACAAACATTTATGGTATAATTGGGATAAACCTTTACAAGACATTTTTAAGTTATATGCTGTGTCCCAAGTAAGATAAAATTTCTGATGTCATAATATTTAATGCTCCAGCATATTCCCTCTTTCCTGTTTGTTTTTTTTTAAGATTTTTTTTTTAAAGGTTTATTCATTTATGCGTACAGAGCTCTGGGGTACGGGCCAGAGATACTGGGGGGAGGGGGGTGAGAGGACTCACCAGAGACAGAGTGGGGAACAGAACGGGCAGACTGAAATACACGCTGAGGGGAGCAGCGGCCGAGACAGGAGAAGTCTGCTGTGTCATGTGGGTTTCTCCCTGGCTAGCCAGGGATTGAACTCCTGCTACAGAGGCTGCGGATTGTTTCATAGTGTGGTGCTTAACCCCTTGCACCACCAGGGAGGCCCTCTTTCCTGTTCTTAACCCTACCTCCTGCCAAGCAACTGTTTGTTTTTTTACTGTAATTTGTAGAGTTTTATATAAATAGAATCACAAAGAATGTATCTTTTTATTTGACTTCTTTCACATATCATAATTATTTTGAGGTTTATTCATGTTGTACTCTGTATCCATGGTTCATTACATTTTATTGCTGAGTTGTGTTCCATTGTATGATTATACCACAATTTGTTTATCATTCACTTGATGAATATTTGACCTGTTTATAAATTTTAACTATTACAAATCTACTGTATGCTCTCATGTATGGATCTATATATGGACATATGCTTTAACTTCTCTTAGGTAAATACCTAGGAGTGGAATGGCTATATCATGACTTTAAAAAAAAATTATTTATTTATACAAGCACTGGGGTAACAGGCCAGAGGCACGGGAGGGTGAAAGAATTCACCAGAGACAGAGTGGGGAGCAGAACAGGCAGACTGAAATACACTGCTGAGGGGAGCAGCAGGCGAGACAGGAGAGGTCTGCTGCGCCATGTGGGAATCTCCCTGGCCAGCCCAGAATTGCACTGGTGCTGCAGAGGCTTTGGACAGCTTCACAGCGCTGCACTCAACCTGCTGCGCCACCGGGGAGGCCCTGTATCATGACTTTTAAAAGCATATTTATTAAGATATAATTCACTACATTTCTTTTTATTCAGTCATTTCTCTCGCTATGGAATCATGGGCATTTTATACTTTGGGCTGTAATCTAATACTGCTTAATTTTGTTGCTCAAGTTCTAGATTTGGTAGTTGGATTTCTTTTAGTTGGTTCCTTTGTCTCTTTGATATGATCAATATCTGGGGGCTTTTTGCTTTGTTTTTTTGCACATTCTTAATTTTTAACAATTCAAGATGCTCTGGGCTTATCATGCCCTAGTCCTAGAACATTTTTATCCAAAGAGCCTCCAGTTTAATTTATTGGAGAATAGTATTAGAAACCAAGATTTGAGTGTCATTGCTTTTAGACTCTGAACAAGAAAATGTATCAATCCATGTATATATCTACACATACCTATATATATTTCTGCCATCTTGTCTGTAATAAGCTAAATATAACTTTGTACTCATGTCTCCAATTCTAATACATTACCATATGGCGCATTCTAGCCTGTTTTCCCTGCTTTTCTCTTAAGTTTCCCACTCCAGCAGAGAGAAATCTGGTTCCTACCATCGACCATCCACTCATTTAATTGTTCCATTTAAGTGTACTGATTAGCATGATCACAAAATGTTAATCCTATACCCCTATAAGCAACAACTTTATCAATTGAAGTACAATGCTTATGTAGAGTTCAGTTTGCCCTTGGTCTTATAATAAGACTTTACTCATTTGAAAAGTTATTTAGGTCACCACCTTTTCCCACATTCACTTGAATGAAGTTGTCTTACACATTTGTAATAAAGTTAATTTGTTACAGTCTGCATTTCCATGTTAACACTCACCTCCTAGGTGATTTTTTTAAAAAGATATTTATTTATATATACAAGAACTGGGGTACAGGCCAGAGGTTTGGGGGCTGAGAGGATTCACCAGAGACAGAGTGGAAAACAGAACGGGCAAATTGACTGAAATACACTCCTGAAGGAAGCAGCAGGCAAGACAGGAGAGGTCTGCTGCGCCATGTGGGTCAGCTCCCTGGCGGGGGACCAAACTCATGCTGCAGTGGTTGAGGATAACTTCATAGGTTGTGTCTTTTTTTTTTTTTTAATTTTTTAATATATTTCTTACATCATTTTTCATTTTTGCACAATGTATGCACTTTATCTTGGTTATATTCCCCATATAATTGCACCCCCCTTATTTTGACCCCAATCCCTGCTCTCTTTCCCCCCCAGCCCCACCGCACGTAGTGTGTCTCTGGTTTATAGTTGCTTGTTGATGGTGATTTTTTTTCTTTTTTTTTAAATTTCTTTATTATAGTTATTCTGTTTCCTGGTCCCTTACTTAAGTTTTCTAAATTCCTGCTATGAATGAGACTGTCTGGTATTTTTCTTTTTCTTTCTGGTTTATTTCACTGAGCATGATCCCTTCCAGCTCCATCCATGTTGCTGCAAATTGCAAGAGTTTATCTTTTTTGATTGCTGAGTAATATTCCATTATGTGTTCTTCTTGATCCAGTCACTCCTAGATGATTTTTTAAGAATTTGCATACCATAAGGTTCACTCTTTGAACTGCAGAGTTCTGTGGGTTTTGATAAGTGCAGCACTTAATGCATTACTGTTAGCTTATACAGAATAGTTTCACCAGTCTTAAAAATAAAATCACCTGTGTTTCAACTGTTCAGCTTGCTCTTCCAATCACTGATGTTACATTTGTTTTTCAAAAGCTGTATACTAGTTTAATTCATTACAATGAATTTTGCTATTTTGTTCCTGTTACCTCATTATTTCTTGGGGATGAGTCTGCAATGGGTGATAGAAGAAAAGAAACAGACTGTGTTATTTGGAAAAAAAGAATATAAATGAAATAGCTAGTAAAATGAAAAGACAGTATAAACTAAACTGCCAAAGAGTTTGGAAACAAGGTAAATTTTATTTAGGACAGGTCATGGTTGGGCAAAGAAACTTGACTAGAGTGTAACAGTGTGTGGGCATAGTCTTAACAGGAGGGAAAACCAAGCATATATATGACAGACAATGGAATATCTGAAGAAAACAATATTAAATAATTTGTAGAAATTATTATCTTGTAGATAGTTCATAGTGAAAATTAGGTGAAATGTATGTAGATCTATTTTTTTTTTAAATATTTTATTTATTTATTTATACAAGCACTGGGTACAGTCAGAAGCACGGGAGGGTGAGAGAATTCACCAGAGCCAGAGCGGGGAGCAGAGCAGGCAGAAGGACTGAAGTACACTGCTAAGGGGAGCAGTGGGCGGCAGGAGAGGTCTGTGCGCCATGTGGGACCCTCCTCCGGGGGCCGGGGAGCAGCCGGGGATTGAACCGGTACTGCAGAGGCTGCGGGCAGCTTCTCAACCCAGCGCTCAACCGCTGCGCCACCGGGGAGGCCCAATAGATCTATTTTTTATGTTATCCTTCTGTCTGTTCATTCCCCATAAAAGTTCTGGTTTTAAAGTTAGAAAATCCACATAAAGAAATTTTAAGTAATGTTTTTAGGGTAAAAAATTGAAGATATTTTCATAGTCTATTTTCATTACTTTTAACTTTTCCTTTTTCTTTTGTTAACTTAGATGAGTTATCACCACCTTTCTCTGAACAACACAACAGAGAGCAAATTTTAATTGGCTTGGAAAAGTTTATTCAAAAAGAATATGATGGTATGTCATATATTAAAAACTTACTGCTTTTTAAAATTATAGTCACCTGATCACTAATTTTAAATGTGGTTATTGAATGTTTTGTGTTAGGTACTATTGTAGGTACTGGGGATATAGTGCTAGTAAAATGGATGATATACCTCTGTTTTCATTAAGCTTATATTGAGAGGGAAGACAATCAGCAAACTAATAGGTATGTAATATAGAGAAATAACAAATCCCATAAAAGTGCAGGAGTTAAAACAATTGTTAATGGGTTATTACATTAATTTTCTCTAATAGGGTGACATTTAAGCAGAACTATGAATACTATAAAACAGCAAGTAACATAAATATCCAAGGAGAGAGCATTCTAGAAAGAAAGAAGAAAAGTACAGACACCCCAAGAATTGAATTGTTTTGGCATGTTAGAAGACTGGCCAGAAGTCACTGTGGCTAGACTAGAGTGTTATAATAGGAAGATGAGGTTAGAGAGGTAGCCTAGTGATGGAATCATAGGGTCTTATTCCTGTTGTTAGAAGGACTTTGAATTTTATTTTGTGTCTGGATTTTGACACTTTTGACTTGATTTTAAGTAAGTAAAATGCAGGTCCATAAGAATAGAAGCAAGCAGAACATTTAGGAGGCCGTTGCATCAGTTCAAATGAGACATAATAGTAATTTGGAAAAGTAAATAAGAAGTGGTCAGGTTTAGAATGAATGTTGAATGTAGAGTTACCAGAATTTGCTGATGCCTTATAAGTTAGTTGTGTAAAAAAGAAAGGTGTCAAGGATGGTTTCTGTTTTGACTCTTTAGATGAATGGTATGGTTTAACTGAGATGACACAAATAGCAAAAGATACAGATTTTTGAGCACAGCTGTAAAGAATCAAGAGTTCTGTGGGTCTACTATTTCAGAAAAGAGTATAGTTTGATTTTTAATCCCAATGATACTTTACTTTTAAAAGATGATCTGTTATGTACTGTGTAATTGTATTTAAAAAATTTTGTTAAAACAGTGATCAGATCTAATTCCCTGTTATATCAAATTCATGTACTTTTTTTTTTTTTTACTAGTATGCAGAGCTGCTTTTATATTTCTCAGTTGTCATTGAAACTTCAAGTAGGGTATCAGAACTGGATGGTGTACTAAGTTTTGAAAATACATTATCTAAATGTGTAGTCTACAAAAATTAACGGAAAAAAAGCCCAATTACATCAAACCAGGGCTTATTTGAAGTAACAGCTGCCAGAATGGCACTAAATGTGAAGAAAAAACCCTGTCATAATTAATATCAAATGGAATAATCATTCACTTTTGGAGAAGAGTTCTTTTTACTAAAATATCTGTAAAACCATTTAAAGCATTTAAAGTTTGCCCCAAAAAAAGAGTTTATTTCCTAGAGGTGAATCTCTAAATACTGATTTTAATTATTGATAGTGATGTTGGGAATGAATAAAAGATGAATTTATGAGATAGTTAAGATAGAAGATGCTAAAGGAATGATGATTGTTTAGATGTGGAGCTCGAGAGAGGTATTAAGGACTACATATATATTTTTGCCTTCAGTAACTGCATTCTGGGGAACTGGTTGTATTTGCTGAGAATAGGGATGATAGGAATAATAGTAGGTTTGGAGAAAGTTCATAGTTTAGACTCATTGAGTTTTATGACATCAGGTAAAATGGAAATGGCATATACGTGGGTGTGGGAGCTTGGGTAGAAGATCTGGACTTCAGATGGATAGTTCAGAATTTCTAAGGCTATCTGAGTACCCTCTTAAGAATGCAGGATCCACTAGAAATGGACAAGATCATCTTGTGTTAGGCCAATAGTGACTAAGAGAAGATTCTTCTTCCCTGCTAATTATAAAAATATATTTTGCTTGTTTCCCTTTGATTAGAAAAAGCACGATTGTGCTTATTTGGCTCTTCTAAGAATGGATTTGGCTTTCGTGATAGTGATCTGGATATTTGCATGACTCTGGAAGGCCATGAAAATGCAGAGGTAAGAGTTAGTGTTTGGAAAAGGATGTGGACATTTATTTTCTTCAGTGATGGGTCTATTTTTGGTTAGTATTGATAAAAATGTATGGTATCATTCTTTGTATAAAAAATTAGTAATATCTATTTGAAATGTAAAAATGCGTTAGACTTAACATTTAGAAGACGCTCATGCTTAAATTAAGTGAATCTGTTTTAGTAATTTCATAATGCAAAATTCACATCACTGAGAATTACAAGTACTTTGTAATGAAGATTAATGGAATTGGAATTTTTTCATTAGAACTAGTGAAAAGCTGATGCTTTAGTTCAGTAGTGAATGTTGATCGTGTTTATTCTTGGCTTTTCATAGCTCTTTCATTAGGTGATCTTTAAATCAGTAACAATAGAAAATAAAGGTGGACATTTCATTTATAAATGAATTATGTCCTACATGTTAATTGTAATTTTTGGGCTCTCAGAACACATTTTTTTCTATAGAAGCACTGTGTATAACTGTTCTAGGATGACTTTTTAGAAACTCATATTGGGTGGGAAGGGAAACTAACATTTATTAAATTCCCAGTATACACTTTTACATACATTATCTCATTTCACTCTTACAACCACCTTCGAGGTAGATATTATTTCCCCCATTTTACAGATGAGGAAACTGAGGCTTTGAGAGATAAACTGACTTGCCCAAGTCACACAGCTAGTAATTGTTGGAGCCGGAATTCGTACCAAGGTCTGTCTGACTCCAGAGTTCATGCTCTTTCCATTGTATCTCACTGCTTCTTTGTAATTTATTTAACCCATAATGTAGCTAAGTATAGTACTAATAGTATGGTAGAACTTAACCACTACTTTATGAAGTTGAAAACTTTCTGAGTTACACCTGAGATGCCAGGAGCAGACCTTCCCCCAGAGCAGTCTCAGCATTGAGTGTGGCTACTTACACGTGCCTTCTTTGTGTACTAGGTCTCAGCAGTGGGAATAAGATTATCCAAGCTCTGGTAAAGAAAGGGACTGATGGGACAGGGAAGAAGTGGTGTCCCAGACCTTCTTATGACAACTGAAAAAGGGAATCCTATAGTTGCTTGTTCCTTTACCAGCATAGCTATTGGTTATTTATGTTTCAAAATCAAGGACTGCTTGTAAGATTGGGGTGTGGCCAAGCTTCTGGCATCTGAAGTGGTGTCAGTAGAGCCTCTGTTATATTATAAAAGAATTCAGCAGAATAGTGTGCCTATGTGTTTTTGAAATAGTTTCTGTAAAAGGTGCTTTTTTAAATTGTTAAAATCAGAGTAAAGATGGCAGAGACACCTGGTAAAGCCAATTTCTGGCCCTCAAAAATTGCTTCTGGTATTAATCTTGTTCTGTAAAGAAACTGAAAAGTTGCCACTACTTTTTAGTTCTCCTTAACTAACTTCTTAACTACTTCCCCATCTACTGGGGAAAGAGGTTGACCCTTCCATTTTGAAGAACAAAAATTGAGGAAATAGAAAATGATTTTATCCAGGGAGGAAATTAGGGTTTTAGGTATCCTCATTATAAAATTTAATAGACTTCTAATCACTAAAGGTTGTATATTATATATAATCTGTAGCATTCACATTGAAAAATTGAAACAATGAGAAAGAATGAATTTTCTTCCCTGATGAGCCATAATCAAAACTTAGAACTTATTATCAATTATACCCTCATGTAATGAAGAGAAAAATAATCTCTTATTATGTATTAAGTAGTAACTAAAGATTCCTAGATTTCTAGTAACTAGAAATCTCCATTTAAGCTGCAATAGCTACTACTCTTATAGCTAAAAAGAGTTTCTTGGGGATACACAGAAGTGATTTTAGTGGTATGTGGGCTTTGATATATATACCCTTAAGTTTAATCCTGTTAATTTATAATGCCATTATCTTTTCTATTCTTGTATTTTGGTTATCATTACCATACTAACTCTGCTGTCTCTAGTTTTTAAGAAAGAAATATTTTTAAATTTGCAGAGGTAAGAATTTCTTTGAAGAAGTAGATGCTGGTAGTAATATGGTTATTTTTTCTTTTCTTCATCAACATAATAGTAAATGACTTATAGGCTTAAAGTGCTTATTTTGTGCCAAGCATGCTGCTGAATGCTTTACATGTCTTCTGTAATACATGTCTTCTGTAATCTTTTAAACTACTTTGTAACATAGGAGTTTGTGATTATTTTGATGTTACAAATAGTAGTATAAGCCTCAGAGGTGGTAAGCATCTGGTTAAAGGTACAAAGCTAGTCAATACTTAAATATTTCAATCTAGGTTTGTCTAAATTCACAACTTATGTTCTTAATCACTATAATGTTTTTACCTTCATCAAACCCATTTCTATTTGTCTATTCATGTATTTGAAAACATTCTCTTGTGCTTCTTAAGCTTCAGTGTGGATATGAAATACCTTGGGATCTTGTGAAAACGCAAAATATGATTCACTACACTGGGTTGGGACCTGAGAATCTATTTCTATCCCTTTTCCAGATGATGCTGATATTACTGCAGGTCTATGGACCACATACTTTGAGTGGAAAGGTTATGTAGAGCTTATGACTGGAGATGTGAAATGCTAGTATTAAATACCTAGACTTTTTAAAGGACAGTTGCACAAGACCAAATTGAGCCAGAGAAACTTTAATTTAATATTTCTTTTGTTTTTTAGAAATTGAATTGTAAGGAAATAATTGAAAATTTGGCGAGAATTCTTAAGAGACATCCAGGTATGAATTTTAAATTATAGCTTTAAAACAAAATATGTTTTAGCTTTAAGAAAATTGTTTAACCTAGTGAATTTTGTTGTTTTTAAATAGGTTTAAGAAACATTTTGCCTATAACTACTGCCAAAGTGCCTATAGTAAAATTTGAACACAGACGAAGTGGGTTAGAAGGTGATATCAGTTTATATAATACATTGGTAAGTTTTTCTTTCTCTACAGACCCAGGTATGGTTACTTCATATGTTAAAAGTGTACAGATTACTTATTATATCTTTAAGTTTCAAATATGAACAGTATAAGGAAAAAATATTTTCTAAATTATCTTTGATGTTTTCTTCTGAATAAATACAATTTTTATTTAACTCATTTATAGGTATTTGAAGTTTTACATTTACATATATTAGGAGTGGATTATTTCTTGTAAATTTAATTTTAATACATTTGAAATGCTTTTATATATGGAATTATCTTTCAGGCTCAACATAACACAAGAATGCTAGCTACTTATGCAGCTATTGATCCTAGAGTACAGTACTTGGGATATACTATGAAAGTGTTTGCTAAGGTAATTATGAAAAATTTAATGATCTGTTTTCATATAATCTAGGTTAAAGGCAGTAAAGTGAAACATACTGATGCCAAACTTGTGAAAAATATCATATTATTTTTTTCTTAACTGAGTTTTTTAAAAAACTATTAGATGGTTCAAATTTATACCTATTAATGTGGTTCTTACTTTTTTTCCTGTTTGTGCTTTATTCCCACGTGCAACACTTTAGTAAATTATTGGTGCAATAATGGTTTTCAATCTCAGGCATGGGACTTGGCATACCGCCCTAATTAAAAATTTAATGATGTATTTTCCTGGCCAAGAAAAAAAAATAATGCCAATAAAATCTTTCGTTTCTCCTGTTATAACACTTAACAATAATTGAATCCTTTTTTCCTAAATTTATAAATTCCATGAGAGTTGAACCCTCTCTGTAGTTCTGTATAGCGCCTGCTTTAAGGTAGTTTTTCAGTCAATAGTTAATTTTGTGAATGTGTTGCTGGAAGGGTTTTAGTACAGGCGTGATTTAATAACATATTCCTTTTCTAAAGCCTACACTACCTGACAGTAAACATATTTGTTTAGTTATCCCTATATGTGTCTTTGTGGATAGAGGAAATCTTAGAAAAGAAAGGCATCGAATCACATATTACAAACCGTATGTGATACAGCATCTTTTCTGGATTCACCGAATAAAATTGAGTTTAACATAAGAGTTCTGGAGTTTTGGTAATGAAACAAGTGATTCATGTCAGAGAATCATTCATCCCCTTTGTGAATCCTTAAGTAAGGAAAGTCTCTGAGGATTCTTTTAAGGTTTTTTCTTTAATTAGAACTCTTTATGAATACTTATGTAGTTCAGAATTCAGAAGGTTTTAAGAGGTATATGTTGGAAAATCTCTCTACCGCACTTAATAGCCAGCCAGTGCCTCTTGCTGGAGACAAATGGTAAAATTTCTTCTGTACTTTTCAGAAATAGATTATACCAATATAAGCAAATGGATTCATTTCCCTCCTCCTTTTAATATATTGAAAATAATATGTTTTACTTTGCTTTTTTCTCTGAGCAATAAATTTTGGAGATTTAGTCATTACACATATACTTTTGGCATATTTGCAGGTTAAATTGTTAGAATTCTAGGTATTGCCAAATTATTCTTCATAGAATTTATAGCAGTTTATATTATCATTTGTAATGTGTAAGCGTTCTGTTTACCCACACCTTTTATAATAATCATTTGTGAACTTTTGGGTATTTGCCAGTTTGATAAGCTTAAAAAATTGCTGTCTTAATCAGTACTTCTGTGTGAAATAAGATTCTGAAGCTTTATTTTCAATTGTGTTTCTATAGCGATGTGACATTGGAGATGCTTCCAGGGGAAGTTTATCTTCATATGCTTATATCCTTATGGTGTTGTATTTTCTGCAGCAGAGAAAACCACCTGTTATCCCTGTTCTACAAGAGGTAGGTGTTTAAGAAAACTGTAAAGGAGTTTCTTCTAAAAACAATCAATCTAAATAGAATAGATCTTGCTCAGTTCATGAGCTCAAGGAGTTTTTCGTTGTGGACATCCTAAGTTTTCTCCTTCCATTAACGGTATAGTAAAATAGTGTACCTTTTTGAAAATTTATTATGGGATCCTATAGAATAGCAAAAGAATATCTTACGCAACATTTGTGTATTTCACATCTTAGAATACTTCAGATGATTAAGAAATTATTGTGTCAACTGTTTTTAGCATAAGTAAATTGAAAAAAATTTTAAAAATTCTTACAACTATCCATGAATTCATTTATTATAGTCTTTTAGATGTAAACACATACACTTCTTCTCTTCAAAGCTTCCTGCCTGGCAGTGAAGTTTGATTTCTCTTGTGGTCAACTTTATGAAATGTGGTTGAGAGCTAACACAGGGAAATTCTTCCTTATCTCTGCAAGGTCATGTTAATTGTATTAAGCATAAAATTAAAAGAAATAGATTTGTCTCATATTCACTTAGCTTTGGTGATTCATAGAGTTCCTTTTTGTAGACACTTAATACTCTCTGAAATAGGTACAAAGGAGTTCTTAATTTATCTGTTCCTCTTCATTCTTGGTATACAGTGGATTTATAACCATTGGGAGGATCTAGTTCTGTTTCATAAAAAGGTGTTTGTTTTTTTTTTTTTAAATTTGAAGTAGTAGAGAAGCATCAGAATTGTTTAGAAAGTCATATACTTTGATTTTACATAAATTTTGATAGGCAGGACAAAGAAGAAAATTGTGATATAGCAAGCCATATGGTTGATGTGGTCTAAGTAAGAGAGATGGGCTAAGTAAGTTTTACAAAGTTCTAAAGTATACAATATGGTTTTAGCAGAAAAATAAGAAAATTCTCTTCAGTGCAGAAAAATAAGAAAAATATACTTCCCTAGCAGAATAATCTAAGTTGCTGAAACTATGCTTGTTAATAAGATTTCTAACTATTATTCACTGTAGGATATTTAAACTTTAGTAGGGATTAATGAGTTCTGTCAAGTCCAAGGATATTCTTCTCTGTATTGATCTAATTGTTCAAGCTTTACATTTGGGTATCTTACACATGATTGCCCCAGTAATAGCATATCAGCATTTGCCACTTTGACAGAATACTATGGTTAACAAAAATGGAACACTAATTTGTTGTCATGGGGGTTTGTCGGTGTCCTCTCATTATATTACTCATGTTTGAAGAGCCATTGAGGCAGTACAATATAGTGGAAAGAATAGGGAATAATTTTGGATCCAGAGATAGCTGGTCTAAATACTAATTTTAGCACTGTGGCCTTCATCAAGCTCCCTGATGTTTACTAGTTGGAATTTCATCATCAGTAAAAATACAGTATTATTTCAGTGTTAACATATAGAGACATTAACTGCCTTTTAATGTAGTAGGTGCTATACTAGGTGTTCATAAATGATTGTTGCTTTTATTGTTTATTGTCATTAGCAACTTTATTAATTACTATTATTGGAAAAATGAGGTAGGATTGCCATAGCCAATTTCAAGAACTCTGCCAATATCTGCGTAATAGACAGTGATTGATGAAATGAGAGTCTATGGCATATAATGAACTCTGAATGTGGGGGGCTTTGTGATACATATGAACTGATGATATATGGATTTTTGCTTCTGGCCTTTTTTTGCTTGTCATATGGGACCTCATTCATTGTCCATTGCTCTGGCATCATTTATGTATTGGTGTTGGCATCGATCAACTTTTAAGGGTAAGGACATGTTTAATGGAGCTGATGATCTTTGACTCAATTAGTAATTGAATGTAGACATTAAGTGACTAAGTGTAAGGCTCAGCTAAGAGTGTTTTTCATGATTAACAATACAAAATTTCTTGGGTCCAAAGGACCTTTCCTAAGCAGAATGACTAATATATTTTTGCAAATCACTGTAAGTAAAAGTAAATTTTCACATAAAAATGAATATGAAAAGAAAATCAGGGGGTGGACCTCCCTGGTGGTACAAGGGGTTAAGCACAGCAATTTGAAGCTAGCCGTAGCCTCTGCAACAAGAATTCGATCCCTGGCTGGCCAGGGAGCTACCCACATGGTGCAGCAGACCTCTCCTGTCTCACCTACTGCTCCCCTCAGCAGTGTATTTCAGTCAGTCTGCCTGTTCTGATCCCCACTCTGTCTCTGGTGAATCTTCTCACCACC
This sequence comes from Talpa occidentalis, assembly GCF_014898055.3. Lineage (NCBI taxonomy): Eukaryota > Metazoa > Chordata > Mammalia > Eulipotyphla > Talpidae > Talpa > Talpa occidentalis. The sequence continues at coordinate 32,784,720 of NW_023605305.1, read as the reverse complement.
TCCCCCCACCTCTGGCCTGTACCCCAGTTCTTATATGCATAAATAAATAAATAAATCTTTTTTAAAAAAAAAGATGATCAGGGGATGTTGGTCACATTTTTAACTTCTATGTTTTCTTAACTTATGTCAGCTAAAACATTGCAATTTAATGGATGGTCCTTGAAGACATGCTGACTGAAATTAACCAGTCTTGAAAGGATACTTTATAATTTAATGTGGTAGTCAGATTCATAGAGATAGAAAAGTAGAATGATGGTTACTAGGGACTAGGGGAAGAAAGGAATGGGGAGTTATTAATGAATAGGTTCAGAATTTTATTTTTGCAAGATGAAAAGAATTCTGTGAATGGTAGCACAGGAATGTGCCACTGACTACACTTTAAGATGGATAAGTGGGAAAATTTCATGTTATATATATTTTACCACAAATAAAAAACTGCAATATAATATAGCAGTAGATAATTAAAATTTTACCCAAAATGGGAAGGGAAATACAGAAATGTACAAGGTCACTTTTGCAAGTATGATTGACTTGTCTGTGAGGTTTTATAGAGAGCACGGAGTGTTTGAGTAGAGGATAAGTGATGTTGAGAGAAAGACAGAGTGTGTGTTTGTGATGAGAAAGAGAAGATACAGTGGTTCTAAGGACTGAAACAGACTGGAAAGTTAGGTACTGTGAAACACTAGCATTCATAAAAATAGGCAAAGCAATGATGAAACATATGCTTCCAAGGCTCACAGATCTAGTCTTTGTTACCATCCAGCATCACTGGAATCAAGAATCAAGGTCCAAAGAGGTAGCTTGGATAATTTCTATCTAGCAACTATAACAGCAGTCTAATCTTATGGGGTGAAATTTTGTACTTTGAACTCTTTAAAACTTTTTTGTTGTGAGTACAAAATCCCCATCTTTTGTTTAAAAAATAATTGTCAGGCTCTTTTTTTATTTTATATAATGTCATAACTTAAATGTTAGATGATTTTTGCTGTTTTATTTTTGTTATATATAAATATAAAAAGCAATGTACTTAGCTTAAGTTTCTGGAAACTTGATCTTTGTATAAACATGCTTACAGAATAAGTATATTCATTTAACATACATTTATTAAATATTTTTTATATAGTAGGCTTTGATCTAATAGAGATTTTTGGCTCCAGAGGTAAGTTATAGTCTTTGCCTAAAAGGAACTTAAACCTGAGAGGGAAATTAGAGGACCTGGACTTGTAGTTAAATTTTGTAAATTAGGGCCTCCCCTGTGGCGCAGGGGTTGAGCGTTGGGTTGCGAGGCTGTGCCAGTTCGATCCCCGGCCACTGGGCGAGGGTCCCACATGGCGTGCAGACCTCTTCTGCCACCTGCTGCTCCCTTCAGCCTTGTACTTCTTCATCAGTCTGCCTGCTCTGCTCCCCGGTCTGGCTCTGGTGAATTCTCTCACCCTCCTGCGCTTCTGACTATACCCAGTGCTTGTATAAATAAATAAGTAAATCTTTAAAAAAAATTTTTTTTTTGTAAATTATAGTTCTAATTAAAATGAATGGAGCCATCAACTAGTGATTTCAAAATATATTCTGCTAAGTGTAGGAGTTCATTAATGTATGCATGAGAACTGGAGTGAGGAATGGATGAGAAGGGTATATTTTCTCTGCTCAGACTCATGTCAGAATACTTCTCCTTTATCTATTTTATATTGAACTTCAGGAAGGTTTTGTTTTAGGAAAGGTTTCTACAGCTTAAAAGAAAAAGGTGAAAATAAGTGACCTAATTTAATCTCTCACTTTCATTGGAAAACTGAGGATTTAGGAGAATAATTGTCTTGTCCAGAAACACAACTTTGCAGAACTGAAAGTAGAATTAAGGTCTGCTGACACTAAATCCAATTTAATTTTTTACTTTATTGCTTTTTTTCAATTCTTATAGAAAATAAATTTCAAAATTGCTTGTAGAGGTCTGTTGTACCTATATAATCATCCTGTGGGATATGTACAAAGTAGCTTTAGTCCCTCTACTTCACTATATCCATAGAACAGTGAATTATTATTCATAAATAATTGTGAAGATTTTATAGTCTTTATCAAGTATGTTAGAGAAAGCTACATAATTTGCTCTTTAGGAAAATCAAATGCCTTATCTGGCACAGATAACCGATTATAGGTAGCAGAGCCCTTTCCTGAAACAAGAGTTCCATTGATTTCCTTTGGGAGCACAATCAGTATATATTATATTATGTATTCCTCCATCTATGATCTTTGATGAAATGACATTGTTTTTCTTATATTTTATTTCCTTACTCTTGGGCTGGATGTGTTTGATAGGCCAAATGGATGACATCAAATAACATCAAAAGTGTTATTTGGAGAGTCTGATGCTATTAAGATACTTTCTTACCATTGGTGTTTCTTACATATTTTATTCATTAATAACTTGGCATGAAATCATACCATCCTGACATGTTCCTTTTGGCAAAATTTTTTATTATGTTTGTTATCAGTATATATTCTAAAATTAAATATGAGACTAGTTTGGATGACTTAAAATAATAATAAAATTAATTTTTTTATGCAGATCTTTGATGGAAAACAGATTCCACAGAGAATGGTTGATGGATGGAATGCTTTTTTCTTTGATAAAACAGAAGAACTGGTAATTTTTCCATGGTCTTATGCTATAGAATACTCAGTGATACCTGTTAGGATTTATATAATTTTCTTTAATAATTTTACTTGGATTTGGGGCTCATATTTTGGATAGGTATAGATATTTCTTCTTTCTACTTGCGTATAGAAAAAACGCTTACCTTCCCTTGGAAAGAACACAGAAACATTAGGAGAACTTTGGTTGGGACTACTTCGCTTCTATACTGAAGAATTTGATTTCAAGGAATATGTAATTAGCATTCGGCAGAAGAAACTGTTGACAACTTTTGAGAAACAATGGACATCCAAATGCATTGCAATTGAAGGTAATCATTTAGCTAATTTTCAGAGTTTCTCTAGAGTTTCATTTGGTCAAGGAAGTTAAGAAGAAAATTGAAACACTAAAATGCGGAAGCTTCTTCCTCTTAAATTCCTATACTTTAATCTATAATTTTAAAAAATGGACTGAATTAGAAAGTTTCAGACTCTATTTATGGCTAGTACATATTATGTTACATATTATGTTACAAATAATATGCCTTAATTTAAAAATAAAATATTTCTTTTCTAGACCCCTTTGACTTGAATCATAACCTTGGTGCTGGAGTTTCTAGAAAAAGTAAGTTTTAATTATAGAAATCCCCTGTTTTTAAAGCTCTGGCACATTAAGGTCTGCATCTTTATTGTTTCTTTATTTCTTCAATAGTGACCAATTTCATCATGAAGGCATTTATCAATGGAAGAAAACTTTTTGGCACCCCCTTTTATCCACTCATTGGTAGAGAAGCTGTAAGTTTATATAATTGAATTCTGAATCTTCTTTTTTGCAGTACTTTGTGGTACAAGAAGCTTAATACTGTTGTCTGATTGGTTTTAAAGATAGGGAGATGGTTACAGCTTCCTGCACTTTTTTGTTATAGCACTTATTATTGTCCACAATGAGATAACTGGATCTTAAATTTTGTCTATTTGTTAAATTATATTTCTTCCACTATATATTTAGCTCCATGAGGACAAAGTCCATGTCTTTCAGGTTCACCATCATACTTCTAAGGTGCTTATCATGGTGTCATGTAGGTTGTACTATCACGGTATATATGATGTACCAAATAAACATTTGTTGAATGAATTAAAGTGGATACTAAAAACTCACTATTCTTAAATTTTGAATTTGAGGTGGTTCCCACTGCCCCGCTTTGCTGTATCATATGGCAGATTTGTTTTCATTATTTTGAGAAACCTCCCTAGGGGCTGAATTATATATTCCCACCAAGTGTTCCTTTTTCTCTCTTACTAACATCATTGTTTCTATTATTTATGATAGCGGCCAGTCTCACCCATGTGAGGAGGTATCTTATTATGGTTACCTTTTGCATTTTCCTGATAATGTGATAAATATTTTTTCATGTGTTGTTGGCTCACTCTCTTTTTTTCTTTTTTCCCTATTCAAATCTTCTGCCCATTTTTTGGTTGAGTTGCTTTCTTTAAAGATTTATTTATTTATGCATACAAGAGCTGGGGTACAGACCAGAGCTGGGGTGGTGAGAGGATTCACCAGAGCCAGAGTGGGGAACTGAAAAGACAGGCTGACTGAAATACACTGCTGAGGGGAGCAGCGGGCCAGTCAGGAGAGGTCTGCTTTGCCATGTGGATTTCTCTCTGGCCAGCCGGGGATCGAACTTGTGCTGCAGAGGCTGCAGATTGCTTCATTGTGCGGTGCTTAACACCTTGCACCACCAGGGAGGCCTTTGAGTTGTTTTCTTAATTGTTAACTTGTATGAGTTCTTTGTATATTTTGGATATTAGCTCCTTGTCAGCTGTATGATATACAGATATTTTCAACCATTCAATAGGATGTCTTTTTTGTTTTAATAGTTTCTTTTACTGTTCAGAAGCTTTTTAGTTTGGTGTTCTTCTCTTGGTTTACTTTTGCTTTTGTTTTTCTTGCTGTTCTAATAAGCACCCAAAGACATCTCTAAAGACAGTGTCACAGAGTGTTTTATCTGTGGTTTCTTTTATGTATTTTATGGTTTCAGGTCTTAAATCCAAGTCTTTAATACATTTTGCGTTAATTTTTATTTATAAAATAGTAGTCTAGTCTCATTGTTTTGCATGTGGTTGTTCACTTTTTATTGAAAAACAGAAGGAGGCTATCCTTCATTATTGTAAAATTAATTTCCATCATATGAGTGTGGGTTTATTTCTGGGCTCCTCATTCTATTTATTTATTCCATTGGTCTGTGTGTCTGTTTTTATTCCAGTATCATATTGTATTGAATATTATAGCTTTGTGGTATTATTTTAAATATGAGTATGTGATACCTCTATTCTTATCAAGATTGCTTTGGCTTTTTGGGCCTTGTATGATTCCATATAAATTTCAGTAATGTTTGCTCTATTTCTTTGAAGAATGCCATTGAAACTTTAATAGGGATTGCCCTGAACCCTACATTGCTTTGCGCAAGATGGTCATTTAAACAGTGTTAATTCTTCTAATCCCTGAGCTGGGAATATCTCCATTTGTGTGTCTATGATTTCTTGTAACTGTGTATTACAGTTTTCATTGTATAGGTCTTCTTAGCTTTTTTGTTACTTTAATTCCTAGGTATTTAATTCTTTTTGATGCATAGATAAATGGAATTTTTTTTCCCTTAAAGTTTGTTTTTTGTGTATAGTAATGCAACAGATTTTGTATATTGATTTTATAGCCTGACACTTTGCAGTAGTGAATTGTTTCTAATAGTTTTTCAGTAGATCTTTGTGTTTTCTATGTGTATTATCATGTCATCTGAAAACAGTAATTTTATTCTTTCCCAATTTGGACTCTTTTTATAGCTTTCTTTTGTGTAATTGCTCTGGCTAAGACTTCCAGTACTGTTTGGATTTGTAGTCTGAAGTGTCGACAACCTTGTCCTATACCTGATGATAGAGGAAAAGCTTTTAAGTTTTTCACTATTGAATATGATATTATAGTTCTGTCATATAGTTCTAGACCTTTACTATGTTGAGGTGAATTCCTTCTGTTCATAATTTTTGAGTTTTTTAAATCATAAATGGATGTTAAATTGTCACAGATGCTTTTTCTTCATCTCTTGATAATTTCATATGATTTTTATCTCTGTTAATATGGTGAATTCTGTTGATTTATTTGCAGACATTGAACTACTTCACATCTCTGGAATAAATCCCACTTGGTCATGATGAATAAATCCCACTTGGTCATCCGTTTAGTGTACTGTTAAATTTGCTTTGTAAGATTTTGTTGATGATCTTTGTATGTATGTTCTTCAGGGATATTGGTCTGTAGGTTTTTGTGATATCCTTGCCTGCTTTTGGCATCATAATAATTAATGTTGGCCTTATAAAATGTGTCTGGAAGCCTACCCTCTTTTTTTTTTTTTTTGGAAGAGTTTGAGGATCGGGCCTCCCCGGTGGCGCAGCGGTTGAGCGCTGGGTTGCCAAGCTGCCCGCAGCCTCTGCAGCGCCGGTTCGATCCCCGGCTGCTCCCCGGCCACCGGAGGAGGGTCCCACATGGCGCACAGACCTCTCCTGCCGCCCGCTGCTCCCCTCAGCAGTGTACTTCGGTCCTTCTGCCTGCTCTGCTCCTCGCTCTGGCTCTGGTGAATTCTCTCACCCTCCCGCGCGCTTCTGACTATACCCAGTGCAAGTATAAACAAAACAAACAAATAATAAACAAACAAATAAATAAAACATGCCTCTATTAAAATAAAAAAAAAATTAAAAAAAAAAAAGAGTTTGAGGATCGGTATTTCATCTTAAAAGGTTTAGTAGAACTCACTAGTGAGACCATCTGACCCTGGGTTTTTGTTTTTTGATTACACTGTTTCAGTTTCCTTGCTTGTAAGTGATCTGGTCAGGCTTTTTATTGAATCTTCCTGATTCAATCTTGGAAGGTTTTATGCTTCTGAAAATTTGTCCATGTCTTCTAAGTTATCCAAACTTTTTGGCATGAAGATGTCCATAGTAGTCTCTCATGATCCCTCTGGATTTCTGAGATGTCTGTTTATAACTTCTTTTTAATTTCTGATTATATTTTTAAGAGTTTTCTCCTTTTTTGTTAGTGAGCTTACCTAAGGATTTGTCAATTTTATTTGTATTTTCAGAGAACTTTTTGTTACATGCATCTTTTGACTTCTTATTTACTTCTGCTTTGTTTTTTATCTCCTTCCTTCTATTGTGTTTTGGTTTCTTTTTTTTCCTAGTTGCTTAAGTAGTGAGGTTAGATTATTTCAAATCTTTCTTGTTTCTTGATGTAGGCCTTTCTTGCTATGTACTTTGCTCTTAGTAGCTTTTGCTGCATCCCATAAGCACTGGTAGTTTGTGTCTTCATTTTCATTTGGCTCCAGGTTTTTTTCAGTTTTGCTTTAGATTTGCTTGTGAACCCATTTGTCATTCAGTAGCATGTTTAGTCTCCACATACTTCTTTCTGTGGTTGATTTCTAGTTTGATACCATTGTGTTCAGATAAGATACTTGGTATGATTTCAGTCTTCATGATTTTATTGACATAGGTTTTGTGACTCATTGTGGGCTATCCTGGAGAATGTTTCACATGCTACTTGAGAAGAATGTATAGTCATCTTTTTGGGGGTGCAGTGCTCTATAAATGAGTATAAGCCCATCTGGTCTAATTCTTCATTTCAGAGTTATTTTTCTGTCTAGTTAATCTGTCCATTGATGTTTAGTGGGGTATTTAAATCCCGTACATTTTTGTGTTGCTGTCACTATTTTTAGGTTTGTTCATAATTCCTTCATGTATTTTGATGGTCCTTCATTTGGTACATATATGTTGATGAGTGTATGTCCATTTGATTTATTGATCCTTTAATCTTTATAGAATGTCTACCCTGTATGTTGTTGGGAGGTGTAGCGTTTTTTTACTCTTACTGCTTTCTCTGTTCTTTCTTTGTCTTGAACTCTTGATATTTTCACTATTGTGTGTCTTATTATAGATTTCATTTTATTTAGGTAATCAGGTATTCTTTTAGCTTTATGGACTTTGTATAGTTAGTTCCTTCCCCAGGTTTGGGAAATTTTCCTCTCTTATTTCTTTGAATAAGCTCTCTGTTCTCCTTTCTTCTTTTTCAGGATTTCTTTTGTGACTTCTTCTCTTTTGGGATTCTAGTTACCCCTCTGTTGTATTTCCTTACAGTATCAGATAATGCTTAAAGTGCTTCTTGATTTTTTCCTTTTTTTTTTTTTTTTTAAGATTTATTTATTTATTTATATAAGCACTGGGTACAGTCAGAAGCACAGGAGGGTGAGAGGATTCACCAGAGTCAGAGTGGAGAGCAGAGCAGGCAGACTGACGAAACACACTACTGAGGGGAGCAGCGGGCGGCAGGAGAGGTCTGCATGCCATGTGGGACCCTCACCCCGTGGCCGGGGATCGGTGGCCAGGGATCAAACCGGCGGCCAGGGATCAAACAGGCGCTGCAGAGGCTGACGGGCAGCTTCGCAACCCAGCGCTCAACCGCTGCGCCTCCGGGGGGGGGGGGGCCTGATTTTTTCCTTTTTTGCATCTTATTTCTCTCTTTTCTTCTTTGTGCCTTATTTTCTTTGAAGTCCATTGACTTGATTTTCCACTTGGTCTATTTTGCTTCCATAGCTTTCTCTAGATTTCATTTATTGAGCTTTTTCCTGTCCTGAGTCTGTTGTTTCCTTATTTAAAGCTTCAGTTACAACCTTTTTTTTCTATTTCTGAGCTCATCTATTTGAATTTGTATCTCTTGATTAGATTATCCGATTTGATTTTCTTGTGTCACTTTCACTTGACTTTGCTATTTTCTCCTAGTTTTATGATTTTCTTTATTATAGCAATTTTGAACTCAGAATTTCCAAATACTCATCAGTACTTGTTGCTGTCTTTGAAATAAATTATAGCTACCCTAGTAGGAGTGTGTCTTACACTTTCATGTCTCACTTTAGATAGATATGAAGAGCATTAAGTGGACATGTTTTCTTGCCACCCAGAGATACGGGTAACTGTTACGACAAATGAATCTTAGTATTAGTATAAAACTGAGCTAACGCTTATGAAGGATAAATAAGGTGCCTAGGACAAAACAAAAATTAATCTAGTTCTTTTAAGACTTAGGAAAATGATTTGTTTCTTGTTTCCTACCTTCTCTTTAGGTATATTATACTTTATATAGTACTTTATGTTCTTGAAATATTGTATACAAATCCAATAATATTTTAAATAGAGGATTGCTTATTTACATAGAGCTTTTGTGTAATGAGAATAATTCCTTTCCAAAAGTTGTCATTCTCTGGCATAGCAGAAAGCATGAGCTTGTAGCTAGACAGATTTGCCTCTAAATCTTTTATCTGGTACTTACCATCTATTTTTACTATGGGCAAATGACTTGAAATCTCTGGGCCTTGATTTTCACATATATAAAATGAGGGTGAAAATAGTGTCTATTTTCTTTAAGTATTATATAAAAATATACAGATGAATGAGAATTGATAATGGGTGAACACCGGTTAGTTCCATTAGCAACAGTAATTATGGATGATTATTATTTATTTTTACATCATGGTTTTATTTAGAGTGAGATATTTGATATTTCATTTTTGTAAAGCATTTTTTTGTATTTGATTTCAAAAGTTTATGGTGATTTTTTTCCTAGTAAAATTATGTTTTCTTTCTAGGAGTACTTCTTTGATTCGAGAGTATTAACAGATGGAGAACTGGCTCCCAATGATAGATGTTGCCGTGTATGTGGAAAAATAGGCCACTATATGAAAGACTGCCCAAAAAGGAGAAGGTTGGCAATTGATTATGTATTAATATTACAGAGAAAATGTGACACCAATTGTAGCTAAAATTGTGTCCAGTAATGGTTAAGTCAGAGAAGTATAGAATTTTAAATTAGAACCTAGGTAAATGTGTATTTAAGTGGAATTTTATAGTGTAGTGAGATTTGTTTGTGGTACAGTAGTATCTCGTAACAGGCATTTATTCATTTGGTTTTGGGTGTTTGTTTTTTTAATTAAAAAAGCATTTATGCACACCTACTATGTGCTGGGAACTGCTAGAAACCATGAAAAAACATGATCTTGCTAAAGAATTCACAGTAATTTATACCAGTAATTAAAATATAATTAACTGAATATTCTTGGTATATGCTGTGGAGTACACCTTTATAATATATACCTTGAGGGATATACATATTATACACCCCCTGAAAAAATATGTATGAAATATACTTTGATGTGTCTATATATTATGTTTAAGAGACTATGAAAATACCTTCTTTAATTATCTGGTCTTGCCTAATGTAAAGAATTTAGAATTTTTTAGCTGGAACAAACTTTTAATTTTTCAACACTGTTATTAAAATCAAGCAAGACATTTACCTTCTCCAGGTCTCAGTTTCTTCCTCTGTATAAGTGGGGATAAGTGCCAATCTCTAATGATTTCTTAACCATTAAAATTATTTAAATTTTTTTTAAAAAATTTGGTACTGTATCATGAAACTACTGGAATACCCAGTTTCTGCTGTATAAGTAGGTGTGCTATAAATGTGAGTTCCCTTTCCTTCAAAAAGATGCATGAAAGAATTGGCATGTTAGTTCCTATGTTATTGTGACACCCTTGTATAGTTTAGTTTGTTCTGTGACTCATTCAGTTTACAAGTCCCTAGCCCCACATTATTGGTATCAGCAGTTTACTGTTTAGACTAAAGAAGAAAGACAGTGAGGAAGAGAAGGAAGGAAATGAAGAGGAAAAGGACTCCCGAGACCACCTTGACTCACGAGACATCCACGACACTCGAGACTTTAGAGACCCCAGAGACCTCAGATGTTTTATATGTGGAGATGCAGGACATGTACGAAGGGAATGTCCAGAAGTCAAGCTCGCCCGTCAGAGGAATAGCAGTGTAGCAGGTAAATAGAAAAAGCCAAAAATAGTTTCTGTTGGAATTAAAATCATTTACTATCTGTTGATGTCATGATAATGACCCCGATTCCTGTCCATTCTTAACCGTACTGTATGATCTTGGACCTTACAGTTTCATAAAGAGATCAATTTAGACAAGGCAGGCTCTTCCTTGGAATGTTACTTGAACCTATGTTCACTATCAAGGCCTGAACAGGCTGTTGTGTTAAGGCACTAAATAGTCTTTGAATTTGAGTCACACTATTTCTCTTTCACAAGTGATTGTTCAACAAATTTTTGTTTTAATAAAAAATGGAGAGGAGAGCCTCCCTGTTGGTGCAGGGGTTGAAGACAGCACTATCAAGCTGTCAACAGCCACTGTAGCACCAGTTCGATCCCTGGCCTGCCAGGGAGCAATCCACATGGTGCAATAGACCTCTCCTGCCTCCCCCTCTGCTCCCCTCAGCAGTGTATTTCAGTAGATCTACCTGTTCTGCTCTCCAGTCTCTGGTGAATCCTCTCACCCCCTGCACCTCTGGCTTATACCCCAGTTCTTGTACGCATAAATAAATAAATCTTTGGAAAAAAATGGAGAGGAAAAAATGTTAACTTTTCTCTCCCCAAACATTTTTGAGAGTTTTTTCCCAAGGAATATATAGAAAAAAATATAGCTCTTCCTACTGTGTTATAAGAGAGACTTGTTTCTGTTATATTTCATAAACAATTTCAAGAATAGCCCAGATCCTTATTAAAAGAATAAATAGAATATTTTAGAATTGATGAGGTCCAGTAGGATATTTTAGAATTGATATTATTGTATTGATATTCTATATTATTTCCAGTTATTCAGATTCTTGTTGCAGATGGTATTTTCTTATATAAATATATTGTCTTCTTTAGAAAAGCAGTATAACATTTGGTTTTGTTCCTAATACCATTGTATTTTTTATTAATGATCTGCATGATTGAAAAATAGCTTAAAAATTCTTATAAATTCTTCACTAATATAATCATAATTTTAAAGTTTTAAGTTTATAAAATCTCTGAGATTTGAGACTCTTTTTCAGAAGAAGGGAGTTTATTGATTATTATTTCTGTGGTATTTTTTTATCTTGATTTTCTTTCTGATGTTTTCTCTTAGCAGCCCAGCTTGTCCGCAACCTTGTAAATGCCCAACAGGTAGCTGGTTCAGCCCAGCAACAGGGTGATCAGACCATAAGGACTAGACAGTCCTCAGAATGTGTAAGTTTTCAAACTGTAAAAGGGTTAGTCTTGGTAGGAAGATGTACCTACTATCTTTGGTGGTAATAGGATTCATCTTTCAAACTGGCTAATACAGTCTTCCAGATTATGCAGTGTTGTGTACAGCTGTCATTGCTAGGTACATGAGGTGGAACAAAAATTACTTTTTAAGCAATGTAGATACAGGTTTATATGTTTGGGTAAGCTACTTAACTTCAGTGAGTCTACTACTTGTGAAAAAGATAATTACCTTTGAGGTAATGACTTTGAGGTTTCAGACTTTGGTAGTAGAAAAATATTAACTACCATCAGTAAAAATAGATGCAAATTGAGATGTATTAGTTCTTTATTACTGTTAAAACAATAAGTTGTGGCATTTTATATACTTGAAACTTCTGTGTGTCTTCTCATAGCTGATAAGGATATCTAGTGAAATATACACTGTAATAGACAGACTATTGAATTAAAATTCAGATTCTTAACCTTTGTCTAAATCTGTATTTTCTTTGCCCTGCTTAAATTATTTCCATTTTAATTGAATGCTACTCTAAACCTAACACTGCACTTTGTTACTTCAAACTTACCAAATTTAGTATTTTGAGTGGTCATATGAAATAGATTGTAGTATGGTCAAATTTTACAAATTGGGAAGCTGAGAATAAGAATTACGTGAAAATCAAACCCAGGTCTATAAAGCTTTAAAGTTGTTAACTTTTAACACTAAAACTGATGAGACAATGTGTTTTAGAAAAAGTTCTTAAAGCATTTGAAGAGCAGTTGTAAGGAGAATCTTCGAGAAAGCATTTAGGAAACATTTAACCAACCCCCAAACATTTGAATATCTACTGTTGGCTTGACATTTTCATTAATGTCATATAAAATTAATAGTATCAGCTAACACTTATTGAGTACTGTGTGCTTTTTATACGTGCATTTTTGTTTCTTATTAAATTTTTTTAAACTATTGAAGTATAGAAAATAATATGCATCAGTGTATCACCATACTTTAATAGTTTTTGACATCTCTTATTTTTGGTTTATTTGAACAGTACCCACAGTTGACAGCCCCCATCAGTTCCTCTTGGATGCCATTCCCATTTTAAAATCTTTCTACCATTTCTTCCTTGTTACTAAAATGTATCTATTTTCCTGAACTGGTGTTTATTTTTCCAAGTTATTATTTAGTTAATCATCACACAAACCTAATGAAGTTATATTCTGTTATTTTACTTCATAGGTGAAGAAACTGAGAGTTAAGTTTTCTTGCGAGATCAACAGACACTTGGAACCAGAACTTGAACCCTCAGGTTCTGTCTCCAAAACCTCTGTAGTCCCTACCTTTTGTCTTTTGTCTCTAGTATTCATTTTAGTCCTGAGTTTTGCTTGAGAGTCTTTTAGCCATCACTTTCTGGTATCTCACAATACACTTCAAATTCAACAATGTTGACTCTAGCTTATTTTTTTCTCCCACATGTTCTCTTATCTCATTGAATGACCACACTGTTGTTCTAGTTTCTGAAATTATTTCCTTTGCTTAAGTCCCAAATCTGAGCACAAATCCTACTGATTATACCTTTAAAAAACAGCTCATAGCTCTTTGCTTCCCTCTATTTATATATTGTATTTCCTTAGTCTGAACTATTATCTCAGGACTACTGTATAACAGCAATCTTCTAGTCAGTCTTACCAGTATTTTATAAAATATCCTTTATTTCAGTCCTATTAAGCTAGAAACTTACATATTTTTCTATTTGATTTTTCTAAATTTAGCAGCATGCATTTTAGAATGCATTTAAAATACATTCTGCATTTTAGAATTCAACAGGTGATGATGTATCTCACCTGTTTAAAACCCTTCCTCTGCCCTCAGGATAAAGTCTAAACTACAGTGCTTATAGGACCTATCATATTTTGTCCCTGCTTAGTTCTCCAGTCTCAGATTATACTCCAGAAATGTTTTAAGCTTTTTACAGATTCCAGTTACTTTAAAAAGATAACATGTTTTCATGTATATAGCCCTTCAGTAATGTTTTTCTCTCTGCCTGAAACATTCTTCCCTTCCCCTAATCCATATATGCTTTTTTCCTATATGGTTTTTATTTGCCCTTAAGTTTCAGCGTAAGGTCACTTTCTCCAGAAATTTTTCCTTGATCACCACTTTCTTTCATTTTACTTTCCTTCTCTTAAAGTGCACTTAGGTATTTCTGCTTTGCGCTTTCATTAAACATTATATACATTCTTTATTATAGTAGCTATACCTTATTGTGATTGTGCAATTTGACCAGCTCCTCCTCCTTTCCCTCATAAATTTTAAGTTTCATGAGCGCATATATGTAGTGTTAGTATTGTGTTTGTAGTGCCTAAAACAATGCACAGCTCATAATTAATACTCAGTAAATAGTTGCTGAGGGACTGAATGAAAGTGACTGAGATACTTAGAGGTAAGTTTCTATTAAACAATTGGTTCTTTGTGATGGGATTGATGTTTGGATGCTCTTTGGACAGTAAGAAAGTTTATAAGGTAATACCTATGTGAGAGACAGTTTGAGCTCCTTGGGGAATTTTTCCAAAGGAAAATTCTACCTTCATGTAAAATGAGGTGGTCTTATTTGTTGTGTGCATTATAGAGGTGCTTTTATAGTGTTCTAATGAAATAACTCCATAAATTTGTATTTTGACAATCTACTTAAAATTACGATGTCTGTAAATTAACTTTAAAATGTATTTTTTTTTCTCTGCAGTCTGATTCACCATCTTACTCTCCTCAGCCCCAGCCATTTCCACAGAACTCTTCCCCATCTGCTGCCATTCCCCAGCCTCCATCCCAGCCAGGATCCCAGCCCAAACTTGGCCCACCTCAGCAGGGAGCCCAGCCCCCACATCAGGTCCAGATGCCTATGTATAACTTTCCCCAGTCACCACCAGCTCAGTATTCTCCCATGCACAATATGGGATTGTTGCCAGTGCACCCCCTCCAGATTCCTGCTCCATCCTGGCCTATCCATGGCCCAGTGATTCATTCTGCACCAGGCAGTGCCCCCAGCAATATTGGCCTGAATGATCCCAGCATCATCTTTGCTCAGCCTGCTGCCAGACCTGTGGCGATTCCTAGCTCCTCTCATGATGGACACTGGCCTCGTACCGTGGCTCCAAATTCCCTGGTGAACAATGGTACAGTGGGGAATTCGGGTAACCCTTCCTTTTCTTCTTCTTTGTCTGTAGAAACGTTGGATGATTGGTATTATTAGTTGAACCTGGGGAACTGATTATGAGGAATAGCATGGCAAGCAATATTTTGGGAGGGAGCAGTAAAAGATTAGGTAGAGGTGAAGAGTTTGGACTATGGATTCAGATAGCTGACTTTGCCATCTATTGTGTGGCATTGGGCAGTTGCTTAATCACTATTGATATCTCTAAAATAGGTATAGTAATAGCATTTAACTCAAGGGATGCTGTGAATGTTGAATTAGGTGTTATGTATAAGTATTAGTTAATTGATTATTCTTACTTTTAAATCTTCAATGGAATCCTGCTTGGTGTAGTAAACATTAGCTCTCATTTTACAGCTGAGGAAATAGAGGAGTTTTAAGTCATCTTTAATCATGGTAGATCCAAGATTTATTTATTTTATTTTTAATTATGTATGTATGTATGTATTTTTAAGATTTATTTATGCATACAAAAGCTGGGGTACAGGCTAGAGGCGCCAGGGGTGGGGGTGGGGGGGGGGTGAAAGGATTCGCCAGAGAGAGAGAGTCAGGAACAGAAGAGGCAAGACCGAATGAATCACATTGCTGAGGGGAGCAGCGGGTGAGTCAGGTAAGCTCTGCTGCACCATGTGGGTAGCTCCCTGGCTGAGGATCAGTCTTGTGCTGCAGAGACTGCAGATTGCTTCATAATGCTGTGCTTAACCCCTTGTGCCACTAGGGAAATCCAGTAGATCCAAGATTTAATCTAATTTCATTCTTCAGAATCTCTGTTCTTTGTCCTACTATAGAATTTTCCACATTCAGGTTTCACTGATTTTATCTTTGTAGCATTGTTTTACCCTCTGTCTCCATATTTCCTATTAACTGGTAGTTAGATCCATGGGCTGGATTAGATTCAGGTTCATTTTCTTGGTAAGAAAACTTCTTGGTTGGTACTACATGTTTTTTATTCCTTACTTTGGAAGGAACTCCTGTTAAATGCTTCCTCTTTCAGTGATTTAGGTGATAACAGCCTGTTCGGCACACTAAGAAGTTCATCATTAATTTTTACATAATAGCTGCCATTGAAAATTATCGCTGATATCCATTATTTCTTTAGGGATTTAAAATAATGATTTTCTGTTACTATTTGTGACTCTTCTGTAATGAACTTTTCCTTATTTATACCTTGTTTACCCTGAAATGTAGTTCATGTGGGAAATGTATACTAAAAATTTGCATCTTTCCCTCTGCCAGTTCGCAAAGAATTTGTGGTAATTTTAAGCGAAAGTGTGGTATTCCTTAGAGGATGGATCGAGGAGGTGTCTCTGACCTCTTTTGGAATAATAATGATTTTAATGAGCACAAATGCCAGAATGTGGGAACTCACTTAGATTTCCAAGCTCATAGGTATGTGGCATACATGGCCATTCTAATGTGACCTCTGCTTCTCTCATTAAAAAAATAATTATTGGATGTACACCATGATATGAACCTTGATTGTCACTGAGATACATAACCATAAAGACAGCAGATCCATTGTTTTGCCCTTTGATACATTGGCTAGATTTATATAATTTCAAGTTCTCCCCACCACTAGTTGGTCTCAGTTTCAGCCTTAATGAACTAATTAATACTCAACAAACACATCATACTGTTTGTTATTACCCCTGATTGTTTACCCACCTCTGCCGCTGTCTTACATCCTGCTTTGCTCCAAAGCCGCCTACTTAAGTTTAGAGCACATTTTTCAGAAAATGTTTATTAACTCTTGCTAATTCTGACCTTCAGTTGTATTAGGTATTGTTTCTCTCCTTCATGTTTCCTTAATATAATAACACTGTCTTTCTATGTTGAAATTGCCTGTTTTCTGCATAACCCATTAGACTCAACTTCTAAAGCTATGAATTATTGTGTCTATCATTGTCTCCCTAGTGAGCGTCAAGTACAGTGTATGACATGGCATATGGTAGATACATTATTCTTGTAATACATCATCATACACTAAATTGTTAATAAATACTTTTACATGAGCATATAACTCCTACTTAATATTCTAGCTAAAATAACTATTATGTTAAAAAATGGAGAGACTAGGGGCCTCCCTGGTGGCGCAAGAGGTTAAGCACCGCACTATGAAGCAATCTGCAGCCTTTGCAGCACAAGTTCTATCCCCGGCCAGCCATGAAGCAACCCACATGGCGCAGCAGACCTCTCCTGGCTTGCCCACTGCTCCCCCTCAGCAGTGTATTTCAGTCAATCCGTCTGTTCTGTTCCCCACTCTGTCTCTGGTGAATCCTCTCACCCCCTGCACCTCTGACCTGTACCCCAGCTCTTGTATGCATAAATAAATAAATCTTTTTAAAAAAATGGACAGACTGGATAGGAATATATTAAAATACTAGTGGTTTAACAGGAGATTTTGCAAGTTTTTTTCTTTTTGAAATTATCGTTAATGAATACTGTTGGTATTATGAAACTATTTGGTTGTGAAAATGACAAAGGGAAACTGGAATGTATCCTCCAAGTACCCTTTTAGGCTAAAACATCATTTCTTAATTGATCCAAGACTCAGTCTGTATACCCATTCTCGTTTTGTAAACTTTGCGCCCTGCAACCTTAATTTTAATTCTTAGCTGTTACTTAGCTTTATGAACTTGGAATAACCAGCAGCAATGTTTTCCTGGTCACCTCCTTAAACCCTAAGATTGTGAGAATGTGACTAGTTGTGAGTTTTAGCTTCCTTGTTCCCTGTACCGCTATCTCGCGTTTCCTAATTTGTGTTCTTCAAGAAAGTTTAGTTTAGGACATTGTCTGAGATCATTTCCTGCCTCACTGTAACCCTGAATGAGAAAGCCACCAAAAATGATCCAGAAGATTCAGAGATTTCTCTGCTTTGTAAGATGTATTTAAAGACACATCTTACTTAAAGGAAGTAGATTGGCAGGGGTGGTTTCCCATAGAAAGTATAGGTCTCTTTTTTCTTTCTTTCTTTCTTTCTTTTTTTTTTTTTAGTCCCTACTTAATATGCTAGAACTGGTGCATGCCACATTATTTTTATCTAATTTAATCTTCACAACAATCTGAAATACATAATTTTTAGAACTAGAATTTAAATGTAAAGATGTTTAGCTCTTTGCAAAGTCTTAGCTCTTAACCATTATACTATAATGCCTCCAGCTGCCTATAGGATTTCCTTCCAGAACAAAATATAATTATTCTAAAATAGTGGGCATTTTCTTTCGGGTAAGATAAAACTTCATTAATGATGTCTTGAGGTTCTTTGAAATAAAATCTTGCCTACTACTCACCCATCCTTTTCTGTTACATTTCCTTGCTTTACCTCTGTCTGTATATGCTGATTATTTTGCAGCTTCCCAAACTTGCTGTGCTGCTTCTTGGATTTTGTACATGCTATTCTTTGTGTCTGAAATGCTCTCCTTGCCATATTTTGCCTGACTGACTTATTCCTTGTTCTTTAAAACTTAGTCATCTTAAGAAAAACCTCTGTCCTGGAACAACTGGGTTAACCTTACTTTAGACTAACTTGCACTTATCTGTTGTAACATTTATCATGTATTATTATATATGTTTTCTTGTATGTCACCTTTCTGAAAATTTGAGCACAATTACCATGTTTAAGCCTAAAATAGTTTTTTTTTCCCTATAATCTCTACATAAGGCATAGTTTTTAGCCACATCATTAGGTATTCAGTGCATCTTTGTGGAATAAGGGAATATTTGAATGGACAACTAATGTTTTTAAATATGTCTTTCTTTTTGCAGAGCCAGGTTTTCCAGGGCTAAATCCTCAAATTCCTTGGGACCATGCCCGTCCTCATTTTCCTCTTGTCCCAGCTTCGTGGCCTTATAATTTGCATCAAAACTTCATGCATCAGGGAAATGCCAGATTTCAGCCCAACAAACCTTTCTATACTCAAGGTACCATTGTTTACAAGTTTGTTAAGATGCTGTGTGGGTTTTGTTCTGGGATGAAAAGCCTTTGTGAAGACCAGGATCTAGCAGTGAAAATTCATGCATACATTTAACATTTATTGAGAACACATAGTGTGTCAGACTATGCTATGTACTTGTTGCTCAAGTAAGAAGTAAAATCCTCATATTTAGTGCCTGTTTTATTGAGAGAGCCAGCATATAAGAGAGAAGATTAGGAGCTTAGAGGAATTGATTAGTCTTGTCCTAGCCGAGAAAGTAGGATATGAACATGAGATGAGCTCAATCAAGATTTTCACATTTGAACTAGGTTTTGAAAGAGGACAGGAATTTTTTTCCCCAGATATTAGATAGGAGTGTTCTTAGCTGAGGAATAATATATGCAAAGTCACTGAATTTTACTTGGCATAAGAGGAAAGAAGAGAAAATAATAAGACCAGAGGATGAGCTATATGGGAAACTTAGAAGATGAGGCTAGAAAAGGTATGATGAAGCAGTTTGGACTTGGTTTAGTAAACTGTGGGGATCTGGTAAAAGATTTTGAGTTGAGTAGTGACACAATCAAATTTGTTTCATGAAACTAAGAGTTGAAAGATACTAGCATTCATTATATTCTGTTGGTGCTTATGTACCAGTAATGACTTTGATCTAAATAAAGAATATTACAAATAGAATGTCAAGGAACTTGTAGCATTATATCTAGCCTACTTAACTCAAAGGTATGTCAATTCTAATAGGGGATATCTGAGTCTGAGCTTCAATTCTTAAGTTAACCTAGGAGTTAAAAAAATTAGTCAGCATTATAGTTAAACTAGTTCAAGAAGTTAAAGGCATGCAGGACATTTTGACTCAATGAAGTAACTTTTAAGGGGAAGCTACTGGTATGAGTATCAGGCTTGATATATTTAAGCCTTCCTAAACTAAACTGCTGAGGCATCTTGTCTTATTAATGGCAAAACCTTGACTATGCATGTTTATTCTTCTGAGGAAGGTTACTGTCGGTCATACAAGCCCTTTTAGAAGGGAGGAAGAGTCTCAGGTTCTTCCTGGTGGGTTTGTTATTCTTGATTTCCCCCCCACCACCACCTCTTTTTCCTGTTTCCTTTTACATACTCAGTTTCCTTCCCTCTCCTCTTCTCTCCTAAAAGTTTTGACATGCTCCATCATTTCTATATATTTAGGGGGGATGGGGAGGGGGGAAGAACTAGCTACAAGTTAATTCTAAGAGGTTTTCAGATAAATAGGCACAAGCCTTTCAGTTTCCTGTCTGTGTTGTGTCCAACAGACAGATGTGCCGCCCGTCGGTGTAGAGAGCGTTGTCCCCACCCACCAAGAGGAAACGTGTCGGAGTAATGCGAGTCCATTTTCTTTCAGCTGGTCTACCGATGCACAGCAACCAGCCAATCCTGCTGTCTCAAGGGTATCCGTACCTCAATGTCAGTTACATTCAACAGAAAAAGTGACATTTAATGGAAAGCAAAACAAATCAGGTCCTGATTTAAAATTTTAACACGTTTAGATAGCTTATTTAAATTCTAAGACTGTTTTTAAAGGCTGTATTATTTGTATATAAATATGAACTATAGTTTTTACTAGTATCACCAAATTGAGTGATACAAATTTCATCTATTTTATTACCCTATTTTTAAGGGAATTTTATGTTTTGTTTATTAATCTTGATGAATTGTATAAAGAGAGAATTTAAAATATTACATTCTTTATTTTCTATTAGCTGTATTCATACTTTGGTTGCTTCAGACTTTATATATATTGTTCTTAAGAATTAGGAAAGACTTTCATGTGTTTTAAATTTGTCACTTCTATTCTTTACAGAACCTTGTAGTGCCAAAAAGTTTTTAAAAGGTTAAAAAAATAAAACTACAACATGAAGATCCAGAACTTTTTTCTTTTACATACTTGTATATTGAAGATATTCAAACTTGAACATTAAGTTGCTTTTGTCTGTATTTGAAGTAATTCTATTTTAAGTTAATAAATCTTTTTGACAAGAGTCAAATTTGAATTTCTGGTGTTTACAGATGATGAAAATATAACAGTTCAGTGATTTGTTTTACTCTCAGTGAATGGAGCACTCTAAATCACTTAGTTTTAGAAATCCAAGGATCTTTCCATTTCCTTTATTTTCTTGGATCTTCACAATATTCATATGAAGTTGATAGAAGCAGATGTTATCTCTTACTGAGAAAACTGAGGTGCAAAACAGTGAATTCCAAAGATTGAAAATGTGTTTAACGTAGGAAATAGAATTGAAAACAGACACTTTTGAAGGAGAATTCTAAATAACTGAGATTGATACTGGCAAGTAGAGGGAAGATAATTCTTATTTACAAGGAATTAGTATGTGCCAGACTGTGCAGTCTGAGTTCTGTAATATGGCCTAAAAACACACTGGCCAATTTGATATTTACCAGTAAAACTTGCAGTTTAGTATTGTAGCTGGATTTCAAACTTGTGTTGTTGGTGGTATAATTTTTAGTTGGTTTTGTTTTGGTACTATAAACTCAGGTAAGGTCATTTTCTCTAAATTCCTCAGAGATTTGACAGGAATTGTAGGCTAAATGATGGTATAGATTTGTGCAAATGTGCAAAATAAGTATACAAATGTATTTTAAGGACAGTGTTATCTTTGTTTTACTTTTTCACACGTTATTTAAATAGGAAACTACATTGGTTCTTCCCTTATTTTCCAACATGGAAGATGCCAGAAATCTGCAGGAGGTTGAGGGCTTTCTTGCCATGTTTACTGTCCTGAAAAGGTATTTATTAAGATCAGGTGTACATACTGTTTTTCATGTCAAAGCTTGACTATCCCTCAGAAACCTAAGTAGTAGAGTTAGCTCATTTGTTAATGTTGGATTCTTGGTCCAACATATGCTTTTATGTTAATATAACTTGGAACATTCAAATTGTCTTTGTTTTTTTCTTTCAAGCTTTTCATTTAAAGTTAGTTTTATTATTTCATCTTCCAAATCTTGGATAACTGATCAGATGACATGTACAAGTTTTCATTTTATTTTACTTTTGTATATATTTGAAGTTTTCATTAAAAGGAAAATAATCTGTAACAAGAGACTGCCTTGAGGCAGCCTTCCTTCCTAATGGAAGGTAATATACCACCGGGTAAAAGGTATTTATAACAATAAACCCCAGTAACCTAAGTTTTACTTGTATGATGGTATTATGATAATTTTCAACATCTCACTTACTCCTTCTTCAGCAGTTGCCAGTGTTCAGTAACTGGCAAAATTGTTCTATGTTGAAAAACACTCTTATTTAGCAATTTATACAGTAGTAGGTCAATTTTATAATTTTCAGATATAAAAACTTAAGTTTTAATTATGAATTAAAATCCACTGTAGAAATTAAAAGTGCAACAAAGAAAAATAGATCTTTTTTTTGTTTTTTGTTTTTTGTTTTTTTGCTTGCAAAATTTTTAATCACAAGTTTTTCATTTCCTAAATTATTGCCTGTTTCTGAAGTAAAATGCCATGCATATCCATACACATTAATCATCAACCTAAGATCACAAGTCTGGTAATAAATGTTCCATCACTTCAATGCAAAATTCATATCAATAGAAAAAAAACTAAACTCCAAATACAAAATATACCCTCTATTTTCTTTTTCTATTTTTCTTTGCACATATAGTTCATTTTTTTATTAAGTGGATAGCAAATAATCAAATATCCCATCTGTTACTTCTTTTTTTTTTATAATAAATTTTATTTTTATATTCCCCATACAATTGCAACCCCCCCATTCTGACCCCAATCCCTCCCCTCCCGCCCCCTACCCCCCAAAAAGTGGAATTGCTGGATCATATGGAAGCTCTATGTTTAGTAGGTCAAGAAATCTCCACACAGCTCTCCATAGTGGTTGGACCAGTTTGCACTCCCACCAACAGTGCAGGAGAGTTCCAAGAAAAATAGATCTTAAGCAGAGAACACACACACACACACACACACGATCATATTGTTTTGAAATGTTTTGTATGTTTAATGACATGGAAAGGTTAGCATTTTCCCTTGCCATTAAAGATTATTCAAGAACATGAATTAAATTAGTATGTACTATGTATGTGTTCAATTCCCTACAGATTTTGCTGTTTCCAGTTTTTCTCTTATATAAAAATATATATGCAAAATGATGGGATAAGACTTTGTGTATATTTATTGCATTATGATGAATTCCTATAAATGGGTTTGCTAGATAAAAAGTAAAAAGGTTCAAAAGTTTCTCCTACAGATTGCCATCTAGAGAAGTGGTTACCGATTCACAGTTCCAAAAATCTACATGTTGGTAAACTTACTGCAGCTTTAAACTCCAAACATCTCATTTTTTTCCTTGTAAAGGATAATTTAAATGTGTTCAAAAAGAGCATTATACAAAAGCATAGAAATCACTCAGAAGTCCCCATCAAACTAGAAATAAATACTAATAATACTTGGTGTGAACTTTATTCTAACCACTGCTCTTAAACATGTAGACATATATAAATTTGTTATATAAATATATAGTTATATAAATTTAGCTTGTATGCTAAATTTTAAAGTAATAAATTGACTTGGATGTAAGGAAAAAAGCAAGAAATGCTCAACTTTAAAACTTTTCTACAAGAGAATCTAAGATTCCTCCTAAAACTAAAAGGCAATTATAAATTTATGTTATATAAATATATAGTTATATAAATTATATAGTTATATAAATTTAGCTTGTATGCTAAATTTTAAAGTAATAAATTGACTTGGATGTAAGGAAAAAAGCAAGAAATGCTCAACTTTAAAACTTTTCTACAAGAGAATCTAAGATTCCTCCTAAAACTAAAAGGCAATTATAGAAAACAAGAGGCTTGAGTCTTTTTTCTAGTTTCATGTTTTTAATTGGAGACAGTATGACTCCTGTTAAGATAAAACTAACACACTTAAGAGTTCCTTTACTTCCTGTAATTCCTTCATGACAATGTTTAAATATTTCATTTTAATATTATAGTCATTTCCCATTATTTCTAAAATGAGTTAGCCACTTTTCTAAAAGGAGTTAGCCACTCCTTTTAGACTGCCTTTTCCCTAGATTCTTAATTTGATCCATAAGTTTTTTTCCCAAGTGATGATAAACTTTTAAGTTCTCGCATACTTGAGAATGTCTATTCTTTGTTTTTTATAGATAATTTTGGGTATAAAAATCCTCGGCACTTTATTTCTCCTGGACCTTTGGGCCCTTTTGCTTCAGCAATGTCTTAAGATTGCTATTAATGTAAGATCACACGGTCTTGAACCCCCACTCCCCATTCTAAATGAGTTCATCTCTCTTTGGATGGCCATGTAATTCTTTCTCTTAAATTCATTAGGTTATTTTTCAATAGATGACTTTTTATTGCAGGAAATTTTTCTTCTATTTAAAGTGTGTTCAGTTATACATACGGAGAATTTCTTTTCATGTGTTTTATTACCTCTATGGATTTTACTATTTTCCATTTTTTATCCCCCCCTATTTTCTTGATGTTTTCTGTTTACATTTTGTGGTTTCTAATAAGACTTTTGCGGGCCTCCCCGGTGGCGCAGTGGTTGAGCGCTGGGTTGCGAAGCTCCCTGAGGCCTCTGCGGTGCCGGTTCGATCCCCGGCTGCTTCCCGCCCACCGGAGGAGGGTCCCACATGGCGTGCAGACCTCTCCTGCCGCCCGCTGCTCCCCTCAGCAGTGTACTTCGGTCCTTCTGCCTGTTCTGCTCCCCGCTCTGGCTCTGGTGAATTCTCTCACCCTCCCGCGCTTCTGACTGTACCCAGTGCATGTATAAACAAACAAACAAATAAATAAAATACATGCCTCTTTAAAAAAAAAAATTGTTTAAAAAAAAAAACTTGTTTTTCCAATTTTTCAGTTCTTTAGGCTCTCATTTCTTTGAACTTGCATATTTGCATTAAAAAAGAAAACAGACCACTTGCTGTGTCTTGAATTTTTAAGAGAACTTGTTTTAACTTTTTAGGGGGTGAGTGTCCAGCACCTGTGATCCTTGTTTTTCTGATTAATGCTTATTTAAACTTAAGTCAGTCTTCTAAAGAATAACTGAATAGGGTAGAGCAATAAATTTTAAATTTTGGAAGTCAAATCCTTTTAACTTGGGCTGTTATTTTGGAAGTCAAATTCTGTTTCCCCTGAGAACCCATCTCCTTTCATTCTTAGTAGTGAGAGGTCTCTGTGCCCTACGGAAAAGCTTTTAAGGAAATATAATTCAAATGTGGCAAGTGAAGTCATTTTAGTGATTTGTACCCATCATTAAAAACATAGGGGCCTTCCTGGTGGTACAAGGGGTTACATCTCATCATTATGACACTATCAGCAGCCAGTGCAGCATGAGTTCAATCCCTGCCAAGAAGCTAACCCGCATGGCGCAGCAGACCTCTCCTGTTCACCTGCTGCTCCCTGCAGCAGTGTATTTCCGTCGATCAGCCTGTTCTGTTCCCCACTCTGTCTCTGGTGAATCCTCTCACACCCCTCCCCCCCTGCACCTCTGGCCTACACCCCAGCTCTTGTATGCATACATAAATCTTTAAAAAAAATGAATATAGGAAGTAGCAGAATGGATTCTGATACTGATTATGAACTCTTTCAGTACAGATTATATATACATAGTAAGGATGTCAGACATGTTCCTTAAGATAAGCTGCAGTAAAACAATGTTACGGAGTTCCAAAGCTTCATCCAGTAGAATTGTCCACACATGACAGCAGGTGGCAAGGTCTTTTTTTTTTTATTTTCCCCATACAATTGCACCCCCTTTATTTTGAACCCAATCCCTCCTTTCCCCACCCACCCCCGCCAGTGTGTCTCTGGTTTATGGTTGCTTGTTGATTTTTTCTTTCTCATAGTTATTCTTTTTCCTGGTCCCTTATTTAGGTTTTCTAGATTCCTGCTATGAGTGAGACCATCCGGTAGTTTTCTTTCTGGCTTACTTCGCTGAGCATGATCCCTTTCAGCTCCTTCCATGTTGCTGCAAATTGCATGAGTTTTATCTTTTTTGATTGCTGAGTAATATTCCATTGTGTATATATACCACATCTTCTTGTTCCAGTCATCTGTATTTGGGCATTTGGGTTGTTTCCAAAGCTTAGCTATTGTAAATAGTGCTGCTATAAACATAGGGGTGCAGGTGCCCTTTGGAATTATTCTGTATTCTTTGGGTAAATACCTAGGAGTGGAATTGCTGGATCATATGGAAGCTCTATTTTTAGTAGGTTGCGGAATCTCCACACAGCTTTCCATTGTGGTTGGACCAGTTTGCACTCCCACCAACAGTGCAGGAGAGTTCCTTTTTCTCCATATCCTCGTGGCAAGGTCTATCTTAAAGCTTCATCTGCAATTTTGTAATTTGTCAAAACAGTCTCTAGAGAGATGTTCAATGTGTCTCACTCATTCTTTATACTAATAAGGAATAAGGATAATCTACTTCCTGCTATAGGTTGACTATGCTGCCCCATTTTGGTCCAGATTTCATATGCCCAAGTAAGTGTGCTTCTTAGTTTTTTTTTTTTTTGGGGGGGGTGGGTGGTGGTGGTATGGGAGGAGTGGTATTTCTGTTATTAAAATTCTAGTTTAAATTTATTTATTTTAAAATAAAAACTTATTTAAAACATTATACTAGATGACAACGTAGTTGGTCATTTAGCCCAAGGACATTTTTCCACCTAGATCACTTTGGTAAAGAAAGAACTGCTAGGACTCTGCTAAGATATTATTAATAGCATTAATATTTAATTTTTAAACGTAATTCTGTCTAGTTGTAAATCATAATAGCTCATGTGAACATCTTTTTACTAGCTAAAGTATTGAAAATTTCCAAAGAATGTAAAATATCAAACATGATCCCACCATGCTTTTAATATTGCTGCGGAAGTCCTGCAATTCAATAGCAAACAGCAGTATGCTTATCCTATGACCACATATGACTTCCCAAGAAAATGAATCCTCTCTTCACAATTTTTTCTGGGACTAGAGGTACAGGAAGCCATTCAATTCACTTTTCCATTGTAAAAACAGAAAGGTAAGTATAGGCAGACAGATCTCCTAGCAAAGACTCTCAATACCCTCTTGCTTATCAGTGGGCAGTTTTAAGTCCTTATTTTGCTTCTGCAACCTTAGGTGCTTCACTTTTTTGAACTACTTTTTTAAATGGTAGTTTTGAAATTGCACTTTTTCCTCTCACCAATGTTGTTATTGCCTATTATTCAGCTGTTGATTTTTCTTACATACGCTTCTGGGAAATCTCATTTAATTCTGTGTCTTCCAATTACCTAAACAATGTCATTTCAGGCCTAGATTACTATGTTTAACTGGAGTTCCTATTTCTAACTGTCTGGGGTTTGGCTAGATATAGCATAGCTATCTCAAACTTTAAATGCATTATTTTCCCTGCCACCACACCTCTTACTACCTGCCCTTCTAAATCCTGTCTCTTCCCGCTGTGTAATTCCTGCTTTTGTATATGGCACTGTTGTCCACCAATTCTAGTCAAAACCACAAATGCTATTAGATAGCCTTTCTCTCCATCAACTTTTTTCAGTCTTGTTACCCTACTGCCACTGACTAAAGTTGGATAATGTCAATGTTTGTAGGATAAAGACTGAGCACTTTTAATCTGGAATTCAAGGCTTTTTGGGTGGGGGGGGCGAATACTATGTAAGAATATTGTATAAAAGGTGTTAATTCTGTTTGTTGAACTATTCAATGCAACTGTGGATTAAATGTTACAAAAGCCTTAACATTTGAATGCATTCTGTCTTTACAAAGCTGTTACTGTCAGTTATTTTTCATGTTTATTATCACTTCGCTGATGTTGGGGTGGGGGAAGAGTAGAAGCCAATGTGTTTTACTGATTTGAGCTCTGAATGCAGTAGCAGCAGCATAAATCTCAGCATCTTCATAACATGGGGCAACCCAAAATCTAAAGTATAGAAAAATGCAAGATGGATATGTCAAATTTAATAAAAAAAAAAGTGATCAGGTGGCCATAACCTTTGCTGGTCACTCATACCTTCCACATCCCAAATCCTTTCTTCCCTTACAAGTTTGAATAAACGAAGAGTTGTTGTACTAAAGGGTCAGAAGCAACAATTGGGTAACACTATTCCTCAAACATAGGTTATGATTCAAGAAGAGATACAAATCTCAGCACCTCTTTCATTTAGAAAAGAGAATATTGGCTAAAAAAATTCTCATAGCTGCCTAGGAAGTTCTTAATCCTTCCACACAGATGCCTTCATCCATAAGCCATTTGGACTAAAACCAGAGTCCATCATTCATTCATTCCCTCTCCGGCTCTTCTTGTGGCTTTTCTTAGATCTGAAAAGGCAACACATAAGTATTAAATTTAATAGCTGTTCAAGAAACTAGGTGAGGGGGGCCTCCCAGGTGGCGCAGCGGTTGAGCGCTGGGTTGCCAAGCTGCCCGCGGCCTCTGCAGCGCCGGTTTGATCCCCGGCCACCAGAGGAGGGTCCCACATGGCGCGCAGACCTCTCCTGCTGCCCGCTGCTCCCCTCAGCAGTGTACTTCAGTCCTTCTGCCTGCTCTGCTCCCTGCTCTGGTGAATTCTCTCACCCTCCCGCACTTCTGACTGTACCCAGTGCATGTATAAACAAAACAAACAAACAAATAAATAAATAAAACATGCCTCTATTTAAAAAAAAAAAAAGAAACTAGGTGAGGACTTTTGTGGAAAACCAGGGCATGCTGATGGGGATAGGAATGATACGGTATTCATTAAATGTACTTGGTATTTTCATATCTCAGAGCAATACTGACTTAGACATTACTATCCAAAATCTACTAATGAAGAAATTACCTCTAAGAGGTTAAAAGTGCACCTAACTCTTTATTTAGCATATGGAGATTTCTAATGAATGCTTATCAGGGTCAATAGTCAAAGTCCCTCAACTGTTAGGCGTTAAAAGTTGGGACTTAACCAGAGGTCTCCTGGGATCAAAGCTCATGC
This sequence comes from Talpa occidentalis, assembly GCF_014898055.3. Lineage (NCBI taxonomy): Eukaryota > Metazoa > Chordata > Mammalia > Eulipotyphla > Talpidae > Talpa > Talpa occidentalis. The sequence goes on along the minus strand of NW_023605305.1, from coordinate 32,755,793 downwards.
CCTTACCACTGTCAAAAGCTGCAATCCCACAAGGAAAAACAAAGCAATAAAAAAAAGATACATAATTCTAGTAATTCCCAAAGGGCCAATTTTGTCCTGTAATGAAGAATTCCTAAATATCCCCACCAAATACAAGAAAATTTCAGTTCTAACTTAGCTGTGACTAATTTAATACTTTAATTTCTAAATAAAAAGTGAAATTCCTAAGTTAAAAAGCAGTTAATCCATACCTTTCAGGAGACTTTGAGTGGCTCCTATGTCTGTGACTACGATGATGACCTGGGAAAAACAAGGCCATTGGATAAATGAGAGTCTACCCTCCTGATCCTCTGCTGTCATTTTTACCTGTCCCAGTCCATTCCATTGGCTTAATACTTTTTTGCTCTGTACTAGGGAAACCTCTTGGTAGCACCTCTCAGCTGGTGAATTTGTACTTGCATATTTTGGGGAGTGGAGAACTGAACCATATGCAAATTCAGGGTTAATTTCACAAACATCTGGTTGGGTATTTATCGGTACACTATTAGGTTTTCAATTTTAGATAAAAAGCCTGAAGCTCATCATCCTATCAGCAAAGCTTAGACTTGAGAGTCAAGATATGAAGTATATTTCCTTTTCTAGGAAATATCTAGGCAGACACTTCAGTATTTCAGAAGGCTAACAACTCGTAATACATTTTTTTAAGACAACCACAACTATGGCTCAAATGCCATACCTGGTGATTTGGAACGGGATCTGTGCCGTCTATCACGGGACCTACTGCGATGTCGTCTTGGACTTTTGCTCCGATGCCTTTCTCGGCGAGGGGAGGGGCTGTGGGAATAATTGGTCGGATTCCCATATCTGTCTTAACAACATATTCAGAACAACAGTGTCCCCCTCCAAAATCTCTATCAAAATTCACAGAAGGCCTACCTCCTCCTCTTGGGAGACCGACTCCGCCTGGATGAAAGGAAAGAATAGTCTTAGGTACACTGGTTGTTGTAGACTGTAAAAATTACCTCACTTCTTCACCCATCTCTGTTACCATGTCCTTTGTCAGGTAACTTTAGCACCCTCCCAGTACAAGTCTGCAATTACACATATGCTTTGGACAATGGGTATCTGCAAGTATGATAAAGACACTAGAAAAATACTTGCAAGAGTAGGCTGGCTTGTTCTTAAATTCTGTCACTGCCATGAGAACATGCCTAACCTAGCCTAGGATGAGACACAAATAAGTTGTCCCAGGCATCCCAACTGGGGCCACCATATACTGGCCATGGACACCTGACCAGAAAATAGGTAAGGAGCCATACCTTAAACTTAAAAAAAAAAAAAAAGCCTATCCAAGCTGAGCTTAAATAATTGACAAAACACTTGAACTAATTTCTAGCACTAACAGCACATTTGTGGTGGTTTCTGTAGTACTTAAGACGCTGGACAAATAAACATTGTGTACATACTGGCATTTTTCCTTCCCTGATATCCAAACTTTTTGGCTACAGTGCTTAAAAGACTCCCTGGAAGAGGTCAATGACTAGGACATTACCTTCTTGGAGACCGGCTCCTACTCCTCCTATAGCGCAGTGTGGGAGAGCGCCGGGGTTTGTCTAAGTCTCGGTAGCTTCGGCGGCGGTGATCAGGTGATGGTACTCGCTCCAGCTAAAAATGAGATGGATGAGTCAGTAATGAGCTCAGTGATGAGTCAGTTATACAAAACCATCTAGAAATACTACTTATACTCCCCATTCTGTCCCAAATTCCACCTCCAAGTGACTTTTAAAACAATAATTTGAATACATAGAATAATCCTAAAGACAACCACCCCACTACAAAATTAAAAAATTAAGCTGTTTCCAATAATCCCATTTTTCTATCATTGATGCCCTTATTCCAGGATTGTGCTGAGTATATTGAAAAATAAATTTACTTCACTTCTTAAGATGGTAGGTTTTCAATGTGAAAGAGAAAAGATACAGATATTCCTAGACTTACAATGGTCTGATGATTTTTCAACTTTGCTATGGTGAAATACACACACACACACACACACACACACACACACACATATACACAATGAGTTAAAAAACCTTGAACTTATCTTTTTTCTGGGCTAGCAATGTGGTACAATACTCTTGTGATTATTATTAAAAGGCTTTATTTTTGATGATTTTGTCCAACTGTAGGTTAATGTCAATATGCTGAACACATTTAAAGTAGATCAGGTTTATCTATGATGTTTGGTAGGTTAGATGTATCAGAGGCATTTTCAATTCAGAATGGATGTATCAATATGAAACCCTCATTGCAAGTAAAGGAAGAACTATACAGCAGTACAGTTACCTTGGAAAAGCTTTTCTTTGAGCTCTGGCCAAACTTAAAGCAATGAGCACTTATAGTGCCCTGATTGGAGCTGTAGCTACCATATCCCAACATAAAAAAAAATTGGCTAATTCCTGGTTGGTGGCAGCAGCTTAATAAGACAGAGATAGAACATCTTTGCATTCATCTTAAGAGCCTATAGGTTCAGAGATACAATTCAGTTTGCACCCAGGATCTATAAGCCAGCAAACCTTAGTGTATTTACCCCAGCCTTTTTTTATACATGTTACTTATAATTTTAATCATAAATGCATCCATCATCATCCATCTTCTATAACCTAACGTAGGAATCTCCCCATTATCATATACTTTTCACTAGTTTTAATACCCACCTAATAGTCTACTGAGTTGATTTAAATTTGAAAACAAAGCAAAATAAAAAGGAACCATTCCCATCCCTCACCTCCCTTAAACTCCCATATGCCTGACCTTTTCATCCTCCTCCTCCTCTTCTTCACTGGACTCCACGTCATCCATGTCTTCTTCTAGAGCACTAACCCGTGGCTCCAGTTGCTCGGCTTCCTCTAGCACATAGCGTTTCTACAGAGAAAATGATGAGTTAGGGAGACCTCGTTGATGTCTCTCTCTTCTGTCTAACACTGGGATTGACAGAAAAACATTGGCGCAACAACAGGCAGTTTCTTTTCAGACACCCTTGTCCAAGATTTTTCTAAATAGTTTAACACAACTGGATTCTATACTCTCATAACTTCTATAGACCTGTAAATACAAAGCTGGGGGGGTGGTGGGGACGGGGAGGGGAAACCTGAGCGGAACATCTTTATTTCCTATTGTCTCTATTCCCTATGATCTAATATGCTAAAGTGACTGAAGTATCAATCAGTATAGGGACAGCCTTGAATAAATATGTGGGCTTCATACATTAGGATCAGTAAGTTTACACACAGCTGAGTCTCTATGGCCTGGTAGTTCTACCAGGAGAAGCTCAGCCCAGCTTAAGGGCTGAAGTGCCTTGGGTCCTACTCTAGAGACATACCAACTCTACTAGACCTAGGATTTAGGGAGCAGTGAAGAGTCATGCATTTTGAATAAAACACAGGTTATGAAAAAAATCATCTTGTGATTCTAGTTTCTTCTGCAATGTGGCTTAGCAGTGCTTAATGAATGACTAAGGACCTGAAAGGCAAAGGTCAGTTCAAAGTTGCCAAATGAACTGGCTGTGTCATAAGACCCCTTTCCATTATCTTGTGCTAAGGACATACAAAAAATGTTCAATAGCTCTGGAATAACTAGTAATGTGTATGCTACTTAGCTCTCTCATCCCTTACCAAAATTCTATGAAGGTTGGTAGAAATGACACAAAATGCCACTCAGGCAAGTCAATTTCTTGTGAAAGGTCTCTCTAATCATGGGACCACCACAGTTTGGGATCTAGTTTTCTTGTGTTTTTATTTTTAATGCTTTACCCTTTAAATACTTGGTCTTTTCTCCTTTAACTACAATCCCTTGCTCATAGACACACAGACTAATTATTAAAGGGATTTTCCCATGGGAGCGTCAGTGTTTTATTGTGTATATTTGTCTGACTGCCTGTCTTGGCTAGAAGAATGGTGACTTTGATGAGATCTTTCTCTCTTACCTGCAGCCGTGGGAGAATGATATCACAGACTCTCTCACTGTGCAGCAGTTCATCAATAAACTCGTCTACGTGCATTAGTTCAAATTCTGAAAGAAAAATCATAAGCTCAAGCAACTTGGAAATATATTCAGATAGTCAAAAAGTAAAAGAAGATTCTATATATAGAATGTCTAATAAGTACTTGATATACAAAATATTAACTCCCCTCAGTTTGCCTTTCCCTGCACATTCACTAGTTAGAATTACTGCAATGTGGCAATTACCCAGAAGGGACTACTGTCAAACCTGAATTCAAATTACAACCCTTCTTTTCTTAACTTATCATCACCATCTATTTTCGTTCATTCAGTTCATCTTTACTGAGGCCATCTATGTGTCAGCCTGCTAGGTGCTACAGGGAAAGGGATGAATGAAACTTCCAATTATCAGGAGAAATGCAGAAACAGTCCTGAATTGTATAAAGGTGACGTTCTTGAATAGATGATATAACTCAAGTGAGATTTCCCACATGAAAACACTATATTTCTAAAAATAGAGATGTAGCTTATATTATAAATGGAGCAATTGTTTTTTGGAACTTATATAGTGACTATTATCTTACATTGTTGTTTTTTTTTTTACTTTTTTTTTTTAAAGATTCATTTATGCATACAAGAGCTGGGGTACAGGCCAGAGTTACAGGGGGGTGAGAGGATTCACCAGAGACAGAGTGGGGAACAGAACAGGCAGACTGACTGAAATACCCTGCTGAGGGGAGCAGCAGGCGAGACAGGAGAGGTCTGCTGCGCCATGTGGGTTGTTCCCTGGCCAGCTGGGGATTGAACACATGCTGCAGAGGCTGCGGATTGATTCATAGTGTGGTGCTTATTAACCCCTTGCGCCACCAGGGATGCCCCCACATCGGGTTCTTAACAAGGGTGATTTTGACCATTCCCCACAATACTCATACCTCCATTACGGTTCTGGCTCTTGATTTTTCTGTAGTCGTTATACAGAGGCTCCAAGTACTTGTAGCAATCAATTGCAGTGCCTGTCAGCCTCATGTAAAGTGCTCCCAACATGCGGACATACCTGAAAAATATATGATAATGAGGCAATGAATGGGCCATTCTAAATAATTCCTGAGTTTCATAATTCACTTTTTCTCAATAAAGTTCTCTCTTCTCTTTGGTAGAAAAGCTGCAATTATAGAGGTAGCATGGGCCAGTAGAAAGCTAACTAAAATATGGAGATGTGGGTTTGAGTTCCCATTCTATCACTTCCTGGCTGTGAAAATGTACAACACACTATTCAAATTTCAGTTTAATAGACTTAATAGCCTACAGCACATACTAAGTGCTTAATTAAAGTTAGCTATTTTCTAACCATTAATGTTTTATAAGCTTTCTTCTCTTTTTTACATCCAACTACCTGTTCAACTCTCCACTTGGATAAATAGGCATCTAAAACTTAAAGTTTCTTCACATGATAAACTGAATTGTGTAGCAAAGAATGTGGATTCTGAAGTCAGCTTTGTCACTCACTTGCAGTCTGATCTTGGGGAAACTACTCTCTCTGTGCCTAAATTTCCTCCCTTGTAAAATGGAGATAATTTTATAGAGTTGTTGGCAAAGATTAAATTATTATATGTAAATCCCTTAGAACAGAACATTGCACATAACTTCATTGTGTTTACTGCCTAAATTTGTCTGACTCTGAGAACGAATAATAAACTATTTAAGAGCGGCTACATTTTGAGGGTGTTTACCACATAACAGGCACTGCATGACAGGCACAGCATTATCTTCTTTAACCCTCACATCAATCATGAATTGTTATTATTGCCTCCATTTTACAGATAAAGAGAGAAAAACTAAGAAAATTAACTTTTTCAAGGTCACAGTTAAGCAACAGTGTCTGGATATGAAGTTAACACCCAAGTTTTCCCTCACATCAGTACATGATGTTGTTTTCTTTACCCCTGTAATCCACTGTTGCCAACATATTAGGTATTCACTTCTGCTTAAAATATTTTCAGTCAGGCTATGAAATACTATTTTGTGGGGAAAGTATCAAGACTGAAAAAGTAAAGGAGAAGATCAACAAAAATAAAAAAGACAAGGGCTCAAGAGCAAAATCCTAGAGTGGAAAGCATTATGGAAATGAGATACATTGTTTTCACTGCTCTTAAGCAAAGCCAAATTCTGGACCACTGAAATGGAAACTTTTATATTAGTCAATATTTCACTCACTTGAAGTCTTCATTTTTGATAAACTCTACAATGATGTCCTTCTCTGGTTGAATTTGAAGCATCTTCAAGGTCAAACATAAAAAGGGAGTTGGCTTTATGTTGCCACCATAGACGCCACCCACAAACCTTAACTCCATGGCTTTATCTACTACAAGTTCAGCTAGAAAACAAAAACAAGAGTGGCACTCAGACATATTAGGGTTTTAAGTATTTCCTGTTTTTAAGTACTGAGAAGTTATTTCGAGGTTTGGTGTTCAAGAACACTCAACAGTTTACTACAAGGAACACAAGTATGCATTTATAGTAATAATAATGGCACCCAGAATACACCTAAGGATAAGTATAATGTGTCATGTACTCTACTAAGCACTTAATATTCTCTAATTTAATCCTTATAAGCAATGAAGTAAGTACTAGTATCTCTACTTTCAGCAAAGAAAAATGATGTCTAAAAAAGGTTAAATGACTTGCATAAGGTACAAAGGTCAGAAAGTGGCAGGGCCTGGATTTAAATCTAAGCAGTCTTCAAAGTCCATGATTGTCCCCAACATGTAGGGGAAAAAATCTGCCAGAGTAAGAATTATAAGAAACAAAACCCCTTAATAGCTTTATAAAGTTGAGCAAACCTCATCTACAGAATGGGGAAATAACCTTCCAATGTTGTCAAAATCAAACTCTAGCTCTAGGAACTAAGACAAACCACTTCATGTCTCCTTGTACCTGTCAGTTAAAATTTGAGTAACAAAGGGAGTTGGCTTAAGGGCTACCATGAGAATCAAACGAGACAATACAAATAAATATTAAGAACTGGATATAACAAATGACAGCTATCATTAAGAAAAAGTCATCCTATGATCCAGATATCAAGTTCAGGATAAATTCTACTCAGTCAACATTATAGTTGATGACCTATAGCTAAGTGCTAACAACTTAGACGTTAAGTATGTACAGGAGATACAAGTACAGGGGTAAAGAAGAGGAACACAATCACTACTTTTATGACTTTACAGTGTGGCACTGAAAGCAGAAGCACTGAAAATAAATTTTAAGTGTGATGAGTAGTTGAAAGAAGCTACAGAGTTCAATGAAAGTATTTGACAAGGGAACATAATCTACTCTTGGGGAAGGGGCAGTGACTATGTAAATCTACAGAAAAACTGACACTATGCTAAAAGACTTGAACATAGGGCATACTGGGACTTCTTTGGAAAAGGTCATGAGATCACTCTTGGACCAAATGAATTGGCATGTCTTAGAATTAGAGTTTTGGATATCAGGGAGATTTGGGCAAAAGTAAATTTGAAGGCATCCATATATAATGTAACTGATAAGGAGATCATCCAAGGAGAACTATGGAATGAGAAAAGGGCCCAAAATCAAATCTTACATGACTCCATGTAATGGCAACTTAGATAAACAATATGACTCATCCATGGAGGCCAGTGGTGGTGGCAGTAGTAACAGCACAGAAATAATTAACAGTGAAACAACTAGCACCATCACTATCACTTGATTACTGAAAACTTTTATAAATACATACTTTTAACTATACCTAACACTTTTTACAGATGATTGCATTTAATCCATAGAACAACCATTTAAGGTCGGTGCATCATTTACACTCGCGCTGTTATAAGACAGCCCCGATATTGAACGGGTTGCCTGGCTGTGGGTCCTCACCCGCGCTTAAAAGGGACTTATTAATACTCCACTATAGGCACACACAAAAGGTTAATAAAAGGTTTATTTACAAGGGAAAAGGACATCCTTTTCGCCCACGTGTCTGCCTTTATACCAACTTGGCTGCTTAACCCCACCCTCAGGTCCCTGCCACCTTCCCTTTGGTGGTGATTGGATTTGGAGTTCCCGGTGTCTTTGGCTTTAGCCTGGGGTGGGGGTGGAGTCCACAAAGCCTGTATGGAATTAGCTTTAGGAAATCCTTTTCCCCCTAACAGCTTTACAATAAAAGCCATGATTCACCGGGTGACATAGCTTACTAAAAAGAGCCAAAAATCGAACAACTGGAACACTAACTGGAAATTTTCTGAGTATTTATATTAGGACCTGAATGTGGAAATGTTACGGGGAAATGATGTCCTAACAACAGAAATACTGCAAATGGTCTAGATTTAGAGATAAAAGATCTTGAACTTGGTTTCGAGCACATTGATAACTTTAATACATTTAGGGTCCCCTGATTTTAACCTTTGGGGATCCAGCAGGTTCTCATTAAACATGGAATGACTCAAAGAAATAGAGACCCTTCGGAATAAACACGTATTAGATTCATCTACGTTCCCAAAACTCAACATGTTCAGATTTTCCTGAATGACTGACTTATTCCTCCCCAATCCTATCCCCAAGGGCCAGTCCCTCCACCGAGCAGTTAAGGGAATTGGGCCTTTGGGTGGCCAGGGGTCCGCGCACTCCCGCTCACCTGTAAGTCCAAAGCACTCTTCTTTCCAGTATTTGGACTCATAAATTCGGGTTCGAATGATCTTCTCCACCAGATATTGAGGGTTGGTGCCGTGGATGCTATGCGCATCCTTCACCGTGCGGTTCGCCATTTCAGAATGCTTTCACTTCTATTTCCGGCGGTCCTTTAATACGTCACATCCGGATTTAACAAAAAAAAAAAAAAAAAAAAAAAAAAAAACGGAGATGGGATAAACTAAACAGCTTAAGCGACCATCTTGAAACCGGAAACTGCTGCGTAAGGAACGTCCTTCCGCAAACGGCTCCGCTAACGGAACCAAAAACGCCTACCACCTACTAAGACTTCCACTGCCCGGGGACGGACGACGTCACGTGCCTCCCCTCAGGTGGGCGGGGCGTGAGGGTTGGCGGGCGGTGGAATGTAGGGACCGCCCAGGGGCGGGGCTACGACGTTTGGCGCGAAATTTTCTCCTCGCTGTCTTTCGGTTCCTAGTGAGGCGCTGGTTTTGAGCCCGGCGCGCGGCGACTGACTGAGGAGAATCCAGCGGGGGCAGGTCAGAGTGGCTCTAGCACCGCACTCTCCTGGAGCCGGGGCGGGGGGAGCAGAGGGCTTGCTCCTAGCTCTGGGAAGTCTTGGTGCGGCGTGAGTGCGGCGTTCGGTGGGCAGGAGGGAGACCCGAGCCACCGGGGCTGAGGACGTTCTCTGTAGACTGTTAGTCACTGATTCATTCTGCACATGTTAGCTAAGTGTCTGTGAAGTGCCAGACACTGCTCTAAACCCGTTAGGAGCGTTTCTCTTTTCCACATCCCGATTCCTAATCGGTTCCTTGCTCCGCCAGGGTTGAGACTTTGCAGTGGGGAAGCCGGAAGCCAATGGCGGGGAAGCGTGGGCTTTCCTGCCCTGGGCGCCCTGAGGCCTCTGTAATGATCGTCACCATCCCTTTTTATTTGCATTGTCCTTGTGAGGCATTCGCCCTTTTTTCTCCTTTGTGCTGTAATTGTAGCTAGCACCACCCGGCAGGCACAGCAGAAGTTATGATCCCATTTTAGGGATGTAGTTATTACGTCCAGAGGGAAACTTGTCCTTTTGTGACTAAGTGATCAGGGCTTTTAGTGACATCTTCTTTTTCCAGATGAGCTGTTGTTAACGGGTGGACTCTCATCCACTTTCTTTCCAAGGAGACAAGTCTGTGGCACCTCTTCTACTTACTCTAGTCTTAACTCCGGAATAGAAAGGCCTTCTATTTTGACAGTTGGAAAAGAATCACTGAATATAGAGGCAAGAGATGCTAGATCCTTACCCTAGTGAAACTACTGTAATTATTAATAGATACGTCAGTTTTCGATTGTAGTTATCTGTAAAAATGCTACGCTCTTGCCGGCTGTACTGGGTGCTTTGCATGGCAATAGTGGTTTCCTCTGTGAGGCATGGTCTTTACCAAGTCCCTCAGTATTTAACGTAACAGAGGGGTTATGGGCGTAATGTGGACTTTAGAAGGCTTATGAATACCCAAAAATTAAACGTAAAACTTTATGTGAAATGTATTGCTTCATAATTTCATCAAATAACTAAAGACAAAAACAAAGCTACTGTCTTTTAGAAATAGATGCAAGGGAGTGGGGAAATGTTTTTACCACTTTCATTTTCTTACTTACGCCTCAGTAGTCCTAGAATAGTGCCTGCACACCATGGTTAATTAATAATTATTGGTTAAATAAGAGGAAATTTCTATTATCTCCCCTATAAAATAAGGGGAAGGAAATTGAGGACCGTTTGACTTCTCAGTTGGTGACTGGGAAGCCTGACATTTAATAAGGATATCAAAAGCAAGTTCTCTTGGGCATACATTAAAATTATCCACTTTTAAACAGAAAGAGGATGTAGTTAAAACTGCAGGCATGGTATTCACTCTCTGAGAGTCTGAATTAAGGCTGTGCCATTCTATACTACATTGGAGTAAATTATCATTTTTCAGTGATGATAGTGTCTACCTTTCATTCAGCAAATGTTTATTATTGAGCACCTGCTGTGCTCTTACTGTGTACTAGTATTTTAGAATTTGAGACTACAATGAGATAAATATAGCACAGTTTTGGCTTCATCTTTTGACATATTGGCTCAATAAACATCTGCTATCATTTTTATTTATTTTATTTTTTTTTTTTAAAGATTTATTTTTTTTTATAGAGGCATGTTATTTATTTATTTGTTTATTTGTTTGTTTTGTTTATACATGCACTGGGTACAGTCAGAAGCGCGGGAGGGTGAGAGAATTCACCAGAGCCAGAGCGGGGTGCAGAGCAGGCAGAAGGACCGAAGTACACTGCTGAGGGGAGCAGCGGGCGGCAGGAGAGGTCTGCGCGCCATGTGGGACCCTCCTCCGGTGGCCGGGGAGCAGCGGGGGATCGAACCAGCACCGCAGAGTCTGCGGGCAGCTTCACAACCCAGCGCTCAACCGCTGCGCCACCGGGGAGGCCCTGCTATCATTTTTAGTATAACTTCCTTATCTTTTCCTGGGATGCAGTCCTTTGACTGGGTGGTGTGTATGTTCTAGATTTTGGTATCTGGGACTGAGAGCCTGGTAGTGGGTATCTTATAGGCGCCAAAACCTTTGCTAGGTCTAACCAGACCTTCCTCTCACTGAATTCATGGTTTTTCTTGGAGAAAAATCATCTGCTAATGGTATATGACATGAAATTCTCGGTTGAGGGTAAGAAAGTGGGGTAGCAGCATAAATTATAATTGTTTTATATTGCCTCTTTAGAAGAACTCCTGATTAAATTTTTTAATTTTTCATTAAAGAATAGCATACATGCAGAAAAGTGCACAAATCATAAATGGATAGCTCAGTGAGTTTTATTACAGAGAACATGTCCATGTAACCAGTATCTAGGTCATGAAACAACATGACCAGCATCACAGAAGCACCCTATTCCCCCATCATGCCCAATCACCTAGATTGCCTTCTATTTTGACTTCTAACATCATAGATTATTTTTACCTGTTTTTGAATCCTATAAATGGAATCAATTTATAGCTGATTAAAAAAAACCCTAATTTTTAAAATAATTTTTTGATGAGATTTACCCCATGTTATGTGCAGTTGCCATTGATTTAATTTCATTGCTGTATAGTACTGTTATGAATGTTTTGGGTCATGTCTTTTGATGAAGTTTTTCTGTTGCCACGGACCAGCACAGCAGTAGACGATGAGGCCACATCAGGGTTTAGAGAAGCGTGCAGGGTGGTCAGGGCGTCGGTGAAAGAAATGACAAACAGACACACTTCAAGAGTGAAAATCTGAGTGTAATTTTCTTTGAGTTTGTGACCAGTATATATATGTTTTCCAAAAGCACAGGAATGAATATCAATGAAATTAGCTTGCTCATGGGCTCAGTCTATCACCATCAGGGAGGTGATCTACATAACAAGCAATGACCATTATAGAAGAAGGAAGTTTAGAAAGACAAATAAGGGATTAAAGTTTGTAGTTCTAGAAAGACAGGATAAGATTTTTAGCATTCTTGTAGTGGTTCTTGGTGGTCGTTATCTTTTGATAAGCTTCTGCCTTTTCAGGGAACTTCCGCTGAACTTCCTCTGCTTCAGGGTGTTATGCTGTTCTCCCCCTGCGCGCTGGTTGCCCAGCCGGACCTAGGGACCGTGGCGAAAGCCATTCCTAAAGGTCACTGCGGGGGGAGGTGCAGCAGGTATGTAGGGTTTTGCTGTTCTCCCCCTGCGCGCTGGTGGGAATGTTAACCCTAAAGGTCACTGCAGGGGGAGGTGCAGCATTCTGTTGGGTATATTCTGTTGGAATTACTGGGTGATTCCATAAATAAAGCATATGTCAGCTTTAGTAGTTACTGCCAGGTTTCCAAAGTGATTTTGCCATCTTACATCCCCTCTAGCAGTGTATGAGAGTTTTGGCTACTCTGTGTCCTTACCACACTTGGTTTTGTTCTAGTGATTTTTGGAACCAGTTCATTTATTCATTCACTAACTCACCTGTTGTGTGCCACATTCTGACCTGGGCTTTGGTGATGCAGTTATGAACAAGTTAGATAAGGTCCCAAGATCCCTGCTCTTTTGAAAGTTAACATTCTATGTGGGAAACATAATAAACAAAATGATATAATAGTTATTGCTTTGATAATAGGGTCATGTAATGCACATGACTCTGAGAAACAGTAAGAGGGAGTGAAGTAGCTTTCCACTGCATATCAGTGAAGGCCTTTCTGAGGAAGTTTCACTGGAGCTGAGACCTGAACCATCCCTGCAAAGATATATAGTAAGAGAGAATAGCTACTGCCTAAGTCTAAAGGCTCAAGTAACCTTGGTCTGTTTGAGGCTTGGGAAAGCAGGCCTAGAGCAGTCACAGACCCAGTTGAGGCAGATTATTTTGCCCAGGGCCAAGTAACATTCCTTCTGATACCCAGCCTAGGGTGAATTACCAACCTTTGCATACATGTGTGCATATACTGGTCTTATTTAACATTGTTCATGGTCTCCTAGAAAAGGAAGGTTAAATTTTATCATGGCTTGGATTTTGAAGGAAGTTACCTGCTTTAGTAAGCAAAAATATGATCTGAATTTATGAGAGTTGAGAGTATGGATTTGATGTTTTACATCCCCTTTGTTATGTATGAGGACCCTAGAGGTATGGAGATAGCCCTTCTGCAGTTTCTGCAGTCAGTTTTTGGATTGAAAAAAAATCATTGTGTGTATCCATGTAATCAAACATCATCAAAGTGACAAATCAGGCCATTTATCATAGTTAAATTATTCAAGAATTATAAAATGTTTGCTGGGATATGCTAATTTGCTACAAAGCACTATCAGTGATATTCCAATTGTTTTGACAGTTTTAGTGAGTACTGTGATTTACTTGTACCTTTTGTCTGTATCTCAGTAGCTTATTATATAATTCCATTGTAGAAAGGTGAAAAGTTCCGTGCTTACTTGAGACAGTTCCGTGTTACATCATCCAGTGAAAAGAACACATACTGAAGGTAAGTTAATGTTATATGTTCCCTTCAACTTTAGGATTCACATTTACTAATTTTTACCAAAAGATTTTGGATATTATGAATCCCATTTTATTTTTTACTTGAGTACAAGTCTTATACTTGTTTTTATTCATTAATCTTACTGTTTGTTCATTTCTACAATGTAATTAATTATATTGTGAATTATTCTCTAAATATCTGTAATAACAATCAGGCATTATTTGTGTTTACTAATGACTCAGTATCTCTTTTTGCTCCTTAGTTTCTTAAGTATACTAAAAAAATACCTTTAAAATGAAAAAGAAAGGCAGAAAATCTTATGGGTCAAAATATTCCCAAATAGTATGTAGGCCGTAAGTCTGCTGAAATTTAGGAAGCCAGCTTGTTTAGTCAGGTTGTTATAATGCTATTTTAATTCTGTTGTTTTTTAACAAAGACTGAAAATATTGGTCTCTATCAGTAATTCAGACTGCATTTTAAAAATATTTTTATCTGTTTTGCCAAATTTTAGCTCTATAAAATAAATACTGACTTTAGAGGTTTATTATTTTCCTAATTATTTAAATTTAAGATAATGGCTAAGCATTGTTAGGACTCATCAGTTTCTAAATTGTAAAGAGGATTGTCAGAAATGTTTAGATTAGATTTTTCATTCACATTTCTATTTTTAATAATTCTTTTTTTTTTTTAAAGATATTTATTTATTTATTTATTTATTTATGCAAGCACTGGGTACAGTCAGAAGCGCGGGAAGGTGAGAGAATTCACCAAGCCAGAGAGGGGAGCAGAGCAGGCAGAAGGACCGAAATACACTGCTGAGGGGAGCAGCGGGCGGCAGGAGAGGTCTGTGCGCCATGTGGGACCCTCCTCCGGTGGCCAGGGAGCAGCCGGGGATCGAACCGGCGCTGCAGAGGCTGTGGGCAGCTTCGCAACCCAGCGCTCAACTGCTGCGCCACTGGGGAGGCCCCACATTTCTATTTTTGTCAGTAAAAATGTCTCTTCCATGTACTGTAACACACACATTTTCAGCTACTTTCAATACTTAGAATTTGTCAGCCAAAAATATATACTCCTTCCAATTGCCAAAGCAGCATGGGTTTGTGACACCTTGTTTTTCCTTTAAGAAATGGAGTGATCCACTTGATCAATTCCATTACCATTTCCCCAAATACCTCTTGCATGTTTTCTCCTCCATCCTTTGGAACCCCTCACTACATCCCATTTTACCAATCCCTACTCATTATTCAATATTCAGTTCTGGAAACCCCTGTAGAAATTCCTTCCTCCTAAAACAGCCACAAGATCTAGTCCTCTAAATTGCAGTAGTAGTCTCTGTGGTTCTTTTCCTAGGGTCTTTGCACTATTAGTTGTCCTTCAGTACATTTATATTTTATCCCTGTCTAGATTATAGTGTAAAGGAAGACATTTGTATAACCACTGTCTTTTGGTTTCAAGTTGTTAGATATTTATACCAATCATATTGCCTGTACCTAGTAAGTACTTCTAAACTTTTGTAGTTTCTTTTCTTACATATTGACCATCCAGTTTCTCTGGTTAGGAATAGATAAGGCATAGTACAAGATGTACACATATAATATTAAGTTGCCTATGTTCCTTCTTCATAGAACTTGTTTTTTTCCTCAAAGAAAATGTTTTCTCAGTCTGAAATATGCAGGGCTGTGGCAGAAACAGAAAAGAAGGTTGCATTCATTGAATGCAGGGACTGTGTCTGGAATTAACCAGAGTATTGTCATGTTAACTCAAAGTTAGTGACTTTTACACAGGAGCCATGGCATGCTACTTTACAAGGCTGAAGACCAGACAAACTTATTCTTGGGTTGGCAGGCCACTGTTGGATCGAAAACTGCAATATCAAACTTACAAGTGAGTGATGTAGTCCTTTGATTGTCCTGGAAATGTAGCTTCTCCAAAATAAAATGTCAGTAACTTTTATCCAACCTGTTCTAGTTATTACAAATTTGAGGATTGAGAAACAGTACATGTGAATTTATTGTAAAGAGGTCTTTTGTTTAATTCAAGATTGTAGCATAAATGTAGCACTTAATGATAGAGGAAGAAATGATATCAGGTTAATACAATTTGGTATCTATGATAATGTTATATCTTCTTAAGGTGGGTTGTGCGTAGTGCATGATAACAGGGTATGATCCTGTCCTAGAGATCTCCAAACAGTTTGATATTATTGGGCAGCTTTCACGCTTTGGGAAGCCTTGGTTCTTTGTCAAGAACCAAGAGAACTTAGGATTCATATTAAGGTCTCTGCAGACATTCACGCTAAAACAACTCCTTCAACCCATTTCGTTTATTCTTGGATATAACTGGGCGAATTTGTTTCCCAGTAGAACTGTAGTAGAGAGAAATTATTTAGAGGATTTTCCAGTTGGAGAGCTCTTTCCTCTATGCTCAGAGGGTCCGAAGAGCTTGGCTCACCCTAAATTATTTTCTAACATGTTTCTCTTTTTACTTCCTAGAGAAATGAGCATAAAAATGGAAGGTTGTTCCTCTGAGATTCGTGTCCAAGTTGGACAGTTCGTGTTTATTGAAGGGAATGATGATGAAAATCCATATGTTGCTAAATTGGTTGAATTATTTGAAGATGGTGAGTTTTGGGCTAGAATAAATACCATTCCTTATCGTGAATGTGGCTAGGTAATGGGGAATAGGTACAGTTGCTATTTCATATGTTCTCAGCAGCATTTGAAATGTGAACTCTAAATTCTCAGTTGGGAATGTACTAACTATTCCCTCATTCATCTAATAAACATCTTTACTCACTAGAGGGTATTGGTTAAAAGGGACTGAGGGCTCAAGAGTGGGGATGGATGACCATTAAGGCATGATTTGTGGAATTGAGAGAAATGACTAATTCAGGAAAGGGGGAAAAGAAAAAAAGGTGACTTGTACTACAATAGAGATTTCCTTTAATTTTTTATGAAGTTAGTAATTAACTTGCAATGTAACTTCTTTACAAGAAATAAAGTAAGTTAGCTTGGAAAGGTATACCAGTTTTTCAGTTAGGAAAACAAAAGCACTTTACCCAGCGAGACATGTGTATAAGTGTTAAAAAGATTAGAGGAACAGAAGCTGATGTTTCCCAGAGTTTGGTAAGTACAGGAAGACACAACTACCTGTAATAAGACTGGAGAGGCAAAAATCAGCAAAAGTGTTCACTGGCAGTGCACTTGCAGAGCCTCAGCTGATTTTCTGAGTTTTTAACCCTGTCCAACAGAGTGTCTGAAGGTGGGAATAGGGCAAGGCTCCAAAAGGAAAAAAGGAAAAAGAGCAATTTGAACTCCACCGAACTGCTTCTTCCAAGAGCTAAGAGAAGACTGACATGGTAGTTAGACTGTCCTCTGGCAATTTAGATGCCTAAAAGAAGGAACTGATGAGTGACTCCATAAATGTTTCCATTACAGAGATAATAAAGATAATTGACAAATATAGAGGAAAACTTACATCCACTAGGGGGAGCACTCCACATCAGTGTGGGCTTTTGTATCCTAAGCATGGGCTTTTTTTGTTTGTTTTAAGATTTATTTATTTATACAAGCAGTGGGTACAGTCAGAAGCACGGGAGGGTGAGAGAATTCACCAGAGCCAGAGCAGGGAGCAGAACAGGCAGAAGGACCAAAGTACACTGCTGAGTGGAGCAGCGGGTGGCAGGAGAGGCCTGCGTGCCATGTGGGGCCTTTGCGGTGGCCAGGGAGCGAACCAGCAGAGGCTGGGCAGCTTCGCAACCCAGCGCTCAACCACTGCACCACTGGGGAGGCCCCAGCATGGGCTTTTTGTGTAGAGATTTTAGAGTTCTTGTGTGGTCCTCTTCTGGGTGCCTTCAATCTTTATCTGTTGAGAGGTAAGAAGAGAAGAGTTGATGATATGATGATGATGATGTACTAATAAGTATATGTCCTTTTATTAGGAGCTGATAATCTGGAGCACTATTAATGTTACATTATAATGAAAAAGTTGAAGATTGTAAGCATAGTTTGCCAGAAGTTAACTTAGTAGCCAGTGCTCTGATTCTTGGTAGGATTTTTGTCTTGCTGCTATTTGATGCCTTTTTTATAATCATTGATTTATTCACTGCCTGTGATCAGAATTGCTCCTCTCAAATGCAATTTGCAATTTCTATGATGACTGATAGCACTATTAGAAAGTGGAGCAAAGTGAGAAGGCCTTGGGTGCTGAGTGGCTTCAGATTGCTGCTTATTGGTCCTGTGCTTTGGCAAATAATTTAAGGTCCTTAATTACTTTGCCTGTAAAAGGGAGAGATAGCCATCATCACTACCTTGTAGGATTATTGTGAGGATTAAGGAAAATATGTTAACCATTAAGTTTTTAGCACAATGTCTGGCACATAGGAAATGCTTAATAAGATGTTCTTGCGTTCCCTTACACTTCCCCTTTCCCTCTAATCTCTACTAGATTATGAAGTTTCTAACAAGAAACGTGCTCGAGTACAATGGTTTATCCGATTCTGTGAAATCCCTGTCCATAAACAACACTTGCTTGGCCGGAAGCCTGATGCACAGGAGATATTCTGGTATGATTACCCTGCCTGTCCCACCAACATTAGTGTTGAGACCATCATTGGCCCTGTACAGGTAAGTGTTCTGTCTTGGAACTTAATTCTGTCTGCCTCTGAATCTGCATGATAGTGACTCTCAAAGACAGTACCTTTAATTTACACTGCAAAATTAATTTTTTCCTGTTTGTTATCTTCTCTGCTTGCCTGCTTACTTCATCTCAACAAATATTTACTGAAACTATTTATTATGCATTAGAAGTCTCCTAGAGGAAGTGATATTTAGGGTGTAACCTAAGGGGTTACATAGGTTTGGAGACCAAAATATAGGTTATTCTTCAAGCTGCCTCATGTCCTCAATTTGAGGTTTCATCATGAGTGCAATATAGTCACATGGTCGTGGATTTAATGTATGGTAGAAAGACTTTTGTCTGGTGTGACAATAGTGAGATTTTTCTACTCTGTGGGCCCAGCACATTTTATGTGCCGTAAAATAACTCATTTCTAATTAAAATGAGTGAATAAAGAAAAGCAGGTGTGGTATAGAAGTTGAAGCAGTAAGATCGGTAGATTTGGAAAGGCAGAGTATTTGGGTAGGATGCTGATGTTGGGAATGAGCAGGACTGTGATAAGCCATGCTCCACTAGTGATACAGACCATTTTGAGAAGTATTGCACACTCAGAAGGGAAAATAGAATGAGGTTTTTAGAAAGCATTGAAAGTCACTTTAAGTAGTCTGATCTTATGCTAGTGGGGAAAAATAATGGACTATCTAGCAGGGGACAGGCCTGGAGAAGTTTTGTTGTGGGAAAATTTGGCATGGGTAAATAGAATTGACTTAAAAAGAAAGCAAAGTGAAGTATGGATATTGGTGAGAAGGAGTCTATAGAAATATGCTGTGCCATGTCTGTGCCTTTGTAGTTTAGAAAAGAAACATCCCAGGTACAGATGCAGACTTAAATGCTTTTGATCATAGCTCCCAATTTGCTCTTTTGTACCTTATTTCTCCCTCTTCATCTACACTTCCTGAATTCAGGTAGTTGCTTTAGCCCCAGATGATGTGATACCTATGGGTCTAAAAAATAAGAAGACATTCTTTGTGAAACTATCTTGGAACGAGACGAAATTCATACCACTATCCTCAGAATTATTTGCAGAGTTGGATAAGCTACAGGAAGTCAGCCCTAGATGCCAGAAGCTCACGGGGACCAAGGCTAAGGGCACAGAAAGCCCTTCTTGCATCAGAGCACAGCATGTCGTCAAAAGCATTGAATCAAGGCATTCTACCTCCAAATGTCGCCAAACTCCTACCCATCCTGTTACTCCTAGGGCAAGGAAGAAGCTAGAACTTGGCAGTAAGTGTGGAAGGGGTCACAATGGGCAATACTGAGGTAAAGGAATATGATAACATATTAATCCATGCTACAGTGTTGAGTTAGTGGGCCCGGTACCGATAAGACACTTGTTGAAATACAGATAACAAAATTTACCACTTTCATCATTTTTGTGTATTGTCATAGGCATTGAGTACATTCACATTGTTGTACAGCCATCACCATCTTCTTCTAGAATGGAAACTGCAACCACCATACTGTTTTCCATAGTAGCTGCATAATTTTGCACTGGTGCGCTGTGTTCATTTCTCCACAATCCTTCCCAACACTTGTTACTTTCTGTGTTTTTGGTGGTAGCCATCCTAGTAGTTATGAAGTGATTGTTAGTTTTTATTTGTATTTCCTAATGATTAGTGATAATTGAGCCCTATCATTAGCAATTTCTTCAAGATCCCTGATACTTTTAGATCAGTGGAGAACTAAGAAATATCCACCTTAAAACTGTTGCATTTATACTGATAATTCTAATTTATAACCTCAAGTTTCCTCATGTCTTCATATAATTTTAGTGAATTAATTAATTTATAAAGAGGTTATTAAGGGTGTTATTAGAAAGCTAGAGATGGTATGTTGAATTAGAATATGAATTAATAAGAATTAAGATTATGACCTGCTGAATGAGCAGAAACAAGCCACCTACATGGGGAAGCTTCCTCAGCACCTGAGCTCCCACTTTGGGAAGAGAAACCCCCAAAGTTGTTTTGATAGAAGGCACAGTTTCAATACACCCACACAAAGGAAGTAGTTTCAAGAGTTAATACTTTCTGGGCCTCCCTGGTGGCAAAGGGGTTAAAAACAGAGCTGTCAAACTATCACCAGTCACTGCAGCGGGAGTTCAATACCCAGCTGTCCAGGGAGCAACCCACATGGCGCAGCAGATCTCTCCTGCCTCGCCCACTACTTCCCTCAGCAGTGTGTTTCAGTCGTTCTGCCTGTTCTGCTTCCTACTCTCTGGTGAATCCTCTCACTCCCCGCACCTCTGGCTTACACCCCAGTTCTTGTATGCATAAATAAATAAATCTTTTTTTTAAAGATTTTATTTTTTTTAAAAAAGGTTTATTACTTACAGATCCCAAAAGAGGTGAAGGGGCCCCCATAGTGAGCCAGGGGGAGGACAGTCTTCAGCCCCAAGTCATGAACAACCAGAAGATAAATAGCAAGTTATATTACCTATAATGTGGTTGGGACAGAAGTTACTAATTTTTCATGGACTTAATTCTCTGTGGTTATTTTAAACGTACTCAGGGAGAAACAAAGCAGGTATTTGTGGTAGGAGTCATAAGCTCAGGTCCTCGCTAAATGTCCAGACTTCAGTTGTTAGCGGGGTTGTCATACTATAAAACACCTAGGTAGCAACCCAGAATTACAAAAGTTGTTGTTGTTGTTGTTGTTGTTTATCTTATATAATACTGATTATAAAATTGGTGCACTGTCTGTGATTTCTCTTGGACTTAGGTTTGCCCAGGACACCCAACACTAGGAATTCCCAGCAGATGTTAGGGACTTCATTAGATTCTCCTGGAAGAACTAAAAGGAAAGTGACCCTCTCTGAGATTACCTCACCTTCTAAGAGGCCTCAGCGAGATAGACTAGAGATCCCATCTCCAGTTATGAAAGCCCCAGAGAAAACTGGAGACATTCGACACTCTTGTGCTGAGGATGACAAGAAGACTTCATCTCAATGTCACATGACCCTGAGAACTCGATTACCAGCTTTGAAAGCCCCAGAGATGAGTGAAGATATAACACTTACCCCGGTTAGGCGAGGTCGGACATCTTTGGTGGTACCTTCTGTGATTCTGAAACCAGAAGACAGCAAAAACAGGTGACACGGACATCACCCTGTTTTCTGAGCAAATCAAAACCCTTCTCATGATGTGAAATGTGTGCATCATAGCAAACAAGCTTAGAGCAGCAGGGTCACAAATCTGTGTCACAGAGTCATAGAGGGGCTTTTCCAAATCAGACTTCTGAGACTCTTTCCAGACATAATGAATCACTCTTCAGGCTTTGAGCCCATGAATCTGCATTATTTTTTTTTTTTTATTTTTTTTTTTTATTTTTTTTTTTTATTTTTTTTTTTTTAATTTATAGAGGCATGTTTTTATTTATTTATTTGTTTGTTTGTTTGTTTTGTTTATATATGCACTGGGTACAGTCAGAAGCGCGGGAGGGCGAGAGAATTCACCAGAGCCAGAGCAGGGAGCAGAACAGGCAGAAGGACCGAAGTACACTGCTGAGGGGAGCAGCGGGCGGCAGGAGAGGTCTGCACGCCATGTGGGACCCTCCTCCGGTGGCCGGGGAGCAGCTGGGGATCGAACCGCTGCAGCGCAGAGGTCGCCGGCAGCTTCGCAACCCAGCGCTCAACCGCTGCACCACCGGGGAGGCCCTGAATCTGCATTTTTAAATGTTCTTTGGGTGATTCTGATATAGCTGTCCTTTGGGAATCACTGCTCTAGAAAATAATTTCCTAAGTCTATTTGGCTCACAGTCCCGAATTCTTTTACTTGCTATGACTCTGCCATACTTTAACAGGTATTTTCTTAGTTTTTTTTTTTTTTTTTAAGTGGAAATCATTCTTAAATAGCTGTAGTACAAAAAGATAACATACCTAGAACAAACTGCAATTTGACACTGGATAATTTTTGTAAATAATGAGCGGCACAAATTTCTGACAGGCTAGAAATCACACATTTCAGTGTTCCTTGATAAGAAACTCCAGCACCTGCCTAGTAATAGGCCTTTATAAAGGCTTTATATTGAAGGTATAGCAGCACTCTGCTAACCTTGAGCCTGGGTGGACAGTAAATGCACAGATGTGTCAGAAACAAAAAGGAGCAGGAAAATCCCTGGGATTAATATATTCTGTTCTCTCATTAGGGAGGTGATGAGTCTAATTTAAATGATATACTTTAAGCAAACTTTAATCTCTATATTTGGGTTAAGCCTCAGTTATAATTGTCCCCCTGTGTCTATGGGGGATTTATTCTAGGACCCCCATAGATACCCAAATCAAAAATGCTGAAATTATTTATATAAAAAAGTATAGTATTTATATGTAAACTACATATATCCTCCCATATACATTCAATCATTTCTATACTGCTTATAATACCTAATATAATGTAAACGCTATATAAATACATATACTGTATTGTTTAGAAAATAATACAAAAAAACCCTCATGTACAGGGCAGGTGCAATGTCATAGGTTTAATTATATAGTACGCATTTTTGATCCAAGGTTGGTTAAATCCGTGAAGGTAGGACCCATGGATAAGGAAGATAGACTATATAAACTTATTAGCAAAGTGTAATTAACTCCTTCCAAAATGGTTGTAAAAAGAATAGGAGGCGCAGCTATCTCTAGTGCCTGCTGCTGATCCCCAGTGCCTACTGTCTCCTATAACCTTGTGGCAATATCTTACAGGGAGGCTGAAGAACCAGAAACTCAGAATGAGGCTGTTGCTACTCCGCATCGTGTCCAGAGGAAGAATTCTCTCTTGACTGTGAACCGGATTAGGCAACAGCTTAGGTAATACTGCTCCTTGACAGGTAGAAAAATGTTAACTATGATATCTGTAATCTTAGTTCTTAAAGGCTTTTTATTGTTTATTTGCTAACCCATTGAAATTCACCTTCTACCTTGTATGTCTGGAATTATGTAAGAATTTCATGTGAATACTACAGTTTGAAAGGGGCAAGAAAAATTGACCTGGGCATAGGTGTCTCCCAGTGCCCCATAATCACACCTCCAACGGCACCATTTGTGGGTGCCAAAGAGCGTGAATGAACTTTGATTCTGACATACTTGGAAGAGCTTTCTCATTTACCATCTGTGTAACTTTAGGGAGAGTACTTAATCTTTCTTATTCTGTTTCCTTTTCTATAAAATGGGAATAGTCAGATACTTGTGTTTAGATTATTTTTTTATTTATTTATGCATACAAGAACTGGGGTGTAGACCAGAGGTGCAAGGGATGAGAGGATTCACTAGAGACAGAGTAGGGAGCAGAACAGGTGGATCTACTGAAATACATGGCTGAGGGGAGCAGCAGCGGGCAAGACAGGACAGGTCTGCTGTGCTATGTGGGTTAGCTCCCTGGCCGGGGATTGAACTCATGCCACAGTGACTGTGGATAGCTTCATAGTGCTGAGACTAACCCCTGCATCATCAGGGAGGCCCCTAATGAGATGATTTAAATAAAAGCCCTCAGCAGAACATCTCAATAAGCAGGCATTTAAGAAGGGAGCATGTCCATATTCTTGGTCTCAGGAAAGACTGTAGTGCCTCTAATCTGCACTGACCTGTAAAGGAGTTGCTTGTTTAGATTTCAAACACTGAATATCAGAAAATAATGTGACTTACCATTCAGGTTTTTAGGTAATAATAAAAATGACCCAGAAGAAAAAGAGTTCCTGCCAACAGCAGAGATTTCAGAATCTGATAGTGAGGAGGAAGAGGCTTCCATGTCACCCCTTCCTAGAAGAACACCCAGAAACCTTCGGTCTTCCATAAAGTCATCCTTACAGACCCCCTGCAAGACACCAAAGAAAACCGTAAGATTCATTAGGTTTATTTTCTAGTGAAGTATCGCTCTCTAAATTTAAAAATTTTGATAACAGTTCACACCACTAGTAATTGCTGGATTCAGGTCTGTGATAGTCAAAGTCATTACACTTGGTATATTCATCAAGGGAAGAATCTAAGTGAATCTTAGAACTGAAAATAAATCCAGTAGACAGTGATTTTTGAGCTCAAATTCGTTTTTGTTTTTTTTTTTAATTTATTTATTTATACAAGCACTGGGTACAGTCAGAAGTGCGGGAGAGTGAGAGAATTCACCTGAGCCAGAACGGAGAGCAGAACAGGCAGATTAACAAAGTACACTGCTGAGGGGAGCAGTGGGTGGCAGGAGAGGTCTGTCGAGCCATGTGGGACCCTCGCCGGTGGCATGGGATCGAACCGGCACTGCAGAGGCTGTGGGCAACTTCGCAGCCTAGCACTCAACCGCTGTGCCACCATGGGAGGCCCTCAAATTCCTTTTATGGCAGAGAATGAAGTGACTGAAAGCTAAACATCCTGAGGGAAGGACAAGAACTGACTCATCTTTGCATTTCCCACAGAAGCTAGCAGAATGCTTTGTTCATATTGCTTAGTAGGCATTGAATCCAGGGCTACTGAGCCACATTCTTGGTTTTGTACCAATTAGTATATCTGAGGGACAGGAAGAATGCTTAGGTATTTATAATGAATAGTGGTATGATGGAAGAGATAAATAAATGGATGTTTCTTCTGCATCTTATGGAAACCATTAAAAGAGTCTTTTCATGCTCAAATGTGTTTCAGAAATTTTTTTTTAAGATTTATTTATTTATTCATACAAGAGTTGGGGTGTAGGCCAGAGGTACGGGGTGGCTGGGGTGAGAGGATTCACCAGAGACAGAGTGGGGAGCAAAAGAGGCAGATTGACTGAAATACACTGCTGAGGGGAGCAGCGGGCAAGATAGGAGAGGTCTACTGTGCCCTGTGGGTTACCTCCCTGGCCAGGGATTGAACTTATGCTTGCTGTGGCTGCCAATAACTTGATAGCACTGAGATATAACCCTTTGTGCCACCAGGGTGGCCCCTTGAGAAATGTTTTGATTAAATAAAGTTAAATTGGTTTCTTGATCATGTGCACTCACAAGGCCATGAATTTGTTCATTGTGACCTTCCCAGACAGCATCAGTATATGAGAATTTGACTGGGAAGCATTTCATGATACAGTATATTCTTTGGAACACAATTAGGCATGCCTAATTAGGAGACTTTCCAAAAACTCAGCTCCCTTTTTTTCCAAAAGAAGGAAAATATGATTGGTTTTGGGTTGAAGTCAGAGAAAGACCTCTAGGAAAGAGAATCCAGTAGATTCTATTTGGACAAAAGTGTGGCAGTATATCAGGGTGAGAGCGGAGGTGCCAGAGAGAGTGGAAAACAGAAAAGGTGGATATATTGAAATATACTGCAGGAGAGCCAGGGGCAAGACAGGAGATGTCTGTACAGGAGCGAGGATGTGGAATTCCCTTTTATAACCTATTTTCAAGGGCTTTTTCATCACTGGGGGGGTCTGTCTCTACCAGTTGCTATCTGCTGGGACATTAGATTTTGGTGGACCTTCCTCAGAGCAGGTGTTCTGCTTAGTTCTGCTTGTCCTGTTTCCATCTTCCTGGAAATTCTCAATGTGGCTTAGCTCCCTGGCCGGGGATCGAACTCATGCCGCAGTGGCTGTGGATAGCTTCATAGTGCTGAGACTTTAACCCCGGGGCCATCAGGGAGGTCCCTAATGAGATGATTTAAATAAAAGCCCTCAGCAGAACATCTCACCTATTGGTCATGTAGACCCAAGGCCAGGTTCCCATAGCATCTCTGTCAGTTTCCTTTTCTTTTTTTTATTTATTTTTTTTTATTATTTTTTTTATTTTTTAGAGGCATGCTTTATTTATTTGTTTTGCTGGTTTGTTTGTTTGTTTTGTTTATACATGCACTGGGCACAGTCAGAAGCGCGGGAGGGTGAGAGAATTCACCAGAGCCAGAGCGGGGAGCAGAGCAGGCAGAAGGACCGAAGCACACTGCTGAGGGGAGCAGCGGGCGGCAGGAGAGGTCTGCGTGCCATGTGGGACCCTCCTCTGGTGGCCGGGGAGCAGCCGGGGATCGAACCGGCGCAGCAGAGGCCGCGGGCAGCTTCGCAACCCAGCGCTCAACCGCTGCGCCACTAGGGAGGCCCAAGTTTCCTTTTCTTATCTATTTTGTGTCTCCCAGCATTGTTCAGCTGAGCAAAGTACAGAAACTAAGTTTTAAATATTAAATACCCTGAGATAAAGGCCACCTACCTGGAATTCCTCATTCTCTTGATGTGTCACTTACTGTTCTGGTTCGATTGCTTCTCCTGGGTGCCACCTAGGAGGAGAGATACAGGGTGTGGAGGTGCTTTAGCATAATAAAAACCGGTCAAGTTTTTGACAACCTCAGCAAGATTTTGTCATGTCTTTTCTGTTTTCTCCTGGAATTAATAGATGCAAAACCATTAAACCAAGAGAGTTTTTAGTGCTTACCACCTGAGGGAGAGGTGGAGAAACTGTGGTCACTATAGGCAGACTGGAAGCAGGCGTGGGAAGGTGAACTGTTCCCATAGGAGGAGTGCCATGTAGGAACATCGTGAAGATGAAGGCAGGCTTGTTCTAGTGAGTCAGGAGCAAGGAAGAAAAGAGAGTGAGGCTGTTCGCTTAGACTGAACAGTGTCCCTGGCATTTGTTGTGAAAAGATCTGGTAAGGTTTCCCCAAATACCGCATTGTAGAAGTCCTAAGCTGAATAAAGTGTGATCGTATTTTCAAATAAATTTAGAGGAGGTTCCTTTGAATCAAACCCAGTTTATACTGCCTTCTCTTTCCTATATTTGAGCAAGTAGTTAGGATTTCTTAATAATTTTTGGTCTTTCAAGATAATATTTTATTTTTAAATAGTATTTAATCCATACTTTTATTCATTCTTCCCTCAGAGATTGACATTGTTTTCAAAGCCTAATTATATAGATTAGAAAAAAGAAACTGTGTTTGGACTGTGAACACGGCATATGTGTAATATGAGGGAAAAGGAGATTCCTGGACTTTATGTAGGAAGGAACTAGGAGGAGTTCACTACCTCTCCTTTTTATTAAATCATCATGAATTAGGTTTGTCCTGGACAGTGTTTTGCTTAATTTATCTCTACTGAAATATGTTCTCTTTTTTTGAATATAGTCCAAGCCTAGAACACCACGTGATGCCACGCCCCAGATCCGCAACCGAAAGCTGGCCGCCCAGGAGCCTGCCAGTGTGCTGGAGGAGGCCCGACTGAGGTGACGCTACCGAGGGCCCCTTTCAGACAGTCAGACATGTGCCTCTGCTTTTAGTCACATAAAATGGGAGTAACTTCAAGCCATGCATGTGCATTATATAAGCAGAGAGTAAAATGAATGTGCCTAGGTGAGCCAAAGTAGACTTTGAAGGAGTAACTTTCCAGTTGCTGCCCCTATTTTCTTGGGCATGGGAGTTGATTAAAGGTGATTAGTTAGGATACTTTCTCAGTTATGGTTTTCTTTAGAACCGTCTAGGGATGCCTTTAGAACATGTAAGCCAAGATTCTATTGGAAATGAACTGAATCAGATTCTCTTGTGGGATGAGGTACACCCATGGGATTTGTAGAGAACTCCCTAGATGATATTTACCCTTGCTTATGAGGCCAAATGAAGAGACTAGAGAAAGAGGGCATTCCCTTGAATCTGTGAGTGAGGTTTCATATAGAACTAGACACGTCTTCTTCATAGATTAGTGAGTTGATGGTAAAATGCTTCTAAAATCCTCCTTTTTCATTTACCACCAACTGTAGGCTGCATGTTTCTGCTGTGCCTGATTCACTTCCTTGTCGGGAACAGGAATTCCAAGACATCTACAACTTTGTAGAAAGCAAACTCCTTGATCGTACTGGAGGGTAAGCCATGTTGAAGTGGTCAGGGCAGAATGTCTCTGCTATTAATACATCACCTCAGGTGTTAGAGTTCAAGCATATGGTCAAAAGAATAGTGCAAGTTCCCTGCTCAGGCTTAAAGCTTCTGACACAGCTTTTGTTGTCAAAGTAATTCTATAAGAATAGAAATTGTGTCATTCAGACAAAATGAAACTGACCTTCTAGTGGCAGTTTACGTACAGCATTGCTACTAAATTGAATGATTCTATATGAACAGGTCCTGCTCTGACCAACTAATGATGGTCTTTACTGCCCTCACACCACATTGCAGGGGTGACCATCCTTCCTTCAGCACACATTCCCATATTCCTAACTTATGACAGTGTGAGGTGCTGGTGCAGACCTAACCCACAGGACTTCCCTTCTTGTCCTAGATGCATGTACATCTCAGGAGTCCCTGGGACAGGGAAGACTGCCACTGTGCATGAGGTGATACGCTGCCTGCAGCAGGCAGCCCAGGCAAATGATGTTCCTCCTTTTCAATACATTGAGGTCAATGGCATGAAGCTGACAGAACCGCACCAGGTCTATGTGCAAATCTTGCAGGTAAGCAAAACTGATTGGCCTTTTAGAAAGTGCACTTTCCTGGCATATGAAAAGGGAAATGTTTACTTAGCTTTGGGCATATTACATGTTAATGACATGCTATAGATTCATGTAGTAATGATTTTGGAGGGGCTTCCTCAACTTGCCTGTGGCTCACTTGCATTTCAAATACAGGCTATGCTTTTGGTGCCCTCCAGGTTCAGGTTCAGGCTAGTGTGGAAGGCAGGGTATAGGATACTGAAGTCCTTAGACTAAATAGGTTCCTCTACTTGCAGATTTAATCTTAAGTCCAAGGAAGTAAAATCCTTAGTTTACCATGCCTATTTTCCCCCACACACACACATTGCAGAAGCTGACAGGCCAAAAGGCAACAGCAGATCATGCGGCAGAACTTCTGGCAAAGAGATTCCGCACTCGAGGCTCTTCTCAGGAAACCACTGTACTGCTTGTGGACGAAGTAAGGAGGTGCCCACGGGAGAACTGGAGGAGCTCCTAACTATAATGTCCAGGAGCAAGCATTGGGTGGGAGGGAAGTCCTGGCTCCTTCTCATTCATTTGAGCCCATCTTCCGGTGGTGAGAGGTATCAGTCTATTGACAGATGGTTACAGGTCTTTGCTCTATGCCTTGGCTCAGTATCTGATTGCCCCTACATTTCTCTTTGTTTCCCCAACAGCTTGACCTTCTTTGGACTCGGAAGCAAGACGTAATGTACAATCTCTTTGACTGGCCTACTCACAAGGAGGCCCGGCTTGTAGTCCTAACCATTGCCAACACTATGGACCTCCCAGAGCGCATTATGATGAACCGAGTGTCAAGCCGACTGGTAGGTCCTTGGGTTGTTCTCAAGTTGTTTTTACAGATCCATAAGCTTGGCCAATGAGTTGTGTGAAAAGAAACCAGAAAACTGAAAACTAAAAACTACAGCATCTGGCACAGCTTTTATTGTCTAAATAATTCTATAGGAATAGAAATTTCTCTTTCAGAGGCAATTTGATAAGCAGAGAAAATGGGAAAAGAAATGTGATTTCTGAAATTCTTAAAATTCCTATATTGGAATTAAATATATCACCATTGCATAACTTTTTCAAACATAACTTCTTGGTGTCCTGCCATCTATGCGCTCTTAAACTGCACAGAGCCCTAGAAGTTTAATTATTTTAAAAAAATAACTTAAGACAAATAAGGGGGTTGCAATTGTGTGAGGAATATAAAAATAAAATTTATTTTAAAAAATAAATAAATAACTTAAGACTTACCCTTGCTAGACAGCGTTAGATGGTGAATTATAGCAGCGAGCAAGCAGGCGCACTCTGCTCTTGTGGACCTTGTGGTTCAGTAGCAAGCACAACATCAAGTGTATACAAGCATGACACATGAAGCCAGGACCTGTGTCTGTACATACTGTAGCGCCGAAAAGTCTCCTACCATCTCGAATGAGAGCACCTCTGCTTCTATCTACTTTTATTCTGGTAGAATAAAAGTTTCGTTGAAACTACATGAAAAAAAACAGTTGAGAACCACTGTCCCACAGGATACCACTGGCCACTGTTAATCATGCAAGGAGCTGGAAGCAGTTGTGGTTCTGGGATGAAATGTTTAAATTGTTAGATGGGACTTGGAAATCAGGTTTGGGGACTGAAGGGTGACTTTCCACTAGGACTAGTAGGTGGTCAATGAACTTACTTAGGTTATCTTGGCTCCCCAGGGTCTTACAAGGATGTCCTTCCAGCCATATACTCACAGTCAATTGCAGCAGATTCTACTGTCCCGACTCAAATACTTAAAGGCCTTTGAGGATGATGCCATCCAGTTGGTATCCAGGAAGGTAAGCCACTTTCAGGGAGCTCATAGCACTTACAAACCAGCCAGCAAATCTTTGCTGAGCACCTGGCTATGAGGCTCTGTGCTGGTGCTCTGGGGATGAAGAGAAATTTAGGAAGTCCTGTAGAAGCAAGTAACAAGTAGAAACAAAATTCTGAAAAATTCCTTTACCTTCTTTTTGTATCATTCTTTAGAATACTGTGTTTACATATAGTTTGTATATAATTATACATAAACTAAAATTAATTGATTCAGAAAAGAGGTAGTTTCATATAATGAAAAGGGCAACATAGTCAGGTAGACAAACCTGGTGTGAATTCTGCCTCTTAAAACATAGAAAGTATGTGCTGGGTTATAGGAAAGTTATTTTAAAATTCCTGAACCTCAGTTTTCTTCTCTGAAAGATGGGAATAATAGTTTCCTTAGGGGCTTTATGATAATTAAATAATATTATGTCTGTCATATGCCTGGCAACAGTACACATTCCATGGTAGATAAGAGGTCTTGGTACCTACGTCCTCTAAATTCACTGGGAAAATGCCAAATGAGATTTAACTCAGGCTCATTTCTGAGGCTGCTAACTGTCTCAGGCTAACTGCTAGAAAAGCCACATGGCCACCTAAAAAGAATTATAAGCTTTTATTTTTTGCTTGAAACATTGTGAACTCTGAATAATCATCATATACCTCTAACACCTGCTCACAGCTGAGTACAGTCTTAGGTACTGCAGAGAGGAGCTAGATGTGGTGCTTGTCTCCAATCTTCGCTTTGTAGAAGAGAGGTCCTCAGAGTTCATCTGATCTATTGGATAGTTTTTTACTTTCACTTTCTTTCTTTTTTTTTTTTTTTTTGTGGCACCCTCGCCCCTGGCCGGGGAATGAACCCGGTGCTGCTCGCAGCCCAGTGCTCAACTGCTGTGCCACCAGGGGAGGCCCTAGTTTTTTACTTTTGCTTTCATGTAATTGGATAGGTTTTTACTCTTGCTTTCATGTAATTTCTGAGATTTTTTTCTCCTTGTAATGGTCCTTTTTTATGTCATCCTATTTATTTGAGATGTCTTCTCCCTTTCCCTCAGAGATGCTTTTGTCTGTTGGTTTGGGTTTCTAGTCAGTGTCTACTATTGGAGCCTTTTTTTCATACGTCTTTGTTGTCCACTCAGGTGTAAGAGTGGAGATTCAAAAACTGACTGGGAGCTCTGAGCACATGAGTGGACTTGCTCACTGAGAGGCTCACTGTAGGGAGGAGGAGGACAGATTTCAGTATCTTTAGTTCTTTCCCATTGGCATAATCAGATTTTCCAGAATAGGGTTCCATGTCCTTCCTAGAGGACAGTGTTCTGGCAGCAGGGGAGGTGGAATGGAGTCAGAGAAAGTACAGATCTTCCAATTTTAGCATGCAAGTGATTACCATCTGTATTTGGTAAGGGATACCCCCACCCCTGGACACTTAGTGCCCTGTCCCTTCCAACCCCCCACCCAGAGGTATTTTTTTAAATCCTTGCTTGAGAATAAATCTCTGCCATGTTATAAGAGCGATAATATCCAGGGCAAAGAGTTTTATGGAAATAGTACAAATTACCAAAACACAAAATTATTTCACAGAGGAGACTGCCACCTTCCAGTAAGTCACCAAAATGACCAACACAAAGGGAAAGAGGAGAAGCAGCCACTGTGTGTTCTGTAGGCCTTTTAGAAAATGTGAAGTTATTCCTTTGGCACATAAATGCAAATAAGATTTACAAATAAATGCAAGGCTGGTATTGTAGACATTAAGGGGATAGGCGCTGTTCAAAAAGAAATGCCCCATAAATGTTACCATGGCAAAACTGGAAGTATTTATAATGTTACCCCACAGTGGCTGGCATTGTTGTCAACAAACATGTAAAGGACAAGATTTTTGCTAAGAGTATGTTCCTATTGAGCATATTAAGTGCTCTAAGAACCGAGATAGTTTCCTGAAACATGTGTAAAAAAAAAAAAAAAGATCAGACAAAAAGATACGCCAAAGAGAAAGGCACATGGGTTCAACAGAAGCGCCTGAGCTGCTTCTGTTTCCCTTACCCCAGCAGCCATCAATAAAAGGTGCTCATGGCTGCTGAGGTTCACAGGTACACTTTGGGTAAGAACTGCTTTGGGTGTTTTTCTTCCCTCCCACAGTTCCCTTTCACTTTATTTTTAGGCCTCTGCAGTGGATTTGGGGTTCTTGCTATTTACTAATGACTCTTAAAATACTACTTCAAAGGCAGTAGGAATGGTGATAGGAGGACAGAAGTGGTGTGGTGAGATATTCATTACAGGAAGGGAAGAGTATAAGGTGATTCTTCTATTTTTTGGGTTACTAGAAAAGTGATTTGTGCTTTGAATGTCTTAAGTTTGAATACTGAAAACAGAAATATGCACAAAATATTTTAAGGCTTCTATCATCCCACTTCCCAGAGGTCACTACTTTTATTGTCTTAGCGGCCTCTGTGGGTGTGTGTTTGTGCGTATGTGTGTACTTACATATATACTTATAGGTATACCTATATACTTATATCTAAGTATACATATATATGCTTATATAATTTGTTCTTTTAAACTTAACATGAATTTTGCTAGGAAATCATTTCAGGTATTGTCAGACAGAATATCATTGCCTGTAGTGACCGTTGGCAAATGGGGGGGGATTGCTGCCAAGCACTGGGAATACAGAGACTGAGAGCCTGTAGCGAGTCCAAGAATTCCTTTAGTGAAATTTAAAATGCAAGTGACCTTCTAAGTGAGCTTGGGAGAGAGTAGTAGATTCCCTTTGAAGGGAGCCCAGAAGTCCCTCAGCCTTTGTACACATGTAAAGGAAGGAACAACAGCACAGCTTTTGCCATTGTGGATTGGTCTGATTCATTTAACCAGAAATCCTCTGGGTACTTCAGCTTTGTGGCTTCCTTCCCTCTTGATCTGGTTCTGCTAACATTTACCAGGTAGTCTCCAAAATTCACCATATGCTATAAGGCAGACTCAATCTGTGACTTTATCTCCAAAAGAAGGTTCTGCCTCAGCCTTTGGCTTACTGCTTCTGAGGGCATACTTCTTTCTTTATGCAAGAAGCAAGAAGATCCTTGTGTTTGTCGATGGTTCAACAATGAGCTTTAGTCAAGAATCTTTAAGATTTTGGGCCTCTCTGGTGGCGCAGCGGTTGAGCGCTGAGCTGCAAAGCTGCGCACAGCCTCTGCAGCGCCGGTTCGATCCTGTCTGTTCTGTTCCCCGCTCTGGCTCTGGTGAATTCTCTTACCCTCCCACGCCTCTGACTGTACCCAGTGCTTGTATAAATAAATAAATAAATCTTTTTTAAAAAAAAAAGAATCTTTTAGATTTCATTTCCCTAATATTAAATTGAGTTGGGATTTTTTTTTTTTTTTTTTCCGCCTTTTCCATTGTCAGGTTATCTGTAAAACCAAGACAAGGGCTTGGACTCAGGGAACAGTCCTAGGTATAGTGTAATAATTTATATCTGGGCTTCTACCAGGTTCCCAGCCAGGGCCAAGACTTCAGGCTTAAATCCATTTGAAGTGCTGCCTTTTGTTTTCAGGTGAACACACAATCTGTTGAGTTTTTTTTCTGGACGGAGAGGACAAGGCAAACTCAAAGAACTAAATATTCCCTCTTGTAGGTAGCAGCCCTCTCTGGAGATGCACGACGCTGCCTGGACATTTGTAGGCGTGCCACAGAGATCTGTGAGTTTTCACACCAGAAACCCGACTGCCCTGGCGTGGTCACGGTAGCCCACCTATTGGAAGCAGTGGAGGAGATGTTTTCATCGCCATACATCACTGCCATCAAGTAAGATGCTTTCTTGAGACACCACTGGAGACATGCACAGTCTGGGATGGCCCTAGAAACTGTTTTCTCTTTCAGAGCTTTTACTCATTCAACAACCCACCTTTACTGAAGACACTGTTATTTTTCTTAAGGGGCACTGTCTAGTCAGGGAGACAGAAATGTAACTCTGGTATAACAGAGGAATAATTACCATTTATTTAATTACCTAGTGGAAATAAGAAAAAGGAAGATGCTACTACTTCTCCCACACTGAATGATATACTCAGCTCATGAAATGGGGGTGCCTGGCACATTTCCAGATGAAATCACTGGATTCTTTCACTTTTAGAGTGAAAGAATTTTCCACATCATTTTGAGACTTTGGGAGCTGGGGATAGCCTTGTCAAATAATATATTTTAATAAAATTTTCACAGTCTTTCCTCCCTCTTTTCCAACGACACAGAAAAGCTTTATTGACTTTCCCTTGGTGTGATGGCACAGCCACTAATGAGAATCCACATCTTCTTTTCTTTAAGAAATTCCTCTGTTCTGGAACAGAACTTCCTGAGAGCCATCCTTGCTGAATTCCGTCGATCAGGATTGGAGGAAGCAACATTTCAACAGGTAATTCATCTCTTTATTTTAACCCTAGATTTTAAAACTTTCTATTTTGTGCCAACCTGATTGTGATAAATAATATCAGGCTAGCATCTATTTTTATACAATATTTTTTATTGCATGAGAACTTTTGTAATTGTTCAGCATATTATATTGAAGGTTTACTATTTGCCAGACATTGATACAGGAGTTGGAGATTCAAAGATGAACAAGACAAAAGTTACTACCCTAACACAGCTATGTTGTAGGTGGGGGCAAGGCTCTCAGAATAATTTTGTTTAAAAAACAAATCACAAAGATTAATTCAGTCAGGCAGAGAACACAAGTTTCAATTATACTGAATAGATGAAATCATTATGGTCTGTGTAATAGCGGTTTATTTATAATAAAACTGGTGCCCACAGGTAATGTGCTATCTTAGAAAATGAATTGTTAAAGGCTTTGATTATGTGTCTGGAAGAGTGTGTGTGTGTGTGTGTGTGTGTGTGTGTGTGTGTGTACGTGTGCACACGTGCGCACGCATGCTTTTGTGTCTTAGACATGCAAATGAAAAGGTTAGTAAAACATTGTCCTATCAACTATGTCTTTATTTCCTTTATTTTATTTTTACTTCTTTAAATTCTTTTTTTAACATTTAGTTGCTGGTCATGTTTTGCTCATTTATTATTCTCCTTCTATAGCATTATACCACTCTTTTGTCAAGAGTGACATTTGTTTAAGTTTTTAAATATTTTCTTAATATTTACAATATACCTTTATCTGTGGTGTGTGCTAGGAACCCCAGGCTGAACTGATTAAACTCCCTGCTCCTGACAACCACTCAGTCTTGGTGCTGGTGGGGGGAAAGATTTTCAAATAGTTAGAATAGAGACTAGGGAGTGCTACAGGCTGCCTCACTGTCAGAGGGCTTTCGGACAGGAAAGTTTCCAGCTCTCCTCAGTATTCTCTCTAGGCTTTTGTCGTTTTCCAAGGGTCATGTATTGGCACCTGCCCATTGTATCTGCTAAGGAAAATGCCATTGTGGCACAATTTTATTTGAATTATGACATTTAGTTGTGGAACTCTCAGCCCCTGGAGACTAGTGACAGTTACCACACATTTTATGTCCATTAACTTATGAGGGATGTGGCAGTACCTTTAACAGATGAAACTAAAGTTCAATTAAAAGTTTGTATAATAAGAAAAAATTATAACTGTATGGTGATAGATGTTAACGTGACATTTTGCCAATATATGCAAATATTAAAAACAAAGAACTGAAAAAGTAAAATAAACTTGCCCAGGGTATTATATTTAGGTTACTTATTAAGGTAGAACCAGAATTCAGCACCTGCTGTTTTCCAATTCCGTGGTGAGTATTGCATTCTGCCTGTACTTTTATGCCCACCCATTGTTGCCTCCTGGGGTGGTAAGTATCTGGACAAAAAATGTCTAATTTTCCCAAAGAAGAAATAAGTGATCAGATAAGAGACCCAGGGCTACCTTTCCTTATAATCTTTGATTGCTGACCTTGGATTTGCTCTGTTTAGGTTTACAGTCAACACGTGGCACTGTGCAGAATGGAGGGCCTGTCGTACCCCACCATGTCAGAGACCATGGCAGTGTGTGCTCACCTGGGCGCCTGCCGCCTCCTCCTTGTGGAGCCCAGCAGGAATGACCTGCTCCTTCGAGTGCGTCTCAATGTCAGCCAGGATGATGTGCGGTTTGCACTGAAAGACCAGTGAAGGTCTTCACCAGGAAGGAGTGTGACCTGTGATCTCCCAGAGCCAGACTTCCTTTGTCGAAGCACATGGAATTGGAGCAAAGTATACTGAGTGGAAATGGTTGTTAGGTATTTTGGAATTTACCATTAAATAATTTGCTTTTTCCAGAGTTTGGGAAATTTTTGCAAACATGACATTGTAAAATCAAAAGGTCTTACATGACATTGTAAGACCTTTCCTATGGTAGGTCTTTGCTCTCACTTTCTGTGAGTACTCCTATCATTTATTTAGTGGTAGCATACC
Organism: Talpa occidentalis; assembly: GCF_014898055.3. Lineage (NCBI taxonomy): Eukaryota > Metazoa > Chordata > Mammalia > Eulipotyphla > Talpidae > Talpa > Talpa occidentalis. The sequence continues at coordinate 32,718,884 of NW_023605305.1, read as the reverse complement.
ACATATACAAGTGTGCACACCATTACCTGTATGCATATGTGTATATATATATATATTTCTGAGAGAATATGTAAAAATTGGTTATCTTGCCTACCTCCGGTAGAGAGCTGGATGGTCTCTTAAGAAATCACCCAAGAGCAGTAAGAAGAGTGAAATGCCAAGAAAACTGAAAGATACTTGAAACTACTAACTAGAAAACATAATAATGATGAAGTTTAGGAGACAAGCATGAGTTAAGTGCGTTGCAAGGTTTGTTTTTGATGGAAAACTCCATAATGCCCCTCTACTCTATTTCAATGCACTGCAGGGTGAGGGTGGGGAGTAAGAGCTTGATGTTAAAATATCTAAAGTGAGGAGCCTCCCTGGTGGCATCAGGAGTTAAGATGCAGCCTATGAAGCTATCCACAGTCGCTACCACACGAGTTCCATGTAAGAGCAACCCACATGGTGCAGCAGACCTCTCCTGTCACGCCCGCTGCTCCCCTCAGCAGTGTATTTCATCAGTCTGCCTGTTCTGCTCCCCACTGTCTCTGGTGAATCCTCTCACCCTTCCACACATCTCTGGCCTGTACCCCCGTTCTTGTATGCATAAATAATCTTTAAAAAAAATATATATATATAAAGTGACTTCCTGACGAGGTCAGGCAGAAGCGCTCTGCCTGTGTTAAGCGTTCTTCTCGCCTTCTGATCGGAAAAGGTGCATTCGGTGCGGCTTTTCATTTCCCGGGACACTCGGGTATCGCGGGCTGGACGCAGCGGCAGAGGCCCCGCCCCCACGCCGAGGCGGGCGGGGCGCGGGGAGAGCGGGCGGCGAGCCAGCGACCTGGGGCCTCCCGGAGTGGAGGCGGGAGCCGGGCGCGCCCACTGTTTTGGCGCCGGCGAGGCGGAACTACTCGCGCAACCTGCCGCCCGGCGCCTGCGCGCTGGGGACCCACCCTCGAGTCACCTGTTGGAGCGCGGCGCCCGCGTCTTCTCGCGCATGCGTGCTGCGCGCGGCGGGGCGTGGGTCACGTGTCCGGGCGCTAGGCGTCTCCGGGGGGGCGGGGGCGCTTTCTATCACCGCCGCCGGGGCCCGGGGGCCGCGGAAGCCCTGGGCGGTCCCGGGCGGGCGAAGGCCCGGGCTGGTCTCGGATCCGCCGCGAGGTATGCTGCGTGCCCGCCCCCCGGCGCGGGGAGCTGTAGGGACGGCGGGGAAATGGAGGCGGCTGGGGCAGGGCAGGGCGGCGCGCCCTGCAGCGTGGGAGTGGGGTGCCCGGCTTCGCCTCCCCTGCTCGCTCCGCTGCCGGCTTCTCCTGAGCCCGGGCCGGGGTCCAGCGCCGGCGGCCCCCGTAAGGTGCCCCCGGAGCCGCAGACTTGGCGTGGCCGACTGTGTTACCCCTGACCCCGCCGCTCGGTGCCGCGGCCCCCCGGACGACCCCGCCGGTCACCCCAGTCACCGAATGTGACGCCTGGAGTCGCCCTGCGCGCCCCGCCGTGCGCCCACTTCTGTGTAACCTCGGAACCCCGCTGACTTGACTCCCCAACTCTGGGATCCACGCCTCACTCCCAGCGCCACCCCGGCCCGGCAGCCCGCCTCTCCGCGCGGGCCGTTGCGAGACGCCGGCCGCCCCCCTGCGCCTCCCGCGCCTTCCCGCGGCGGCCGGAGATGCTTCTGGAGCGAGGACGCGATCCTGCCGCGTTCATTCCCTTAGGATAACGCCCAGGCTCCTTTAGGGCGCCAGGGGGGTCCGTTCGGCCACTTGGCGTTTCTGCTTCGCTTGTCCGAGTTCTTGGCTCATGCTTCTCCTCAGGCATCCCGAGGGTCCGGTGTCCGGGCGCCAGCCGGGCTGTTCCTCGGCGCAGAGCCCGCTTCTGGTGGCTCCCTCAGCTCGGAACCCTGGCTCCCTCGCCTCCCAGCGTCCTCATGACTCAGCACAGGCATCACCTTCTCCAAGAAGCCTTTTCTCTGTGCTGGATGAAAGGCCACCCACGGCCCCCCGGCGCGGCCCTGTGTGTGTTTGTCCATTGATGAGGCTGCCCCCACCACGTGCATATTCTCTGCGGGGGAGACTCACATTCATTGCTGCTCTCCCGGTGCCCAGCACAGGATCTGACACATAGTAGGTCCTAGGAGCGGTGGTGAGAGCACGGAGAGAATCACGGTGCAGACTCGGCTTTCTCCAGAGTGGAGTTGTCCCCCAGAACTTTATGTAGCGATGAAAATGTTCAGTGTTTGTGCGGGCTACAGTGGCTGCTACTAGCCACATGTGACTTTTGAGCATTTGGAATGTGCCTAGCAGAGGCACTAAATTTCGAATTTTATTTAAATTAAATTTAAACTTAAGTAGCCACAAACACCTACTATGTTGCAAGGCAGAGTTAGCCTGAATATTCCCCAGCTGTGCCCTACCCTCATTACTCCCCTGCTCTCCTGAGTGGGGCCCTGCCCCACTCAGTCCCTTAGGTTCAACCCACCTTTGTCATCAGTTCAATGGCTTTTGTGTGTGTCTACACTTCCCCTTAAACCATTAACAGGTGGGCCCCATCTCTTTCAGCTCCCAGGTTGCTTGCTTCAGGGCTGTGCTTTCAAGGTCACTGTTTCAGCCTTTGGTGTTGAGCCTTGCTTGCTTTGAGATGAGAGTTCACTGACCATCCCTTACGACCCTAGCGTGGTTGGGGGTGGGGCTGTAGGCTCTCCATTTTGAGTCTCTTCCACTTCCCACCAGATAGCTACCTAGGCTGCCAAGATGCCAAAACCTCGGAAGGGCCCGCAGACCAGTGGCCAAGGTGTGGCAGCTGCCAAACAGGTACAGATATTGCAATGGCCTCCTTCACCCCTGGGCCTGAGGGTGGGGGTCTCTGGACAGCTTGGACAAACTAGTTCACCTGTATGGCTTCCCCATTAGCCCAGAGAGCCTTTTGAAGTTGGTAGAGCCCATGAAAGACCCTGTGTTGGTCTTTGCCACTCACATGGCAGATGAGGCTTGAATCCCTGGGTTTCACCACAGACATCCTTCTGCCTTGGTGACCTTCATAGGAATAATTGGGAGGTTCAAGAGCTACTAACATTTAGTGTGTCCTGAGAGGGTCTCTGCACTCTCATGGGTCCCTAGTTTAAGCCATTTAGCTTGGCAGCCAAGGATACTGGGATTTGAGGGTTATAGCCACGGGAGAGCTTTGCTGTCTAGAGACAAAGGGCTGTTGCCCAAAAGTTTCAGGGGGGAGGGGGGATATTCCCTCCCTTTATTTCTTCCGGGCTCAAATCCTGAGATTTCTATCTTCATTGTCCAAAAAGAGGAAAATAAGAGATGCGGTGGAGTAAAGGGCATAGACTCAGATCACAAGATGTTTTTTATTTTTCATTTTTTTTAATATTTATGCATACAAGAACTGGGGTACAGGCCAGAGGTGTGGGGGGTGAGAAGATTCACCAGAGACAGAGCGGGGAACAGAACAGGCAGATACACTGGAATACACCGCTGAGGGGAGCAGCGGGCGGTAGGAGAGGTCTGTGCGCCATGTGGGACCCTCACCCAGTTGCCGGGGATCAAACCAGTGTTGCAGAGGCTGCGGGCAGCTTCACAGCTCAGCGCTCAACCGCTGCACCGCCGGGGAGGCCCCTGTTGCTGTTATTGTTAATGATGATGCAGCATAACCTTACTGGGGGTGTTTGCAGTCATCCGGGAGTGTCTCGCGGGGTGAAGTGTAGTCCTTAATTTTCCTTTGTGCTCGTTGGGCTTCACCGGCAGTGAAGGAGACATTGACCAGTCCTTTCAGAGCCCAGAATCTGGCCCTGGGCTGGGCTTCACCCTCTACCTCCTTGGGTGGTTCCTAAGAACCCTCCTCTACTCTCAGCTGGGGCTCTTTGTGGAGTTCAACCCTGAGGACATGCTTCTGGGGATGGAGGAGACTGAAGATGATGGCGACCTGGAAGCTGAGCTACTGGCCCTCACTGGGGAAGCGGGAAACACAAGCAAAAAGCCGGCACCCAAGGGGCAGGGTGAGTTTGCAACACTGGGCTGGCTTGGTGTCAGGCAGGTGGTGGGGAGGGTCCATCCTCATAGCTGGGAGCGGGCCAGATCACCGGGTCCTTCTGCTAGCCTCGTGCCCCCCACTGCTTCCCCACCAAGAGGCGCCTTGCCCTGCCCACATAGCTGTGTGATAGGGAGCACCTCCTGCCCCGAACTGCCTCCCCCCGTGGTGGACAGGCAGCAATCTTTCTCAGACTGACTCAGACCCCTGTCCTTAGCCCTGGTGAGGGCCTGGTGTAGAGCAGAGGCTCTGGTAGCAGGGACTGAATTAGGTTCATAGTAAATACACAGAAATTATGTCAAGTAAGTAGAATCTTCCTCCCCAAATTGGGAGAATGCAGATCTGGGAGGGTCAGAGGATCTCTGTCTTCCAGTCCTTGCCAGGAACCCTCAGAAAATCGCATTTCATCACATAGGCCCTTGAGATGAGACAATGGGAGGACCCAGGAAGGGGTCCTGTGGTCTGGGAGAACCATCTCTCCCCCTTCTCTCTTTATTTAAACCTTTTTTTTTTTGGAGTATACGAGTGTGGACTTGAATCTGGGGATTTCCGTGTTGGGAAAGTTAATTAATATTGGTAGTTCTCGGTTTATTCAAATACCAAGCGGGAATATATTACCTATCAGAATGACGGTGAGGCTTCAGTGGACACTGAGTATCTTTGCATATGTGAAAGGCGTGGCATGGGGGTGGATGACTGTCTGGGAGTAACTACTTCAGCAAAAATGCTGAGAAGGGAGCACTTTGTAGCTGTTGGAGGGCCCAGAAAGGTTTCCTGTTGAGGGTCTTTTGAGCTGGGTCATTAAAGGAAGAGCAGGAGTTTCCAGGTGGCACTTGGGCCATGGAGGGGAAGGTTTTTACCCGGTGCTGTCACAGTGGATGGGAGACCCTCCATGGCCCCTCTTGGACCTTTTCTGCGTTGCTCTGACCCTCTGTAACCCTCTTCCCCAGCCCCTCTGCCTATGGCCCACATCGAGAAGTTGGCGGCGGACTGCATGCGGGATGTGGAGGAGGAGGAGGAGGAGGAGGAAGGGCTGGAGGAGGACGCAGACTTGCTGGTGCGTCTGCCAGGCTGGGGTCCCGGGCTCTGAGGGCAGCCCTGTTGGGAGGCCCGGGGCTTGTCCCTGTGCTGCTCTGATGTTGAGTCAGTGCCTTGCCCATCTTGGGCCCATTTTCCTGCCTACAGTGTGAGACTAGTCTCATCTGGTATGAGCTCTGCACTGGAACATTCTCAGCTTTGGCGTGTTCACTGTTTTCAAGGCTATCCTTGGTCAGATTAAAGAAGTTTTTTTGGCAAAAGGGATTTTCAAACACAGTGACTGATTTTGGGAAATACTGCTGGGGGGAGAGGGTCCTTTATGGTTGGATCTTGTTGTGTGTGTGGCCATGAGTCCCCCAAGCTCCTGGGACCCGTCTCTTCCCCCCAGACTGAGTTGCAGGAGGTGCTGGGTGACGATGAGGAAGCTGGGCCCCCGGATGGTGATGATTCAGCCAGCCAGGGTGACTCTGAGGAGAAGGCGGCATGGGAAAACATTGCCCCTCCAGGGCAGACAGCTCCAACAGCTTCAGTCCCAGCAACTCAGGTAGGTTCTGGAGGGGCCTGTGTGCTTGATGTCCCTTTGTGTCCGGGTATAACAAGCTGGTGGCATGACTTGCAGAGGAAGGCTGCAAGAGCCCTTTCCAGGACCGTCTTCCACAGCTGCCCCAAGCAGAGACTGAGCACAAGAACTCCTTGGTGAATGGCTGGCCTCAAAGGCCTCTCTGTTCTCTCAGACCACCCCCCACAGCCATTTCTTGGCTTCCGCAGATTGTTAGGGCCTGTTTTCGCCTCTGACATGGCCTCTGGCCTCTCTAGTAAGTCTTTGCCTCTCTCCTTGAGGCTTTTAGGCTCTTTTTTCCTCCTTGAATCCAAGGGCTCTGTTTTCTGAGGCAGCTTCCTTGCAGGGAGGGAGCAGCAAGGGCCTAGCTGGTCAGGGAGTAGCCAGGCCCTGAACTGAAGTATCCACAGGCTGGAGGGCCTCGGGGGCTGCAGGCGCTGCTGGAGGATCGAATCCACAACTATCAGGAAGCTGCCGCCAGTGCCAAGGAGGCCGGTGAAGCAGCCAAAGCCAGGCGCTGTGAGCGTGGCCTGAAGGTGGGTTGGGGAACAGCTGGGAGGAACGGGGGAGAGGGTTATGGGTAAGGCGCAGGAGGAGATTGGGCCGTGGAGGGAAGGCCTCCCCATCAGCCCTGGGAACATGATGGCTCCCTGGCCTGTTTTCAGGCAGGGCCTAGGCCAAGCTGGCTATCTGGGTTTGTGGCTCTTTCTGCTCTCAGACTCTGGAATCTCAGCTGGCTGCCGTGAGGAAAGGCAGGAAGATCAATGAGGATGAAATTCCACCTCCAGTGGCCTTGGGCAAGAGGCCCTCAGCCCCCCAGGAGACAACCAACAGTAGCCCTGATGTAGAACCCCCAGACCCTCCCACTGTGGAGCCAGGTATCTGGACATCCAGTCTGTCTCAGTTGCCAAGGTCAGAGCCCATAGGCTGCCCCTCTCCCCCATCTCATCCAGCCACTGTCCACTGTCATCAGTGGCACCTTCTCTGAGAGGGCTTCAGACCAACCAGACCTTTGGACACTGGGACCCCAAGGTATACCCTTTTTTAAGCCTCACACCCTTTCTGGGCTTTTTGTTTCTCCACAGACAATGCCTCTCAGCCTGAGCCCATCCTCTTGGGCAGCTCTGACATTTCTGCCCCACATGATTCAGACCCAGACCCCCGGGTCCTGCTGCTGGCCCGACAGAAAGAGTACAAAGTGGCTGCCCTGAATGCCAAGCGGGCTGGAGACCTGGACAGTGCCCGAGAGCTCATGAAGATTGGGAAGGTATGACCTCTAGCCCACAGAGGCCTGTGAGCCAGATGGAGAGCAGTGGCCTGCTGGAGGCAGGCCGGGCTTGAGAGAAGTGGCCTGAGTTGTTTTCAGCTGAGGCTTTTGGGCTTTCCCTGGCTTATGCCCACACCCACTGTTTTTCCTGTTACAGAGGTTTAGTGCTGTCCTGGAGGCCCTAGAAAAAGGGCAGCCTGTGGACCTGAGTGCCATGCCCCCCACACCTGCAGGTCAGTATGGGAGTGAGGGGGGAACCTGCTGGGGTTGGGGAGGTGTTTCAGGACTGGATTGGCCAGGCATCACCACCACCACCTGTGCTTTGGGTCCCCTAGAACTGAAGCACCACCCACGAGCTTCCAAGGCCTCCATGGAACCCTCAGTGGTTCCCCCAGCAGTGGAGCAAGTACAGCTGGTGAAGACCCCTGACTCTGCAGCAACCTCAGGTAGGACGGGATGGTGGAACTGTGGTGAGGGCCTGGAGAGAAGCAGACAGAGCTGATGCCATCTCCTTCCTCCTCTCAAGTGACCCCTGCTGAGCCACAGACAGTGCTGGATGCCTTGCAGCAGAGGCTGAACAAGTACCGTGAGGCTGGCGTCCAGGCCCGGGGCAGTGGGGATGAGCGCAAGGCCCGGATGCACGAGCGCATTGCCAAGGTGGGCCCGCTGCCTCCTACACCACCGCCTTGTGGCGGCCTCTGACCGGCTGCTTTCTGCTTCTGCAGCCAGCCCTGGTCTTTGAGTCTGCGTGTCTGTCTTGCTGAAACCTTTGTTGCTTTGGGGTCCTTTTTCTTCTGGGGCTGCTCTTTGTCAGTCTTCCTCCCCATCTCCCTGTCTGGAACCTGCAGACTGCTGTCCACCCTTAGGCCCCTCTCCCTCTCCTTGCAGCAATATCAGGATGCCATTCGAGCACACCGAGCAGGACGGAAAGTTGACTTTGCTGAATTGCCTGTTCCTCCTGGTGAGTGTTGGTTGGCCTGGGGACCCTAACATGGAGGTCTTTGAACAAGACGGCTTGGTCGGGGCAGGAAATGCTTTCCTACATGTTTGCATCCACTCTAGCCACCCATTCTAGCCCTGGAAGCCCAAACCAGGGCCCACAGCAGCTTCGTGCTTCCCTGAGGCTAAGCCACTGCCCTCCCGCCTGTTCCTGTTCACAGGATTCCCGCCGATACCGGGCCTGGAGCCCTCTGTAAGCACTGAGGAGGATGCCGTGGCAGCTGCTTTAGCCGCTGCCCAGAACCTGGCCTCCTCAGAGGATACAGCCCCAGCAGAGGAAGATGAGGATGAGGTTTGACTGAGGGTCCGAGACTCCAGGGGTTGGTGGTGGGAAATAGCAGGAAAGGGGTAAACCCAAGCCCTGCTGCTGCCCATGCCAGCGAGCCTGGCGAGGTTGGTACTCTCTCCTCCATTTAGAAAAGAAGCTAGGCTAAGAGAACCCAGCCAGGAATGAGCAGAGCTAGAGTTAAATCAAGGTCTTTCTGCTCCAGAGCCCATGTTTTATCCCCATTCCCCTGCTGTCTCCTGCCGGGGAGGTTAACTTAGAGAACTTTCGAGCCACCTTCCCGCTGTGCGGTTGTGGCTAGCCCCTAAGGAGAAGCCATTAGCTCTGGTTACACAGTGAGCTAGTGCAGATATGTGGGAGAGCCCACGTGTGCGAGTTGCCAGGGCAAGTCTGAGACCCCGTATGACACCTCCTGGCTGCCTGTAGGATGAACCCCCAACCCAGGCCCCAGTGGCCAAGAAGCCAGCACAGCCTCTGGTTCCTTCATCTCGGCCCCTGCCTGGGCCCAAGACATCAACTTCTAAGGAGTCGCTGAGTCCCTCTGGTGAGTTGGGAAAAGAGCGGGGAGAATAAAAGGCCTGGGCAAGCACGGCTTTAACCAGTACCCTCTCCCCTCAGTGCGGGAGCAGCTGGCACTGCTAGAGGCACGGAAACTGCAGTACCAGCGGGCAGCCCTGCGGGCCAAGCGTGGCCACGACCTGGAGCAGGCCAAAGCCCACTTGCGGGTAGCCAAATGCCTTGAGGCTCAGATCATCCAGGTTCGAGCCGGCCAATCTGTGGACCTCTCTAAGGTGAGCCCACTTGGCTAAGCAGCAAGGCTTCTCAGTTGGTGGGTTGGGTAGCAGGCCTGCTGGGCAGTGCTATATGGACTGGCAGCTCTTTGGAGGTGGATCAGATGTGGTAACAACTGGGAAAGAGCCTTTTGCATGTGCCTCTGTCTGCCACAGTCTCGGGAGAGGGTGGGGAAGGCTGGATGGGCAGGACAAAGTTCGAGGAGGCAGAGGATCACAGCAGCCTGGGCTAGAGTGGGAGGCAGTGAGTTCTCCTCATGGGAGGTTAGAAGCTGGGAAAACATTTAGTTTGGACCCCTGCATTTGTTTGCTTTAATAGAAGAAATATCTGACTTTTGGGGCCCCTGAGGGGCCTTGTGAATTGGGCAGGTGCCTTCACCCTTGACGGATGAGGAAGGTGACTTCATCCTCATTCACCATGAAGACCTACGGCTCTCCCAGAAGGCTGAAGAAGTGTATGCACACCTACAAAAAATGCTTCTGGAGCAACATGAGGTCAGTAGACTGGTGGTCTGTTGCTCAGGCCACGTAGGCCTGGATTTGAATGTTAGCTCTTCCTCTTAGTGGCTGTGTGACCCTGGGCAAGGCATTTTCCCTCTCTGAACCATGATAACATGGGATGATAAACAGTCCTCTGTTAAATGGTTAGGAATTCAGAGTGGAGGGGGCAGTCCTTTGAAGATGATTAGAAGAATTGTTAGGGGAGACATATACGTATATATAAAAGTAGACATATATGTGTACTTTACGGTTGATTGATGATCTATGCATACAAGAACTGGGAAGTAGACCAGAGGTGGGGGGATGGGGAAAGGATTCACCAGAGACAGAGTGAGGAGCAGTGGGCAAGACAGGAGAGGTCTGCTGTACCAGGTCAGTCAGCTACCTGGCCGTGGATCAAACTCATGCTTCAGTGACTGGCAAAAGCTTGATAGTGCTACATCTGTAACCCCTGTGCCACCAGGGAGGCCCCTATGTATACTTCTTGATTGTATTTCTCAGAACTGCTGCCTGCAAGTCTGCCTTTTGAAGTGATAGTTGGATAAGTAAATTTTGGGGAACAGCAAACCTTGCTTTAGCCAAGACTTAACAGCAGAAACCTAGGCAGAACAGTTTGAAGGATCTTGGGAACACTGACCTCAGGGTATGTGTTAGGGGAGGAAAAGGATGTGACTACAGAAAAGGTTGGGACTTTCAGAAGTCAGGCCTTGAATACCTGCCAAGATAGGTTCTGCCCTAGGCGTCGCAGTCACTCTGGGCCCTCTTTTTCAGAAGTGTCTGCTGTTCTCTAAGCAGTTCATGCACCAGGGCAATGTGGCTGAGACCACCCGGTAAGTGCAAGGGAAGGTGCTTTTGGGGAGGTGAGCAGAAAATGAGCCCTACCATGCTGACACATGCACCCATCCCTGTCAGGTTTGAGAAATTAGCTCAGGACCGCAAGAAGCAACTTGATATCCTGCAGCTGGCCCAGGCCCAGGGCCTCGACCCTCCCAGCCACCATTTTGAGTTGAAGACATTCCAGACTGTGAGGTGCCAAAGCCTAAGGGAGACAATGGCTCCGTGCAGGGCCGGGGCAAGAGGCTGGGAGCCAAGGCTGGCATAGGACATGGGGGCCATCTGCAAGGAGCTCTAGACAGAGGTGGGGCATGGGCAGGGGGTGTCACAGACCAAGGTCTGTGTGGCTCCTAACCTGGATAAGCTTTGCCTGCCGAGGTGGGAGGCAGTGGAAGAGGCGGCTTTTCCCCACCATCCTGCTTTACTTTGAGCTCTTTCTTCTTGCTTCCTGGCTATAGGATCTTCGCAGACCTCAACAGCACAGAAATGCATCTTATCATTGTCCGCGGACTGAACCTCCCTGCCCCTCCAGGTAGCCCTAGGACACCCCTCATCCAGGAGGCTCTTGCACAGACGCCCCACTCCTGGCTCTCCCTCTAATGAAGTGCTAGGTGTCTAGGTACTCCCTCTGACCCTGGCTCCTGCTTCTCCATAGGGGTGACCCCTGATGACTTGGATGCTTTTGTGCGGTTTGAATTCCACTACCCTAACTCGGTGAGGTTCATGTAGAGGTGGGATCCCCTAAACTGCCTCTCCCATTCCAGGACTCTGATCAGTTCCCCCCGTCCTTGGGAGGTCTCACTATAGGATGGGGTCCCTTCTTGTAAACCCAGAATTCCTGACCCGATATACTTATTTTCAAGCTGTTCTGACTGCTCCCTTCTCAATCCTTTAGGATCAGGCTCAAAAAAGCAAAACAGCTGTGGTGAAGAACACAAACTGTCCAGGTACGGGCTCACATGGGGCCATTCCCTCTCCCCCACTATGCTCATATTTGTGTGCAGTGGTGGTTCCCAGCATGCTGTCATCTCACTTGGTCTACTCAACTTGAGAGAAAAAGATATTGGCACATCTTTTATGTTGGTGGGGAAAGTGAGGCTCAGAGCAGTAAGGGGACCTGCCTAGCTAGGATCTCATCAAGGTGGTGATGGGAATGGAACTTGAGTCCAGGAACCCTGACTCTTAAATTCCCAGATCTCCAAGGCCAGGTGCCCTCCCACCTTGTGGTGGTAATCACCTTGAATTGTAGGTGGAGAGGGGAGGCCAGACTTGGGCCTTTCACTTTTCTCAGGAAATCCCAGCGAGCCAAACTCCTCCTTCTACTATTCTTGCAGAATTTGATCAACTCTTCAAATTAAACATCAACCGAAATCACAGGGGCTTCAGGAGGGTGATCCAAAGCAAAGGAATCAAGTTTGAAATCTTCCACAAAGGGTGAGGCCCCTGTCAGTCATCCCGCCAAGGTGGACTGGGCAGGAGTGGCTTTTGTTGCCCTTACTGCTCAGTGTTCCTGCACCAGGATTCCCCCAGCTCATTCCTGCCTTCCGTGCCCAATACTTTGCTGCCTCTTGGCTCACCAGGTCCTTCTTCAGAAGTGACAAGCTGGTTGGTACAGCCCACCTGAAGCTAGAGCGGCTGGAAAATGAGTGTGAGATCCGCGAGATTGTGGAGGTAGGTTGGACAAGACAAAGGATGTGGCAAGAAAAGAGCCAGCATTTATTGATGATCAGTGTAGGGCTTTTAGGCTCATTAATTAAAAATTCCTGTAAATGTGCTGTTGACTATATGCCACTTGATAAATGAGGCGGTATGGGGGCTATGAAACATACAGGAAGTAGTTATATTCTTTCACAACACTCTTGGCCGCTCAAGTTCCCAAGGACGCTGGATCTGAGAGCTCTGGCGAGGTCTGATCATGGCTGTCAACCTGGCATAGGTTTCTGGTGTCAGGCTTGTGGTTAGGGTGATTGTCTGGCAGTATAAGGTGAAATAAGCTCTGGATGCAAAGTTGGTAAGGTGTTCTCTGCACAAGGGCCCCACCGCAGTGCGGCTAGGTCCCAGACTGTTCCTTAAACCTCCATGAACACAGGGGGCAGGGACTATAACCGCTTGCCTCTGACAGGTGAGGGTTCCTCACCTGTGCTTATGAACAGTGTTGCTACATAAGCCCCTCTCAGTGTTCCCTGGCGGAGCTGGGTACAGATCTCTGCTGATGCCTTCACAGTCTGGGGCTGTTATTTGTAAGAAGGGCCTGCTCAGTATTGGCCCCATTGAGAGTGGTCAGACTCGTGGAGCCTGACCACTGCTTTGCACATCAGCTGTGCAGTGTCCTGCCCAGGAGGAGGGAAGCAGCACAGTGGGTGGAAAGGAATCCTGGGCCTGGGGTCTAGTCCTGGCCTTCCACGCAGTGGTGGTGTGAGTTCAGTGGTTTTCAGGCTGCACTTTAAAGCCAGAGCATTTCTTCTGGGAGTTGCCATGGGGGGAGGAGAGGGAACTGAGCAGAACCCTAGGTTTTTCATCTCCACTTCAGAGCACTGATGCTTATTTAAACTTAGATGTTATTTTACAAAACTTACCTAAAACCACCTCCACTGGGCAGCAGGCTGTTGAGCAGGACGTCATGAAACAGACTCCTGTGTTAACACTGCAGGCCCTCTATCTTCTCACTCCTTTCCTGCGCACCCTGGGTGCTGCCTCCCTCTACCTCTTTTGTTTTGTTGGCATCCTCACAGGTCCTAGAAGGAAGGAAGTCCACGGGGGGCAAGCTGGAGGTGAAGGTGAGGCTGCGGGAGCCTCTGAGTGGCCAGGATGTGCAAACAGTCACCGAGAACTGGCTGGTTCTGGAGCCCAGAGGCCTGTGAAATGGGTAACTCTCTGGGCCTTCTGTTCCTTACTCTCTGCCAGGACCCCACAAGGACCCTCCCAGTACTAAATTCATAATCTGGGAGGAAGCATAGGAATTTCTTATTTGTGAGGAAGATCAAAGAGGAACAAATGTTGGGAAGGGTTTAGGCTGAGTTTCTCATGTTCCTCAGGGGAACTGGGGAGGGAGCTTACCTTTCCCAGGATTGTCCTTAGGAAATGCTTTCTAAAGTCTACTTACACACTCTGCAATTTAGACTGACTTCCATGCTTTGTGTCCCAGTGCAGCGGGTCGTCGACATCGGTGGAATCAAGCCAGCCACTAATTTCAGGACTGTACTTTTCTCAGCTTTGCGGGCTCTGGCTTTAGTACATAAAGAAGATGCTGCTACATAAGCACCAAAGACCTGTTAAGTACGTGAATTACTGACCACCACCCTACTCTTTGTCGCTGGCCCCATGCAGGGCCTCCACCAAAGCAGGTTGGGTTCCAGGGTCCCCTCCCCCTCAGCGTGGGTGAAGGCAAGGACAGCCTCAGTGCTCGGGCCATGGAGTCTTACAGCCCCTTAACCCGTGTAGCAGTTGTGTGCAGCTGTCCCAGCTGTACCATTTCTGGATGTGCCTTTAAAAGATTGAACTATGGGATGGGAGCACTTGAGGGTGATCTGGAAACCACATACCTTAGGATGGGGCAGGTTCTGTGACTCAGTTGGCCAGTGGCAGCCTAACCCTCATAACTCAGCTGACCACCTAGTTCTCTGTCTGTGCCTTGGTTCCTGACAGCTGCTGCACTAGCCTCCCTGCTTCCGACGCTCTCAGTGGAGGAAGGGAAGTTACATTTGGAATCATGTTCTGGGAGTGAGGGAAAGGTGGTTAGGTTTGGTCCATGTACCTACGACTAAAAGACTGTTAACTAGAGGGGGAGAAATACATCTATATATATATATATATAATTTTATGTAGCCATTTTTATTTATTGAAGAAACTAGATCTGATTCATTGCAAAGGTTTTACACTCAGAAACAGAGTAACCATCAAAGTCCTATATAAAAGCCCTGCTCCCTGTCACTTTTAAAAGCCAGAGTAGCAGTAACATTTGTTAATGGACAAGCGCTGCTACTTTGGCTTCTGTTTTTCTGAATGGATGGAGACAGTGGAGGGCTTTGTGGTTTCAATAGATTTAATATTCAAAAACTACAGTATTCTACATTTCTTAGAAATAAACTTTTAACAACCCATATCTTTTTTCCTGTTTTGAGACATTAACTTAAGTTTAATAAAGCATTCCTTAAGATCATTTTTTAAAGGCTCAAAGTGAAACAGATACATTCAGCATATTGACCACTATAGTACTGCATAAGCACAGCTCAGGGATTTAGCTTTTTGTGTTTCTGCCCCCCCAACATGTCTGGCCCATGCCTCCCTGCCCTTAGGAGCAGAGCTTTCGTAGGTAACAGGACAGGGAATGACAGTCAGATGACTTTTCCAAGAGCTTTCTGGTCAGCTTACTTACCTACCAGAGTGAACTACAAAAATTCCATAGATGTGAATTTTAACAATGGCAGTCACATCTGTATGTGGCAAATAAGCAGTAATCTAGAATGAAAAGCAGGGTTATTAGCTTTTATAAGGTAGCCTAGAGCAAAATGGGTAGCCAGGAAGGTTCTGACCCTACCTATTCTCCCCCTTAGGGTTGGCACCCAGCCTAGTACTTAATGAAGATGCCTAGAGGTGGCTGTGGTTATCCTTAAAGATTCTAACCAGCCTAGAAATTTCGACTAAACCCCAGCCTCTGCTGGTAATGCCCTCTACAATTTGATAGGAATTTTTCTGGGACTCTAAAAGAGTTCCCTTCATAACCTGTTCAATTTCAGTCTCCATCATAGTTTTTTGCTTAACAACTCCAGGCTGTGGGAGGCAAGACAAAACCGCCCACTGGACTTGGGAGACTGAGGTTCTTAAAAGGCCTTTATTGTAGCCAGAGTGTGCAGGGATCCCACTAGTGGGCGGAGCCTGCACCAGCCTCCTCTTGTCCTAAGATTTGTCCAAATAATAACAGCCAGACATCAGAGGTTAGTGATTTGGGCAGTTGGGAACTGCCACAATTCAAATCACTCTTAAATTTTAAATTCTCTTTTCAAACAAATACAAGGCACACTTTATTCTAAATTAGTTAACGCAATAAAATATGGAAGAAATTTATAATCAGGAAGTGTAGCTTACCGCTAAAGTACAAACTACTCTGCAACTTTAACATTTTCCTTTCTTGTAATGCCATTCTGAAACCTGCTCTGTTTGGCTTCCAAATTTTGAGTGCTCATGTCTCAAATATGTTTGGGCAGCTTCTAAAAGATCTTGCCCTTTACCCAGAGGTAACTGCTTTAAGGATGAAACTGGTTGAGACTGGTTTAACCTGGAGCTTACATGGTTCAGCTCCATCACAAAGTCTTCACTAATCTAGGCCTCAGTTTTGCAAGCTCTAAAAATATTGTGTTACCATTCCTGCTATATTTCTTAGCCCTTCTGACCTACATATATAGTCCCTAAAAATTCCCTTACCATTATTACATTTATTTTAGCATTATTATTAAAATAGAAAATAATAGCACAAATTTATAGAAAATGTTCATCAGTCTGCTCGTCTGAAATGTGCTAAATGCATAAATTATTCCCCACAAAACTAGTTAAGATAGACGTAAACTCAGCTGGAAATTTTGTGTCTACCTGCATTCAGAAACCACTGTGGGTGAGGGAAGACATTGGATGGGAACTTACACAGGGCAAAGTCCATATTTCTAAAGTGCTAGCATCCAGGAGGCATTTAGAAAGTGTTGGTAAAGGTAAATGGGGAAACGACATTGCCTAGCATTTGGTAAGAATTAAGACCTTTTTTTAAAATGTTATCAGAGTAGTAATTCTATTTAAGAATCTATCTCAATCTTCACATTTACATTCTAGAAAAATTTGCCTTAGTTGGAAATGTGATGTGTCAGCCTTGCATTTTAATTCTTAAAACATAACAGTGTATAAAAACAAACAAAATGAAGGGAACTAGCCTTGGCTATTTTATGCCCAGTTCTACAAGATGATCAAGATTTGATGCAACTGAGAAGGGACCTTACTACAAGGGCCAAGAGACGCTTGCACTGATCCAGAAGAAATACATACATTTCCAAGATGTACTTAGTTGAGTGGGAAGTAAACATCTGTAGAAAAATGGAACCAGCTCCTATGAAAGCCTGTTAGAGCAAGCTGGATGGCAAACCCCAAATACCTGCTCATCAACAAGTGTTTCCTGATCCCGTCAGGTTTGGGGGTAGTGGTCCAATGGTTCAGTCTGAACAAGCTGGTGTTTTGTGGACTTTTTTTTAGGAAAAGGTCACAGTCCCAGTTCTCTAAAGCCACATTAGCAAGGCCTATGAAGGCAAATGTAGAATGTGGATCAACCACCATGGAAAAGAGGTATAACCCTAGCTAGACATACTTCCAAGGCCAGGGCTTTGGGCCTATTTGAAAAACATCTGCTACCCTTCCGTAGCCCATAATTGCTAGGTGCTAAGCCCAGCTCTAGCCACTGGGGAGCAGCCTCTCACATTCCTAGAGGCCTACATTAGCTTCCCGGGGATTCTTAGAACTGTGCTCTTACTGCAGAGGGACTGACCAGTGACAAGGGAGTGAGTTGTCTCAAATTGCAGGCTGAGAAATCTGTGTGGTCTGTGATCAAAATAAATATTTGATGGAAGAGAAAACAATGCATCACATATATCATGAGCAAATCAAATTTTGATGTCTGATACCACCTGCAGTGAGAAACCAAGGCTCTTTGGAGAAATGATGGGGCAGAGTAATAAGCACAATGAGCCAAGAGCATCCTGTCAGATCAGAAAAGGAAATACTTGAAAAAATGATAGGAGCAGTTATAGCGATTTAGGGCTTAGCCCAAAGCGGTGCTCTCTGGCCAAAGCTGAGGCCACTTGAGCACCAAAATGATGTGTTAGGACCATTCATGAGTCCATAATGAAATTCCATTACTTAAAGGTATTTTTAAAAATGGAAGAAGGGCCTTTGCTTATAGATTACCAAGTACAATTGGAAAAGGTGGTGAGTGTTGGAAGTGAAAATTCATTTTGTAGCCATAAATAAAATTGCAGTTCACACAAAAAACACCATTGAATGCTAAATCTAAGGGGAAATTTTGATGAACAAGACATTTGCATGTTCTGAAAGTGTGTCTACATATACCGGTTATTAATTCCAACAGGAAAAATACACTGGAGAAATTGGACACCATTTTGACCAGATGAGCAAAATGTGCCACCACCATTTCTTAGAAAATCAAACACTGGTAATGATTTCACCACCACCGTGATAATGTGCTGAGTAAGAACACCTGAGGTGGTTACCAAAGTGGAAGTCACCCCCCAAAGAAACAAATGAAGTTGATAACATACCTTGGAGTCTAGAGTTCCTTAGAAACTACTTACTCTAACATAAGGTGCTTCTACAACAGAGAAAACAAGCATATACATTTTTTAATTTAATGTCTCTAGCATTAGATTTTTCTGTTGTGACTTTTACATGAGGAGCTTGCACAAACACCTTGTTCCTTAGAAAAAGTCTGACTTTCACGGTAGATATTCCTGGATTCTAATATAGTAGGCAAGCTATAGAAAAGCCGTGCAAATCCAAAATCATCATTTTTAGAATTGCAGAATTCAAGATATTCTACATTACTTGAGATGGTGGCTAGTGATTTTCAGCTTAGTGAGGACAAATTAAAAAATTTGTTTCTGGGGCCTCCCTGGTGGCGCAGGGGGTTGGGCACCACACTATGAAGCAATCGAGGCCTCTGCAGCAGCAGTTCGAGCCCCGCTGGCCAGGGGGCAGCCCACTTGGTGCAGCAGACCTCTCCTGACTGGCCTACTGCTCCCCTCAGCAGTGTATTTCAGTTGGTCTGCCTGTTCTGTTGCCCACTCTGTCTCTGGTGAATCTTCTCACCCTCCCGCATCTCTGGCTTATACCCCAGCTCTTGTGTGCATAAATAAATCTTTAAAAAAAAAAATTGTTTCCAAATTTCAGTAAACCAGTATAAAGCTCAGTTTGTTTCCCTCATTTTTTCACTTAAAATATTCACCATCATCAGTGAGTAGGTATGTGGTACCAAGTGACCCCAGACAAAATGCTCTATAAAGGACACATCACTTAGGTAGAGCTCTGGCCAAGAAGGCATACACTGATTCTAGTTATAAGGAGACATCACTCAAATCCAAAATGAGGTATTTTATATGAAAACATAAAGGGCCGTGGCAGAAACTACTCACCAAAAATATCAATGACATAAAAGTAAGTCATGACAGCTATGTACCACATCAGATCATTGGCTGGAAGCTTTGCTGGAGGACATTACCAGACAGATGCTAAGTTAAAGTGTCAGACCAAGGTTTAAGTGAGGTTGAGAATCATCCTGTGGGATTTTAGGAAACGGCATCAAAGTATTTAGGTATGAAGAGCTATGATGTATGCCATATACACTCAACTGCCTCACTTTTTTGGAGAAAGGAACAGTGAAAAGCAAATGTGGCAACAAATACATGAACAATGGGTGACTCTGCGTAAAGCATACTCAGATTTCTCTGTACTTACAACCCTCCTGGAAGTAATTTCGCTATAAAATGTATTTTAAAATACCTCTGGTGTATGTAACTAAAAATATCTTGGTTGTATTTTGTGAGCTTTCACAGATAGGCCCAATTCACATCTGCCATTCACTCTGGTGAATGGTGAGCCACCCTGCTGGGCTCTGCTATCTGAGTGACTATTGACACCATTTACCTTGGATAGAAAAATAATCCTTGGGTCTTCGATTCAATTTGATGAGTAATCTGGTAAAAACAAGCAAAAAAATCTAAGAGTGACGTCTACTTGAAGACACTGATGCAACTAGGACATGACTGGTGTGGAGTTGTCCTTTTTATATCAATTCTGTACAGAGAGTGCAAAACTGATGCTTCATTTTTTATTTCCCCTCTGCCCTCCCTCCCCACCCTTGGTGATGGCTGTACCCATTTGAGCATTTCTGAGCACAAAACCATAGGTAAGTCTTAAAATAGAGGAGCAGAATTCTTGTCTAAACAGTTAACAGAGGGGATTAGCTGCAAGGATAGCATAACTGTTGTGCAGTAACAGAAGCTGCCCAGATCTTCTTGGTGGACAATGCATAGGAGACTTAGAATTATGGAACGTCTGTCCCCCCAACCACCCTTCCCCACCCCTACCTCCCAACCCCCCATTCCCACCCACCCACCCCCATTAATAGTGTTAACAAAAGCTTAATCTTCCAGTTCTAAAGTGCAAATGATTTGGGTATGACTGCTGTGGCAACAGGTCTGAACAGAAAAAAATGAAGTCCTCTCTGCCTATGCGATGTTTTCCAGAATATAAAAGATGAGTTCCATGACGATGGGGCCCTCACTGAGCTGGCAGGCCCCTCCATGGATCACCGGCACCAAAGCGCTGTCCAGATCGTTCATGTACTGTGAGGGAAGGGGCTGGCCATTGCTCCCTGCTTGGTAGCCAACCTACACCACAGAGAGAAGGGGATGACAGGTTACTGGACAGAGATCTTTCCAAAGCACTGAGGGTGAAGGAGATTAGACAGGAAAGGAGATCTTCTTGGCCAGGGGCTAGTCAATAGCAGTGAACACAAAATTCTCCTTTTCACTGAACTGTTACTTACCCTGTCACTTATCCTGACCCTGCCACTTGGTAGTTGTTAGACCTTGGGCAAAATGGGTTTAAAGGACCTGTTTTGGTCTTAGCTTCCCAGGAAAAAGGCAGGGGAGCATGAAGGTGGCATAGAGAGAGAGGGAATGTCAAAATAATAACTAAACATTTGGCTGTGAAAATTAAAATGAGAAATACACCAGGTACTACCATAGCAGGAAATGAACACTTGCTCTTCCATCCTTCCTTTCATCCACACATTATTTTGGAGCACTGTAGACACAGGGCTTTGAGGATAAACACAACAGGGCTCTTGCCCTCACAGAGCTAACACACTTGGTGGAAAAATAAACTATTCTTTGTTTTTTATAAGGTAATTCTTTCCAGTCATATTATCAGTACCACTCAAGAAAGGACCATGATACTTCATTTGTATTGTCCCGATATGCTTAGTACAGCACTGGGCAAGACATAAGTAGAAAAGAAATGATTAATTCATGACCAGTCAGAAAACAGAGCCAGATACCTAACTTTTCACATTTTTCCCTGATAATGCCAAAGCTCTGAATCAAAACAAACAATAGAATCCAGGATCCAAAATCTCAAAGAAATTAGAATACTAGGCCACAGACAGACAAACCCGGCCAAGGAATTGGGGGAGGGAATGTGTGTGTATAGGGGGGCACTGTTACAACTGGATTGTTACTATAAATAGTATCAAAATAGGTTAGATCAGACAAGGAAGGAACCTGGTCATAGAAGACCAGCTGACAGGAGAATTCACAGGGAAATAGCTCAAGTCCTGTCCATTAACTAGCAGGGAAATGCTGACAGTAAGATACACGTTGAAGACAGAGGTCGTCAGCAGAAAGCTGCTACAGTCGAACTGAGAAAACAAAAAACAGGACAGCTTGAGGGCTGCTTTCTGAGGGAACCAGAGTGATTCCTGAAGGGGAGGTCTAGGGAGGTCTCAAAGAGCAGCATCATTCAGGCAGGGAGCAGGTCCTCACACACACACACACCTGTTCCTTCACCTCACACTAAAAGTAAAACCAAGTCCTTACAAGACCTTCAGGTGAAGAAACACAGGTTCAAATGGCCGAGAAGCTAAGCAGCACATCACTGAGGGAATACTACACCTGACCAGGTCAGAGATGCAGCAAATTAAGATCTCCAGGTTGATGCAAGAAAACTCACATGCCAAAAACACAGACAACCCAAAGCCAGCTTCAAAGGCTGCCTAAGACTCCTCTTACCTGGTCTGAGTCAAGTGTCACACGCAGCCCCAGTTTAGTCATTCCGTCTTCCTTCAGAAGCTTCAGGTGGGGACAGAGAGCAAGACAAAAAGCCTTGGCAACGTGTTCGGTCAGTCGGCTGTGATCTGCAGGGTCACTCAGGCAACTGTGCTGGTCATCATTTTCTAGGAAGAAAACCTATTCCCCAGACAAATGAGACTTACCTCATGCCCAGGAGTCATGTGGAGAAACAAGTGCATCAGTTTCCTGTGTTTCAGTACATGACCCCGAGATGTGCCAGAAAGCCTACTGCCTACAGGCTACCTCTTGGCCATGGTCATTATGGAGTATTCTTCTCAGAACTAGAAAGGCTTTCATTTTGCACATTCATTTCTAAAAGATTATCCTTTCATATGGATGGTATTCTTAGAAAATGATCTTAGAGCCTAACACAACAGCCTTATAGATTATGTGACTCAATTCCTTCATGTTACAGGGTAACACGAAGTTAATAGAAGGAAGACTTGCTCAAGTGCATAGATATATTTAGAGACAGGGGCCAGCCCAAAGCCAGAATCCAAGTCTTCCGTCTCTTATCAAAGACAGAGCATTAGGGCCCAGCCACTGCTGAGGCCAGAGCTGTGCCAGTGTCCTCACACCAAGCTGAGCATGTATTGGGCAGAGGCAGAAGCACAGCAGCTTGGAGCTGAGTCCCAGTCACAAGGAGGAGGATCAGGAAAAAGTCCTTTGCATTCTGAATACCTTTTAAAATGGAAATCCCCTGTGCTCTCTGGTTACTATACAGAGTAAATGATATAAAAGCAAAATATAAAAGACAATATAAAATGCACACATATCCCAACAGTTTACTGCTAAGTGGCTCATGCTAAGAATACGGCAAAGGGGGCGGCTCTGGTGCACCAGTGAGGAGCAGTGTGAGGAGTGGGGAAGAGCCCTTGGGGTGGGAGCCAGGCAACCTCCAGCCCTGCTCCACCAGCTATCAGCACAGTCATGAAGTTGCACAAATTCTTTGAGTTTGTTTTCTCATTATGTAAATGAGATGGGTCTCCCCCATTTCACTGGGTCACCTGGAAGCAAATGGAGGTCAAACTGTATTCTGATGGATAAAGAGGCTTTTACATGTTCCAGACTCTACACTCCTCAAAATGTTTCAGAGAGATAATCATTACAAAGTAAGCAGCTAAGGCTATTGGGGTTCAAAAGAAAACACTGAGCCTGGTATGAAGGGCAAGTCACTGGGAACATAAAGCTTGAGAACTGGAGAAACAGGTTCTCATGTCGGTGTTAGCAGGAAACTGCTGTGTGAGCCTCAGTCAAGTACTTAACCTCTGTTGGCCTCAGATGCCTTGCGTTGAAAATGGAAAAGCTAGCAGTTACAGAATTTTTTTTAAAAAGATTTATTTATGTATACAAGAATTGGGGTATAGGCCAGAGGTGTGGGGGGTGAGAGGACTCACCAGAGACAGAGTGGGAAACAGAACAGGCAGACTGACTGAAATACACTGCTGAGGGGAGCAGCGGGCGAGGCAGGAGAGGGCTGCTGCACCATGTGGGTAGCTCCCTTGCCGGGGATTGAACTTGTGCTGCAGTGGCTGTGGAGAGCTTCATAGGTTGTGTCTTAACCCTGTGCGCCACCATGGAGGCCCCAGAATTTTTTTTAAAAAACTAAGACTCTAAAAGGAATGCTGGGGAGTTCATAATTTATTACTTTATTTTATAGATGAGTATGAGGTTCGAAAGAAATTAAGTGACACACATCGCTTCTCGGCCTTTTGGCTAAGATCAAGTGTAGAAATTAAGTGACACAGGACCTTATTACTCTCAGAGAATAAACTCTCTGGGAGTTCCTCTCATCCCCAGGTTAGGCTCTAATACAGTTTTCAAGGTAAGGAACAATAGAGTGGAAAAGAACTTAGGGGTTGGCCAGGCCTGGCTTTGAATCTGGGCTTTTCCATTATTTATTTGCCTTATAATCTTGGATCAGTTACTTAGTCTCTGAGCTTCAGTTCTTATTGGTGAAATTAGTAATTTTTCAAGACTGTGTTTTCTAAGATAGTTTTTAACTGTGAGTGCAGCAAAACCAGTGCAGCACTGAGGAATACAGCAAAGGTGGTGTGCTCCATTCAGAGGTGTACCCTTCTTAAATTCAATGCAAACAAACCTCTAAAATCTAGTTCATAGAAAGGAGACATCAGGTTCCTACTGGCCGTCCTTGGCAGTATTTCATCTCGGTGAACTAAGACACACCAGAGCTGGGCACTGGAGTATAATAAGGTAAACAGATTTTTTCTTATCTTCTTCAAACAGTGGAGTGTTTCTCTGGGTCTAGCAAAAAGTTGTGCTCCAAGAGGGTCACTTTCAGTTCCTTACCTCTGTCCATCTGATGACTTTTCCATTTGCTTTATACTCTGACCCATGGAATATCTTCACGCTTGTTATAGACTCCATAGATTTCCCATCTATTGGACTTAAGACACTAAAAAAGAGCAAACAAGAGAGATTGACGAAACTCTTGACGTTGGAGGACCCATTTCTCTCATCAAGTCTTGCTACTAATTATACTTGGTGCCTCACTGTAAAACTCAACACAGTAAGAAACCACTGTGCAAAAATACATATGAACAGAGCTCGCCTCGAAGAGCCTATGCACTGAAATAATTCAGTGACCACATGTAAAACAGGAGCCTGTTCTCTTTAACGTAAAGGAGTTGTTTACCCAAACCTGCTCTCGTCTTCCAGCCTTCGCTTTCTCTTGGCCACTGATCCAATCCTGCTCTACCTGCTACTCTGCCGCCGCATTCTACTCCTGGCTCTGTAATGACACATCACGTTGTACTCTCCATCCGACTGCATTGCTGCCTTACAAATGAACTTCTGAAC
Source organism: Talpa occidentalis (assembly GCF_014898055.3). Taxonomy (NCBI): domain Eukaryota; kingdom Metazoa; phylum Chordata; class Mammalia; order Eulipotyphla; family Talpidae; genus Talpa; species Talpa occidentalis. Next base: position 32,694,877 of record NW_023605305.1, on the reverse strand, counting down.
TACTCAGCTGTGTGTGCTATATTCCCAGTATTGACAAACTGCTTGGAACTTGGGAGTTAAATTACAGGTTATTTGAATACAAGAATTATTTGACCAAGTGTGTTCACTGTGATAGTGCTGATGGGATCTGATGAGTAAGAATCACAACAAATTTCCTTCAGTGCTAAATCATCACAGCCAGGATCCTAATAGAAAAGCCACTTTTTATGGTCATTTCCTCTCTGAAGTGTAAATGGGTAGAGATACACATTCATTCTGATGGGGACTAAAAATAAATGGCATAAGACTCCAAACATTTCCTAACAATTTTCAAGCCTGTTAATTTTTTTTAATCTCTATGTAGGAAAGATCAAATTTAACATAAACTTCCACATTAGGGAATCAAAAATATTTAAAGAACATTAAATGTAACATCTTTTTTTAAATTATTTTTTAAGATTATTTATGCATACAAGAACTGGGGTACAGACCAGAGATGTGGGTGGGGCAGTGAGAGGATTCACCAGAGTGGGGAACAGAACAGGCAGACTGACCGAAATACACTACAAAGGGGAGCAGCGGGAGAGTCAGGTGAGGTCTGCTGCGCCATGTGGGTTGCTCCCTGGCCGGCTCGGGGATCAAACTCATGATGCAGAGGCTGCGGTCAGCTTCATAGGTTGCGTCTTAACCCCTTGCGCCACCAGGGAGGCCCACTAAGTGTAACTTCTAACTCATCAGACAACAATGTCAAAAAAAAGGGCAACCTTAGTTTGTTACCACACTTTTGAGTGGATACTCAGACACTGAGGGACAAGCTTGAAAACATTAAATCTATACACTACAAACTAAAATCCTGAGTTTGAGAATCTTCCCTAAGTCATTCTTGTCTGCTTTTGAAGCTGCTGCCACTGGCACTTGCTGTAAGAAAGGGTAACCTGCTTATCAGCATCACTTACAGCATCAGATTTTCAGATTATCAAACTTTTTGGCTCCAGTAACTATATTCATATCCAACCACAATAAAGAATTAAACACGAGTTCATTCTGAAATTAAATATTCCAGTGAAGAACAAGAAGATAAAAGGTTATTTGTACAATAGGCAAATTTACTCACTGATTAGGTTGCTTTTTTCTGCTCCATAATGAAAGTTTTTAAATCTTTTTTTTAAACTAGTGTCCCATGATCTGCCTTTGCTCCTTTTACTCCTTCACACTGGAATGTCCATTCTGCCACAGCTATGTGGCAAAACCTACTTCCTCTTACCAAATTCAGCTCAAACATCAGCCATTTCTCTATGAAGTCTTTCTGGAGTACTGACCTATTACCTCTTCCAGCTTCCTCTTTTATCTTCACTGTATCCTGCAGAGTTTTCTATGAGCGTCTTCCATACTTTGGTATACTTATTTATAACTGTCTTCAAAACAAGACTGAGTCATATGTCAGCAGGGACTATATGGAATTCATTTTTTGTATTTTTAGAGGTCTGCCTGAAGGATGGATGGATAAATGAATGAATGGAAGAAAACCTAATGCAATGGAGTATGGTCTAGCCATTCAATCAATCAATTTTTTTAAAGTACTAGGTAGGTACTAAACAGTGTTTTAGGTGGCATAGCAATAAGTAAACCACAAACCCTATGTAACCTATAGAGCTTGCATTTCAGGGGAAATATGATAAAATAAATAAGTAAAAATACATTGTATGTTAGAGAGTCAGAAGTGGGCTGAAGAATATAATGCAGGGAGAGCAGGGTAGGAAGTATGGGGCTGAGAGGGAGGAAATGTGTATGAAAGGGTTGTAATTTACACAGGTTAACCAGAGAAGGCTTTACTGAGAAAGCAGCATTTCAGAAAGACCTGAAGGAAGGAAGGAGTGACTCATGTGCTATCTAAGGTCAGAGTATAAGCTGAGAGAACATCAAAGGTCTGAGGGAGGCAGGTGTTAAGCTCATGGAAGAAGACAGGTATTCCTTCTAAGAACTAACAGGGTGCGTGGAGGGGTGCACAGATTGTGTAAGACCTTAAGGGTCATAAAAGACTTCAGCTTTTCCCTGAGTGATATCGGACGCCTGTGGTGGGTTTTGAGTACAGTGACATTATTCTGGCCACTCTATTGGAAACAGAACAGGTTGGGGACTGAGAGGAGGCCAAGAATAGAAAAAGAGAAACCAGGGCCTCCCCGGTGGCGCAGCTGTTGAGCGCTGGGTTGCGAAGCTGCCCACAGCCTCTGCAGCACCGGTTCGATCCCCGGCTGCTCCCCGGCCACCGGAGGAGGGTCCCACATGGCGCGCAGACCTCTGCTGCCGCCCGCTGCTCCCCTCAGCAGTGTACTTCGGTCCTTCTGCCTGCTCTGCTCCCCGTTCTGGCTCTGGTGAATTCTCTCACCCTCCCGTGCTTCTGACTGTACCCAGTGCTTGTATAAATAAATAAATCTTAAAAAAAAAAAAAAAAAAAAAAGAGAAACCAATTAGGAGACTATTATAGTAATACAGACTAAGCAATGGTGACCTGAAGTCGGATGGTGACAGTGGAGATAGTGAGAAGTAGCATAATTCTGCATATAATTTGAAGTAACGCTAACAGGGTTAGCGGGGTTACTACTGGATTAGGAGTAGTGTGTGAGAAAAGAGACATGTCAAAGATGACTCCAAGGTTTTGGCTTGATCCCTAAGCATAGAGTTGCCATGTAGTAGGAAACAGTACAGGACTTGATGCCAAAGGAGGTGGTCTTAAGTTCTAGTCCTGCAATTCCTAGCTTTGTGCAGTGATTTAGCTTTTTGGCACCTGTTTACTCATCTGTAATAAGGGAAATAACAAAACCAGTTATTATATCAAATGAAACCACACTAGCAAAAGTGTCCTATAAGCCATGAAGGGCTAGGCTATTGCTATCATCTCAGTAACTTGAGAGTTTGAACTGTCAACTCCTTCCCTCGTTCTCCTCTCAAAAACATGCATAGAAAAAACAAGCCTATAGGAATGAAGACAAGAAACCAGAAATTTTAAATTCTATGTCACATATACAGGACAGTCCTTTTTCTTAGGCAGGGCTCTCAGTGACGCTATAAGACACCAGTGCAGACAAAACCAGTGTGTATGTGGCCCATAACTACAATGCCACAGGGGACACGTTTGCTGCACTTACCCCTTGTTGACGTTCTTGTCGTCATCCACCCACTGGATGTGGATGTGCTCCTGGGGCTCCTCGGCATCGGCCTTCCCACAGGTGATGGTGAAGTCCTTCATCTCCCGCAGTGCCTGCCTCAGGGCGTCCATGTTCTCTGCAGTGATCTGGACCATAACGCCATCTGAGAATCAGCACCAAGACAATACAGATGGAAACAACACTAAGCCAGGGAGCAGGGCAGATGTAATGTGGTATTTGGTGCCTAGAACATCACGCTAGAATTAATCAGAAAGCTTTGCTCTGCTGTCTAAAATTGACAGATACAAAGACGTTTTGTTCTCTGAGCTGAACTTCCTACTTACTTAAAGTGCTATGGGGAGTGAACGCCAAGGTGGGCTCCCTTGAAACACCTGTCTGCTGACTTCACTCAGTCACAATTAAGAGTTTTTCCTGCAACTGTTCAAAGGAAACCCCACACGCAGCCACATCCCTCTCTCAGCTTCAAAGAGCATCTTGTTCCTGTTTCCAGGCATCCATGACTAGAGCTTAATCATGCTCTAATCATACTTATTTATTTGCCTCTTAGTTGCTCTCACCTAACTATCCTAAGTCAAAGGCAAACACTGAAATGGAGGGTAAAAGTTGTCGCATGCTGAGCAGTTACCCTGCTTCAGGGACACAAAACTGTCAGCTAAAATAATGCTAAAGAGCTTCAATGAAGATTTCATAAGTAGGTAGTCAAGTGTTCTACTGACTTAGAGTAAAATAGAATTCCTAAGATATTCCCAACACACAGATATAAACCTTTCAAGCACACTGCTTTGCATTTGTAAGGGGCCATCAGTTGAATTTATCATTTGGATAGTATTTAAGGGCTATCTTTACATCATCCTATAAAGACGATTTCAAATGTAGTTAATACTTGGTCAAAAAGGAATCAGTCAGTGAAGACCCAGTTTAACTCCTAGATTTCTCTAATTTTTGAATAGCACGTTTCTGCTATGTAGTCAGAGTTGTGAAATTTAATTGTAAGATATTACTATACCTTTTTCTTTGCTCACTGCTTTATTAGGTTCACCAACTTAACCTGATTTCTTTAATAAGGAGATCAAAGCCAATACCCATTAACATATGTAAGATTATCTATGCATTTCAATCAACACTGAAATGCATCCTCAAGAAGGATGCTTTTGAGCAGGGCCCTGGAGTGAGCTGTTGTGAAGCAATAACCTGTCATCCTGTGTGGCAGAAAGCATTTCTGATTGACCACCTACCTCCCATCTCACATGCTTTTCTACAAAATACTTTCCCATCCCTCTATCGAAAGTGGAGTCTAGTTCCTCTTCTGCTGAATCTGGGCAGAAGATGACTATTTTTAACTCTAGCTTGCAACGGGAGTGACACTGCATGATTTCTGGGGATGGGTCATAAAGTGTAATGCAGTTTCTGCCTTGTTGAAATACTAGTGCTTGGAGCCCCGAACCACTATGAAAGAGGTCCAAACTCCCCCAAGGCTGCCAAGCTGCACTGAGGAGTCCATATACAAGTAAGCACTCTAGTCATCAGGCCTGGACCTGGCCCCAGACATGTGAGTGAACAAACCTTCAGATAATTCTAGACCCCAACCATAGAGGGAGTGCTAATCTTCCAGTCACCACAACTGAGGCTCCAGATATGACTGTGGAGGGTCAAGCCAACCCTAAACTGCTCTGTAAAAACTCTGGCCTAGAGGGATGCATGAGCATCAAATAATAGTTGTGCTAAGCCATTAAGTTCTAGGTTAATTTGTTATGCAATAAGAATAACCAGATCAGAATACAGTGAACAATAATTGAAAGAAACAATATGCTCATTAGCCTTTCATTAACTTTCATTTAATTAACTTTTGTGAAGATGTGTGTCATAGCTAGTTATAGAGAACCAGCAGCAAGCACATTCCATTCTGTACCCAAATGATGATTGCAGCATTCTTGTGGGCAAGAGGAACTGGACTTTACATATACATTTGCACTCAATGACATATTTGAACTCAGACTGAGTCCCTTCAGATGCCTTATCTCTGTAAAAGTCATCTCTCAATATTTCTGTCTCTGTCCTACAGGTTTCTCTAGCACTTACTCCTTTCTTTGGAGAACTACATGCCAATATGAGTTTTAATTGGTGGAAGAGTGAGATACTATTGAATAAATAGCAGGAGTCAGAAGTCTACAGTAAAAGTATCATAGTTTCCCTTAATGTCCCTTGCTTTTGAGCTGTACAATTAGAGTTGAACCAATGTATAAGCATCAAATAACTCATTCTTTACCTTCCACTATACTGGACTTGGCAAGATATCCTGAAGAGGATTTCAGAGCGCCACTGAAGACAAAGAAACTGGCACCAGTGACTAAAATAGAAAGAGAAACAGTTTAGTGATGGCAGATCCTAAGATGAAGGGGTTGAGAACAATTAAAAAAAAAAAATCTGATAGTCATGAACAACAATTACAGAGAAAATAAATAAAATACCAATTCTGCATACAATAATATACAAGCAACCAATAATTCAGATGCTTATAATAGCTCTGGGAATGACATTTAAAGATACATTCCTCTATGCTGTTTTGCTCTTCCTCCAAACAAATGTCAAAGAATCAGGCCTCCCCCGGCGCAGGGGCTTGAGCGCCGCACTATGAAGCTGTCCGCAGCTTCTGCAGCGTGGGTACGATCACAGTCGGCCAGGGAGCAAACCACATGGCACAGCAGGCCTCTCCTGCCGCGCCCGCTGCTCCTCTCAGCAGTGTCTTTGGTCCGTCTACCTGTTCTGCTCCCCACTCTGTCTCTGGTGAATTCTCTCACCCTCCCGTGCCTCCAACTGTACCCCAGTTCTTGTATAAACAAATCTTTTAAAAAATGTCAAAGAATCTTGAAAGCAAAGGATTCTTCCTTGTCAAAGTTTTATTGGAACAGAGCCATGTCCATTCATTTACATACCATCTTTGGCTATTTTTGAAGTATGACGCCTAAGTTTAGTAGCGGGCAACAAAGACCGCAGGAATGTTGAGTCTAAAATACTTGCAAACTAACAATTCACAGGAAAAGTTTGCTGATCCTTGATCTAATTCATTGGTTTCCAATTTTTTTTTTTTAATCAAAGGTATTTGTTTTCCTTTTTTGATCAAAGGTAATTTGAAGATGGGGATATGACTGCCATCTATTCTACTTACCAAATGGTGTTAAAACAAAAATAACTATTTAAAAGACAGCCACCTGCTACCATTATCTCTTCATAAAAGAAAGGATATTTAATTATATTTAGGTTTATGACAACTTCATAACACCATCTTTATTTTTCAACAGTCTTACTCCAAATCCTACCCATTGACATCCTACAATATCTCTAATATGAGATCACGCAGTCTTTGCCAGAGACTCCTAATTGCAAAGAGCCCACAGTATTTCAAGGCAGCCTATTTCTTAGATAACTTGCAGCTTACAGAGTGTGTTAAGTTGAGCCTGAATCTAGATCCCTGTACTTTTTAGCCACTGATGGTGGTTCTGACCTTTTGTAGTTAAAGAGAATCAGCTGAATCTTATTTCAACAGAACAGACAACTTAAAACAGAGATAGCTATTCCAAAACTTACTCAAATATTCCAGATACGATTTGACTAAGAGGGAACATTAACTTATCACTTACCTTTTTAGACATTCCATCAGAATATACATGTTAAATATTTTTTCTTCCTTTGCTGATTTAAAATATATACTGAAGACAGAAACATGCAATATGTGTACTAGAAAAGTGTTTCATAAAGTATACCAAAGAAAGCTAGTTTGAGGGGCCTCCCTGTTGGCGCAAGGGGTTAAGACGTAACCTAGAAAGCTGTCCGCAGACACTGTAGCACGAGTTCGATCCCCAGCCAGGGAGATACTTATATGGCGCAGCAGACCTCTCCTGACTCGCCTGCTGCTCCCCTCGGCAGTGTATTTCAGTCCGTCTGCCTGTTCTGTTCCCCACTGTGTCTATGGTGAATCCTCTCACCCCCCACACCTCTGGCCTGTACTACAGCTCTTGCATGCATAAATAAATCTTTAAAAAAAAAAAAAAAAAAGCTAGGTTGAGGAGATACTCTGAGGGAAGGAAAAAAAAAGATTCATGGTCAAATAAATTTAGAAAAAGCTAGGTACTATCCTCCACTAGGAAAACAACATTGTGTATTGACTGGTTAAAGGCTCTGGGAAGTCCTGTAGTGAAGAAAACTGTTTAAAATTGTTTAATCCAAGATTTTAAACAAGATTTTTATTTACTTATGTGAATATTTTTTAAATCCATTGAAACTGATAGACACTTAGGAAATATCTAAGGCATTGCTTCTTAAATTGTAATGTGTATTTATATATCACACAGGGATCTTGTTAAAATGCAAAATCTGCTTTAGCAGACCCAGTGTGTAGATTGCTCATTTCCAACAATCTCCTGAATGATGACACCACATTCTAAGTACCACTGAACCTAATCCTGTGAACCTAATAAGAAACATTCTTTGGATATGGCCATTCAACAAGCCCCAAATGTTCCTAAGCATACTTTCACTATAGGACCCAGTTACAGACCTACTTTGGCCCTTTCTATACCCTAAGGCAGTGTTTTCAAAATGTTCCCCTCAATTAACAGAGATCTGGGGAGTCCACACAAACCTGGAGGATTATGCGGATTAAAAGATTAATCAAAGTGTGGCTACCTATATTTTGAGGCTGAGATATCCAACACTCCAAGTCCAGGACAGCCTTCCACGCTCATGTCTCAACCAACTCAAACACTCACCTTTTCTGGGCTGATTGTGAATACTGATAGCCTGGGTCTGATAGTTTCCGTCATCATTCTGAACACATACAAGATGGGAGTCTGCCTTCTCATTGAAGCAGGCCCCTCCTGCCAGCACATGCTCATTGGACTTGTTCATGGCCTTCATCATCTGCAATCAAAGAACAGGGTCAACATACTTATTCTGACAAGAATGGACTTTTACTTATTTTTGGTATGACATGGCACAACTCCTTCACTTTCTCAAATTATTATCATTAAAGCGAGAAAGGGGCTACTAAACAATAAAAACAAAGTGAAAAATCAGTCACCATTAGCAAAAAAAAAAAAAAAAAACCAAAAAACAAAGCATAATAATAGTAATAACCAGATTCAAAAATTCCCTGCAGTTTATAGGTGATTTGTATTATAACCTAATAAGCACATGACACATTTCACATTATTTTTCTGTCTTTATTGTTGTACTGAACTCAAATCGCTAAAATTAGTTTATCTAACTGCAGTAGTTTCTCCTATGCACTGATTCTCTGAGAATATAGTTATTCTGAGATTCTGTGCAAAAGTATGTTCCACCCACAGAATTTTGAAGGATTTGCACTGAATCTATAGATGACTTCGCACAGTATTGACTTCTTAACCAATACTGTATTCCAATCCATGAACATGAGATGTATTGCCATTTACTTAGGTCTTCTTTTATTTCTTGCAGCAATGCTTTGCAGTTTTTAGGGTACAAGTCTTTCACTCCATTGATAAGATTTATTCCTTGGTATTAATCAATAGAATTCTACCATCACCTTCTGGCTTTACTTTGTTATGTTTATAATTCTTGAAAAGTAAATATTTTAACATATTATTATATCATCAAAGGCATCCAAAAAGCATTTGAATATTCCTCTCACAGTGATATTTATTAATTTTACTAATCCAAACCAGTTCTATCAGAATTTTTCAAAGATTACTTTTACATAATTTTTTGCAAACAGGATAAAACAGCTGGAAGATTACCACATAGAGAAGTCAAATGACAGACTAATTTAGATTCTCATTTGCAATTTACATTTGTATCACATGAAAGAAACTGATATAATCACAGAAATTTTAGACTGTTATATCCATCATTTCTTTCAAATCATTAGGCTACAGTCGTTTCTAATTCTCTCTACACTAAGCAGATTAAGAGACATGCTGAATAAATTAGTCTCTAAGGAAATCATTTCCCTGGATGTCAATTTCAAGTCCAGAAAAAATAAACTTCGTATTTCTTCAATATTTTATGAACAAAGCCCCAGGAGTAGCCTGCCCAGAAGTGGGGTAGGAAGACAAAAAAAAAGAGAACGAACAGATTTCAGATTTTTATTCTTTTAAAATTGTGCTCATTTACACTAAGGAGAGTTTCCCAGATACCTGAAGGGCCTTATCAACCATCAAATAAATATATTTGTTATATGATGATACAAAAAACATGCAACTTTCCATTTTAGCTATTTCTCTATCAACTCAAATTCTGTAATATCTCATATCTATCCCTATCTTTCCCATAGTACAGCCTAATTGCATCTTTTGTCACTATATACAGTAACCTTGTAACTGGTTTTTCTACAGTCTTTATCAGTTCTAATTCATAGCATACAATGTTTTCATATTTACCAATGCATAGCTACAATCATGTCACATCTTTTCCATCTTCTCTGCCATTTGCCTTTCATTCAAAATCACAAGTTTCCCAGGTTCTAGCCCCAAGCAGTTTTCCCAGCTTGCTTCCTTCCTACTGTAACCTTACATGCAGGACTATGTCCTGTTGCACTACCATTTCCCATCTCTGAGTTTGTGCATATGCTATTTGCTAGCCCCCCTCCCCTTTTAATATTTATTTATTTATACAAGCACTGAGTGCCGTCAGAAGCGTGGGAGGGTAAGAGAATTCACCAGAGCCAGAGCGGGGAGCAGAGCAGGCAGAAGGACCCAAGTACACTGCTGAGGGGAGCAGCGGGCGGCAGGAGAGGACTGCGCGCCATGTGGGACCCTCCTCCAGTGGCCGTGGAGCAGCCGGGGATCGAACCAGCGCTGCAGAGGCTGCTGGCAGCTTTGCAACCCAGCGCTCAACCGCTGCGCCACCGGGGAGGACCCCCCCTTTTCTTCTCCCATATCCGAGCAGCTGAATAAGGTGTGCCAACAAATCAAGACTTAGTAAAAACACCAATTCCTGCATGTAACTAACCTTCTTTAATCCCCACTGAGATACCCAATGTGACCTCTCCCTGCTTTGAACTTCCATTTACATCTTTTGTTTATATGGTATCATCCACATTCAGCTTTGGATTATGATTAAAAACAAGGACTCAAATTAGATGGTCTGTATTTCAGTCCTGGTTTAATAGCTAGCTTTTACTGTGAACAAGTTACTTGATTCTCTGTATCCCAGTTTCTCCCTCTCTAAAATGGGATCAGAAAAATAAATATTTCATACAGTTATGAGAGTTAAGCAAACTAGAACAGCACCAAGCACATAAACATTGGTTAAATGATAAATAAAAATGTGTATGCTTATCTCCTACAACCTGCTTATGAAATCATAAAGCGACCTTAAAATCAGCAAATAATTCACCTGGGAAATAAAGGAATTCAGACCCTTCCTAAGAGCTCACAAATTAGTTACAATGACAAAGTGAAAAATGGTGGCTAACAGCCATGAGTTAGGCACTGAGTAAAATGCTACATGGAGTTTTGGAAAAACACACTTTAACATATCAAGTGAAACAGCATAGAAGCTTTACCTCCCTGTATCTCTTCTACTCCCCCCACTGGCATTTAACCATACATGAAAATCCTAAGAGCCAATTAACATAAGGTAGTTTTAGGAATGACTATACTGGAGGAATGGATGAGGAGTTATAAAACCCAATCTCTCTCTGAATTAACACAAAATGCCTTTCAATCTCCTTTCTAAGATTTCCTTTCTCATGTTTTTTAAAAAAGGAGCATTTAGCCTTTTCACTTGAACTGGAAAGGACCTAGAGATGAAAAGTTTAAGCAGGACACTGAGGAACAGCTACGATTTGTATATACTGTGTTAGGCCCTGTGTTAGCAGGGTCTTGTTGTGGTATTCAGTAAACGTTTGTTGAACATATCCACTAGTAAACCATATAAATAGGTACAGAATGGGTTTGTCTTAATCATGGAGTTATAGTTAATGTCAGTATATAAAAATTTTTTGGTGCACTTACATTTCACTGTCACATATATTAAGCTAATATAGTTAGTTATACAGTAAGTTTTAACAATATAATTCTATGAACATTTACAAATGATTGACAATGATTTTGGCAGCAATAAGGGAAATCTATGAAAGCAAACCACTGCACCAGAGATACAATGATGAAAGAAAGACATATTGTGTGCTCTCAAGGGGCTCAAAATTCAATGGGAGAGGACCAGGAATTATAAATACACATATATGTTACATGAATAAAGAGATGATTTTAATTAGCTTAGACCAAGACTGGTCCAAGAATTGAAAGGTGGTTGAGTTTGGAAAGTAGAGCCAGAAGAATTTCCTGATAGATTAGACAAGGGATATGAAAGAAAGAAGACTCAATAATGACTCCAAATTTTGAGCCTCGTAACTGGAAGGACAATACCATCATTAAGTTGGGGAAGCTACAAGAGCAGGTTTTCAGAGACGATCAGGAGGTCAGTTGAACTTGCTAAACTTGAGATACCTTTGCAAATAGACACATCAGATGGGAAGTAAGAAGCTTAAGACTACAAAACTGGAGAGATTGAGACTAGAGGAAGATTGGTATATAGACAGTATTTAAGGCCAGAGCATTGGAGATATCATAAAGGAAATGGAGAGAGATGAAACTTAAAGAGGACTAACGCCTTGTGTTTTCTAAAGTGAGTGAGAAACGGGGAGTCAGAAAGGGGGATATGCAGAGACAGACATTAAATTGTGGGAGATGAGAATAGAGTCCAGGGCTTCTTGTGGTACTTGAGATTAGATGAGATCTAGTAAGATTTGAACTGGTGGTCTCAAAGTCAACAGTGGCAGCAAGATTGTAAGCAGAATGTCCTGGAGCCACTGCTCACTCCAGTTGATGAGCATGATACAGAGGAAGGATAATCTCATTCCGGTATTCCACATTTAGCAGTGACCTCCTACCGCTGTCAGTGAATGGAGGGCAGCCAGGACTCCTTGGGGACCCTTTTATTTTAATTTATATCTAAGAATACATATCACCTTTACATATAATGACAAGAGTAGCTACATCAATACCAAGTCAACCTCCCCCCTTTGCACTATTCTCCAGAGCACTGTTCACCAGAGGATATTGTCACTTCTCAGCCTTTTGGCTAAGACTGGGTGTGAAAAAAGGAATATCAGCTCCTCCTACCCTAAGAAAAAGAGAAATGTATTCCTTGAAGGCCAGAAAATAAAACATTCTTCAAACAGATTTTAGGGCCATCTGTTCTTGCTAGTGCTACAATAAATCTTTGAAATCATGCTTTTGTAACTTCACATTTCTCTGAAGAATATGTGACTTTGAATTAAAATAAACCCAAACTCCTATTTTAGAGTGTTAGAGTGGGAAAGAATCTCAAGAGACTATTCAGCTATATAAAATGGGGAACCATACAGATGTACAATTTCAGGTTCTTGCATTATATCACAATCAACACAAACTTCTCTTACTCTTGTCTTTTTGGTTGAGTAAAAGGTTAACAAAACCTTGTTCCTTTTGGCTAAGATATTATTCTTCCAGAGACCTGATAGTTGGAAGTCCACTGCACTACTAGAAAAACATTTATTCTACATTTAAAATAATTAACATAATGTAGTTGTTCAGAGTGTACAATTTGATTAATCTTGACCTGAATATATACCCGTATCAAATTGCACTGGAAATCACTATTCTAGTCCATTGACCTAAACATATATTTACTCCAAAACAAATGCTGTCTTGATTAATACACCTTTAAAATAGCCATAACAGGGCCTCCCCGGTGGCGCAGCAGTTGAGCGCTGGGTTGCGAAGCTGCCCGCGGCCTCTGCAGCACCGGTTCGATCCCCGGCTGCTCCCCGGCCACCGGAGGAGGGTCCCACATGGCGCGCAGACCTCTCCTGCCGCCCGCTGCTCCCCTCAGCAGTGTACTTCGGTCCTTCTGCCTGCTCTGCTCCCCGCTCTGGCTCTGGTGAATTCTCTCACCCTCCCACGCTTCTGACTATACCCAGTGCTTGTATGAATAAATAAAATAAAATAAATCTTTAAAAAAAAAAAATAAAATAGTCATAACATAAGATAGTGGAAGTCTAAGAATTATGTTGTTTTAGGTTATTTTGGCACTTCTAGGTCCTTTGCATCTCCATATAAATTTCAGAATCAGCATCTCAATTTCCACCCAAAAAACCTGCTTAGTATTTTTTTTTTCCCTTTTCTTTTTCCCCTTAACACAGGGGCAATTTGGGTTTTTTTTTTTTTTTTTTTGCTTTTTTTTTTTTTTTAAGATTTATTTATTTATTTATACAAGCACTGGGTACAGTCAGAAGCACGGGAGGGTGAGAGAATTCACCAGAGCCAGAGTGGGGAGCAGAGAAGGCAGAGGGACTGAGGTACACTGCTGAGGGGAGCAGCGGGCAGCAGGAGAGGTCTGCGCGCCATGTGGGACCCTCCTCCGGTGGCCGGGGAGCAGCCAGGGATCGAACCGGTGCTGCAGATGCTGCGGGCAGCTTAGCAACCCAGCGCTCAACTGCTGCGCCACTGGGGAGGCCCCAATTTGGCTTTTTAAACTCTTACCACAGGTGTTGGAAAGGCAGAGGGAGTTCAGTTCTCAATTGTTTAGTCATATTCATTTGGGAGGGTTTTTTTTTTTTAAATATTGAATCTGAATTATTGCCCAAACCTCTACTATGTCCTTTTCACTTTTCCTTTTCCTTTAGAAATCTCCATTTTTATCCTTATTTTACAAAGAAGTGTAAAGTTAGATATATCCTAAATGTAGTGAGAATTATAAGAGGGTGTGTAAATGCTTATAGCAGGAAGAGTTATGTGAAACCCTGAGAAACACCATCCTGACTGGCAGGTAAAGAGAAGGGCAGGTGTGTATCAACTAGGAAATTGCTTGTACAAAGGCTATGAAGCAAAAGAGAACTTAGTTAAGGAAATGATATGAAAGACTCTGGATATAAATAAAGAAAAATAAGAGGAAACGTGAAATATTGTGGTGACTAAATAAAATAATGTCTAAGAAACTACTTTCCAACTATAAAATAAAGCAGAATTATTATACAGAACACAAGTCAGCTAAGACTGTAGAAGACAAAATTATGTTGCATCAAAACAATAACTGAATTAAGAGTCAATCTGCTAAATCAGATAAGAAAAATAAGCAATATATAGTTGATAAACTTTACTGGAAATGAAATGTAATAAATGACAAGAAATACAGGAACTGTTTTTGAACGAAGATGTTGAACATGCACAACCACAAACTTAGGAGGCAGACTGCAGATAATCACAGATGATATGAGTATTAGGGACAGCTACTGTCCTGAATGTCCTCAGTCAGCACTAAAATAACTGTGGGGGCCTCACAATTTTTACAGATACACTTGCATAAACAGATCCAATTCCCAAACACAAAAACACCACCTTGCAGACACCAAGGACAGCAAAGTATGTTATCTGCTCGGGGATGCTATCCGATCATCTTCTTCTGTGCCGTTAAGATCCCAGAAGGCAAGCCCAATGTACTTACTCGTCACAGAATATATTTAACAAATGTTTGTGAGAGAGATAATAGAACTTCAAGTATGAGAAATAAAATAGTTTTCAAAATATAGTTGAAGACTATGTGTGCACAAGTCATATAAAAATAATAATTCACTTTAAAGATTTGACTCCAGTCTACTATTTGATATTCTAAAACAGGACATCTAATAGCTCAAATCAGCTAATTGTAGCCCAGAAAAAATTAAGCATACATTCTAGCTACTATTTTCTACTGTCCTGAAAAGAAGTTAGCAAATGGGAAGGAAGGGTAGAGGTTTTCTTTACATAGGTCATTCTCACATAATAACACTGAGCCCTGAATTTGTAAGTCTAGGGAGACATTTAATTTTAAGTACACACCAAATACAAAATGTTTATTGAATGTAAAAGTGAGTAAATGGCTAAGATGGAGATAAAATGAAAGGAAGGAAAAGAAAAAAAGGGAGGAGGAAATTATTTTACACCAGAAATAGTGGAAGTAAAATGGGAGTTTCATCCTCCTTAATGAAACAAATTTTGACCATTTTTATATCAAACTAAGTTTTAAAATAAAATTTCTCTTTTAAACTCAATTATCTTTAAACATTTAAGAAATTTTTAAATTCAAGAAAGACATGGGAAATAAAAGTATTCTTTACATACTTCTGTTAATGCATATGTAGTATATACAATTTTATTTTAGTTGCAAAATATTAATTCACGATGCAATCATTTGCTTTTGAAACTTTACTTAAAAGTCACTTTGGGGGCCACCCTGGTGGTACAGGGGGCTAAGCACAGCACTATGAAGCTATCTGCAGCCTCTGCAGCACAAGTTCGATCCCCGGCCAGGCAGGTAGCTACCCACACGGTGCAGCAGACCTCTCCTGTCTCGCCCACTGCACCCCTCAGCAGTGGATTTCAGTCAATCTGCCTGTTCTGTTCTCTGTCTCTGGTGAATCCTCTCACCGCCCACACCTCTGGCCTGTACCCCAGTTCTTACATGCATAAATAAATACTCTTTAAAAATAAAAAAGTCACTTTGGGACATACCCAATATCTGTGCTTAGATATTAAAGGCAATCAAAAATATCATATACCTCAGAAGAGGAAAGAAATGATCCTACACTAATGTTGTAAATATAAACTTAATCAAAATGTAAAACTATCAGTAATTATTATAGCATCAAAAGGCCAAAAGCACAACCAATGTCTAAATAACAATTTCAAAATCTTACCTATCTGTAATGAAATTCCCCATCACTGATGTAAGTCATATAATATTGACTGATATCACCGCCAATCACAAAATAAAATGTATATGTACTTTGCCACCTTAATTCATGTATTCAAACATAAATATCATATATATGAAAAATAAGCCTTCAAGGTAAATCTTACCTCATTGTATCTGTTGCTGGGGATTTTGATGCTGGTTTTCCGGACTTCCATATCAACCACCAAACCTTGAACTACTGGCAACGTATATTGGTAATTTCTGAAGTCCTGCACAAAAGCAGATTGAAGTGGAACAAAGAATTCATCAGTGTCAGGATTTGATTTATAGAAATAAGATTAACACAAAATAAAAGAATATCAACATTGAAAGAGCGCATTTCGGGGCCTCCCTGGTGGCGCAGCGGTTGAGCGCTGGGTTGCGAAGCTGCCCGCGGCCTCTGCGGCGCCGGTTCGATCCCCGGCTGCTCCCCGGCCACCGGAGGAGGGTCCCACATGGCGCGCAGACTTCTCCTGCTGCCCGCTGCTCCCCTCAGCAGTGTACTTCGGTCCTTCTGCCTGCTCTGCTCCCCGCTCTGGCTCTGGTGAATTCTCTCACCCTCCCACGCTTCTGACTGTACCCAGTGCATGTATAAACAAACAAAATAAATAAATAAATAAAACAAAACATGCCTCTATAAAAAAAAAAAGAAAAGAAAGAGCGCATTTCTCTAAATAAGGACATAAATCTAACAAAAGTCCCACTATGTATATTCTAACTCTCCAATTAGACTGTAAACTCTTATGAGGAAGTGGACATAACAGCTTCATATACTACTTATAAACAATATTAAACAAGTATGTGAATATTCTGCTTTATCACCACTTAGCAGTCATTAATGGTCTCTTCTCTCAAAGGTAAACTCCAAGAGGGCTGAAATTCTCAGTTTTCTGTTCTTATTATATCCCAAATGCCTGGAACAGCTTAGGCACTCAATATAAATTTTTAGGGTAAAACACACATATGCATGCGCGAACACACACCCATAGGCACACAGGGGAGGGGCAGATTAATGCCAGTCACACGTGTACATTGTTATGAAGGGAGTCTACAATGTTGGAGAGTTGGCTAAAGACACTCCCTGAATTCTGTATAAAAAGTAGATAGTAATGGAGCAAGGATAGAAGGAAGGAAATCAAATAAATATTATAAAAATAATCCAGGCAACAGACAACAGCAATTTGGATCAAGATGTCAATAGGCCAAAAGGTGATGAGAAGTAGTCAATGCTAGATATATTCTGAAGGGAAACTGACAATATTTGCCACTAGATTGGATATGGCATGTGAATAAAAAACAAGAGTCGGGGCCTCCCTGGTGGTGCAGGGGTTAAAGTCTCAGTGCAATCTAGCTATCACCAGCCACTGCAACATGAGTTCAATCCCCAGCCAGGGAGCTTAATCCACATGGGACAGCAGACCTCTTCTGTCTTGCCCACTGCTCCCCACAGCAGTGTATTTCAGTCAGTCTGCCTATTCTGCTTCCTATCTCTGGTGAATTCTCTTACCACTAGCACCTCTGGCTTACACCCCAGTTCTTGTATGCATAAATAAAAATAAAATAAATCTCAAAAAAAAAAAAAAAACAAGAGTCAAAGATTATTCTAAACTTTATGGCCTAGAAGACTGGAACTGCCACTCAGTGAGATACAGAATATGATGAGAAGGGGATGGTGGTAAATCAGAAGGTTGTAGAAGAAGAACCAAGAAACTGTCTCTGATTGCTTCTATTTATTCAGGGAAGTTAGGGATAGGTCATTTGCTGAAAGTGAGGAAAGGGGATGAGGCATAGAAATTTGATAAGAGATAATATACAAATCATCTAGAACAGGAAGAATGTACCATATATTGACCAGGAAAAACTGCCAGGTAGACTGTGAGCTTCCTTAAGGGTACTGGTCATGAATTTAAAGCAGACCAATGAGTAAGCTGTTTGTTTTTTGGTTTTGTCTTTTTTTTTTTTTTTTAACCAATATTCAGGCTTGGAAGTAAATTAAGAAGGAAGGAAGATTTACATCCACATAGGTTATATGGTCAACTGACTTTTGATAAGGGCACAAAGACATTGAATTTTAGGCAACAAAGGACACTGATCCTTGAGAGATGGAAAACAAGATGAGCTCTAATGATGGCCCCAGTTTAAAGTTACCAAGCTCCAGGGAGGAAAAAGGGAACCTAGGCAGAAGACAAAACTGAGAATTGAGAAAGACCACAGTTGCTAGAGTTCATAGGACAGAAAGCACCAGAGAGAAGAAAACTGCACAGAGAGAACTCCAAAGATTTGTAGAGGCTCCCATTCCATTATTCTGGAGAGCTGTCATTAGCAAATGTGTGTGAGGAAACCTCTTGAGACCAGTGAAAGAACCACATGAAAGGATTACTGGAAACATCTGCCATTCAGGTCTGGGAATTATGCCTATTCCCAAAATCTAGATAGGAAACCTCATAATTAATTGGCACTGGATAAATGATTATTATATAATAAAGAATGGCTGGCCTTTACCCTTGGTTCTTAGGAGGTAGTCTCTAAACTTCCCTGGAATTTCCTGAGTGATAGGTGTGTTTTTGTGGACTCTGATAATTCATGTTAATTTGTGACTCCAAGTGGGTCCCTGGATCCCTAATAACAAGATGACTCAGAATGGGGAATGGTCATCACAGAAAGATCAATCAAAAGATTGGAGGTTCTGAAGCACATGACATCAAGCCAATCTCAGGGGAGAAAGGAGGAGCTGGAATTTGAGTTCAAGCACAAGACCAGTGACTGAACTGCCAGTGCCTAGTAAGGAAGCCCCAATAAAAACTGAGGAGTTTGAGCTTACTCTGCATACTGCTACACACTGATATACTGAGAACAGGATGCAGCCCTAAGGACACAGAAGCTTCTCATTTGGGATTCTCCAAGACCTTGTTTTACATGTCTCTTCTTTTGACTGGGTCCTAATTTGTATCTCCTTTGCTATAACAATACTATATCATAAATATAATCTTTCACTGAGATCTGTGAGTCATTCTATTGAACTAACAAATATGAAGGGATAATGTCAACTCCCAAGTTTGTATGCAGTTGGTCAGAAGTACGAGTGCCCTGGTACCCCCCTAGCTTGCAGCTGGTGTCTGAAATTAAGGACAGTATTGTGAAGAACTAAGACCTTACTCTCTGAAATTTGGACTAATTCCAAATAGTGCCAAAGTCATTACAAGTACTAAGCTTGTAATGGTCTTGTCTTAATAATGGGGAATAATCAGCCCTATAGCATATATGGACTTGGTAAATTAACTGTATTACTTATACAAGAGCTGGGGTGCAGGCCAGAGATGTGGGGCAGTGAGAGGATTCACCAGAGACAGCACAGGGAGCAGAACAGGCAGATGTACTGAAATGCACTGCTGAGGGGAACAGCGGGCAAAACAGGAGAGGTCTGCTGCGTCATGTGGGTCACCTCCCTGGCTGGCCAGGGAATCAAACTCGTGCTGCAGTGGCTGTGGACAGCCTCACAGTACTGCGTCTTAACCCCTTGAGCCACCAGAGAGGCCCTAACTGTATTATTTTTAACAGAATTCAAGAACACTTACAGAAACACAAACATACAGCACCCAGCGAGATAAAAATCAATGTGTGACATCCCCCCCAAAACTAAACAACAACAGCAAAAAAACAAACATACAAAGAAGTAGGAAAATAAGGGCCTCCCCGGTGGCGCAAGAGGTTAAGCCTCAACACTATGAAGCTATCTGCAGCCACTGCAGCATGAGTTTCATCCCTGGCCAGGGAGCTACCCACATGGCACATAAGATCTCTCCTGTCTCACCCATTGCTCCCTCAGCAGTGTATTTCAGTAGATCTGCCTGTTCTGCTCCCCACTCTATCTCTGGTGAATCCTCTTACCACCTCCCCCACACACACCTCTGGCCTATACCCCAGCTCTTGTATGCATAAATAAATCTTTTAAAAAAACAACACAAGGAACCAACCATCAACCTAGATGTCTACATCTGGCAAAAATATCTTTTAAACACAAAGATGATATAAAAATGTTAAAAATACAAATGCTGAAAGAATTCATCACAGCAGACCCGCACTACAAGAAATGTTACAGGAAATCTTTCAGGCTGAAGGAAAATGATACCAGATGGAAATAGAAATTTACACAAAGGAATGAAGAACACTGAAAATGTCAACTATATGGGTAAATATACAAGAATTTTTCTTACTGTTTGAATCAGTTAAAAAAGATAACTGAAACTATAACTACAACTTCATGACAGAGAGAGGAAATAAACAATCCCAAAAAAAAAGCAATTTAAAATCTGGGTGTGTGGGGTTTTTGCCATTTAGTCTGCCAAATTAAAAAAAAAAAAAAAAAAAAAAAAGCCATTGCAGTGCCCTGAAATTAGACTGAAAGTATATGACACAATGAAACATGTTTATTACCGAAAATTACCAAACTTCAAGAACACCAGAATTAAGTACACAGCCTTCTGTCCTGGCTGGCTCTAGCCCTACTAGGTAATTCAACTAGAGCAAGGTAGTTTGTGAAAACATTAGTTTTACAACATTAAAGATTTTACTTGTTGTGTTGTCAGTTAGAGTGGTCATCTCAGTGGCTTGTGAAAAGGGAGGGCCAGCAGTTGTTAGTCTGAGGTTGCTAACCTGTTGGGGCAAGGAACCGGCAGGCAGACTGGCAGAGATTTGACAAGGAGTACTGACATGAAAGAGCTATAGGGGCTTCATAATTCTCCATATACTAGAACTGATCACAGGCCGTGCACATGTGAAACAGAGAGCTTAGGGATTCCAGCCAACCAACATCCTCACCAGAGAGTCAGAGTCTGCACTTATACAGAGGAGACAAGAGTGCTCAGCAGAAAGGGAAAGAATGAAGTTTGAATCCCAGTCCATACATAGATTCCTCAGGAAAGAACAGACAACATACTGCTTGAGGTATTAAATGCAATCTCTAACCAACCTTTGGCTAAAGAGTAAAGTATATAGACATAGGGGACACCCATAGGATGCCAGGTTTAAAATAAAAACAAGACAGAATGTTAGTTGCTTTAATTATACATTACCTCCAGCTTTCATAATAACCCTGCAAGGTCACTTAGATAAGTGCACAATCAGGAGTTGGAGTCATGTGCTATTTCACTCCTGAGCTCCATATACTTTCCAAAAATATATATGTTCTCCTCTTCTCCTCCAGCATACATTTTCAGCTACATGAAGCAGCAGGGCTATGGATATCCACAAAATTTAAAAATCCTTCTCTTTCGTCTCCCATACAAACCCCAGTAAGGAAAAAGAAAAAAATTCCCAACTTACTGCAAGAAGATTCATGATAGTATGTCCTGTCTCTCCAAACAAAGGCTTCCGGAATCTGACACTGAACAGAGGGCAAGGATAAACTACAGAAATGAGAAATGATCGGGTTAATTTGGCAGTTTAAAATTTGGGTAAAAGAGCATCATGGTTGATAGTTTTCCAAATATAACTGTGATGGTTCAAGGCATGTGATATTCAGGGCTCAAAAAAGTATTTATTTGGGCCTCCCCGGTGGCGCAGCTGTTGAGCGCTGGGTTGCAAAGCTGCCCGCAGCCTCTGCAGCGCCAGTTTGATCCCAGGCCGCCTGGCAGGGGTCCCACATGGCACGCAGACCTCTCCTGCCACCCACTGCTCCCCTCAGCAGGGTACCTCATCAGTCTGCCTGTTCTGATCTCTGCTCTGGCTCTGGTGAATTCTCTCACCTCTCGCGCTTCTGACTATACCCAGTGCTTATATAAATAAATAAATCTTTTTTTTTTTTTAAAAGAAAGTATTTATTCAGCATGGCACCACCAAAGGTAAGTCCCAAGTCTTCTACAAGTCATACAATAATAGTATGTCTTTCGAGGATCACCATGAGCCTTTTCAAAAATGAACCACAACATCTTAGGAAGCACTTTTCTTCAGACTGGGTTAATATGATCCAGGAAGTATGTATCTCCTAATCCCTCTGTGCTTAAGAAATCTAAGAATTCCCCCTGATATATCTCAGGAATTGCCTTTTTAAAAAAAAAAAAAAAAAAAGGCCAAATACCAGGAGATTTCATATACCAGCTGGCTTACACCTTGAACTTCATAGTCTGAGTTGCATATACAAGACAAGAAGATATACATGTTATTCTCTCTTCATTTAGCTGCTTCATATGCCTCCTTTATAGTTCAGTCAGAGGCACCTTGGTCCAGCAAATGTTTTTTATCTAACACCTTCATTCTTAGTAATGTTAGACTCCATCTTGGAGCTCCCAAAGAACATCAAGCACATATTTTAAAACAACATACCACTGTCATAATGATTTCTGTTTGTCCCCCTTACAAAGGTTCCCAGGGGCCTATCACCATGACTCAGCCATCTCTGAATTCCCAGGATTTTATGACACATAGTAGGCCTTTATTCCATTCTTGTTGAATGAGTAAGTAAGAATGAGGATGACCTACTAGAGATATATAATATACTGTTATATGGTTTATAAAATAATTTTTTTATTATCTCATTTGATCCTCTTAATTATCCTATATAATATAAAAGGTAACTTAGTAAGTGGCAGAGTCAAGAACCTTCTTCAAGTGGTCTGACTCCGAGATCAGGGCAAGATCAGGGCAAGGGTGAAGACATAAATTTTAAAATAAAGCTTACATTTAGGTCTTAATGTTACTTTAAAACAAATCACAATTTGTACTGCTACAACCATGGGCAAGGAAGCTTTTCTCTTGCTCACCTTACCAACTGCAAGCAATTGCAATACCGCTAGCTTCCAGTATCTGTTATGTGAAACATAATTTGCCCTATTTTCCAACCAGGTGACAAAAAATATAGATACTATAGTTACTATACATGCACACACATATATAGTATCTATAGTACCTATATATATATGTATACTATATATGTGTATATATACTATAGATACTATAAAAATAAAGTTTAAATTCCTTTTTTCTGAAGATGATCATGTATTTCACAATGAACTATAAAACCAGAAAGTTTAACTTCCTCACTTGATATTTGTAGTTGTTCCTATATAACCAAAGTAAGTCAAGACAATGGCCAAACTTAGCTTGCTGTTTCAAAAGACTACTTCCATTGAACTGGATCAGCAGCGGGACTCTGAATATTTTAGCTCTTTAGCTATCTAGCATGTCTTAGTCATAGGCAAGAAGATATTTTACTACTTACGCCGATATTCAGCTCCAAGTCTCAACATTAGCCGGATAGGAAATACTTTAGCCCAAGGAGTTTCCCATTTCTGGATGAGAATCCCAAACAAATAAGGTGGTGTTGGGAGTACCAAGTCTTGCAGTGACTGGTAGGTAGAAGTCACATATAAGAATCCACCATGTTCTTTACTGCCAAGGAAACTTTGACTGAAGAAGGAATGTCCCAAATTGCCTACAACATTTCCTAAAACAAAGAACATTATTATTTTCTATCAACAAGTCAGTTATTTTTTTTTTAAATAACCATTATCAGTCAACACTGGACCAGACACTATTGCACACTAATTCCCAACCTTTCACCATGAAAGACATACATAGAAAGTTGTTTTTTAAATAAATGACAACTTTATATAAGAATTTCTCAGTTTTGTCAGGGCATCTAGTAAACATGAGTAACTTGTACCATTGCACTATAGAAGTCTTTTTAGGTAAAAGTAAAAAATATTGATGCTTTCCTTAGTTAGACTATGCAGCCTTACTGTATGAATGATTTGAAAGGTCCCAGGAAAGAAGTATTGCCTCAAAGGTCAAGAAAAAAACCGTATGATTAGGCATCTGTTGTCAAAGAATTTACGATCTTGTTAGGAAAATAAAGTCAGTACGTGAATAATGAATTAAGACAATAAATACAGGTATGTATTAAACAATAAGGGGAAAAGAAAATTTATGGAGAACATAGTATCACAGAAATGATTCAAAATTTGTCATTTTGGTTGAGACAAATAAGAAACACACAACACAGTGTTATTTAAATTCATATTAAGCAGGTTGCTTTTCTTTTAACTGCAAACACTCTTTACTAAAGTACTTTCTAGTTTAAGAATTTTTAATGAAACAGTAACAACAGTCCTTCATTAAGGAAATATTTTCCACAGTTTAGAAATAGAAAAGACTTTTCTTACAAGAGTGGTTCAATACTGAAACAGTTGATATGTTCACTAGGCATGAGTAAGCTCTTTCTGATTCCTCTGAAAGGATTACAGCAAAAACAGAAATCCCCATCAGAGGAGTTAAAGCTTGTTTTCCTTGAAAACTAGTCTCTTGGCAGAATAGTCAGTGATGGGTCACAGAATCCTTGAGTGAAGCAGAAGTTAAGTTGATAGTAAGGTCCTCAAGTAAAAAGAACACCTCCCCATAAATCTGAGAAGCTCTGTGGCTGACAGCCATGTTCACCTGGACATCATCACCTGCTAAACACACTTAGGACAGTACTTTTTGCCCCAGGATTAACCAAATCTGGCTGCACATTTTAGCTGTTAGTTCAAGTCTATAATAACAAACAAAAAAGTCCCCATATTAAGAAAACACTACACATTTTGAAAAGAATCACAGATTTTGGAGTCACAGAGATAATGGCTTTCTAGTTCAATCAAACACTATTATGTGATTTTTGGGCAAATTAACTTCTGTGAACCTCAGCATCTATGTAAAGTGAGGCAGAGAATTTTACTAAATTTCTGACATGTTTGTAAGAAAAGACTGTGTCCTGCACACAATGTGTTTTGTAAAATTGTAACTTATAATGTATGTAACATATATACATAAAAAAGGATCAGCCAAACATTTGAGGATTTTCTTTGTTTTATCAAAGATTTTAGAGTAAGATTTGTATAATATTCATTTTTTCCCCTGTGGGTAAGGAGAGATGGAAGTAAAAACAGATGAAAGGTGGTTTTTCCTCCACAATGGAGAGAACACAATAGCATTTCCTCTGAAGATCTAATGACAGCACAACGCTTAAGTTTCCAAAGACTGCCCTAGTGAATACAACTCAGAAGTAAAAAATGTGGTGGCTGGATACTCCAGGCACTTATTCATTATTCCTTTGGGATGTCCCTTTTAGGGAGTGGAAACTATTATTGGTTATTTTCCACAGATTATGATCACCTGTCTGCTCTATTACCTAACAACCACTCTCCATCCCAAAGACACTCAGATTCCTCCCTTTGTTCCTTGACATCATAAAATATATCTTTTTTTAAAAGATTTATTTATTTTTATACAAGAGCTGTGGTATAGGCCAGAGGTGCAGGAGGGTGGGAGGATTCACCAAAGACAGAGCAGGGAGCAGAATAGACAGATGGACCAAAATACAGTGCTGAGGGGAGCAGCGGGCGTGACAGGGGAGGTCTGCCACACCATGGTGGCCAGGAATCGAACCCGCGCTGCAGAGGCTGCAGACAGCTTCACAGCACTGCGCTCAACCCGCTGTGCCACAAGGGAGGCCCATAAAATATATCTTTTATCTTTAAATATTTGCTTTAAATTTTCTTTAAAAACTAGATCTCAATCAAATCTAATGGGTGACATAGCAATATTCTACCTCATGTATAAACAAGTAACATTCTAGGGGTATAAATACAGGCAAAAATAAAGCACTGGGTATGAGAATTTGACATAGAAAAGCTTTCATTGAAGACTGAATCTGGGACTCTTGAACTCATGAAATCTGTTACATACTAATTTATACAGGCACTTCTCTAGGGAAATACACAACACAATTAATCCACTGAACAAATTCTATATACCAAGACCACTAAAAAATCCATATAACTCAAATAGACACTTACTCTTCTCTCTGAGCTTAAACGACCTGGCAAGAATATCAACACTTTATGTGAGTAGTTAAAAAGAGTTTTGTAACTGGGCCAGTGGTACTAGAACAGGTACCATTTCCCTAATATTTGGAAGTTTATTTTACAGATGAAGAGATTGAAGCTTTGGGATAGAGGTGAAAGACAGTCAAAGACTCAGGGTAAATAAGTGGCAAGAAAGGCCTAAGAAGATGATCTTCTAATCTTCTAGTAATTTCCACATATCTAGTAATTTCCACATATCAAACTTTCTTCAAAAAAACATGTATAGGGCCTCCCTGGTGGTGCAGGCAGTTGAGCGCCGCACTATGAAGCTGTCCGCAACCTCTGGAACATGGGTTCGATCCCCACCAGCTGGTAAGAATCCCACATGGCATAGCAGACCTCTCCTGAATCGCCCACTGCTCCCCTCAGCAGTGTATTTCATCAGTCTGCCTGTTCTGTTCCCCACTCTGTCTCTGGTGAATCCTCTCACCCTCCCACAACATCTGGCCTGTTCTTCTATAAATAAATAAATAAATCTTCTATAAAGATTCTTCTGTAAATAAATCTTTTAAAAAAACATGTATACATATCAATTTGCAATCTCCTAACTTATATTGTGAAAATTAAACCTTTGTTTTGTGAAATTAAATGTTTGTTTTTCAAAATGCTTGCAAATAGCCATCTTTAGATTTATTTCAAATATAGCTTAAATAGCTTTGTGACAAGTTTCCTTTGTTTTATATTTATCAATCCTCACATTAATTCAAATGAAACAATTTCCATGCAAATGGATCATTTATTTCAAGAAACACTTCTTAAACATCTTCAACATTATATTTTTATTTTTTTAAAGATTTATTTATGCACACAAGAACTGGGGTACAGGCCAGAGGCACGGAAGGGTGAGAGAATTCACCAGAGACAGAACGGGGAACAGAACAGGCAGATGGACAGAAGACACTGCTGAGGGGAGCAGCAGGTGAGACAGGAGAGGTCTGCTGCACCATGTGGGTATCTCCCTGTTCGATTGCCGGCCAGCAATTGAACCCGTGCTGCAGAGTCTGTGGACAGCTTCACAGCCGGCGCTCAACCTGCTGCGCCACCGGGGAGGCCCAACATTATATTTTTAAACATTACTATAACTAACCCTAAATTCATCACAAGAATTTAGATATTCCTTGGAGTTCTTTGTAATACAATAAACCGCAGTTAAGCAGGAGTGTTTCCTAAGAAGTCATTTCTTCAGTCTAGAGAATCGGAGAGATTTACCATGTAACTTCAAAAGCTCAAAGTTTATTGCTCCTTATGATTCAAAACTTGGAATTAAGAAAAAACAGCTGGATTCCAACATGGATTCAGTCATTTTCCAGTTATGTGTGCAATTCTGGGCAAGTTACATAATCGTGGCTTCAGTGCCTCTTAGTTCCTCATAAGGGAGCAAGAACAGTAGAAAACTCATAGTTGTAGCTAAGAAGTGAAATAGTGCACATAAAGCAATGACTATACTGTCTAGCATGAAGTAATATTAAGTGTTACTCTTGAATCACTTCTTCATAAATAATGCCATACTACTTTCTCACCAGCTGAAAAATTACTTTGCAAAGCAGCAACATTAGGGTTCATTTGCTCACAGAAAGATATGATAAATTTAATTTACAAAAATAAGTTTCCAATTAATTAGAAAGTAAAAAACCTTAATCATGATATAATATTCATTCAATGGAAAAACAATACAAGAAAATGTATAATAATGGTGACAACACCAATGAAGTTCCTTTTTCTCTTGAAATAAATTGGTTAGGAAACTTTTATTCTTATTTTGCAAATAAAAAAGTTATTTGTTTCCCAAATGCTAAAGATTATAGGCAGTATAATTATTTCAGCCAAGCTGCTAAAATTTTAAATAACTAGGACATGAATTGATCAAGCATTTACCATATGACATACACTGCTATACAATCAACCAGGGAAGAAATACACATATAAACAAAATATTTTCTACAATGCACAAAATTTGACTGCCTGCCAGTCATTTCACATTTATAGAATACCTATAATGTTTTTACAAATGCCCTATCGTTTCTGTATATTCTTTGAAATATGACTTAAAAAATTTCTCCTCCTCCCCTCTAAGTTACCTGTACTTTTTCTTTTAAAAATATTTATGAAGCAGACAGCCTCTGCAGCACCAGTTCGATCCCGGCCGGCCAGTGAGGGTCCCAGATGGCACAGCAGACTTCTCCTGTCTCACCTGCTGCTCCCCTCAGCAGTGTATTTCGTCAGTCTGCCTGTTCTGTTCCCCACTCTGTCTCTGGTGAATCCTCTCACTCTCCCGCGAATCTGGTCTATACCCCGGTTCTTGTATAAAATAAATAAATCTTTAAAAATATATATTTATGGGGATAGAAAATGAGCAAGAGGTGATGATTTAGAAATATTCTAAATATATTCTTTTCTAAATTACTAGTGACTTGTACAGTCTTAGACAGAGAAAAACTTTCACATTAAGAAAATGAAAAATCAGGGCCTCACTGGTGGCGCAAGGGGTTAAGACGCAACCTATGAAATTATCCACAGCACTGAAGCACGACTTTGATCCCCAGCCAGGGAGCTACCCACATGGCGTAGCAGACCTCTCCTGACTCACACGTTGCTCCCCTCAGCAGTGTATTTAAGTAAATCTGTCCATTCTGTTCCCCACTCTATCTCTGGTGAATCCTCTCACTCCCCACACCTTTGGCCTGTACCCCAGTTCTTGTATGCTTAAATAAATCTTTTAAGAAAAAAGAAAATAAAAGATCATACTGTAATGTATTTGAAGTCTATAAGTTTGTTAGTGACATTAAAAAATATAAAATAAATTTCAAAGAAGATGAATACGATTTATTCACTAACATATAAATCAGTAATATATTTAAAGTCCATACTGCCTTTTAGCTGACCCATATAAGAAAGAAATTTAAATTTATCATAAATTCATCTGGGTTAACCCAGGTGGCCATAATTTAAAGATATAAAATAACTAAGACGTTAGGATCAGGGTAGGTGACAAAAGGAAAGAATTAAGATCTTTCAAAGATCTAAAATTATAAAAACTTTCCTAGTAACATGTTCAAGTGATCCACAATATTTCTTCCTAAAAGACTAGAAACACTCAAATGTTGATCTAAATAGTATTTTTCCTTGTCTCCAAGTCCCCGTGGGAACAAGAAGTCAAGAATAAGCAACACAGCATTTTTATTAACAGAGTTTTCTCAGCACTCCCTTCTTTCAGAGGCTTTTCTGGCAAATAACAAAAAATGCTTCCTAGTGACATCACACCAACTTATTAATTCCTTCAAGTCACAGTTCTGGTGGGTTTTTTTCTGTTTATTTAAGATATATTTTATTTATTTATGCATATAATAGCTGGGGTATAAGCCAGAGGTGCGGGGCAGGGAGTGAGAAGATTCACCAGAGAAAGACTGGGGAGCAGAACAGGCGGATTGACTGAAATACATTGCTGAAGGGAGCAGCGGGCAAGACAGGAGAGGCCTGCTGCACCATGTGGGTTATCCCTTGTGCCACCAGGGTGCCCCCTCCTTTTAAAATTAAGCCTCTCTTATATGCAGACTACTTGTTCTAAGGGCAGGTATACAGAGTTGAGTTAGAGAGTGCAAATTGTTGCCCATATTGAATTTATATTCTCATGGAAGACAAATAAGTTAGTAGAATTAGCAATAAATGTTTTGGAGAGAATAAATCATGGAAGGCAACATGACAGACTGATGAGGACGGGAAGAAAATACTTCTTTAGCTAAGTGGGTCAAGAAAATCCTGAGAAAAAAATATTTGTGAACAGGCTTGAATGATAAGAAAAAAACCAGCCATCAAAGATCTGAAATGATAGCATCGTGGGTCTAAGAT
This sequence comes from Talpa occidentalis, assembly GCF_014898055.3. Taxonomy (NCBI): domain Eukaryota; kingdom Metazoa; phylum Chordata; class Mammalia; order Eulipotyphla; family Talpidae; genus Talpa; species Talpa occidentalis. The sequence goes on along the minus strand of NW_023605305.1, from coordinate 32,665,194 downwards.
TAGTAAGTGCAAAAGCCATTAGCTGGAAATGAGTTTGATAGGTTCAAAGGTAACAAAGAACACAAACTAAAGAGCAATATGAGATAAGGTCAAAGGGATCTTTAGGGACTACTTCCCGCAGGACTTTGCAGGCCAAAGGAAGGAGTATGGTGTTCATCCTAATTATAGTGGGAAACGACTGGAAGCTTTAAGGCAATTTCAGTGGTTTCATTACACCCATTACACCAATGCTCCCATGATACACAAATGTGTTCTCAATCCACAAAGTTTAGATTCAGGATACCCAGGGTATGAGAAAAGACAAACATGTCTGCAAACAGAACTGCATGTGATGGAATAGAAACACAAAGCAGTTTTTAAATGTAAAAATGATTTAACTTGCAAGCTAGTACCCACAAACAGTGCCAAGGTATTTCAATGGGACAGTCTTTTTAATAAGTGGTACTGAAACAAATGGATAGCCATAAGCAATACAAACAAAAACCTTCAATCATACGTCATACCCTGTACAAAAATTAACTCAAAATGGATCACAGATATGTATGTCAGAGCAACATCTATAAAACTTCTGGAAAAATACAGAAAGTTTTTGTGACTTTGGATTAAAGCAAATATTTTATAAGGAACTAAAGGGTAAACTGATAAATTGGACTTCCTTAAGATTTAGAACGTCTACTCTTTGAAATCAGTTAAGGAAATGAAAAGACAAGTCATGAGCTGGAATATAATATTTGTAAAACATACTATCTGATAAAGGACTTGTATCCAAAATTTATCAAGTATTAAAAACTAATTAAGGAAACAACCCAATTTTTAAATGGGCAAAAGAAGAGCTACAGATGGCAAATAAGCATATGAAAAAATGCTCAATATCATTAGTCATTAGAGAAATGCAAATTAAACCATAATGAGAAACATTATGCACTCATTCAAAAAGCAAAAATTAAAAATAAAAACAAGCAACACTAAGTGTTAGGAATGATTCAGAATAAGTGAAACTTTTTATACAATGCAGGTGAATGGATAAATAAATCACAGTACATACATACACCTATATGGATGAATCTCCGAAGTGTTACACTAAATGAAATAAACCAAACATAAAAGTATGATTTCACTTATATGACATTCTAGAAAATAAAAAAACTATAGAAACAGAAATAAGATTGATATTTGTCAGGGACAGAAGGTAAGAGGAGGGAATTAAATACAAAGGAGGATAAGGCAAGATTTAGAGATAAGGGAAATAATGATATATCTTGATTTTAGTGATGGTTACACAATTGTATCTGTTTGTCTAGGCTCAGGAACTACATATCTGAAAAGGTATACATTACTGTATATAGTGCTACCTATGAAAAACACACAGAACTTTACCAGGGGACTTGCCAAAAATCAAGGATAAAGAGAAAATCCAAAAAGGCACCAAAAAGAAAAGACAAATAACCACCTATTAAAAAAGAAAATGAAAAATCCTACTGCAGAATATGCCAGAAGATGATGAAATATTATCTTCAAAGTATTTGCCAAGGGCAAGTAAAATGAAGGAAAAAGAAGGAAGGAAAGAATGAAAAGAGGAAATCAGTTCAAGAATACGGTAACAGGGCCTTCCCGGTGGTGCAGCAGTTGAGCGCTGGGTTGCAAAGCTGCCAGCAGCCTCTGCAGCGCCGGTTCGATCCCCGCCTGCTCCCCGGCCACCAGATGAGGGTCCCACATGGCGCGCAGACCTCTCCTGCCGCCCGCTGCTCCCCTCAGCAGTGTACTTTGGTCCTTCTGCCTGCTCTGCTCCCTGCTCTGGCTCTGGTGAATTCTCTCACCCTCCCGCGCTTCTGACTATACCCAGTGCTTGTATAAATAAATAAATAAATCTTTAAAAAAATAAAGTATGTTAAAAAAAAGAATACCGTAACAATTTAACTATTAAATTGCAATGGCAAGGCAAAAAAATTCCTAGATATACAAACACTAAAGGAGTTTACCAATCACAGACCTTCATTAAGAGAACAAAAAGATGTATTTCATTAAGGAAAGCAAATCCAAATGGAAATAACGGCTACTAAAAACAAAAGATATGGAGAAATATGATGGCAAATAAAATTTATATTTTGACTGAAGTATTGATTTCTGATACATATATTGAATACTGAAATGATAACTGAATAAGAACACTAATTTTTTCTTTTACAAAAGGTAAAATAAGCTGAGGAACAACAGAAGAGTTGGTTAAGGTATAAGTAAGTACAAAAAGTATGCTTAAGTTGGTGTCATCTTTGGAAGATAGAAATATTGTGTGGCAGGGAGAATTCTACATGGCTTCTGATGGTTAATTTCCTCCTGATAAGAGGAAGATGTGCCTGTGAATATGATGGGATGTCACTCCATGATTAGGTTAGTAAGTAACTGATTCTGTGTTAATCAATAGAAGAGTATCGGGGAAGGTTTAACATAGCCTTTAATTTAGATCAGGGAAACAGACATTAACTCTAGGAAAAATAATCTGGTAGACACAATTCCTTTTCCATTCAAATTCATGTTGTAAATACTTGTTTGCAAAAAAAAAAAAAATGGAAGAAGGAAGGGGAGATGGAGAGAAATAATGTAAAATCTGGACTCTTCATTGTACTATATTAGCCAGAAGGCATCCTGAAACTTTCAGAATGTAATTTTGCAAAGTACAATACAGAGCTGACATTCAACAAGTACAATGAACAGACTGTATGAACAGTTTTTGTGCATCTAGCTAAAATTTGCCTGATCAATGTTGTCTCATGCAGTTTGTAATAAATACATAAGTACATCAACAAAAAACAACAAAACAATTTGCCAATTCCAGAGTATTCTACAGGGGAGAAAAATAGTGAATTAGGATCATTAGACCACTAAAATTTTTCCAGTTATTAAAAAAAAAAAAAAGTAAAATAATCAAACTACCACCTTGATTATATAATACCAGGATACTTAATAAAACATGCATGACACAGATATAATGCATACCTGTTTATAAAACTGTTGTACTATTAATATGTATATATACAGAGGCAGTCAACATTAAAAAAAAATGGCCTGGGAGTTTAAGTCCTAATTCTGCTACCAACTAGGGTCTTTACCACCAGGTCTTGTTTACTACATTAAAAGAAAATGAAGAGGGGCCTGGTGGCCTAGGGATTAAATCTTCAGTGCTACCACCTCGAACCTGAGTTTGATCCCAAGCCAGGGAGCTAACCCACATGGCACAGCAAAACTCTCCTGTTTCACCTGCTGCTCCCCTCAACCGGGTATTTCAACCGGGTATTTCTGCCTGTTCTGCTCCCTACTCTCATCTCTGGTGAATCCTCTCACCCCCTGTACCTCTGGCCTGCATCCTAGTTGTACGCAAAAATAAATAAAATCTTTAAAAAAAAAAAAAACAAAAAGAGTTTGTACTAGATCACCTAAGATACCGCCTAGTCCCAATATTTTATGAGCTATGAAATGATTCCTATTCAATTCCAATTCTTATAGCTTCATCATTTATGCTTCTAACATGTTATTTACTTAGATGTGTATATACATGCCTCATTCTGCAGTACAGGTAATATTTAAAACACCATGATGGAATATATTCTGGCCTTAGATTATGACCATTATCTTACTATCAGTTCCAAGTAGTTTTTGTTGTAAAATTTTTCTATTTGTTCAAAGAAGACACTATTGATAAATAAGGACACCTTTAAAAAGTGAAGAAACATTATGATTAGATATTTCAATGAATCACGTAATGATTCATTCTTTGTTGGAATAGTTCAGAATTCTATTCACAGTTCTAAATTCTTTACATTGGCCTATACCATTCAAAACCATTGTTTTATTTTATCACATAACTATTGGACCTCCCACATCTGTATTTTAGCCAAAATCTATGCCCTGAGGTTCATAGCCATGTAACTTTCATTTACCTATCACCATCTGTTGTCATTTTTTCAAATTCAACATACTAAACAAGTAAGTTATCTCTCACTATTCTGCCAAATCTGCTTTTCTTCTATTCACTATCTCAATGAATAAAAACGAAAGTCCCTCAGGTGCCCAAGCCAGAAATCTGAAGTCAATGTTCACTTGTCTTTTCTCAGACCTCACTTCCCATTAACTACCAAATCTTACTGAACTGTTTTTCTATATTGCTTCGACACTTTTTATTCTTTTTTTTTTTTTTAAAGATTTATTCATACATACAAGAACTAGGGTACAGGTCAGATGTGCAGGAGGGTGAGAGGATTCACCAGAGACAGAGAGGGGAACAGAACAGGCAGACTGACTGAAATATACTGCTGAGGGGAGCAGCGAGAGAGACAGGAGAGGTCTGCTGCACCATGTAGGTTTCTCGCCGGCTGGCTAGGATCGAACCTGCACTGCAGAGGCTGTGAACAGCTTCACAGCGCTGCGCTCAACTGCCTGCGCCACCAGGGGAGGCCCCGACACTCTTTATTCTTACTGTCATCACTTAAATCCCGATAATTTCTTAATTTCTTGCTGAATTCCTATAACAGGGTTTTTTTTTTTTTTACTTTTGCTTTTTTTTTTAAGATTTATTTATTTATACAAGAACTGGGGTACAGGCCAGATTCATGGGAGGGTGATAGAATTCACAAGAGACAGAGCGTGAAACAGAACAGGCAGACTGACGAAATACACTGCTGAGGGGAGCAGCGGGGGCGACAGGAGAGGTCTGCCGCACCATGTGGGACCCTCACTGGCCGGCCGGGATAGAACCCATGCCACAGAGGCTGCAGACAGCTTCACAGCGCAACGCTCAACCGCCTGTGCCACCAGGGGAGGTCCTAACAGGTTTTTTTAAAAATCAATTTAAAAATAGGGCCTCCCCGGTGGCGCAGCGGTTGAGCGCTGGGTTGCGAAGCTGCCGGCGACCTCTGCGGCGCTGGTTCGATCCCCAGCTGCTCCCCGGCCACCGGAGGAGGGTCCCACATGGCGTGCAGACCTCTCCTGCCGCCCGCTGCTCCCCTCAGCAGTGTGCTTTGGTCCTTCTGCCTGCTCTGCTCCCCACTCTGGCTCTGGTGAATTCTCTCACCCTCCCGCGCTTCTGACTGTACCCAGTGCATGTATAAACAAAACAAACAAATAAATAAATAAAAACATGCCTCTATAAATAAAAAAAAAAAAATTAAAAAAAAATAAATAAATCAATTTAAAAATAACAAGTGTGGGCAAAGATTTCAGAAAAAGGGAATTCTTGTGCACCACTGGTGGGACTGTAAACTGGTACAGCCACTATGGAAATCAGTATGTAATAGAACTACCATGCATGATCCTGCAATTCCATTTCAGGTATTTATCCAAAAGAAATGAACACACTAACTTAAAAAGAGATCTTCATCCCCATGTTAATTTCAGCATCATTTATAATAGCCAAGATACGGAAACAGGCCAAGTCTCCACTGATGATGAAGGAATATGTAGATGTATACATACACAAACTTGAAAATTAATCAGTCATAAAAAAGGATAATTTGCCATGTGACAACATATTTGGACCCTGAAGGCATCATGCTAACTGAAATAAGTCAGACATAGAAAGACTAACACCATATTATTTATATGTTTAATCTGAAAGGAAAAAAAAAAGCATCAAACCAAACTTCTAAAAAATAGAGAACAAATTGGTGGTTGCTAGGGGACAGGAGTTGCGGGGAATGGGAGAAGTGAGTGAAAATGGTAAAAAGGTTATAAAATAATTAAGAATGTAATAGATGTAATAGAATGTAACAGAACCAGTTATAAAATAATTGAGGATGTATGTACAACATAATCATAGTCGACAATACTGTACTGTATATTTGAAAGGTGCCAAAAGAATAGGTCTTAAAATTTTTCATCACAAGGAAAAAAATTTTATATCTTATATTTGAACTTACTTTCCATGGTATTACAGTCTGTTCATAAATAATACTTTTAACGGCTAAAAAGTATTCTATAAAAGATACATACATCTAATGCATATAGCAAAGTTAAACTTTTTACCTATAGTCGGGCATTTAGGTTACCTCTAAATTTTTCTGCTAAGTTTAAATAATGCTTTAATAGAGCCTCTCTGGTGGCACAGGGATTAAAGACACAGCACTACCAAGCTATCACCAGCTATTGCCAGGTTATCTCCCGGCCAGTATATTTCAGCAGTATATTTCACCTCAGCAGTATATTTCATTACATCTGCCTGTTCTGTTCCCCACTCTGTTTCTGGTGAATCCTCTCATCCCCCGTACCTCTGGCCTGTACCCCAGTTCTTATATGCATAAACCAACCTTCAAAAAAAAATAATGCTGCAATAAACACATTAATGTACAAAGTGCATTATATATTTTGGATAATTTCTTTAGCATAGAGTCCCACAAGGGAAATTACTGCATTCAGACAGTATGACTAAGTTATGGTTTTAATATATTTATGAAATATTATCAAATAATATAAGAAAATAATTTTAGTACCCTAGTCACTCTAATACAACCCTTTCCAAGCCTTATTTCTCAGAGACAAGCTCTTATTCATTTAGATCCTATACTTACACTGCTTTTTCCTTATTTATCAATTACAGGTATGGTCTTACTTCCTAACTGATAAATGAGAATTTAGCCCAACTACACCACTTCTTACATCTTTTTTTAAATCAAAAGGTTAACTTTGTAATGCCAAATAATACACTCAAATTTATTTCTTTCTCTCTCAACTTTTAATGTTGTGCCTTCATGTTAGCATACTTCATTTTCTCCAACTTCCAGTAACCATGAATTTACTTTTACACTGTTACAGTTAATAATACTTATAGGTTATTGTGAAAATAAAGTTGTTTATTAGTGGTTTCTGAAACTTGAAAAAAGAGTATTTATATTACATATTTATATATATATTGGTAACTGAATAAACTAGTAGTAACTTATGAGTATGCTTCCTTCTACTGGATATATCATGACCCCTAAGCCACTCAAAGGAAGATATTTTTACATCAAGGGGAATGAATTTTTACAACTTGATTCCAACATTTGTAAAGGATAGCCACACCAGGTCAAGTACTAAAATTTATAAACTTCTTCAAACCATGGCAAATTCTAACTTACCACTAATCCCAAAATCCTATGCCAGGCTTCTAAATTTAAGACTATCATTTTGCATTGGAATCCAAAATTTTTTATGTTCTACTAAGTCACAAAGATTCCCACCTGCCAGAGCATCTCGATAAAGCTGCACAAAATGATTAAAGACATCCTTCGGCAAACACTTTTCATCCGGCAGACACTGCAGAAGAATGACTATCTCAGACTGACCCGCTGCATGCATTCCCTTGGTTGTAAAACACCAGCACTTTCTGTTCACATCTGTAGACAGAATGGAAATATAAAAATAAAAACATTCCCTTCAATTCTTATCCTTAACAAATATCCATAAATCTATATAACAAGGCAAATACACTACGTCAGACTGAGTCTATATAATTCAACTGTCAAGAGTCACTGAATTGAGCCAAATAACTTTATAGAAAACATATCAGCGCCTTTAGCGCTAAGTAAACACTCAGAAAAACAATTGGAAGGGAAGTAAAAGAAGTTACAGTGAAAGAAAATACACTTAAAACTTTTAACTCCTATTATTAAATGGTGCAATTTTTAAAAAAAACAGTCCATTAAAAATAAAATAAACAAAACCAAACTATATATTCTAGCCTATAGTGACTAAAGGACATAGTCTATAACCTTTATTTTAAAAGCACTTCACCAAGGGAAAAAGTACTTATGTAACAGAAGAAACAAGAGTAAAAGTTAGTATGATCACTTTGGATTCAGGCTGTGGCTTCAAGAAAAAAATATTTTTATGTACATCATTAATCTGGCCTGAAAGAGTCTAGCTATTTTAATTACAGTCCATTCTGAGAGAAAATTCCAGATTGTGAGCAACATGACTTTATTTGGTTTCATGCTATAGTTGTGAAAGGATGGTTTTTCTGTTACTTCCTTCTGCTTTTTCACTTTAAGGCTATGTAAAGTTCCAATAACACAAGCCATATATAATTAAAAACTAATGTTCAATCCTTGGCACTTAATATTTATACCCCCCAAACACAATGGGATCTGCAAAGAAAGGGAAAAAATGGCTCAAGTAAACCTCTGGATACCATGATGAAAATCAAAACTAATAAAAGATTCCTTTTCTTTCACTTTGGGAGTTGTTACTTGAAATTTCTTTAACAGTAGGCACCCAATCCAACTATGTTAAGATTGTATACACTTCAGGAAGTCTAGGTTAGCTATTTTCTATGTGAAACTTAAAAACTAGATATGGTAAACTAAATTTCAAACAAATTATTTTAAAATCTGATCCTAGGAGAAAAGGAAGCAATCATTAATAACTAGCCAAATACACAAAGGTATGATTAGCAAAAAAAAAAAAAACTGGAAACCTACATTCCATGAATGTAGAACCTCTGAGGAAATAATAGTATTTCTGGTTCCCAACTAAAAGCAAGTACATGGTGGCAACTGGAGGACTACTCCTCAGCGTTTCCTTTCTCTCTCCCAAACTGTCCATTAACGTTTTTCCAGGATAATGCATTCTCTATTTTCCAATTCCATCTTGGAATCAAGATTCCAAGTTATTGTCCTTTTGATGCCCAAGAAGCCTGCACCAAAATTTGAGAAGTTTCTGCTGAATCTTAATTTGTAATGTACTTAAGTTTTACTATGTGAGTTAACTAATAGTTCTCCCAAATAAGGTTTACACATGATTTAGGTTTCTGACATTTAGCCTAGCATGTGAATTACTTGACCCTCCTGAATAGTTTATGTACCATCAGTTATTCTGGTGGTAAGTTGTGACTTAACACAGAAAAAACTTAGATCAGTTCAAGTTTTATTTGGTTCTCTTCCATACAGAATACCTCTATCTCATCCCTCTGATTAAAAAGCAAGTTTCCCAAAGCTGTCCTCTGGGTTATATTATTTGATTAAAAAAATCAACTTCCTCAGCCCCAAGTTTCTAGTAAGATATCACATTACATAAAAATACTTTGTGTAATGAACCTGAAAGCTTTAGCACCTATGAGTAAAGTAACCAAATTATGTAAAAAAATAAAATTCTAACTTACAGTTTACAATTTTAACCATCGACAACAAATTTGCATTTAAAACAAATACAAGTGGGTCAGGACCACCATCCTCCAGTTGCTGCATCACTGAAATCTGTGATGGTTTTTCTTCCACAGCATAGTCTGTAAGGGAAAAAAAAAAACAACATGAGAGATTGAAGAAAGGAACAAAGAAATCTGATGGAGGGATGGGCTGATAATTCACAGGAAAGAGACAAGCATGTATTCGATCTACAGATAGAGTGAATGAACTTGCTTTCCCAGTGTCATGTTAATATTGCCCCTCTCGGGCCTCCCCTGGTGGCGCAGGTGGTTGAGCGCAGCGCTGTGAGGCTGTCTGCAGCCTCTGCAGCACTGATTCCATCTCAGTCGGCCTGCAAGGGTCCCACATGGCCAGGCAGACCTCTCCTGTCTCACCCACTGCTCCTCTCAGCAGTGTATTTCGTCAGTCTGCCTGTTCTGTTCCCCGTTCTGTCTCTGGTGAATCCTCTCACCCTCCCACGAATCTGGCCTGTACCCCGGTTCTTGTATAAATAAATAAATAAATCTTTTAAAAAAAAAGAAATAATGCCCCTCTCACTGTGACCCAATCTGGTGTGGACAACATGGCTAGCCTAGATTTATATACCGGTCTCTCCAACTCTGAAGTTTAGTTGCTTCCCAACATTCCACAGTATAAAAAAAAACATGAAAGTATGGAAAGAGAATATTCAGAAAATAATAAGTAATTTGTTATATACATGTAGAGTACTAGAGTATTAGGTGGAAAAAAACTTAGACAAATTGAGGTCAGTTCATAGTGAATACTGTAAACTATGACAAGTAATTTTTATTGAAGGAATTGAGAATTCACTGTTTCTAAGCAAGCACGTTTTATGGTACTATCTGTTTAAAAAGATAACTGGCAACAATGTGGAAGATAAAACAAAGGAGAGAAAGACAGAAGAAAGGAGGACAGGCAAAAGACAGGGACAAAAAAGAGATTATTGACAAACCATAAACCATTTCCTGAAAATGTACTGACCAGATATATCAACAACAAACTTTCACATCAAAGTTAAACATTCTTATGATTAGATATTAAGTTTACTTCTTATTCCCTAAAAATATTTTTATTGTAAAATTTCTATTAAGTTCAGTGTTCTCCACTTATATGCATAATTCTGAATGTGTATTATATTTCAAACAAAATCAATGTGCTGACTTATCAGGGGGATCAAGCCTAGAAAATAAGCAATTTTTCTAATTATGTGCTTGCTTTGAAATAAAAAGAAGAAACTGCCAATGAACTTCATTTATAATTGAAAATATTACCACCTTCTAACAAAAGAAATGATGCTATAATACAAAAACATAAAAAATCACTAACATTAACAACTGTTTTCAGGGCACTGACTTTTTTTGGAAGAAGAGAAGTGTGGTTAATACATACATTGTAGGCCCTTCCCTTAATTGTAGGCTGCCCCCCCGGCCTACACCCTAGCTCTTGTATGCATAAATAAATGTTTTAAAATTCTTAAAAAATATATGTATGAGTCTACATACCTCCTTTTACACCAGTGGAGATGAGAATGGGAGGAAGGCCATCTTCAGGAATAAGATTCATTGCACTTCCAACAGGACTTCCAACCTGAGTTATACTCCCAGAAAATAAAGAAATATCTGCCTAGGAAAAGTAAATCAACAAAGTAAATATTTTAAGAGCTCAAGACTGTGGCAGAATGAGTAAAAAATATAAATGGAATTTAAGTGAAATCTGCAATTCATATTTTTTGAAAGATTGCACAAGATACTCATTAACCTGAGTTTTCTCAAAGGACTGAGTTAATACTATGAATATGTCTCCAACTGTATCTCCGTTTGGCATCATCAAATCGTACCCCTCCCCCATGTAATCACCACTAAGGTAAAGATATAGAACATTTCCATTACTCTAGAAGATTTCCTCATGACCTTTTTCTGTTAAAGACCTGTCCCTCTCTCCCCAAGGTAACTACTATTTTCACTTGTATTACCACTAGTTTTATCTGCTCTTGATGGAAACACATAGTATATAATGTTTTAGCTTCTTAAATTCAACCTAATATTTATGAGATTTATCCATGCTGTGGGCATCAAAATTTATTACTGATGTTGTTTCCTAAAGATGAAGGCTTTGGGCCTCCCTGGTGGCACAGGCGGTTGAGTGCAGCACTGTGAAACTGTCTGCAGCCTCTGCAGCGCGGATTCGATCCCAGCCAGCCACGGAGATACCCACATGGCACGGTAGACCTCTCCTATCTCGTCCACTGCTCCCCTCAGCAGTGTATTTCGGTCAGTTCTGTTCCCTGCTCTGTCTCTGGTGAATCCTCTCACCCTCCCACACATCTGGCCTGTACCCCAGTTCTTGTATGAAATAAAAAAAAAAAAAGATTAATGCTTCTTAAGCACCTTTATACTTGAGTAATGATTAAAATATTTTTAAAAAAAATGCTCATGTCTTGTCATAGCTTTGTCTGTACTAGCTGTAATTCAGGACTGGTGTCTTTTAGTGGGTTTTTACTAAAATTCTGCAATGTTTCTAGTACATCATCCTAACAGGAGTAAATTTGGAAATTTTATTAGCAAGCTACTATTTACTCATTTTTAGGCCTAGTACAGGAAACAATCAATTTAATGTGCTACTTAGTGACACCTAAATTCACCTTTTACAATCATTATAAGAAGTGGTCATCTGACCTCTACTTAGATAGTATGTGTGAAAATAAATTTATTAAGCGTGAGGCTCTCTACTTGACCTAAAGATGAAACAAATACATTCCAGTCTAAAGAATTCCCCCCTCATCTTATAAAATGAATACTATAGTGTTGAACAATGTGGGAACACAGAAATAAAACAACTAACTTGGTTTAGTTTCTCTTAAACTGAGCTGATTCTTGCTTCCTTGTAACACATTCATTCACTAGAGATTCCTCATTCATTCAAAAATAGTTGTTCTAAGAAGTTATCCTATATTCCAAGAGCTATAAAATATTTAACAAAAAGAAAAATATCCCCACTGTATTAACAAAATTGTAACTGATTTAGGCAAGAATTGTCAAAGGACAGTAAAGTCACTGGCTGAAAGACTGTTGGGGAAGAGGACACTCAAGAATCCTCAAGTCTCAAGTATCACCCCTCATATTACGCATTAATTGCAAAGAAGAAAAGCTGCTTTTGCAGTAGAGAAACACAAGAGAAGCAACTTAATTATCACACTGACACTTCTTATTGTGTCTCACTAAGACCTGACCATCACATAGTACCATTATTCTTTATGTATTATCATTGTTATTGCCAAATAGTTTCTCAGGAAGCTAATCATGAGAAACACAAATTAATGAAATATATTGCACTTATGTTAAAAAATGACTTATTAGGAGACACAGCTAAGTACTAAGTGATGAAGTGCAACTAACCTTCGAAATGCTCATTAAAAATAAAGTGTGTAAGGGTCCTCCCTGGTGGCGCAGGGGTTGAGCACTGGGCTGCGAAGCTGCCCGCAGCCTCTGCAGCGCCAGTTCAATCTCTGGCCACCCGCGAGGTCCCACATGGTGCACAGACCTCTCCTGCCACGCCCGCTGCTCCCCTCAGCAGTGTACTTCATCAGTCTGCCTGTTCTGTTCCCCGCTCTGGCTCTGGTGAATTCTCTCACCCTCCTGCGCTTCTGACTGTACCCAGTGCTTGTGTAAATAAATAAATCTTAAAATAAATAAATAAATAAAGTGTGTATGTTCACATGAATGCAGGTTTGTGTACAAGTAAAATAAATGTGGCAAAATGGCAATAACTGGTGAATGTAGGTCAAAAGCATATGGGTATACAATTCAACTTTTGTGTGGGTTTGAAATTTTCCAAATAAACAACTGGGGGCGTGAGGGAGAGAAGAAATTTCTTTACAGTATTATTGTGCAGATACAAAAATTAAGACATAGTTCTGGATTTTGCCCTCTGCAGTCAGAGAAAAATCTCCAAAAATAGATTTAGACATATATGAAGACAGATACAAAGGTTTAATGTTCCTTCAAAGTTTAATACTTAGAAATCTGACTGGGGAATTGATGCTACAAGGGGGGCAGGAAGGGAAATGCAGTGGGGAGGGGACACTATGGACTATGGTGGAGGACTGTGGGTGCCTTGGTGGTAGGTGTGGTGTGGTGACACACATCTGAGAAGGTGTGACCCTATACCTCTGAATCAAATTCAGAGGTAACCAATATTACCTCAATAGAAAAAAGCACATATACACAAATTTAAAAAATAAATCACACCTGATTAAAGCTAATGAAAAAATAATTTTTTAAAGGTGGAAATATATATTTAGTTGGGAGTAATGTATGACCTTATTATAACCTTGACCACCAAATCTGAGAAGTCAATCAGCACTAGAAAGGAAACCAAATGCATAAAAATATCCTATGTGTATACTTTCTAATTTTGGTCCTAGGTCACTCTGTTCTCTCACTGACTCCAAAATAAGTAGTTGGTATTTGTGCCCTTCTAAAAATTAGGCCTCAAGAAAAGAGAATCCTATTAGTCCTAAAACTGACCAGTATATCTGACAGAGACAAGATAAAAGTGATATCACAGTGTGAGCTAATTCCCTTATGAGTCTTCCATCAAGTCAAATGGTTTTCAACTTATTTTTAAGCTTTAGGGTCCTTTTTAAAAATCTTAAATGGAAACACAACAGGTAAACAGAAAAAAATGGAGACACTGAGCTGAAGAGAAAGGAATAGAAAAATTCCTCAGCCACTTTCATATTGCCTGGCCCTTCCGCACCATAGCTCCCAAAAGGCAACCACAGAACCTGAGGTACATGGTTTGAAACCAATATATCAGGGGCCAGGTTCCACTCTAACATGACCTCTAACAATAGCAAAACCTGAGCTCACCTGAGACCAACCTTCTTAGGAATATTTCTCCTAAAAAACATGCAACTGCAGAGCAAACAAGAACAACTGATTTTGCCAAATTTACTTTACCCCTACATACACACACACACACACACACACACACACACACACACACACAACACATGCTCTAAACTACATCCAAACCCTTTACAGTTCCACAGAAAGATCACTTAACTTAGAAAAAGGCAAGGCAGAGTCATCACAATGTGTGTGAAGTATGTACGCACTTTTAGCCAAAATTTTGTTTTTGTTTTTGGTTTTTTTCCCCAAATTTTGTTTTCTTACCTCTGCTGGTAGAGGACTGGTAGTTGCTGGCTTGACTGGGTCATGTGACACAGCCAGGGTTCCTGCAGAGGAAGTTCCATTTGTTGTTAATTTGGCTGCATCAGCAACTTCTCCATTAGGCAAGATTCCATCAGCAAACCAAACTCGCCTCTGCTCTCTGGGCTGAGCCACTTGAGGAGCCAGAAAGATAAAACAGACATCAGTGTGACATTGGTAGGGTTTCTGATATCAAAGAAGAGATGGTCACCAATTCCAGATGTACAAAGAAATCACTAATATTTAGCATCTTATAACTATAACAGTACAAAAGTGGTTATAAATTAAAGTACACCTTTAAATATATCCTCTACTTCCATTAACTCATCATGTAAAGATTTAAAATACTTTTTTTAAATAGAGGTCTTAAATATACTTATGATAATGTCACATACTCTGTCCCACTTCACTGACAAAAAACTAAGGAAGGTGTTTAAAGTGCCTAGGAAATAAACAGCAAGTGAAAAATATCTAGTAAAAGACATCCACATCTGATGTTTCCTCAGGAATTAAATATCTGGAAAAGTGATATGGTAGATACGGCATTTTTAAAGGGCAAGAAACCCTGAAGAATGTTAAGAATTATTAATTAACTAATAAAGGAAGAGTTAGCATAGATATGTAAGAATTGGGTAGTAAAGTGACCAGATCTTTGATTAAAGTGTAACTGAAGAAGAAAAAGACTGATTTGGTTGTGCAAAAGTAGTTTGCATTTTAGTAAAAGGACAAAGGAAAAGCTAGAAAGCTGAGTCTGATGAAATGATCTCTTTAAATCCAGTTTTGGATATCAATTCAAACAACCAAAACAAAGAGACTAGGGAAGAACAACAAAAACAACAACCGAAGTAAAGAGAATTAAGATTTTAAGAAAGTTTGAATTCATAAAATACAAGGTGTATGACTAAGGGACGATCTGGAAAGAGAGAATATAGGGGAAGATATGATAATATTGATAGAAGTCTTCGATATTCAAAAGGGGAGGAGGGCTACTTAGCAAGGGAAGGGAAATATTACTAGTCAAAAGATAAAATCAATGAAGGAAGACTGATTTTAATTATCAAGGGAAACTTCTTGACAAGATCATCTAAAAGAAATACAGTAATTATTATTCTTACTATTCATAAAACCCTGAATTTATAAAGTACCTTTCATCTGACAATATCATAATCATAAAGATATAAACTAAAACAAGTTGAACCTGTATTTTCTACCTATGATATGATATAATTAGAATAATAGTTCTGCATTTTATAAAGGTCCATGTACCTAACACATTATTTTCATACGGATAGATTAAAAATGAAGAGAAAATAGCAACGTATATTCTAAAAAGCAATAGTAGAATGGGCTGTTCAGAAGGAAGAACTATCACACTCACCACTTACTAAACTTCTACAGAGAACGTTAAGATAGACATGAAGCTAGGATTTTACAGGCAGACTTCAAATTCTATCTCTCTTTTCAAGTATAAGCAGTGTAAATACTCCATTCTTAAGTTGAAGAGGGGATTGGCATATTTTTAGAAGAGCCTCCAAAATATCAGGCAACACAATATTATTCTTTACTTGCCCAGAATAGTCTTGACACATTTCTCACCTTGTTCTTCCACTTTAATAACCACCCAAAGGTACTTATCTGCAGTGTTTTAAAGACTTGTGCTGTAAAATCACATCAGCACCTTTTCAGAGGAAGTTGGTGAAGAAAAGAGAGAGAATAGCACATGATCCCCTACCTTCTGCTCCAGGGTGCTTTAAAACTCCCACAGGTACCATCACAGTGGGAGGTGGAGAGCTCAGGGCTCCTGAAGCCTGAGCTTGCTGCAAGGGAGGGATAGTAGAACAGTATTCAGCAGGATTGTTAGGGTTAGGGCTCTGGCTTGAGGCACTCATCATGTTCTCCCAGGCTTGAGCTAAACAAATACAGACACAATCAATGTGAATGGATTGCAAAATATGGACATCAGACCTCCATAATAATGGGTAAATAATGTAGCTCCTCCTCATTAACACTTACAGTATGCCTCTTTTCCAGCTACTGAAAATATCAAGGAGACAGATGATTTTATTCAATAAAGGAGACCACTTAGTTAAGCAAATGATTTGGAAGTAGCAAATACATGATACTTCCAATACAGCCTGACAGCAAATAGGTCTGAGGTTAATGACTAGGACCCTCGTTTCTTTAAAGGAGACCATACATTCCCTTTAAAGGGAGTGAAACATAAAACTTATTAAGGAAATGCAAAGGGAGTAGCATATAGACATTGGTGGGCAGGCAAGTTTCATATTCAATGCATTTTATAAAATTCTATCAAAAATCAAAATCAGGGACTCAAACAGGGTAACTATTGTATAATATTTTTGTTTCATTTCTAGATTTTTAGGCTCTTCTTGGTTGAGGTAAAATCTTATTTGAAATTCTGAGGCCTAAAGTTCAGGAGAATACATCTCCACATTTTTGTGAATTCTGCTTTTGTGTTATGAGCCTGTGTAAAAGTATTCAGCAAAAACAACCATTTCACATGTTTGGTGTGTCTCAAAAGCACAGGACCCATTTGAACATGAAAATGTGTCAATGTCATATAAGTGCCATCAACCAATATGAATGATCACAAATGTGTTAAGATTCTGTTTACAATATTACTAACTAAATCTGGACATATCAACTACAGTATTTAAAGTAAATAGGATGAAAGGTGCTACAGAAATGACAGCAAATTTGATCTTCTCGGTTCAGATAATATCACATGCTCAGGAATAGAAACCATTCAATTTCTTGAGCATCTTTTTAAAAAATCTCATTTAACATGAAAGAATGATCTATAAGATTTTGAATACTTGTTATCTCCATACTGCAGAACAAGGTTAGAAACAACAGCTATGTTCTTTTGAAAGCACTGGCAGGAAGAAAGGAGGAAGAGAAAAGGAAAAAAGGATAGGGAACACTGAAAAGCATCAAATTAAATATTCACTAAAAGACTGGGCTAAGCCATGCAAGAGGAAAGACGCTGGAAAACCCAGGAGGAAAGTAGATTATTTTAGGATCCCTTGTTAAGGGCATCCTTAGCTTAATAAAAAGTATTCCATATGAATCCTCTGCCATTTCCTTCATCTTTATCTATGTCAAGTTTTTTTTTTTTTTAAAAAAGCTATCAAGTTGGAAGACCTCATCAAATAAAGGAGGTATTGGGCACTGTAATTAAGCAGCATGCTCTTATCTGTGGATATAGGTCCAAAAAAAGAAAGCAGGAATAAAAATAAATTGAGCTACTGAGTGAAAAAACCACCATCTAAAAAGTGACCCTTAAGAGCAGAATGAGTCATATTTGATCAAAATTGTAAGAATTCAGAAATGGGAGGAAACTGAGTGGATCACAGGAGATTAGAACAGATCAGATTAACTGACATGCAATAGGTTAATAAGCCAGCAACAGGAAAACATCACTATGAGCAATGCAGACAGACAGGGCAGGAGGGGCCTTGAGCAGAGAAGTTCCAGCCTCCAGGAGGTACAGTATCCTGAACAGGCAGCAGTGCTATCCAAGTTCAATCTTTTATGACTGCTAGTAATTGTTCTGGCAACATTACAAAAGATGCACCCAAAGAGAAAATACAATAGCCCAAATATAGTCCCGATCAATCTTATTGTATCTCTTTACAAGAATACTATTTTTTTTAACTAAATTGCCCTGTATTCATTCCCAGCCCCACACAAGAGGAATACTGAATAAGCTATACTTGCCTTCTCCTGGCCATTCTTTTACCACATAACTAAATTAAAAATCATTATTCTCACAGCGAAATGTAAGTACTTTTAAGGAGACAACTGATAGAAAAAAGAAATTTTCTAATTAATCCTAGAAACTAAAATATTTATTTAAAGCTAGCTGATTGAAACAAGGTGTAAGGATATATTCTAAGTTCATAAGTTCTTTCCTAGAAAAAGATAGCTTCACTTAAAATAAAAACTTGAGCCCCATTTTAATATTTCATTATCTAAGTGATGAACAGTCCCTACCCCCATCCCACTCTGATCATTTCACAGGAACATTATCAGTCACATAACACCAAATTTCCACAAGGCTTTCCACTCTTTCTGCAAAACTTACCTGACTTTAGCATTCATGCATTAAATTAAGTATGGGAATTCTGAGATGCTAAGATATTTTCAAAACCTGAAAATTCAGCTCAATATTTTCAGTTAAATTATGATAACTGAGAAGGTAAGCAACTTGTACAGAAAGGCGGGAAAAAATAGTAGCCTTTTCATGGGAATTCTCTTGCTCATAGTAACTGTGAATTCGACCTGTTTTAATACTTACCATTCATTAGCACTGAATGGCAGATTACACATACTCTAGCTTCCTTTCTGTCCATATATAAGAGTTTACATTTCAGGCTACAGCAGGAAGCACAGAAAACCTGAAGGAAAAAAGAACAGTACAAAATGACCAAACCGATACTGACTGACAGGGAAATTTATTACTATAATACTAAAAACTTCGAATGAAAATGTAATGAGGAAGTTGGACATCGGACTCATTTCAAAAGCAAGAGTGAGATAACAAGTGTCAATGGTAATGTTGGCTGAAAAGAAAAATCCCTTAGTCAAGAACACAAAGCAGGGCCTCCCCCGTGACGCAGCGGTTGAACGCTGGGTTGCGAAGCTGCCCGCAGCCTCTGCAGCGCCAGTTCAATCCCCGGCTGCTCCCTGGCCACCTGAGGACGGTCCTACATGGCGCACAGACCTCTCCTGCCTCCCGCTGCTCCCCTCAGCAGTGTACTTCGTCAGTCTGCCTGTTCTGCTCCCTGCTCTGGTTCTGGTGAATTCTCTCGCCCTCCCGCACTTCTGACTATACCCAGTGCTTGTGTGAATAAATAAATAAATCTTAAAAAAAAAAAAACACAAACACACAAAGCAAATGGGGGGAGGGGAGAGATCTGAGCTGCCCTCAGGTAAAATTCCTACTTGCATTATCACATACCATAAACACAAAAAGATGGTTATAGCTGCTATTTCTGGGCACAATGAAATAAACAGAGATTGGGAATTTTCAGTTTTAATTTCTGTATTTTACTATCTGTATGCATGGAATAATAACGGTATCAGCTGGTTTGCTACAGAAGTCAGTAAAGATAGAAACGTACATCTCAATTCAATCATAAAAAAAGTACAGTCATAGTTACAGGAAATCAGAGCAGGGAACCAAAATTAGTCATGCCAGTTTCCAGCAATTTATTTCCACCTTCCAGGGTTGATTCTGAAACTTTCACTATCTTCCTTCCACACTAAACAGCAAGAATCTCCCTATCGCTCAATGCTGCTATGGCAATGCCTTAAATAAAGTAGATAATGTTTGCTTACTGCTTCTTAAATTAGCAAAAATTATTACACAAATGTATGACTGAAGAAACTAACATTAATGTGCATTTACCCTGGAAGGATTGTGCTATAACACACCCAAATTCACAACTTTAACAACAACAAACACATTTAAAGCAGTTTATAATTAATAGGGACTTTAAGTTTTACAGCCAAATGGTTATGGATTACCTTAAATGACAGGATTGATATAATCTGCCTAATGATTTAGAATGCATATGCTATATAATGTTTAAACCAGCTAAACACTGGTTTAAAGTTCAATATGTGTTCAGACAATTTTCTTTAATGTGGTGCTTCTGGGGCCCAATCTCAACTTTAACATTCACTTGCCAAGTAACTTTATTAGAATAATTTAAACTGTCTGAGCCAAGTTTTTCTCATGTGAAATTGAAATGTTAATATCAGTCTCTTAAGATTTTTATGAGAGTAAAATATTACTATTATAGGTACTAAATGTACAAAATTTTATACATTCATTTCCTTTTCCTTTATTTCCTTTTCCTTTTTAAAACTTCCCACTAATGGCTTTCCACATAACAAATCCTACTGCCAAATTTACGAACAAGTTCTATAAGTTTTTGCAATTATTTTTAAAGACTATTTTTCTAGAACAGTTTTAGGGTCACAGCAAAACTGATTAGAACATACACAGATTTTCCATATATTCTTTGTTGCCAAATATCCCTAACCTCTGCCAATATCAACCTCCCCTACCTAGGAGGTAGATTTGCTACAACTGATAAACCTGTAATACAATGATACTTCATTGTCAAAGTCCATAGTTTACATTAGGGTTCCCTCTTGGTGTAGTATATTCCATGAGTTTGCACAAATTTATGACATATATTATCCACTATCACAGTAATTAGAGCAGTGTCACAACTCTAGCTCCACACAGTCATTCCTCCCTCTCCAGTAACCCCTACAATTGCTGATCTTTTTATTGTCTCCATAGTTTTGCCTTTTCCAGAAATGTCATATAATTGGAATCATACAGTATGTAGCCTTTTCAGACTAACTTCCTTCACTTAGTAATATGCATCTAAGATTTCTCCTTGTCTTTTCATGGGCTTGATAGCTCATTTTTTTCTTAGAACAAAATAATATTCCATTGTCTGGGTATACCAGTTTATTTATCCATTTACCTACTGAGGAACATCTTGGTTGTTCCCAAGTTTTGGCAGTTATGAAAAAAGTCACTATAAATATCCATGGGGAGGTTTTTGTGTGGACATACACTTTCCACTCATTTGTACAAGTATCTAGCAGTACAACTGCTGGCTCATATAGTAAGTCTGTTTGTCTCTGTAAGAAAGTGTCCAACTTTTCCAAAGTTGTGGTACCATTTTTCATTACCACCAGTAGTGAATGACAGTTCCTGTTCCACGTTTTTGGTATTGTCAATGTTCTGGATTTTGGTCATCCTTATAGGTATGTGGTGGTATCTCACTGTTTTAATTGCATTTACCTTATGACATAGTAGACATTTATTCATAAGTTTATTTGCATCTATAGCTCTTCCTTGATGAGATGTCTGATAAGGTCTTTTGTTCATTTTTAAATTGGGTTGTCTGATTTCTTGTTTTCAGTTCTTTGTATATTTTAAGTAACAGTTCCTTATTAGAAGTGTCTTTTGCAAATATTTTCTCCCAGTCTGTAGCTTATATTTTCATTCTGTTGACAGTCTCTCACAGAACATAAAATTTTTATTTTAATTAAATCCAATTTACCAATTATTTTTGTCATGGATTGTGCTTTTGATCTCCTATCTATAAAGTTATCACCAAAACCAAGGTTATTTAGATTTTCTGCTTTTGTATTTTGGTCTATTATTTTGAACGGATTTTTGTATAGAGTGTAAGGTCTGTGTCTCAATAATTTTGTTGCATGTGGATGTCAAGTTGTTCCAGTACCAGCTGTTGAAAAACAATCTTTTCTCTGTTGTATTGTCTTTCTTCCTTTGTCAAAAACAAACTGATGACATTTATGGGGGTCTATTTCTGGGTTCTCTATCCTGTTCCACTAATCTATTTATCTACTCTTTAACCAACACCAAAATGTCTTATTGTATCTTTATAGTAAATGTTGAAGTAGGGTAGTGTTAATCCTCCAACTTTGTTCATTTTCACTACTGTGTTGACTATTAACTTTCAAAATAATTTGTCAATATCCACAAGCTCTCTTGCTGAGATTTTGATTGCGACTGCATCAAATCTAGAGATCAAGTTGGAAAGAACTGACATCATGATAATACAGTCTTCTGATCCATGAACATGGAATAGCTCTCTATTTAGTTCTTCTTTGATTTCTTTCATCAGAATTTTGTAGTTTTCTGTATACCTATCTTGTTAGATCTTATACCTATCTTGTTAGATATATCTAAGTATTTCACATTTCATTTTTGGTGTTGCTAATGTAAAAAAGGATTGTGTTTTTAATCTTAAATTCCACTTCTTTATTGCGAATATAGAAGAAACAAGTGACTTGTGGGCTGCAACTGCTATAATCACTCATCGGTTCTAGGAGTAGGTTTGTTGTTTTTTTTTTTTTTTTTAAACAGATTTTCTACATAGGCAATTAATTATGTTATCTGTTAACAAAGTCCAGTTTCTTTTTCCAAATCTATACAAACATGCTTAACAATTTAGTCAGGGCCTCCCCGGTGGCGCAGCAGTTGAGCGCTGGGTTGCGAAGCTGCCCGCAACCTTTGCGTCGCCGGTTCGATCCCCGGCTGCTCCCCGGTCACCGAAGGAGGGTCCCACATGGCGCGCAGACCTCTCCTGCCGCCCGCTGCTCCCCTCAGCAGTGTCCTTCGGTCCTTCTGCCTGCTCTGCTCCCCGCTCTGGCTCTGGTGAATTCTCTCACCCTCCCGCGCTTCTGACTGTACCCAGTGCATGTATAAACAAAACAAACAAACAAGCAGACAAATAAATAAATGGAACATGCCTCTATTAAAAAAAAAAAAAAACAATTTAGTCAATGGCAATGCTACATGGAAGATGGTGGTCCCAATAGGTTATATCATATAGCCTACGTATTACATTTAGATTTTTGTAATCACACTCCATGATAGTCACACAGTGACAAAACCACCCAAACATGCATTTCTCAGAACGCAGCTCTATGGTTAACACATGAGTATGCATTCTTTCTTTCTTTTTCCTATTTTACTGCATTAGGTAGGAATTCCACATGTAGAAACACAGTGGCAAAACAGTATACCCTTGCTTTATTCCTGATCTTCAGGGGAAAGCTTCAAGTTCCCCACCACTAAATATGATGTCAACTATAGATTCTTTGTAGATGTTCTTTATGAAGTAAAGCCCCCTCTATTCTTAATTGATGGAGTTTTTCGTTTATCATTATCAGCACGAGATTTTGCCAAATGTCTTTTTTGCATCTGTTGATATAATTGTGTGGTTTTTATTCTTTAGCTGTTGATGTGGTAAATTATATTAACTGATTTGCTAATCTATTTCAGAAGACAGAAGCAAAGGGACTACTTCCTAACTCATTTTATGAGGCTAGCATTACACTGATACCAAAGACAGTTCAAGAGAAATAGAGACCAATATCCCTATGAACACTGATGCAAAAAGTCATCAACAAAATACTGAGTTCAGCAGACTATAAAAAGGATTGCTACCATGACTGAGTAGAATTTAACACTGGAATGCAAGGATAGCTCAGCATAGAAATGTCTATCAGTATAAGGTACCACATTAATAGAATGGGTGGGGAGAGAATCCACATGATCAATTCCACACAGAAAAAACACTTAAACGTCAATATCTTTGCATGACTAAAAACTCAACGAACCAGGAACAGAAGGAAACTACCTTATAAAACAAGGGTCACATAATAAGAAACCCATAGCTGACATCATATACAGCAGTGACAGACAGAAAATGTTTCCTCTAAGATAGAATATGATGAGGATGTATGCTACTTGTATACTTGTATTGCTACTCGTACTTGCACTCAAATTTAGTATTAGACATTTAGCCAGGAGTTAGGCAGGAAAACCAAATAAAAGGCATTCAATAGAAAATAAAGATTAGGAATAATAATAAAAAACACAACAAAACAAAAATAAACAGATAACTATAAATCAGAGACATTCTGTGGGGGAGGGAGGGGAGGAGGATCAAAATGAGGGTGTGGGAAGAGCACGAGGGACTATGGTGATGGTGCACTGGTGAGCTGGTGGGGGAAATTCTATGGGGACTACACCTGGGTAAGGAAAGCAAACATTGTTTTAAAAAAAATGAACAATGATGTAAAATATATATAAATGAATTTTTTAAATAAATAAATAAAGATTAGGGCCTCCCTGGTGGTGAAGGGGTTAAGGTCTCGGTGCTATCAAGCTATTGCCAGCACCTGCAGCATGAGTTCAATCCCCAGACAGGCACAGCAGACCTCTCCTGTCTCGCCAACTGCTCCCCTCCACAGTGTGTTTCCATAGATCTGCCTGATCTGCTCCCCACCTTGTCTCTAGTGAATCCTCTCAGCCCCTTTACCTCTGGTCTACATCCCAGTTCTTACATACTTAAATAATAAATCTTTCTCAGCTCTCAGAGATGATAAGAAAATAATACAAAAATCACTATAAAAAAATGATCACCACAGTGTTAACTAATATATATTTATCTTGATCACTGTGTTGTATATATGTGAAACCAGTATGTTACATGTCAATTATACCTCAATATAACAAAACAAACAAAATACAGACCTGGGGAACCTTAAACCATATATCAAAATGACAGAATCCAGGGCCTCCCTGGTGGCGCAAGGGGTCTTTAAGACGCAACCTACAAAGCTATCCACAGCATGAGTTTGATCTCTGACCAGGGGGCTACCCTGCATTAGGTAGCAGACATGGTGCAGCAGACCTCTCCTGACTCGCCCGCAGCTCCCCTCAGCAGTGTTTCGGTACATCTGCCTGTTCTGTTTCTCACTGTCTTTAGTGAATCCTCTCACCTCCCCCCCCCCCAACACCTCTGGCCTTTACCCCAGCTCTTGTATGCATAAATAATCTTTAAAGAAAAAAGGATAGAATCGGGCCTCCCCGGTGGCACAGCGGTTGAGCGCTGGGTTGCAAAGCTGCCCACGGCCTCTGCAGTGCCGGTTCGATCCCCGGCTGCTCCCTGGCCACAGGAGGAGGGTCCCACATGGCGCGCAGACCTCTCCTGCCGCCTGCTGCTCCCCTCAGCAGTGTGCTTCGTCACTCTGCCTGCTTTGCTCCCCGCTCTGGTGAATTTTCTCACCCTCCCGTGCTTCTGACTGTACCCACTGCTTGTATAAATATTTTTTTTTAAAAAAAAAGGATAGAATCCAGTCTACAGAGGTAACAACCTATATTATCCCAACTATAAGACATTCTGAAAAACACAAAACTATTACACAAGGACAGTAAAAAAGATCAGTGGTTATCAGAAAGAGGGAGGAGGAAGAGTGAGATACATAGATGAGACACAAGAGACTTTTAGAGCAATACAACTATTTTATGACACTATAATAGGATATATAATATGCATTTACTTATCAAAGCCCCCAGAACTGTACAATACAGATGGAACTCTAATGTAAACTGCAGTGCATATTTCTTTTACAGAACTTTAGTTAATAACAATATACCAATACTGGTTCATCAATTTTAACAAATGTACCACATTAGTGCAGGTGTTAATAATGGGGAAGGCTACAGGGTGGAGGGGGATGTATATGGAAACTCTGTACTATCTGCTCAATATTTCTGCTCTAAAAAATGAGTTATTAATTGGAGGTGTGAACCTATTCCTCTTAATCATACAGTGATTTTAAAAAATTGTTATTCCACTTTAAATAAATCTTAAAAAATGGGTAATTTTTAATTTTTTAAATTTTATACATTTTTTACATCATTTTTCATTTTTGCACAATGTATGCATTTTCATCTTGGTTATAATCCCCATACAATTCCCACCCCCCGCCTTGTTTTGATCATACTCCTTCCTCTCCCCCCTCGACTCCCAGTAGTGTGTCTCTGGTTTATAGTTGCTTGTTGATATTGATTTTTACTTTATTATAATTAGGTTTTCTCCTGGTCCTTTATTTAAGTTTTCTAAATTCCTGCTATGAGTGAGACCATCAGTATTTTTCTTTTTCTTTCTAGCTTATTTCGCTGAGCATGATCCCATCCAGCTCCATCCATAGAGATGTCTAGGGAGGTAGACTAAGGATACTGTAGAGGGAGGCAGGAGGTCAAAATCATTCAAGACACAAATATTACTATTGTTTTTTTAAAAATACCAGTCCTGAGCCTCCCCAGTGGCGCAGCGCTTGAGCGCTGAACTGCAGAGCTGCCAATAGCCTCTGCAGCACCAGTTCGATCCCCGGACGGCCGGCGAGGGTCCTACAATGGCATGCAGAATTCTCCTGCCACGCCCTTTGTTCCCCTCAGCAGTGTGTTTTCGTCAGTCTGCCTGTTCTGCTCCCTGCTGTGGCTCTGGTGAATTCTCTCACCCTCCCACACTTCTGACTGTACCCAGTGCTTGTAAAAAATAAATGAATCTTTTAAAAATAATAATACCAGTCCTCTTCATCCTATCTCAAAATATGCATTTATTCTCAATTTTAAATTTGAAGTTATCGTTAATGTATTTCAATTTTTTAAAGTATTTTCTACTTAAGCTAAAAATATGGTATGACACAAATATCAAACTACTACTACATAGTTCTGTGATATATCTTTCTAAATACAATACTCTTGACTTTATTGCATAATACTAATTCAAATTAAAAGCATAGTTAGAAACTGCCTATAGTCTGCTATTTTATAAATATGCATATAAGATTACAAAGTATATAAATAGGAGCAAAGTATAATTATAAAATATAAAATTATATAATTTATAAATGTTCAGTATATGTCAAATAGTTGTAAGGGGGAACCTTTCAATATTAAAAATTAATCTAGATCATTTTTCAATATGCCACTTTGGCATAATGGATGTCATCACAGTTTTTTAAAAATTACAAGTGAGGGCCTCCTTGGTGGTGCAAGTGTTTATGCCTTAGCACTATGAAGCTATCGGCAGCCACTGAAGCATAAGTTCAATCCCCGGCCAGGGGGATAACCCACACAGTGCAGCAGACCTCTCCTATCTCACCCTGCTCCCCTCAGCAGTGTATTTCAGGAGATCCTCCTGCTCTGCTCCCCACTCTGTCTCTAGTGAATCCTTTCACCATTGCTGCCCCCTGCCACCTTTGGCCTAGACCCCAGGTCTTGTATGCATAAATAAAATAAACCTTTAAAAAATAAATAAAAATTAAAAATTTTAAGTGATGAAGATCATGTGTGCCTAAAGGGACCTTGAAGAAATCAGTACTGAAAATGATCAAGAAAGAAATAGTAATTGCAAAATAAAACCTTCAATGCAGTTGACTTAACCTTGATAAACAGCATTCCAGTCTGAGATGACTTCCACAAAACACACTTTTCAGTCAAGTATACAAAGTGACCTCAGTTAATCAGTAAGTTTAATAATAATATTATAGAGATAAATCAGTGCTGGCACAAATCTTTCAGTTTCCTTTAATTTCTTTTTTTTTTTTTTTTAACATAGAGGTTCACCCAGCTTTCAGAACTTCAAAGTGTAAACAAGCCCAGAGCTTTATCATACTCATTCTGGTGCTCTTTTCCACACTACCCCTCCTACAGTTCTCTTCTCTGTTCTATTTAAACCACTAATACAGTAAAAATTTACCTATTCTGAATTATACTTTTTAAGTAAAAGTAGAAAAAATAATCTGAATAAACTGGAATGGTTTACTTTACTTTACTTTACTCTCACTAAATCTCTCTTCATTCAATTACTTGGCACCCATGTCCTTTTCCTACTTTGTGGTTCAAGACAATCCTGCTAACTTTGCTTGGCTCCTCCCTCACTTCAGAGCACCAATCTCTAGGCATTACCGTCTTCCTTAAAAATTCAAAAACGTAAATTCTCAATTCTTTACCTTTACCTATGCTCCAAACCAATACTTAACCAAAGACAATTACTTATATTTCCAATTCCAGAAAGCAATTCGAGTACAGATAAATTTTGTTGCTAGGTCCAGTGCAGTAAAAAGAACATGAAGCTTAGGAGTTGGACAGATTTATGTCAGCATTATTGTAGTCTCATTTATAAACTGAGAATTCAGGCAACTTGCTTTCTGAGACAAATTTTTCACACTAACTGTATTTCAGAGAATTGAAATGTCAGATTAGACAAG
Source organism: Talpa occidentalis (assembly GCF_014898055.3). Lineage (NCBI taxonomy): Eukaryota > Metazoa > Chordata > Mammalia > Eulipotyphla > Talpidae > Talpa > Talpa occidentalis. The sequence goes on along the minus strand of NW_023605305.1, from coordinate 32,637,161 downwards.
CTTAGCATAAAATGGAAATATTAAAAAAATGTTATTCTTATCTTTCACACCCTCCCAAACACAAAATAGCTAAGTTATAAGTATCAATACAAGAAGTTTTACTTTTTTTAAGGTTATTTTAACATCTACTTCTATTAGATTAATAGGTAAAAAATAAGAGTTAATAACCAGGTACCTATTAAATAATAACTGGCCACACCAATGACATTAGTGGATAGAATATGACAGTCTTGCAAATGACCAAATAAACAACAATTTTTTTTTAATTCCCACTTTTGGAAAATTCATCTTTCCTCTTAAACTCAATGGTTTTCTTAGGTTTTCAAAGTCATACAATCAAATAAAAAGGATTAAGATAATCATGGTAAATGGAACTTGAATAACCATAACTTCTAGAATCAGTGATTTCTACAGGAAAGTAAAACAGATATAAAGTAATGGTGGTAATTTGAATTACAGGGCACCTTTTGGAGAAGGTGCTCTGTTCTCTCTGTTCTTTAATTTCTTGCCTATCATCCAGGAGAGGTAAGGATTATGCCACTATATGTAATAAGTATCTAATTAATAATGTATAAAATCATAAGATAATTACCAGTTTGTTAAACATTTTCAAGTGTGACATAATTTTCCAATTAACAGAAGAATGGAATCTAGATGTCTTAATCTCCATTATAGCAATATAGAAATATACTGCAATATTTCATAAATATTTTACTTTCATAAATTCTGATATTATATAAATTCATAATTATTTTATTTTCTACTTAATTACTTTAAGCCAAGATGAACATAATAATGATAATAGCTACTTTGTATCAAGAGCTGAATATAAGCCATATTCTATGATAATTTCCCATGGTTTTCTATTTCTTCTTTTATATTCAAGTATATTTTTATCTTGACCAATTCATCTATAAAATGAATTTATCGCCCCCTCCCTACCACTAATTCTCTGTGTTCTGATATGATTCCACTTTCCTCATATACTTTAGAACTCTGCTCCATAAGTTATATCCACCTTTATATTAACTCCCTTGCTCAGTAATACTTTTCTGTATGACCTTCCTGATAACCTCTGCCATTCTTGGAAAAATTAAGCTCTCAATCCTTTAGAAATCAATAATTCTAAAGTATTATGCTCACACTTCTAGTATGAATGAGGAGATGAGCTAGGGGAGCAATTTGAACAGAGGGAACAAGTACTAGCTTTAAAGCTGTGTGACCCTGGGCATAGTCCTTGAATCTCAGATTCTTGATCTGTCAAACAGGAAATACAAACAACTCATTTGTCCAAGACTGTGATGAGGATTATAGGGAATGAATATAAAGCACAAAAAACCAATACTTTAATATACTGCATTATAGTTTGTTATGGGATGGTCTGAATATGTCTACTCAGATCAGTGGTTCACAATTTTTTTGGGGGTGGGGGAAAGTATTTTTTAAGAACTCCTAGAAATTCAAACACTTTTCTCTCCCCTAACTGAAATCAATGTCTGTTTATAAATTCCATTAAGTTATGACTCTCTATATCTCTGAATCGCTGATATCTAGGCCAAAACCTTTATATATTAAATGTTTAATTTATGCTTGTTACAGTAAAGAGAATAGAAATTAAGCTGTAGAAATTAAGTACAGAAATTACTGGATATGCTTAATTTCTACTGGAACAAATATTATTTTATAAATTCACATTGTTATATTCTCAGTGTAACCTAATTAATTTAATGCCTAGAAAAAATGTTTTCATTCATAAGCCATTTTCTTCTGAGGGGCTCAAGGATCTTTACAGACATTATCTCATCAATCCTTACAACATCCCTGAGGTAACTGGAGATGGAATGGGGAAAAAAAGATGGAATATGAATTCATAATCCACATGAATTCATCAAGTAATAATTTCACAAATTCTGTTCAATAAAAATTACATTTAATTTTTTTCATTTTATGTGCATTTTTCCACCATTTTCACCCTGAATCCACCTAAAATACTTATTTACTCATTACATCTGGATATGCTGGTCTGGAGCAAGAGTGTTATTTTTTCATTTGCTTAAGAAAGCAAAATTTTCAGAAATTATTATATATTAAGCAAACATAGAACATAAAAATGGTAAGTCTGGGGGCCACCCTGGTGGTGCACGGGGTTAAGTCTCAGGACTATGAAGCTGTCAGCAGCCACTGTAGCATGAGTTCAATCCCCAGCCAGGGAGCTAACCCACATGGCACAGAAGACCTCTCCTGTCATGCCCAGTGCTCCCCTCAGCAGTGTTTTTCAGTCAATCCACCTGTTCCTCTCCCCACTCAGTCTCTTAGTGAATCCTCTCACCCCCCACAATTCTGGCTTACACCCCAGTTCTTGTATGCATAAATAAATCTTTTTTTTTTAAATGGTAAGTCTAATCTCCTAATAGAAAACCAGATGTTCACGCTACTGACAGATTTATTTCAAGAGCAAAATATTTAGAAATTGGACATATCATTTTCTTCAAATTTTAATGAGACCAACAGCCAGTCACAGTCTTAATGTCTTTCTGATCCTTATCATTTGATTTTTCTGTGTGAGCCCTTGCTAACTGCCCGCTCAGGAACCATTTTCTCCCTTTCCTTAGAGTCTCCCACATGACTGATCTTAGCAGTCTAGGCACTCCTGTTCTCCTTTGTCAATAATTGGTTTAAAATTGCACCTGTGGTCTAGAAGTGGCCGGTAAATGAAAGCTACTGGGGATTCTTTCCTTCCTGATAAGATAGTAACAAGAACAGGCTCTTTTGCCAACCCTGCCCCCCCACCCCATGCAATTTCTTTGTGCTTGGGAAGCTGTCAGCTTGAATCTGATTCTCTGTGCCACTGCCTTGAGACCATGAGGGCAAGACCCAAAGAACATCAGTGATTCTGATTCTGTACCCAGATATAACCTAGTCTCTATCTTCATGCTTCATGTTATGTGAAACAGATGTTATTTTTGTCTAAGTCACTGAATCCCTCTATTCCTTGAAGAGGAAAGCATGTGAATTAATACACAGACAAATAAATCAGGTAAGAAGGGAAGTAGAGATTAATTACTGAGCACTTACATCTATAATCTCAATCTTCACAGCAGTTCAATGAAAATCATTACTTTGTTTTAATGTTTAGATGTTGTTTTGATTAGAAAACAAAGTCTTAATAAAGTTATATAGTAATAGTTGTAACAAAGCTGAAGTCTGAATCTAAACCTGATGCTAAAACTTATATTCTTCTTAAAAATACAAAATCCCCTTTTCTCCTTGTTTATAGCTTTTGTTAAAATACAAACCAGTAAACTGATATGTTAGTAACAGAATCTGGAAGAACTATGGAATAGCCTTTAACTCTATTTTGCCACAAAGTTATATGGGGGAGCAAGCAAAAATATGTGTATTTAAAAAGTTCTAGATGTCTAACAATGACAAAAACCCTACAGAAAAAAATTTAAAAGATACATAATATCCAATTTCTCAAGAATCAAGAAACATGAAGTAAATTACAAGCATTCCTTAAACAGAAAGAATAGCTTCCTGATTTCAAACTAATTCCATTAGCCAAGTATCTTTCAATATAGAAACCACAAAATTAACACTTCCTCAATTCTCATCTCTTCAAGAAAACTGATTCAGTTTAAATCTTGGCCAAAAAATTATGTAACACTAAGAATCAGCAAGGTTATTTTATACTTAGAAATTTACTAGAACTGGGTTTTCAAAAGCTATTTATAATGTCATCTCAACCAGAAGTGTGTTCACCTCATATAGCCTTCAATTTCTAATTGAAAATTAGAGCATTACAAAATGGGCATGCCAGATTTGAAACTGAAACATACAACTTACCTTCCCACATGCTCTGCAATGATGCCTCCTTTTGGTGAATGTAAATCTGGCTTCACATTTCATGCAGTTTGGAGCCTGAGAATCCGGTACCCATACTGGAGCCACCTCACCCAGAGTGGTAAACGGCTTCCTGGCAGAAATTCCAAATTGACCAGCTCTAAGATCATTATCTGGGCTATCTGGAGCTAATGCAAGGCACGGTCTGGATATCCCAGCCTCATAACTTTCTAAATGTTCCCCATTTGTGTCAGCAATAGAGATGTTTCCCAAAGAGGCATTGCACACATTGGTTGCTGAGTTTTCCCCTAATTTTGCTTTCCCAAGGACATCATTTTTGTTTTTAATATTATTTCCACTGTTTGCAGGAAGATCATTTTGTAAATGGTCTGACAATGGCTTTGGAATTTGAAGTTTAAGATTAGAAGGTTGCTTGGGTCTTGCACCACCAAAAGGAACACTGATAGACTGTAAGTTTGCTACTATCTTGGGTGAAGATTGCCCAAGCACTGATGGAACTTGGCTACAGAAATTGTGTAAATAATTTTTCTTCATTAAGTCACCAGTGCTGTTTAAAAGTAGCCCACTCCCTTCTGTGGCTTCATTTCCTCTCTGTTCATAAATATTTGAGTAGCATTCTGACTTGCTCTCCTCTATTTCTTTTTCTTCTGTTACTGAATCTTCTTTGGAGGGTAAAGTCTTTGGAACAAAACAAACTGGGTTCTGCATTCCATAGGAATCACAATTAGATAGAGAATCTGCTGCTGGTGTAGCCATAACAGTGGAGAAATTACGTCCTTCATTTTCATTCACACAAGTTCCTTTTAAATCTAGACCTGCTTCTGCCATTCTACCACACTCTCCACTATCATTATAATTGTCCTCAGATGGATTCATCTGCAGAAATTTCTCATCTTCTTTATTTACTTGGCTGTCATTCATTTCATTTAGTTTAGTCAATTTCCAGTTAGTCATCTCCTGAGATTCAGAGAAATGCTCTGTTATATTAAGAAATTCTGTAGTGTCAAGAATTTCTTCATGTTTACAACCTTCATTTTCATCAGTTCTACCTTCACTGGGCACAAAGTTATCTGAAAGTTGTTCACAGTTATCATCCTTTGCAGACCCATTATGCATGTCTGGTTTGAGAAGCAAAGGTAAACCAGATTGAACAGAATCTTCAGTTGCTGTCTCCTCAGCTGGCTCTTCCTTCATCAAAATCCCCTCATTCAAGTCGGAAAAAGAGTTTGGACTTCCTAGATCTGTCCTTGGAGAGCTGGTTTTGCCAGTGACAACCTCATCTGCTATATAGTTGTCTTGGGTTTTAACAGCAGGGCATCCATCTGTTCCTTGGGATGAGATTACTGAATCAATAGTTAAACCTGTGACTACAGATATGGAGGAGTCTCTACCTATATTTTCACCATCCTTTAATTGTGAAGGAGAACAGACGCAGGCTAGATTATCAGATGAAGTAGTACACAGATGTTTAACAGAATCCCCTTCTGTATTTGGTCTATTCAAGGGATCCATTTGTTTTTCAGAGTTCATATCTTTTTCAGTGGATCCATTCATACTAAAACTGAACTGGTCAGTTTGTCTCTTTTCATTATCCAGTGAACAGCTAAAGGCAGCCATGAGGGATTGACTATTGTAATTATTACAATCCTGCAAATCACTTTGTAATGTCCTTTTATCACAGTTATGCATGACAGCTACAACAAGAACATTCTTCTCATCTGGCAAACAAGCTAGGTTTCCACATTTCTTCTCTCCCACTTCAACAGCACTGCATTGATCATCTCGATTACAGTTCCTCTTAATTAACTGATCTTCTGCAACAGCATTTTCATCAATCCACATTGTGGTGATGTCTGGATTCAGACCACATTCCTGTCCTTTAGCAGAATGGTCGTCTCCCTCTGTAGTCAGAGCAGTTGAATGAGCGAGGGAGAAGACTTTCAGTTGTGGCTGTGACTCATTAGAAACTGCAGATTCATTCACACTGGCCAGTGCAGGGTTAAATGACAGTAGGTGAGAAGGGGGTTCTAGAATCTTATTCCACTTTGTATCCAATAAGATAGGAGAAACTGTTTCATCTGAAAAAAATAATGACAGTAAGTTTGCTGATAATAATGGAAAGGCTACAAGGACTAAGTTAGTCAACTATGTTTGCAAATATACTCAGAAAACAGAATATTCCTAGGCCATTAAGGTTTCTAATTTTTGACTAAGAATAAGAAAATATACTTAGACTGTAGCCTATATCAAATGGTATACCTTAGAACATTACAAACAAGAAAATAATTCTATCTAAATTTAGTAACATGATTTAAGTGGCCCCAGGCTATACTTGGGGGTGGGTAGGAATCAGCAGGGGGTAAGGACTTGGGCTGAACTGGCTGGGAAAGTAGGGGGTTAGGGAGGTGAGGTGGAGAAGACAATGCTAACGTAGAAACAAATAAGAACAGTGAAGAGAATGTAGTAACTGAGTAGGAAAGAAAACAAAGGAAATTTCTGTGGAAACAGAATGCACTATAATCTATATCATGACTGGGATGTAGGTTACATAGATATCTAGTTGTCAAAATTATACATTTAAAATGCCTACATTTTAAGGTATGTAAATAATAAGGCAAGAGTAGATAGAAGTAGAAATAAAACGGCAGCATGCCAATCATTATTGAAGCAAATTCTCACCTTCGTTTTGTTCAAATTCATCTAATACCTTGTCCAGGTTATAAGCTTCTGCTTGGAAATAATTCTCCATCGGTAAGGAAACACCACTCAAGAGACTTGTTTAAACCTAAAGAATAGGTTAAATCTGTATTACAAATTAAGCTATTACAATAGATAGATAAGTTAGAACTGAAACCACAGAAATACAAAGATTTTAGGAGACTACTATAAATAATTGTATAACAAATTGAACTGAGAGGAAATGGGTAAGTTCCTATAAACACACAGTGTACCAAGACAGACACATGAAGAAATAAAAAATCTGGGGCCTCCCTGGTGGCACAAGGGATTAAGGCACAACCTATGAAGCTATCAGCAGCCACTGCAGCACGAATTCGATCCCCGGCCAGGGAGCTACCCACACAGTGTAGCAGACCTCTCCTGACTCGCCCGCTGCTCCCCTCTGCAGTGTATTTCGGTGGATCTGCCTGTTCTGCTCCCCACTCTGTCTCTGGTGAATCCTCTCACCCTCTGCACCTCTGGCCTATACCTCTATTTTTGTATTCTTAAATAAATAAATCTTTAAAAAAAATTTTAAAAAAATTTAAAAATCTGAACAGACCAATTACTAATAAGGAGAGTGAACAATAATTAAAAACCTTCCAACAAGTAAAACTCCAGGATCAGATGGTTTCATTAGTAAATTCTACCACATAAAGAATTAACAAATCTTTCTCAAACTCTTGCAAAAGTTTGAGAAGGAAACAATTCCAAACTCATTTTAGGAGGCCAGCATTATCCTGACACCAAAAAAGGACAAAAACTCTAGAAGATAAGAAAAATCACAACCAATATGCCTAATGAACACAGATGTAAAAATCTAAATATCTTCAACAAGTATTAGCAAACGGAATCCAACAATACATTAAAAGGATGATCATCAGGATGAAGTGGGCTTTATTCTAGGGATGCAAAGATGGGAGGGGGATTCAATATCTACAAATCAATTAATGTGATACACCACATTAACAAAATGAAGGACAAAAACTATCTGATCATTTCAATAAGATGCAGAAAAATCATTTCACAAAATTCAACACCCATTCATGATAAAACCTCTCAACTACCTGAGTACAGAAGGAATGTAGCTCAAAAAAATGAAGGTCATATATGAGAAGCCCACAGCAATAATCATACTCAACTCTAAGAACAGGAAAAAGAAAGGATGACCATTCTTGCCACTTTTATTAAACATAGTACTGGATGTCTTAGTCAAAACAAGAAAAAAGAAATAAAGGGCATCTGAACCAGAAAGGAAGAAGTAAAATTGTCTCTATTTACAGATGACATGATACTATATATTGGAAACCCTGAAGACTCCACCAAAACATTGTTAGAATAATCACACTCAATAAAGTTGCAGGATACAAAGTCAACATATAAAAATCAATCACATTTTTTAAAGATTTATTTTTATTTATTTATGCATACAAGAGCTGGGGTGCAGGCCAGAGGTGCAGGGTGGAGGTGAGAGGATTCACCAGAGACAGAGTGGAGAGCAGAACAGGTGGATTGACTGAAATACACTGCCAAGGGGAGCAGCAGGAGAGACCAGAGAAATCTGCTGCGCCATGTGGGTCAGCAACCTGGCCCGGGATCAAACTCTTGCTGCAGTGGCTTCCAATAGCTTCATAGTGCAGAGACTTAACCCATTGTACCACTAGGGAGGCCCCTGACTGCATTTTTATACTAAAAATTATCATAAAGGGAAATTAAGAAAATAATCCCATTTATAATTATATCAAAAAGAATAAAATACGTAGGAGTAAATTTAACCAAGGAAGTAAAAGATCTATACAGTGAAATCTGTAAGACAAAAGAAATTGAATACAACACAAATAAGTGGAAATGTATTTTGTTTCTTTTTTCTTTTCTTTTTTTTTTTTAAAGATTTATTTATTTATTTATACAAGCACTGGGTATAGTCAGAAGCACAGGAGGGTGAGAGAATTCACCAGAGCCAGAGCGGGGAACAGAGCAGGCAGACTGACAAAATACACTGCTGAGGGGAGCAGTGGGCACTGCAGGAGAGGTCTGCGTGCCATGTGGGACCCTCGCCAGGGGCTGGGGATCGAACCGGCGCTGCAGAGGCTGCAGGCAGCTTCGCAGCCCAGTGCTCAACCGCTGCACCACCAGGGGAGGCCCTGGAAATGTATTTTGAACTCATAGATTAACAGAATTAATATTGTTAAAATGTCCATAAAACAATTACAGATTCAATGCAATCTCTATAAAAAATCCCAATGGCATTTTCCACAGAAATAAACTATCCTAAAATTTGTATGGAGACACAAAAGACCCTCAATAGCCAAAGCAATCTTGAGAAAGAACAAAGTTGATGGCATCATGCTTTCAGATGTAAAACTCTATTACAAAGCTACAGTAACCAAAACAGGATGTTACTATTTTATCATAAAAATAGACATATAAATCAATAGAACACAATACAGAGCCCAGAAACACAATCACACATATATGGTCAACTGAAAACAAGAGAGACAAGAATGTAGGATGAGGAAAGAACAGATTCTTCAATAATAGTCAGGAAAACTGGAAAGTCACATATAAATGAATGAAACAGGCCCACTATTTTACACCTTATGTAAAAATTACTCAAAATGGGGCCTCTCTGGTGGCACAGGCAGTTAAGCGCAGCGCTGTGAAGCTGTCTGCAGCCTCTGCAGTGCTAGTTCTATCCCCGTCAGCCGCGGAGAAGCCCACATGGCAGGCAGACCTCTCCTGTCTCTCCTGCTGCTCCCCTCAGCAGTGTATTTTGTCAGTCTGCCTGTTCTGTTCCCCGCTCTGTCTCAGGTGAATCCTCTCACCCTCCCGCACATCTGGCCTATACCCCAGTTTTTGTATAAATAATCTTTCAAAAAATTACTCAAAATGGATTTAAAACCTAAAACCATACAACTTTTATTTTTTTAAAGATTTATTTTACTTATGCATAGAAGAACTGGAGTATAGGCCAGAGATCAAGGGGTGAGAAGACTCACCAGAGACAGAGTGGGGAGTAGAACAGGCAAATTTACTTAAATACTCTGCTGAGGGGAGCAGCAGGTGAGACAGAAGAGGTCAGCTGCACCAAATGTGGGTTAGCTCCCTGGCTCAGGATGAAACTCAGGCTGTTGTGGTGATAGTCCTAAGGCTTAACTCCTACCCCACCAGAAAGTCCCCATCAAACTCTGAAGCATAGGCAGTAAACACCTTGACACTGATCTTGGTGATTCTGTTTGGACTTGATACCAAAAACAAAGGCAGGAAATCAAAAACAATAATGAAAAAAAGCTTTATACAACAAAGGAAACCACTAACAAAATGAAAAAGCAGGCCTCCCTGGTGGCACAAGGGTAGCGCAGTACTATGAAGATATATCCCACTCTGGCCAGGGAGCAACCCACATGGCGCAGCAGACCTCTCCTGACTCGCCCGCTGCTCCCCTCAGCAGTGTGTTTCAGTCCATTTGCCTGTTCTGTCCCCCACTCTGTCTCTGGTGAATCCTCTCACCGCCCCACCCCGCACCTCTGGCCTGTACCCCAGTTCTTGCTATGCATAAATAAATCTTAGAAAAAAAAAAAAAAACTAGACAGCAACCTTCAGGCCTGTGACTTGAAATGCAGACAGAAGGATAGAAAATTATTATCTTTAAATTTATAGACCTTTCTTCACTGGAGGGTGTCAGACTAGGCTCTCTGCATAAAGGCAGGAGCAGGGGGAAAAATTTTCCCAAGTGGTCCCAAGATTCACCAGCAGAGCAAGGTAGAATAGAAAGTTAATAAAAACCATCTTCAGGGGCCTCCCTGATGGTGCAGCCTCTGCAGCGTGGGTTCGATCCTGGCTGGCCGGTGAGAATTCCACATGGTGCGGCAGAGCTCTCCTGTCTCGCCTGCTGCTCCCCTCAGCAGTGTATTTCAGTCCATCTGCCTGTTCTGCTCCCTGCTCTGTCTCTGGTGAATCCTCTCACCCCCGACATCTCTGGCCTACACCCCGGCTCTTGTATGCATAAATAAATCTCTTTTTTTTTAAAAAAGGAAAATATTTTTTAAAAACAATAAAATAAAAACCACCTTCAGAAATTGGAATTCCTACCCTACCCCTCATTCAAGAGTAAGAATATTAAGTCTTCCCATTATGTACAGAACATGCTTTCTCTCTCTGCTTACTCAGTGATTCTTATGACTTGTAATGCTATTAATTTTAAATACTGGATAGTGGGAAGAGAAGGGTACATGTAACTATTAATATAAAGGAGTAGTGGACACAACAGTTGTGAAGTAGGTTTGCAAGGCAAGACTTTGCTACCTGAGCAGTTCTTGTACCATTTATTGAAATCATACAGGACAGTAAAAGCTGATCATGCAACAATGGTATGAGGAATAGGGTCCAGAAGGTAGGACAGGAGTGGGGGACAAAGTTTTACAAGGGAGAGGGAAGAGGAACATCGTGACCATGTGTCAAGAGACATTTGATGATGTTATCACAGACAGAGTTATTCCAAGACCACCATGAAGATAGTCACATAATCAGGTCAACAGCGGCCTTGGTGTCCCCGGGACTGCCTTGTGATACAAGCTATACTCCATAGGTAGTCAAGGAATGTTCTGCTGTGATCTGTAAATAGCAAATAGGTCACAGTTGCCCATGAGTGGCCAGCTCATGGAACCCACAGAGTAGCTCAAGGGAAATCTCTGTGGTGACAGAAGAGTGCTATACCATACATTGCAAAGGTGGTTACACAAAGCTACTACATGTGATAAACTGGAGAGAACTGTATACACACATTGAACAATGTCAACTTCCTGGTTTTGATATTTCTATAGTTATATAAAATGCAACCAATGAGAAAAATTGGGCAAATGATGGGTACATAGGAACTCTCCACTCTTCGCAACTTCCTACAAATACAATTATTTCAATTTTTTTTTTAATTTTGAAAGGGAAGTTATTAAAAATTGAGTGGACATGGAAGCAGGATGAAGAAGGCATGTGCAGTAAGGAAAAGGCAGAGCCTAAGTGTGGTGGCAGAGGTCCTTGTGTACGGGTGGCCCAGCATAAGGTGTCAGAGCCCCCCAGAGTGAGAAATCTACCTATGCTGAAGGACAATCTGCGTGGGTTGTCAGAACTCAAGAGACTGAGAGCATTCACATGAAGGGGCTGGTCTGGCAAGGGAAGTCAGAGCCCAAGTAGGTGAGAAGGGTCCATGTGCAGGAGGGTAAGAGAGATGGAAGAAGACAACACAAGGTGACAGGTAAAAGCCTGAGTAGTATAAGGACCAGGGAAGAACAGTGATAGGAGATTGTTACATACAAAAATACAGATCAAAGGGCAATGAACATTTTTTGCCACTGGAGAAGGGGGCTAAAAATGTAAAATATAGGGCCTCCCTGGTGGTGCAAGGGGTTAAGACACAACCTATGAAGCTCTCCACAGCCATTGCAGCATGAGTTCGATCCCCGGCCAAGGAGCAACCCACATAGCACAGCAGACCTCTCCTGACTTGCCTGCTGCTCCCCTCAGCAGTGTTATTTCAGTCAATCTGCCTGTTCTGTTCCCCACACTGTCTCTGGTGAATCCTCTCACCCTCCACACCTCTGGCCTGTACCCCAGGTCTTGTATACATAAATAAACCTTAAAAAAAAAAAAGTAAAATATAAAAAGGAATAAACTAGAAGAATCCTGCAAGGCTGGTTTGGAATTTGAGATATCAGTGTGAACTCAGAAACCTCAATAAATATAGACACTTAGAGCAACACAAATATATATGTGTGTACATATATTCTCTAGCCACAGAGGATCGTGGAACAGCAACCCCCCACTTCTTCACTATTTAATAAGTATAACTGGGCCTCCCTGGTGGCGCAAAAGGTTAAATTTCAGCACTATGAAGCAATCCGCAGCCACTGCAGCACAAGTTTGATCCCTGCCCAAGGAGCTAACCCACATGGCACAGCAGACCTCTCCTGTCTTACCCGCTGCTTCCCTCAGCAGTATATTTCAGTGAATCTTCCTGTTCTGCTCCCTGCTCTGTCTCTGGTGAACCCTCTCATCTTCCCCACCTTCGCACCTCTGAAGCCTGCACCCCAGCTCTTCTACTCATAAATAAATCTTAAAAAAAAAAAAGTATAACTAGCACCAGACTTAATTTCTAAGTATTGTTATCCCCTAAAAGGAACACGGTTTCATGGAGAAATGGTTGATTTCAATCTGGAGAAAAAAATACAAAAATTTTGAAGAGGATGTAAAGAAATATGAACCTTTGTATACTGCTGGGGTCAAGGGGGAGTAAAACAGTGTGGAAACTTTGGGAAAAGGTCCTAAAAAAGTTAAACACAGGGCCTCCCCAGTGGCGCAGTGCATTGAGCACAGCGCTGTGAAGCTGTCCACAGCCTCTGCAGCACGGGTTCGATTCCTGGCCAGCCACGGAGATTTGTGGGAATCTCCTGTCTCACCTGCTTCTCCCTTCAGTAGTGTATTTCAGTCTTTCTGCCTGTTCTGCTCCCGCGCCTCTGGGCTGTACCCCAGTGCTTATATACATATATAAATCTTTAAAAACAAAAAAAGTTGGGCCTCCCCGGTGGCGCAGCGGTTGAGCGCTGGGTTGCGAGGCTGCCCGCGGCCTCTGCGGCACAGGTTCGATCCCCGGCTGCTCCCCGGCCACTGGAGGAGGGTCCCACATGGCGTGCAGACCTCTCCTGCCGCCCGCTGCTCCCCTCAGCAGTGTACCTTGGTCCTTCTGCCTGCTCTGCTCCCTGCTCTGGCTCTGGTGAATTCTCTCGCCCTCCCGCGCTTCTGACTGTACCCAGTGCATGTATAAACAAGCAAACAAACAAATAAATAAAAACATGCCTCTATTAAAAAAAAAAAAAAAAGTTAAACATAGTTCCCACATGGTGTAGCCACTGCAATCCTAGGTTTATAACCGAAGGGAAATGAAAACATATTCACAGAAAAATGTATAAATGAATGCTCAAAGCAGTATTATTTATAACAGCCAAAAGGTAAAAACAACCCAAATATCAACTGATGAATGTCTAAATAAAATATGGCATGGTATGTCAATAAAATGGAATATTATATGATAATAAATGTATGAAGGACTACTATATACTATAACATGGATGAATCTGAGAAATACTATGGCAACTGAAAGAAGCAGACACAAAAAAGTCAATTATTGTATCATTCCGTTTATATGAAACATCCAGAAGAGGCAAATCCACAGACATAGAAAGTAGGTTAGTAATTATCAGGGGTTGGGGAATTGGATGGAAATGGGGAGCGACTGCTTATGGATACGAGATTTTTCTTTGTGGTAAAAAATGTCTTGGAATTAGATCATGGTTATGATTATTTGACTCTGTAAATATATAAAAACCATTGGACTACCCTGCAATATTGTTATTTATAGGAAAAAATATATATGTATTTGGTCATTCAGGTGATCAAAATATATTTCTCATATATATTTGGTCTTCCTCCACAAAGCTTTATGAATGATAAAGATATATTTTGTTACATTAATGAAGGTAACTTTTGAAAAGCACCTAATAATGAGGACTAGTTGCCAGGGTACCAACATGAAAAGAAAGTGGGACTTCCAGTTCCATACCCTGGTTTCTTGCAAGGGAAGAGAGGTTAGGGTAGAGTTCAACTGCCAGTGGTCAATGGTTGCATCACCCATTTCTATGTAATGAAGCTTCTATAAAAGCCTAAGAGGAAAGGACTTCAGAGAGCTTCCAGGGCGGTGAACACATGAAGATGGGGGGAGAATAGTGTCAATGGAGAGGGCATGGAAGCTCCTTGCTTTACCCCGGCGCTCCCATACTTCACCCTATGCCTCTCTTCCATCTCGTTGCTGGTTTGTATCCTCTTTAGTATCCTCTGCAATAGCTGTGATCTAGTGAGTAAAAAGGTTTCCTTGCATCTATTTGTCATTCTAGCAAATCAATTGAACCTGAGATGGGTGTCCTGATTTACAGCCCTGATTATTTGATTTACAGTACAAATAATCTGGGGCTTGCAATATGCACCTGAAGTTTGAGGAGGAGGTTGTGGGGACCTCTGATCTATAGCCAGTTGGTCAGAAGCAAAGACTCACCACGGGCATTTGGCTAGTGTTTGGCATAGAAAGCAATAATGGGAGATTGTGTCCTCTACCTGTGGAATCTAATACTGTCTCTAGAATTGAGTTGAATTCTCAGACACCCTACCAGAGTCAGAGAACTGCCAGTTAGTATGGGGAAACCTCAGCACCCAAAAAACCACTGGGAATTGGGTTGTAGGTCTCACCACCAACTAGAATATATTTACCTTAAAAGGATGAGTTTTACATTATGTGAATTGTACTTCAATTTAAAAAAAGAGAAAGAGAATGTTTTGAATATACTGTGTGTCAGAAAGCAAGGACGTGCTCCAAGAATGATAGGGATATGTCAAAATGACACAGAAACCAGCTTCAAGGAATACCCACTGCCCTAATCAGAGGCTCAGGGCTTCTCCACCTCTTGTTTTTCATTCTATTGACCAGAGTCCTATTACAAACTCTCTTGAACCTCAATTTAGGGGGCCCGCTTTTACACCACAGATCGGATTGTTCCTTTTATGTTTCTTTGACTGATACTTCCTCTTTATGTCATAAACTAATTAGAGTGAACATGTGTACATAATACATGACATTACTGAGCACTACTATATGCCAGGCACTGTCCATGTCACTAGGTTACAATAATGAATGAGACTATGTCCTTGGCTTAAGGTGCCCAATGTTTCATAGGGTGGAAAGATGAAAATATAAAATATAAATATATATAAAATATAAAATATAAAAAACACTGTAGTAGGTACTAACAAATAATGTGCACAGGGTGCTATGGGACCACATAGAGGTGGATCCAAATCAACCTGACACAGGAGTAGATTATTCAGAGTAGGATTATAACATATATTCCAGTAATTTTTCTGTGGTTCAAATAAGAGAGAAGTTTGTTTACATGTCACATAACAGCAACTCTATTTTGTCCAGTGCAGGGATCCAGGTTCCTTCCACCCTAGTTCTCCACCATTCCCTAGGACAGAACTACTGAAAGTGCCAGTCGTCTAGAATACAGACCAATGCATTACTTTCTTCATGGACAAGGCTCACCACAAGAAAAAAAGGTCAGTTGAAATAACCAAATTCCTTATAAAAATAAAAAAAAATTAAAAAAAAAAAGAAATAACCAAATTCCTTATCTTAGCATTGACCAGTAACAGCTCGAAAAATGCACTTTAATTAGCACCTACACTATAGTTCTCACCTACATGGTCAAAGCCAGGTTATAGTTGTATCTAAGTTGAGCTAAAAATAAAAGTAACAATAAAGGTAAAACCAATCTCCTAAAAACTTGGGCCTAGAAGTTGCATACATAGTTTCTGCTCACATTCCTATAGCGAACTGAGTCATATAGCCAAATCAAGTTGCAAAAAAGGTTGACTGAACTACCATATATCCCCAGCTATAGCTACTATAGAAGGGGAAAAGAAATGTTGGTGGATTTGGAGGACAATATACTAGGTGCAATGAAGCCAATTAGAAATGAATGCAAATAATTAGGCAGTGGTGTATTATTTGGAATAGAGTATGCTACTGTCACAAATATTCCAGTAATTTATTACTGCTAATAACCTTTATTATGCATTACTATTCATAGTCTCTGCTACAGTGGTTTGAAATCTTCCTAAAGAGATGATGCCTGAAGAATAAGATTTTGCTAGGTAAGGCAGAGAAGGGCACTCCTTTCTCACAATCAGACATGGGCAGGCTAGGGATAAGAAATACCTTGCCTGGGCCTCCCCGGTGGCACAGTGGTTGAGCGCTGGGTAGTGAAGCTGCCCGCAGCCTCTGCAGCGCCAGTTCGATCCCCGGCTGCTCCCCGGCCACCGGAGAAGGGTCCTACATGGTGCTCAGACCTCTCCTGCCGCCCGCTGCTCCCCTCAGCAGTGTGCTTCGGTCCTTCTGCCTGCTCTGTTCCCCTCTCTGGCTCTGGTGAATTCTCTCACCCTCCCATGCTTCTGACTGTACCCAGTGCTTGTATAAATAAATAAATAAATCTTTAAAAAAAAAAATGTAGCCCTAAACTTTAAAAAAAAAAAAAATACCTTGCCAACTACGGGCCCAGAGGTTTTGTTGAAGAGGGCATTACTGGTGAGTAATGAGAGTCTTTCTTGTAGTGAGCCTTGTCCATGAAGAAAGTAATGCATTGGTCTGTATTCTGGGCGACTGGCACTTTCAGTAGTTCTGTCTTAGGGAATGGTGGAGAACTAGGGTGGAAGGAACCTGAATCCCTGCACTGGACAAAATAGAGTTGCTGTTATGTAACATGTAAACAAACTTCTCTTATTTGAACCACAGAAAAATTACTGGAATACATGTTATAATCCTACTCTGAATAATCTACTCCTGTGTCAGACTCACCAGTAATGTCAGACTGGTGAGTAAAGAGAAAAGGAGCTCTGTCTTCTGTCACAGAGTCAGATCCAGGCCCCTATCCTCAGAGCTTACACGGAAAACCAGAGAACTCAGTCACAATAGGCAACACTCCATTAGTGAATGGCATAATCAGTTTCTTGCCAATCTCACCCATTCATCATCTACCCTCACTCCCACTTTTTACCCCTTAAATAATAAGCTTGAGAAGATAATCAACATGATTCCTAATCAGGAAAAAGTCAATGACAGGGCCTCCTTAGTGGAGCAAAGGATTAAGCACCGCACTATGAGGTGGTCCGCAGCCTCTGCAGCACGAGTTCGATCCCGGGCTGGGCCGGCCAGGGAGAAACCCACATGACGAGGCAGACCTCTCCTGTCTCGCCTGCTGCTCCCCTCAGCAGTGTATTTCAGTCAATCTGCCTGTTCTGTTCCCCACTCTGTCTCTGGTGGATCCTCTCACCCCCTGCATCTCTGGCCAGTACCCCAGCTCTTGTATGCATAAATCTTAAAAAAAAAAAAAAAGAAAGAAAGAAAGAAAAAGGAAAGTCAATGATTTCTGCTCTTCAAGAGTTAGTATGATACTTCCAGTTTTCTGAAAGTTATTGCTCTTTATAACTAGCCTTAAAATACAATACAAAATAATGTAATTGAATCCATATTTCTAACTGATTCCTTGCCCCAAAATTAGTTTTGTTTTGCTCTTACATGATGACTAAGAAATATAAATGGCATTAATTGAGTAGATATACCACTATATTCTCTAAGCGCTGTTTCTAAATCCATGCTGAAATTACTCCCTTCTGTGCTCAAGGTAGAAGTTGATTCTAAAAGGGAGAAGCTAAGTACTGGTGGAAAAAGTAGCATTTTGACATTATTCAACAATAATTTTAAAATACCCTTTTGCTCTGCATTTAAGTCGGGTCTTTCTGAAAAACTACACTCGATTTCAAAAGAAACAATGACAAAAATGAAGCAAGTATGACATATACCTAAGCAGTTTTAACAGACTTAGCTCTTTTCTAAAATTTAACCTCTAATAATAAGAACACTGATTTTTTTTACCTTTGTCCCCTTACACATGTGATAAGGAACAGACTTCTCTGTGCTTACTCATGATGCTTGCTGCACCAGCCAGTCCTGTTGATTCAGTATGCCCTGATGACCCTAAAGGAAGGAAAAAAACATTGCTTGTTATATTTGCTGAAGTAATAAACCTTAATTGTCCTAATATAAACCTATGCTAGTCAGACAAATGAAGTTAAGGGGCTTAAAACACAAATTACATCTTCAGGTTCAAAGACTTGGCCAGTATGGAACACAGCAGCAGACACACTTATTTGTCCAAGAGGGCCGAAGTTACAAGTATCAATAAAGAGTTAAGAATTTTTACACACTTTTTCTTTTCAATGGGTAACACAAAGTCAATCATCAAAAGCCAACACTTTCTATCCAGTGATTTTAATTATGCTAAGTCATAAAAATACTTATTTCCTAATACAATAGGCCTGCCAAGAATCCAAACCTAACAAAACTGTTGCTTCACAAGAATGCCCTGTTAGTGGGCCTCCCTGGTGGTGCAACCTATGAAGCTGCCCACAGCCTCTGCAGCACAAGTTCAATTCCCCAGCTGGCCAGGGAGCAACCCACATGGCGAGGCAGACCTCTTCTGTCTTGCCCGCTGCTCCCCTCAGCAGTGTACTTCGGTCAATCTGTCTGTTCTGCTCCCTATTCTGTCTCTGGTGAATCCTCTCACCCCCCCACCCCACACCTCTGACCTGTACCCCAGCTCTTGTATGCATAAATAAATAAATCTTTTAAAAAAAAATGCCCTGTTAGTATGATTTCTTCCTACAAATACAGAATTCTTAAATTGAGATGAGAAATCTTCCTGTTGAGATCTTTATTGACCAACAACTGTTTTTTCTCCAAATGGAATCTCTTGTTATATTCCAGTCCTCCTTCACCTCTTAAAAGCAATAAATCTATTAACCCAATATTAATCTTTTTATCAGGAGTATGCAAAAACAAAGCTTCCTCGAATGTTATTCCCTTCTGAATATATGACTATATATACACATCCATGAAGTTATAGTACTCTAATTTAAATCCCTCTATAACTGCTTAGAGATAATCTGAAATTCTTTGAAAGCCTAATTGAGCTTTGAACAAGACTAGTAGTTAATCAGAATGAAACTAAGAGTCTAATATTATCTGAACAATATCAACACATCACATTAACATGTAATCATAGCATTTTCAGAAAAAAAATCACAGAGTGAGGAAAAAGTCTAAAATTCAAGTTTTCAGACACCAAAAAAAATGTGGAATAAAAATCACTGATGAAAGATTTACTTGTCTTGAGAACTTGAAAAAAATATGCATATTCTATATTCTCCAAGTGAGAAGAACTGCTGATGCCATGGACTACAGTGGAGGAACACGGGTGCCTTGGTAATGGGAGTGCTATGGTGACTACCCCAGTGGGGGGATATCCCATACTGTCAAAACACTAGCGAGGGTGTAAAACAATGGTACATCAATAACAATTAAAAAAAGAAAAAAAACCACATCTGTCAAATAGAGGACTAAATCATATCGGAAGTATGACAGGGTTTTAAGGGTAGAAGTACCAAAATCAAAATGATAATGAGTCAAAAGTAAGGTCTTCCCTCTAACACATAGCCAGTTGAATTTTTTTTTTTTTTTTTTTTTTTTTTTTTTTTTTTTTTGTGGGACCCTCACTGGTGGCCGGGGAACGAACCGGCACTGCAGAGGCTGCAGGCAGCCTCGCAGCCCAGCGCTCAACCGCTGAGCCACCAGGGGAGGCCCCAGTTGAATATTTTTTAAACAAAATTAACTCCACAGACTCAAAGTCAAAGCCTGTGCGAGTGTGTTTGCATGTGTGAATGTGCATGTTTTAGTGTGAGTGGCAAGTTGAATATTATTATGAAACTATCCTAAACATGTTAGGTTTTCCTTCCAGAATTATGTCCTTTGACCATCTAGCTTCAACTGGCAAAGCCTCAATCCTGATTAAGTCCAGCTTTCTATCTATTCCATTCATTTCCCATTCCAATTAAATATAGGTAGGGAAGGCCTCCCTGGTGGCACAAGGGGTTAAGCACCACACTATGATGCAATCCTCAGCCTCTGCAGTACGAGTTCGAGCCCCCCCCCCCCCCCCCCCCCCCCCCCCCCCGCCACTTCCCTCAGCAGTGTATTTTGGTCAATCTGCCTGTTCTGTTTCCCATTGTCTCTGGTGAATCCTCTCACTCCCTGCATCTCTAATCTGTACCCCAGCTCTTGCATAAATAAATAAATAAACAAATAAACAAAAAAAAAATGTAGGGAGAAATCACACAACATGGTGACTGGTCTCAATTTTACATTTATGACTTTACATTTTCCTTAATCAATCTCTACCTTCTGATGTGCCTGGATGCCTCAATTCAAAGCTTTCATAATTCAATTTTTCCAAAGAAAACCTCTGGTCACCATCAAGATAAGGCAGGGTAATAACAACATAAGATAAATCAGAATAACTGCAAAACTAACCACTCCTTGAACAGACTTCCCACCAATCTGTTTTCAGCACCACACCTCACCCAAGTCTTGAGAGAGCTTCCATATCACAAGTCTCTACGGTTCTTTCTGGGTAGTGGATTTTCTCATCACATGCCCCTCAGCAAGCGAGTGTTTTACTACTGCTTCAATTCTAAGAACTTTCTTTATTTTTTCCATTTGCTGAAATCAGTCATCCACTATTATCTCTTCCATTGTTTATTATCATTTGAGTGGGGTTTCAAGGAAGAAAGAAAACACATGTGTGTGTATGTGTGTGTGTTTCAATCTGCCCTCGTGTCCATTCTTGTCTTTGAGAACTGACATATAATTGAATATAGCACTGCATTCTTTCTTCAAAATGGCCTTGAAATTGTTTGTCTTAATAATTAAATTAAGAAATAGTTTAGTGAGCTAGAGATAAACACTTCACACAGAGAACGAGATTTCCAGATGAGACACAGTAATCTAATGCTTTTACCTAAAATCACTGCCTTACATTAATGGTCTTTCCATCATCTTTTGGCATTATGGAATTGCTTTTAGAAAGAAATAAAGAAGCAAATGGATAGATATAGAGCATAAAATATACTATAAAATGTCAAATATAGAACAAGATAAACAGGAAATAAAAAACAAAGAATTTCTCAGAATCCCTTCCATAATATGCCCAATGGCACCTCCCAATGTGGAATTAATAGCTTACTTCTCTATGTTTCCATAAATACATTTATGTCTATAACACTTTTCACATCACATGATAATCTCACTCTTTAAAGCTGCTGGATCCCACTAATCCAAAGCAGGAAACCCTTTTTATTCATCCTTTTATCATGCCCCCAAAGGGGCATGATATACAGATCCTTTTGGAACTTGGCCTCTGCCTCTTTTCTACCTGTTCTCCCACTCCTTCCCAAAGCTCCAATCATATCAAACTATCAGTATTGGGCCTCCGTGGTGGCACAAGGGGTTAAGTCTCAGCACTACAAAGATATCAGCAGCCACTGCAGCAGGAGTTCGATTTGACCCACATGACACAGCAGACCTCTCCTGTCTCACCCGCTGCTCCCCTCAGCAGTGTATTTCAGTCAATCTGCCTGTTCTGCTCCCCACTCTGTCTCTGGTGAATCTTCTCACCCCACCACCCCGCAACCCTGGCCTACACCCCAGCTCTTGTATGCATAAATCCTTGGGGGGAGAAAAAACTATCAGTATTTTTTTTTTTTTAATAGAGGCATGTTTTATTTATTTATTTGTTTGTTTGTTTGTTTTGTTTATACATGCACTGGGTACAGTCAGAAGTGCGGGAGGGTGAGAGAATTCACCAGAGCCAGAGCGGGGAGCAGAGCAGGCAGAAGGACCGAAGGTCACTGCTGAGGGGAGCAGCGGGCGGCAGGAGAGGTCTGCGCGCCATGTGGGACCCTCCTCTGGTGGCCGGGGAACAGCCGGGGATCGAACCGGCGCCGCAGAGGCCGCGGGCAGCTTCGCAACTCTGCACTCAACCGCTGCGCCACCAGGGAGGCCCTATCAGTATTTCTTGGGAGATGTTTAATCTCAATTCTCTATGACTGCACATTGTATGCCTATGCTGGATACCCTTGCTAGCTCTCTGCCTAGCTAACTTGAAATTACTCAACATTCAACCTAAAACTCACTGCCAGATCTACCTGGGAAGCCTCTCCTAATTCTCCACAGGTTGTTTTAGAAGAGTCACCCTCTACTCATGTCACGTATCTCTCCCTACTAATGGCAGCACTTACCAAATGAATTACACTGTCTACATGCCTATCTATCTCCCCCACTGGACTGTGAGTTCTTGAGAACAAGAGCTACATCTTCATTCCCTGTAACCCAGGGCATATTACACAGTGCTGGACAAATGTCACATGAAGAAACAAGCCAAATGTGTATGTTGTAGGAGGAATGATAAACAAATACAAGAAACAAACAAAAAAGAAATTTCCTAGTGGAAAAGAAAAAAGTGACAAAGACTTAAATAACTGGGAAATTTTATTATTATTGTATAAACACAACTTCTTTGACATAACTACCCTTTTAGAGATTTATCTTAAGGAAATAATTAAAAAGATGTGAAATAAGTTAACTGTTGGTTTGATGTAAAATAGTGAAATAGAGGAGGGGAAAGGAGGGGAAAAAACAAATAGGGTAGAAGCACAAATACACTATGATGGTGAGCTATGGGTGATTTGGTTGATGGGGGTATCCTAAGATTACCTCAATTAAAAATAAATCAAATAGTAAAATATAGGGGAAAATCCAAATGTAAAATGAAAGGAGCAATGTACAAAATGGTATAAATGGTAAGATTCTATATGTGGGGGTGGGGGGGAAACTTAAAGGTCTTACACCAAAACATAAAGGAGAATTTCTCAATAGTGTTTGAGTAATTTACATTTTTTTCAAGACTCTATAGTCCTATTTTTTCTTAGGATGAATGTATATTATTTGTTAATAAAAGGAAATGGAATTGAGGATATGAATTTTAATAAAAATCTAAACTACTTAAACTTTTACTTTAAAATATGACAATTGAAAAAGTAGAAAAGACAAGGACTTTAAAAGATTATCTCCCTGCAATATATAACAGAGGATTAAAATTTAATTGTAATAAGGGAAAAGAGAAAGAATCATCATCTAAAATTAAGAAACCAAGACTGAATTTTTAAAATAAACCAAGAAGGAAATGATAGGGGAAAAGATGATGTTTAAAATGTAAAATGAAAGCAATTCACAAGATTCTGATATGGACATATTTATGATAGAAGAGATTTATGAATATAATAATTTCCAAGATCCTGGCCACAAGTTTAAAAAAAGAGAAAGAAAATGAGAAGGATAAACTAGAAAAATATCCTATCTTGGGTCTACATACTACTATACCACAGAACAAATTCAGTATCTGCTCAGTAACCAAACTTTTTAATAACATTTCTTTCACAAAGTCTGACAAGCAGATAAACCCAATATGTATAAAATTACATTCCATCATTCCAAGTTCTCTTTCTTGGTTCCCTCTCCTACTCTAGACAGTGCTCTCAAGGTAGGTTTGGCAGATCATATCTCCAAATTTGGAGTTGCTCCCGTGCCACATGCTGTTCTTACAAGAGTGATAAAATCTA
Source organism: Talpa occidentalis (assembly GCF_014898055.3). Lineage (NCBI taxonomy): Eukaryota > Metazoa > Chordata > Mammalia > Eulipotyphla > Talpidae > Talpa > Talpa occidentalis. The sequence goes on along the minus strand of NW_023605305.1, from coordinate 32,613,407 downwards.
TATTCTCTTTCTCCAAACCTGCACAGACCTTCATTGATACCTCAACTAACAGAGTAAACAGGAAAGACAGTGTATAAGTCCCAAGACTCATATTTTATAAAAGTAAATACCGTCTCTGCCTGGTTCTTTTGAGATACGCACTCTTGAAATCCAGGTACCATGCCAAAAAGACCATACGGAAAAGCTACAGAAAAGTGATCTGGACCCTGAACCTTCACATATAAGAATGAGTGAGCCTCAAGATGATTCTAACTCCAGCCACTGTCTGATTATAGCTGCATGAAAACCCTAAGAGAAGTCTGCCTCAATGATGCCCATCTCCAGGTTTTATTTTTATTTTTTTTAAATGATGAATATAAATGTCTTTGATTTTTTTGTAAGATTTTATTTATTTATGCATATAAGAACTGGGGTACAGACCAGAAGTATGGGGGTGGTAAGAGGATTCACCAGAGACAGAGCAGGGAACAGAACAGGCAGATGGACTGAAATACACTGCTGCAGGGAGCAGCGGGGGAGTCAGGAGAAGTCTGCTGCGCCATGTGGGTATCTCCCTGGCTGGGGATCAAACTTGTGCTGCAGAGGCTGTGGATAGCTTCACAGGTTGCGTCTTAACTCCTTGTGCCACCAGGAAGGCCCTTGTTTTTTTTGTTTTAAACCACTAGGTTTTGGTGTAAATTATTACACTGCAATAGATATTTGAAACAGTATGCTAGTAGTTTGATGCTCTTAGTCTAATCTTATAATAAATACTTTAGAGAAAAGAAAAAGAATCATAAGAGAGACAAGCAAAAAATAAGACCCAATGATGGCAACCTTTCCTCCACTGAACTATATAGCTCTGACTCCAATTTGTACATCTCATACAATAAACAGCCTTTAGGTTTTTTAGGATACAATTTAGGAAACACCTCTTTATTCAAACAAAAAGCTGGTACAAGGTTATGACACAATGTTTGACACAGACTAAGTGCTCACAAACCACTTGTGATACAAAGAAAAAGAACTGAAGGCCTTACTTTCAAAGTGTTTCCACTTAGGAAATTTTTTTATGAGGGATCCCACGAGTTGTGCTGACATTTCTGGCTCTAATGTACTTAGTATTTCAAAGTTTATTAATGCCCCATAAAATCACTGGTTTGCATACTGAAAACCTGCTCAAACTTAGACCATGCATTATCAAGGTTTTCTACCCATGATCACAACTCTTCAGAGAACACCTATTATCAATAGTTTGATGACTTAATCTTTAAAGAAAGAAAAGGTATGATATGAGAGTATCTAGACTCTAGAGTGTGATTTGAACCATAAACCCAACCAATAAAGTGGCCTGTTTATGCAAATAACAATCCATCAGGGCCACTGGTCTTAAGTGATGAATTTAAATCTGAACAATGAAAGATATATAGGAATACAAAAGTAATCTGACTGTTCAATTTTCTGAAGATGCTAATAAGTTCATTTGATCCTGGGGGGGGGGGGGAAGCCTTACACAATAACACCATTGCCCATCACAGCAGAAAAAACGAGAAGATAACCTTTGAATAAGAGCTTTATTTCTGGACATCAGACCAAAGTACACTAAAAGAGCAGGATCTGGAAAGTTGACATTGTTGCTACCCTTACATTCACACAGGGATTCAATTTCCAGGATAACAATCCAGCTTCTTTCACAAACACTGAATTCCCAGTCAAGAGCTATTAGAAGAGGTGTTTATTTTCACCTAGTACACGATAAACAAGAAAGCAGTTTAACAAATATTGGAAACTGTGCTGACACCAGATGTATCAAATGTATGCACTAAAATCTCTGGAACAGCAACTGATCAGAGGTTGGCAATAAGACAAGGAATATGTGTAAGTCTCATGTCTGGAGTAATGAAACACAAAACAACATAAACAAATATGGTGTAGGGCCAGAAACTATTCAGATATACAACATCCCTAAACTAGCATACAAATCGCCCAGGAGTGAACCACTTATTAACACTATATTAATTCTGGGCCTCCCTGGTGGCGCAAGGGTTAAGACTCACACTGGAGGCACTGCGAGTTAGATCCCCAACCAGGGAGCTGCAAACATGGTGGCTCCGGGGACCTCTCCCGTCTCCCCACCCACCCCAACCCCCTACCCCCATGCTGCTCCCCTCAGCAGTGTATTTCAGGCAGTCTGCCTATTCTGTTCCCCACTCTGTCTCTGGTGAATCTTCTCACCACCCCACACGTCTCTGGCCTGTACCCCAGCTCTTGTATGCATAAATAAATAAATCTTTAAAAAAACACTATATTAATTCTGGTACACATCGCTAATTTCTATATAGTAGATATCTATTGGATTATATTTGTCAGCAGAATTCTAAAGTTGCCTACCTATCAACACACACACACACACACACTCTCTCTCTCTCTCGCTCTCTCTCGCTCTCTCTTACACTTTTACTGCAAGATAAAATGCCATGATTGGGCATTAGTTAAACCTAAACAGTCAGTTTATTTTCCTAAGAGATACTCTGTTCTTGAGAAATTCTAGTATCCTTATAAACTCCCCTTTTTTCTTAAGTTCCAGTTGGCTGCTTAAACTTTCAACAAGTCTTCACAAATATATCCTAATAGTATGTTATAAATTAAGACGAAAAACATCAAAATCAGAGTTTCAACCTTAACTGCATAGCTAAAATTTCAAAGTGCAGACACAATCTCAGATATTTTATGATCTACAAGAAGATAATAAACAAGAAATAAATTCATTGAGAGGAGGGTCTTATTTTTCAGTTCATTCTAGGTAGCAAACTGGCAGAGATATAATTCATATAATACAAATTGTGTGTACGTACCAAGAGTAGTAACAAGAACATATGTAAAGCAGTATTATACATACCACTAATCCAGTCACTACGAGTATATAGCTCACATATCTAAGTACTATGGGAAAACTAATAAATTGGTAGATTCATAAAATTACACAAATATTTGCAGTAAAATTAGATACTATGTATGCTCCTATCTTAACTTTTTGTGAGCATTTAGAGCATTGTATTTTACTTTTCACAACATCAGATTTAAAAAGAACACAATCTGAATTGTTTCACCGATAGCCTGGGATAACTCAATAGAAAACAAACCCATGTTCCAATTACTTCTATTATGAATATTACAATATTATGTAATGATAATCCAAAGAAAATCTCTTAATGGTAGGTGCTCTCCTAGTACCTTCCCTTTTCTTCTATAGTTTTCAACTACTATCTCCATGTGAATGGCTCTGAGATTTCTCTCTCATCTCTTGAGACTCAGTTTACTTACCATCTGGATTTTCCACCAGACCTCAAATTTCTAACAGTGAACTCCTCATATTTAAAAAGAGTATTTTCTCAAAAAAAAAGTTGTTTCCCCTTCACCTCCTACACACGTCCCATTCTTTTCTGGCTTCTTTCTTCACCTAGCAACATTCAATCACAGTAGATCACCTCCTCCTTTATAAAGTCTGCTATGACTTGCATGATACTGACAATTCTCATTTTCTACTGCTTCTCTAACATCCCTAATGCCTCCTCTTCTCTCTTCTACCCAATCTTAAAAGTTGACATTTCTCACTCAGTGTTCTGTACTCAGTCCTCTTCTTTTCTTGATTTATATTTTTCCAAAATATTTCTATCTACTACCTCTTTTCTGGGTTCTAAACCTCTATGCCCAAGAGCTTATTTAATATTTCTCTGTCTCAAAACCATCTCAAATCTACATCTACTCTCACATTAATCAATGCTGTTTCTTCTCTGATCACTACATCATCTACCCACTTGCTCATGATACTGTCATTGTCCATTATTCCCTCTTCATGATGCTCACCATCAATATACAAGTGTTTCCTAAAATTGATAAAAATCCATTTACTCCACCTACTACCTTGGCTCAAGACACTATTATCACACATCTGGATTACTGAAATAATCTCTTCACTGATCTCACATCTACTTTTGTCACCTCCTCTCCCCAATGCATTCTCTAGGCAGTTAAGCTAATATTCTAAAAGCTCTAATTAAGTGATTCTTCAGCTTGGAATGCTTCAATTGTTTTCCATTGCACTTAAAATTCCTTACAATGACCTTATAAGGTCCTGCTAATTTCACCCCTGCCTAACTCTCCAGGTTATTATTTTGTTTTCCCAATCTACTTCTCTCTGTTCACACTGACATCTTCTTATCCCTCCAGAGCACCTTTTTCTTTCCATCTCTAGTCCTTTACCATGCTTTTCCTTCTTGGATTGCTATTTCCCATGCTTTTCTTTCTTTTTTTTTTTTAGACTTATTTATTTATGCATACAGGAGCTGGGGTACAGGTCAGAGTTGTGGGGGGGCGGGTGAGAGGATTCACCAGAGACAGAGTGGGGAACAGAACAGGCAGATTGACTGAAATACACTGAGGAGAGCAGCGGACGAGTCAGGAAAGGTCTGCTGCGCCATGTGGGTTTCTCCCTGGCTGGCTGGGGATCGAACTAGTGCTGCAGTGGCTGCGGATTGCTTTACAGGTTGCGTCTTAACCCCTTGTGCCACGAGGGAGACCCTCCCACACTTTTCTTTCAACTCTTTCCTCCTGACTACTACAAACTCACTCAACATTCAGGCAGGTCTCAGATTACTCTCAAGGAAGCCCTCTTTGAGCCTTCAGACCAGGTTTCCTGCATAACTCTCGTAGAACTCTTATGATTATACTTGTAACACTAAATTATCAGTTGTGTGAGAGGTTCCAGGACTATATTAGCCATTAAAGTATTGATAGCACTTAGCAAAACACCTTGCAGGGTTTAATATCTGATAAATCCCTTAAAATGGAATTGGAGATAAATGTAGCACACAATTTAAAACTTAATACTGCCAAAATTTCTACCAAACATGCTATGTTTATTTATATTTTCTCCAAGAGTATATTAAATTTTTTTCTACAAGCTGTTATTACTGAGTTTTAATCAATCTTAGCCAATCTCACAGGTAGGAAATGGTATCTAATTTTCTAATTTTCAATTATGAGTAAAAGTTGAACATCTATTTATATTTTTCATGTTTATTGGTCTTTCTGCAAATTGCCTATAAAGTGTACCTGTGTACATTTTCATTTATTTTACTCTTTCCTCATTTGCTCATTCAAAAATGTATCCTAGATATCTGTCCAGATATGCAACTTCATTTAATTATACATACAAAATTCTAAAATATACCCACTTCCAATAGTTTTATTAGTTTTATATATGGTTTTACATTTTATATATATACAAAATCAATGTTTATTGGTTATTTATAGCACTGATGAGAATTTACATTTTCCTCCATTTTGGCACAATTAGCAAGAGTGCTGCCATGAACACTTTTGTATATGTGTCCTTATATACATGGTATTTTTAAAGATACACATTAAGAAATGGAATTAGGGCCTCCTTGGTGGCCTATGGGTTAAGTCTCAGTGCTAACACCCCAATGGCCTGAGTTCGATCCCCAGCCAGGGAGCTAACCCTCATATGGCACAGCAGATCTCTACTTGTCTTCCCCATTTCTCCCCTCAGCAGTGTATTTCAGTAAATCTACCTGTTCTACACCCCACTCAGTCTCTGATGAATCCTCTCACCCCTGGCACCTCAGGCCTATACCCCAGTTCTTCTACACAAAAATAAAAGAAATGGAATTACTGAGTCATTAGTATATGTCCTTTCTGATACTGATAAATTATCCTCAAAAATGATGTGCCTTTTCATTTTAAAAATTAATTCAATAAATAATTAAATGCTTTCTTCGTGGTAGGTGCTACTCTTAAGACTAAGTATATAGCTCAATGGTAACCCAGACAAAAGTGCTTCTTGGATGATTAAGAATGCAGACCATAAAGGCAAATAGCCCGAGTTCATATTTGGGCTCGAGAGTACTAGGTGTCTGATCTGGAACAAGTTATTCTATCCTTGGGCCTCAAGTTCCTTACCATAGAAGAGTAGTAATAATAGTAATAATAATATCCACACCTCACATAATAAAAAGAAATGAAGTACAGATACATTCTACAATAAGGATGAACTTTGAAAAAATAGGCTAAATGAGAGGAGTCATTGGCACATTCTATCTACAGGACATGTACCGAACAGACAAATCCATAGAAACAGAAAACAGATTAGCTGGTTGCCAAGGGGTGAGGAGAGATGATAAGGGAGATGAGAAGTGGTTGCCAAAGGGAATGGAGTTTCTTCTGGGGTGATGAAACTGTTCAAAAGTTAGATAGTGGGGACAGCTATACAACTCTGTGAATACACTAAAAATCACTGAATTACATATTGAACAGATGACTGCTAAGACAGATTTATTCTAAGTGTACTATATCTCTACAAATTTTAATTAAACCTAAAATATATTTTATTTCTAATCTGCCTGACTTTAACATGCCTGCTCAACCCATGTCCATTAGTCTACCATATAAATCATCATAATAAAGCTTCAATAATATGTTGGAAAAATTAGCTGCCAATCCTCTTACAACATATAAGTTCATTTTCAGGGCTACAAAACTGTAATACTATCATTTTAATGAAACCATATTCTCCAAAGCAATCATCAAAATTCAACCATGATTAACAGCTGAAGATACAAAGTAATTTTTAAAGTGCTTAGCAAAGCTCTATATTAAAAGCTGCAACTTAAATCATTTTGTTTGATTTATTCATCAGGGAATAATACTTTTTAGTTGTCTCTCAGAGATATATAGCAAAATAACATTGCAGAATATTCCCCAGACCTTGTAATTTCATGAAAAGAATCTATACTAAAGCACTGATGATTTTGTCAGGTAAGTTTTTCTATATGAATTTATGATCTCTTAGCATGTGATCTTTTGATAGTTACTAAGCTTCTTTTTGCCTGTTTTTTCCTTCTCCTAAATGTGTATAAAAAAAAAATCTGTCCTAACCCTTTCTTTGATTACTATTAAAAAAAGACACTCTCTAAGTGCAATTATATATCTCCTCTTAAATGAAAAACTGGACAAATGATTAAAAGATAATTTTTTCCATTTATGTTTATTGGGGTGAAGTTGGTTGGTTCAATATTCTACAAAGATATGTTCTCACACCATGCCCATGAAATAAAGCCCCAATAAGCCCCCACCATGCTCTGTTAGGTCCCCTCTCTCAATTACTCCTACTCTGCCACCATCCCCTTCTGGTTGCCTCAGTTTTGCAGTAAGATGTCATGAGTTCGTTATTGGTTTGGTTTTGTCTGACCCTTTATTTCTCTGTAGTCCACATGTGTGAACTCATCCAGGATTTGTCTTTCTCCTTCTGACTTTTTTCACTTAAAATTCTCCTCTCCAGTTTCCAGTTCCATCTATGTTGTCACAAATGGCAACATTCTTTATATATAATATATATATATAAACTCAGCTTTTATATGTGTGTGTGTGAGTGTGTGTGTACACATTTTTCTAATTCACTCCTGTCCTTGGGCACTTGGGTTGTTTCCATAGCTTGGTTATTGTAAATAGGGCTACAGTGTACACAAACGAGCATATATCCCTTCAAATTAGTGTTTTAAATTCCTCAGGTAGATATACCAGAGTAGAATTGTTGGGTATATGACAGATCTACATTCCCACCAACAGTGTACAAAAAGGGCTTCTTTTTCCTCACATGCTCATCAACACTTATCTCTGGCCTTTTGATACAGGGCCATTCTACCCAGTGTGAGATGGTATTTCACTGTGGTTTTGATTTGCATTTCCCTGGTAAGTGATGAGCCTTTTTTCATGGACCATTTGTCAGATCGTATGGTCTTCTTTGAAGAAGTGTCTTTAACTCTTCTGCCCATTTTTGATTGGTCTGTTTTCCTTTTGTTGAGTGTAAGTTTTGGGGATAACAGTCCTTTGTCAGATGTATGATGTGCAAGTATTTTTTTCCATTCAGTAGAATGTCTTTTTGTTTTACTGGTAGTTTCACTGTGCAGAAGCTTTTTAATTTGATGTAATCTTATTTGTTTATATTTGCTTTTGCTTTCCTTGCATTGTAGTCAAGTCCCCAAAGACATGCTTGAAGACAGTGTTGCAGAGTGTTTTGCCTATGTTTTCTTCTGTTTATGTTATGGTTTTGGTCTCACATCCAAGTCACTGACCCATTTTTAATTAATGTTTATGAATGGAGTGATATACTTTCATTCTTTTGCATGTTGCTGTCTAATTTTCTCAATACTGTTTGTTGAACAGACTTGTTTTTTCCTTTGTCTTTAACTATCCATGTAAGCGGAGTTGTTTTTTTTTTTCCTTCTGTGCTTTCAATATTACTGTTCTATCAATTATTTTATACTGAACACTGGTAGCTCTTTAAATCTCAAAGAATATTATCAGTGATAGTATAAATGCTAATCTTCCTGGATAGTCAAAAGACTTTGTTTTGGTGCAGGGGAAAAAAATTGAGAAGACTGACTTCAAATTTGTATTTTTTAAAACTTTTTAAGTATTAAGTCACAAAAATGTGGTGTTGACCTGCTTAATTTTTAAAATACTACAAATAATATTTGAGCAAAAGTAACACTTGAACACCACCCAAAGCAAACTATAATAAGAACATCATGCCAGGGAAGCATCCACACTTATCATTAAAGAAACAAAATAGGATAAATTTCTCCAAAAGGACAAATAGAACCATGAAATAACTTAATTTAAAATTGCCAGATAGATTTATTCCCAGGAGTAAAAACTATCAAATTAGCTGACATGAATTTATAAAACTCCATGATGTTCTATCTGCAGTCCTACTCCACTCCTACTTTAACTTGATTTTAAATTTTTTTTTTTAAACATAATCATTAACATTTCTTTTTTTTTTTTTGCATTTTTTTTTTTTTTATTGTTAAGATTTATTTATTTATTTATTTATACAAGCACTGGGTACAGTCAGAAGCGCAGGAGGGTGAGAGAATTCACCAGAGCCAGAGCGGGGAACAGAACAGGTAGACCCATGAAGTACACTGCTGAGGGGAGCAGCGGGCGGCAGGAGGGGTCTGCGCGCCATGTGGGACCCTCCTCTGGTGGCCAGGGAGCAGCCGGGGATCGAACCGACACCGCAGAGGCTGCGGGCAGCTTTGCAACCCAGTGTTCAACCGCTGCGCCACCGGGGAGGCCCTAAATTTTATTTATTTTTTTAAAGATTTTATTTATGTATGCATACAAGAGCTGAGGTGTAGACCAGAGTGGGGGAAGAGAGGTGAGAGGATTCACCAGAGACAGAGTGGGGAGAATAGGCGGACTGATTGAAATATACTGCTGAGGGGAACAGTGGGCAAGACAGGGGAAGTCTGCTGAGCCATGTGGGTTAGCTCCCTGGCTGGGGATTGAACTCGTGCTGCAGCGGCTGCCCATAGCTTCATAGTGCTAAGGCTTAACCCCTTGTGCCAGCAGGTAGGCCCTAAATTTCATTTTATAAAAGGGAAGGCTGTGGAAAGCCTGTAGTGAAAGCAATATTGAATTAATACCAACAAATGAGGGAAAGAACGTAACAATAAACGAATTCTGAAAATATGTTCACAATTTTTAAAAAAACTCAGACATTTTCTGGTCAGTCTTCACAATAAAAGACAACACCATAACCAGTAAAGTGTACATCTGTTTGCATCAATTATATCTTTGAAACATCCAGTAAATTAAATTTGAAGACTGACAGCAAACAACTCAATAAATACATACTATGATGTTTCAAGTAGAGGGAGGGAAACTATACCTAAATACTGAAAATAAAATTAAGTTCATAAATTCAAAGATTTTTGAAATTTATCTAGCAAGTGTTACATCTGGAGATTTAGGTTTCCTTTCCTGTTCACTGTTAAATTTATTCATGATCAGAATGAAAGCCTCTTTTTGGCCTGTCCATGAATTCATCCAAGCACATATCTAATTAAACATGTATTTACTGATCTACTGTGTATGCTCAAAAACTACGCTAAAGGGCCTCCCTGACGGCGCAAGGGGTTAAGTCTCAGCACTATGAAGCTATCTGCAGCCACTGCAGCACCAGTTTAATCCCCAGCCAGGGAACTGACCCACATGTTGCAGCAGACCTCTCCTGTCTCACCTGCTGCTCCCCTCAGCAGTGTATTTCAATTGATCTCTATTCTATTCCCCACTCTGTCTCTGGTGAATCCTCCCAACCCCCCCCTGCCCCGCCCCCCCACACACACCTCTGGCCTACACCAGCTCTTCTATGCATAGATAAAATAAACCTTAAAAAAAAAAAAAAAAGCTATGCTAAGAGTTCAGAAAATAAGAAACTTCCAGGCCCACTGGGGGTGGAGCCAACAATACAATATAATCCGTGAAAGATGGATGCTCAGAGATGCAGCACTTAATTGACTGAGGGAGAGTAAGAAAGACCAAGAGAGATTATCTGAGATGAATGTGCATTCTAAGAACTGCATCTCTTGCACAAATCATTATTTTTAAGTTTCTTATGTTGACTTGTCTAAACTGATCTTATAGTTTTTTTTTTTTTTTATAGAGGCATGTTTTTATTTATTTATTTGTTTGTTTGTTTTGTTTATACATGCACTGGGTACAGTCAGAAGCGCGGGAGGGTGAGAGAATTCACCAGAGCCAGAGCGGGGAGCAGAGCAGGCAGAAGGACAGAAGTACACTGCTGAGGGGAGCAGTGGGCGGCAGGAGAGGTCTGCGCGCCATGTGGGACCCTCGCCCGGTGGCCAGGGATGGAACTGGCGTTGCAGAAACTATGGGCAGCTTCGCAACCCAGCGCTCAACCTCTGCGCCACCGGGGAGGCCCTGATCTTATAGTTTTTTATTTATTTATTTTTTTAAAAAAACTTTTTTTTTTTTTTAGATTTATTTATATTTATTTATTTATTTAGACAAGCACTGGGTACAGTCAGAATCGCGGGAGGGTGAGAGAATTCACCAGAGCCAGAGCGGGGAGCAGAGCAGGCAGAAGGACCAAAGCACACTGCTGAGGGGAGCAGCGAGCGGCAGGAGAGGTCTGTGCGCCAAGTGGGACCCTCCTCTGGTGGCTGGCAACCGGGGATCGAACCGGCACTGCAGAGAGGCTGCGGACAGCTTCGCAACCCGGCGCTCTACCGCTGCGCCACCAGGGAGGCCCCTGATCTTATAGTTTTTTAAAGTCACATATGTAACTATCTTTTTTATATTTTGTGCTTCTTGTAATTAGACTATCTTAAAATTGAATGCTTTTTTTTTTAAAGATTTATTTATTTATACAAGCACTGGGTACAGTCAGAAGCGCAGGAGGGTGAGAGAATTCACCAGAGCCAGAGAGGGGAACAGAACAGGCAGATGGACCAAAATACACTGCTGAGGGGAGCAGCGGGCATGGCAGGAGAGGTCTGTGAGAACCATGTGGGACACTCGCCGGTAGCCGGGGATCGAACTGGCGCTACAGAGGCTGCAGGCAGCTTCGCAGCCCAGCACTCAACCTCTGCGCCACCAGGGTAGGCCCAATTGAATGCATTTTATATAAATAAGCATATATGTAACAAAAGACAGGCCCGCCCTGAACAAGAAGATTCTTCAGAAGAGTTTGAGAAAGATAGGTATTAAATCACCTTGGGGGGGGCCTCCCTGGTGGCGCAGGGGTTAAACACTGCGCTATCAAGCTGCTGCCAGCCACTGCAGCATGGGTTCAATCCCTGCCCAGGGAGCAACCCACATGGAGCAGCAGACCTCTCCTGTCTCGCCCGCTGCTCCCCTCAGAAGGGTATTTCGGTACATCTGCCTATTCTGTTCCCCATTCTGTCTCTGGTGAGTCCTCTCACCCTTCGCACCTCTGACTTATACCCCAGTTCTTATTTGCATAAATAAAAATCTTAAAAAAAACTAAAAAATCACCTTGGAATGTTTGCTAGAATTCATCAGTGAAATTGATTTGTTTTTCTGACCTAGACCCCAGTTCTTACGTGCATAAATAAAATAAATCTTTTGAAAAATCCAATATACTGAAAAAAATCTAGATAATCCATCTAGACTTCTCTATCAAGGCATCTAATCTGTAATAAAAACTAGTTTCTATTTCCAAATTTCATTTATGAAACATTAATGTTTCCTTAAATAAGGACTACATATACAAAGTGAAAATAGTCCCACCTTACTCCCAGATTTCACACAAAACCACATGTGATGGAAAATATATATAATGCTACAATGCAAGCAAACTTCTAATTGTTTTCATTTCAAGACTGTGAAAAATTTATCACCAATCCTAACTTTATTTGCCTTTTCCAAAAGGTTATTTTTGTTAGAGGAAGTCTCACTGGATTTAAATGTCAAAAGATTAACTGCTGCACTTGCTACATGTTTTAAGAAATTTGCTCAGAGTAAAAAAGCATAGAATGCAAATCTCAAACCTTTTTTTAAAAGTCATTAGGGTGGAGTTATTAGGTATGAGCAAGCAGTAAAGTATTCAGACCGAAAACAAGGGTGTAGATTAAGCACTATGTTATTAAAACATTTTTAATGATTTAGTCAGTTGAACGTTCAGTGGAATTTATATAACCGGGCTTTTCAATTTATGCAAGTTTAAGAAGCAGCTAGGGATTCTTACAAGGTACAGTTTAGGCTGCTTGAAAACACCTAAACAAAATGGGATGCATTCAGATTACTTCAAGTGGTCCTCAAAGTGTGATCCACGGACTCTTGGAGATCCCAAGACTCACAGAAATATGAGGTCAAACTATGTTCATACAAATATTGACTCACTGTGTTGTACAGCTGAAAATAGTATGTTTTATGTCAATTCCCTGTCTATTTTTAAAAATCTATTTTCTTTCTTTTTTTTTAAAGATTTATGCATACAAGAGCTGGGGTACAGGCCAGAGATGTGGGGGGTGAGAGGATTCACCAGAGACAGAGTAGGAAACTGAACAGGCATACTGACCAAAGTACACCACTGAGGGGAGCAGCAGGCGAGACAGGAGAGGTCTGCTGGGCCATGTCTGTTGCTCCCTGGCTGCCTGGGATCGAACTGGTGCCACAGAGGCTGCGGACTGCCTCACAGTGTGGTGCTCCCTTGCGCCACCAGGGAGGCCCCTATTTTCTTTCCTTTTTTTTTGATCTTCAATTACTTTTATTTTTTTAATGGTTTAAACAGATTTTTAATTACTTTCTTACATCTTTGTTAATTTTTGGATGGTATATGATTCCTCTCCTCAGGTATAGTCTTTGTAGTTCTCTCACCACCATAGCACCTGAGATCCATCTCCCTCATCCCTTATGCTCTTGCCTCCTCTGTTTTGACCCCTCTCCCACCATCTCCCCTGAATGTATAAATGGGAATGACATACTTGGGTTCCTAAGTACTTGACCCACAGAGTAAGAGAAATCATAGTGAAAAGACCAAGTGAAACCTGAAAATATCTCCCAATCCCCAGCCAAATTAGTACATCAAAGACAGTATTGTATAGGGGGTGGAGGAGAAAAGGCAGAGATTATTGCCACTCTTAAGGATCTCAGAGATGCATGGATAGTGGATCCTTTCCTTTGTTTTGCCATTTTTTTTATTTTAATTTTTGGGGTTATATTTTTGCTAATCCTATGTGCACATAGACCATTATTTAATGCACCAGTCTGGCCTCTACGAAAATCAACTACTTGGGTCCTGATGAATGATTAGACTACCACACCATCCATTAAATGTTATGGTGATTGACAATGATATCATGTTGACTGCGCAAGAGACAAATGAGTATGCTGTCGAGACATGGTAAGATACACGTGCTTAAGAAAAACTATACAAATATTCACGAATCTGCTATTTCAGTGAAGTTTTAGGGGTTAAGTGGCCAACATATGCCCTGGAAAACATAAGACAAATTGCGGCATCTTGTATCTACCAAAAAAAGCAGCACAAAGTTTTGGTAGGCTTCTTCAGATTGTAGAGGCAACACAGTCTATATACAGGAACAGTGCTGTGGTTCCTCTACTGAGCAACATGAAAGGATGCCAGCTTTGAGGGGGAGAAGCAACTCTGTAGCAGGTTCAGGTTGTAGTGTAAGAAGTCCCCATGCTACAGAAGGTGTAAATGTTAGGAAAGGGTCCAAGAGTTGGCAGCAACTGGAGGGGGCAGAGGAGGGAGGAAGGGAGTGAAGGGAAGAATCACAATGTAGGCCCCTAGAGTTCTGCAAGAAAGAAAAACATCCCAGTGTGCTGGCTCTGGTAAGAGACAGAATGTTTGACCATTGGGCGCCTATGGCCAGAACTGCCCATTATAAGCTGGGCTCAATTGGACTCTCCAAGTCATAAAGCCAAGAATCCATTATGAGATGGAGATGTACATTAAATCAAACCCCAGCAGAGAGGCCTCCCTGGGGGCACAAAGGGCTAACTAAGTCTTAGCACTATTAAACTAGTGGCAGCCACTTTAGACCCGAGTTCCATCCCTGGCCAGGGAACAAACCCACATAGCCCACACAGCACAGCAGACCTCTCCTGTCTTGCCTGCTGCTCCCCTCAGCAGTGTCTTTCAGTCAATCTGCCTGTTCTGGTCCCCACTCTGTCTCTGGTGAATCCTCTCACCCCCCAACCCCAGACCCCGCACCTCTGGCCTATACCCCAGCTCTTGTATGCATAAATAAATAAATCTAACAAAAACAAAAACAAAAAAACAGCAGAACCAAAGAGCACAAGTGAATTACACAGGCAGACAAGCAAGATTTCCCTGACACCTACCACAATTGTAACAGCACCTTTTTCTCAGCTTTACATCTATAGCTATTTGAGGGATCCTATATGACCAACTTAAGGAAGAGATAAAAGTCAGAGCTTGACTTATAAATATGTCAGCTCAGTATGTGAATGCAAGCTGGGGGAAAAAAGAGAAAATCGAACAGCTTCATTATAGCCATACTTAAGAGGCAACCTTTAAGATTCAAGTGATACATCTGGTCATGAACCTTATGTAGAGGGAAATAATATACTGACTCCAAGGCAAACGGAATACATGGTCAAGGGCCTACAAGTAAAAGGAAGTGCAATGAAAGCAAGACGGTATAGGTAGAGACAAATTAATGAACATATGGGAATGGGCACAAAGCCTGAAAATCTTTTTCACATGTTTAAGCCCACCAGAAAAATTCCAATCCAGAAGAAACTTTGAAAAATAAGTAGACAAAATGACTCAGTTAAGATTGGCCACCCCAGAAGTGGCATGAGAATATAAATGTAGAAGCTACTACTGCAGGAATAAAAATGGAAGCAAAGAGTAAGGCATGGACTCCCAGTTACTGAGGCTCAATATGGCTATCATCTCTGAATATCCAATTTATGACCAAAAAAACCAATACTCCAGCCCCAACACAGCACAATGCCTCAGTACTATATTGACCAACAGCTACCAGGTGGCAAGTTGACAACACTGATCCTGTCCCAGCTCAGAAAGGCCCAGTGATTGATCCTCACAGGAGTAGATACTTATTTCCACAGAGCCCTGTTAAAACAAACAAGGGCTTACAGAGTATTGATCCACAGACATGGAATTCCAAATAACATAGCATCCAACCAAGGGGGCCTCTTCACAGTAAAGGAATTGTGGTAGTGGATCCATAACTATGGGATCCAATGCTCTTAACACATAACACCATACAAAAGCAGTCAGCCTATAGAATATCAGAATGATCTGCCGAACACACAGCTGATAAACCAGCTCAGAGACAAGAATATTTAGCTACCCTCTAGGACGCAGTACATGCATTGATTCAGAGCTATGTCCCCAGCAGGAAGAACACAAGAATCTGAAAACAAAGAGGCAGAAATGGCCCCCACTTACCATCATTACCAATGATCCACTAGAGGACTTTGTGCTTCCCATTCCCATGATACTGGGCTCTACTGTGTTAGAGGTCGTGGGCACACTTTTGCCAGAGACACTGTAGGGTAAGGTAAAAAGTATCAGGCTTTTCTGCCCTCCTGCCATTAGGATAGATGATGGAACCCTGTGGTCCTGAATGCATGTCTGATGGTGGGCACCTGAAATAGGGTGTAGGCATATGTAGATGGGAATCACCTGGGCTAAGACAGCGCTTATAAGGGTGGCGTCACGGGGATGCCAAGAGCAGCAAAACAAGCTGAGAGAGAGAGAACTACAAGAGAAGCAGAGAGAACGCTGGAGAGCCCAGATAGAGTGAAGACTTGCTGGGGGCTGGGAGGCCTGCCAGCCTCCCGGCCCCCCTGCACCCCTGCCTGCCATGTACCTGGTAAATCCCAATAAAAGTATGCAAAAGCCAGTGAGGCCTCCAGGACTCTGACTCCTCCCTTACCCCATCTGCTGGGATCATAGAAAACCTGCACTGTGTCCATTCCTGCCCTTTACAGACACACATCAAGGATCATACTGAACTACAAGTTGCAGCAACAGCTTGGGCTATAGCTGTGTCCCAAGATCAGAAGGCAAGAAGAGGTATCACCATCATTGGCAGGTTTAAAAAACCCCCATCCTCAGGTGGAAGTTGGGCTGCTACAATATAATGGGAGTAAGAAGGAATATATATAGAACTCAAATGATTCCCACTTGATACTCCCCTGCCCAAATGTAACTGTGAATGGACAAATGCAGCCACTCAAACCTGAGACGATATGGATGGGTCTCAGAACCCTAGAAATGAGCATTGGATTATACCATTAGGTAAACCACCAAGACTAGCAGAAATGGTAATTAACGGCCAGGGAATTTAAACCGGATAGTGGAGATAATGACAACCACTCTGGCACTGAGACCAGCTACAGATGGTGGTCAAAGCCTGTCTCATTAACCTATTTTTCTAAGTTTCCCATTAGGAAGAGAGGTCCCTGGAACCTTGAAGGAGCTACTCTCAGAAGTCATTTGGAGACATACATCCATGCAACACAAGAAATGGACTATGGGCAGCAGTCACTTGGCTCTCCCTTCAAAAAAAAAAAAAAAAAACTTGCATTTGGGTGCAAAAAGGGTAGTTAACTAATAGCCTCCAGCTGCAGCATGTTCAGAATTCATCTCAGCTTTCTGGCTAAGGCCATACTCTTCCTAGCCAATGAATGAAAATGATGGGGATACTAACCATTTCTTCTCAAGGCAGAGCACCAGGAAGAGCTAAGTTTCACTCTTAACTCTCTGATGTTTGGCTGATGGGTGGCCTCACCCCCACCGCCATCTACATGACAGACTGAAACTTTTCTTGGTCAACTCCACTTCCTCTCCCTTTCCTTTCACAGGCATTCCATTCTACCTCCTGTAAAATCTTTGCACTACTAATTCCACCTCAGTATCTACTTCCAGGGGACACAACCCATCACACTAAGATAATTAGCTCTTTATATGCATCATCTCATTTGCCCCACTAAAGTCCTATTTTTATTCCCATTTTACCGATGAGAAAACTGAGGCACAGAGAAGTCAATTAAACTTGCCCACGATAATACAATAAAAGTAGTGGAAAACATATGAACTCAAGCAGTGACTCCAAAGCCTATACTGGGGCCTCCCTGGTGGTGCAAGGGGTTAAGTTTCAGCACTATGAAGCAATCAGCAGCCACTGCAGCATGAATTCAATCCCTGGCCAGGGAGGTGACCCACATGGTCTCGGCCCGCTGCTCCCCTCAGCAGTGTACTTCAGTCAATCCGCCTGTTCTGCTCTCCACTCTGTTCTGGTAAATCCTCTCACCACGCCTGCACCTCTGGCCTATGCCCCAGTTCTTGTATGCATCAAATAGTCATGGATATTGTGAAGGTGAGATATACAAAACTATTACGTGGTGGGGAAAGGATTCCATAGTCAATTAGCCTCGGTAAAATGCTGCTGAAAAAAGTTAAACACCTTTTTTGCTTTCACTCTTCAGTTTTTACGAATATGAATTTGCAAGTCTTTTCGTGAGGGATATAGTATGCTAAAGAATCCACTAAAGTGTATTTCCTTCCTCTTGGCCTGGGATTTCTTTCCAAAGTCAAGATCCACTGACCCAAGGACTCCAGTAGTTAACAAGGATTACAATTTTCAGCTGGTTAATGATTTCCTGCTGGTTAAAATATCATCCATCTATATGTCAACATTAGCATCTCCCAGACTTCAAGGGCAGGAAAGCTATATAAAAGTTTTGTCACTAAAATGCATTTCCTCCCTTTTAAATGCAAAACATGCCCTCCTTTGCTTCCTAAACAGCTCTCTGAAGATATACAACAATGGGTCCACATTTTAATTACTGAATTCTCACTTTGTGAGTAATATGAACACTTTAATTATTTCAGTGTGCTAGTGATGACCCAGCTGTTTTCATATAACGCAGTTCTAGATGCTTTTTTCTCAATCACACTATCACAAGGGCAGAAAAAAAGGGGAACAGGTAGAGAGAGGGAAGAGGCCTCAGACACAACCTTCATCAAACTAATTTCTGGAGTTTGTGTTTTTATTCTGTATTTTATTAATATATTCTCTTTATTATATGGAATGCTTTTATGTACATTATAACTGCATGAACTTGGCTCTATCTTTCTCAGCAACCAGGCAGAGCCCACAGCCTCCCATTCTGTTACTTCAGTGAAAATATTTAGTCACCACTGCCTGGAGTTGTCTACATGCCATAACCTTTCATTCAGTACTTTTTTTTTCTTTTATACATTTTTTTACATCACTTTTCATTTTTGCACAACGTATGCATTTTCATCTTAGTCCCCATACAAATTCCCACCCCTCTTGTTTTGATCCTGCTCCCTCCTTCCCTCCCCCGTAGTGTGTCTATAGTTTATAGTGGCTTGTTGGTTTTGATTTTTACTTTATTATAATTAAGTTTTTTCCTGGTTCCTTATTTAGGTGCACTATTACAATAGCTAAACTATGGAAACAACCCAAATGCCCAAAAATAAATGACTGGATCAAGAAGATGTAGTACATATACACAATGGAATATTACTCAACAATCAAAAAAGATAAACTCATGCAATTTGCAGCAACATGGATGGAGCTGGAAGGGATCATGCACAGCGAAATAAGCCAGAAAGAAAAAGAAAAATACCGGATGGTCTCACTCATAACAGAAATTTAGAAAACATTCAGAACATCTTTAGAAACATTAACTAGAATATTAAATGTGGAAAGAGCCTTAGCATCTAGTCCACTACCCATCTTCAGATCAGAGAAATGAGGTCCACAGATCTATTATATTTTCCTAATAGCAGAGCAAACATGTATCTACTTCAAAAATACCTTGGGGAAAAAAAAAAGATAAATGCCCAGAATACACACACACACAAACACATTGAAAAATGTGTGTGACTTTGGCAATATCCACCAAAGTCAATCAACTAAATTTGTGCATTCCAAATATGCATACTTCTTTGAAGATTTATTTTATTTATTTATGCACACAAGAACTGGGGTGTAGGCCAGAGGTGGCTGAAGGGGTGAAAATATTCACCAGACACAGAGTGGGGAGCAGAACAGGCAGATTGACTGAAATACACTGCTGAGGGCAGTAGCAGGCAAGACAAGAGAGGTCTGCTGTGCCATGTGGGTTAGCTCCCTGGCCTGGGATCAACACTGCAGTGGCTGGCAACAGCTTGATTGCACTAAGACTTAACCCCTGTGCCATACTTCTTAAAGCACCATGGACCATCTTAAAATCAAATAAAAATAGATCACAAGGGGTGGTTCACATGATAAAAAAGAATATGAACTTTGTTATCAGAGATGTATGATCTGAATCATGAATGTTAGCTTAGAAAAGTTACACAAAAAAGTGATGCAAGGTAAAAGAAATCAAGGAAAACTTCACAGGCCTGGAATCTTGAAAAAACTGAATAGTGGGACATACAGAAATAGCTATGAGGAAAGATCAGGCTGGAACCAAATCATGAAGAGTTGTGCCAGATTAAAGAATCTCAAACTTGTTTTCTAGACATTGAGCAGAATTTCCAAGCATCACTTTACAATAATCTCAAAACAATTTACCTCAGCTGCTAATTTAAAAAACAAATAAACAACCCTACAGATAGTTATCACATCACCAGAATCACAAAAAATTTGGTTTAGATTATGTGTTTTGAAGTTTTAAGATTTCTCTGAAACTAGCAGTGTTTTACTTCAATTACTTTTCAGGGGTTGTTTCTCTCATTCATTTGAAAATAAAAAATAGACAAAAATTGGGCCTCCCTGGTGGCACAGGGGTTAAAGACAGCGCTATCAAGCTACTGCCGGCCACTGCAGCACAAGTTCAATTCCTGGCCAGCCAGGGAGCAACCCACATGACGCAGCAGACCTCTCCTGACTTGCCCGCTGCTCCCCTCAGCAGTGTATTTCAGTCTGCCTGCCTGTTCTGCTCACCACTCTATCTCTGGTGGATCGTCTCACACCCCGTACCTTTGGCTTACACCCCAGTTCTTGTATGAATAAATAAATCTTTAAAAACAAAAAGAAAATTAGACAAAAATTTACATAAACCCCGACAGAATGTTTTCACAAAATTTTGATAGTGCTTGCTCTTTATTTAATAAAGAGAATTTTGAGCTGGGTTCTGTTGTGCTTTGCAATAATACAACATATGCCATTTATGCTTTCTTCATTTTGATAAAATGAATTCTGGCAGATAAGTTACCAAAACTTACCCACGAGAGGTTAGAAAAGAACCATATTACAAATAGTAATACATAGCATTTCTTTAATCCCAGATAAAAGGCTCCACAACTGCCGTTTTTACTGATTTTTTTATTGAAATTATGGCAACTAAAAGATTGTGCAGTAGAATCCTTTCAGCTCACTCAGTTCAAAGTCAGCATTAAACAATTTAAAAGTGATCACAATCAAGTGGAAGAATATGTGAGTGATCCACTGGATGTAGAATGAAGATCCTAAATTTGTTTACTCCAACAGCAGTTCCCTGCAGTATTTCCTAACTAGTCTAAAAAACTTTAGAAATACCAGCAAGTCATTATTGCTGACTGAACTATGTCCTAAAAAAAAAAAAAAAAAAAAAACACCCTCAGAGAAAAGCTTTTATACCTTGAATGGAAACAAGCAATAGGAAACTATATTAAATACAAGAATAAAGAAAAATGATTAATCTGTATTCATAAAGGATATATATTATAGAGAGACAATCAATCCTTTAAATCTGTCAGACCTGAGTGCTTACAAGTGCTAATAGCTAAATAAACAACTGGACTCTAACTTCTTAGAAATATTTTAGCAGTTCAAGAAAATCAAAACCAAAGGTTTACAACTGCCTTTTGTTAAGAAATATTCTTAGAAGACAGCCTTTCATAGTTAGATTCCCTACACCACTATACCTATCATCACTTAATGTGGTTAACCAGTTTCATCGAGTTCACTATTTACTAAACAGGAAACTAGAAAGTTCACAGCTTTTATCCTTAAGCCAAAAAGACTCTCATCACTCCCACACACATTGTCATAAAAGTACCCTGTGCTAACCCACTACACCACTGGAGAACTAAAAAGACTTCTTATTCTTATCATCAAAGAATCTGCCCACTTATCTGCAAGTAAAAGCTTCAACAATTTATTTAATGACTGTAAATAAATGTTATAAACTTCAAATAGAGCCTTACCTTACACTTCACACCCACTAGGGTGGCTGTAATTAAAAAGACAGATAATAACAAGTGTTGGTGAGGTTATGAAAAAAAACTGGAACCCTCATACACGGCTTATGGGAATGAAAAATGATGCAACCGCTTTGTAAAACAAGTTGGCAGTTCCTCAAGAGGTTAAACAAAGAGTTACCATTTGACCCAGGCAATTCTACTCCTAGGTACCCACCCAAAAAGGAAAACAGTTGTGCAGGCAATGTTCATAGCAACATTATTCGACACAGCCAAAACAACCCAAACTGATGAATAAAATGTAGTACATTCACACAATGGAATATTATTTGGCAGTAAAAAAAAAAATGAAGTACTGATACATGCTACAACATGGAAGAACCCTGGAAGCATTAGGAAAAGTAAAAGAAATCAGTCATGTTGATTCCATTTATATGAGCTATCCAGACTAGATACACAAATCCATAGAAGCAGAAAGTACATTAATAGTTGCCTAGAGGTAGGAAGACAGTGGGGCAATGGGGAATGACTGTCAGCTAATGGGTATAGGTTTCATTTTGGAGATAAAAATGTTTAAAATTAGGGTAATGTTCCCATAACTCTGAATATACTAACACCCACTGAATTGTATACTTTAAATGGGTACAATGTATGGTATGTGTATTTTATTTCAATAAAGCTGTTATTTCTTTTTTTCTTAAAAAAGGAGCCTGGGCCTCCCTGATGGCCCAAAGGGTTAAAACACAACCTATGAAGCTATCCGCAGCCACTGCAGCATGAGTTCGATCCCCAACCAGCCAGGGAACTACCCACATGGTGGAGCAGACATCTCCTGACCTGCCCGCTGCTCTCCTCAGCAGTGTATTTCAGTCAATCTGCCTGTTCTGTTCCACACTCTGTCTCTGGTGAATCCTCTCACCCCCACACCTCTGGCCTGTACCCCAGTTGCAAATTTTTTTTTTTTTTAAAAAGAGCCTTACTAATACTCTAAACTGAAATAATGTATGTACTCTTCACAATTTACAGCCTCTCTACAGTTAAAATTTCATACTAATAGAAGGCAGGATTGAACACAGCCAAACTTAGTTGTCTATGCCATACCACACTCAATGTGCCTGATATCCAATATATCCAAAATTTCTCCAACTTACGAAAAATTCTAGATTCATTTTAGCATCTCCTTAGATCTTCCCAAGAGGTCTTCCCTCACAAGGCAATAAATATGCATTTAAGTTTACAATTTCATTAAGTTTATAATTAATTTTTTTCAATCAAGGGCATGGATTTACTATCAATACTTCTATATTTAAAAAAATGCAACAGAATCTACATCACAGATATTAAGTCACATATCCTTAAGGATATATCATCATAAACAATCAGAAAAAAGGGGATAATAAATCATTATAGAATTTTCAAATAAAGAAACCATTTAGTCAAAAGCCTAGAGTCACAAAAGCATTTTTTTAAGTTTGAATAAGCAAATGTAAGGATTTTAAGCTAAAAGTCAAATTTCAGGGGAAAAAGCTAAGATTTTAAATATAGTTCTATAATATAAAATGCCCCAAGTACCATCAACATTAAGTTCTTCTTTTCCCTTGCACAATGAATTCAATGTGTACACAGGTTTCCTCATCTTTACCTTATTTTATTAAAGGCTCTCAAAAAGTATTTCATAGATATGAAACATTATACCGTTCTTTTTCAAGTAGTTGAATTCTGTAAATGAGCTACTGATTCTGACAATTCTGTCAAAACAAATCATCAGTATTTTAACCATGTAGTTAGTAGAATGCTTTATAGTTTACGATACTCAATAAATTTTATTTATTATTCCATACTCTGCACATCATGTAATTTACAACCATAAAATACCACATACAAACAATGCCTTTAGGAACATAAGAATTTAAGTTAAAATCCAAGTAATTATCATTCAAACAAGGTTTGTGCCTTGCAAATAGTCTGTGGCCAGCACATTAACAGGTACCAAATAAAAGTTTACTTAGTGGAATGAGCAGTGCTAGCTTAGCAACAGTGGAAGCAATGGGATCATCTCCACTCATTTCTATCTTTCTAAAGAAGTTAATATAAAACTATCACAGTGCAACGTATACAGTTATCTCCTTAAAGAATAAAATACGGAATCAGGAATTAGAAGAAAAAGGAATAGTCATATAAAAACTTAATATTTTTAAAGGGCAAGCCATTGGATTAAACATAGAAGCCTTAAAGGGAGATCTAGCATGTTCCACTCAATTAACAACACTTGTCTGACCCTGCCTTCTAACAGTTAATTAAACATGCCCTGCTTCCACAATTAGCTAGTTGCTAACAGAGGCCTAGGTCATTTTGTGTTTCCCAGAATACCAAAGGCAGGAAATTTAATATTATCCACTAAAAATGTATAAAGGTCTTTTACAGATTACAAATTTTTCTCAGATGCATTTACCCTAAAAGCTTCGCAAGGTAAATAACTATCTGCATTTTACAGACAATGACACTGAGGTTCAAGGAGAGCAACAAGGTAAGTAACCAGGTGTCCTTAACAACTCCACAACTACCACGTTGAATGGGCTTGTCCCTGAAAATTTCAGTACTTTTCCTTCTAAGATTGTAACACCATTATCTGTGACTATGAGAAATGACTGTATTGCCACTTACAATTGATAGTTTTGCTACAAAACAGGCACTTTTCATTCAACTTAGCAAACTTACTATATGAGTGATTTTCAAACTCTAGTAGGAGTAAAATTTCGGGAGCTTGATAAAAATGAAGATCCTCAGTCTGCTGCCATCATCCCCAGAAATTCTAATTCAAGGGGCCAGAAATCTACCTATTTTAAATAATCAGTTTCAGCTGATAATCATATTGGTAGCTTTCAGGTATATACTGAGAACTGAGTTAGACTTTTTGAAACCTAAGTTAATGCACCAAAAATATTTTTTTAATCAAGCCAATTTTTCACAGTCACAAATATTTAAGCAAAATCTCACAAAACAATATAAGGATACCACCTCTAACAGAATGGGTTCTCAAAAACATTTATTACACCAAATCTCCCTAGACCTCAGGAGTTTTCCCTTGTTGAAAAGGTAAGTTCAGGGTCTTTTAGGTAGTTATCCATATTATTCTGTTCTAATTGATTACATTTAGTAATGTACTACTAAGTTTAGTAATCATTGCATTACTGTGATTGCAATGTAGTTTAGTGAAAGCTCTATATAGGTCTTATACAAAAGACTGGATGTTAAACAGTACAACAGAACAGTTAACTTTACACCTAATATACAGAAATAATGATTTTAAAATCACCAACAGTGCAAGTCATTTTAAACTTTAAATGTCCATGAAAATGTACTATGAGATTACAGTGACTCTTATCCAGTTTTGAAATCTTTCTATACCAGTACCTTTTTATCCCATATATCAACAATAAACATATTCATTTTTTGATGATTATAAAGTTTTACAAATACTAATCCTACAACCTTCACATACATAACAGGAAAACAAAACCTATAACTACATTTATCAAGAACCCTAACGACCCAAACATCTGACTTATGGTATCAAACTGTAATCACTAACTTTTACATGAATATCAAAACACATCATTTAACTTCTAAATTTTCGAATATGTCCTATTTCCATCAGGTATCTGTTATTAGGACAGTTAGCATGACTTTTTAAAATCCTCTTGTCATGCAGTCTCTGGATCTATTTAGGTGGAACATTTTTTGTAGCGAGGACTCAGCATTAAAATGTTTACTCTCTTGAGGGAGAAGGCGTTACAGATCTTTGCTGGTGGGGGGGGGAATCTTTTTATAATTGTATTAATCTAGTAAACTTAACATCGCAAATGCAGAATGGGGCTTTCTTCAGGGCAGACCACGCTTGGAGACAAAACGTAATAGGAGGAGGCAGGGATGAGTTACCCGCAGGTGATGAAATTTCAGCTAAAATAAGACGCAAACGGGTGTTCTCAACCCAGTCTGATAGGCGAATGGCACTCGGGGAGCGCGAGGGGTTCTCAGGGCCCCTCAATTTCTGCACTCCAATTCTCACCCAGCCCTCCCGCCCCTCCCCCCGGGACTCTGCGGGACTCTCTTTGGGGCGCGGAGAAGCCGAGGCTGTTTGCAAACAGGCGTCCTTCGCCTCCCTCCGGAATGTACGCGCAAGGCCGGCGGTAAGAGGCTGCGCTGGGCCCCGACCCGGGGCCACCTCAAGGGTGCCCGTGTCCCCAGCAGCCCCAGCTCCACACACCGGGCCGCACCGGAACCGAGGCCGGGCCGAGGGCTTCTCGGCGGCGCGGGCCTAGTAGCGTCCCACGCGCCTCCAGCCTCCCCGAGGACGCGGGGGGCGAGAGCTGAGGCCCCCGAGCCCCGGGTGGGGCAGGCGGCCAAGCGCAGGACGCCCGGTCCGCCCGGCCCCAGCGCTGCCGCCCGGGCCCTCCCGGGTGGCCGGAGGCCGGCGAGCCCGGGACCCAGCCGCGCCGCACTCACCTCGCGCTGCGGCTGCCGCCGCCTCAGCATGACCAGGGGGGTCGTCCCTGAGCCGACAGCCTCCTCCGGAGGGCACCGGCGCGGCCGCGAAGCCTCCCACTCCTGAAGAGGCTGTGGTCGCCGCTGCTGCTGAGGCCCAGCGCCCGCCGAGCCGCATCGGGCTCCCGGGCCGCGGCAGCCACGCGGATCCCGGAGGAGCGCCGCGGAGCCGGGCGGGGGGCGCGAGGCTGCGGCGGGACGACCGAGGTGCTGCAGGAGGGGATCCTCCGCGAAGCCTCCAGCGTCGCCGTGGCCGCTCCTGCCGCCGGCGCCGCTGAGCCACAGCGCCCCCTGGACCCCACGCCCGGATACGGCGAGGGGACTGCGGCGGCCGCCCGGGCACGAGCGGCAGGGAACGGGCGGGAGCGCGGCCTGGGGATGGCCGCCCCGCGCGCGCGCCCGCGGCCCCCCGCCCGCCCCCGAGGGCGCCTCTCGGGAGCCGAAAGCACCTCGATCCGCACCGGCGCGGGCGGGTTCTCCCGACCCGCCGTCCTCAGGTCCCGCGCGCCTCAGCGCCTTTTCCTTCTCGTCAGAAAGTACGTGAAGGTTCCTTTCACTCTGGCCCTCACCTGAGAGTAGGAGTGTGAAGGAATGCGCTTTTTCATCTCTCGTGTTTCTAGAGAGGGTCTCTTCTGCTCCCCTCAGTGTGTCTGGGTGAAAGAAGGGTGACCCAGAACAAACCGTTTGCACACGCACACAAACGCACTTCTCTTCCAGAACAGATGGAGGGATTGTCTTTGACCTTAACTTTTTCTGTATGCATTGCGCTGATCATTATAGAAATTGCCAACAGATACCAAACACTTAACCCCTAAGTCTCCTCCAAAATAGAGAAAAAGAATAAAGCCGAGCAAGAGGAGAGAATGGTCCACGAGTTGTCCTGAAATGCATAAACAACTTCAAGGTAAGAAAAGAACCATCCATTTTTTCTGACCTACCCCTCCTCTGCTCTCTTACCTTGCATCTCCGCACGCTTGCTAAACCCCAGGTAAGGCTCAGAAGAAAGGAAATTGTTATATCGTGGACACTGTGGAATCATTCTGTTTACAAGATACCCCCCCATTTGATCCCACTCAAACTCCAGGGTGCAAACATCAGAACCAAAAACAAAAGAAACAAGAAGACTATCAGAAGAAACAGGGAAAGAAGGACGTTTTTACAAATCCTCTGGTCCCAAAATTTTCCAAATACATTGTTTTATTACAGGGTGGTACAGAATGAGCAGGGATGTTGGTGACAGACAGATCCTGATATTACCAATTCCAGTTCTGTTTATGACTCTGGGCTAGTTATATAATAGTTCTGAAACTCGTTTTTCTAATGCCTACCTTGCTGATTGTTGTGAAGACTAGATAATTTATGTAAAGGATTGGCCCATAGAAGATACTCAATGTTAGTTACAACTATTGGTTCCAAAACACCCACAGTCTTTCCTGGTTTCAAGATTGTTCTCATCTGTGCCCTTGTCTTCACCCCCCCCACCCCCGTGTGTGTGTGTGTGTGTGTGTGTGTGTGTGTGTGTGTGTGTGTGTGTGTGTGTGTGTGTGAGAGAGAGAGAGAGAGAGAGAGAGAGATGTGTTCCTATCAAAAAACGGATGTATCATTCTTCAGTATCCTTGATCTAGGTAAAATCTCCCTAATGAATTTATGTAATAACCCTCCACTAAAAAAATTATTAGAGCCTAATACACTGAATCTTATGACATTCCGTTGCATATCAGCATAGAACCAGTGTATTTTTCTATCTAAAACAAATTATAAGGCAGTCTGACCTTACCTTAGGTTATGTCCTAATAATACATCTTAATGAGAAAATTATATAAGGTCTCTGGGAACTTTCAAATAATAATTGAGCAGCCACTTTAGAGAAAATATAACCTAACAGCTCTCTTCCAATCAATGAAAGCTGTTCCTATACAATCTTGAGTGTGCCTTCACGCCCTCCTTCTGAGTCACATTACAAAAAAAATCACTATCCCCTTTTTATAACAAGAGAAATGGGCTCAGAGGGAAGCTATGATTCATTAACACAACAACTCTATGAATTAAGTACTGTACTACCACCATTTTACATGTGAATTATATCCAACCTCAGGAAAAGTTGGAAGTAGATCAAGATTCTTTCAGTGTCCCAACTGATGCCCTGACAGGCCTTTCTGCAACATTCAAAGAGTGGTGTCAGAATAAGTTAGTGCTGCTAAAAATTTTCAATCTAGAGAAATGGGTACTTTTAATAAGATCAGTTTGGCAACCTAACATTAGCTCTGTGCTTTCCAAGCCTAGTTCAAAACGACTGCAGTAAATTTGCATTTGTTTATGAATAATCATGATACCCAGGGTGTAGCTACTACATGAAGATGATTCATTTGTTCCCAGGACAAGTTTCCTCTTGCTTCACATTTTCTCCCCTTCTATTCAGATTCTTTTGTTGAAGGAGGTTACCTTTATCATCACCACCATCTCCTCGATCCTCTAATCTTTTTATCTTCTACAATTTTACTCCATCATTGACTCTCCCCACCCAGTTTGCGCTTTCCTTCTGAAATGTCTCTCACCTGTTTTCCTCTTCTCTGCTGTAAATCTCTTTCACTGATCTACCCTGATCTACCCTGGCCTGAAGTCAATTGATTTGGTTACCCTACTCTCAATTTCTCATTGATTTCCAGTTCTATCCAATGACTCTAAAATATCTCCTTGGTTCTAACCTGGTAGACCCCAATTTTCACTTTCATCCCTTAAAAATGTTCCTATTTAGTAACAGACTATAAATACATCCTGTAGAAAACCAGCATTCAAGGCCTCCCTGGTGGCTCAAGCCACTGCTGCTGATGGCCAGGGAGCTGACCCACATGACACAGCAGACCTCTCCTGTCTCACCTGCTGCTCCCCTCAGCAGTGTATTTCAGTAGTAGATCTTCCCATTCTGCTTCCCACTCTGTCTCTGGTGAATCCTCGTATCCTCTGCATCTCTGGCCTAAACCCCAGTTCTTGTATGCATAAATAAATAAAAATAAATCTTAAAAAAAAAGCAGTATTCTAAGAATATTTTTTCAAGTTCAAGGTCTAACACCCAAACAAAATTTTCATTGCTCTGTAAAATTTGTTATTTGTTGGCCTTACTGGTGGCACAAGGGTTTAAGGGTCAGCACCATGAAGCAATCCAGAAGCTACTACAGTACCAGTTTGATCCCCGGCCAGGGAGGTGACCCACATGCCAAAGCAGACCTCTCCTGTCTCACCTGCTGCTCCCCTCAGCAGTGTATTTCTGTCAATCCCCCTGTTTTGCTCCCCACTCTCTCTCGTGAATCCTCTCACTCCCTGCACCTCTGGCCTGCACCCCATATCTTATATGCATAATCTTTAAAAAAAAAATTTGTTTCACTCACCTTCCATCAAACCTCCCATGCCAGTGCCTTAAACATGACATGTGGAGAAGTAAAAATGTAACCCCAAAGTTATATAGACACATAAATGACTAACAAATTTAATTTAAAAATAATAAAATTTGTTCAGGTTCAGTGTTTGATACATCCCTGTGTCCCCACAACCAATCTTACCACAGGGTATCCCTTATGGAATGTTAAACTGAAATGTCACACTGTGACTTAGCCTGCATCTCATCTACTCAGTGACTTTTTAGCTCCTTCCTGTTATCTTTCAGAGCCTACCAAAGATGATTACTTTGCAGCACAGAACTGGTCCTGGCCTGTTACTGCCAGCTATGGTCTCTAACAAGCCCTCTACAGTCTCCAATCATTTCCAGGATCCAAACACAGTCTGTTACCAAACAGGTGAGCCCTAGAAGAGGCAGAAGTCAGGTAAGTCACACAAACTTAAAAAGAAATTGGGGACTTTTCGGAGTTTGTCGGTCAGTTGTGTCATTTATTTTTTTTTAAAGATTTATTTATTTATGTATACAAGAGCTGGGGTACAGGCCAGAGATGCAGGGGGTGAGAGGATTCACCGGAGATAGAGCGGGAACAGAATAGGCTGACTGAAATACACTTGCTGAGGGGAGCAGCAGGCTAGACAGGAGAAGTCCACTGCGCCATGTGTGCTGCTCCCTGGCTGGCCAAACTCGTGCTGCAGAGGCTGCGGACCACCTCATAGTACAGTGCTTAAACCCTTGCGCCATCAGAGAGGCCCTCAATTATGTCATTACAAAAGAATAAATTAGGGGCCTCACTGGTGACCTATCTATACTATCAATACTATCATCTCTACGGCCAGAGGTGGATCCCCAGCCAGGAAGCTAAACCACATGGCGCAGCAGACCTCTCCTTTCTCGCCCGCTGCTCCCCTTTGCAGTGTATTTCAGTAGATCCACCTGTTCTGCTCCCCAATCTGTCTCTGGTGAATCCTCTCACCACCCACACCTCTGGCCTACACCTCAGTTGTTCTATGCATAAATAAATCTTTTATTTTTAAAGAGGATAGATTAGAGAGGACAAATGTGGAGACAGAAGCCAGTTTTAAGTGTCTGTTATAAAATGCAGGTGAAAGTGCTGGTGACTGGAATTAGGGTAGAATAAGGAAAACAGAGATTTTAGGTGGTAAAAATCCTCAAACTTGTGACTAGATCGGCATATGAAAAAGAGGGTGCAGGCGAAGGTGACACTTGGGTTTCTGCTTGGGGAGCTTGGTAGACTGTGTTATCAGGCGGGGAAGGGAGCAGGTTTGTGAGGGAAAAAAAATAATGAGTGCTGTTTCAATACACTGCAGATTCGAAACCTGACATTCAGATAGGTAGAGGCAGAGATGAGATACCAGCCCAGGTCAAATTACAAATTCCCTTGTTACATCAACATCATCACACCTCCTCCCATACCCTGAGTGAGAATGTGAAGCAACCACAGGAAAAACTACTCAGAACATTTATAATGTGAGTGAAATGCCTTCATTTAAGTTAAATTTGACTGAATAACACAAGAGTATTTTCACAAGTGTAATTATCATTAATGTTTTATCCATAATTACCTCACGCTGCCATTGTCCGATCCCAGAAGAAAAGTATTAGGAAACATTTGATAGTGGAAATGTAGTATGTTTTTTATAAGAATTACATGAGTCAGTATGGCTTGTGTGGTACAACAGAAAGACCCAATTAGACATTGGACATCTGGGTTCTAATCATGTAAACATAAACTGGACTCAACAGGAAAATCATCTAGACAGCTCAATCTCTGGACCTTACCTCAGGGTGTCCGGTTTAGTCAGGTTGTTTTTAGCTCATAAGCCCATTCCATAATACTGGCTGTAGCAGCAGGAAGGCACAGAGCAGGTTCTCTATGACCCGAGCAAGGGGTGAAGGAGGCAAGTTCTGGAGCCCTCGGTGGCTTTTTCAGGCTTTTATTGGGATCTTTACCAGGTACATGGCAGGCAGGGGTGCCAGGAGGCTGGCAGGCCTCCCAGCCCCCGGTGAATCTTCACTCTTCCTGGGCTCTCCAGCATTCTCTTGTGGTCTCATTCTCTCTCTTCTACTTTTCTTTCTCTCTGCTGGTTTCGTTCTCTCTGCTCTCCTGGTTCTGCTCTCGTTCTGTGATGCTGCTCTTATGAGCCCAGTCTCTCAGCCCAAGTATACCCACCCAAGTATGCCCACACCCCACTCCAGGTGCCCGCCATCAAGCATGCATTCAGGACCGCAGGGATCCATCATTAATCTTAATGGTGGGAGGGCAGAAAAGCCTGACAATCATTTACCCTACACTGGCCATGCACAGAGATAATACAGTGAGATGGAAAGAACCTGTGCTTTGGAATTAGCCAATCCAAGTTTAATACACAGCTCTTCCAGTTTCAGGCTGTTTCACCAAAGGAAGTCACTTATTCTCTGAGTCTTGTTTTTCTCATCTGTATAATATGTGTTTGTAAGGGTTGTCAGGAAAATGTCAGGTCCATGGCAGGCACTATGTTAAAAATAATTATCTCCCCTTGCCTTTTCTCATTTTTTTAAGATTTATTTATTTATGCATACAAGAACTGGGGTACAGACCAGAGGTGCGGGAGGTGAGAGGATTCACCAGAGAAAGAGTGGGGAACAGAACAGGAAGACTGAAATACACTGCTGAGGGGAGCAGCGGGTGAGACGGAAAGGTCTGCTGTGCCATGTGGGTCAGCTCCTTGGACGGGGATCAAACCCGTGCTGCAGTGGCTGCAGACAGATTCACAGTACTGTGCCTCAACCCCTTACACCGCCCCCCTTTTCTCATTTTTTTAACTTCAGTTCCCTGTCTCCCTCTTTATAGCTCTAAAAAAGAGTTAACAGCTTCCTTATAGCCTTTCTTATTTCCAGTGTATACATACTCTCTCAAAATCTAAAAAGCAAAAAAGGGGCCTCCCCGGTGACACAGCGGATTGAGTGCAGTGCTATGAAGTTGCAGCCTCTGCAGCATGGCTTCGATTCATGGCCTGCCAGGGAGATACCCACATGGCCCCGCAAACCTCTCCTGTCTTGCCTGCTGTTCCCCTCAGCAGTGCTTTCGGTCCGTCTGCCTGTTCTGCTCCCTTCTCTGTCTCTGGTGAATTTTCTCACCCTGCTGTGCCTCTGGCCTATACCCCAGTTCTTGTATAAATAAATCTTTAAAAAAAATAAATATAGGGCCTCCCCGGTGGCGCAGCGGTTGAGCGCTGGGTTGCGAAGCTGACCGCAGTCTCCGCGGCGCCGGTTCGATCCCCGGCTGCTCCCCGGCCACCGGAGGAGGGTCCCACATGGCTCGCAGACCTCTCCTGCCGCCCGCTGCTCCCCTCAGCAGTGGACTTCGGTCCTTCTGCCTGCTCTGCTCCCCGCTCTGGCTCTGGTGAATTCTCTCACCCTCCTGCGCTTCTGACTATACCCAGTACTTGTATAAACAAAACAAACAAACAAATAAATAAATAAAACATGCCTCTATTAAAAAAAAATTTAAAAAAAATAAATAAATATAAAGCAAAAAAGATTTTGGAGCACAGAGTAGACCTGCCAAATAGTCAGCATCCATTATAGCCTGATATCTCACAAGGTTTATTTTATTTGGGTGTATTATACCCCAGTTGTGCATGTGAGTGAATGATGTGAATATATTTGTGTGTTCTCATGTAGTGTGAATTTCCCTCAGAGCTCTAACTCTGATCCAAACTCTACAGGAAAATAGAAGAAAATGTGATTTCTTTGTTTTTTTAAATGTATTTATATGTATGTGTACATGTGTTTTGGCTGAAGGAAGAGGATTCAGAGAATAAAGGAATGTATGAGCTGAAAGTAGTGATGGCCTGGAGCCAGTTCATATTGGCTCATGAGAGCCAGTTGCTAAATATTAAGAAAACTTCGTGAGCAAATAGTTGCATACAGGCATTTTAAAATGTCAAATTATATAAAATGTACAATTAAATAAATTCTGGGCCTCCCTGGTGGTGCAAGGGGTTAAGGCACAACCTATGAAGCTATCTGCAGCCACTGCAGCACAAGTTCGATCCCCCGCCAGGGAGATACCCACATGGCACAGCAGATCTCTCCTGTCTCACCCGCTGCCCCCCCTCAGCAGCGTATTTCAGTCAGTCTGCCAGTTCTGTTCCCTACTCTGTCTCTGGTAAATCCTCTCACGCCCCACAGCTCTAGCCTGTACCCCGATTCTTGTATACATAAAATAAATAAATCTTAAAAAAAAATAATTCTATTAAAAACAAGCAACCCTTGCTTTCCACAATTCTGAAACGAACAAATTTTCATTACCACTATTTGGTTAAATAACATCAGTCTCCCAGCAGTACAATTCAAGTTTCATTTATCACAGTATGTTAACTGAGTAACTGTACAAAGTACAGATTTTGCTGTTATCTCTACGCAAATTACTAGATAAATAACAGATGCACATCATGGTTAGTGATCAATCACATTACTTCTTGCAAAGTCTGTAAGTGATTGGTCACTGTACATCTGTTTTCAATTCTTGCATGGACAGTAAAGTGTGTATATTGTATTGCCTTTTCACCAGTGATAAAACCCACATGATATTTTACAGAAATAATCAAAAAAGGTGGGCCTTCCTGGTGGCCTAGGGGTTAAGTCTCAGCATAATAACCACTAAGGCCTGAGTTCAGTCCCCAGCCAGGGAGTTAACCCACATATGGTGCAGATCTCTCTCGTCTCGCCCATTGTTTCCCTCAGCAGTGTATTTCAGTAGATCTGCCTGTTCTGCTCTCTGCTTTTTCTCTGATGAATCCTCTCACTCACTGCACCTCTGCCTTACACCCCAGTCCTACAAAAAAAAAAAAATTATGTATATATATATTAAAAAAAGAAAAAGAAAAAGGGAATTGGCAAAAAAAAAAGCAAAGAAAAATTGATAAGGCTAGAATATAAACATTAATTGAACATAAATGGAATTTTAGAAGAAAACTGTGAGTTTGGGAATATTGACATTCCTACCACTTGCAATACTGTAAATGTGTAGCCAGGGGAACCTACAAAAAGCTAACCAGGAAAGTGGTTGTGACCAAAATAACGAAGGTTTCTTGGAAAAAGTAACACCAGCAAAAAGCCTCACTCTTGGAGATAATTCACAGTGTTGAAAGCTGATCCAAACTTAAAAGAAGTAGGGCCATGTCCCTACGTCGCTTGTATTATAAGTTATATAAGAAGGCATACACTTTTCAAATTACAGGTAATTTTTATCAATAGTGGGTAATATCAATTTCAAAAAAATATATAATTTTTTAACAAAGAAATAAAACACATATTTAGTATTTCAATGCTTTAAATTATAGTGTGCTATGCCACTCAATTGGGAAAGAACAGATTTTTCAACTAATGGTGCCAAGGACAACTGGATAGCTATGTGCAAAAGAATGAAGTTGGGTCCTACTTATGCAAAAATGAGCTCAAAATGATTACACTACCAATGTGTAAGAGTGAAAACCATGAAACTCATAGAAAGAAACGTAGATATAAATCTTTGTGCCTTGAGTAGACAATGGTTACTTAAATATGACACAAAAGTACAAGCAACCAAAAGGAAAAAATAAATAAAATGGACTTCATCAGATGTTGAAACTTTTGTGAAATTGGTTACGGTGGGGATATTGATTATGGTGGGTATATTTATATCACAGGAATTGGCAGATGCTACATATCCAGTGCTTGTTTTATTAATTGTCAAGTTAAGAAAGTTCTTTCTTTTCTTTTCTTTTTTTTTTTAAGAAAGTTCTTTCTTAAGGGAAAAAAAAAGTTCAAACAAACTAAACAAAATTGTGCTACATATATAGCTGTTACATTGTGAAAAGCACAACAAAAATCATGGAAATATTCTCCCAGCATTTGAAAACTATTATCTGACTTAACAAAGAAGTCACTCATTAGTGACAATGAGTGATGTTCCAATCTTTGTTGTTCTACTTTTATCTTATTAGCAAAAACTAAAATATTAATCAACATTCACCTCAGAATTACACTTGGGAGAGCTAGTTATTAAATATTTACAAGCATATCACTAGCTGGAAGGAATATCAATGATCCTAGCATCCAGCATCTCTAACCATTTTATTTGGGGGCCTAAAGCCCAGGACCTGCCCAAGGTTACAAACATGTGAGTGAATGGATGGTCAACATTTGAATCATGTGCTGTTCTTTTACATTTTTAATAATCACCTCCGGCATATCCAGGGAAGTGAGTTCTCCATGACATAACAGAGTTAGGATGGGCCTTGAAGGTGTGTGAAACAGTTGTCATCAGTTTAAAAGTAAAACCCAAGAAGGGGTTTATACTAGCAAGGGGTTAAGTCATAGCACTATGAAGTTATCCATAGTCACTGCAGCACAGCCAGAATTTGATCTCCAGCTGGCCAGGGAGATAACCCACATGGCACAACAGACCTCTCCTATGTCACCTGCTGCTCCGCTCAGTAGTGTGTTTCAGTGAATCCACCTGTTCTGCTCCCCGCTCTGTCTCTGGTGAATCCTTTCACACACACCCCTTACCTCTGGCCTATACCCCAGTTCTTGTATGCATAAATAAATCAATCTTTAAAAAACAAAACAAATCAAAACAAAACAAAACAGCCCTTCTTTCCAGGGCTCTAACAATGCTGTGTACCTGCCCTGGGGAAAGAGCCAAGAGAATCAGGACATAAAAAGAGACCTGCCACGTCCCTCTACCTATCTGGGTAGGAAGCATCAGTGAAGGTAAACAAGCTATGTCTTATTTTTGGACTTTTTTCTCCTCTCTACACCCTAAGGCATTAAAGAGCTGAAGATATTCAGGTTTCTTTCTTCAACCAGGGATTAAACAGAGGCCTGGTCCCATGAGAGCAGATCAGGTTCATACTTGGCCTCCAGGCCAAAGTTTTCTCCTTGGCCTCAATCACTTGGAACATCACTCCAATCTCTTTTTATTTACCCAGAGTCTTTTGCAAAATGAGCTAAGGATTAATAACAATTACGTTTACTTTTACATACAGCCCTTTATATAAGGCCTTTGTTCATTCAGCTTCCTGTGTGAGCCCCATAATAGCAAAGTATGGCAAGTAAAGTAGGATTAAGCCTATTTTTTAAATTATTTTTTTAAAGATTTATTTAAAATCTTTAAGATTTTAAAGATGGTGGCACAAGGGGTTAAGCTGTAGCACTATGAAGCTATCCCTGCCCTGGGAGCCAACCCACATGGTGCTGCAGGCCTCTCCTGTCTCACCTGCTGCTGCTCCCCTCAGCAGTGTATTTCAGTAGATCTGCCTGTTCTGCTCACCATTATGTCTCTGGTGAATCCTCTCATCCCTCACACCTCTGGCCTACATTCCAGTTCTTGGATGCATAAATCAATCTTTCTTTTTTAAAGATTGATTTATGCATATAAGAACTGAGAGGCTGCAACAGTCAAAGAGGCCACCCAGAGGAGGTAGTCAAAGGATAGGTAGAATTTATTTTTTTTTTATTTTTTTTTTTTAAATTTATTTATTTATTCATTCATTTATTTATACAAGCACTGGGTACAGTCAGAAGCGCGGGAGGGTGAGAGAATTCACCAGAGCCAGAGCGGAGAGCAGAGCAGGCAGAGGGACCGAAGCACACTGCTGAGGGGAGCAGCGGGCAGCAGGAGAGGTCTGCGTGCCATGTGGGACCCTCCTGTGGTGGCCGGGGAGCAGCTGGGGATCGAACCTGCACCGCAGAGGCCGCGGGCAGCTTCGCAACCCAGCGCTCAACCGCTGCGCCACCGGGGAGGCCCAGGATAGGTAGAATTTAAATGGATAAAGAGAAGGCAGAGCATTTGAGGTGGGAAAATACTAAAAAATATGGAAGTAGGCTCTAACGTGGTATGCATTTGCAATTTTTCAGGAAAGAAATATTTATGGAACGCCTGTTATTTACCCGGCACTATATGGGCCCTAGGAAAATAAAAATAAATCCCAAGTTGTTTCTTACCCTGAGGAAATTATGTGTGTGTATGGGGAAAACCAGTTGCAATGATTGTAGAGTCATATCCAGGGGCCTGGGTTTGAAAAGCAGACCCATTAACTTACTTACTATGTGATTAAGCAAACCCCTCCACATCTTTGAACTAATCTCATCTCTAGTAAGAGGATAACATACCTTCCTTGAAGAGCAGTTGTAAGCATTCATGATATTCATGATCGTGTGTGGGGCAGGAAAGAAGGGGGTACATGGAGAATACTCATGATGATGATGATGATGATGACATGTCCAGGGTTATATACAAAGTGTTATGAGAATGGGGAGGCAACATTTGAGCTGCTCCTGAATAATGGTAGGATGCAGCTGACAATCAGGCAGTAGAGAGATAGTATTAAAGTATAGTGGCAGAAGGAACAAATATTTTGGAAGACCTGGTCATTGATGAGACTGGAGAACTAGGAGCTGGGGTCAGAATGCAAAGGATTTTTAGTGCCAAGCTAATTAGGTGATGGTGAAACATTGAAATGCTGTTTAGGGCATCCCCTGGTGGTGCAGGCAGTTTGAGCACAGCACTGTGGGGTTATCCACAGCCTCTGCAGTGCCAGTTCCATGCCAGCGGGCGAGGGTCCCTCATGGCATAGCAGACTTCTCCTGTCACGCCTGCTGCTCCCCTCAGCAGTGTGTTACGTCAGTCTGCCTGTTTTGTTCCCCACTCTGTCTCTGGTGAATCCTCTCACCCTCCCGCACATGTGGCCTGTACCCCGGTTCTTGTACAAATAAAAAAATCTTTTAAAAAAATGTTGTTTATAGGGGATTCACTCAACAAAAATATATTTAATAGGGGCCTTCCTGGTGGCGCAAGGGGTTAAGTCTCAGCACTATGAAACTATTTGCAGCACTGCAGCACTAGTTTGATCCCTGGCCAGGGAGCTAACCCATATGGCGCAGCAGACCTCTTCTGTCTTGCCTGCTGCTCCCCTCAGCAGTGTATTTCAGTCAATCTACCTGTTTTGTTCCCCACTCTGTCTCTGGTGCATTCTCTCACCCCCCCACATCTGTGGCCTTACCCCAGTTCTTGGATGCATAAGTAAATCTAAATATATGTGTTTGTATATACACACAGTATATATATATATATAATAGGTTCAGAGCCTGAGTAAGAGACCAGTGAAGGAGAGGTGGTCTCTGCTTGCATGTACCTTATAAAAATTTTGATGGTGGAGAAAGCACATACACACAAGGTAAATACATTGGCATAGAAGGACAAGGATCGGCTTTAAAGTTAGGAATCCCTTTGTTATACCTTTCTTTCCCACTTGCATTAAGAAATTTTAAAGATCTTAGCTTAGTATTATGTTGAGGGAAACAGTGGGGTGGTGGAAAAGCCAGGATTCTGGAAAAGGATTCAAATTCTAGCTACAATGAGATTTGAGGCAGATGAATTCATCTCTGTATCTCAGTTTCTAAAGGTCATAGAATGATGACACTAATTACTATCTTTCAGTGAGAAATTATCATCTGAGTCCCATATGTTGTATTAATTAAGCTTTTCTGGATTGTTAAGGAATCCACTTAGGGGTTAAGTGTCAGCACTATGAAGCTATCAGCAGCCACTGCAGCACAAGTTTGATCCTCAGCCAGGGAACTGAACACACAGCGCAGCAGACCTTTCCTGTCTCACCCGCTGCCCCCCCTCAGCAGTGTATTTCCGTCAATCTGCCTGTTCTGTTCCTTACTCTGTCTCTGATGACTCCTCTCACCCCCCCCAACTCTAGCCTACACCCCAGTTCTTGTATGCATAAACCTTTAAAAAAAAAGTAATCCACTTAGATTATCATAAATAATAGAGTTTCTTGCAAAGACACATATGGAAATGAGGAACGGTATCTGATAAAGACTGATAGGCAGAACCAGGCCACAGTAGAGCAGAAACTACTACAGTGTGGCTTCAAGTGCCCACTAATGTCGTTTGAAAAGACAGGGACTTTTTAAAAATGCTACTCTAATGATGCAAGTCCTCTGCTTTACAATTCTTCAGAGGTTATCCATTGCTCTCAAAATAAAATATGAGGGCCTCTCCGGTGGTGCAACGGGTTGAGTGCAGCGCTGTGAAGCTGTCCGCAGCCTCTGCAGCACGGGTTTGATTCTGGCCGGCCCTGGAGCTACCCACATAGTGTGGCAGACCTTTCCTGTCTCGCCCACTGCTCCCCTCAGCAGTGTATTTCAGTAGGCCTGCCTGTTCTGTTCCCTACTGTCTCTGGGTGAATCCTATCACACCCCTGCACCTCTGGCCTGTACCCCAGTTCTTGTATGCATAAATAAATCTTTAGGAAAAAAAATTTAAAAATAATAAAAATAGGGCCTCCTTGGTGGTGCAGGCGGTTGAGCACAGCGCTGTGAGGCTGTCTGCAGCCTACACACTGCGGGTTTGATCCCAGTCAGCCGCGGAGATAACCCACATGGCACGGCAGACAGACGTCTTGCCCATTGCTCCCTTCAGCAGTGTATTTCAGTCAGTCTGCCTGTTCTGTTTCCCACTCTGTCTCTGGTGAATCCTCTCACCCTCACGCACATCCGGTCTGTACCACAGTTCTTGTATGCATGATTAATCTTTAACAATAAATAAATAAAATACTTAATATGGCCTGCAGTGCTCATGGGGGCCTCATCCTTCTCTTCCTCTCAGTCTCTCACTCCACTCTTACCCTCCTCACTCCACTGTAGCCCTACCTGTTTCTTCAAAAACACTGAGCTCCCTCAGCCCTACATAAATAAAATAAATCTTAAAAAAAAAAAAATCATCATCAACAAAATAAAGCAAATATTGACCAAAGTTCCTCTGGGTAAATAAATTGTGAAAAAAGAGAAAGATGTATAAACAGGTAAGATTTAGAACCATCTTATTTGACTGATGATAAGTTTCAGACTAGTTAGGTAATTTAACAAAGGGCGCGTAATTAATGCCAGAATCTGAATTGGGATCAGTCTCCTGACTTCCAAATAAGTGCTTTTTTTTCATTTGCTATTCTGCTTCTCATATGTCCCTAACCATAAGAAGTCCCCCACCACCTTCACACACTTTCTCTGCCCCACGACATACCCCTTGGGGACAGTCAGAGGAACAGCATTCCAAACTATTACAGACCATTTAGAGGTGCTGATCTAACTGGATAAAATATCATTTCAAATAATGACTAAGCTGAAATTCATTTGGTAGTAGGGAGTTGAGGGAACATAGTGAAAGAAGTAAATTCTGTAGACAACAATCAGAGAAGCACAGGAGGAAATGTTATCCTCTTTTGTACTGTTATTTTATTTTGTAGTTAATTCCATATATTTAAAACATAGCAGGAAAAATGAACAAATGTATAAAATAAATTGAGGTGTTTGGATGAAAAAAATACAAGAGCTGTGCCTCCTTGTATACAGATTTCTTGATATGTTGCTGGTCTTGTACTTTAGATATCAAAGATATCTAGTTTGGAAAAAATTTGATATGAAGCAAGGTTAAGAAGTCAGTTTGATAAGTCAGAAAATAATATATTTTCTAAATGTTATCCTTAAATATTGGCTATAACAAATGCTGATAGTAAAATGCAAGCTTTTATCATCAGAGAGCTCAAGAGGGAAACGGGAAACATGAATTA
This sequence comes from Talpa occidentalis, assembly GCF_014898055.3. Taxonomy (NCBI): domain Eukaryota; kingdom Metazoa; phylum Chordata; class Mammalia; order Eulipotyphla; family Talpidae; genus Talpa; species Talpa occidentalis. The sequence goes on along the minus strand of NW_023605305.1, from coordinate 32,572,276 downwards.
ATGAATGAAACTTACCTCCAAGTCCTCTGAAAGGAGGTTAAAAAATACATCTTGTGTTTTCAACAGTGATAATCCCACCACCCAAAGCATTACTCTAAGCATACAGGAGAATGCTATAAGCAGCTACAAGAGTAAGATCCAACCCAGAGGTAGGTTCAAGGCCAAGAGTAGGAGGATGATTGAAGAAATCCTCCTGGGGACAGTACCATTTCATAGAATGCTCATTTGTTCTAGGGGATGAATCTATGACCTATGTTTTTTTCTGATTCAAAAGGATATTCCCAATTTCAAACTTACTGAAAAAAAGCATTTTTGTACCTGCTATTAAGAAAAGCTAGGATACAGAATAAAGCTGCCATAAAATTATTTAGCAAGCACATGCTAGCTATTCCAGTGAAATCTGCCAAACTGTAAAATCAAGGGGGAAATAAAAAGTTGAAGATGGAATTGTTATTTAAGATGAAGGAACAAAGTCTTACAAAAAGAGAGATTAGGCACTCACTCAACTCTACATGGAGAACACTCTACTCAAGCTACAAGGAAGATGAGGAAGAGTATTACTAAAGGCTCATTGGGCCACTTGGAGACCAAAAGGAGAGGGATTCTTTTGGGTCTGATTAGGTCAAGGGAATCTAAGGCAACCACACCAAAGATACAGTACCCATTATGCCGGCATGAAACTGATGGCAAGTATCTCAAGACATCTTAAGCCCAGAGAAATGTATGAAAAATATGTTAACCAAGCAAATTAAAACCAAACCACCAAGGGTAAAATCTCCTCAGATTTTAAATCTGAAATACTCACTTTTCATGAATTCTGTGCATTATTAGGAAAAAAAAAAAGTAACAAATGTAAAGATTTATTTTATTTCTACTGGGGGAAGGAGGAGGATAAATAGAACTGTTTTCCAATTTGTTCTTCACTGTATACACACATACACACACGCATACATACACATACACACACCAAAAATACCCCAACAAAACAAAAAAACAAGAATCAAAAATCAAAATACCCTCAAACTGCACCAATACTTCGTATTCTGACCAAAAGAACAGATCCTGGGAGGAAGTGCAAAATGCAAAATCAAATGACCGAAAAATGCTGAACAAACAGCATTATTAATATACAAAATATTTATATTACTGAACTAGTAACAGTTGATGTTCTCTGTGTCTGTAAAACTTTGGAACCACATAGCTGATTTGTTAAATCTAGTCCATGTCAGCTTCCAAAATCCAGTTTAGTTAGCTTCATTCTTTGATGCTTCATCAAAATTTTCTACAAGATCTAAAAAAAAAAAAAGAAAAAAGAAAAGTTAAGACACACAAAAAGGAAAAGATAAATGAAATAAAAATAAAATATATGGACTGCTTCACAAATTTGTGTGTCATCCTTGTGTAGGGGCCATGCTAATCTTTGTATCATTCCAATTTTAGCATATGTGCTGCCAAAGTGAGGTAAATAAATCAAATTCTTAACTTATAACAGCAATTAAAAAAAGTTGTTGCTATTAAATAGCCTCAAAACATTAAGGACAAGAGGCAGAAATAAACTGGTGGCATTTCATAAACAGTAACTTATCTGCTTAAAATAGTAACCCGAAGGAAATGTTAGTATATTTTTGTCTATGCAAAACACAAAAGGTGAACAACATTCCATATGTCAATCGTAATTCCCATAGAAATATAACAATAATTCTGTAAATTTATAATCATAGTGATTGTAATTTAATAAAGGTAGGCAAAACTTTGTGTGATAACTTCTGATTCTAATGAAAGAACTAATGAAAGAGTTCCAAGTTCTAATGAAAGAACTTCCATTCTTTTTCACTAGACTGTACCCATATTGCTGTGAATCAATTCAAATTCACAAGTTCTTATCAACCAAAAACTGAAAGTCATTACACAATGAATGAAATCAGATAGGCAAGATACTAAAAATATTAAAACTAAAGAAATGTCACTTACCTGGAACATCATCATCTTCCTCATCAATGTCTTCTGGTTTTGGTGCTTTGCTATCCAATACTACAAAAAGTTGATTTTAAAAATGGTCAATGATAACAAAGACCTTTACAAAATACTTATGTATATCTTTTTTCTTGGCTAACTGTTATATAGTTGTTCAGAAAAGACTTAAATACTGTCCACTGTAATACCATATTTTTTACTTGATACTATACAATCAACAAAACTTTAACTTAGATATACTAAATACAGCTGGCAATTTCAGTGAACAGTGAAGGTAAAATTTATATGCAAGATGGAAAAATTCAGATGAATTTCAATAAAAACATTTAGTTAGCTTCTAGTGGCTATATTTTTCCAAATAAAAAAATAATATTCAAGGTTTTTTCCATCTCTTTTGGTGTAAGAAAGAATATAGCTATGTACTATGAGCACTGAAATAAGTTTCTTTGCTTTTCAGGGGTGACAAGACACATCTGAAACCAGGACAATCTTAGAAACTCAGGACTTATGGTTGCTGCATCTATAGCACAAATATATATATAAAACAACCAGTATATTAAGCAAGAATACAGTTCTATGGTAACACTATCTTGCTGTTGTCATTAGTCAAAAGTGAATATCAAACTGTTTATAAAATGTGGCCTACACACCCTGGCACTTTCCTTTAGGTACAGATCTTCCTCAATTTTCATGGGGTTACATCCTGGTTATATATTTATAATATTTATAAGTTGAAATATTTTAAGTCAAATATGTACCTCATACACCTAACATATTGAACTTCATAGCTTTGTTTAGCCTTCTTTAAACCTGCTCAGAACAGCTACATTATTCTAGAATTGGGCAAAATCATATAACACAGAACCTATTTTATAATAAAGCACTGAATATCTCAGGTAATTTATTAAATACTGTACTGAAAGTGAAAAACAGTCTTCAGATTATTACCTAACGTTCTGAAGGATCAGGTGGTTAACTGGGAGCTGCAGCTTGCTGGTGCTGCCCAGCATCACTACAGAGTATTATATTACATATTATTAGTCCAGAAAAAGATGAAAATTTAAAAATCTGAAGTACATTCTACTGAATATGTATTGCTTTTGCATGATCATAAAATAAAACTATCACATTAAGTTGAGGACCATTTGTAATTACCTCTTACCTCTCTATACAGTTGACCCTTGAATAACTCAGGGGTTAGTAGTGCCAACTCCCTCTCCACTCAAAAATCTGTGCATACTTTTGACTCCTCCAAAACTTAACTATTAATAGCTTGCTATTAAACTTAACTATTAATAATTAATTAATTATTAATTAATTGACCAGAAGCCTTACCAATAACATAAACAGTGGATTAACACATATTTTGTTTATTATATGTATTATATACTGTGTACTCACAATAAAGTTAGAGAAAACACTCAGGAAAATATATTTATAGCGCTAGACTGTATTTACTGATAATATAAGTTTACATAATATGCTTACAAGAAAATCTAAGTATTTAAGTGGGACCCATGCAGTTCAAACCTATGTTAAGGATCAGCTTACTACCAAAACATAGCCAAATACTCTGTATGCCACACTACAAAATTATTAAAGAAACAAACTCAAAAATATATGAAGCATACAAATAACATTACAAAAAGTAAAATTTACATACAGCCAAATCCTTCCAGTTTCAAATGGGACACATTTAAAATAATTAGGTTCTTTAATCAATGCTGGTAGGAAAGAGGTACTAAATTGAAATACCTACCTTGCCGAGGAAACTGTTCAGCTAACTTCCTAAGACTTGTTAAGCTGTCAGCACCAAGCTGACTTAATATTCCAGGAAGCATTTCTGTAATTGGTTTGGCTTCTGCATGACCGGTAATTGCAAAGGTATTAGCAGAAAGGGAAGCTTGGACTTTGGGATTGTTGAAATGAATAACTGTCCCATCATCTTTAATCATGTTCACCTATGATCACAGAAGAAAAGTGTACTTCACATATTTGGTACAACTAATATAGTATCTTTTTTAAAAAAATGTATAGCCATTTATGTTTTTTTACTTGGTAGTTACACAATCCCAAGATAGTAATTATCTAAGCCATGGATAAATGGGTGGAAAAAGATGCTATGACCAAAGCAAAATGGTGTGAGATGGTACAAATTACAAGGTTGGTCAAGAAATAGTCACTTTGTCGTAGAATCTAGATTTTAAACTCAAAGACTTTTATTGGAAAGAAGTTCATGTCCACATTTTAAAAAAAAAAGGAATTATCAGCCACAGAACTAGCTTCTTAATGAAATTACCCATTATCTTGCTCAATTTACACTACTGAATTAAATAAGTACAGATACCATTTTGTGGGATAGCAGGGGACAGATTTTAAGGGGGCAATAGTATATGTAAAAACAATCACTGAAAATCCATACAGTACACTCAGAAATTTAATCAGTAAGGTGTTTCACTGTTTTGAACACTAAATTTACGAAACTTTTAACTTGTTCTCATATCATTCTTTGGACAAGATTTTGTCAGTTCCTCTAATTCTTTTAAGTATTAATTTCTCAACTTCCAATAGCTCTTGTAAATGTTACAGAAGCTCTCCCACCCACTTGCATAATGACATGAACATGCCTTATCAATTTGTGGGAAACCTTTAAAACTATCTTCACATTCTTTTTCTAGTTTTCACCAATTTGAAGTGGATTTGAATTCATCCACTGTCTGAAACTGAAAGGAAGGCTGAACATGCGCTATTTAAATTATTTCGTTTTCACACATGCACTTTCTATATTTTAAGAGTTGAATTTGCATAAGTTAAATTTGTAAAGAATATGATTCCACTATGTAGTAGATTCGACTGGGTAAGTTAACTTGGTGCTAACATGTGTATTATAAGAAAAAAACAAAAATGTTAGGAGAGTTAACTCTTGGCAACTTAAAAAGCATTTCATGACCCATCCAAAAACTGCCCTTGTAACAATCAAGCTGAGATGCATTATGAGCCTTGTATAGACTATTCCATGTAAATGAAGTATTTACAACAGGCAAATCCAGAGAGACAGAAAGCAGGTAAGAGGTTATCAGGATCTGGAGAAGAGGGGAAACGGAGTAAATGCTTAATGGGTATAGAGTTTCTCTTCGGTATGATGCAAAATTCTGAAAACAGATAATGGTGGTGGTTGCACAGTATGTCAATGTAATTAACATGCACTTAAAAGTGGTTAAAGTGTGGGCCTCCCCGGTGGCGCAGCGGTTGAGCACTGGGTTGCGAAGCTGCCCGCGGCCTCTGCGGTGCTGGTTCGATCCCCGGCTGCTCCCCGGCCACCGGAGGAGGGTCCCACATGGCGCGCAGACCTCTCCTGCCGCCCGCTGCTCCCCTCAGCAGTGTACTTCGGTCCTTCTGCCTGCTCTGCTCCCCGCTCTGGCTCTGGTGAATTCTCTCACCCTCCCGTGCTTCTGACTGTACCCAGTGCATGTATAAACAAACAAATAAATGAATAAAATACATGCCTCTAAAAAAAAAAAAAAAAAAAAAAAAAGTGGTTAAAGTGTCAAATTTTATGTTATATATATTTTATTACAATAAAAGACAGTATAATATAAAAAAGCAGATCTTAAAAGATAAAGCCAGGTTGCGTGTAGAATGATAAAGTAAACAGAACATTATGCTTTCCTTTCACTTTCCTATACTCAAAGTTGTCTACTCATCTGCACTGAGATGCTAGTTAAAGGAAGAAGGAACTGTAATTAGGGTTAACCAGTAACTCTAGACTTCCTTCTGTACAAGGAGTATAGGAAAAGTAATCACAAGGACACTGGGGCTTCCTTGGTGGCCTAGAGGGTAAGTCTCAGTGCTATCACTGCTGTAGCTTGAGTTCAATCCCCAAACAGGGAGCTAACCTATACATGGGCAGGGCAGACCTCTCCTGTCTCACATCTGCTGCTCCCTTTAGCAATGTATTTCAGTCAATCTGCCTGCTCTGCTCCCCACTCTGTCTCTGGTGGATCCTCTCACCCCTCCCCACCACAACCTCCGGCCTACACCCAGTTCTTCTATGCAAAAATAAATAAATCTTTTAAAAAAAAACGAAACTAGGACCTCCCTGGTGGCACTATGAAGCTATCCACAGCCACTGCAACATGAGTTTGATTCCTGGCCAGGGAGCTAACCCACATGGCATAGTTGACCTTCTCCTGTCTTGCCCGCTGCTCCCCTCAGCAGTGTACTTCAGTCAATCAGCCTGTTCGGCCCCCGACTCTGTCTCTGGGGAGTCCTCTCATCCCTCTAGCCTACACCCCAGCTTTTGTATGCATAAATAAATATAAATCTTAAAAAAAACCCTATAAATAGAAAAACTTATCTATAAAATTATACATTTACAGTCCTACTCCTAAGGTTTCTGAGATCCAGCTCCTCCTCCTAACTTCTTGCAGAATAATCAGTATCTCTTAAGTTTAATAGGTCCAAAAGAAACTCATCATGGGGAGTCAGCATGCTACAGACTACAAATGATGAGTAAACATGGTGCCTGCTGTTACCTACTGAAAATATACTCTGCTGAAAATAAGCTAGTTAACAAATAATTATACCCCAAAATATGAGATTGTAATATTAAATATAATATAGTAGAGCAATTTAAGCTAAGAGTGGAAGTACAGAGAAAGTACAGAGAAAAGGATAATTATGCCTGGAAAGACAGTGAATGTTTTATAGAGGTAGAGTTAGATCTTTTAAGACAGTAGCTATCTTCTGAATGTAACAATAAAATTCTCCGAAGCAACTTGACCACCTGAGTCAGTCAAGAAATTGACATTTCTAAATAAATCTGATAAAATCAAATTTCTTCTGAGAAATGGAACAGATCCCACTGTCAACAGATACATTTTATCAGAGGAAGAAAGAGACAGCATGGTCACTATATTCAATTAGATTGCCAAATAATAAGCACCTTCAAAATATCTACAAATGTCATAGACCATAAAACATTTTTAGAAATCAGGTTATGGATTAAACCTGTGCATAGGAATTCCTTCCTAAAATCTGGTAATTTACTTGGCTTTTCCATGAAAAGGTCTCTGACACTCTCCTCTCTACTTTTTGCCACCTTTGAATTTCTGTCTTTGCTAAGAAAAATTTATGTATAATTTTAACTTATTATACCAAATCAACAAACTAATAAATACATGTAAGACCAGAGAATCTTGTCTTAATTCAAACAGTTCTTCAGTTTTTAAAAGTTTTTGAAGAGGACTTAAATTTACTTTGGGAGAAAAAAAAGGATCACCAATACTCATAGCCTAGAAAGTAAGATTAGAAGTTTACTTGGCAAAAGTGTGTTCAATCAATTTTTGAAACCCACCACTGAATTCCCTACTCCTCAAGAACTACCTTCTACTTGTTTGGTGTTTTGAAGGTCTAAATACAGAAAACAGTAATATTTTTGTTTTAAATCAATGAAAATGGTGTTTCCTCTTTTCAAAAGTTTCTACTTTTCTTAAACTTCCCATAACCAAAATGATAGTATGTTTCCCAGAGCATAGCACTAAAACAAGTTTAAAACATTTCAAAGTAAAAAGAGTTAATGTATTTCTTGTAATTTAAGATATGTATTTTTTTCAATATCTTCGTGGTTCTAAAAAATGTATATATACTTTAATGCACACATTTCATGCAGTAGTTTGTTTTCCTTCCAAACAAATTTGTTTAAAAAATATTATAGTACAAAGCATAATGTTTGAGGCAAGCCCAGATTATATATAATACATATTTCTTTTTTTTTAAAGATTTATTTATTTTTTTTTTTTTATTTTTTTTTTTTATAAAGGCATGTTTTTTTTATTTATTTATTTGTTTGTTTGTTTATACATGCACTGGGTACAGTCAGAAGCGCGGGAGGGTGAGAGAATTCACCAGAGCCAGAGCAGGGAGCAGAGCAGGCAGAAGGACCGAAGTACACTGCTGAGGGGAGCAGCGGGCGGCAGGAGAGGTCTGCGCGCCATGTGGGACCCTCCTCCGGTGTCCGGGGAGCAGCCGGGGATCGAACCGGTGCTGCAGAGGCTGCGGGCAGCTTCGCAACCCAGCGCTCAACCGCTGCGCCACCGGGGAGGCCCCTAAAGATTTATTTATTTATGCACACAAGAGCTGGGGTATAGGCCAGAGATGCAGGGGGTGAGAGGATTCACCAGAGACAGAGTGGGGAGCAGAACAGGCAGACTGAAATACACTGGTGAGGGGAGCAGCAGGCGAGACAGGAGAGGTCTGCTGCGCCATGTGGGTTGTCCCTGGTGGCAGGGATCGAACTTGTGCTGCAGAGGCTGTGGATTGCTTCATAGTTTGGTGCTTGCGCCACCAGGGAGGCCCAATATAGTACATATTTCTAAACAAAATCATTTTAAATCTGCAAGGTGTTATGGAAAGTAAAAATACCTTGGTACTGTTTTTTTTTTTTAAGATTTATTTATTTATTTTATACAAGAACCAGAGTACAGGCCAGATGCACGGGAGGGTGAGAGGATTCACCAGCGACAGAGTGGGGAACAGAACAGGCAGACTGACAAAATACACTGCTGAGGGGAGCAGCGGGTGCGACAGGAGAGGTATGCCACTCCATGTGGGACCCTCCCCAGCCAGACCTCTGGCACTGGGATCGAACCAGTGCTGCAGAGGCTGTAAACAGCTTAACAGCACGGTGCTCAAATGCCTGCACCACCACCCAAAATACCTTGGTTGTTAAATATCAATTTTAGAAAGAGGGAAAGTAGGATAAAAGTAAAACTCCCCATCTTAGGCTCAAATACTCAGAAATTTTATAGCTATCACCTTGCATTATTAATGATATGTATATGAAATACAACTAGTCTGTGGGGATTGAAATATATTGCACTGACATACACCAAGGGGGCAGAGGTAAAGACAGTGTGTATGTGCCTATTATGTGCGATTAATTGTCTGTGCAATGTTTTAGAGTTATGACTCCTCAAAAAGTTATAATAAAAAACGGAACCCAGGGCCTCCCCTGGTGGCGCAGCAGTTGAGCGCTGGGCTACGAAGCTGCCCACAGCCTCTGCAGTGCTGGTTCGATCCCTGGCCGCAGGCGAGGGTCCCACATGGCGCGACAGACCTCTCCTGCTGCGCCCACTGCTCCCCTCAGCAGTGTATTTTGTCTGTCTGTTCTGTTCCCCACTCTGGCTCTGGTGAGTTCTCTCACCCTCCCGCGCTTCTGACTGTACCCAGTGCTTGTATAAATAAATAAATCTTAAAAAACAAAACAAAAAAAACGGAACTCATAATACGATTCAATAAGTGCTATAATAAATAAATACAGGGCATTATGGAAACACATAGGAGAGACATCTAACCCTTCTACACAAATGTGTATGTGAGCTACCAGGAAAAGTTCTGGAAAAAAATGATGCCTGCATGGGCCTCCCCTGGTGACGCAGCGGTTGAGTGCTGGGCTGTGAAGCTGCCCACAGCTTCTGCAGCATTCGTTCGTTCCCCGGCCACCGGCGGGAGTCCCACCAAAAAAAAAAAAAAAGATGCCTGCATTAAGTCCTAAAATAGGTATAACAGCAATGTTTGGAAATACTGATGGAGATTTATTTATAGTGGCAAATCCTTTCTTTATAATGAATTCTGAATAATAATAATAATATAGGATGTAATATATATGATAAAAGTAATATCCTATATTATATGATAGAAGACAGGTATTTTCTCTTTCTTTGGTGGATACCTGGAAAAATGGGGAGAGAGGCAGGAGAGGAGAGGGCCAGAAGTAGGTATAAGAAAATATAACTAGGACCTCCCTGGTGGCACAGCGGTTGAGCGCTGGGCTGCGAAGCTGCCCGCAGCCTCTGCAGTACCAGTTCAATCCCCGGCCACCGGAGGAGGGTCCCACATGGTGCGCAGACCTCTCCTGCCGCCTGCTGCTCCCCTCAGCAGTGTACTTCGTCCATCTGCCTGTTCTGTTCCCTGCTCTGGCTCTGGTGAATTCTCTCACCCTCCCGTACTTCTGAACTGTACCCAGTGCTTGTATAAATAAATAAATCTTTAAAAAAAAAAAGAAAATATAACTAGGGCCTCCCCAGTGGCGCAGTGAGTTGAGCGCAGCGCTGTAAAGCTGTCCGCAGGCTCTGCAGCGTGGGTTCAATTCCCGGCCGGCCGGGGAAATTCCCACATGGCACGGCAGACCTCTTCTGTAGCACCTGCTGCTCCCCTCAGCAGTGCTTTCGGTCTGTTCTGTTCCCCACTCTGTCCCTGGTGAATCCTCTCACCCTCCCGCACCTCTGGCCTGTAACTCCGCTATTGTATAAATTAAAAACAAAAAACAAAAACAAAAAAAACTAAAAAGACCAAAAGCAGGATAAATAAACAAACTTTGGTTCTGACACACCTTAACTCAAATTTGGAATCCAGCACTTACTAGTATGTGATCTTGGGCAGGTATCTATCTAAATGTCAAATTTCTCATCTGTAATCAACAAAAACTAACTCAAAGGAACACTGTGAAGTTGAAATTTGATAATACACACTGGTTTATTTATTTAATTAATTTTCTAGATTGTAAGTGTCAAAGGCAGACTATGAATACTATCTTAGGTACCACTGTCTAGCAAGTCCTTGATAAAATGCTTGGCATACAGTACATGCTAATGCATTAGCAGTATCAAGATAAGTGTTGACTTATCATTAAATTATTATTTTTTAAGATTTATTTTACTTATTTATGCATACAAGAACTGGGGTGTAGGGCCTCCCCTGGTGGCACAGCGGTTGAGCGCAGCTGGGCTGCGAAGCTGCCTGCAGCCTCTGCAGTGCCAGTTCGATTTCCGGCCACCGGTAAGGGTCCCACATGGCTCCACAGACCTCTCCTGCCGCACCTGCTGCTCACCTCAGCAGTGTATTTTGTCAGTCTGCCTGTTCTGTTCCCTGCTCTGGCTCTGGTGAATTCTCTCACCCTCCCGTACTTCTGACTGTACCCAGTGCTTAAATAAATAAACAAACAAACAAATAAATAAAAAAAATCTTTAAAACAAAAAGAAAAGGGTGTGGCCAGAGATGCAGGGGGTAAGAGGATTCACCAGAGACAGAGTGGGGAGCAGAACAGGCAGATCTACTGAAATACACTGCTGAGGGGAGCAGCAGGCGAGACAAGAGAGGTCTGCTATGCCATGTGGGTTAGCTCCCCGCCTGGGGATAGAACTTGTCAGAGTGTCTCATCTGAGGTAATACTTTGTAAAGTAGAACGGAGCTCGTAAGGGAAAATGTTCTCCTTATCTGAAGAAATCTTGGGGCTCCTTTATTTCTATATTATTAGAAAAAATCTTTTTACATTAAAATTCAAGAAGTTCCATAATTTTGTCACATGTGCAGCTACATTGAGTCTGAAAAGTATGATTAATTCCTTAACATCATCTTGACAATCACCCAACTTTATACAATAAAGCAAATTTAACAGCTATGGCTCCTTCAAAGATATGTGAGTAATAATATCAGATTCTTCTGAGTTGCTACTTCTCTGAAATTTTGTGGACAAATTTTTGTGTGTTATTTGCCTCTATAACTTAGTAATTTACAAAGTGATCATACCTCTTCAATACCAGCTATATTATTGACAGCCAATTTTTTTAGAGAACTCTGAAGTTTTTTGTCATCAGCTGTAGCTGTTCTATGTACCACCTTCTTCTTTCTGCGGGCTGTACCCTGAAAGAAAATCAAATAGAACTATTAGCATATCTTCCACCTGGAAACTGCAATCAAATGTCTTCCTATCCACCACAAAAATCTAACCCCACATAAGAAATTGCTGCCTTAATAGCAATGATTAATACAACTGCTCAGAGTTGTGACTATCAGTCTAACCCATATTTTTGAAGCTCAGGTCCAGCATGTAGTATTTATCATTTCAACAGTTTCATAATAGTTTTCTAATAAAAAAATAATTTTTAACTTCAAGATAATTTAGTGTACTTCCAAACATTATAAGGACTGCCTTTTTATAGTACCTTCAACCCCCAACAATAAAGTTAAAAATATTCTGAAATTTTGGAGAATATGATGTAATTAATATAAATGCCTACTACTATGTTGAGTGTTGTAGAACCCTAGAATCTAGAAATGAAAAAAATCAAGAAAAAAAATCTTCAATGAGCATACATATAGTGGGAGGGAAAGATCAGTAAATATATAAATAGATAATTTCAAACGGGCTAAGGGTATTAAGTTTAAAAAAGACAACACAATGATAACAGTATTCGGTGAGGGCAAAGTACTATCACAAATTTCGGAGAAAGTCCCCCTTGAAGAGTAAGTAGTATATGAGCTGAGACCCATGGGAAAATTTAGGGAAGTAATTCGACAGAATAAAACAAGGGTGACCCTGCTGTTTCTAGAGAGAGAAAACAGGCCACTATGTCTAGAGCTGAGTGAACAATGGAAAGGAGGAAAATGAAACCAGAAAAGACAAGGATTAGCTCATGTAGCCTAGAATACCATGAGCAGAGGTTGGATTATTCTAATTCCAATAGAAAGCCACTTGAAGGTTTTATGCATAAGAATGACTTGATTTGACTTATTATTTTAAAAAGGTTGTTGTGAAAAATGAACTATAATGGCCAATTAGGAAGTGACTACAGCAGTCCTGATGAGATGAGGGTTGTGGCCATGGAGCTGCTCTGCTCAGTCTGTCCAACAGAACTTGCAGATAGACTAGATGTGGGCTGAGGGGAAAAAAAGAATCTAGAATGATGCTTAGAATTTTAGCCTGTGCAAACAGCTTTAAAATTATACTATTACCTAAGACAGAAAGAGTTCATTTCTAAGTGGATTCTATGAAACTCTAAATACATTTTTTTCCATTGGGGGAAAAAAAAGAATACTTAAGAGAATGGATTAAGTTCCTAGGCCAATTTACAAAAATGTAACCTAAAGCAGAACAGGAACACTACCAAAAGCAGTCAAAATCTTGAGGGCAAACTCTCTGAAAACAGGTAACAGTGAAGGGAAAAGAACAGGTGTTTCAATTTCTGGATAGTTCTAGCAGTAATAATCAGGGAATCAACCTTACAAAAGGGGAGGTAGGGGCATCAGTCTCATTAACTCTAGTGAGAGGGGACAACAGCTCTGTGAGTAGCAGCAGGTTGTGAAGAAATCCAGTTGCGGAAGGATAAACTAGGAGACTATTTACATAGTCATTTATTTTTAACTGCTTACTGAATATTTCAACTGACATAATCGTCAAGTACCTCAAATCCAACATGTTTAGTAAGAGTTTATCAGTCCACCAAAATGCTTCTACATTTTCTAAGTTTTAATAGTTGGTGGTATCACCATATACCCAGTCTCTAAAACCAGAATTCTGGGGTCATATCAGACTCTTCTCTTTCTCCCTCATCCCCCATATTCTATCAGTCATTAAGTTATTTAGGTTCTAACCCCTAAATTTGCTTCCCACATATTATAAGCAGAAGCCTATGCCAACTTCACCTTCATTCCATTTTCTACTTTGCCAGCAGTTACTTTTCTAAAATGACTATTATCACTTTCTCAAAATTCTTCAGCTGCCCCTTGCCTATAGGACATAGTCCTACTAATCTTAGTATGGATATAAGACTATCATTTAATGCCACATTATTTGTTTATCTGCTCTTTAGGTGTAATGCCAGTTATTTTTTTTTAAAGATTTATTTTATTTACTTATGCATACAAGAGCTGGGGTGTAAGCCAGAGGTACAGGGGGATAAGGATTCACCAGAGCTAGAGTGGGGAGCAGAACAGGCAGAATTGACAGAAATACACTGCTGAGGGGAGCAGGGGGTGAGGCAGGAAAGGTATGCTGCGTCATGTGGGTTAGCTCCCTGGCCAGAGATCAAACTCATGCTTTAGTGGCTGCTGATAGCTTGATAGTGCTGAGACTTAACCCTTTGTGCCACCAGGAAGGCCCTAGGTTATGCCAATTAAAGCAAGCCATTTCATTAAGCACTATATCTCAGCATCCTATGTGCCTTTTCATGTGTGAGAATGGTAATCCCCTTTCACACTATCCAATGTTATTTTCTAACCTCTCTGTCTAGTGATAAATTCTTGTTTATTCTTAAATCTCTGCTCAGTAATGACCTCCTTGTCTCTCTTAAGCAAGTGCACCTTGTAATTCATGTCAACTTTTACTATTCTGTAGTGAAATCGTGAGCATGTCTCTCTTCTAAGTTGAGTTGTGTCAAGGGTAGGAAACCTTGATCTGTTTATACTAAGCACTTGGCACACAGCAGATGCTCAATAAACCAGTTAAATAGTGCCAATCACCTGTTTAAATATGTAACAGTAATGTGCAGTGTCAAGTTCGCTCAGATATTGTCTATGGTTCTTGAATGTTACCACTTTTTGGTTACATTATACTTGGTGTTACAATGTGACTACTTTAGCTAACATGTATGACCTCCATCAAATAACTGTATCACTTGAAAGGAGAAAGTACTAGTCACTTGTTCCCTCCCTCTTCTCTTGTCCTTATCCCCAGCAACCATGGTTATAACAAATGGGGCTGCTACATAGTGTCCTGCTACATAGTGTCCTACCCAGGTCTGAGATAAGTACTATTCTTTTTCTTTTGCAAAATTGTAGGAGGCAAAGATAAAGGTAGACTATTCTTCTTGAGCCTGGGGTCAGAACTGAAGGGAATCAAAGATTTTTGGTGTTCAGAATTAGTTCATTTTTAGGTTGAAAGTACATGGGGAAAGAAGGATCATGTTCATATTCACCAATATGGAAGATTATGCAGGAATATAGGAGGAAAATGTAGTGAGAGATAAAATCAGCTTAACCATCTCCAGTCAAACCATTTATAAACCAAACTACAGCAGTCAGTGTATCCCATCAAAATAAAATTACCTTAACATTTGGGATGCTCTGCAGATGACTCCAAAGTGAAAATAGTTATCATATATTAAATATCTACTCTGTGTCAGAACCATGTTAGGTTGTTTTTATGTATTACTCTAATGTTTAAAAACATCTTATGCAGGATTAGTTCCATTTTGCAGATGCAAAACTGGAAGCATAATGAGGCTGAGTAACTTGTTCATGTCATGTAACTATCAGCTATTAAGAGGATTTAAACAAGGATGGCTTTGTTTCCATTGCTATCAGAAAGAGAAGTCTTCTAGTTACCTATTTTATTTTTTTTTATTTATTTTTTTTTTTCTTTTATAGAGGCATGTTTTATTTATTTATTTGTTTGTTCGTTTGTTTTGTTTGTACATGCACTGGGTACAGTCAGAAGCGCGGGAGGGTGAGAGAATTCACCAGAGCCAGAGCGGGGAGCAGAGCAGGCAGAAGGACCGAAGTACACTGCTGAGGGGAGCAGCGGGCGGCAGGAAAGGTCTGCACGCCATGTGGGACCCTCCTCCGGTGGCCGGGGAGCAGCCGGGAATCGAACCGGCGCCGCAGAGGCAGCAGGCAGCCTCGCAACCCAGCGCTCAACAGCTGCGCCACCGGGGAGGTCCTAGTTACCTATTTTAGATCAAGACAATCATTTTCCTACTGGAATGTGGTTTGATTTTGATTATCAAAAAGATTTTATAGTTTCAATAACCACAAATCCAAAATAACAATACCATTGGTTACTCATACATTCTCCTATCAATTTTTCTTTTTCTTTCTTTTTTTTAAAGATTTATTTATTTATACAAGAACCAGGGTACAGGCCAGATGTGTGGGAGGGTAGGAGGGTGAGAGGATTCACCAGAAACAGAGAGGGGAATAGTACAGACTGACCAAAAATACACTGCTGAGGGGAACAACAGACGAGATGGGAGAGGTCTGCCCTGGCATGTGGGTTGCTCCACAGCCAGCAGGGATCGAACTGGCACTGCAGATGCTACAGACAGCTCCACAGTGCTGCGCTCAACCGCCTGCACCACCAGGGAGGTCCCTATCAATTTTTCTTATGCCACACTCACCTTGCCCCCTATCCGGACCTGAGCCTGAAGTTTGGCTAACTTTTCTTGATTCATGCTGTTGGTAAATCTAGGGCGGAAAAATAAATTTGTTAAATTCACTGTTTCACCAAAATAAAATGTTTATGCAACAGTATCTTCTGGTTCACTGAACTTGCAGTATGTCTCATCACCATGATAATATCAACACTGTCTATATTCTTAACAAACATTAATAATTTGTTCTAGCTTCAAAAACTAGATAGTAAAATAAATTAAATAATACCATGAGAGTAAAATTAAATAATACCATGAGAGTAAAATGAACAATCAGAAAATAGAATGGAATTCAAAGTTACCTATTTGAAGGTTCCTTCCTAAAAGCATGATTCATTACCTTGGCATTTAGTAAAACCTAACCGATTATAAAAAAATCTCTGTAGGTAAGTCAGTTTCACCCCCAAAGATTTTTACAGCTGAGAGCTTTTACCAAATATTATAGCACCACCTTTAACTAGACTTTTTTCTCCTAAATCACATTCTCTATTTCTTGTAAATCATAAATAGAAAACAAAAAACTGGACAAAGAAGATATTCAACAACAGGCTGTCTAACAGTCAAGATAAGAGGTAATCATGTCCTCTATTCAAGGTCAGATGGTATATTAATAAGAGGAAAAGAAAAAGAGATTTTCAGACATTCAGTGCTTTCTAAACACTTTCCACAGATTTCATTCAATATATTGTACTAATATAGTTTGTCGTACTTGTCAAGATTTTCTTCCATACACAACTGATGAAAATGTATCTCTGCTACATTAATACTAAGTCTGGGGAGGGGAAGAGGAGACTCTTAAAAATAAGATTTTTAAAGTTGATCTTGAAAATTCCAAGAACATTATAAATTCATGAATCCTAGTCAGTAATAGTCCTATTAAATAAAAAATTATAATTTAATTCATAACATTCCACAATACAGAAACAAATGAAAGCCAACGTTAAGCAACTTGCTTTACTTGTTCTGTGGATCAACAGATTACTGAGACATGAGAGTGCAAATAAAGGACAAAGCTATTATCACATCTTTTTTTGCCAATCCTCTAACCTCTTTATAGTCATAATTCAAATGAAAAAGACATTGTTCCCTTCACTTCAAAGATGAAAGAATCAAAGATTATATAAGTACTATTTTGTATTCCGACACTGTGCATCTCTCTCTCTTAAGGCCAAAGAAAGTCCAGTTCCCAAATAATATTTCAAGTATATGATTCCTCAATCTTTGCTCAGCAATGTATTACAATGCTCAAGCAGCTAAAAATTCTCTTATAAGAGGAAGTGTGATCAGAGTACAAACCAGAGGATTTAAGTGTGTGCCAACCTCAACTTTGCCAGACTTAAACCCCAACCTTTATACTCCTTAAATTCACTTTTCTCTAAGGAATCTAGCCATGAAAGTGTAGTGAATCAACAAAGAACCTAAGGAATCTCTTGCAAAAAAGGGGTTAAGTGAAAATATTAGAACTAGATATAGGGTAAAACATTTTTGGGCTCTTTTGCATTTTGAAATAATAGTCCCCAAGAGAAGACTGAAGTCAAGATATAGTCCTGACTTGTTGGAAACAAAAGCAAAACCAAAATTAACTCTTTATATCAACGTGTATATGAAAGAATAGATTCTACTGCAGATAATTAGGAAAACTTGAGTCCAAGGAATATCTCAGAGAAAACGCATGCTAGGGAGGTTGGAGGCTCAAGGTGGCAGGGGATTAAGAAAGGTGTTTCTTTGTTTACTAACAGGTTGGAGTGTGTGGAATTCAAGAAGGAAAGAGGACTGGACTCATTGCATGAGATGTCAAGCTCCAAATATGG
This sequence comes from Talpa occidentalis, assembly GCF_014898055.3. Taxonomy (NCBI): domain Eukaryota; kingdom Metazoa; phylum Chordata; class Mammalia; order Eulipotyphla; family Talpidae; genus Talpa; species Talpa occidentalis. The sequence goes on along the minus strand of NW_023605305.1, from coordinate 32,554,503 downwards.
ACTAGACCTCAAAAGAAAGACCACCTGTTTAATTTCGTATCCCTCAATCAACCTTTACTTCATTCTACTCATTAGTCCTTCCAGTCTTGTATGTACGGCTATGTCAAATACCTGCAAGCAGCGCAGCAGCAGCAGCAGCGAGTAGATTATAAACAAATGAAAGAGTTCACTTTAACCTCCTAACTTATCAGATTTGGAGAGGAAGGTTCAAAGGAAGAAGTCATTTCCTAAGATCAGTGAGTTCTTCCTTGGGGATCATAGGGTATTTTAGCCCTTTCCTTAAGAACTCAAGAAAGGATGGAAATAACGAGGATTTATTCAGTGCCTAAGTTTCAAACAGTATAAGCACTTTCATATGCATCATGTTTACACAGAGATAACATAATATCAACCTTTAGTCCCGACTTTTTATTCTACAGGCTTTGGAATCAGAAGGATCAACATTCTACCCCTTAGGGCTTCTGAAAAGTACTTCACTTCTCTGAACTTGTATCCCTTCTGTATTCTTCAGTTTTTTTTGTTTAGTTTTGTTTAAGGGTTAAAGGTTGGTTATCAAGCACCGGGCAAAAGGCTCAAGGTAGAGACTCAAAAACTGGCAACTATTGTTACCACTCCAGAGCGGACGGCTACCGTGAAAGAACGTGGGAACGGAAGTTGAAACCGCCATTCACTAAGCTGTGTAACACTCCCTGGGCCCCTTGGTCAATCAAGAATTTCCTGACAGCCTACTATGCACCAGGCAGTGTGATGGAGTTACACAGACGGGCAAGGCAGTGTCTCGGAGGAGGCAAACTTGCAGACAAATACTGCCATTACGAGGTGAAAAGCGCTGCAACGGAATTCGGTCCCGAGCGCTTGGAGGCCGGAGGGGTGAAAGAGGGGGGCTGTTAACCTCAGTCCCCCAATCTGTAGAATGGGATGACAACAGAGGGGCCGCAGAAAGCTCAAAGCTCTCAGCATTGTAGTTGTGAATAACCAAGAGTAACAGGACAGAGACGGGAGATCACCCGCCTCCTGGGGCTGGAGGTGGACGGCAACAGCCCGCTGGCCCCCAGAAGGGGCGGTGGTGCTGGGGACCTTCCCTTAGGTGCCGACCCCCAGCTGCGCCGCCGGTAACCGACAGGCCAAGCCAGCCGCCTCCGCCCCCACTCGGCGCGCCACGGCGGAAGTGGCAACCCGAGCGGTTGGCGGGTGTCGGAAGAAGAGGGCGGGGGGAGACCGTGCGCAGCGGCCTATGGCCGTGGAGTGGCGGGACCGCCGGGGGTCTCACCTGAAGCAGGGAGGGTCCTCCAACACCAGCACGCGGCAAGAGCAAGATGGCTGCCTCAGTCGAGACAGAGAAAGACGAAGACGGCAGAGGCGGCGGGAGCGGGGCCCACGTGACACCGCCGGCCCCGCCTCCCTCTCAGCGGAGCAGCCTATCCAGGGAGCGCATCGACGAACTACAAATCCCAACGCGCTCTGCGTTTCCCAATGGGCAGACGGCCGGTGCAGGGGGCCGCACAGCCTTCTGGAACTTGCAGTTTCCCGAGCGTTCCATTGTGTCGGTGCCTGCGATGTCTGGGGAGCCCAATAAAAGGACTTGTGTGTTTTGTTTGTGTGTGTGTGTACTTTTGTCCGCTATCTTTCACTAGACGTTAAGTGCGCACTGCCGGACTCAAGTAGTGCCAGCAGGAGAGACGGAGAATGTTGACTTGCTCGTTCTGTGTCGGAGTAAAAAAATGAAGGAAAAAAATATGAGACCCTCAAAGTTTAAAAACAAGACCAAAATAAATAGATTCAACCAGACGCTTTGCATTTTAAATGCCTGCAGTAACTTAAGGGCTTCTTCACTGAAGAGCTAAGTGAGGTTTGCAATAACAGAGCCCACGTTTGGTTTTCTCCGAGCTTGCATCAGTTGTTTGCTTCATGCCTGAATGAAAGAATTGCTGCTGCAAAGGAAAATAAAGTCCAGCGCTTCTCGAGCAGCAAGGGGGATTCGTGCAAGGCACGAGACCATGCACTGCAGAACTGGCTAGCGAGGTCTCCTCGGAGACCAGGGCAGGAAACTAAGAATGAAATCGAGATGTCTAGCCTATTTTATTTGCAGAGAACGAAAGGGGACCCGAAGCCAATGGGCAACTCGCCCATTCTTAGGAGCTGCTGACTTCACCGATCAATAATTTGCGTTTTGACTATTAAGAGCAGCGGTTCCTGGGGGGAGGGGCTAGCCTGCTGGCAGACGCAACTGGCAACGGTTCTCCTGAGCCTCCTCCCCATCCCCCACTATCTTGGCCCACTTTTTCTCTCTCGATCCTCGGACTGGACATCCAGAATCAAGTGGGCAAGCAACTCGGGCTCGAGAACAGCTCCCGCACCCTTCTACGTGACCTGCACCTTTAAACTTACTCCATCCTAACCGGACCCCGGAGGCACCACCCACATCCGTCTAACATCACTTCCTTCAGGGTTAGGGAAAAAAATCTGGGGACGCTAGGGGTAGGACTGAACCACACTTGGGGAACGCGCGGACCTTCTGCCGGGACTACGGCCCTGCGTCTGCTCAGCCTGGTGGCCCCGCGCACCTACCACCATGGAGCTGCGGCCTCGTCTTGGGGCCACCTGTTTGCTTGGCTTCAGTTTCCTGCTGCTCATCACTTCCTCTGATGGACATAAAGGGCTTGGAAAGGGTCAGACCGCGTTCTTATCTTAATCTTTACTCGCTCTGGGTTCCAGCCCAGTATAACCCTCTTCTTGCCCTAACACTGTTCCCTCCTTTTCTGTCTTAGGTTACGCCAGATTTCTTTTTTATCCCCCTACCTGCTCTTGGCGTTTGAGGAAGATTTCTTGGGGTTAGGGAGTAGCAGGGTCTGGGGAATGTTGAGGTGGGGAAGTTGTGCTTGAGGCCTTCACAAGTTCTTGGGTTGGGGGTAGGAGTGGTCCTTAAATCAGGAAAAGCATGTTTGAGAGTCCAAGATAGTGCACAACATTTGGCCGGTCTCCAGGAACCTTCACCTTTCCTCCTGGGATAAATAGCACTTTTGGGAGTTTAGAGATGTAGAAATATTTATCCTGAGTCTAAAGATTCCCCTTCTCTTCCTTGAAGGGCTAGGTTACTGCCGCCTCTCTCCTGGGGGGTGGGGGGTGGGGGAGCAGCACCTGCATCTATGGAGTTGTGACTAGTGCATAAAGATGAGCAAGGTGAAGCATAGAAGGTCTGATGTTAGAGGATCACCAACAGTTGTCCCTGGTGCAGTTTAGTCAGTGTGCCTGAAGAAACTGAACTCTTTGAGTTGTGGGAACAGAATGGAGGATAGAAGGTGTGGTCCCCAATTCCATTTCATTACCTGCATCTTCATTTGAATTCAGGGCTTATGCTTTTCGAAGTGAATGAGTGGTAGCATGGATTTCCCTTCCCTTCTATTGTTAGGTGGATGATTCTGTTTTTTTAAAATTATTTTCTCTTACCCTCTCTATTGGCACATTTATTGATGGGTGAGTTTGGGTGGACATTCAGGCACTTTGCTAGGCACTTGCAGTGAACTCTGCTGACAAAGTTCCTGCTCACATGGTGCTTATATTCAAATCAGAGAGAGCAGACACATTGAACAGCTGAATAAAAGGGATAAGTGCTGGGGAAAAAATGAAACCCATGGAGTAGAAAGACTGGGGAGGATGAATGAGTTAGCAGCAGTTGACTTAGAAATATCACTGACAGCTTCTCTGAGAGGTGATGTGTGTGGGTTTCCTTCACAGTGATCAAACTGCAAGATGAATCCCATTTTAAAACAGATTAGTGTAAAAATGTAAGTACTGAGGGAGACCGAAGAGTATAGGATTAGGAATGTGGGTGTAGTTCTGAGTTTTATTTTACTTTGCCATTGATCAGCTATGTGGACTCAGATAAGTGGCTAAATTTCTCAAAGCTCAGTTCCTCATCTGCAAAATGGGCATATTTACAACTTTCAGGCACTCAACAAATAAAATTGTGTTCCAATGATTGTGTTAGGTATAGGTAATACCTTGGAGTCACATATTCAGTATATTTATTCCTTGTTAGACATTAAACTCTATGTGGTTGTTTCAGTTACTGTTGTGGAATAATGAACCACCTCAAAATTTAGTGGCCCAAAAAATCATTTCATTATGCCCAGGATACTGTGGGACAGGGATTCAAACAAGACACGGGGGGGAAGGTATGACTCTTGGTTCCATGATGCCTGGGCCCCAGCTGAACTGGTTACTTCTTTGTGTAGTCTTTTTTCATGTTCTCATGTGGACTTTCTCGTAGTTTGGCTTGTGAATTCCAAGAACTAGGGCCTCAAGAGAACAAAGTGGAAATGTGTAGCATTTTTATCATCTACCGTTACAAGTCACACCTTATCACTTCCATTGTATTCTACATGGGTGTGTTCAAGAGAAAGGGACATTAACCTGCTCTCCACCTCCCGGTGGGAGGAGGAATGTTGTCACATTGTAAGAAGAGAGTCTAGAATGGGAGATACTGTTGCAGCCATCTTTGGAAAGTATAGTTTACCCCAGTAAGTCAGGACCAAATATTTGGTCTTATTCATGCTCAGGAATATTTGTTTTTTTTCTCCTTATAGTCTATAGATGACAAGACAAATAAGCAGGCAATTTTATGACAGTGTGATATATATACACTGTGAGCAGGTAAATACCACATACCTATAGGAGCATGTAGGAGGGCAACTTGGGGCAGGGAGGGACAGGGAGACAGGGATTGTTGTAAGGATTGAATGAAAAAAGCATTTAATGTTGTATGACAAATGTAGAAAGTATTTAATGTTTATTGTGATATCCTCCCAAGGAAGAATATTTAATTATTTTGGAAAGGAATGAATACTATTTTAAACTTTTATGGATATCTTGGGTATGGATTCTTGCAATATAGCCTCTAGCCCAACCCACCCAAAAGTGCTACCTGAAGCAGTGATTCCTGAAAATCTTGATGAGTATAATTTCTTTCCAGATGTTTTAAGTAGGTCTGGCTCTTATCAGATAATGTCCTGGTGGTTTGCAGAGAGGAGAGACTATATCACCCTATTACATAGGAACTAGGAGGCCTGAGTTTTAATCCTGGTCAAGCCATGTAGTACATATTCTGTATATTCCCTGGGGATGATTTATTAAGTGAGATGGTTGGACTAAAAATGAAAACTAAGAGCCCTTCAAGCTGTAACATTCCAGAGTTCTAAAGTAATTTTGTTCTCTGGAGGCTAAAACTTTGGATTATGTCACCTGTAGGGAGAAATGTAATGACTTGCATTTACTGTACATTTACTTTATTCCAGATGCTCTTCATATTTTGCATAAATTGAGTGGTTTAATCCTCACAATAATGAGGATAATGATAATTATTTTGGGGCCAGTTCATGAACTGTCCTGAAACAGATATGTTATCAAGACTCTGGAATAAGAATTTGGCACTGCACACACAAAGTTTTTACATTCCACACTGTGTTCTGTTCATATTCATGACAACCCTGTAGAGTATTTTCGTTAGCCATATTTTGCATTTGTGAAAATAGTATGTGGCGGAACTAGATTTCCAACCCAGATCTGTTTGACTAAAGACAGACTTTATTTAGCCACTATGTTATTCTACCTCTCAGGTACAGTGTTCTTTGTTTTAGAGGCTTGGCTGCCAGCTCTGACACTTGACCTTTTATTTTGTCAGTTGAATGGACATAATACTTTTCTGATGTCCATAGCTTACACTTATAAAAACAATTTCAGGATGAAGGGCTTGGGAATTCTCATGTAAATGCCGTGTTTAGACATGGTCACTTTGCTTTCTTTTAATAATATTTTTTAAGGGGCCTCCCCGGTGGCGCTGCGGTTGAGCGCTGGGTTGCTAGGCTGCCCGCAGCCTCTGCAGCGCCGGTTCGATCCCCGGCTGCTCCCTGGCCACTGGAGGAGGGTCCCACATGGCGCGCAGACCTCTCCTGCCGCCCGCTGCTCCCCTCAGCAGTGTACTTTGGTCCTTCTGCCTGTTCTGCTCCCCACTCTGGCTCTGGTGAATTCTCTCACCCTCCCGCGCTTCTGACTATACCCAGTGCTTGTATAAATAAATAAATAAATAAACAAACAAATAAATAAATCTTTTAAAAAAAATAATATTTTTAAGGAAGGCACTGTTGACGTGGAAGCCTACAGCTCACTTTGCAAATACCTGGCATAAATTAAGTGACTGTGCAAGTGACTTTTTAGGAAATTGGACTATTTTCGATTCCACGTTGTGGAATGTTCCACGTTGGCAAGGGTGTGGATGTGGGTAGTGCCAGGAGTAGGTGATTCTGGTAACAAGTTAAACACTGTACCTTTTTAATGTTCCTTTTTTTTAAGATTTATTTATTTATTTATTTATTTATTTATATAAGCACTGGGTACAGTCAGAGGCACAGGAGGGTGAGAGAATTCACCAGAGCCAGAGCGGGGAGCAGAACAGGCAGACTGACTGAAATACACTGCTGAGGGGAGCAGCGGGCGTGGCAGGAGAGTTCTGCACGCCATGTGGGACCCTTGCCTGTGGCTGGGGATCGAACCGGTGCTGCAGAGGCTGCGGGCAGCTTCGCAGCCCAGCGCTCAACCACTGCGCCACCCACCGGGGAGGCCCTTAATGTTCCTTTTGAAAGGAAGAAAAAAAAAAAAAAGAAGCAGTAAGAAGTAGAGAGTGGGGCCTCCCCTGGTGGCTCAGGCGGTTGAGCACAGAGCTGTGAAACTGTCTGCAGCCTCTGTAGCGCCAGTTAGATCCCGGTGGGCCTGCGAGGGTCCCACATGGCGTGGCAGACCTCTCCTGTCTCGCCCGCTGCTCCCCTCAGCAGTGTGTTTCGTCAGTCTGTCTGTTCTGTTCCCCTCTCTATCTCTGGTGAATCCTCTCACCCTCCCACAAATCGGGCCTATACCCCAGTTCTTGTATAAATAAATAAATCTTAAAAAAAAAAAGTAGAGAGAGTGGTTAAACTATAGACTCTAGATCACCACCACTTAGGTTCTAATCCCAAGTCTGCCGCTTGGCAGTTTAACTTTATTTTTTTTTTTAAAAACTTTTTTTTTTTTTAAAGATTTATTTATTTTTATTTATGCAAGCACTGGGTGCAGTCAGAAGCACGGGAGGGTGAGAGGATTCATCAGAGCCAAAGCGGGGAGCAGAGCAGGCAGAAGGACCGAAGTCCACTGCTGAGGGGAGCAGTGGGCGGCAGGAGAGGTCTGCGCACCATGTGGGACCCTCGCCCAGTGGCCGGGGATCGAACTGGCACTGCAGAGTGCTGCGGGCAGCTTTGCAACCCAGAGCTCAACCGCTGCGCCACCGGGGAGGCCCTGGCAGTTTAACTTTAGACAAACTATTTAACTTCAGCTTCCATATCATGTAATGGGATTAATTAGCATTTCTACCTCATAAGCTTATTGTGAGGATTAAATAAGTTTATATATGTAAAAGCATGAAAAACAGTACCTGACATAAAATAAATAACATGACAGTCATTAACAGTTTGGTTAACACTTTTTAAGATAATGGTGATTATATAAACACTGAAAAATGATGGTAGTGGTTATTATTATGTACTTTTTAAAAAGATTTATTTATTTATGCATACAAGAGCTGGGGTATAGGCCAGAGATATGGCAGAACAGGCAGATCCATTGAAATACACTGCTGAGGGGAGCAATGGGGGAGACATGAGAGGTCTGCTGGGCCTTGTGGATTAGCTCCCTGGATGGGGATTGAACTGGTGCTGCAGTGACTGACATAGCTTCATAGTGCTTCACAGTGAGACTTAATACCTTGGGCCACTAGGGAGGCCCTTATTATTATGTACTTTTAAATATAAGTTTTCAAAGAAAAGTGAATTGTTTCAAATTACACTTTTTTAAAAGATTTATTTATTTATGCATACAGGAACTGGGGTACAGGCCAGAGGTGTGGAGGGGTGAGAGGATTCACTAGAGACAGAGTAGGGAACAGAATAGGCAAATCTACTGAAATACATTGCTGAGGGGAGCAGTGGGCAAGACAGGAGAGGCCTGCTGCGCCATGTGGGTCACCTCCCTGACCTGGGATCGAACTCATACTGCAGTGGCTGTGGATAGCCTCATAGTGCTGTGTCTTAACCCTTTGCGCCACCAGGGAGGCCCCTCAAATTACACTTTTGGATGTACTGTTAGACATAATACAGTAGAACAACTAGGGAAATGTTGGGGTACTGGAAAAGTACGCTAGAAATCAGGAGACCTAAATTCTGGTTGTGGCTTCCTTTGTGCTCTTGGATAACCTCTTGCCTTTTCTAGGCCTTGATAACGTGAGAGGGTTGCATTAATTGGTCTCTTAGTTTCTGCTATCCAACACAGTAGTTTCATATTACTCTTAAATTTTAAGTTAATTAAAATTAAATAAAATTGAAAATCCAGCTCCTCAGTTGCATTAGCCACATTTTAAATACTCAGGAGTGACATGTGGCTAATGACTAACATATTAAACAGTGCAGGTATGGAACATTTACATAATTGCAGAAAGTTCTATTGAACACTACTGCACTGGGGTTTCTTATAACAACATACAATGACAGTAAGCTTTGTCACCTAGCTTCTGACATTTATTTAGGTATGTATTTTGTAATCATTTTACTTGGACTTTTGTGAGTTCTTCTGTTTTAGGTGCTTTTGTAAACAACATAGTGTGCGTGTGTTTGTGTGTATATGTGTGTGTATATAAGACAGGCCCACCCTAGTGACCTCAGTTTAACTCAATTACCTCTTTTAAGAGCCTTTGTCCCAAAACAGTCATTTTCAGAGTTACGGGGAGTTAGATCTTTAACGTATGAATTTGGGGGATGGGGAGAGAGCTACAATTTCTTTTTTCTTTTTAAAGATTTATTTATTTATGCATGCAAGAGCTGGGGTACAGGCCAGAGATGCAGGGAGTGAGGGGATTCACCAGAGGCAGAGTGGGGAACAGAACAGGCAGATCTACTGAAATACACTGCTGAAGGGAGCAGCAGGCGAGTCAGGAGAGGTCTGCCTTGCCATGTGGATTGCTCCCTGGCTGGCCAGGGATTGAGCTCATGCTGCAGAGGCTGCAGTTTGCTTCATAGTGTGGTGCTTAACCCCTGTGCCACCAGAGGCCCAGAGAGCTACAATTTCTTAGCCCATAAAACATATATTCACTCTTAGAAAATTATACAGAATAGTTTCACTGGCATAAAAACTGTGTTCCACCTACTCATTTCTCCCTTCCCCATGAATCCCTAGCAACCACTGATCTTTTTACTATCTGTTCCAGCACGCCTTATAGTGGACTCATCTGTAGCTTTTCAGATTGGCTTCTTTTGCTTAGCTTATATGCATTTAAGGTTCCTCTACATCTTTTGTGTTTTAATAGCTCATTTTTTTTCACTCTTGGATAGCCATTGATTTTGTATTTTTTTTTAAAGATTTATTTATTTATTTATACAAGCACTGGGTACAGTCAGCGTGGGAGGGTGAGAGAATTCACCAGAGCCAGAGGGGAGAGCAGAGCAGGCAGACTGACAAAGTACACAAGTGAGGGGAGCAGCGGGCGGCAGGAGAGGTCTGCGCGCCATGTGGGACCCTCGCTGGCAGCCGGGATGGAACCGGCGCTGCAGAGGCTGCGGGCAGCTTTGCAACCCAGCACTCAACCGCTGCGCCACCGGGGAGGCCCTGATTTTGTATTTTAATAGCAGTATTTTTTAATTTCTGAAAGTTCTATTTGGTGCCTTTACACATTTATCTATTTTAGACCTGTTGTATTTCTGTTTTTGTCATCCCATGAGTGATTTTTTTTAAACATTCATACATAGTTATTTTTATATCCTGTGACTGATAATCCTTTTTTTTTTTCTTGTGACTGATAATTCTAATGCTGAAATTCTTAAGGATCTAAATCAGCTTTTGCTGATTCTTTTTTGTAATTTGTTTACTTATATGTTTAGTGGTGAACTATTGTGAGCTGATAATGGTTCTTTATTATTGGCTATTTGGAGGCCTAAAGTAGGGAATGCTTTTCCCCCGGGAAGATTTAGCTTTTGGTCATCTGCAAAGGAGAGGGGACTACCAACTGGAATTCTAGTCTCCATAATAGAGATTTTCTTTCAGATCAGCCTTACCTTTATGCTTGTTGCTCATTTTTCCTCCTTGGTGTGTGTGTGTGTGTGTGTGTGTGTGTGTGTGTGTGTGTGCGTGTGTGTATTACTATGAGTCCAGCATTAGTGTTTTTTTTATGTCGGAAGGGTAATGTGCCAATGTGGTAACAAGGTTTAAGGGAGACACACCTCACACAGCCGCGTGAACACCCAATCATCATGCTTATGAACCAGAAAAGGATCTAGACAATTTTGAAAGCATTAGACAATTTTATCTAGGACTTCACTGTTTTGTAGGTGGATGCCACTGTTTAGAAGACATCCCTCCCCCACCTCCCCCACCCCTCCCAAAGAAGGATTCAGTTGTCTGAGTTAAAAGATGCTGTCAGGTAGAATGATGTTGATCACATTAGGCATCTTTCTGGGCATCCTTCCAATTTCACTCTCACTTAATCATCTACTCCTCAGGATTAGACTTTGGGCCCCAGTCACATTTTCTCTTGGCAAGCAGCCCATGCTGTTGGGAATGAAAAGTGATGATGCTTAATTTGGATACTGCTTCCTTATGCTAATCTGGATGAGCTGTTTATTTCCCTGTGGTAACACTGATGGAAATTAGGTTTTGATTTATTTTTGGGAAATAAAGGCCTGGAAGTAATATAGTAACCAGTCATAAAATCGAAGTTTAAATCCCAGGTTGGCCATTTACCTGCTGTGTGACCTGGTAACTTCTCTGAACCCCAGAAGTCTCAACTGTAAAGAATAACAAAATCTGCTGATCATTTATAATATACTAAGCACTGTGCTATTACATATATTTACACAAACACGCATTTCTTATTTAATATTCAGTAACAGTCTTACAAGATATAGCTATTCTTATACCTATTTTGATAATGAGAAAATGGAAATATAGAGAGGTTAAATGAAAGGGGGGTTGTTACAGCTAAATTGAAATGAGGTAATATATGTGGCATGGGGGCACATATAAGGTGGTCAGTAAATAACAGCCAGAATTATTATCATCAGTAACATTTCCCAGATATAAAATTAATTCATTGTGTGATATATCTTAAGTAAGATATGTTTAGTCAATAAATATTTTAAGGAGCACTTAGTGTGGCATGGAAAATACTAAGTACTAGGGAAACAAGAGGGTATAGACAGATAGGATCCCAGCTTGTAGCGACTTACCTTAGTGTGAGGGAGACAGACACATACACATTTACAATTCAACTTGGGAAGTTCAGTGATGGGGCAAGAATTGGGTTCTTTGAGATTCAGAGATTTACCAGGAGAAATGCCCTGAAGAATGAATTGGATGTGCAGGTGGGAAGGACAGGGCAGGGGAAGCAGTGACTATGAAGGCTGGAGGGGAGAGAATGCATGGTGTATTTAAGCTAGTGAAAGTATTTTGTGTGCAGTATTTTATGAAAAGTATACAGGTGACATATTTTGGAAGGCTTTGTAAGTCCTTCTCTGAGTTTGACCTTTCTTTTTTAAGGTATTGGAAAGCCTCTGAAAGGTTTTTGCCCAGCAGAGATGTGATTTTAAAAGATCACTCTGGCTGAAGTGTGGGGAATAAAACAAGAATAGATTTAAATACATTATCACATCTACTCCTTACACCAAGGCTTGAACGTAGGTATTTTTTCTTAATTTTATAGGTTAAGAAATTGGGAAATGGGGAGCTCACTTCATTTACAAAATTTCCTGCATTTAATAGAAAGTGGGAGTTGGCATCCCACACCCATGTCTCTCTGACTCTAAAGCTGTATTTTTGATTACCTCCAATAACTAATGATTTGTTAAGACCTGCTTTTTGTTTACTCTGGAAATATCTGATTCATTCTGACAGTATTATTTGCATACTCCGTTAGATTACAAACACAAGATTTAATTTGCTCTCCTTAAAAGCTATGACTTAGGCAATGTCATCTCCATTTTACCAGGCATGAAAACCAAGACTTGTGGCATTGGGATATCCTTGTTTCCATATACCTAGAAGACTTGAACACCATGCACTTGACAGAGGAAAGTTTTTTCATGGGTTTCTTGTGAACATGCCACATTTTTTATTTTTAGATCTTTGCCCTCCGTTCATGTGTGAATGTTTATAAGACTCTTTCCTTCCAGGTTTTGGAGACCACATTCATTGGAGAACACTAGAAGATGGGAAGAGAGAAGCAGCTGCCAGGTAAAGACATAGTTTAGGGTTATTTGTGGTGATAAAACATTTTTTTTTGTTGTTGTTTTTTGTTTGTTTGTTTGTTTATACATGCACTGGGTACAGTCAGAAGCACGGGAGGGTGAGAGAATTCACAAGAGCCAGAGCAGGGAGCAGAGCAGGCAGAAGGACCGAAGTACATTGCTGAGGGGAGCAGCGGGCGGCAGGAGAGGTCTGCGCGCCATGTGGGACCCTCCTCCGGAGGCCGGGGAGCAGCCGGGGATCGAACCGGTGCTGCAGAGGCCGCGGGCAGCCCCGCAACCCAGCGCCCAACCGCTGCGCCACCGGGGAGGCCCGATAAAACATTTTTTAGCCATCAGTGTAGCATTGATTTCAGATGAAGGGTTATTTCAAGACTGAGCAAGAACTGAGTAAAACTTGCCTAATGTTATAGCAGTAATATTAGCTAGCATTAAGCACTTACTATCTACCAGACATTGAATTAAGTGAGTTAACTCATTTAATTCTCACAACTCTTTTGCAGTGGGTACTGTTCTACTAATTTCATTTTAGCGGTGAGGAAACTAAGGTACAGAGAAGTTAAGTAACTTGCCAACGACTGCAGAGCTAGCAAGTGACTAAGCCAAGATTTGGTACTCTGTCTTAAGAGACTGTACTCAACTAGTAAACCAAACTGCCTAATGATCTCAAGTTTAATAACCTCAAGTTCTAAGTAGGTTTAGTCTATGCACAGTCAACTCATACAAAGAAGGAAAAGACCGAGCCTGAGGGAGGGAAGTAAACAGGGCTCTGGGTGTTTTCCATGCATTAATTTATTTACTCCTCACAATCTAAGAGTTTGGTGCAGACTGTGAAATAAGAACTGTTACTATTTTACAGAAGAGGAAACAGATACTGAATGGGTAAAAATTTTGCCAATAGTTTATATAGCTAGTTAAGTGGCAGAACCAAGACTTGAATGTTCTCTACTATATTGTACTGGAGGGATACAAAGACCCAATATATGTGCACCTACTCTACATGCACACACTTGCACAGAAATAGATTTCTGCCCCTACTAAACTATAGTGCTTGCTTTTACTATAACAGAACCTATGTTTTTATGGCTCTGAGTCTCACACCTGCCAGGAATAAGGTCAAATTCAGCAAATAAAATATGTCCAGTTAATTTTGAATTTCAGGTAAACAATAAGTAATTTCAAATGCGTCCCATACAATATTTGGGACATACTTATATCAAAAACTTTTTCGTTGATGTTTATCTGAAATTCAGATTTAACTGGGCATCCTGTCTTTTATCAGCCAACCTTACCCAGGAGGAAAATTCCTATTAGTTTTTTAAAGTTCTAAATCAAATGACTATTCCTGGAGAAAGTCATCAGCCATTTTTTTCTAGGTAGTTTCTTTTTCTGGTCTGTATTTTTATAACCCGACTTAGAATTATCCATCATAGTACTTGTTATTCTCCTTGTAGATGCCTGACTCTTCCCATTCAGATCTTTAATTTACTATGGGGGAACCGTTCTACTTTCCTTTCTGAATCCCCCAGCCATGGCGATGGTGAACGATTGAAATGGTTATTGAATAAACAGCTACTGTGTGTAAGGAATGAAGAAGAACTAGCATTTGTGAATTGCCTTCTGGGTTCTAAATATATGGCATTATTGTGTTGCAGTATATAATGCTCATTAAGCCCCATTACAAAAGGATGGGCATAGTCTTTGGTCCCAGGGCCATCACTTTCTTCTGCGCCTTTAACATCTGATTTAAATAACAAGTCTTTCTAGTCTCCTTTCTTGGAGAGCAGAAGCTGGGTTTGGTTGGCGTAGAGCTGTTTCTATAGCTACAGAGGACCTCTGAGAGGCTGAGGAGGCCGGAAGTGTCGTGTGCGCTTCCGGCTTGCGTCGACTAGTCCGACAGCCCGGAAGTTGACGCGGCGCGTTTGCGCATGGCCGCGCGCGGGGGCGATGCCGCTGGTTGTGTTCTGTGGGTTGCCGCGCTGCGGCAAGAGCCGGCGGGCCGCGTTGCTCCGTGGAGCGCTGGAGGCTGAGGGCCACACGGTGCACGTGGTGGACGACGCGTCGGTGCTGGGCGCGGAGGACCCTACGGTGTACGGCGATTCGGCCCGTGAGAAGGCGCTGCGCGGCGCCCTGCGAGCCGCGGTGGAGCGGCGCCTGAGTCGCCACGACGTGGTCATCCTCGACTCGCTTAATTACATCAAGGGCTTCCGCTACGAGCTCTACTGTCTGGCGCGGGCAGCGCGCACCCCGCTGTGCCTGGTCTATTGCGTACAGCCGGGCCGTCCGGGCGGGGGACCTCGGGGGGTCGACACGGAGGAGGGTCGGACCCGTACCCCAAGTGTAAGTTGGACCCCGCGCTCAGAGAAGGGCGGGAGGATTCAGGCTGCCGGCGTCTGCGTTCTCGGGGAGCCGCAGGCTGTGGACTCTGCAGTAAATGGGAGCGCCCAGGCCAGCGTACCTACGGAGCTGGAACCGGAGGAAGCCGGGGCACCAGATCCTCCAGCTCTCGTGCCTCCGGAATTGGAGAAATCTTCAAAGCATGTGTCCAGTGCCCTTTACCCTCCGGAACTTCTGGAGGCTCTCATGCTGCGCTTTGAGGCTCCAGACTCTCGGAACCGCTGGGACCGGCCCCTGTTCACCTTGGTGGGCTTAGAGGAACCGTTACCCCTGGCAGAGATTCGCGCAGCCTTGTTTGAAAACCAGGCTCCCCCAGCCCATCAGTCTACCCAGTCTCAGCCCCTTGCCTCCAGCAGCTTTCTACACCAGTTGGATCAGGTTACCAGCCAGGTGTTGGCAGCACTGATGGAAGCGCAAAAAAGCGCCCTCCCTGGAGACTTACTTAAGCTGCCTGGCACTACTGAGCACCTTCCGTTTACCAGGCCCTTGACCATGGCAGAACTGAGTCGTCTTCGTCGCCAGTTTATTTCCTACACCAAAATGCATCCTAACAATGAGAACCTGCCTCAACTGGCCAACATGTTTCTGCAGTATCTAAGCCAGAGCCTGCACTAACCGGAGGATGTAGGGAGAAAGCCATGGCTCCTATCTACACTGCTCTAATTTTTCTGGGACGAATAGTCTGAAGGTTTGCAGAGGGTATTGATGTATGGTACTTGACCTATTGTGACTGGTTCTGTCAACCACATCAGAGATCTAGCTTGGAGGATCTTGGCAAATTTCTTGAAAGGACAGAGCTCAGTTTGTTTAGATTGGGTTCTGTTTGGGATATCACACACCACTGATTACCCCCATCTGAGTTGTGGGAGAGCAGACTGGATTGATGATTTGTTTTTAAAACAGTTGTGAGCAGAAACCAAAGATGACATCTGCTCTGACCCTTCTGTCATTTCACAGTTTTTTGGTACTGAATCCTTTTTTGCTAGTTTCTATGCTGGGACCCGGGGCCACAAATAAATCTTGTTTCTGTCCTTGCGAAGCAAATTTTGGTTCTAGTGGAAGTGAAAAACATAACCACTAGATTATTTTATCTAATAAAATCTTTTAGAAGAAGAGTCTGCTGGAATGTCTTTTACTTGCTGTACCTCATGTTCTTCATGTAATTTCTGTAATTTACTAATATATTTTAGATCCGCTGTTATTTTTGTGCTTTCCACTGAAATAGACCTTTGGTAGTTTTAAGTGAGAGACTAGATGCATGGTCTATAACCTGGAGTGATATACACAACTCTAATTTGCATTCTGTATTTCAAAGCAAATATCACTTTAAATGGCTTCCATTTGTTCATTGATTTCATTAAATAGATGCTTGAATACTTGTGATTTTTCAAAGATGAATTAGATATAGTCTTTGCTCTGAAGCAATTAATAGTTTGATGTGAAATACAATTAAGTAAACATGATTACAGGATAACAGGCTGGGGGGTTAAAGGATGATGGCTGAATGGCAGCCTAGAGGAGGAAAGGACTAACCAGCTTATGAGAAAAGGTGATTTGGGGAAGCTTTCACACATGGTTTAATTTTTGAACTGTCACTAGAGCCGGAGCCAGCAAAGGGCCAAAAGATACCTTTTTTTAGGTTTTATGGGCCATAGGGCCTCTGCTGCAGCTTATGAACTGCCATTGTAGCATTAAAACAACCATAGATGGTAACTATACAAGTGGTTGTGAATGTTATAATAAAACTACACTGAAACATTAATTATATTTCATTTTAACATTTCATTAGATACAACAAATTTCATTACAACAAAATTTCATTAGATACAACAAATTTCATTAGATACAAATTTTAGCATTTGTTTTTCAATTTAAGAATGTACAAAAATATATTTATCTCACAGCTCTCTAGAAGTAGGAATTGGACTGGGTTAGGTGTGCAGACCATAGTTTACTGACTCCTGCTCTAGAAGGTTGAATAGGAGTTTGCTAGATAGAAAGGAGGGAGCAAGATAATCTAAACTGCTTTGTAAGTGCACAGAGGTATTAAGAGGATGGGCTGTCTTGGTGATGTATTTCTTGCTCATCAGACTACCCGGAGCATCTTTTCCTTCTGATATATGAAAGAGGATTGGTGCTTGAAACAGGTGTGGACTAGGTAACCACTAAAACCTTTTCCACCCTAATTCTCTGACACTAAGTTGATTATTGGTTGAGTCGAATTTAAACCTAGGAATTTTGGATTGCCATTATAATTTGGAGTTGACTGTGGTGTTCAGAGAATTGTTTTGGAGTTACACTAATCAGTTAGCTAGTAAGTGGCAGAATCTGGATTCTAGGTGGCTGAGTTTTTAAACTCTTGGGAGTAAATTAGAGTCCTCATTTCTGTTATGAGATCATTAATATTATCTGCCTTAAGATTGTTGTGAGGACGTATATGAGATAATACATGAAAAACACATAGCACACAAAATTATCTTTAGTATATTTGACTATTATGATTGTTACCTAGAACCTACTTCTCAACGAAGTTTGCCCTGCTCATTTGGTTTACAAGCTTTCACAGATATTATTACAGGCACACATCCATGCTGGATTTATAGCAGGCCTATGATGAGGTGGCTTAATAATTCATTTGACACTAAATTGATTGACTCACATGTATCTTTGCTGTGTACCTGGCATTCCTTAATGCCATATAAATGTTTGCTATCAATAATATTCTATGTGCCAGATCTAGGGGATATAGAGACAGGAGTTCCTTCCCTTGAGAATCTGCATATCTTTTGAGGGGAGATGGGTAAATAATAGATTTAGATTTGTTTAATGTGGGAAGTGCAGTGATAACTACCATATAGTGCATGGTGGTTAAATGGTAGAGAAAGCCAATGGCTGTTTACATAGGACACTCCTACAAGTTGGCATTTGAACTTTGAGAACTTAAAAATGTTATCTGGGGAAGACTGGCTCAGGTAGATTACATTCATTATTTTTATTTTTATTTATTTATTTTTTAAAGATTTATTTATGCATCCAAGAACTAGGGTATAGGCCAGAGGGGTGTGTGTGGGGGGGGGAGGTGAGAGGATTCACCAGAAACAGTGGGGAACAGCAAAGGCAGATTGACCGAAATACACTGCTGAGGGGAGCAGTGGGCGAGTCAGGAGAGGTCTGTTGCACCATGTGGGTCACCTCCCTGGCTGAGGATAGAACTGGTGCCACAGTGGCTGCTGATAGTTTCATAGTGCTGAGACTTAACCCCTTGTGCCACCAGGGAGGCCCTATTCATTATTTAAAAAAACTTTTTCCTCTCTGATTATAAAGTATTATAGATAAATTGGAAAACAAATTATAGTAAAACCCATAGTCCCAATAACTGCTATTATGTTTCAGTGTGTTTGCTATTATGTTTCATTTTCTTTTCTCTATAGATTTGTATAATGCAAACCATAGATAATTTTGTATTCAGTTTTTTAATTTTAACATGATACCAATGAAAATTTTTCACTGACATTTTTGTACATTATTCTTTGTCTTCATAAACTAGTCATTTTACTAAATTTCAAGAAGTTGAATTGCTAGATTTTAATTTTTTTGTTTTGTTTTTAAGTGGATTGCCCTTGATGGTGATTATCCATAAATCCTGGTGTGGAGCTTGCAAAGGTAAGCTGATTTCTCAAATATTACGATTTAAAAATTAACAACACTGGGCCTCCCCTGTGGTGCAGCAGTTGAGCGCTGGGTTGCGAAGCTGCCCGCAGCCTCTGCGGTGCCAGTTGGATCCCCGGCCACCGGGTGAGGGTCCCACATGGCGTGCAGACCTCTCCTGCCACCCACTGCTCCCCTCAGAAGTGTACTTCGTCAGTTTGTCTGCTCTGCTCTCCCCTCTGGCTCTAGTGAATTCTCTCACCCTCCCGCACTTCTGACTGTACCCAGTGCTTGTATAAATAAATCTTAAAAAAAAAAAATTAACAACATTAACTCTGTCTCAGAACTGCTGATTGCTTTAGGTAATACCAAAGAAATATATGATGTAAATTCCCTGCCCTTAACAAATTTGTAATTATATTTGCAAGGAATTTTTATAGGGAAGGTGAGGCAATTAAGATGTGGTAGTGTAGACTAAGTGCTAAAATTATCATATAGATAGTAAAACTTAGAGGAAGCTGAAATTATGCATAGCAACATGAGAAGTGGTTGGAGAAGTCTTCCTGGAGGAGGTGGGAAGGAAATTAGAGCCCACGGTTATCTAACTAGCATGTATTCTTCCTGCTGTACCACCTGCCACTTCCAGGTTTTGTCTTACTATGTCACACTTAATGAAATCCTAATTGGCAAGGAGCATAAAATTAGTGTAAATAATAAGTGTAATAGTATAGTATTGTTACTCCATTGCTTATTCTTCAAAAGAAGTTACTGAAATGTGGCTATAAAAAGCAAATGGTAATAATTTTTTTATTTGTTAGCCATTACCTATGTTTTATAGATGACATAAAAGCTTCAGAAAAATGAAGTAAATTACTCAAGATCATATAGTTATGTGAGTTAAGTATCAGAAGTAGGGTCAGAATTCAGGGTTTCTGATCTTCGGTGTTAAAAAGGTTCAGTTATATGAATCAACACAATAAGTTAAGGCGCAGATATGATAATGATGTTTTCTTATATTCCAAATCTTTTTTCCTCCCAGCTTTAAAGCCCAAATTTGCAGAATCTACAGAAATTTCAGAACTCTCCCATAATTTTGTAATGGTAAATCTTGAGGTAAGACTTTAAGATTTTCTCCTTTCTGTTATGATTTTAAGTCTTTGCTGTCTTAGAATTAGCATCTTGAATGATGTAAAATCATTTTGAGCAGGGATGGCTACCTGTATGTGTGTTTTTCTCTTCACCTTCAAGGTTTGTGTCAGATATGATAGCCATCCAGCATTCACTTGTGGGAGGAGGTAGGAGAAGAGAGATTGGATAATATGACTGTTAAGATCCTTTATATTTTGTCTATGATTATGACATATTTTACATCTTTGTGTAACTGAACTAAAGGTATAATCTCATGTGCAGGCCACAACTCCCTGCAAAATGTGTTGCAAATGAGTACCTACTCTGCTGGGCTTGTGTGTACTACCTTCTTATTTATGCCTTAGATATCATTTACATACTCCATGTAGATGACAGGCCTTGGAATTCTAAGTCATAATGTCAGACCTGAGAGTTGGAAGGGATTTTTAGCCCACTGGTGCAGTCCCAATTTTATAGAAAGCATCTCAGATCTGGCAGAGTTAGGTGATTAAATCAAGATCATAGAGCCTAGTAAGTGCTAAGAATAGGTACTATGACCTAGCTGTGCTGCCATTTAGGTTAGACTATTCAAAGCACTCAAGGCAAAATTATGTTACAATTTGAAGACATGACCCCATTAAATTCCTAAAATGTGAACCACACCGTAAATGACAAAATTACTGTTGATTCCTCTGCATGTGAACTTTTCATAAGTTTCTAAATTAGAGTCACTATTCAGTGTCAACAGAAATATCTTCTGTGAACATTCTCCAGCTTTAGAGGTTTCTTAAAAAGAAAGCTGATTGTGTGGTTGAATCTCTTTGAAGACCAACTCTACAATTGTAGCTAAAATGTCAGTGTGAATAATTCATGCTTTCAAGAATACTATGTGCAAGTGAGTGATGCAGATATTTAGATTCAGCAGTGAATAAAACAGACAAAATTCCCTGCTTTTATTGAAATTTCATATAGGGAATTAAATATGAGGAGACACACAAGTAAAATAAGTCAGATGGTGATAAATGCTGTGGCTAAAATTGAAGGATGGAGGGGGTTGTTTGCAATTTTTAATAGGTGGCTGGAAACGCTGACATTTGAGCAAAGATGTACAGCAAAGGGAGCCATGTGGATAATGGGGGATGCGGCCAGCAGAGAGGAGGAGCAAGGACAGAACTGTTAGGTACAGCAGCAACAGATGAGTATGGTTGAAGAAGACAGAGCAAGGGACAGTCATGAAGCTAGAGGAGTATCTATCATTGTGGGACCTCTTGGGCCACTGTGGGGACCTGGGACTTCACCCTAGGGGAGTGGGAAAGCCTCTAGAAGGGTTTGAGGAAAGAGGAGAGATGATCTAACGTAAGATTTACACTTAGGATGAAGAGGAGCCGAAGGATGAGGATTTCAGCCCCGACGGGGGCTATATTCCCCGCATCCTCTTCCTGGGTGAGAGGAAGCTCTGGATCCATGATGCATGAGGAGAGTTGAGTGAACCAGCTGTGATTCCATCTAGTGAAACTATATGGGGGTAGCTAAAAAACAAAATGAACAAAATCAATTTTAAGAAAGAGTGGGGGCATTCTGAACACCGGAAACTCAAGTTTTGGGAATACTTTCTTAGTAACCGATTGCTTCTGTGAGCAGTATGTGAGTATTCATCATCCATTGCTCACTCAGCAGTCATTCGTGTATCAGCTCTATGGCTTGTGCTTCAGGGAGGGAGCCACAAATTCCACCTTGAAGACCACATTGGAGCTGAGGCAGTAGGATACTATAACCAGACAAATATCTTTCCACTAACAATTTTATAAAAGATATTTAACAACTACCTAATCTCTGCTCAGTATTCTGCTAGAGTCAATGGTGGAAAAACAAAAATATAGCATCCCACTCTCATCAAGTAGGAAGGGAAGATGCCAGGAAGAGGGAGCAGCATAGCCAAGGCATGGGGGAGTTGTGTTCGAGAACTACGAAGAATCCATTGTGATTGTAATATAAAACGCAAGGGCCAGGGTGGTGAGATAATGAGCAGGTCTTGTTTCCCAGAAAGCCTTCTACCATATCATGTTTGAAGTTCCTCCCTGTGGTAATTACCATAACCCCTATGTTATTTCGTCCATCATAGATCCCAGTGGCAAGGTGCGTCCTGAAATCATCAATGAGAATGGAAACCCCAGCTATAAATATTTCTACGTCAGTGCTGAGCAAGGTATGATTTTACTGAAAGAGTGTTTGCTCTGCTAGATTAACTAGGATGAACCACATGCAAGGATTATGATAGGAAACTCATTTCAACATTATAATTGGAGCATTTCCTGCATGATTAGCCTTTGACTAGATCTTGCATAGAATTTAGGAAAAAGATAAGACTGATCTCCTTCCCTGGGTATTTAAAATCATGTTGGAGAACTAATTGACCCACAGGAAACTGAAGAACTGAGCCTTACAGTCAATCACTTACCCATGGTCTCACAGTAAGTCCAAAGCCAGTCCTGTACTTATTTTTTCCACTGCGCTCATGCTACTCTTCCTATAAAAATTTAGAGGAAAGAGAATACTGTTAGCCAAACAAGTTATGAGGTTCATAGATAATAGACTGTATAATTTAACTGAACCTGGAAGGATAAGAATTTGTCTCTGTGGACAGATGTGAGGAGGACATTTCAAGCTACAGAAGCAAGGGAAGGAGGGAGGCTGTAGCTGAACATGGAGAATGTAAGGCTTGCTAGAGGAGATGATTAACTGAACTGATTCCTGAAGGATGAGACCTAGCAAGCAAAAGAATGTGAAAAGCATATTCTAGGCAGAGAGAACATCAGCATAAATAGGTGAAGGAAGGGTGATTCATGAGTCTACTCATGCTCTTTTTTTCAAATTCATTTTTTTATTATTTTTTAATTTTATATATTTTTACATCATTTTTCATTTTTGCACAATGCATGCATTTTCATCTTGGTTATAGTCCCCATACAATTCCCACCTCTCCTTGTTTTGATCCTATTTCCTCCTCCCCCTCTGTAGTGTCTCTGGTTTATAGTTGCTTGTTGATTTTGATTTTTACTTTATTATAATTAGTCTTTTTCCTGGTTCCTTATTTAGGTTTTCTAAATTCCTGCTATGAGTGAGACCATCTGCTATTTTTCTTTTTCTTTCTGGCTTATTTTGCTGAACATGATCCCTTCCAGCTCCATCCATGTTGCTGCAAATTGCATACTTATGCTCTTTTGATCTCTAATCCTTTGACACAAATATTTTAGAGGCAGGGGTTAGAATTCATGCCATGTATTGTCCCTGTTTTCCTTCTAAAGGTCCCCCTGCCACCTGTCAAAGGGGATTTTTTGCTCAGTTGCCATGTCCCCTATTGCCAGGCTTCTAGTTTGTTGACCACTTTATGCTTCACATCCTTGGTGTTCTTATTTCTCAGAATAGGAATAGAGATGTGGAGATTATTGTCTCCTTCCCATGGGTAAGGAGAATGTCATCTTCCTTAGCCAAATGCTGATTAGAGGTTAGATTCCCAACTCTTGACCCTTGATTTACCTTTCCTTTAGAATTTTATCCAAGTTACACTCATCTCCACACTGGCATCATTCCTAACAAATTAGTCCCAATGTGGACACGAGACCCTTGCCTGCATTCCCCCATGGTTCAGCTGACATGAAACTGGAAGGAACATTCAAACCTGGCTTTACTAAAGGTATAGGCAGAACAAAAGGGAAAAAAAACTAACTATACTATCTGGCTTTTACAAGACTCTAAATTTGCTTTCTCAGATTCCCAAACTCTCACTCAACCTAGCTCCTGACTGTCCATTGTATAAGGAGCCCATATCAAAATATCTGCCTTTCTTAAAGTGTAAATCCATAAAAGAGATGTCCCAAGATGAACAAGAAATTTTATCTTCCATCACCTAAGGCCTTCCTTCCGGGTTTCTCTCTCTCTCTCTCTCTCTCTCTCTTCACTTACAAACTTGGCTTCTTCTGTGTATGATTGATGGTAGAAATGACTACTTCTTGCAATAAAGACTGCCCCATCCCAGCACACATACACTCACATGGCAGTGTAACCTATTACCACCATAGGGAATGAAATGAATACAACTTTCATCTGAAAAATATAATGGGATGATGGGAAGTTATTTCCTAGTTCTTTAATGTTGGGGGAACATACATTCTCACTGGGGTTCAACCCTAATCCTCAAGGGTGAGCCCAAGTAACTGCTAACATTTTTATAGTTTTTCATAATTTATAAAGTACTTTTATGATCCATTCTCATTTAATTTTTATAATAATCCTGTGTGAAGTAACACTATCTCATTTCATAGATGAGGAAACAAATTCAAAGAGATAAATGCTTTCCAGGGCTAAAATCTAGAAACTAGAAATAGAGTTCAGTGCTCATCTCATTTATCTACCAAAATGTAAAAATCTATTTTGATTGTCAAATATTAAAGTTCTGCTTCATACTTCTTTCCTAATCTTTATTTCAGTTGTTCAGGGGATGAAGGAAGCTCAGGAAAAGCTGACGGGAGATGCGTTCAGAGAGAAACATCTTCAAGATGAGTTGTAACCTGAATGTGTTGCTTCTCTCATCAAAATTAGCATTCTGGAAGGAAAGCCACAGGGGAGGGAATATTGAAAAATTGTTCAGAACAATAAAATCAACCAGGAAACATTGCTGCTGCCTGCTTGGGAAGGAGCTCTTTCACTGTGAAAGAGTTCTGCAATCAGAAGCTGACCTCCATGTTTTTGGATCCACGAGAGTTTTGCAAATTTCCTTCTACTGGCCCCCTGACCTAAGTATATTTGTCTTTGAATGTAAAGAAAGATACCTTTTATCACAAAACTTGAGCCATTTGGAGATTTACTCCTGACACTTAAGTATTTGAATCATTTCCCATTTCTTCTTGCTATATTCATTTGGGTGGTGAAAGGAAATCAGTAGCATCTTTTCTACATTGTTAAATTTGCAGAAATAGCTTAGTATTTAAAACCACAAGCCCTAAATGTAAACCAGTAATTCTAGCCCCACCAAGGAAACCAGCCTTTTTCTTCACTTTTTCTCCTGGAAATAATCTTGGACTTCTTCCTGAATCCCTGAAAATCCCTTTCTCTTCTGCTTGGGCTTCCCTGTTTGCACGCATGCATCTGCAGGAACGGCTGTGTGCCTGGACTCAGCCCTCGCTGGAAGCATGCTTCCCTCTGTTAATGTTTGAGAAACTCAAACCTTCAGGTCCTAGAAGGAGCCATTTTTGTCAAGCTGTCAACTGTATTTTTGTATTGGGGTTAACAAAAGAAATATTGTTCCATTAAACTTTAATAAAATTTTAAAAGGAAGTGTATTGTGATGGTCTTTTGGTTTTAGAGAATGGAGAGAGGAATAGAGATGAGGAGGGGACCTAGGATTCCTGCTAATGCACCTCCCATATTGAAATGGGTGTTCAGAGTTCATCTTTTCTACTTTTTTTTAAGAATTTTTTTTTATTAAAGATTTATCTATTTATTTATATAAGCACTGGGTACAGTCAGAAGCACGGGAGGGCAAGAGAACTCACCAGAGCCAGAGCAGGGAGCAGAAAAGGCAGACGGACGAAGTACACTACTGAGGGGAGCAGAGGGCAGCAGGAGAGGTCTGCGCACCATGTGGCACCCCCACCTGGTGGCCAGGGATCCAACTGGCCCTGCAGAGGCTGCAGGCAGCCCTGCAACCCAGGGCTCAACAGCCGTGCCACCGGGGAGGCCCATTCTACTTTTTTTTTTTACAGATTTATTTATTTATGCATACAAGAGCTGGGGTACAGGCCAGAGGTGCAGAGGGTGAGAGAATTCACCAGAGACAGAGTGGGGAACAGAACAGGCAGATTGAGTAGCGGGCGAGACAGGAGAGGTCTGCTGCGCCATGTGGGTTTCTCCCTGCCCGGCCGGGGATCGAACTGGAGAGGCTACGGATTGCTTCTTAGTGCGCTGCCTAACCCCTTGCGCCACTGGGGAGGCCCAGTTTCCATATTTTCAGTCCCTATATGCAAGAGATTGTAGTTCCCCTTTAGAGCACAAGAGGGAGTTTGAGACTGAACCTTTGCAAAGGGTCACCTGGTTAATTTACCAGTCATCATCTTTAAGCCCTTGCAGAAAGACAATAAGGAGATGTACTTCGAAAATTAGAAAGGCAACCTGACTTATCTTACAGATTGTAAGGGAGTGGTAACTGTTTCTCAGTTCCCTGGACATGTATTTGCAGGGGGAAGTCACTGGCAAGCATAATGACTTAGTGTAAAAGCTGTCAGATCCCTTAAAGTAGCTGATGTTTTTAAATAACCTAGTATGCACCACCTATTTTACATATTTTATCACTTTTAATTAATTTTCTTAAAGAGTCAGTGAAATAATACTTCTTTCCATTTTACAGATGAGCAACCTGTGTGATCCATAGAAATTCACCATATACCTAATGAATGCTGAAAGTTAGATTTGAGCGCAGACCTCTCTGATTCCAAACCAAATCATTTGCCCTTTTGATAATTCCACATTGGCTTACTTTTAGAAAGCCTTAGGGTTTATTTTAACTAAATTCCCTTATTTAACAGAGATGGATTAGAAAGGGGGCTGGTCAGAGGTGAGTAATAAATGATGAGACCAAAGGGGGACTTTTTGCCACGTGAACACCCTGACCACAAACTATAACTGTGCTCATGTCAAAGCTGTGTAAGCACCTTGCAAGAGGGAGGCTTTGGGATTGGTTAGGATTGGTCTCACTCTGGGAAAATTGCCCCTCAGCAGCCACCAAGTCTCATCTCTAAAATGGGCTGACTCCTTCTCCTTCATCAAAGGTCTCAACCCAAATGTCATCTCCACTCTCCTCTGAGAGTATTTCCCTGTTTAATCATTCTAACATCATTCCTATGCCTACCCACTTTCTATCCCATCATCTCGTCGGAATATTTCCTTAAATGTGCTTATTCCTAAGTAAAATAATATATTTTATTGACATATATTATTTGTCTCCTCTTCTAGGATTCACAACCTCTGTATGAGCAGGGATTCTGTCTGTTAGGTTCATGTTTTTTTCTGTGCCTAGGACACTGCTAAATGTTGGCATGCACTAGCAATCAACAAATCTTTGTGGAATAAATGAGTGATATAATGATGAAAGAACTAGGATCTGAAGATGAAGTCTAGGAATATTTCAGCAAAGAAGAGGATTTTCTTAACTACAAGAATTGCCCAAAGACAAAGCAGTCTTCCCTGTAGGAGGTAGTCTCTCCATCATTGGGGATGGTCTTATCAAGGCTATAAAGGGGCACCTATGTTGGATTGGTGGGAGAAGGCTAATTTCAGGTTCCTTTGGCTTCTAAGCAAATATTGTTTTGAACTAAAACCAAGTGCTAATTAGTCACTGTTGATGTTAAGTTATGGACTGAGTATCCTGCATTTTTAATAACCAGGTAAAGAGAGACCCAGAGGGTAGGGGAGGCAGAGACAAGGGGATTGACAGTACTGTTGATAGATTCTGTTCTGGGCTCTGTGAGTGTGGCTTGATTGAGGTGCTGGTGGGCTTACTTAAATCTGAATAAAATAAAGATATTAATCAATAGTCATTACCAGTGCAGTTGCTTTAACCACTGGTCTTTTTGTTTCCCTTCTTCTGGACCATTATTTCCTTTTCCCATGGAGAATGATACTACCCCAGTTAGAAAGCTCTCCTAGTTGCCTCAATTTCCTTTTCCCCCAGCTATATCTCAGCAGCCACCAAGTCTTGTTAATTTCATCCCCTTAAATACCACTGCATCTCCCAATTCAGATCTCATTTCTCTTTTGAAGTCATTGCAACAGCCTTCTCTCTGGTCTCCCTGTGCCCTGGATCTAAGAACCTCCAATCCATGTCCAATTGTGGCGGCTAAGCTCTTCCTAAAGTACAAATTTGGCTGAATCTTACCCCTGGATACAACCCTGTAACAGTAATACAACACCATGATCATTGAGTCCATCATTCTAAGCGTGGTTCCAGAGTCCCTGGTTGACCTGGCTTAGCTCTCCCACTCACTCATCATCGATATGATTCCCATCACATTTGAGCTTCCAGAGACTTATGACCTTTAAAATCCCCTGAAGACTTCACATTGCTTAACATATTTGGGCCTTTTGCTCATTCTGGTCCAGCTACCTGGTTTGCTTGCCATGAGTTTAACTCCTACTTATCCTTAAAGACTCAGATTAATTCTCAACTGTGCATCCCAG
Organism: Talpa occidentalis; assembly: GCF_014898055.3. NCBI lineage: Eukaryota > Metazoa > Chordata > Mammalia > Eulipotyphla > Talpidae > Talpa > Talpa occidentalis. Next base: position 32,526,787 of record NW_023605305.1, on the reverse strand, counting down.
ACTTACCATTGGGACTAGCCTAGCTCTCAGCTCCTCCCTGCTGATCTTTCTTGTCTCACAGTGATAAGTCATACATGTCTTGCCAATTTTTTGACTGATTTTAGTCCTGGCTTTCCCTATTTTCTGTAGCTCAGAAACCATGGGCTAGTTATTTCTTTCTTACATTCAAAATGGTATGAGTCAGTGCCCACTTTGTAGGTTTATTGTGAATGTTAAATGAGATGGTAGATGTGAGAAATCCATTGTGAGTATTTGTATACCTATTCAGCAAATATCCTCTGACCCCTTCTAAGGATGACCCAGGATAGTAGTGTGAACTTTGCCTTGTGAAACTCAATCTAGTGGATCTTAGAGCTTGTACCAGATCTTAAAGCCTGTACCAGTCCTTTGGGTCAAGGACTGTTTGTTATTTATCCTTGAACAATTAGGAGATATTTGGTGGGTGGATGAGTGGTCATGAATTAACAAATGAAAAAGTGAATGATATTCCAGGTAGAGGAGGAAACTCATGCAAATTCATGGAAATGTTATTGTTAAAAAATAAAATTCATCCAATAAAATTCAGTGACCTAATTGGCTTTATTGAACAATTCATAAATCAGGCAGCATCCTTATCTAGCAAGTAGAAAGGTTCTGCAAAGGCTTGCACAAAATGGAAAGTTTTATAGCCAGAAAGAGTGTAGGACTAGGTTTTTAGCAAAATAAAGATTCAGGCAAACCAATTTTTCCTTAAAGGAAGGTGGGGGGAGCTTAATGTAAATTATCTCACCAGTGCTAACCAAGAAATCCCAGATTTTTTGGTTTAGAATTCAACTTTTGGGGAGAGCCTGAAACTACAATTATGTTAGATATTAAGGCTTATTGGTGGTGTGGCAAGAATGACTCCATTTTGGGTCTGTTGTTTCTTTTTTTTTTTTTTAACATTATGGAACTGGTCACATTCAGGGAACCACAAGTAGTTTGATGCTGTTGGAGCTCAGAGTGTGATGGGGCAGTGTCCAAAATTGGGGCTAGAGTGTGGGTGGGACTAGACCACAAGGACCATATGTGCATATTAAACAGATGGACTTCAGAGTATAACAGTGGGGGTGGCGTGGACTTTAAATGGCTTTTAGAAAGACTCCTCTGCTACAGTGTGGATTACAGGAGTAGCTAGGAAGCTATTGTGGGGATAGGATAATGAGGAGGCTGAGGCCATAAAATGGAGAGAAAAGGTTGGACTGGAGAGCCCTCAGCAGGTAGAAGGTACTGGCTTTGGTGATGGATTGTTAGATGTATAAGGGAGAAGGGTTGGTAGGTGTGGTCTGGCTATTCACATGTTGGATGTTTCTGTGTGCAGGGCTCAAATTCCACCTCTGCTAGCTGCTGTGTTAACCAGTTTTACCTCATAATATGATCCAGGAAGAGAATGTACCAGCATACTCATTTATTTTACAAATGAAGAAATGTTCATGGAGAAGGAAACAATGATTATGCATGAAGTGGCATTTAAGATACTCATCATTTTCCTCATTATTCAAATCTATTGTCACTTTTGTAGTAGAATGGTTACAGATCATAGATTTCCCTTTCCGGTACCCATGATCCTTTGTGATGTGATTTTGCTCTTCTTCCCAATCAGATGCAGAGTTTATTCTCTACCTCTTTGAATCTGGTTTGGGCTGACCAATAGAATGCAGTGATGTTGTGCAACTTCTGAGACTAGGCCTTAAGAGATTGTATCTTACACATTCACCTTCTTGGTATGCAGCCCTGGGACCACCACATAAACTGGGTTAGACTACTAGTGGATCAGAAGCCACATGGAGATCTATGACACCTAACTCTTAACCAGCACTAGCTGCCAGACCTTTGGATGAGGACATCTCAAACCTTACAGTCCAGCTCATCTTCAGGCTGAACAAAGCTTAAGAATGTCTCTTGGAACTAAAAGTAAAACCAGCAAGCCACAAACCCATTCAACCACTGACAAAATTATGAGAGATAATTTTTTGCTGTTATAAGCCACTAAATTTTGGGGAGTGGTTTCTTACGTAGCTCTAACAACTTCTGTGTTCCTGTTATCAGTGAGTGGCTCGATTGTTTACTTGGTTGTTTTAACCAATCCCCCTTTTCCCCCTTGTATATTCTTTTTTTTTTTAAAGATTTATTTATTTATGCATACAGGAGCTGGGGTACAGGCCAGGGGTGTGTGGTGGGTGGGGGCGAGAGGATTCACTAGGAAAAGAGTGGGGAACAGAACAGGCAACTGACTGAAATACACTGCTGAGGGGAGCAGCTGGTGAGGCAGGAAAGGACTGCTGCTCCTTGTGTGTTGCTCCCTGGCCTGTGGGGATTGAACTGCTGAAGTGGCTGGCAACAGCTTGATAACACTATCTTTAACCCCTGAGCCACCAGGGAGGCCCTCCCTTGTATATCCTATTGAACCTGTCACCAACTCCAGGGATTTTTTTCCATGTCAAGTCCCTCTACTTTCTACTTTCCCCATTGCTATGACATGAGTTCTGGTCTTCTTTCTCTCTCACCTGGCTTATTTCAGCGATTTCTAACTGTGTTCCCTTCTCCTATCTCCCTGCTCCCTCCCTTTTCCAAAGTGTCATACCCACCATGGTCAGAGCTGTCTTTCTTATATCCACATGCAACTGTATTACTCCATCATTTGAAACCTTTTCTTGCAAGGGAAATCCCAGATCTCAAACATGGTTTATGAGGTCTTAGACCATCTGACTCGTTGTCTATCTTTCAGCCCCATCTTCCTCTGCTCCTCTCCTTGACCCTTGTGTTTCTGGAGTTGCTTAACAGTTTCTGGTGACTTTTGGTACCTACCCCAGCTCCCCCATTGCATGGGGCAATCCACTGAAGGAGTCAGATGAAACCACCTGACCTGTCTACACACCTACGCTCCCAGGTTGGCCATGAGAAACTCACACTGGTATGTAGATTTGCACCTGGTAAAGATTTGAACATTCCAAATGACGTCCACACTTATGCTACTAAGAGACTGTCCTTCATTCAATAAAAAGCATCAGTTATATATTTCATGTAAAAATCAGGAGCTGGAGAAGGTTGAGTACTCTGACAACTAGAATAGATTTAAGAAAATATTGCTCGTAGGACTTTTAATTACAATTGCATTCACTGATCAACCAAAATTCTGTGATCTAATAGAAAGAACCTGACGTTGGAGTTAGATCTGGAATTTAGTTCTGTCATTTACCATATTGTGATCACGGGCAAATCACTTCATCTTTCTGACTTCTATTTCCTCATCTATAAAAAGAAGGTGACAGAACTTCTCCGGTGGCTCAGCGGCTAAGCGCTGGTTTATCCCCTGCCACCAGGCGAGGGTCCCACATGGTGCACAGACCTCTCCTGCCGCCCGCTGCTCCCCTCAGCAGTGTACTTCGTCAGTCTGCCTGCTCTGCTCCCCACTATGCTCTGGTGAATTCTCTCACCCTCTCACCTTCTGACTGTACCCAGTGCTTGTGTAAATAAATAAATAAATCTTTAAAAAAAAAAAAAGAAGGTGACAATGAATACTTTGCATGTTTGTATTGAGGACTGAGGTAAAAGATGTGAACAAGTATAGCACATTTTAGTAACTAATCTTTATAGTTGTTAGCCAATTTGATCCAAGACAAAAGGTAGAATTTTTGTCTTTCTCCCTTTTCTTACTTGTGCATTTGGATCTGGAAATGAAGATAGTTTAATATAATGTGACATATTTTGCTCTTTCTGGGGGTCACCTGCTAGTCAATAGGGAGGTAATTGGATTGTATCATTTATGCAACCCAAATGTCAGATATGGTCAGTCTGCCCCTTATGGTCAAAGTGCTATGAGTTTAAACCTTAATTTTTACATTGTCTAACCTTTGTAAGTTTCTAGCTCTCCCTCAGATTTCTACAAATTCCATGAGAACTTGTACTATCATATTTACAGAGCACTCAAAGACAGAAGTCTCTAGTCTGCTTTTTTTAACACATACCTAACAAAGGCCATTGCTTAATTTCCCTAATCACTCATGCTCTCTCTCAGAAAGCATTCCTGAGTGTAATGGCCTTTACTGAAGTCTTGAGAGTCAAAGAAAGTGGTTACATCATATCATGACAAACAACGTATCCCGTTTTAGACATTCCAGTGTTTAAACACTCTGTTGTCCACCTTCCACGAGATGGTTTCTTCTGACCCTTAACCCATATATCAGCTACACCTACACTGACTTTCTTACTCATCTTTTTCTTTTTCCCATCCTAACTTTATCACCTCTCTCTCACATTTTGCCTAGTGAGTTTCAAATTCTTCATTTTTTATGCAGAGCAATCTAATTTCCCTCCTTCTCAAACACATATCCACACTCTTCAAGACCTTGACTAAGACAAAAGGACCTTCTGTGCAGGAGAGTCTACCCTTCTTGGAAGGCATTTCTGGTTTTAAATAGTATTTTTTTCTTACTATAATGACCATAGTGTGTCTTTATTATTGAGTGCTTACTATACACCTGGCACTCTATCACATGTTTTCCAGTAGTGACCTCACTTTTTTTTTTAAGATTTATTTTTATTTATGCATACAAGAACTGGGGTGTAGGCCAGAGGTGTGAGGAGCAGGGTGAGAAGATTCACCTGAGACAGAGCAGTTTGCAGAACAGGCAGGTCTACTGAAATACACTGCTGGGGGGAGCAGCGGGGTGAGACAGGAGAGGTCTGCTGTGCCATGTGAGTCAGCTCCCTGGCCAGGGATCAAACTCATGCCCAGTGGCTGGAGATAGCTTGATAGCACTGAAACTTTAATCTCTGCACTACCAAGGAGGTCCTGACCTCACTTTCTTATCTAATCTCCTTAGTGACTCTGGGAGACAGGTAGCTCTCACTACTGCTGTTTCCACAAATGAGGATGAAGTGTGTGTGTCATAAAAATGAGATAATTTGCATAAGAACAGGTGGTAGAACATGGGCTAAAAAATGAGATCTGGTCCCAAGCACTCTTTGGACACAAAGAACACACTCTTTCTACTCTACTACATGGCCTTTCAAGGGAAGGAGAAAAAAGAGTAATCAAAGACCTGAGGCTATGTAAATGCAATACCATCTGTTCTCATATTGTTTCACAGCTTTGAAAGGATGTTTTATATGTCATCTCATTATTCCCATGAAGAATGAATAATCATTATCATCACACCCATTTTGAAATGAGGAAACTAGGGCCTTGTGGCAGAAAGGGAGTGAAGGAACAGGCAATGTGTGCTACTTGATTTTGAGATCACAGAGATATTAGTTCTGGGTGATTACAAAGTTCAGGGTGTGATCAGGGGAGCTGTCAGCTGAGGTGATATGAAGAGGAGACCAAAGACTGAGGAACCAGGAAACCACATGGCTACTAAAGTCATCAGGGAGATGGTGGGATGGGGTTGGTGAGGACAACCATGAGCCAGGAATTTCATCACAAAATGGAATTCTCATCACAAAATGAACAATTGGGAGCCCAGGATATCCTGAGGGATAGAAGGTGATATGACTGGAGAACAAAGAAAATGGAATTTTTGTAAAAGGTGGAAGTGGCAATTCAACCTGAATTTTTGGCTTTGTGATGAGTTGGGAGTAGGAAAGTGAGAAACCATAAGAAGAGTCCTGGAGGAGGTCAAGTTTCAATAAAGGCAAAGAAGTAACTTGAGTACTCATTGAAGAAACAGATGGTGTAGGAGAGTTTATTGACAAAGGAACAGGGTTCTAGAAGGCATAGTGGAGAGGGCTTTCAGAGAGGTTGATACAGGGAAGGAGTGTGAAAAGGAGGGGGCTACAATAGTAAAAGGATGAGACAGAGAAATCAGGAACCCGGAGGGGCTGTGAGTTGGGTAGTTTTCCAGGTTGGAGAGAAAAACTACATGAAGATTCATCACAGAATTGTGGGGGAAATGGTATCTGACTGAGATCTCTAAGATTAGGGTGGGGAGACAGTAGGGGAAAGGGCAGTGATTCTAAACCAAAGCTAGCAGCTGGCTCCTGTCATCTCAGAAGACTTGAAGTGAAGTCTAGGTCAGGATGGGAGGTTGGGATGTTAATTACCTCTTGTACCTGCCTCGGCCTGACAGAGCTGTAACTTCCTGATGACCAGGAAAGAAGCTTTTCTTACTCCAAACTAATGCAGGTAATGGGGGAGGGGGTCATGGAAAGTTTTTGTTTTTGTATTAAGAGGGTTGATGGTAACATGATGACATTTAGAACAATCACTCAGGCTGCTGGTGTAGAAAACGATTTGTAGAGTGGAGGCAGTGAGGCCTATTAGAAGGTTATTATTTAGGGCCGGTAAGAAGTGATGAGGGGTCCTCCTTGGTGGTGCAAGGGGTTAAGTCATAGCACTAGGAAGCTCTCTGCAACCCCCACAGCAGGAGTTCAATCCCAGGCCAGGGAGCTAACCCACATGCCACAGCAGACCTCTCCTGACTCCCCTGCTGCTTCCCTTAGCAGTTTATTTCAGTCAATCCACCTGTTTTGCTCCCTACTCTATCTCTGGTGAATCGTCTCACCATCCCTACTCCCCCACCTCTGGTCTACACCCCAGCTCTTGTATGCATAAATTAATTAATTAAATATATCTTTAAAAAAAAAGAAGTGATGAGGCCTGACCAGGGTGAGGGTCACAGCTGGGGAGATGCAGAGGAAGGACAGGGAGAGGGTCAGTTAAGGAGGTGTTGTTATCAGGCTGATAGAGTAAAGGACAATGCCCGGGTTTCTGTCTTAGTTTCCTTAGTCAGTCGTCTAGATTCTGCCTCTCTCTCCCTGAGCTTTGTGAACATGAGGCCATATAATGGACAGGCAGGACACTCATCTATCAACACCTCATCATCAAATCTCCCTGATAACTCTAGTAAGTTAAGTCTATGGAACGAGGTGTGAGAATTAAGATGAACCCTAATAGTCATCCAGAAGTTGGGGAGTGCGGGTCCCCCAAGATATCCTCAGATTCCCTACACCTGCCCAAAACGGGGGTCCGGGAGAGGTAGGGGGCGGGACGAGCATGGACCCCGCCCCTGGGCGGGGCGTGGGTGGGGCCGGGACCTGGCTTGTCTAGCAGAGCAGAGCTGTAGCGGGAGCCTCATCCTTAAGTCGCCGCTGTGGGGACCAGTCCCGACCCACATCACCCGGCACCACCCGCTTCCAGAACCTGGTTGCGCCTTCTGCCGCCCGCTGCCAGCTCCCGCGGCCTCGCTGTTCTCACAGGGAACCGATCGCTGGTCCCGCACCCGAGTCCCAGGTAAGGGGCGCGGCCGCTGCACCCCGCGGGCTGAGCACAGGGACCGAGCCCGGCGCGGGGCGCCAGGGACGGCGAGCGAGCGCTGAGGAGCACGAGGCGACGGAGTGAAGGCCGAGCAGAAGAGGCTGAGGGAGGCCGCCGAGGACGGGGCTCCGTGGCAGGGAAGGTCGCTTAGCCTGGGGAGGGGGCGCTGAGGGGCGTCTACTCGGACTGTGAAGGCCGCTGGGGGAGCTCTCAGGGCGGGGGTAGCGAGAGTGAGGGACAAGTAAGAGGGCGCGGGCCTGGGGTGAAAAGGATGAGTGGTTACTGGAGCACAGTGAGGGATCGTTGCGGGGGGCGGGGGGGGGTATCCCGGGTGGGGGTCGTTGGGAGCCAGGAAAATGCAAGGAAGGAGCTGAGAGGGGGCAGTGAGGGACAGTGAAGCCCAGGGACAGTGAAGAGGAGAGGATTGAGGGGCGCGAGGGCCAGGGAAGGGAGTGGAGGTGAAGAGCAATTGGAAGGGCACTGGGTTGGGGGTATGGTCATTTGAGGTGAAGAGCAGTGAAGTGATGAGGTGAAGGGGCCCTGGGCAGGAGGGAGATGCTGATGGAGAGAGGGTAAAGGGATGAAGAGACAAGAGTACGGAGAGCTGGGAGCCAAAGGGTGTAGAGCTGGGTAAGGGCAAGGGGAGTAACCTTGAGGGGGGGAAATGGGTGGGGTTTGCCTGTGGAAATCTTGGAAGAACGGGAAGATGGGAGGCAATCCAGACTGTGTCTACCCAGACTGCAGAGGCAGGGGATGGGGAGCTGGCAGAGGGAGAGGCCAATGGCCTTGGATATGGGCAGTGGGTGTCTGAGCTCCCTCCAGGGATGGGCATGAGGGGAATGGAGGCTCTGGAATGGAGCAGAGGTCTGGTGGCTGGGAGTGAAGGAATTGTTAGGGAACTTAAGAGCGTTTAGGGTGGTAGATACACTGGATCTGGTTGAGGGAGAGGCCAGGTGGGGCTTGTGGTGTGAGAGTGGAAAGATATGGGGGCCCAGAGTAGAGTCCTTGGGTTTTCAGCACTAGCTGTATCTTAGCATCTCAGAAGGCTGAGGAGTGGGCACGGGCACTGGGCCCTGTTACACTGCCACCTGGTATCACAGACAAGAAGAGAATGATGGACCGAAAGATTCATCCATAGGTCATCTCTGTTCTGGAATCTAAGTGTGGGAAGGGCTTTTAAGGAAGGCTGGGTGGCAGTCTGGAAGCTGATAGAGTTGTGGAGGGGAGCTGGAGAGAGAGGGTCCTCCATTCCCAGATTCTCAGAATCCAGATGGCAAGGGGTGGAGGATAGTAAAAAGAGTGGATTGGGTGTGTGCGCAGGTGGATACCCACCTGTTCTGTGCCTATAATGGGCGGAAGACATTGGAAGTCCATGAAAAAGACCTATCTATGGTAGTGGGAGCCCTGGCGCTATGTATGCCAGAGAAAAGATGTTTTGCCAGAGGGTGGGTCTGTGAATACTTCGTGGTTATGAAGGATTTAGCTAGCAGTGGAGGTGTGTATATTTATTATCAGAAGAAACAATATGGGGAAAAGCTGAAGTGATCTTTTGTTTAAGATATAAATCTCCACTTTTTAAGGATTATGATGTAAAGGGTGGCATCAGTAATCTATAGAAGATGTTTCAGTAGCTTTCTCTCTAACCTTGTGGTTCTCCATCTCCCCAGACTGCATCACAGGAGCTCAATGAATGCTGGACAATTGAATTGTGGTGTTCTCCTGTCTCAGTTTCCTCATCTAACCCCAATAATTGTTGTGAGAAGCAAACATGATAAAGTGGGTGAAAAGAGATTTGTAAACTGGAAAGCACTGCACACAAGACAGAGACTACTGATGTAATTATGCAGGTGTTGCCTACATTCTGGAAAGATAGAATACAATGGCAGCACCTAGTAGAATATCTGGCATTTTGTAGGTGCTCCATAAATGGCAGCTATCACAATAGCTTCTGTTGTCTATAAAAGATGTGGGTGAAACAGTGAAGAGTTGGGCTGAGCTGGGCTGGATTTGGCTGAGCTGGGCTGGTGGTGATGGGTTGGCAGAGAGAATTGTCTAAAGAAAGGTTAAATTAGTAAAGTTAGTAGATTGTGGTTTTAGGAAGACGGTTGCATATAGTAGGGTGAGATCCACAGTTATCTGACTCCCTCCTATTCTCACCAGTAGATATTTCCCAATAAGATGATGGAATTCCATTTATTGAGTACCTGCTAAATGTTCTATACTATCTAGGTGCTTTACCAACATTACTCGTAATCTTTCCAGGGTCAGTTGGTAGGAGAAAACATGAAATGTACAGATAAGATGTATTTTTTAAATTAACTTATTATTTATGCATACAAGAACTGGGGTACAGGCCAGAGATGTGAGGGTGGTGGTAAGAGGATTCCCCAGAGACAGAGTGGGAAATAGAACAGGTAGATTGACTGAAATATATTGCTGAGGGGAGCAGTGGGCGAGTCAGGAGAGGTCTGCTGCCCCATGTGGGTAGCTCCCTGGCCAGGGATCAAACTCGTGCTGCAGGTGCTGCAGTGGCTGCAGAGAGCTTTATAGTCTGAAAGTTAACCCCTTACGCCACCAGGAAGGCCCAGATAAGATGTATTTTACGGGGTTTATAAAACATTTTCCCATGTATTGATTTTAATTCTTAGAACAGTTTGCCAGGAGTTATTTTATCTTATAGATGGAGGAGACTGAGGCCCAAAGTGTGATCTGCCTAAGGCTATACAATCGCTGAGAGAACCAGGGCTTAATCCAGGTCGCTCTGACTCAGTCTTGTGCTCTTTCCATCAAGAGAGAAGTTTATCCATTTACTTAACTGCATTTATTGAGTTGATCTCTTCTTGCTTGATTTCAGGGCTTTCTTCCTCCCTTGCTTCTTTCCTGGCTTTTTCCTTAGGTTTTTATTTCTGTTGCTTATCAGACTGAAAGGGTTATTTGTTTTTCACACCAACCCTTGGAGGAGCCTTTTCCTTCTTTCCCCTATCCTGGGACCAGGAAAGATTCCCAGATGGTTCCCGGGCCTTCATCTGTATTGCTAGTCACGGAGACAGTGAGCTACCAGGCTCTATCATTTATGCGACTGTCACAAAAGAGAGGAAAGATCTGACTGATGCTTATCTTGCAAATGCCTGTCTGCACACGCCACTGTGCAGGGACCTGTCTGCTCAGATCTGCCTCAGGGGGCTACCCACAGAGATACTTGCCTGTCCTCCAAATGTCTGGGTAGCCACTACCCCCTCCTGAAAAGAAAAGATCTCCTGGGGGGCTTTCATCCAAACATGCCTTCCACAGAACCCCTGGGGCCTCTACTCTCCCTATTCTCACACCATTGACTGGGGAAGCTATGCAGTGTATACTTAAACAGATGTTGACTGCATGGTGTGGCAGGAGCTAGGAAAAAGATGCTCAGCATGCTTTCTTACTCACCCTAAAATTGTGCTTTTTATTTTTCCTAAGCTTAGTTCAATCTGGGAGTCAATAGCTAACAGATGTTCTAGTCTTGACTCTCAATTGATTTACTGTGTGACCTTGGACAATTCTTTTCTTTTTGTGGTGCCTCTATATTTTTTTAAACTGTAAAATGAAGGGGAGTAGATCAGATCAGGCACTGAAATTGTTTTTCATTTTTGTCTCACTCCCCACTCTTGCACTTGCAGCAGACATAGCTAATAAAAGCAAAACACTCTTCCTGCTGATTCTAGAAGAATGTATTTTTCTCAACACAGTGTATGCATGAAGCGTGCTTATGTGTATTCTCCTATTTACAATTCACAGTGGCCTTGGAGGTAGGTAATATTATCATATCATAGATGAGGATACTGAGGCTCAGAGTTCAAATGACGCCCAAGTCACTGAATTACTAAGAAGGGGGTGGAAGGGGAGCAATAACCCAGGTTTTTGTTATGATAAAGCTGCCATTCCAAAATTCCTTCTCATTCTAATAGTCTGAATATAAAGCCAGCTGCATCAGAAACATGAAGACCAATGCTATGACATTTACATTGATATGCTGGCACATGGCAAATGTTCAATAAATGTTTATTGGAAGGAGTCATTTGCCATAAGAATTTATTGTTTGTCCAATGTTGTCAGGGTGTAAGGATTGATAAAACTCAGCTGAATCCCAAAGGGGAAGCAGACAGTTCATTGGAAAATGATCTCAAATAATGGAATCCAGATCATGGGGAGGGCAGTTGAATAGGATTTGACTGCAGAAGTAAATTAAATGGGCCAGTGAAATAATATATATTGAGTACTTCCCATGGGCCAAGAAACCGTGCCAGATTTACTTACATATGGTAACTGCTCATTCTCTTTATACCAAAGATCTGTGAAGTAGGTGGTATTTTCTCTCAGAGAAATGCTATGCCTTTGAGAGGGGATATAATTTGCCCAAGAATTCAGTTGAGGAATAGAACAGGGATTGTAAACTTTCCCATAACACAATGCTGTACCGGGTCTAGTCTCAGCTGTTAGCTGTGAGGATTGTGCAAAGCCTCTTTATTTCTGGCCCTTGGTTTCCTTTTTGACCAAATGAGAATAATAAATTATGTCCTTGCAGTTTTATTTCCCAGGCTTATTTACAGGATAAAATAGATAAAGGACATGAAATTGTGGTAAGGATCAAATTTGTGTTTTGGTAAAGGTTCTCTTTGACCAGCAGTTCCATTTCAGAAATCTCTCCTCAGGAAATAAATAGAAAAGTGAACAAATATTTATGTAAGGAAAGGGTCATTATGGCTTAATTTATAATATTAATAATACAAAATAAATGTACAACATTAAAGATTTGATCATGTGACACATAGGATGCAATGTAATGTAGTTGATTGAAATGATATGGAGATTTTTCTTGTGTTAGTAAGATATTTATGATATAATGTTAATTGCAAAGGAGCAGGATACAAAAATAATAAGTTTGGTCTCAGCTATTAAATATGTCTATATGATATAGACTAGAATGTATGGTTTACTATCATTTATATTAGATAGAAAGTATAAACAGTACAGAAAGCATAAATTATGCTTATATATATAAAGATTTTCTCTGAAGGATACATAGATTGGCAACATGTTTGCCTCTGGGAAACTGGAAGGAAGTGGAACTAGAGATTGGGAATCAGGGGTAGAGGTAGGACTTAATTTATTTTGTTACTGTATTACTTACATGCTAACAATTAAGAAAATAATACAGATAACAAATGGTGATAAAGAAGTCCTTGCAAATAGTAAAAGTTTGTTTGAATTACATTTAATGTGTATCTGATCTTTTAAATGAACAAATAAGATCTAATTTAAAAATAGATGGCGGGCCTCCCTGGTTGCGCAAGGGGTTAAAAAGCAACCTATGAAGCTGTCTGCAGCCACTGCAGCAGGAGTTCAATCCCCAGCCAGGGAGCTACCCACATGACGCAGCTCCTGACTCGCCCGCTGCTCCCCTCAGCAGTGTGTTTCGGTTGATCTGCCTCCTGTTCTGTTCCCAATTCTGTCTCTCTGAATCCTCTCACCTGCCCCTTGCCCCTGCACCTCTGGCCTGTACCCCAGCTCTTGTATGCATAAATAAATCTTTAAAAAAAATAAATGGCACTGGACCACCCTGGTGGCGCAGGGGTTAAAGTCTCAAGCTACTGTCAGCCACCACAGCATGAGTTGGATCCCTGGCCAGGGAGTTGACCTATCTAGCACAGCAGATCTCTCCTGTCTCACTTGCTGCTCCCCTCAGCAGTGTATTTCAGTCAGTCCACCTGCTCTGCTCCCCACTCTGTCTCTGGTGAATCCTCTCACCCCCCGACACCTCTGGCCTACACCCCAGTTTCTGTGACACATACAAAAACCCCAGTTCTTGTATGCATAAATAAATAAATCTTTAACAACAAAAAAATAGATGGTGCTTTGTTACATAAAAGTAAGGGAGAAAATACACTGAAACAGTTAACCATGGCAGTCTCTGAGTGTGTAGAATGTCAGGTAGTTAAAACTTTTCTACACTTTTGTGGTATTTTTCTAATTTAAAAATAATTGCTATGTACTTTCATAGTAGGAAATTTCTCGTGTAAACAAAGAAAGATGACTGGCAGCAGAATAGGGGATAGTGTGAGGTTACTTGCCATGTTTTGGGTTAAAAAGAAAAGCAGAATTTGCTTGAATTACCAATTCCTTAAACAGGTACCATATCTTGTACCACAAAGAACTGAAAAGTTAGGATTATAGACAGTTTAAGCAGGGAAGTCGTTTTTCTCTTCAGTGTCACTTTCTTCTTTCAAAGTGACATGTTGTATACCTGCCAAGCTGAGGGTCTCAGGTAAAGGCTTGAGAGCTGGGGAGAAAGAGAAGGAAGAACAGAGGACCTGGAGGCCAATGGCGGCCCATTTAAGGGCCAGGGCAGCTTACCCAACATAGAGGTCTGACTGTTCTTCAGGAGATCTTTAAACCTTCTGCATTTGTCAGCTCCATATCCTCACAGCTCCTATGATAATCTCATGGTGCTAAATCCACCAGTTTTACTCCCTTTAATTTCCTTTGGAGAAAAAAAAAGCAAAAATTCCTAAAGAAAACCACATACTGGACATTATTTCAAGTTAGGGTTGTCCTCCTGCCCTCTGACTATTCACCCATCTGAGTGCTCAAGTGCTGAACACAAGGAAGGATTACAGGTGGAGAAGCAGGATAACCTGTGGCTGGCAACATGTAGAAGAAGCAATGAAAGTCTCGACTAAGCCAATGGGACCAAATGCTGGATTGTGAGATGTTCTAGAGTAGGAGAGGATGGTGGCAGGTCTGAAAGGGTTGAGGTCTCAGGGAAGGCCTGGCATATTATGGATACTTGCAAAATGAATGAATGAATGAATAGACCAATAAATAAAAGGTCTAGGTGCCAAAGGATTCTGAATAATGATGTCTTATGTTCACACATGAGTTGGATTTACCATTTTACTTAGGTCTTAATCATTGTTTTCTCATTTTAGTCTTATAACAGTTCCCAAAGAATAAACTTGTTCAGTTTAATGGGGAAAAGGCTTAGGGAAAGATAAAGGGTGTTTATTCTTTGGTTAGTTGGTTCTCAGTCAAATTGAACCATTTGGGCTTGATCTTTGGAGCTAGGAGTCTGAACTGGATCTTTCCTGGAAATGTTCATGCATTTGCTGTTTTGGCTTTTTCCCCTCAAAAGTCAGTTCAGGAACTTCCTCCTACAGGACACTCTCCTAGACCACCATTGTCTCCAGATTTAGTTAGATGTTTCTTGGGGATTTTCTCAGCCAGAGTTTCCTTCTGATTTATCCTTTATATGCTGCTTTGTTCCTCTAGATTCACGTGCTTTTTCAAACTCTTATCTGTGGCCACTCAGACTTTGGACACTATGTCTGATTCATATTTGTTTTCCTCATTCTCAGCACAGGGCTTAACCCAAGTAAAGTGCTCAGTAAATATTTACTAAGGAAGAGTGGGAGGAGCTGGGTCCCACCCCAATTCTGAGACATTTGGGGTAGGTGCAGTGATGGGGTGATTCTGAGTTGTGTGCATTTCCTCAGTGATGCTGGGATGGAGAGTGGGTATGTGTATGGCAGAGTGACCATTAACAGATTGGTGACTCAGAGTGATAATGGAGGTTTGTGTCTCTTCTGCAGATGGCTTCAGTAACTGATGGTAAAGCTGGAGTCAAAGATGCTTCTGACCAGAATTTTGACTACATGTTCAAACTGCTCATCATTGGCAACAGCAGTGTTGGCAAGACCTCCTTTCTCTTCCGCTATGCGGATGACACCTTTACCCCAGCCTTTGTCAGCACCGTGGGCATCGACTTCAAGGTGAAGACAGTTTATCGCCATGAAAAGCGAGTGAAGCTGCAGATATGGGTGAGTCCTGGGCATCTTGTGAAGGACTGTCCTGGGAGGTAACTAGTCTGCTGATAAAAGGGCTGGGAGCCCAGGTTGGATCTTGTGGATCTTATGGCTTCAGATACCAGTGCTGTTTCAGATTTGACCCGTGGGATGTCCCTTGCTGAATTTATACAAGTTTGATTACCTCTGGGGTCTTGGTTCCTTCTGCTGCTGAACTATGCAAGAGGATTTATCTTAGCCTATACAAATGAGTGAGCAAGAATCTGGGCTTTGGAGTTAGAGACCTGGGTTCAAATTCTAGTTCTGAAACTTATCAGTCGTGGAATCTTGACTAAATTACTAAACATCTCTTGTATCACCCTTTCCTCTGGCAATTATAATAGTATCTACAGCATAGGTGAGTTGGATGTTTAGCATAGTTCCCAAAGCATAGTAAATGTACAATAAATGCTAGCAACTCTATCTGTAATCTATAGACAGGTAACAAATCTCTTCAAAACTTGATGGGTTAAAACAACAATGATAACTCATTATCACACAGTTTATGTGGATTAAATTGTCAGGAGTAGTTTGGTTTCTGGCCTATAGCCTTTCCTGAGGTTACTGAAGGCTTGAGAGGGGCTGCAGGATGACCTCCCAAGGAGGATTATGCCCAAGTCTGATTTTGGCCAGTAGCAGGAGGCCTTAGTTCCTTCCCATTTGGCTCTCTCCATAGAGCTGCTGAAGTGTCTTGGCTTTGGTATTGGCTTTTCCCAAGTGAAGACAGCCAAGAAACCAAACAGTAAGTGGCAAAGTCTCTTATTACTTAGCCTTAGAGCATTCTATCTATCATGGACTCACTGTAGAAGGAAACTACATAAGGGTATGAACACTAAGAGGAAAGGAATCATTGAGGACCATCTTGGAAGCTGGTTATCTCAGAAACTTTTATTTGTATCTTCTGATGGTGCTAATAAAATACATACATACATTGATTTGGGATGACATAAAAACATGTAGATAATATACTTTTCAATAATAAATTAGCACTGAGATTGGAAATTTTGAAAATTTAGTGATTTAAAATATTTAAAACATGTATTATTATTCGTCCATTCGAGGTATTAAATGTACATTGGTACATTATGAATATATCTTATTGGCATAGTCTGTCTATAGTACTTTTTTGTTTTTATGAACTATTTCCATATATTAATATTATCTCACAATAACACAATGGGGCAGATATTATTATTTTTTTTATTTATTTATTTATTTATTTATACAAGCACTGAGTACAGTCAGAAGCGCGGGAGGGTGAGAGAATTCACCAGAGCCAGAGCGGGGAGCAGAGCAGGCAGAAGGACCAAAGTACACTGCTGAGGGGAGCAGCGGGCAGCAGGAGAGGTCTGCAAGCCATGTGGGACCCTCCTCCGGTGGCCGGGGAGCAGCCAGGGATCGAACCGGCGCTGCAGAGGCTGTGAGCAGCTTCGCAACCCAGCGCTCAACCGCGGCACCATGGGGGAGGCCCAGGGCAGATATTATTTTAAAACATTCTTGGGCAGCTCTTCTCCAGGGTTCCCCATCTGTATCTATGCAAGTGTCTCTTTTTTCTTTTCCTAGTAAACCTGTCCCTTTAAAATGTAAAAAAGCAAAAACAAATAAACAAAAACCCAAAACACTCCTGAATTGACTATGGTGGAGGTTTGTGGGTGCCAAAGTGGGGGGAAAACTATCGTGACTACACCTGAGGGGAGAAAAAGCAAACAAGGATATAAAATAATAGTATACCATTAATTAAAAAGAAAAGAAAGGGGCCTCCCTGGTGGCACAGGGGTTAAAGTCTCAGCGCTATCAAGCTATCAAGCAATCGCCAGCCACTGTGGCATGAATTCGATCCCCAGCTAGGGAGCTACCCACAGACCTCTCTGTCTCACCCACTGCTCCCCTCAGCAGTGTGTTTCAGTACATCTGCCTGTTCTGCTCCCCACTCTGTCTCTGGTGAATCCTCTCACCCACACCTCTGGCCTACACCCCAGTTTTTATATGCATAAATATATAAAATAAATCTTAAAAAAAAAGACAAATAGAAAAACAATTAAAACACTCCTGTTTTGCAGGGGGAAAATGCAGATTTAGAGGTTAATTAACTGACCTTAGGTCAACCCAAACAAATACCAAGTGGGATTTCAACCTCCTGATTCTAAATTACATGTCTTTTTTCTATACAATACCTGGTAGGCCTTGTGGAACCCATATTTCTGTAACAGTTCATTTTTATTTATTTATTTATTTTTAAATTTTTAAATTTTTTTATTTTTATATTCCCCAAACAATTGCAACCCCTTTATTTTGACCCCAATCCCTCCCCCCCCGCCCCCTAAAAGTTACTCTCTATTAAAGGCATTGAAGAATTATATATCATTAGAAATGAGGAAGCCATACAGATCATCTAGTTCACAGGGTCTAGAAGTATGATCTCCAGATCATCAGTATCGACGTGACCTGGGAATTTGTTGGAAATGCTAATTCCCAGCCTGCACTCAGCCCAGTAAATCAAACTCTGGATTATGGCCCAACAATCTGTGTTCCAACAAGCCTTCCAGGTGGTTTTGAGGCAGGCTAAAATTAAAGAACTACTGATTTAGTTTAACTACCTCATGGTGAGAATCAATAAGCATTATTAAGTACTATTATGTGCCAAGTGCTTCCACTTGTGTTATCTCACATCATTTTTGCAGCCAATGCACCGAGGGGGGTGAAGCACAGGATATTTGGGGCATGTGAGCAATACAGTGAAACTGGAGCAAGGCTTCGTAAGAGCAGGGAGGGGGTGCTGGGAGGGAAGTCTGCTGGAGAGGCTATTTGGGGGTGGACTGGAGTCAGGGAGGCCATGTACAACAAGCAGAAGGTTCTTGCCAGGGGCCAAAGTGTACACGCCTGGTGACTCCTTAGGGAGTTGAAGAAACTATTATTAGAGTTTATTTTTATCTGTGAATATAAAATACATTTTTACAATATGAAGTAACACAGATGTCTTTGTTTGATCTCTGCATCAGATGGTCACATTTCCTACCCCTGAAAAAATCTTCAGATAGGAGAGGATTGTTCTGCCCTTGTAAGGGATTGGCAGAGATGGTGCCTGGCACTCTTTCATTCATTTTCAGCCCATGGCGAGAGCTTTTGCAGTCTTCCTCTTAAGTGGAAGAAGAATAATCTTATTGATTATCCTACCTACTTTTAACTAAATGAACCCTCACAAGGGATACGTGCCATAAAAGAGTCCTACAAAGAAACCTCTGATTGAAACCTCTGATTGAAGACTGTACTGATTATAGTGAGCCCAGAAAATGGCTGAAGTGATGCTTTTCTGACGCCCAGCACAAGTTCATTGTCAGCCATATTCCAAGGCAAAAATCAATGATGATCTAATTAGATATGACATAGTTAATCAGATTGCTTTGTCTAAAAAATAATTTGCAAAAAGGTTGCATGTGCTTTTCTGTAGCAAAAAGTTTTGTGTTGTTTGTAAATTTAAATGTATTTCATTTTTAATGTGTTTTAACATCTTTTGTGTACAGAGCATATACATATGTGTATATATGTATGTACAGGCATAAAATCTAAATAACTATACAAGTATTGTGGGTACTGTGCCTATGTTTTTCTCGTTTACTGGGTATAAATTTGGAGACCTTCACCACAGGCACTGAAGGCATTGACAAGGGCATATTTACATTTTAGAAAAATCTCTGGTTTCAGTTTGGAAGGTAGATGGAAGTAAGGCCAAGAATCCAGTGGTTAGAATAAGTTATAAGGACCTAAACTAAGTGTACTCATCTTGTCAGGCTACCATAACAAATAGTATGGACTGTATGGCTTACACAATAGAAATTCATTTTCTTACAGTTCTGGAGATTGGAAGTCCAGTATCAAGGGTTGATGTCTGGTGAGAGCTCCCCCGTTGGGATGCAGACAGTTGCCTTCTCACTGTTTGCTCCCAAGGTCTTTCCTTGGTGTGTATACTAGAGAGAAAGCGAGCAGGTCCTCTAGTGTCTCTTTTTATAATCCTACTGGATCAGCACCCCATCCTTATGCCCTTATTTAACATTAATTACTTCCTTAGGGTCCCCATCTCCAAATATAGCCACACTGGATGTGGGGGAAGGGAGGTTAGGGCTTCAATATAAATTTGGGGATTTGCGATTTTTTTTTTAAAAGCTGTGTGAGCTTTGGTAAGTCACTTCACTTCTGTGGTGAGTAGATAATACTCTCAACTCTAAAGGGGCTCTATGTTACAGGCATCATAACATAGAATGATGCCTGGTACCTATTAGGAATGCAATTAATGTTAGTTTCCTTTCTTTCTCTGTTCTTGAGCCACAAGCAAAGGGTGACCGGGTCTCCTCCCAACATTTCCCACTTGTGGCTCTAGGAGCACTGGAACAGCATCTAGGAATTCACTAGCACTGTTTGAGGTGTAGATTTAATTTTTCCAGCCCATTCAGTTTCTCCCTGGGCACTTCAGAAAGCCATTTTCAGGATGGAAAGTGGAGAGGGGAGATGAAGAGGTTATGAGCATTACTGAGCGGGACCATTCACAAAAGGAGTTTCTATCATCTCTGGGGATGTGGGACAATGAGGACACTGATAGTGTTTTGTTCCCTGGGGGTCCCTTGCCACATTGGTCCCTGAGAGCCCCCTCTCTTTCCTGAGAGGTTATTATGAATCAGAGAAGAAACCCTTGCAGGGGAGGAGAGGGTTGGGGAGAAGTCTCAATAATAGGGAGTGAGAATATACACAGGTGTGAAGGGAGGGAGACTCTGTAACTCCACAGCAACAGACCTGACTGGAGGCCACTTATTCCTGGGTGTTGGTTGCCAAGCAACCCCTGGAGACCTGTGGGAAGAGCAGAGTGAGAGAGGGCCTGCTTTTATCTCTACATGGAGCCCACGGCTATTGGGTCTGGCGCTGGTCAAAGGTAGAATCTGGGGGTCTATGGAGGACTGAGCAGACCTAGGACTCTGGAATCCAGGGTTCCTGAAGACAGGAGACTTGGATTGACCCTTTTCTTCCATTGGCCTATTTTCCCAAGTGTCAAATGAAAATAATCTTTGCTCTCCTTGCCTCATGGATTTTGTGAAGACCAAATGAAAACATGGAAGAGAAAGCCCATGGAGAACTAATAAATCTTGAGTAGATCAGAAGATCTATGGCTATTGTCAGCCATGTGAATCCGACTTATTTTTTTTAAAGATTTATTTATTTATGCATACAAGAGCTGGGGTACAGGCCAGAAGTGTGGAGAGTGAGAGGATTCACCAGAGACAGTGGGGAACAGAACAGGCAGATACACTGAAATACTCCCTGCTGAGGGGAGCAGTAGGTGAGGCAGGAGAGGTCTGCTGCACCATGTGGGTTGCTCCCTGGCTGGCTGGGGATAGAACTCATGCTGCAGAGGCTGTGGATTGCTTCACAGTGTGGTGCTTAACCCCTTGCGCCACCAGGGAGGCCCGTGAATCCTACTTATATGTAAACCATTCTTTGTGTCTTTCACCCAGGGGGGTAGTTACCTCTTTAAAGAATGGCTGGTTAAGGTCAGAGATGTGAAGTTATTTGTGTGGAACTGAATAGTAAATTTCATTCTTTCACTCATTCAGTAAACATTATCTGGTGCTCTCTCTGTGCCAGGCATTGTGCTCGGTGTGGGGAAACACCCATCCTGCCCTCATGGAGTTCATGTTAGTAGGGGGCATAGACACTGAGTACATGAATAAAACATAACCAATTTCATTTGTGGTAAGAACCCTGAAGCAAAGAATAGACTTGTTTCAAACTCAGGCACTAAGACTCAGAGCTCAGGAATCACTGAACTGTGATTTAGGTCTCATCCCCAGGCTTGCGTTGGGTTTCAGACTCAATTCTGTTCACAATTTACAAGGCTTACTTAGCTGATGTTCTTCATCACACCAGCTCACCTGTCAGGGAACACAGTGGGAGGAACTCCCACTATAGGACGATAGAATCTCCTCCTTCCCACTTCCTTCAGTGAGGCTTTTGTGGTAACCAGCATATCAAGAAGACTTTTACAACAGCGTCTCATGTACCCAGGGTGACTTGTATAAAAGACTAGCCAGTCAGCTGTTTGGTCTATCCATCATTCTTTTTTTTTTTTTTTTTAAAGATTTATTTATTTATGCATACAAAAGCTGGGGTACAGGCCAGAGGTGTTGGGGGGTGAGAGGATTCCCTAGAGACAGAGTGGGGAACAGAACAGGCAGAGTGACTGAAGTACACTGCTGAGGGGAGCAGCAGGTGAGTCAGGAGAGGTCTGCTGCGCCATGTGGGTTGCTCTCTGGCCAGCTGGGGATTGAACTCGTGCTGCAGAGGCCTCAGACAGCCTCATAGATTGCGTCTTAACCCCTTGCGCCACCAGGGAGGCCCCACCATCATTCTTTTTTTTTTTTTTTTTTTTTTTTAAATCATGCCGTATCATCTTTATTTAAGCATCAAGACTCTTCCATCCACCTAGTAAACATTTCACCCACTGCTCTGTTTGGCTGCCAATCTCTTGTCTCTTTCTTCAGCAATGGTGAGGCGGATACCTTTTCCTCGGGGAAGAGAAATCCATAGTTTGTTGCCTTTGCCAATAACAAAAATGTTGGAAAGGCGAGTGGCAAAACTGTTGCCATTAGCATCTTTTACATGAACTACATCAAAAGAACCAGGATGTCTCTCTCTGTTGGTTATCACACCAATTCTTCCCAAGTTAGCACCTCCGGTTACCATGCACAGGTTACCAGTGTCAAACTTGATGAAATCTGTAATCTTGCCAGTTTCCAAATCAATCTGAATGGTGTCATTCACCTTGATGAGGGAATCAGGATAGCGGATGGTACGAGCATCATGGGTGACAAGATGAGGAATTCCTTTGGTGCCCACAAATATTTTTCTCACTTTACACAACTTGTACTTTGCCTCCTCGGGTGTAATGCGATGAACAGCAAAACAACCCTTAGTATCATAGATCAGTCGGAAATTCTCTCCAGTTTTGTCAATGCTGATGACATCCATAAAACCAGCAGGGTAGGTTATATCAGTGCGGACCTTGCCATCTATCTTAATGAACCGCTGCATATAGATCTTCTTCACCTCATCTCCTGTGAGAGCATACTTAAGCCTGTTCCTTAGGAAAATGATTAGAGGAAGACATTCTCTCAGCTTGTGGGGACCGGTGGATGGACGAGGAGCAAACACCCTGGTCAGTTTATCCAGCATCCAATGCTTTGGAGCCGCCACTCGCTTCAGATGCTTCTTGGGACCACGAGCCATGGCTGCGCTAGGCACGGAAAGAGCCCCACCATCATTCTTTTATTGAGAGTTTATGAACTCTGTGTTTGGTGAAGGATTTACAGACCACTGTCCTGTCTTCTGGTATCACTAGTTTACTTCCTCTTTCATTCTCTTCAACTCCCTCCTCTGAAGCCGTTGGTTACAATGGTGTTTGTGTATACCTCCATCATTCTATTTGTTTTGCTACATAGGTGAGGATTTTAAAAAGATAATGTGTGTAAAGCTCCATTCTAGTGCCTGATATGGTGTAAACCTTCAACAAATAGGAGTTTTTATTAAAGATCTAGGAGGATCAATAATTGATATGCCTTTCTTTCCTCACCTGAGTTTGGAACCAATTGAGAGATAGATGCAGGAATCAGAGAGATGGGGAGTAATGTGCCTGCTTTATTATTGATAAAAGATGGGCTGAAGCACATGGTCTAAATCTTCAGACAAGTTGTTAATACTTCACTCTTTGCTCAGATGGACATACAAACCCAGTCACAGGTGGGCTTGGGCTACTAGCTACAGTTACTCCATATAATATGTATCAAACTTCAAGTAGCTTTGCTCAGACTTATGATACTTAATGCCTAAAGCATCCCATCCGGGTCTGTAGTAGAATCTTCTGTCTTCAGGACAGTCTTGCTTATTGAGGGGCAAAGGAGGTCCCTCCTCCAATAGCTCTTTTTATAATTAAAGTGATAGATAGAAGTAAGCAATAATGCCAAAGAAAGCTTGGTCAGAATGACAAAGGCTGGGACAAATTGGAAAGGAGTGTTAAGACACTTCCTGGAAATGCTGAATTTCACCAGGATGAGGTGAAATTTTTCCTTCTGTAACCAGGAGCTGGGGACAAGATCGGGGTGAGCTGGGGGTATCAGGCCGTCAGCTAGGTTCATTCACTAGCCAACTGTCTTATTCCCTCACAGCTGCATCAATGAATGTTAGGTCACCATATGGCTTTGGAGTCACTTATAAATATTTAAACTAGTAAATATTAAATCCGGGAATATCAAAGGCTTATATGTCAGGGCCAGTAGTATAAGGACACAGTAAGATATAATGGGGCTTTGGGATGTGGGAAAGACACCAAAAAACCTAGATGAGGGTGGATGGTGGCTCTTGAGCAATCATTTAACAAATATTTACTATGGCAGACATTGGGAGTAGATAAATTAATATGAATAGGACAAATTCTCTACTCTCCAGGAACTAATAAGATTGAATTTACCTTTGAGCTCTAAAAGTGAAATAAAATTAGTAAGTCTGTTCTCTTGTTACGGTTAAGCAACTAAGACATCAAGAAAGATTGACTTTTCCCTAGAATTTAAGAATATGTGATAATGATTATTATGAGATTGGGCAGCTGTTTAATGGGCATCTGTATCAGTTTCCTGTAGTTGTATTCACAAATCACCATAACTTAATGACTTAATAAAGACAAATTTAGAAAAAAACACAAATTTGTTGTCTTACAATTCTGGAGGTCAGAAGTTCAAAATGGGTCCTTGGGCTAAAGTCAAGATGTTAGCAGGTCTATGTTTTCTCCTCGAGGCTCTGGGGGAGAATCTGTTAACCTATTTCTAGCTTCTAGAGGTTGCCTGAATTTCTTTGATTGGGGCTTCTTCCCCCTGCTTTATAGCTAACTTATTTTCTTGCCTTTTTCTTATAAAGACCCTTGTGATTACCATGGGTTCACTTGAATTATTCAAAATAACCTTTCCATCTTAAATATAATTTAATCACATATGCAAAATCCCTTTTGCCATACAAGGTAACATTCACAGATTCTGGAGATTGAGGTATAGATATCTTTGGGGTGCCATTATCCTGACTACCACAGCATCTATTAATACCCAGGTATAGATGTAATCTAAATTTTCCCTGTTCTCCCATGTTCTAATTCAAATTCCCTCTCCTTTAGAAAAAGCCCCCTATGCTAACTGCCTAAGACAGGTCCTGTCCTGTCTGTGTTAGGTATACTCTGTCCACTGAGAATGCCTCTCACTTTGTTAGGTGCCAATAAATTCCTGCACTTAGAGCTCATCCTGTCTCAGTCTCTATATTTTAGATATGAGGAGGATGATCCTGAAGAGATAGGGACTTTACTAAAGGCCCATGGCAAGGTCCATGGCTAACACATTCCAGTGCTTCTCATGCCACCTTTAGGAAGGCAAAATCTGGTCACTCAAGCATAACTTGGCACTGATGGAAAGCCTCTCAGGTGACTTAGGGGTCAAAGTCTGAGTGCTACCACCCTTGAAGGCCCACCATGAACCAACCAGGGAGCTAACCCACATGGCACAGTAGACCTCTCCTGTCTTGCCCACTTGCTCAGCAGTGTATTTCAGTGGATCTGCCTATTCTGCTCCCTTCTCTGTTTGTGGTGAATCTTCTCACCTTCCCTCCCCCCGCCATCTCTGACCTGAACCCTAGTTCTTTTGTGTAAAAATAAATAAAATATTTTTTTAAAAAATTCAAAACTGAGGCCATAAGAGAGAGGAGAATATACTGGGACAATAATCTTTTTTTTTTTTTTCAGAGGCATATTTATTTATTTATTTATTTATATTTGTTTGTTTGTTTATACAAGCACTGGGTACAATCAGAAGCGCGGGAGGGTGAGAGAATTCACCAGAGCCAGAGCAGGAGCAGAACAGGCAGAAGGACCGAAGTACACTGCTGAGGGGAGCAGCGGGCGGCAGGAGAGGTCTGCGCGCCATGTGGGACCCTCCTCTGGTGGCTGGGGAGCAGCCGGGGATTGAACCGGCACTGCAGAGGCCACGGGGAGCTTCTCAACCCAGCGCTCAACCGCTGCGCCACTGGGGAGGCCCGGGATAATAATCTTTTTTTAAAAAAAAATTATTTATGCATACAAGAGGTGGGGTGCAGGCCAGAGATGGGGGGTGGTAAGAGGATTCACCAGAGACAGAGTGGGGAACAGAACAGGCAGATGTACTGAAATACACTGCTGAGGGGAGCAGTGGGTGAGACAGGAGAGGTCTGCTGCGCCGTGTGGGTCACCTCCCTGGCCAGGGATTGAACTCATGCTGCAGTGGCTGTAGAAAGCTTCATAGCACTGAGTCTTAACCCCTCGCGCCGCCCAGGAGGCCCCATACTGGGACAATATTCTTGAGTGGTGAGAAGGGAGAGGATCACAGTGTGAGGCCCTGCTGGGAAAAAAGACTGTGCAGCCACATCACCAGGGTAGATTACAGAGGGTGAGAACATGGGTGTGGCTAGGAGCTACATGTGCCGGTGGGAGTTCTCTTGAACACAATTTTCTGATGAAGTAGGAGACAAGGTCATCTGAAAGTGAGGATGGGGGAGGAAGTGTAGAAATTGAGGAGGAGAATGTTGTCTAGAAAGGTGGAAGGATGAAAAGACTAGGGAAATAGAATTTGATTGCTGATTAGCATTAAGGCTCCACTTGAAATTACTGATTATAAATTTAAATTCATGAATTCATGAATTTAAAGCATAGATGTGTGTTTATCTCCCATCCTGTTTTGCTCTGTAGATATAGGCATCACATAAGCAGAGCGCTGGCTTTAATGAAAGTGTTGTTTTGCTGAGTGAGTATGATAAAGCAATGGAGGACCACAGGAGATAGGGTGTGTTGTGTGTGTGGGAGAGCCATTGTCATGATTGATCATAGACTTCAAGCTGGGCGGAGAGGAAGGTGAGAATGCAGGGGCATGAAGGACCGGGAAAAGATGGTAGGGGTTGAAAACTGTTGAAGCTGGGAATCTGGAAGAAGTGAGCTAGAAAGATCCTAGTGATCTGAAAGTGGGATACTTAAATTCACTGTTGGTCATGACCAGTGCAGGGAGGATTGTGAGAGTGAGGGGCCAAGGTAGCATGAGAGGTCAACATCACTGAAGGAGTTTGAGGGAATGATAGTTGAAGATGCTGGAAGGAGGGCCTCCCTGGTGGCGCAGGGATTAAAGACACAGTGCTATCAAGCTATCTGTGGCCAGGGAGCAACCCACATGGCACAGCAAACCTCTCCGTACTTAGATCTGCCTGTTCTGCTCCCCACTCTCTCTGGTGAATCCTTTCACCCCGCACCTCAGCTTACACCCCAGTTCTTGTATGCATAAATAAATAAATCTTTTTTTTTTTTTAAAGAAGATGCTGGAAGTCTCATCTCCATGGATGCTGAAATCACCAAGGACTATGGAGAAATACAGGGAACTAGGAGCTGTTCACAGTTCAGTGTTAGGTAGTTTGTAGAGGGATAAGTGGGTGGCAAAATCATAAGGTGAGATTCAAAGTGGTAGTGTTTTGTTTTTGAAAAAGGGAAGGAGAATGATCTGGCAGCAAGGGTGAGAAGCAATAACATATATCATATCTCCTGGTGCAGTGATTCAAAGGTGGTGAGAGAGGAAACCAGCCCTTGATTCTGAGGACTAAGGGGAAGGTGTGTTCTCAGGTAGAGGCAGGTTTCTATTTACAGTGAGGAGGTAAAGAGAAAATTCAGAGATGAGGTTGAAGAAAAAGAGGTGTTTCTAATGATCAACTGTGAGTTTCAGAAGGCTTATGGAAAGGTTTCAGTGGGGAGGGGAAGAGATAGTGTGAGAAAAGATGATCGACGGAGCTGGAAGGGAAGCAGAGTCCAGTGATCAGGGATGGCCTGAGGGACTTGGGCTTCTTGCCATGACTGACAAGAATAGAGGGGTGAAAGGTGTAATAAAACAATATAATAACCATTGTGGTTGGGGGGGCATGAGTAGAGGGGTGAGCATCTTGCTTCTCCTTGATCCCTGCTTATAGAAGCCCAGAGATTGGCAGAGCTGCCATCTAACTCTGAATATCTAACATCCCTCCCAGTTTCACTAGTAATTTTTGTGGCAGTGAACAACAACCACCATTTATGTAAAGTCTGCTCACCTATAAAATGTGTCTACTAATACCTGCCACTGCACATGTTGGGGTTGACAATAACACTGGCTAATAGCCAGCGCTGTGCTTAGTGCTTTTATCAACTCATGTTATCCTCACAACTACCCTGTAAGCTAGGGCTGTTATTATCACAACCTTACAGGTAAGTAACTTGAGGTCCAGAGGAGTAAGGGAGCTTAATCGAGTTCATTTACTCACCTAATGAGAGTCCCAACTTGAAGAGAGGTCCGTGACTTTGAGCCTGGTATATGTGCTGTGCTCTCTGCTCCTCCCTTACTTGTTAGAGCTTCACATAGCTAAGGATTTGATGCTTAGAAAGAGCTTTGTAGATGGAAAAAACTTTGTTAAGAGTTGTAATTTATTGGGCAACAACTATATTGTGTAGGTGCTTTATATGCTTTTTTTTTTAAATTATCATCACAACACATGCACAAAACAGATGAGAAAACAAAAACTCAGAAGTTAAGAAACTTGATCAAATCTTACAGAGCCTAGGATATGGCACTGCTGGGATTCAAAATTAGCCTGTGTTCTTTTCACACCTAACTGCCTCCCCTCTCTTCCCACTGCCTTGTGACAAAACAGGGACGTCACAGGTAGTTGAGAGTCAATGTCACCACTGAAATTTGGAGCCTCCAAGCAAACTCTCTCTGAAGGGGATGGGTTATCTCTTGCAAACTATCTCCTGTTAGCTTTCTAGCTCCTTTCCATGTATACCAGCCCTCTTCTCTTGACCCAACATGAAGAACCTCCAGGGTTGTGCAACACTAACATATAGGTGTGTAATTAAGGGCACTTAATGCAGTGGTCTCTGTGGAGGTGCTGCAGTTTCCAGTATAGGAAAGCTGAGGGGTGGGGGCCTGCTAGCTCAGGTGTGGTAGAAATAGAGTGAATGTAGTATGACCAGTGAGGATGTCTCTGAACCTCAGTTTCCTCAGGTGTGAAAAAATAGGATAATAGTAATGGGTCTTCTGAGTTGTGCAGTAAAGATTCAATAAGACAATATAAGCAAAGGACCTACCAGGGTGCCTGTAGCATATTAGTTCAGTACACTTGTCCAAAATCACACAGTGAATAGTGGAATCAGGAAAGTTCTTGGGTTCTATTATACTGTACATTTGTGACTGACCTTGGTTACTGTGAGCCACGGTGTTTATAGGGTGGATTTCATTAGCAGAGCAATTATGACCCGTGGACATTTTACCCCATTTTTAGTGTATAGAGAGAGCAGTAGTGCATAACCCCTGAAGCTTAGTTGCACTGGGAGATTCTCCCAGTTTGTCTGATGTGTTGCTAAAGGCAGGGTGGGAGTAGGGGAGGTCATTCAACTCAGGCTTTATAATTCCTTCTAAAGAGTTCCCTGTCCCCCATGCCATTACCCAATGCCATTGCCCCACACCTTCTGTTGCCAGGTGACAGCTGGAAACTCTTATCCTCTCTGCACTTCTATGCTTTTCACCTTCCTTTGTGAAGTCTGTCGACTGTGTGCTAATGAGACTGTGTGCCAATGACGTAGAGGCTCTGAGCTCAGGTCCAGGGGTGCAGTGGAGGAGAGGGGAGATAGATGGGAGGTCAACTCCATGGTGATGTTTATGCTCCCTTTCTTAAGCCTTCACCCACAGCCCCCATCCACTGCCCCCAGCTCAAAATCCAGGTTCCTCCCTCTATTCTTCTCAGTTCTAGTTCTACTTGTCCAGTTGTTCATTAGAACTATCAATTCTATTTCCCAAAGTTCTCTTTGAATGCATCCTCTCCTCAGTGATATTCCACAAACATTTACCAAGGGCCAGCTGTGAGCCTGGCTCTCCCTTCTGCCCTTTTTCTACCTCAAATTCCCATCATCTTCCCCTTAGACTAGAAAGGCAGCCTGAATGGATCTCCCTGCCCTCAGTCTCGCTTCCTTCATGCGCTCTGGTCACTGTTTCCTCACTGCTCACTCCCAGCGAGTCTGTCCATCATCCCCGCATACCCCTTTGCTTGGCATTCCCAGCCCTTCCTTACCTCCCACTTCTGTCTTAGGTCCCTACCACTTCAATCAGTCCGTTCTACCCCCACGTGTTCTCCAAACCTCCATTCCAACCAGGATACACTTAAAAAAAAAAAACAACACTTTACTTTTCAGAACAATTTAAGATTTACAGAAAAATGGCAAAGATAATACAGAGTGTCCCACTTACCCCACACCTATTTCTCTTTTCTTACCGTCTTACTTTAATGTGGTACATTATTACCACATTATTATGGACACATTATTACTATGGACACATTATTACTAACCAAGTTTATGACTTATTCAGATTTTCTTAGTTTTTTACTTAATGTTGCTTTTCTCTTCCAAGATCACACCCAGGAAACCATATTACATTTACTGCTCCTCTTGGCTATAAGAGTTAGAATGCACTTTTTTGTTTTTTCTTTCCCTTCTCCCTAAGGATTACCCCTCCTCCCCATTTTCTATTGGCAAACTTCCATTTGACTTTAAATACTAAATTCATGTATAATCAGCTTAGGGTAACTTTTCCTGACCTACCTCTTCCCCAGCCTGGGTTAAGGGCCCCCTCTTTACTTCCCATACTTCCCAGCTGTATTGCAAGTGTCTGGATCTTGTCTGTCTTCTCCCCATACTGCAAGCTCCTTGAGAGCAGGGGCCCAGTCTGATTCATGTTTACAGTTACACTGTCCAGCACAGAGCCTGGCAGAGAGTAAGCATTCAGTAAAGGTTGGCAGAACAAAAGTGTATGCTTAGGCTGTGGCTTTATACCTCTCAAAGTCAAGATGGGCTTGAATGTCTGGCCCTTCTTTCTGACCCAGATTGAGTTTTGCCTCCCCTAGTGGCCCCCTCTAAACAGTTCTGCCCATCAGTGTCGGAAGCTCTGAGGCTCCTTTCATGTTAGCCACTCAGTAGGATGGGCACCTGGCTTTCTTACCTGCCTTCCTGTCAGAGTCATGTGGACCCCAGTCCATTGGATCCTCTGATATGTGATTTGATCCTAAGAGGAGGTCTTGCCATTCCCATTATACACATGAGGATGCAGGCCAGAGAGGTACAGAGTTTGTAATTTGCCAGTGGTCGCACTGCTGGTAAATGGGCTAAGTGAGACTTGAACCCAGGCTTTTCCCACGCATGGGCTTTTCCCACTGGACCACATTGTTTCTGCCTATGAACCTATAACCCTGCTTGAGCAACAATAAAGTGCTGTGTTGGAGCCATCCCAGTTCCTCCCTCCTCTGCAGGGACCATTTTAAATAGGGCACCAGGCTGAACCTATAATCTCATAAACTGGCAGAACCCTTTCAGTTTCCTCAGTGAGAATTTGAGGAGGAAGAGATAAGGGAGTAAGAAGAGAAAGGGTGAATAGAGACAATTAGCAGGGACTCATGACATCGAGTTCTGACTCCCAGGAAGTGCCATCTTGTGAGGAGAGAAATTGTCCTCTCAGGATACTGTCCTCCCCCACTGGTGTGTTGCTGTGTCAACTGATAGAGCCCAAAGGCTGGCCTGGAAATTTACCACCAGCAGAGGCATAATTAGTCTTTTAATTTCCTTCCTGCGGAAGTTTGCTCAAGCCTTACCAGCCTGGTTTTCTGGGGCTCCTCCCTCCTAGCACTTTCCTTTACCTCCAGCTTTCTGGGAATCTGAGGCCTGTCTTGGGTGTGGCCCCAGGGGAAGAATAGCAGATTATTGCTGCCAAACTGTAAATTGAATGATCATGACTAATATTTCCTCAGAGCTTTACAGCTGCCCAAGCACTGTCACAACACATCTCATTTTACCCTCCCAACAATATCAAGAAAAGGATATTATTATCAATCCCATCCTGCAGCTAACAAATCTGGAGCAGAATGTCACATAAATGATTCAAGGCCACATGCCAGGAAGTGACAGAGCTGGAATTTGAGCTCAGGTGTACTTGACCCCCAAATCCATACTCTATACTGATGGTGTTTAATTTAATGACAGAATTAAGGGGGTGATGAGAATGAAAATTTTAAGAGAATTTTTGGAGGAGGTGATTCCACCCCTGAGGTGGGAACAGAAGTGGGTGCCAAAGTGTAGAATTTTTAAAAATATATTTTTGGTCTTCTTCCCAAAGAAGTTTAAAGTGGCAGCAAAAGATTAGTCAGAGTGACTTCATCTTTTTTTTTTTTTGCACTTGGGTTCTGACTCTAACCTGATTTTTCTCCCCAGGTGTGCTGCTCCAAATTACTTCCCAGCTGTTCATCCAATCATAAAAAAGAAACAAAACAAAAGTTAATATTCTAAAGGAGGAGATAGCTTGGCAACTCCTATGGTGTTCCTTTAGAAAGAGGGAAGAATAGGGATTTGGAATGCTGTGAGTTCAGACTGCCTCAGATCTGATTCAGATCAGACTGATTCAGATCTTTATCAGCTATTTAACATCAGAGTCTCAGTAACTTCATCTGTAAAATGGGTATGAAAATGGATCTTGCTATAAAGTTGTTATAAGAATTAGCAGTGTCTGGCACACTGTTAAGTCTCGATACTGGCAAACATTCATTACTTACTTCTGTCTATGGGTATTGGGAAAAAAGTGAATCATAAAGGAGGAAACATTGAACTGAATTCTGAAATGTAAGTAGCTTCTGGTGCAGCTGGGCAGAGGGAACAGCCTGAGCAAAGCACAGAAACCTCCAGGAGCACAATGTTTGGCACCTAGGGAGTAGTCCAGGGTGATAAAACCTCTGAGACAGAATGGAAGAGGGGTGGCATGAGCTGAAGGTAGTAAAATTGTTGGGTTAGAAAATCAGATAAAAACTTAATGTCCTAGTATTACAGGGCAGGGAGGGGTACCTCACAACCCCCAAACCTGCCTGCTCTGAATAGGTTCTGCCATCCACCACATCAAGATAAATATACTCTAGTGCATAAGACTTTTAATGGTAAGGAACTTTAATACGATTAGTGTGCAACAAAGAAAAGACAAAGAATATAGTTTCTAAATCAAGCACCTTAGGTTACCCATCCCCTCGTGGGTAAATGCCTAGCCAAACGGGATTGGTCCAAAGCAGGGCTATTGAGGTCTGAAAGCCTGCCACAAGTCTAAGGCACTTCCTGGTAGGGACCCATAGAAAAGGGGCAGAAGGGTCCAGACAAATCTTAAAGGAAAAGAGCAAAATCAAAATCAAGATAAAAGCTGCCATTGTTGACTCCCACAGGTCTTTCACCCACATCCGTTTCAACCAGTCCAAGACCAAGAGGCAAGTACAGCTTCTTCACATGTTTCTCCACTCCATGTGCCTCCTCCAGGTCTCCTTCTGACTCTTTCTCCTGCTTCCTTCCTTCCCCAGTTCCTCTCCAGCTTCTTCTCCCTGCTCAGTTCCACCCTTCCTTGGGTGGGGCAGGGAACCAAACCTCCCCTTTCCCTGGGGACCACTCTGTTACATCTAGAAGGGAACACCCTGTTGGCATCTAGAAGGCAATATAACATAGGGGTTAAATTCCTAGTTTCAATATTTGCTAACTTGGGCAATTACTTAAGCTCTTTGGCTTCAGTATCTAGCCTGCCTCAAAAAAAACTGATTGTGGGGTTGGTGAAGTGATGCTTGGAAAACTTGTGACAGCACCTGACAGTAAATACTCAATTCATGTTACTAATTGTTATTGTTATTATTACTATTTTTCTTGGCTCCTTAGAGCTAAAAGGGACTCTGAAAATCATCTAGTCAAATACGCCTATTTAAAAGATGGAAAACCCAAGGCCTAGAGTGGGGTATTCATAAATCCCCAAGGCAAGCTAGTGCATCCTGACTCCCAACCTGCACCGGTCCAGCAGTTCTGACAGGCTCCCCTCCCTCTTCAGATGATTGTCTCCCTTCCCTTGTAAATAAATTACAAGGCATTCGTTTTGTGGCGCTGCATGTTTTTCCTATTTTTAGAACACTCTGGCACCTGTATGCAAATGATCCCCTGAAGACTTGTCTGCTATGGTGATTCGGGCCAACTCCTGAAAGAAAGCAGCCATGAAACCAAAGGGAAAGCACAGTTCAGGGCAAGATGGAGATGATGGACTATTTTTCTAGTCAAGTCCTAGAAGTCCCGGGAGGGCAATGTAATCTCTTACCTGTCCTATGTTAACTACTTTTTTCTCTGTTTAGAAATATGTTCCTAAGTAGGCCCCTGGGCTAAACTCCAAACTGAAGTTTCGGGTTTTGGAAAGCAATATTAGAATTTAGTTAAGGTGCTGGTTCAGGTTCTGGAGTAATGTTTTTTACTTATAGGAAAATGGATGTGAAGTAAGGGAACTGGAGGGAGAAAGAACTTTATCAAACAACCCATTGGTTGTACCCTGCAGAGCTAGAGAGAATTGGGAATGAGATGACATGAAAATGTCCCCACCCTGAGTGGCCTCACCATTTAGGACACCCTTATAATGTCCTCAAATGATAAGGCCTGTGTTGGGCCCTATTAAATCCTCAGGGGCTCCCTGTTCTCTTCAGGATGAAGTCCAAGTTCCTGGCTGGCATTGGAAACCTCCATGCTCTAGCTCCAGGCTCTCTTTCTGTCTCTTCCCCCATCTAGTATTGTAAGTACTGTGTTTCAGAGAACCTAAAATGCTATCAATTGTAACACAAGCCTTCTTTCAGAGCTGCTAAAATGTGCTGAAATGAACATTTACAATCTCATTTACATCTAGACTCCAGTGAAAATGAAACTGCTTGTCCTCTTCCCAGATGCCACTCTGTTTCAGATCTTACTTTTCTCATTTTCTTTTTAGCTGTTTATATGGAAAATTTCAGACATACCTTGAAGTAGGGGGATTCAATAGTAGTTGAGCCCTATCATCCATCTATACCAATTATAATACCCAGGCCTCGAGGGTTTGTTCTCCACATTTTTCCTGAATTTCCTTCTTCCTGGACTATTAATAATGGCAATTTCCAGCACTCACTATGATTTTAGTTTTTCTTGATTATAAAAGTAATATATATGCATTAAAAATACTTTGAAATTGGCCTCCCTGGTGGCGCAAGGGGTTAAGCACCACACTATGAAGCAATCTGCAGCCTCTGCAGTATGAGTTTGATCCCCGGCCGGCCAGGGAGCAACCCACATGGCACAGCAGACCTTTCCTGACTCGCCTGCTTCTCCCCTCAGCAGTGTATTTCAGTCAGTTTGCCTGTTATGTTCCCCGCTCTGTCTCTGGTGAATCCTCTCACCCCCCCCCCCACATCTCTGGTCTGTACCCCAGCTCTTGTATGCATAAATAAATCTTTTTTTTTTTTTAGAATCATGCTAACCAAGCAGCCTGAAACTTTATTTTGTACAGTTAGAGGTTTTTTTTTTTTTTTTTTTTTTTTTTGCAGCAACATGGATGGAGCTAGAAGGGATCATGCTCAGCGAAATAAGTCAGAAAGAAAAAGAAAAATACCGGATGGCCTCACTCATAGCAGAAATTTTGAAAACCTAAATAAGAGACCAGGAAAAAGACTAATCAATACAAAGTAAAAATCAAAATCAACAAGCAACTATAAACCAGAGACACATTATGGGGCGGGGGAGGCAATTGTATGGGGAATATAACCAAAATGAAAATGCACACATTGTGCAAAGATGAAAAAAGTGTAAGAATTATATAAAATAAAATATTTAAATAAAAAAAATCTTTAAAAAAATACTTTGACATTACATCTAAGCATAAACAAGAAAATAGTATAGAAATTTGGTTGGTTTTTTTCCTATGATTTTTTTTTTTTAATATCCAAAGGGGTGGGTTTATTATATAAAGGGAGAGAAGAGTTAAGGACACTGTATAGACACAAGCAGGCAGAAAGAACTAAAAGAACTGCTGCTGAAAGGGCCAGGTTAGTTAAAAGAGAGACCTGCATCGTCACAGGCAGGCAGCCTTGGGAAGAGAGCTGCCTCTGCTGCTTCTCAAAGGGAGGAGGTCAGTGAAGAAAAGCACTGGCCTGGTCACAGGTGGGCAGGAGGCAGTGCTGCCCTGCAAAGGGAGGAGGTTGGTGAAGAGACACCTGCATAGGCATAGGCAGATAGAATGGCTGCTGCCTCTTTGCTATGAATTTTTAACAGTTAAGGTCATATAGTATATTCAGTTTTCTATCCTTTTAAAAAATGTAACCTTATAACATAAGGTATAGCTAACATTGTTAGAAAATCTTAAGGAATGTCTTTAATGACTTCATTGTACTTCATAGGTAGGATGAGGATGTACTATCCACATTGATTGATTGATTCATTCATCAGTAGTTTTTGCTCTTAATATGTGTTGGACACTCTAAACAGTGGTAAAATAATGAGGTACCACCTCTGGTCTCTCAAAGCTTGCTAGTTCTCCATTATTTTCAATTTTCTTCATTATTTCAATTATGAATTATGTTGTGGTGATCATCCTTTTTTGTTATAAAGATTTATTTATTTATGCATATGAGAACTGGGGTGTAGGCCAGAGGTGTGTATGTGTGGGGGTGAGAGGATTCACCAGAGACAGAGTGGGGAACAGAACAGGCAGATCTACTGAGATACACTGGGGAGGGAAGCCTCAAGTGAGACAGGGGAGGTCTGCTACGCCATGTGGGTTAGCTTTCTGGCGGACAGGGATCAAACTTGTGCTGCAATGGCTGCCCATAGCTTCATAGTGCTGAGGCTTAACCCCCTGCGCCACTAAGGAGGCCCTGCATTTATCATCCTTGTATGTAAAACTTCTCAATTTCAGATTATTTCCTTTAGGCAGATTTTTCAATAGTGAAAATATTATCATCAAATATTATCTTGGTTTAATTTTAGCTAATTCAATAGATAAAAAGTGGTACCTCATCACTTCAAATTGCATTTCTCTGATTACTTATTGAACAATCATCTACCTATTTATTTATTACTTGTTTTCTGCGAATTGTCTGCAAGGGTCCTATTTTTGTCACCAGCAATTTCTCAGTACAAGATCTGAGTCTCATTTCCTTTTACTTGCCATGACCTAGGGATATATTAAGTATAATCTTGCTCCAAGTTTCACCCTCTCCCACCTCATTTCTTCCCCTACCTCTTCCTGTCTTAATGGGGAGTTGGGTGAGTCACATAAAGGGTACTGCAGGTGGCAAATTAAGCAATTTCTCCAGAGAGACTACTCAGAAGGCTGTGAATGGTGCTGATGTCAATTTGGAAGCACAAGGAGTGAAAAGGAAATGGGATGGCAACTCTGATGCTAAATTTGTTCATGCCAAAGCACTGGGGTGTTGTGGAGATGGTTCATGTGGCAGGTATCTTAAAAATATCTCTATGTGCCCTGATCTGTGTTGAGTGCTATTGAGGCCTTATCAGCTGGAGAAGACACTGCAGACAGGGTAGTACTCTATGATCCCAAGTCCTGGATTCTAGTGACTCCTTTCTTGTCTTCTGTCCTCAAGGACCTGCCAGTTACTATCTGTGCCCTTGGACACTAATTTTTTCATCTGTAAATCAACATGGACAATAATATATGATGTTCTAAATGTAGAGTCAGAATATTTGGATTTGAGTTCCATGCTAACCAAAAAGTCAGTTGCTATATGACCTTGGGAAACTCACTTTACCTCTCTGGGTCTCGTTTCTCTCCCTGCAAAATAAAGGAGTCAGGCTGGATGGGCTCTAAAATTGATTTCTTCTCAGTAAAAGGTCTGCATTACTATCATTATTTGGATCTAATGAGATGATGCAAAAAAAGAAAAATGTTTGTAAATGGTAGGGTGCTGTATAGTGTGGTCTACACTGCTGAGAACAGATGGGTGTACTACCAAGTCAGGCCCAAAAGATCACTATCTTCATTCTTGGGTTCTTTGCTTATCCCAGACTCCACTGAACCGACCTGAAAGCTCTCTCCCTTTGGTTTCCCCCATTCCCATGAGGCACACTGCCTAGATCCCAGCTGCTGTAAAATACAAAGGGATTGAAGCCTTGCAGCTGTGGATTGGAAGGGCGTGGGGAGAGCCAGCCCGGAAGCTCTCATTACCTGCCTCCGTGTATGTTTTATCCCTCATCTCCCAACCTAGCTGGAGGGAATGAATTGAAGAGGAAGGAGAGAGGAGCCTCATTATGGGAGGGGATATGCAACAGGCAGGATGCTGGGACAAAGGTGCCAGCAATAAGCTCTTACTAGTTATGGTATTGGCCTAGGCCTCCTGCTTTGTTTATAACATTGGAAAGGGATCAGAAATAAGGTGGTTTATCAAATCTCACAGACACTTCTCTAATCCTGAGGTTCTAAATGAGTGTTTCCTACTCAACACATTTCGAATTTTATTAATCTGCATTCTTATTAAGTGCCTACTATGTGCCAGGTGTGAAGGCTGAAGGTCTGGGGATTATCAATATAAGGCTGGGTCTCAAGATGCTTATAGTCTAAAAGAGGAGGTAGAGAAGTAAACCAGAAACTACAATAAATGTGATGTGTGCAATGATGAAATACCAAGTGATAGAGAAGGAAATTGCTCTGTGAGGGGAGAAGGAAGTCAGGGAAAGCTTCAGAGAGGATGTGACTTTTGAATAATATTACAAATTATAAAAAAAGAAGGGCATGCCAGGCGAAAATCAACATATCAGCCTAAGGTCCAGGGGTATGAAGGAACAATGTGTTTGGGAAGCCATAAGTAATAGCAAAATTGGAACTCGTTGGTTCAATGGAGGAATGAAGGGGAAGAACTGTAAGGGAAGCCTGAGCTGGAACACGTAGACCCTACGGGTTCTTCGGGAAACTTAGACTCCATCGTGTAAGCTATGGGAAGCCAGGCAAGAAGGACCAAGAAGGAGATGATGGAATTTGGATTTTAGAAAGACCCCTCTGACATTCAGTGTGCTCTGCTGATAATGTTGCAGACACCCAATGAATCCATCCTTTCAACAAGGATTTATTGGAAACTCCCTACTCCTTGTGCCAGAACTATGCCAGGCACCAAAGACACAACAGTAAGCAAAACCAGACATCCTGTTCTTGTGGCACTTGCAGTTTGGCCTGGGAGACAGACCTTAATCAAATGATTATACAAATAAATACAAAATTACAGTGGGGATGAATGCTACAAAGGAGAAGCACATGGTGCCAGGAGAGCATGTAATTGGAGCATTTGACTTTGCCAGCTGTCAAGGACAGCTTCTCTGTTGAGCTGAGCTCCAAAGCAAGAGTGTTGTGGCAAGGAAAGGCACTGAAGATTTTATGGGAATGGGGTTCTCCTGCTTTTGAATCCCCATCCAATCCACGTTTATCTTCTATGGTAAACAGATGCAGTAGACTTCAAGCAGGTCCTCAGGATCCAGCCAATACTTGGCACAGAATCCGTGCCCAGTTAAAATTTGAAAAAAAAGAAAGGAAAAGAAAGAAATCACTTTAGGTACTTTAGATATTTGAAGACAGCAGTAATACTCTCCAGAGTACTAAAAATCTCCTTCAGTTGTTTTTTCTGTGATAGTTTTAACTTCCTGTCACAATTCTGAACATTCTGCTAATTGTCAAGGTCTCTGTGACAGGTGATTTAAAACAGCATAGTTGTTACCTTGTGAAAACAGGGCTGGGCACTTGGAACCACTAGATCTGGGTTTATTTAAGCCCCTTATCATCATTCATTATCTTTCACCTCCTCAAACTTCTTCTTTCACAGGATTTCTATCAGAGTTAACTAAGACAATGAGAAAAAAAAATTGTATATCTTAAGAGGTAAACAAATATAAGATTTAAATATTTGGAGGGCTGCCATGTAATTGAAAAATTTGATTTATTCTTTGTGTCTCCAGAGACTAGAATTAAATAAATGGATAGAAATTACCACATGCAGATTTCAGCTCAACAGATGGAAGAAATACTCTAATAATCAGAACTACTCATCAGTGAATTAGCTGCCTTTTAGATGGTTAGTATCCATGTTAGAAATACTCAATACAAGAACGCTATGCAAAGAATTCGTAGGCGTGAGGAGGGTGGTTTGAATAACTTCTAAGGTTTCTTTTTAACTTTAGAACTCACCAATCTGTTAGTTAAGACAAGTGGAGGAAATGGGAGAGATCATGTGACAGAAAGAATGGAATGAACAGAAATTTGGAGAATGTGTGGGTAAACACGAGGTAATCCCAGAAAGAAACTGAGGGTTTGTGTTGGATCAATGAATTAGTGGAAGTCAGAGAAAAAATACTGGTTAAGCACATATATTCCAGACATATGTGATTTCATTTTAAATTTTGTGGGTGATTTCAGTCTTACCCTCTGGTGGAGGGGGGATTGTAGGTACCAGGAAGGCTTATATAGGATTGGAGGACTTCCTGTCTAGGAAACTACAGAGTGGGTTGGGTCCTGTCTTAGGGGCAGGGTGCGGGGAGGGGGTGTGTATTCTACAGTACAAAGTCTGGGTAGGTTTTAGGCTTTGTTGAAAATGCAAAAACTTTGATCAAAAAATACAATTTGAAGCCTCCGTATAGCTTGACTCTAATAATTTATGCAAACATTGTAACTCTCAGTTAATTCCTACATAAAATGGGGACTGAACTTGATCTGCTTCAGGTTGATGCAACAATTAAGAGAAATAACATGAAATAAGGGAATAACATGAAATAAGGGAATCCTGGAAGAGCACAGGTTTTGGAATCAGA
This sequence comes from Talpa occidentalis, assembly GCF_014898055.3. Classification (NCBI taxonomy): domain Eukaryota; kingdom Metazoa; phylum Chordata; class Mammalia; order Eulipotyphla; family Talpidae; genus Talpa; species Talpa occidentalis. The sequence continues at coordinate 32,486,865 of NW_023605305.1, read as the reverse complement.
CAGACCTGGATTTGAATCTCAATCTCATAAACTGGTTGCAAGATATTAGGCTAGTTACATAACTTTTCCTCATTGGTAAATTAGATAATAGTATTTCAAGACTCTTGAAAATTTAATAAAATAAAATAGAAAAAATGTTTAGCATAACAATGCTCAATTAGTAGTTTAATTTTGTTCCTACAGGTAATAAATGAGACCCCATATATAAAGCACTTATCAAAATAGATGGTCAGCTGACTTTCCTCCATGATCCTGTGTTTGTCTTCCACATGAATCAGGTTGCTGGAGGCCAGGCCATTGGCTTGCTCACTCTGGTGTCCACTCTCTGGTATAATGTTCTGCCCATATGAAGAGCTTAATGAATGTCTGTTTTGTAGAAGTGAATTGATTGCTCTTGATGACATGGTCTTCTTCAAGTAGCCAGTGAGTCATGCCTCTTTCTTTCTCCTTCCTGTCTCCTTCTGGTTTTATTTTTGACTCTCATCAGTGGGAGAGGAATCAATGTTCATCAAAGTGATTTTTAAAAATAAAAGATAGAGAGAGGGAAGTTCAAGAGTGATTATCTAGGCTACTTTTGATTGAGCACAGGAGAGTGAGAGCTAGGTTGTTGTCTCTGATCTTTTTTTTTAAGTGAAATAACAAATAGCAAGATGAACAATAAGCAACAGCTAGCTATTCTGAACATTATTGAACACCTACTATGTACCTGACACTCTGCCAGATTACTCACATATTATCTCTAATGCTCATACAACCACTTTACTGATGAGGAAAATAAGGTTTAGAAAAGTTAAATAATAAAGAAGGTGATTAATGGTCCTATATTTGAGTACTTGTTATGAGTCAGACATTTTAAAACATCTTATTTAATTATAAACCCTCTATAAAACAGGCATTATTATTTCCATTCCAGACATGAAGAAACTGAGCTGAACAAATCAAACTGTCCAAAATCACACAAGTGATGAGTGGTGGAGTTGGAAATCAGAGCAAGACCTGCTCAACTCAATGCTTGGCCAATCCCTTTCTGTCACATCATTTGCTACTCTCTGAGAGAAGGATCACATGGAGGCTCTGACTGGAGCCAGCCCTGAGCAGGGTTAAATGAGCGGGAAGTGACACAGGGCATGAGATTTATCCTTTCCATCCGGGCAGACCCTGGGGAAACTAGCCCTACTCTTGGGTGCAAGCAAACATAATAACTGATGCCTGTATGGCATGTACTATATACCACAGATTGTTCCGAGCATTTTAGAGATAATAACTTTCTTAAGCTTCACACTAACTTTATGATATAGCTATTTAGTTAGTCCCATTTTATAGATAAAAAAAAACTATGACCTAAAAAGGTAAATTAGGGATTGCACAAGAATATGAATAACAGAAGACAGAGACCATTGGAAGCCAGTTAAGAGGTTGCCCACTATAATCACATAATAAGTTGTGCACTAGGGATTCTAACTCTGGAATAAGAAGTTTAGAAAGCCAATTCTGGAGAACATGCTCTTAATTTCATATGACCTCTTTGCTTAGCAAGTGATGATTGAAGCCCTACTATGTGCATAGCCCTGTGCTTGGCACTGGGAGTATAGAGATGAAACTGCTTACATGTACAAGCCCATTTATTAATTCCATACAAGGATTTCCAATTAACTGGGCATCAATTGGGTAACAGGACTCTTCTGTCAAAGAACTGGGCACAGGGCCAGGCTCCAGACAGAGATGGGGGACTAGGAATTCTCACAGAGAAAAAATATATTGCAGGTAGAGTGAGAAGAGGTGAGACTTGTTGGCAGTAACATTGCTCAGAAATCCTGCCTGGGTATCTAGATCACCAATATAAAAGGGTCGCTTATGTAAGATTCTTCTTATGTAAGATTAATACATGCTGATTGTAGATAAATAAGTGAAAAAAATATGAAGAAAAAAAAATCTTGGCAATTCTTGTTTCACACACTAGGCTTTTCATGTGTTTCTTTCCAGTTTCCTTCTCTGCATCTATAGTTATAGAAACCGATGTTATCTCACACGTACTTTCAGTATTCTGACATGAAAAATTCTTGTATTTTAAGCATTTTCTTATTGTTGATCATATACATTCATTGATGGTACTTTTTAACTAAGTAAAGTGCTAACAAATATTTTTGTGCATAAGTATTTGATTTTTGCAGGAAAAAATTTTGGAAGGAAAAATTTTGGGTCAAAGGGTACAACTATTTTAATGTTCGTGATCCTTTCAAATTGATTTCCAGAAACACTGAATTAAGTCTTTTCCCGGAGCAAGGTGTGAGGTTGCACATCTCATTCTATCTTCATCTGTAATGGGAATTAAAATTGAAAAAAAGCTAAACCCTTTTTACATAGTAATTATCCAATTATATTCCTTTTGTGGTCATTCCTCTTGCCCATTTTCTTTTGGGATTTTAATTATTTTCTCATTAATTTCCATGCAGTTTTGAAAACCATATTATTCTAGTTAGAGACACACATGGGGTTCAGGGTAGGAGAAAAATAACATTTTACTCTAGTTAATAAAAAAAAGACATACAACAGGTTCTCTTTAAATATACCTTGGATTACTAGTAAGTTGTCTTGGGGGCTTTTTAGGAACAAAAGTAGATTTTCTAGATGGCTAACTCTTTCCTCTTTCCACTTAGGACACCGCTGGGCAGGAACGGTACCGGACCATCACCACAGCCTATTATCGTGGGGCCATGGGCTTCATTCTGATGTATGACATCACCAATGAGGAGTCCTTCAATGCTGTCCAAGACTGGTATGAGACTCACTCACTCACTCACTCACTCACTCACTCACTCACTCACTCACTCATTCATTCATCAAACTGTTCATGAAAGCCTAATGTGTGGTAGGCCTTGTGTTGTGTGCATAGGAAATCTGAATTAATCAGACATGAGTCCTATTCTCAAGGAGTCCACAGAGGAAAGAAGAAAGATCAGTGAGTGGCAAAGAAAGTCTCATGTGACAGGTGCAGTGATGAAGAGATATACCAGACCTGGGGGAGCCCAACAGAGGACTCTAACCCAGCTGGGGGAGTCAGGCAAGGTCTCCTGGAATTGCCAACACATGCTGCATTTTGAAATGAACAGGAGTTAGCCAGAGGGACAAGTGGATAAGACTATTCCAGAAAAACAGTACAGCTAGATGTGCAAAGGCAAGAAGGTAGGTACGAAATAGGAAGAGCAGAACTCCTGCAGGATTTTATGTACTGGGGTAAGGAATTTGGGTTTTTCCCATAGTGATGACATGAATAAGGGACCAATAGATTCAAATTGAAGTTTTAGAAAGATCATTCTGGCCATGGTGGTGAGTGAATCCACATTCTACTTCCATATAAAGTTTACCCCCGGCAATACTGGGGGTCCTACAGCATATCTAGTGCAAGTTTATAAAGATTCAGTAGATAGTGGAAATCAGTATAGCTCCCTAGAGATACAGCTCTGAGCAACTTGCACATTTCTTCCTGGAATATAGTCATAGGCAGAAGGGAGCATGAGATGAATGAGAGGAAGCGGCCTGTGCCCCTAATTAATGGAAAGGATGAGGATGGGGAAGGTGACTTTCTTCAGAATCAGAGAGATTGAGCAGACTGGACACTCAGCACTTCAATGACCAGTCACAAGCTTGTCTCCTGCTCCTAAGGACTCCCCTTCTCTCAAGTAGTTATCATGACCTTGGGAAACACTGTTGATTCTCGGAGCCTTGAATGGAGAGTAACCTTGCCAGCTGCCTGCTGTAGCCACCCCCCTTTTGGAAAGCAGTCCTTGGTTCCTGGTGTGTCTGTTACTCATGGTGTTCTGTGTTCTCCTTCTCAGCCTCTCTGTTATCCTCTTCTCCCCTTCCATTTTTAAAAGCTCTCTGCCTTTCTTCTTTCTTCTTTCCTTCTCCTTTCTCTTTCATCCTCTTTTTTCTCTTCCTATTCTGCTTTCTTATTCCCTCTCTTGCCTCCAGTCATGATTTTTCTCCCCTCCTGTCCTCTTTCCCCTCACCTCCCACCATGGTGTGATTAAATGTCCCCGCACTGCTCATTCCCTCTCGGCCTTGACCTCCTTCCCTTTCTCCTTCAGTTTCTGTTCATTCTGCCCCAGGAACACAGTGATTTTAACACCTGGTGATGATTCCTCCAAGAATAACCTGAGTTGCTAATCTGGGAACTGAGAGTGGATAGGGGGTAGGAGGGGGGAGGGAGGCAGATGCCAGGAAGAGCAGTACAGGGAACTATGGAGAGCTGGCTCCTGGTACTGCCTTGAGGATAAAGACTGTCCATCTCTCTCAAGCCCTGGTCTTTGAGCTTTGACTCTTGGAAAGTTGGTCACAGCCTAACCCCCAGCTGCCATCTGAGTCCCAGTGCCCAGCATGGAACCTGGTTCTTTGTCATCCCATGACAAATGGTAGTTGAGTGAATTCCATCCTTTGTGTGAATAGCTTCTTACCCTTAGAGAAAAGGATGGTGGTGGGATCAGCTTTAGGAACAGATTGGTAATAGATTCAGGTTGCACTCAGGGTTGCGTTAGATTGAATGTCAGTGTCAGGATGGAATAGAATCAGATTTAAGATCTGTTTCAAGGCAACTATTTACTGACTTATTCATTCATCACTCAGTCACTGACATCTCCCCTGTTCTGTGCTGAGGGGCTGGCACTCCAAAGATGAATGATCCTGTTCCTTCCCTCAAGGAGAGAGAGGAAAAGGTATAGGGGACCAAAAGGGGAAATAACTGTTTTTACTAGAGGGGATACCTGGGGACAAAGTTAGACCTAATTCCACAAAATAATGGAATAAGCCATAAAATAAACCACAATATAATGGTCCTATTTTATTCCCTCTGTTAAATTTTGCTTCTCATTATAGAATATGGGCTCACTTTTAAAAATTTGAAAAGTATAGAAAATTATGTTTTAAAAATCTTATAATCATCCCACCACTGCTGACATCTTGTTTCCTACAAATAATCAAGATCAAAGGCCTCAGTGAAGGTTTATGAGTCACAGAAGAGGAGGGAGAAGCTAGTTGGGCTGGGGTAGGCTCCCTGCAATGACTTCTGAGATGAGCCCTGGATCTTGATGATGAGTTAAGGTGGGTAAGGGTTCCCACTATTAATAAAGGCACAAGTTATGAAAAAGCATTTGGGGAATAAATGAGAAGGTGGAGTAGCAGGGAGGGTGGTATGTTGGAGAGACAGGCTCTGAATTTTCTCAAATGCCTATTAGAGGGATCCATCGTATAGCCAGCTGGGACCAGAGAAGGTTTTTTAAAAAGGACTTATTATGTCAGATACACATTTTAGAATGAACCCTCTACCCAGTGAAGAAAGTTGTGTGCTCATGTATTAGAAGAATACTCACAAGAGCCAGGTGATGCTTGCATCCAGGGCTTGGGTCAGCATCTGTAACAGTCAGCGGGGCAGGTATCTGTCTATCTGTTCTCAGTTGGATTCACCGAAAATAATTTGGGTGTTTTAACCCTGTGGAAGGGAAATGATTTCTTCAAGCTTAGCAGGGTCCTTTCTGGCCTAGGAGGGTATCATGAACACAGTCCCCTCTCTCTGTCTCTCTTTAGGGCTACTCAGATCAAGACCTACTCCTGGGATAATGCACAGGTTATCCTAGTGGGGAACAAGTGTGACATGGAGGAAGAAAGGGTTGTTCCCACAGAGAAGGGTCGGCAACTCGCAGAGCAACTCGGTATGTGCAGAATACGTGTGTCTGTGTGTGCATGTGCACATGGGAATGGAACAGAGGGGGCAAATATTTGTAATTTACCCATTAAATGTGTTGTGATGGTGAATTATGTGTGCATGTGTTCTGTATGTTTCATTTTATATCTGTTATACATACAGGTTTTGCGCTAGTGAATTTTAGGTGACTCATTATTTATGAGCATGTATATTGTGTCATATTGAATGTATATGTGAAATTTAAATTTCTGAACTCTTGGTTTTACCAGCTCCTTCCAAAAAGGAGTTGAGTTGTCTTATTAAAGTCATAAAAGTACATCAATAAAAATAAATAAGTGAGAAGATTGGAGCAAAGGGGAAATACAGGTAGGTGGAAAATAAGAGAAAACCAGGAGAGATAAGTATGTGTGTTATGAATCCTTAGAAATGTGCAAGAAATGGGCCAAAATATTGGCTTTAAGCTTCCTAGCAACCTTAGCAAAGGAAGGAAACATAATCAGTTACATGGTTGTTAAGAGAAAAACAAATGTGTTGTGATAGAACAGACTCTATATGCTGAATGCAACAATGTCCTTAATACCAAACATCCTTACAGAAACAATGCTGAAACTGGTAAGCTGAGCCACATAGTTTTCTCTCAATGTTGACTGATGCTTCCTCACTAAAACATAATTCACAACAAATGTAATTGCATGAAGGGACAGAACAATGTGGTTTAAGCATGTAGCTCAGTGATGCTCTGATTTTTTTCCCAGTTAAAGCATCTCGATCTTTGGGCTTCACTAAGGTCTAAGCGCCTCAGGCATGTCTCACCAGCCCCATGGCAGGACTTCTACTGATGAGAAAATATACTATTGAGCAAATGGATATTATAAAGATCCCAGCCGGACTTCCAGCCCAGGTGCAATTAACACCCCAATGCAGGCGTAATTAACAAGTTTGCTTACTTACAACTTTCTCTTTAAAGAGTCATGGCTGGGGCTCAGCACTCCTGTGCCTGGGGTGAAAGACCAGAATTTCTGTAACACTACAAATACTTACTTATAAGAACAGCTTTTCCTTTTTTCCTTTTTTTTTTTTAATTCTCTTCCTTTCCTTTCTTCATTGGGGTTAAATATAAGATCACATTAGAGAAATCTTCCTCACGATGAATGCTTAGCTTCGAGCCAGTTTCCCTAAGCATTGCTCACAATCTTGGTGTTAAATATTGAGGAGCAAAGAATTTAAAGTTATACTCTGAGTTTCTGAAGTACAATATTTGGACAGGTAGGCAGGGAAATATATAAGTGTAATATACAAGAGTGAGTTGTGTGTTGTATGTATTTGTACTGTGTATATTATGAGTACATGTCGGGGGGAGTGTCCAGTACATCTCTCTCCCCTTCCCTACTCTCCAGGATGACCTGGAATAGAAATTAGTAAACTGTAGGTTCTTAATAAATAGGGAGATTGGGTCACATTAGGTCTTGCTGTTCTTACCCTATCACAGAGGTTCTCAGGATCTAGAAAATGGTTCCACTTATCACAAAACAGTGAGCACGCGGTAAAGTCCACTATTAAGTGACCTCAGCCTGTCTCTTTATGCCTTCCACCTGCTGTCCCCAGTGAGAATCCCAGCACCCTCCCTTGACCAAATGTGCCTATCTATTTGGGGAGCTCTCTTCTAGTTCCCACCCTAACTCTCATCAGTCAGTGAGAATAGCACAAGCTTCACATTTCCCAGGAAGTCTTTCCAGAGACCCTCCAACCTCCTTTCTTTGTGCCCCAAATTACTGTACCCATATACACCACAGTCATAATACCCATTACACTTGGGTGAACTTGTTTACTTGCTCATCTCCTGAAAGCTTCTTGAGGACAGGAAATGAGTCTTGTTTATCTGTGTACACACAGTGCTTCCCAGACAGCCTGACATAGATACTGCAAAAATAGGTTTGGATCAATTGTTTTGCTTTGTTTTATAGATTTATTTTCAAAGGGCAAAAACACTTAGACAATCTAATACAAGTCAAAACAGAATTACCCTGTCAAAATCAGAGATGATGCCAAAATGTGTCCTTACTTCCAGACACTTGCCAATATCTTGGAGTCCTCTCTCAATAGAGAAAAAGGACTGATATCTTGATCATATATATCCTCCTTATCTTCAATGTAATCTATCATTTCTTATGGATACATTAACTTCTCCACATCTGTATCATGAATTTCATACCCAAATTCATCCTCCATGACCATGATAATTTCCATTTGGTACAAACTGTCTAAGCTTCAAAAAGGGCTTATTCTCACTTTCCTGGATCTAACAGGAAATGAGTCTGGCCAGTAGGGAAATGCACTTTTTCTACAAGGGAAGTACTAATCCGTTCAAAATGTGGTTTTGAAATACCTACATACACACACTCCAGTAAAGTGTAGTGGAAATAGCCCCAGATCAGGAGTTAGGAGATTGATGGTTTTATCCTGCTTCTGCCACTATTTTACTACGTGACCTTGAGAATCTTGTTTCCTGTCTCTGAATCTCAGTTTACCATCTGAAAAAATGGGATTTAGATTAGTTGAGTAAGAAGGTCTGTTTGACTCTATCCCTCTATAATTCCATAATTTCATTTCACACAATTCCTCACTCATCCCTCAGTTATCTCAGACTCTTAGGCATTGTCTTACTTATTTAAGCTGCTCAGAAAATGTTTTTTGAATTGGGACAAACAATAAAAGCTTTGCATCACTGAATCTGGTTGAAAAGAAATAAAGACCTAGCTGGACCTGATAATGGCTAGCTTTAGTGCAGTGATTTATAGTTCAACTTGTGCCTCCACAACAATTCTCTTTGTAACCCTCACTCTCACTTCTAGCCTGGAAGGTGACATTATCGACAGCTCTTACACTGAAGAAAAAGCTGAGTCCAGACCACTTGTGGTTTTTTTGCACACAGAGAGCTGTGCCACACTTTTGTGTCTATATTTTTTTTCCACTGGAAGATTATGTAACTTTCTCAGTCATGCAAGGTAGTAGGTGGCAGGCCCAGTACTCAAACTGATAGCCTTTTTTTTTCAATTATAAATTTTATTTTTATATTCCCCATACAATTGCGACCCCCTTATTTTGACCCCAATTCCTCCCCTCCCCGCTCCCCTCCCCCCATACTGTGTCTCTGGTTCATAGTTGTTTGTTGATTTGGATTTTTACTTTCTTATAGTTATTCTTTTTCCTGGTCCCTTATTTAAGTTTTCTAGATTCCTGCTGTGACTGAGACCACCTGGTATTTTTCTTTTTCTTTCTGGCTTATTTAGCTGAGCATGATCCCTTCCAGCGCCATCCATGTTGCTGCAAATTGCATGTGTTTATCTTTTTTGAATGCTGAGTAATATTCCATGGTGTCTATGTACCACATCTTCTTGATCCAGTCATCTATTTTTGGGCATTTGGGTTGTTTCCAAAGCTTAGCTATTGTAAACAGTGCTGCTATAAACATAGGGGTACAGGTGCTCTTTGGAATTGATGTTTCTGTGTCCTTTGGGTAAATACCTAGTAGTGGAGTTGCTGGATCATATGGAAGCTCTATGTTTAGTAAGTCAAGAAATCTCCACACAGCTCTTCATAGTGGTTGGACCAGTTTGCACTCCCACCAACAGTGCAGGAGAGTTCCTTTTTATCCACATCCTCGCCAACATTTGTTGTTGCTAGTTTTTTTAATATGTGCCATTCTCACTGGTGTAAGATGGTATCTCATGGTAGTTTTGATTTGCATTTCCCTGATTACAAGTGATGTTGAACATTTTTTTCATATGCCTGTTGGCCATTTGCATTTCTTCTTCAGAGAAGTTTCTTTTTAGCTCTTCTGCCCATTTTTTTTATTTTATTTTTTTTTTTTAGAGGCATGTTTTATTTATTTTTTTTTTTAGAGGCATGTTTGTTTGCTTGTTTTGTTTATACATGCACTGGGTACAGTCAGAAGCGCGGGAGGGTGAGAGAATTCACCAGAGCCAGAGCAGGGAGCAGAGCAGGCAGAAGGACTGAAGTACACTGCTGAGGGGAGCAGCGGGCGACAGGAGAGGTCTGCGCGCCATGTGGGACCCTCCTCCGGTGGCCGGGGAGTAGCCGGGGATCGAACCGGCGTCGCAGAGGCCGCGGGCAGCTTCGCAACCCAGCGCTCAACCACTGTGCCACCGGGGAGGCCCTCTTCTGCCCATTTTTTGACTGGATTATTTTCTTTGTTTTTGTTGAGTCTCATCAGCTCTTTGTAGATTTTTGTGATCAGTCCTTTATCATTAGTGTTGGGTGCAAAAATGTTCTCCCAGTCGGTGGGATTTCTCTTTGTTTTTGCTATTGTCTCTTTTGCTGTGCAGAAGCTCTTTAATTTGATGTAGTCCCAGCTGTTTATCTTTGCCTTCACTATCACTGCTTTGGGTGATGTGTCTGTAAATATGTCTGTGATGTGCATATCATGTAGTGTTTCGCCTATATTTCCTTCTATGTATTTTATGGTTTCAGTTCTTATGTCTAGTTCTTTAATCCATTTTGAGTTGGTTTTTGTGTATGGTGTGAGGTAGTAGTCAAGCTTCATTCTTTTGCATGTAGCGACCCAGTTTTCCCAGTACCATTTATTGAACAAACTTTCTTTGCTCCAATGCATATTCTTTGCTCCTTTGTCGAAGATTAGTTGACCATAAATCTGTGGGTTTATTTCTGGATTTTCTATTCGATTCCATTGGTCTGTGTGTCTGTTCTTGTTCGAATACCATGCAGTTTTGATGATTATGGCTTTGTAGTATAGTTTGAAGTTTGGGAGTGTGATGCCTCCATTCCCTTATTTTTTTTTCAGGAGACCTTTGGCTATTCGGGGTTTTTGGTGATTCCATATGAATTTCATCAATAATTGTTCTATTTCTTTGAAGAATGACATTGAAATTTTTATTGGAATAGCACTGAATCTGTATATTGCTTTTGGTAGGATGGCCATTTTAATAATGTTTATTCTTCCAATCCATGAGCAGGGGATGTCTTTCCATTTCTTTGTGTCTTCTTCTATTTCTTTTAACAGTGTTTTATACAAACTGATAACATTTTCCTCAGGTTCATTAAAAGGTTTCTCAGGAATTGAGAATCTAGCAAGCTCAGGAAGATGACAACCAATTAATCAGACTATGTTGATTAATAATGTGATGTTCTCATTATATGAGCCAGCTGTGTTTTCCCCCAAATCAGCCATAGTCTGTCTTCAAATTTCCACCTTCAGTTCTAACGTTAGTGAGATTTCTTTAGATGATGTTATGGTAGTACATAATCTGAGTCAGGAACTGAGATAATGAAGGTTAATTTTGGGGCCTCCCTGGTGGCGCAAGGGGTTAAGACACAACCTATGAAGCTATCCGCAGCTACTGCAGCACGAGTTCGATCCCCAGCCAGGGAGAAGACCCACATGGCGTAGCAGACCTCTCCTGACTCGCCCGCTGCTCCCCTCAGCAGTGTATTTCAGTCAGTCTGCCTGTTCTGTTCCCCACTCTGTCTCTGGTGAATCCTCTCACCCTCCACACCTCTGGCCTGTACCCCAGTTCTTGCATGCATAAATAAATCAATCTTAAATTTTAAAAAAAATTAAAAAAAAGGTGCTATTACAGGTCAGCTTAACTCTGTTTCATGTGCTTCTTACTCTGGGATTTAATCTGGGGTGGTGAAATCACACAAAGGCTCTTCAAGCTTCTGCTGGGGCTTGGATCATTCATATCTATTGGCCAAAGCAATTTATAGGCTCAAACCTGATGTTGATGGCGTGGGGATATATAGTGCTCTCACAAAGAAGCACTGCAAACCTCTAGGATTGGGAGGGAATGGAAAATTCTCCACAGGGAGGGCCATGAATGATCTGCCATAGTCACTGAACATATGCTGGACCCAAAGACATAAGTGAATGGGTTCCCTGCCCTCAAGATGCTACTGTTCAGGGAAACAACAATAATAAAGCGATCATTTCAACATCCTTTGGGTAGATGGCTATGGCAGTCCTTAGCCTATTTGCTATCATTCTTCACCCTTTGGCTCAATCCCCTCTGGTGAAGCTGAACCTTGCAGGCTGTGTTTCCCAGTCTCCTGTAATTTTGCTTTTTGGTTCAGGTTAGCCAAAAAGAGACACTGGCAGGTGATTGGAGTGGGGAAAACTGGGTATCCTTGCACCCCCGTCTTGGCCGACTCCCACAGCAGAGGCTGCTTCTCTTCTCTGACTCCTACTTCGGTGGTTCTAATGTCCTTTGCCTCCATAAGTTGTTTTTTATTAGTTTGTTTGCTCCCAATAATTGCTGGGTTTCCTCACTATTCTATTTTACTTCTCATTTCTTCTACTACCTATATAACCAATCCCCTCTTATATAAATGTTAAGAATAGTTTCCATATTCCTGTTGGAATCTGAAAAAATTGGGCATGGTGCCTTGGGAGTACAGAGGAGAGGTACATTGTATGTTCCGAGTGGTAGAGAAATAGTAAGAAGAGAAAGGGAGGACTCTCTGGAATCAGTGATTCTATAGATAAGTAAATAACATGGTTATGAGTAGGAATTAGAGTAATAGCATTAAAAAAAGGCACCAGATAAGAAAGTGTTGATGTTTCTGGATTATAGTGTGAACCAGGAAGACAAGGCTGGAGAAGTACATAGAAGCCAAGTCGTGTAGGGTCTTGGATGTTAGACCAATGAGGTTAGCTATTGCATTAATTAGACCTCTTTCAGGTCTAGTGACATAAATCTGAATTAAAATAACTCAAGTTATGAGGATGGGGTATAGCTAAAGCTAAATGGGAGAGGTCACTGGAGATGAGCTATTCAAGGAATTAAGAGGTCAAGGTGTTGGATGGATTGTCCACAAGAAACCTAGAATTCCTGAGAATGAGAACAAGTGAGGGGTGGAAAGGCAGGCAAGGAGTCCCTTGCCAAAATCAGTGACCAGAGGGAAATGAGATAAAGATTGATAAGTGACAGACATGAGGAGGTGTCAGCATGGGATAGAGAAGGGATGTGAACATAAAAATAGAGAATGTTTTGGGGGTAGTGTCAGGATGAGAAAAGATACATTTAGCTGCATACAAGTTTCTGAATAGAATTCTGAAGTCAAATTCAGAAGCAGGCACTATGGACACAGTCTGTGGGTCTGTGACAGCTACCTTCAGACAAGACAAGTAAACAATAATTTGAGGGGGAGGGATCATCTCATATTCAGTTAAGAATTGGGCCCCATTAAAGATGGGAAGAAATCCCAATTAAAGGGAGGAAGGGACTAGAGGCTAGTCTGATTAATTGGTTGTCATTTTCCTGAACTTGCCAGATTCTCAGTTCCTTTTAATGAAACCTTTTAATGAACCTGAGGAAAAGGTTACCATCTGGGTGTACTAAGGAAGAGCCTTCCAAGAGTCTGACAGTAATTGGGTGGGGGTACATTTGAGGTTGTTCCAGTAGCAAAGGAGAACCATGAGCAGGCTGCTTGAATTAGGTCTCATACTGTGGTGACTGAGGTGACTATGAAGACATTACCTTGGCAGGACATCCAAGATCTCCAGTTTGGTCAGGTACTGCCTCATCTCTTTGGGCTTTCTGTTCTAATGAACCTGTTATGGTTGTTCTGGTAGATACATACTGGTGTATTTATATATGTAACATTATATATAACATATGTATATTTTGCATTTAATTCTCATTATACCCTGTGAAGTAGGTGATAGTCACTTTATTCAACAGATGAATAAACAGAAAATAAGCAACTTGCCAGAGGTCACACAGCTAGTAACTGATGGAAGCTGTACTCTAATCCAGACTGTCTGACTCCTGGGCCTCTTCCCACTGACCAACTGTACAATGTTGCATGTCTGCCCCTCAGTGCCAATTTCTCTGAAGGGATTTGTGCCCCTGTATCCTCATCTTCATCCAAATTGATAGTTAAAGTCTGCTTACTTTTTTTTCCTTATTTGCCCTGTGCCTAACCAGCAATATATTCTCCCTACCTCTGCAGACATGGTCACTTGTGAATAGTAAGTCAAAGGTCAGAGAGTCCATTTTTCTGATATTCATTTCGAGAGAGCGATGTCCTAAGGTTTTCTGAAGCTGGGTTTCTAAGACCTCAGAATAATGAGCCAGCAGCCGCCTGCTTCTTTATCACAGGTCTGCAATTAGTGGGCAATTTTGCAGTTTGCCTCTCTCAGGTCAAGACACGAGCCACAGGAGAAGCTGTCAGCCAGAGGTGGGCTGGCGGAATTGTGAATGCCTTCAAGCTGGGAAGGCCAGGAGAAGCAGAGTCTTATTTGTACCTGAGGCTTCAGTTCCCCCAGCCGTATGATGTGGTGATCACAGGGAGGAGGAAGGTAAAGGAAAGAGAACCCCTCTTTTGTGGGAAAAGATGATGAAAGAGGGAGAAAGGAATAAAGAGGTAAGAGGAGCAAGATAAAAAGAGAGCAAAAAGAAACTGTCATAACAGGCAACTTTTGTACAGAATTTATCATTCATCTCAATCCTCCCAACTTCTCTCAGCAGGAAGACACTGTTATTATTCCTGTTTGACATACAAGGAGTCTGAGATGCAGAGAGGTTAAGCGATTCAGAAAGGTGAAGGAATTTGTCCAGATTCGGACACTGTGGCAGTCAGATAAGAGCAAAAGAGGTCAAAGAGACTTGTAAAGGAAGCAAAAGATATGATGAGGGGAGGAGGGCCAGGGAAGAAAATGAAATGGACAAAGAAGAAGAAATGGCAGCCAGGCTGTGTATGTACTTTGGAACTAGTCAAACCCAGATCTAAACCCAATTGCCACGGATACAACCACATGAATGTGTGTGACTTATATGATCTCCTGGAGCCTCCATTTCTCATTTATGAATTGGAGATGTTTATATTTACCCAACATGCTATTGTGAAGATTTAGTAAGATGATATTTGTTAAGCTCCTACCATAGTATCTGGTGTAGGCAGGTGCTCAGTAAATATCAGGGATCCCAGGGAGAAAGTATGAGGAACATAAGTGGGGAAAAAGGAGCCAAATGAAAAAAGGGAAGAGAGAGGAAGGTGGACAGACTAAAGAGGAGGGAGTAGGCTGGGACAGGAGCATGAGGGAGAAGGCAGATTATACTTCTAAGGTCCACCCCCCACCTGACCAACATTCCTCAATTGGGGAATGTTCTGGCCACAGACATGAAAGTGTTGTAAAGGATCTCAAGGTAAAGGATCCAAATAGACAGGAATGTCTCAGGCTTCAGGTGCAATTTTCCATGGGATTTTTTGTTGTGTTCATGTGAGGAGGGAAAGATATAGAGTAATCCTACTGGAATTTGAGGAGGAGACACCCAGTTGAGTTGGAATAAGCCAGTGTGTCTGTGGGTAAAAAGGGCGAATGAAGCTTTGCTTATTCACTGTGGGTCTTGGCTGCCTCTCAGAGCCCAGCTAAAGATGGCCAGGTTGGTGTGAATGGGTGGCAGAGGGATGAATCGGAAAAACTCTGATCAAAAAGGCTAAAACCTGTGCTCCTTGTGTGCTGCTGATGCTTCTCCCTATCTTGGGTAAGTCAGCTTACTTCTCAAAGTCACAGTGTCTGCATTCGTGAAATGGAGAGGTTTCGTCTGGACTCTTTTTTGAGGACCAAATGAAATAATGGATGTGATAAATGCTTTGGAAACTGTGAAGTACTGTGCATACAAATTAAGTTATTCACTCTTTCAGCAAACACCTAACGCACACTCTGTGTCAAGCACAGGGCTATACGCTTTATGCATTATCTTATTTATTAACAATTCTTGAAATAATTCTGTGAGATAGCTAAAATTATCTATTTATAAGCCAGTAAATTGATGAATAAAGAGAACAGGTGACTTGCTAGGGGTTTCCCAGCTGGTCACCAATAGAGTCAGGCTCTGTCTGATTCTAAAACCAGTGCCCTGTATCATCTTGAAAGAGAAGCCTCTGTCCATAGAATTAGACTGCCTCGCTTCACTCCTGAAACAGGCTGTATGAATCCAGACTGTTCTGGCCAGGGGGCATGAAAGGGAAGGGACAAAGACTCACCTATATCTCTCTTCTCTCCTCAGGGTTTGACTTCTTTGAAGCCAGCGCCAAGGAGAACATCAGTGTGAGGCAGGCTTTTGAGCGCCTGGTGGATGCCATTTGCGACAAGATGTCTGATTCACTGGACACGGACCCTTCCGTGCTGGGCACTGCTAAGAACACTCGCCTCTCAGACACCCCACCGCTACTGCAGCAGAACTGCTCATGCTAGGCAAGGCCCATCCTCCCTCTGTCCTCTCATTGTGGCCCCACACTCACTGTTTCCCCTGTCACACTTTGTCCACCCCCAGCCCCGAGCAAGCTGAGTTGCTACTGTTCTTTGCCTGCAGCGGAGGCTGAAGCATGTCCCTAGGGTGCTCTTCAGATGGCCCCACTCAAGATACTCAGCACTAGACTAACTAACTGCAGGTCACACTTTGCGTGGAAATTCACTTTACAAAAGAGGACTCCAATTTATGAAAGGGATTCACTGTAGGGACTTAAAAAGTGAGTCTCTTCTCACCTTTTAAGATTTCCTCCATTAACCAAACTTACACACACATAAACACACGCACACATGCACACACTTTTTAGACCCTGGTCAACTGTGTAAAGTGAGACCCACACTTTAATCTTATTAAAGAAAACCTCCCAAATAACATGCTTGTTTCATATCAAGCTCCCAGTGGGGCCTCCTCTCACTGCAAGTCAAGCTTTGGCTCTCAGAGCCCTCTGCCTGTTACCACGGATGCCCGCAGGGCCTGGGCAGTTGCTGTGGTGACAAGCCTAAGCTAATCTCCAGAGAGCTCAGACTCTCTAATGATGCTGAAGGAGCAAAGGCTGAGTCAGAAACACACTTAAAAGAAAAAGATTATCCCCTGCAAAATGTCAAAGGTTCCTGCTATATGAAAGAGCAAGCAAGCTCAAGAAAGACAAAGAGAAAGAAAAGAAATACAAGCATGAAGAAGCAGATCATGAATTTCTGATTTTGCTGCTTTCCACTTGGCTCCAACTATGGGAACACCATAGTTCCCATACTGGTCATTGGTTCTTAGACTCCCAGAATCTGAAAGTTTTAGAATTAGTGGGGTCCCAAAATTTATCTTGTCTGACCGGTCAATTCCAATCTTCATATCCTGGACAGGTGGCTGTCAGACCTCACAACCAAATCTCTTTGTTCTAAAGCATACATTCTAGGCAGGGACCAGAGCTCATTGTCCACAGCATCTTCAGGCAGCTCTTATAATCAGAAAGTTTTCATTACTATAAGCTGAAATCTGCCTCCTGGAAATTGTTTCTGTTTCCACCCCATTTGTATAGCTCTGCTGTCAGAGACCTCACGTCTCTGCTTTCTCTGCACTGTGACACCTTAGATGATTTGAGAACAGAAATCATGACTCCGGGGATCTGCCCTTTTCCAAAGTCAAATAGTTATAATTCCATCTGCCATTCTTCACTGCGTGTGCTCCTAAACCCACCCTTTCCTTCAACCCATCTTTCAATCATTACTGAATAATTCAACTCATTAATGTGATTCAAAGCAGAATAAATCTAAGGAGGGAAAACTGAACTCAGAGATCCCAAACCTAACCTCATTCTCTTGGGAGTGAAATCTTAATTTCTACGAAGACCATATGTGAAATCACTCCTGGCATAGAGCCATTTTTCAAACATGAACCAAAAAACAAAAACAAAAAATACCCCTCTGACACCAGAAGTAAACTGAATGGAGTAAATCATGATTCTAGCTTATATGGACATGGGCATACATATGGTTTTTAGCTGAAACAATGACATGAGATCGGTGATGACTCCTGAAAATCATTCCACCCGGCCCTGGCCTGAATCCCACCTTCTCCCTGCACTGTCTTGTCATCTTTAAAGTTGGGGAGGAGGGGACAGAAGAAGAGTTTAACCAAGTTTTCTCTCCTGAATTCAAAAGCATCTCATTTTCCTAGGAAATTACATTAACTAGCAGTAGGTCCAACAACTACATAAAAGGGCCCTTTGGAGAGATTGTGGTCTTTGATGCAGTACAGAGGATAGAGTTTGGGCTTGGAATCAGACCTGGACTATACTCTTAAACTAATGTGACTCTGGACCAATTACTGCTCATCTCTGAGTCTTGATTTCCTACTGACAAAATGAGGGGTATTATTTGGATAATCTTGAAGTTTCCTTTTGGCATTACTAACTCTTCTGGCTTTTTTTTTTTCCACCTGCACATTTCATTTGTAGTTATCTGCAAAATAAACCCAAGAGATGAGGATCATCACCCCAATATTATTGTAGCTAATACTGATGTCATATTTACTCTGTTCTAGGCATTATTGCAACCATTTCATGTGTATTAACTAATTTTTCCTCCTATTGTCTTTAGATAGGAGATCCTATAATCAACATCATTCAAAGATGAGGAAACTAAGGTGCTGTGAGATTCATTAGCTTTCCCAAAGTTACTTAGTGAGTAAATGGTAGATCTGGGGTTCAAATCCAGGCAGTAGGCTCTAAGGTCTGTACTGTAAACCACATTCTATGCTACATCTCTAATAGATGATTCAAAGAGGGTAAGAGACTTGGTCAAGATCACACTACCAGGAATCAGGTGTCAAATTCATTGGAAAAAAAAAGACTTATGTCTCTAATCTGTTAACAAATTGTTCAGCTATTTAGACTATAATGAGGTGATGGAGGTTTAACAGTTCTGGAAAGGAGAGTCAGTCTCTGAGGCAACCAAGTCTCAAGGGCTTGAGTAACATAACTCAGTGCTTTTTAGGCCCAAATATTGACTGTGCCTGTATCTGCCTCTGTCAGGCATTTCTTACCTAGCTCTCAAGTAATACTTTGAAGGGCCTCTCCACTCTAGCAGTGGGGCATTTGGCAGGAGTGACTTGATTTCTCCGATCATAGAAGAATATGATCCCTTCAAAGTGTAGTGATTCTGGGTATGATTTTTACACTGTAACCTCTTCTAAAGGTCAGGAAAAATTTCTATTTTTCTGAGTGGTGACACCCATTTGCCCTATTACTAGTGATTCAAGTTATTTATGGCTCCTGGATATTTTAGTATCTTATAATCTTTTTTCTCCCCTTGAATATCCAGGTAAGGACTGAAGTGTTTATTTTAAAAGCTGTCAAATTCTTTGAAACTCAGGAGCCAGTTTCAGGGAGAAAGCTTCTTCACAACAGATGGAATTGAGTTAAGTGTAATAGTGACAAACTCTTCTGCTGGGCAGCAAACAGACCTGTTTGTTAGATGGCAATTTCCCAGCCCTGCTCTGTGACCTGGTTTCTGCCGAGTGGAAGGCAACAAGCCTCCAGCTGACTGAAGTGCAATGTTCATCAATCACAGTAATAGTGCAATTAGCCACCAAGGTTGAAGCTGCATAGTATGTGTTAGTGGCAACTTAGCCTGATTTTTGTCTTGTTTGATAATCCAAATAAAAGAAGATTAAAAAAAAAAAAAGACCTCTGAAGAGGCAAATGTAGGCCAAAAGTGCAATACAGTATTGTAGTTATTTACAGAATCTGTTTGAAATGCATGTGTATCTGTAAATACAAAGTAATTTGTGACTTCTTATTGTCTCCTCAGCATTATCAACTTCTAGGAGTAGCAACAGGATAGAGTGTACTGAATGGTGAAAGACTTATGGAATATTAGATGTGGAAGGCAACTAGAGAAAATCTTGGCCGGGTTCCTCACTTGACAAAAAAGAAGGTTGAAAGCCAGGGAGAGGGAGGAAATTCCCTATAGTCACTCCGAGAGTGCATTAGGGATGGAGTCAGTAGCAGGTCCTGGATCATCTCTAAGAAATTCACCTATCCTTTATCTCCTAGGGACCTGGCACTATTAAGCACTGGATAAATATAATCTAATGTTTCCTGTGTGCAAGGTATCTATCATCTCTGGAGGCACTGTTTCTAAAATATTTTTCTCTCAAGTTGGCAGACAAGGAAACACAGACTTGAAAAAGTTTACATGCCTAAGTCACCCACTAGGATCATTTGAACCTCTCACTGTCTGACTCATGCTTCCAGTTCTCCACGTCAGCTTGTCTCTCGGATAAAGGGGTATGGGAGGATGGTAGTGACAGACTCCAAAGGATTCCCAGAGTTAGTTAAATAATTGGATATTGGTTGGGACATTGTTTTCACAATTACTTTGTGACTGCAGTCTTTTGACATCCACAGAATAATATGAACATCCCCCACACCTGACTTTCCCACTCACAACATCTATTCCTGCCCAGAAGCCCCTTGTTTGGCTTTCAAGTTTGCTAGAATATCTTGAGAAATGTTTGCTTGAATTTGTTTGCCAGTGGTTTTGAAGTAAGGGGAAGGAATTACAATGACCAGTGTCTTGGTATCTCATCTTTTTCAGATTCCTTATTCCAAACCTACACCTGATTTTCTGCTTTATCTGGAGAATCAGATATGTCTGGAAGAGTGAGACAGGTCCATCAGATACAAACACTGTTGGGCGATGTCCATCAGATATGCAAGAGACAGGTCCATTAGATACAAACACTGTTGGGCGATGTTTTTGAAGGCCTGGACCCTTTGTGTAAAGTCGATGAAATTTTATCATTCAGTAAATTAGTGTCTAATATGTGCCATGATGTTATCAGAGGCAAATTAGACATAGTTGTTACCTTCATAAAGCTTATAGACCAACAGCTAGTAGTTTAGCCTAGACACTGTAAAATAACCACCAAATATACAGTACAAAGTGCTCTGAACAAAAGATACTTAATTCTACAAGAACACATATCTAGAAAACTTGAATCACCTTTGTGAAGCCGTTTTTAGGAACCCTAGGAAAACTCCACTGTTCCCAAACATTAACACTACCCACTAATCATTGCTTTGCACTTTGCAGTTAAGCTTTTGTATTTCAGTTCAAATCTTTGATGATGGATCAAATCCAAATCCTCCAAAAAGAGTAATACTGAAAGAATATCTACCTGTAAAACATTTTTAAACAGCCTGGTTTAGAATCAATTGTTCTTTGACGGATGTTACAAACTACTCCAAAAACGTAGTGACTTAAAATAAGAAATATTTATTATTTCTTATGATTCTATGGGTTGTCTGGGTGGTCTAGAGTCATTTTATTCAGATGTCAGGGAGGCCAGCTGAAATGATGGGGGTGGTTGAGACCTCTCTCCAGATGTTTCCATACTCCACACCTGTCCGACAACACTGTGGTAGTTTTCTCAGCAGCCAAGAAAGGGCAAGATCCAATGCAGAAGCACTTTTTAAGTCTTTCCTTGCATCATGTTTGCTATTAATGTCCCACTGATTAATGCAAGTCACATAGCCAGGCACAATTTTAAGTGGATGGAGGATGGAGAAATAGATGCTATCTTTTTTTTTTTTTAAAAGATTTATTTATTTATTTATACAAGCACTGGGTACAGTCAGAAGCCCGGGAGGGTGAGAGAATTCACCAGAGCCAGAGTGGAGAGCAGAACAGGCAGACTGATGAAATACACTGCTGAGGGGAGCAGCAGGTGGCAGGAGAGGTCTGCGCGCCATGTGGGACCCTTGCCCAGCGGCCGGGGATCGAACCGGCACTGCAGAGGCTGCGGGCAGCTTCGCAACCCAGCGCTCGACCGCTGCGCCACCGGGGAGATGCTATCTTTAGATGGGAGAAGCTGTAAAATATTGTGACCAATTTTTCAATCTACCAAAGGAAACAACCCTAAGTAATCTGAAACAAAGTCTGATAAATGTCCTTGGTTCTTTTTTTTTTTTTTAAATGAATTTAACCTACTTCTAGTTTATTATTTATTATATACTGTTTACTTGTCCTTGGTTCTTAAAGTTTAGTCTGGCTCTAAAATATCTCCAAAGAGAAATGTCAATATGGTTTAGAGCAGGGCAGGAATCAAGACATATATGGATGGAGAAGTTTTAATACTTATTTGACAGCTCATTTCATTACTCTTAGCTACCCCTTAGGGCATAAGTCATGTTCTCATTGCTTGGAATTCTCTGTAATGTTTGTGATTCCCAATTGAAGTTACTGGCCAGCAGAAGGATTTGCTATGGGCAGACAAGATGCCTAGGACAGCTGGGCCCTCTGCTCTGGCTATACTCTCTTTCTCAGGCTATCACCTAGTCCTAAAGTTTTAGATGCCAGGTCTTTGGCAATGACATGTATATGTAAGTTCCTACTAGAAATCTCCATGTTTCAAACGTACATGTCCAAATTGCAGCTCTTGATTCTGCCACAAATTTATTTCCACCTCAGTCTTCACAAAAACGTAACTGCCGTTTTAAATTCCTTACTCTTTTTCCTTCATGTCCACATCTAATCCAGCAGCAAGTCTTCTGGTTCCAGTTTTAAATTATTCTCAAGTCCGCTTACTTTTCCCCATTTCCATTGCCATGACTTTGGTCCAAGTCACCACTGTTTCTTCCCAAAAGAGCTGCCACAAAGCTCCTAGTCAGTTTCCCTACTTCATACTTCCTCCCTTACAATCCACCCTCTATAAAACAGCAATCATTTAAAAATATAAATGAGCAGACAGTGCTTCTGTCTATGCTTCTCTCTACATGATGGCCTTGGTTTTTCTTATGACAGGCCAGCATTTTCTACACATGGTTGAGAATAAGCCATCAGTTTTAGCACCACATATTCACGTATTTGCCACTGAGATGCAAAGAAAATAGCTCCAGTTTAAAGAACGAAATCCTAGGGAAGGATTCTGATTGGCCATACTTGATCACATTCTCCGTTACTGACAGTCTTTATAAGAAACACCTGGTTTGGAAGAGGAGTAGCAATATTACAAAAGAAGAGTATGTTATTTCCATCAGAATTCAGGGGCTATATGACTGTCAGCTATTACAGGAAATGATTTAATAGAGATCCTATAGTAAGTTTGGGGTAGAGTTAGAGCTGAAAAAAATTAACAAAAAAATCAATAATAGTATTAATAACAATGGAAGTCACTGAATTCTTTTCATATGTGGCATTAAAGTTAGCTAAGAACTTTACAAAAGCTAACAACACTACCATTTTTCTCCGCATCTATTCCTATTGCTTTGCCAACTTAGAGACATCCACCCTCTTTAAAGCATTATGGATTGGGCTGAATTGTGTGGCATATGTTTTTGCTTGCTTCTCTTCTATCATTTTGATGTGACCCAACAGCAAATATGCAAACAAGAAGTCTTCAGGAAATTCAAATAGAAGAGTTTCCTTTTTGAGATACAAAATCATGCCATGGAAATGCTAATGTCAGGCAAAGTAAACCAAGTCCCTGAGGGGGTGTAATTAGTATTCCCAGTTCCTTCAGATACTAATGCAGCTCTTCCTGGGATTCACCAATGGATTGGGATAAAGTTAATAGGCTATGCAACCTTGGTTAAATCACTACTATCTCTGGGCTTCAAGAGCTTAGACAAGATGGTTTCTGCAGGCCTTTTAATGCTCTGTGATTTTTTTTTTAAGATTTATTTTATTTATACAAGAGCTGGGGTACAGTCCAGATGTGCGGGAGGGTGAGAGGATTCACCAGAGACAGAGTGGGGAACAGAACAGGCAGACTGACGAAATACACTGCTGAGGGGAGCAGTGGGCGAGACAGGAGAGATCTGCTCACCATGTGGGTTGCTCTAAGGCAGGTGGGGATCGAACCGGCATTGCAGAGGCTGCAGACAGCTTCACAGCCCTGCGTTCAACCACCTGCGCCACCAGGGACGCCCATGCTCTGTGATTTTATGCCAATTTTCTGTAAGAGTTGCAAGTAGCAAAGAACTTTGGCAGGATTTCTTTCACTATGAAAGCCTTGTTTATCCTGGGATGCAACAAAAACAGCTAAGGCTGTGGGACTCCCTCATCACTTAGCCAAGCTTAATGGCCCTGGTTTCTGAAGCTGCAAGAAAAATGTCCTAGCAATTAAATATCTCTGCATGGTCCATGTTGCCACTCTTAGAACAGAGAGTCCTAAAGGGCAACAAGAGGAAGAGGAGAAACAAGACTCTGAAGAGACTTGTTGAGAATAGAGCACAGCTCCATGTGTTTGAGGGGAGACGCCAGGCAGCACTGTTTAAGAGCCAGAATTGCATTCCAATTCAAGGACAACTTAATTCATTGAGCACCAAGTGTGTGCCAGGCTGAGCTAAGGAACATAATTTTGAGGATGACTCCTGTCACATAGCTGCCAGCCTGGAAATGAAAGACTGAGAGATTTGCCTATGCTGAACTATCTTCAAATCCCTCTAACCAGCCTCCCACAGGATGAGTTCTAAGAAAGGGGTATGGTGGAATGGTATGGTGGAATAATAAAAAGCAAAGGGCTTATAGTCCAACATATTTGATGCAATTCTTGGGTCTTCAGCTCTAACTAGTGATATGACTAAGCAAATTATTCTCAGAGCCTCAGTCACTTCATATGTAAATGAAAGAAATATCTACTTCAAAAGGTTGTTGAAAGAATTAAATGGAGGGCTTCCCCTGGTGGCACAGCTGTTGAATGCTGGGCTGCAAAGCTGCAGCAGCCTCTGCAGCTCCGGTTCGATCCCCGGCCACCGGCGAGGGTCCCACATGACGCGTAGACCTCTCCTGCCGCCTGCTGCTCCCCTCAGCAGAGTCCTTCGGTCAATATGTTACAGGGCAGGGAAAGGGGCAGCCCAAACCTCACAAACCTGCCTATTCTATATAGGGTTCTGCCATCTACCGCATTAACACAAAATATGAGACTTTAATGGGAAAGAACTTTAATACAATTAGGAAACAATACAGGAAAGGCAAAGAATCTAGTTTCTAAATCAAGCACCCAAAGTTACCCGTCGCCTCATGGGTAAAACTCCATCCAAAGGGGATTGGCCCAGAGCAAGGTCCCAAAGCCTGCCACAAGTCTAAAGCATCTTCCAGTGGGGACCCACAGAAAAGGGTCAGAAACAACCAGATAAGCCCAGAAGGAAAAGAGCAAAATCAAAATCAAGATAAAAGCTGCCATTGTCACCTCCCCACGGGTCTCACCCACATCTGTGTCACCCCGTCCATGACCAAAAGACAAGCGCAGTTTCTTCACGTGTCTCTAGGCTCCATGTGCCTCCTCCAGGTCCCCTTCTGGCTCCATCCTGCTTCCTTCCTCAGTCTCCTCTGCAGCTTCTTCTCTCCCTGCTCAGCTCCACACTCCACTTGGGTGGGGCAGGAAACCTGGAACCTCCCCCTTTCCTGGGGACCACCCTGTTACACTTCTGCCTGTTCTGTTCCCTGCTCTGGCTCTCGTGAATCCTTTCACCCTCCCGCACTTCTGACTACCCAATGCTTGTATAAATAAATAAATCTTAAAAAAAAAAAAAAAGAATAAAATGGAGGATGGGTATAAAGCCCTCACTTCAGTGCCTGACCTACACAGTAGGTGCTGAAGATGTGGTATTAACTATTGTAACTATTGTTAGTGGGTAGAATGAGGGGCACCCCAGGACCCACAAACCTGCCTGTTCTAAACGGGTTCTGCTATTTGTAGCATCAAGACAAAAGTTTTAGTGGATAAGACCTTCAAGTCCCAGGAAATTAAACTCACATATAAACATCAGGGTCAACATATCTTATATCCAGATGTTTGGATGGCTTCAGAGAAACTTCCACAGGCTAACAGCAGGCAAAGAGAATTGGTGAGTACATGCTGGGATTGGATAAGCAGAGCACTGACTATGATGGAGTGGTGGCCTACGAAGGGGGCAGAGAGTACAGTCCGGCTGCACTATGATTAGAACATTATAGCAAAAAGTCATCAACCCATGTGTGTTCTGCATTTTGCAATTTCCAAACACTTTCTCAATGAAGCCCCAGTGATCTTTGACACAACCCTATGATGTGGGTTTTATTATTCCCAATACTCAGATGAGGAAAACAGACCTGCATCAGTGAAGCAATGAGTCCGACTACATAGAGAAGGCAGCTAATGGCTTGGTTGTCCTCAGAATAAGGTAGAGTCGGCCTCCAGGAGTAGGCAATCTTGATCCTGAATCTGTCTAGTGGGAGTGAAGGTGGGCAGTTAAACAGAAAACCTAAGCATCCATTGTGTATATGTTCTGCTGCTGTTTCTGGGAGCAAAGGAAGGAGAGGAGCACAAAATTTCATGCCCCAAAAACTCAATAAAATTAAACATCGGGACTGAGATTTTCCTTCTGTCAATGGACCAGGGGCTGACGATCTCTGCCATCACAGGGAAATGTCACCTTACTGTTTGCATGCCATCTTCAATTCCCCCAATAGTTCCTTCTAATTTATTCAGCCAGGGACTGGGTTGGTCTCATGGCAGCCTAGGAGATGCACAACAGCCTCCACGGAATTCCTCAGGAGGAGCAATTAGCAAAAATTAGAGTTGTCCTGCTATAGGTCTGAGCAGACAGAGGAATAATATGCCTCATGTCTCTTCCCATCAGGTTCTAGCTAGGTTCAGAGCAGATGTTTTCATGCTTTTTTATTCTTGTGTTCTGTACACTGACACCTCTTCGCCATGACATAGGAAATAGGAAGTATCATGTGGTGGTGTGAGTTTGTACAAATACAAAGAGATGTAGGGATACATAAGGATATGCACAGCAACAAAAGGGAAGATCCCATTTGCAATAACTAGTGTCTCCTCATTATGTTTTATTGACCCTAATTTTCTTAATGTATTTCCTATCCTTATTTTAGTGGCAATGTGATTCTCTCTTTTTGAAAAACCACACACAAACAAAACACAAAGGCTCTCATGATAAAGGAACATGGGTGGGAGTCTTAAAGGATGGTAGGATCTTTTCCGGCAAAACTCTGATGAAAAGGCTACTCCATTTCCCCCCTTCAAGTCCAGAAATTCACATTGAAGAGCAAGATATGCACTCCTATGTCTTGAGCTCCACCTTGTGGTTGATCAAGAAACCCTCCCCACCTGCATCAAGGTGAATTAGATAAAAGCCATCAGATATTTATATCTGCCAACAGTTCTTGAACACATCCTTTAGACCAAGTTCTGTCATAGTATTCTTCAAGAATCTGGACCTAAACCCTCACAACAACCCTATGAAGAGTGCATTTTATAGATGAGAACAGCAGGGTTTAAAAAGTTTATCAACTTTTAGGGCTTGTCCAAGATCCTGCAAATGGCAGAATCAGGATATGAACCAGCCCCTTCTAAGCCATTCCTTTCTTTCACAATTGTCTTGCTTATATAATGTTTACTTCCATGACATATTTTTTTCTTCCCCCTTTAACACATGTGTACATCTTATCTAATTCTCTGTTGGTGAGATATGCTTTAGTCCCTACTGCCCCTTATGTAGGAAGATTACCTTGGATTATTATCTGGGCAGGTCCAACTTCACGGCAAGGGTCCTTATGAGTAGAAGAGTGATTCAGAGAAACATGTAGTTATAGAAAAAAGGCACAGAGACATGCATGGCTGCTTGCTTTGAAGATGGAGAAAAGGAGATACAAGTCAAAGAATATAAAAGCAACATCTAGAAACTGGAAAGAGCAAGGAAATAGATTCTCTTATAGAGCTCTTAGGAAGGCACACAATCCTGATACCTCTTAATTTTAGCCCAGTGAGACATATTTCAGACTTTTATCCTATAGGATTGTAAAAGTATTTTTTGTGCGTATGCTATTAAATCTAGTAATTTGTTACAGCAGCAACAGAAAACTATTCCAATGCCTATGACCATCCGTGTTTTCAGACTTGATACCTGTTTCCTTTGGTGGAGTGGAAAAAGCACTGGACTTGAAATTTGAAGACAGAGGTTGGCATTCCAATTCTGCTATTAAATAGCTATTGACTTCCAGTAAATCACAGTTTCTCTCTGAGCAAGTTTATTATGTGGTAGCACCTTCTTCACAGAGTTATTCTGGAAAACAAATGAGATATGAATGTGTAGATGTTACATAAACTAGAAAGCATCCTATACATGCAAGTAATTGTTATTTACAGTTCCACATACATAGTTGGTGTGCAAGAAATATTTGCTAAGTGATATTAATTATTCTTTGACATTCCTTGGGATGTGGAAATGTCATTGCAAAACACATGGCAGACACATTGGGAGAGATATAGAGATCATATCTGGTATTGGCTTCTGAGTTGATCACAATATAATTATGGAAGTAACATACTCATGAAAAGATTTAAACCAGAACTGAAAATTTATATAATACAATAGTACAAGAGAAGTCACAAAGTCATATATGATCAAGTGCCAAGAAAGTGGTATAAAATACATGTAACCTGAGTGTAAGTATGGAATGGATGATGAGTATGGGCACGAGGAATCAAAGATTCTGGAAGGAGTTAGCTCTTTCAAGATCTTGGAAGATGTGATTAGGTGGAGAAAAACTGTACTATTACACTCATAGAGCATTTTTTTTCCTACCCACAGTTCCAGGAAGGCTTTTACATTTAAGACATTGGCAGTCAGTTCTAAAATTTTTAATGGTATTCTTTCTGACTTCCTTGGTAATAAATTTCCTTTTTTATTTAAAAAAAATTCAAACTTGGAGGAAAGTTGAAAAATAGTACAATGAAAGGTTTTAATTTCTCAACCTTTGAGAGTAGGTTGCCCATATGATACCTCATTCTCCACAAATGATCAAAATCGGGAGACTGACTTGGGACACTACAGCCATCAAATTCAAAGTCTCAGTTCAAGTTTAGAAAATTGTCCCAACAATGTCTTTTGTAGTGATACATATAATGGCATGCCTTGTTAGTTTTGAATAAAAAATAGCTTCTTAGTTTTTCTTTGATTTTCATGACTTTGTTTCATTTAAAGATCAAGGCAAATTATTTTACAGGAAGTTCCTCAATTTGGTTAATTTGGTGTTTCTTATTGATTAGATTCAAGATATAAATTTTTAAAGGAGCAGCACAGAGGTGACACTGGGTTTTCTGTACTGTGTACCACCAGACGGCACAATTTCATTACTGTGTTCATAGGTTAAGTGTATTTGCCAGGTTTTTGCATTGTACAGTTGTTCTTTTTCTCTACTTAACTCATAAGCATTTTGTACGGAGGTACTTTGAGACTATATAAATATTCCATTTCCAACAAATTTTCAGCAAGTGGTTTAGCATATATAGATGTTTCTTGGTTGAATTAATTATTACTCTTTTTTTTTAAAGATTTATTTATTTATTTATTTATTTATTTATTTATTTATTTATTTATTTTATTTATACAAGCACTGGGTACAGTCAGAAGCATGGGAGGGTGAGAGAATTCACCAGAGCCAGAGCGGGGAGCAGAGCAGGCAGAAGGACCGAAGCACACTGCTGAGGGGAGCAGTGGGCGGCAGGAGAGGTCTGAGCACCATGTGGGACCCTCCTCCAGTGGCCGGGGAGCAGCCGGGGATCGAATTGGCGCTGCAGAGGCTGCGGGCAGCTTCGCAACCCAGTGCTCAACCGCTGCGCCACCGGGGAGGCCCATATTACTCTTACGGTTGCCAAATGCTGGTTTTTAATATCATCATCCCTTCTCCATTCGCTGTTGCTATTTTATGGTAACAAAAAGCGTTCTTTCCCCCCTATTAATCATTTTGTCAGTTCAGAGGCATGGATTCCTAGTTTAGACAATGGATTATCATCTGTTACTATTGTTTTGATTCTCATATTGTCCCCAATCTGGTTTTGTGGGGGAAGTCCCTTGAAGGTGACTTCTCTGTCCTTTGACATGTCCTCATCATTCTTTTAATACTTCCCTACCCTGTGGTATACATGGTGTTCACCATATTATATCTTCTCTCCCCTGGTCTTGGAATCAGTCATTTCTCCAAGAAACCTGCGTTCCTTTTAGTGAAAAATGGTCTTTTAGTAGAGAATAGCATTTAGAAACTAAGATGGAGGTATTGGGGATGGTCATTGCTGTTGGGGAGTCACTGTTTCCTGGCTAGAGAACACACACACACACACATTCTCACATGTCTACATACATACATATTCACATCTATATTTACTTTACACCTACATTTTAAAAATTAGAGTTTGTACTCATACCTACAATTCCAATACTCCACCACAGAGCTTGTCTAATGTCTGCATTTCCATATTTGTAACTCCCTTCTCCTACAATGAGAAACGTGGCTCACATTATCTCTAACATATTCAGTTATTCGAAAAATCGTTTTCAGCATAACCAATCTCCTTTGCCACTATTGGCCTCATCCCTCGCCTTCCTTACTCTGTTTGGACTCTGACACCTTGCACCACCAGTCTGCCCATGTGTTCATCCTCTTTAACTCTCATGTCCTCATTAGGCTGCACCGACACACCCTGGATGCAGGAATCTAGCTTGCTTAACTCCATCCAAGCAAACGACTTCTAGGCTTAATTTTCAGAGAGGAAAAAAAGAAGGTTGACAAAAAGCCAGGTGCTTTATTAATGATAGTTATGAAGTATCCTTTTGGGCTTTGAGTTATGATATATGTTACTTTCCATATTGCATTTAAAAAATGAGACTTATGATTAGTCACATCATATCAACAATCAAATTAATGAATTAGAAGTGTCTGTTCTAGGTATTTTTTTTAAAAGATTTTATTTATTTATTTGTTTGTTTGTTTGTTTATACAAGCACTGGGTACAGTCAGAAGCGCGGGAGGGTAAGAGAATTCACCAGAGCCAGTGCGGGGAGAAGAGCAGGCAGAAGGATCGAAGTACACTGCTGAGGGGGGGAGCAGCAGGCGGCAGGAGAGGTCTGCGCGCCATGTGGGACCCTCCTCCGGTGGCCAGGGAGCAGCTGGGGATCGAGCAGGCGCTGCAGAGGCTGCAGGCAGCTTCGCAACCCAGCGCTCAACTGCTGTGCCACTGGGGAGGCCCTGTTCTAGGTATTTGACAGGCAGTGGGCAAGAGACAAAAGAGTCAAATCTTTGGAATCAGATTCACATACTTTGGGATTTTTGTAATTCCCACTTTATTGTGTGATTTTGTGTAAGCTATTGAACCTCTTTAAAACTCAGTTTCTTCATTTGTAAACTGATGAAGAAACAGACAGGTTGCTGTGAGTTACAAATGAGTTAATATAAATAAAATACTTAGCCCAGAGTATTAGAGTTATTCAGGAAACAAAAGCAATCAACTGAATGTGAGAATTTAAGCAAACAAAAACCACAAATATCTTATTCATTGATTCCCACAGTAACAGAACCCATCACTACCTAATCCCTCATTCTCAGTATTGACCTTGTATCACATTTCAGAAAGATAAGACAGATGAGGTACTAACTCTCCAAGCACCTTATAAAATAGAGAAGGTATACAGACAACAAGGCAATAAACAAATTAATATAATTTCAGATGAGTTTAGATAGCATGGTAAGAGAAGACCTCTCTTAAGTGGTGACTTTTGAGAATGATCAATGAGAAGGAGACAGTGATGTAAATTATAAGGAGAGCAATCTAGACTGAAAAGCCCATGTAATGGGCCTAAGGCAAGAACTCCTCTAGAGTGTTGAAAGACATCAAGGAAGCCAGTGTGAATGGGGCAAAGCCAGTGTGAATGGGGCAGAAATGGTGGATGAGACTGTAAACATAGAGGCAAGACAGGAATTTTAAGTTGAGCCTTATAGACTATGGCTAGCAGTTAGATTTTATTTAAAGTGGGAAGAGACGTCACTGGTGGGCTTTAAAAAGGGGAGTAATATAATCTGATTTCTAATTTATATATTTTAAATATCATTTTTGTGTCTTCACATTCTCCTTTCCAGATAGAATCTCGAAATCTGTTTTCAGATTAGACATGAAGAACACTTAGCTGGATTTGTGATAGAATAACTTTCATTTGACATAAGCTATATTTTTAGGATTGCTCCTTATTTTGAATTTTTTTTAAAAGATTTTTTATTTATGCTTACAAAAGCTGTGTTACAGGCCCGAGGTATGGGGGTGGTGGTGAGAGGATTCACCAGAGACAGAGTGGGGAACAGAACAGGCAGATTGACTGAAGTATGCTGCTGAGAGCAGCGGGTGTGTCAGGAGAGGTCTGCTGTACCATGTGGGTTGCTCCCTGGCTGGCCGAGAATCGAACTCGTGCTGAAGTGGCTGTGGATAGCGGGCGAGTCAGGAGAGGTCTGCTGAGCCATGTGGGTTGCTCCCTGGCTGGCCGAGAATCGAACTCGTGCTGAAGTGGCTGTGGATAGCTTCATAGGTTGTGTCTTAACCCTTGCATCACCAGGGAGGCCCTATTTTGAAGTTTGAATACCAAATTCTCCCTAGAAGTATGTTTACAGTACAGGAGAAAACGATTTTGATGGTCCCACAAATTCCTTGGTATATTGTGCACACATTCTCCTCCCAAGAGAAGATTCCATAAGAACATGACTACTTCCTGACCTAGATTCAAAGCTGCAAATGTGGAGTAATTAGTGGCTGGGCACATCATAACTAGAACTCTTAAGGTGTAATTTAGAACCTAGGACAAAGTTATAATATAGATGCTATTTCTCTTGTTACCTATCTCCTCCTTCTGTGTCTTTCTTCCCACATTTAGCAAACTTTTCACCCACCCAAGGTTTGTGGTCCTCTCAGCTTGTCCAGAGTATGCTTCAAAAAGGGGAAATAAAATAAAATCATTCACAAAACTGTGTCAGTTTTTTACTCCTTTCAAAGGTATTATTGGCAAAGTTTAAGAGGCATTCTAAAGAGACCAATGAATTATTAAGGGGAATTTTAGCTACTAAAAGTGTGTAGATAATTTTGGGCTTGAGACTTTAAAGGACATGTAATACAATCTGTTCAATACAGAATCAACATTTCATACAACTGACTTCTCCCGAGTTTCATATATAAAGTCGGATAATGGGCTTAATGAAATAATTACCTTTGAATTTTTAGGACTAAAGCTCAGATTTATCCGCTGGGAGGCAGACAGCCATTGCAATGATGAATACTATATCTTTTAGAGATAGGCATCATACATAGAAGTGAGATTTTTTTATTTTCAGATTTGTGACCTCACATCAGAGTAAGAAAAGTATCACCAAACCTGTTGCGAAGGGATTCCTTCCATTGAGAAACATATGGGAAGAAGTGTAGGGAGACTGAAGGTGGAGTGGAGATAGAATAAAGCTTTAAGAGAGGCTGGATAAATGAGGTTACATTTAAGTCTGTGTTCCTTAACTTTCTTGGGGATCTCAGGGTCTTCATAATGTCTCAATTTCCTATAAATGATGACAGTTTAACTTGTTTTTCCTGAGGAATACTGTTTACAATAATTATGGATATCTAAATGGTAGGTAGTAAATTTCTGTATTATTTAAATGGAAAACAACACTTTTGGATTGGAAGTCCTGGCTGTGGCACTGGTCACTTATGAGTGTTACTTCTCCTTCTGTCTGAAGTCAGATGTACGCACTTCCACGATCTATTTTAATCACCTAATCTGACACTTCTGACATTTGGCTATGAGTTCAGATTTGTGTTGGATCAAGCATCAAAGAGGTGTTTCCCTGTGCTATTACATTTCCTGTGGTATTACATTCTTTTGGTTTTCCTCTTACCATTCTAGCACTTCCTTTTTAGTATTTTCAGTAGCTTCTTTTCACTCTAAGGAAGATTCTTAGTAACCAATTCACTTCCTGTTTGCTTTTAGATTACTAGTTTAGTCACATTGTCTGACTTTCTCAGAACTTTTGAACAAGTCTATGTCTACATCAATTTTTTTTTTAGGATTTATTTATGCACACAAGAGCTGGGGTGTAGGTCAGAGGAGCCAGGGTGGATGGGTGAAAGGATTCACCAGAGACAGAGTGGGGAGGCGAACGGGCAGATCTACTGAAATACACTGCTGAGGGGAGCAGCAGGCTAGATAGGAGAGGTCTGCTGCACCATGTGGGTCAGCACCCTAGCCAGGGATCCAACTCGTGGTGCAGCGGCTGCAGATAGCTTCATAATGCTGAGACTTAACTCCTTGCATCACCAGGGAGGCTCCAATTTCTATATATATTTCAAATGTAACCTTAAATGTCTCTTTAGAGAAACTCTGACTAGACTAGATCCTTCTGCAGTTCCACCAAAATAATGCCCACTACCACAAAACAAAAATAAGCTAGTTGACATCAAGAACATAATTGATGTTCCCAGAGGGGAAGATGACAGGATTGGGAGCAATGGTGGAGGGGGAGTAATGGATCATGGTGAGTGGGAAAAAAAAATGCTAAACAACAACAAAAATAGCCAGATACAAAAAAAATTTTAAAGACTTCTGATTTTTCTTTAATTTGTAGTTTCATTATATAACATAAGAATATAAATTTTGGGTATGTTGGATTCTATTAATTGAACAAATTTTGAAAGAAAAAGTTACGTTTAAAGAATTACTGAATGCACAGTATGTGGCACTAAAAATTAATAATTTTATTTAAATTTTTATTTGTATTTTTTAATTGAGGTAATGTTGGGTTATAAAACTGTATGATTTAGGAGTATAGATTCATACATCTTCACATGTATTAGGATTTCTTGCCCCACGATGTTAGTGGACTGTATCTTGTCATCTTGTCAGCTGCTTGTCACCATACAAGGGAGTGGGCCTAGGGTCCCTCAGTCTGATTCCACCCAACACAGGCAGGTAAGCTGCAAGGGAACCAGCTACTGCTCCACTGCTCCACCTGCTGGACATCCAAAACCAGGAAAGGGCTCTTGAGACCCTCTGGTTAACATTGAAAAGAGTATGCCACAGATACCAGTGAAGGCGGGTTAGGAGTCATCGTTTATTGATTAGCAAAAAAGGCAAGGAAAGGGAACTTGGGGAGAGTTCTGTAGGAATGATAAAGAATCCCCAAGGGGGGTGGAGAAGGAGAGAGGAGTGTGAGAGAGAGAGAGAGTGTGTGTGCGTGGGGTGGGGTGGGGTGGGGGAGAGGCACAGTGGGGTTTATATAATTTTGGTATTGGGAACAAAGGAATTAAACTTTATTGGCTGAGAAAGCAAGGAGAGTGGAGCTCAAGTCCATTCACTGCTGCTAATTGTGACCACCCAGCAGCTAGGAGGTCTGACAGGGCTCCAGATCACTTTCAAGTGAACATCTCCTGCAGGCAGTATGCCTGCAGCTCCAGTTTAAGCAGTCTGGCCTCAAGGTCTGCGGCTTTTCTCTTCTGGCTCTATAACCACCCCACTGCCCCCTCCATAGCAGCAAACTTGACAAGCCGTGGAAAGATAAAGCAGGGATGCCCAAGCTGGGAAAAATTAGTATAAACAATATGCCAAAGAATTTATGGCAGGTATATGATCCTAGAATCATCAGATTTAACTCTTGTTTACCAGCCCCTGGAAACAGTCCGTGAGCTCTGCCTTGGACCATTCCTGTCTCACTTTTATCAAGTATGTCAGTGTTAGCCATATTTTAAATGACAGCCCACCAAAAGCCATTATAAGCAAAAAACAAACAAACAAAAAACCACCCCAAAACCCCCCCAAAAAAACTGAGAAAAGGAACTCGAGGGCAGCAGCTGACGCTGTAGCTGCTAAATAAAAACTGACTGAACTGAACGTTAACTGCAGACTCTAGTTTGTGGGGAAGCTAAAAAATGAGTCGGCGCATTTACACTACAACATTTTCTTAAGCCTTCAGAACAGCGCCTGGGCGTGGCAGGCGACGGGGTGGAGCAGCAGCACCCACATGTGGCAGCAGATAAGGCCAAGGGACTCCAGCTGCGTTCAGCTCAGCTTCGCCCTACTCGGGAGCAGTTTCCAGTCGGCGGCGGAAGAAAAAGGCTTCCGGCGTTTTGTTTTTTTAAGTGCTGAGTCATGGCGAAAGGTCCGCTCGAAGGCTCAGGGGCAGGATGTACAAAACATGAATGAGCAGCAAAACTTGGGAGTTCTTTTCCTCCACTCGCTTCCCAGCTTTCTCATTGGGGAATATATTTCTCTGCGTCGCGGAGCATTACTTACCGGCCGTCGCCAATTAACGCGCCTGAAACGTCATAATCGCGGCCTAGCACGCTCCTCCCGTCATCCTCCGCGCCACGCTCCGCCTTTTCTTACGCGCCCCGCCCACCCACGTTTCGAAGGGCTCTCTGGGTGCACGGAGCCTTCGGCCAAGTCGCTTAGGTTCCTTTCATTCGCTGTTCCTATTGGTTGCTTGCGTCAACGTGACTGCTGTCTTGCCTCCTGATTGGCTAGAATCTTAGCGTCATCCGTGGCGGGGAGGGCGGGGGAATGTGGGAAGTCTGCGTGCGGGAGATCAGATTGGGGGAGGGGTTCAGGCCTGTCCTCCCCAGCGGCTGCGGCAGCACCAGCGCCGGCCGCCACCACCTCTGGAACGCCGAGGAGGAGGAGGAGCGGCTGGGCGAGTAGGAGGAGGAGGTGGGCCCTGGGGAGCGGGATGCCCATCGCTCCGGCTTGGTGGTGAATGCTGAGGAGAGTCACGGTTGCTGCAGTCCGTGCCACCGGGAGGAAGTTGTGGTTTGAGGCCGGGCGGGAGCTCGTGGTGCTGTGGAGTATCGTAGCGCGGGGTCGGTGCGAAGATTCTGCTGCTGCCGGAACTTTTCCTTCTCGAATCATGCCTGGAAGGAACAAGGCGAAATCTACCTGCAGCTGCCCTGACCTACAGTCTAACGGACAGGATTTGGACGAGAGCGGCCGAGTGGCCCGTCTAGGAGCCGATGAGTCTGAGGAGGAGGGACGGAGGGGGCCTCTCAGTAACGCCGGAGACCCTGAGATCGTCAAGTCTCCCAGCGACCCCAAGCAATACCGGTGAGGGAGGAGATTTGGTCCGGGGGCAGAGCAGGGTGCTTGCGGGTCTCTCCGTTGCTGCCGCCGTCACTTTGTCTCCTCTCCTGGAAAAAGCAGAAGGGGCACACTTAACACCCCACCTGCCCCCTCGTGTGTCAAGGGCGATTAGGAGTCTCCATGTGGTGGGCAAGTGGGAAATCTTGGGTTCCACAGGAATCTGACATCTTGGGATGTCAGAATGGGAGGGACTGATCAAGTAATTTTGACATTCGCTGAAGAAGGCAGGCTGGTGAGGGTGTGTTGGGAAGGTTATGAGGAAAGGTTGAAGAAGTCGGGGGTTTTAATTTTAGAGAGGATACTAAGAGGCATGTTATCGCTATTCATTGCTCAAAGACATTTGAGATGCTCTTAGTTGAAAGGTAAAACTCATGGATGGAAGTTACTAGAAGGTGGTCAGTAAATGAATTTAGGGATCGTCCTTGGCTAAGAGGAACTGTCTTGTTTCCACGAGTTGTTCCTCAGTATTAGAATGGTTGGGTGAGCTCTTTCAGGAATATGTTGAGAGGATTTGGATTTAGGTTGGGTGAGCATTGGAAAACTTATAAGCCCACTTCTAATCCTGAAATTCTCCACTTTTGATTAATGCTGGAATCCTCGAATCATCTGCAGTAAGGGGTGGCTCAATTCCCACCTGAATACTGCCTTCAGAGGTAGCTTATTTCATGACTGTGAATGTGTTTGGTATTTATATTCACATGATTATGAATAACTATGATATTTCATGATCATAGTGTGGCACGACTATGATGTTCTTTAAATAGAAACATATTGCCCAACAACTTCATTTTATAGGGTGAGGAAATTGAGATCAGAATTACACAACTAAATAGTAACAAAATTGGTATGAAAACCCTGTCCATTTGACACCAAATCCAGTGCACAATTTACTAACTTGTAAAGTTCTTACTTGAGTTGAAAACTAAGTGATACTAGGTCTCTGTTTGTCTGGAGCCCTTCAGGATTACAGCAGGAAAGAACCTTAGAGATAAACCTTTCCACTCCCCATTACTCCTCACTTGACAGATGATGAAACAGAACTAGAAATAAATGATTTAGGTTCCAAAATTTGGCTTAATTTCTTCTGTCACTCCAAATCTAGAAATTAGCAGTATACATACAATTCTGCTGTTTTTTTCCCAGGGTGCGCTGTCAGGAGAACCTAATGAATGCGCTAGGTTTTCTTTTTCTTATCAAAGATGTAGTGGTATTAGTAATATGTAAATGAGCCAGTTGAAACCATTGATTAAAAAGTGCTCAGTTTTTACTGTCCAGATTAAATGTTCAATAGTAGTTTACTTTTTTCATAGATAAAATTACATAATAACAGCTAATGTTTATAGAATATATACTGTGTATCAGATGCTGTTCTGTTTTAGCTGTATTATTTTCAGCAAATTCACTTGGCAGATACTTATTAAGTCCTTCTGTATGTTAGGCACTGAACTGTCTACATTTTTTTCTGAAATTTGGTCAAATATAACTTAATAAATATCATTTTTCCCTGGTATTTAGCATACATGGTGATTAAGACAGTCCCTGCATTCAGGGAGCTCC
The DNA here is from genome assembly GCF_014898055.3 of Talpa occidentalis. Lineage (NCBI taxonomy): Eukaryota > Metazoa > Chordata > Mammalia > Eulipotyphla > Talpidae > Talpa > Talpa occidentalis. The sequence continues at coordinate 32,448,875 of NW_023605305.1, read as the reverse complement.
CACTGCAGTAAAGGGACACAGCACATTAAAAAGGTAAAATTAGCACACTAATTCTTTATTGATGCCAGAATGGGACTGTATTCTGGGTGTATTGGGGAGTAAAGTAAGGAATGGTAAACTCAACCTGGAGAGAAATTAGGCATGACTTCAAAGACAAGGTAATGCTTTAGAGGTATTCTTTGAATGATTTGTTGCATTTTTATCTTTATATGGTCTTTTGTTAAACCATTGTCCTTCTTAATGACTCACTTTTTTTATTTTAAAGGTAAAGGGATTGATGAGAGCAGTAGTGTTTTCCAGTAACTTCTATCAAAAGAGCAGGCTCACTTCGACCTGTTTTATATAATGATGTTTTGTTACTTTGAAATAAGGTGGAAAACCTTAATTCTAGATGATTTTAAAGACTTATCCAACTTAACATTAAATTCTGTGAATTTTTGAAACCAGAAATAGACAGGAAGCATCTGCAGCCCAGTGAACTGAATTACCCTTTCAGGATCTGCTCAGATGTTATCTCTGTGAAGTCTTTCCAGGCAGAACTAATCCCTCCTTTGACTTTGTACATGGTCCATTACAGTACATAGCAATCATAATTACATGTCTTTTGAATATATGTAGCACAAGAGATAGACCTGATTAAAGGAATATTGTGGTGAAATAATGCCTTGAAAGGTTTATTTATCTGCCTGCATTTATTAATACTTGTGAAATTTTACTGTATGTTTGTTGTTTGCATCCAGTTCCTTTGAAATGTTGAGCATAACTCCAGGATGTCTGTTCTGCCTTTTTTTTTTTTTTTTTAAGGATCTGTATAAGTACTTGGTGAGTGTTGATTTCTTTCACTTTTGGAAGGGTTAAGGGATTCCTGGTTGGGAACTATTGCTCAAATCTTTATTGGTTTTAAGTGGAAATTCTAGATGGACAGGATAAGTGGTAGTGCAGTCTAAATTATTTTAATAATTAAGAGCACTTAAGTTTGGATTGACTTAAATAAGTGTACTTTCCATATTTAACCTGCTTGTGAAAAGACCTGTGTTTCCATGGGGTAGAAGAGGAGAACATATGAAAAGGCACGTAAACTTCTTAAGGGAAAATCCTTTTAGTTTTGGCTAGACTGTTAACAAATTAAGAGTTGGTTATCTTAATAAATTGTTAATATACTATAGAAAATGATGGATGTATGCTTGGATAAGGTATAGATTCTTTTTTTTTTAAAGATTTATTTATTTATGCATACAAGAGCTGGGGGTACAGGCCATAGGTGTGGGGGGTGAGAGGATTCACCAGAGACAGAGCTGGGAAGAGAACAGGCTGACTGACTGAAGTACACTGCTGAGGGGAGCAGCGATGTCAGGAGATGTCTGCTGTGCCATGTGGGTTGCTCCCTGGCTGGGGATCACTCATGCTGTAATGGCTGCTGATTGCTTCACAGGCTGCGTCTTAACCCTTACACCACCAGGGAGGCCCGGTACAGATATTTCTGACATTTAAATTGTTTGCTGTTAGATGATGAACAGAAGGAGATTCACAGTCCAAGTGAGGAGGACCACATACATTGAGAACTCTAACATCTACTGGCTTCCCAAATAAGAGTAGATTGACTGACTTCTGAGGAATGTACATCAATAACATATCCCTTTTTATTAGATGGGAAGAACATTTCCTTGTTTATTGGTCTTTCCAACTAAAACTTTTACTGCATCACCAGGGAGGCCCTGAAAGTGGTATTTATTGAGTGCTTACTATGTGCTAAGTATTGTTCTCTTCTTCTGTAAGTTGAAGATATACTAATACTTTTTTTTGAAAGACTGATATACCAGTGACAAGAGTGGAATTATTTTTATTGGAGAAGCATTTAACTTTTTTAAGTTTCAAAGTTAGTGTTTGCTGTCCTCAAGGTTTATTGCATAAGTTGGTTACTAGTGACCTGTAATGAGATTTTGTTTATTTTTTAAAAATGTGTTTTCACACTGGCGGGACAGCCAAATACTGATATTAGTTTATGAGCTTATGATTTTCATTGAGCATATTCATTGCTTGAAATACATTTGTAGGTTTCTGCTGTATTTTTCTCTGATATTTTTGGCTTTTAGCACATCATTACATTTTAACCTAATCCAAATGAAAATTATGTGGAAGCTAAATCAGGTGCACAGAAAGAAGGATTTTGACATAGGGAAATTTCCCTTTGCTTATACCAAGGTCTGAAAAAACACTGCTAGATATGTATTTTGCTTGGAAAGTATATTTGCTGCAAATTTATGTGGGAATGGGGATATGTATGGTGTCTTGTTTTAACTTTTGACAGCACAGGAAATATATAAAGTAGCTTGTGCTTACATGTGATTCAGATGACATTAGTTGTTGAAATATCCTTTTTTAGATTAGTTGTTGAAATATTTACCATAGTTTTAAATATAAGTGCTGTTTTGTAATTTTAGTTGAATTCATTAAGAAACATTAACCATCAAAAACTAATTTCCAAAGCCATTTGACATTTGAAAATAGCTGAAGACTGTTCTTCAGAAAGTTCTCATTGCTAAGCCATCAAACTATGGTAAGGGCAGTTCAAGATATTCAGCTTCTATTTCTGACAGAAATTTACAGACCTGATGATTATAAAATCTGCAAGAACAAATGACATTACTATGTCACTAGTGTTAGGCTTAAATATTTTCTGCAAAGTACTGCTGATGAATAAGAATGAATAATAATGGGCTTTCAAAGTCCTTAGAAAAGGTACTTATTTGTCCAACAAACCCTTTTTACTGCTCCATACATATTTTTACCAACATTAGTGATAACACATTATTATTTTTTTAATTTATTTATGCATACAAGAACTGGGATACAGGCCAGAAGTATGGGGGTGAGAGGATTCACCAGAGACAGAGTGGGGAACAGAACAGGCAGATGGACTGAAACACACTGCCGAGAGGAGCAGCGGGTGAGTCAGGAGAGGTCTGCTGTTGTGCTGCAGTGGCTGCAGATAGCTTCATAGGTTGCGTCCCAACGCCTTGCGCCACCAGGGAGGACCAGTGATAACATATTCTACTTTAGATTTTACTATATTTATCTTTTCTCAACTTTTGAAAATATTGTCTGTAGTTTTTGCTTGTGGAATACTCATAGAGGCTAATTCCTTAGTCACTTTAAACTTAGCACTGACTCCTGGAATAAACAATAGCTGAGTAGTATTGGTAACATCTGTTGACTCATGGAGAACCAAAATCTTGAAATCATTTGCCTTGCTTTTAATTGACAATTGATACTACTACAAAAGTCCTTAACTCTGAACATTAGCTCTCACTGAAAAACTAATAGTCTTTTAAATTTTCACTAGAACTTTGCAGATAATTTAGATCTAATGCACACCCCACTTTCTTTGAAAAATCAGTATTCAATATTTATGTATCAAAATATTGTTTAGACTGAGATATATAGTCTGTGATTACATTTTCTCTCATGAATAACTTCTCTAGAGTTAAATTTGCCTTATTTTTGAAAACAGGTTTACTGAGATGCAATTTACATATCATACAGTTCACCCATTTAAGACTAAAATGCAGTAGCTTGCAGTGTATCTATATATGTATATATAAAATATATATATATTTAAATGTTTTGGTTTTTTGTTTTTTTTTTTTTTGTTTTGGTTTTTTTTAAGAAGAACTGGGGTATAGGTCAGAAGTGGGGGGTGGTGGTGGTGAGGATTCACCAGAGACAGAGTGGGGAGCAGAACAGGTGGATCTACTGAAATATACTGCTAAAGGGAGCAGCAGGTGAGACAGGAGAGATCTGCTGCGCCCTGTGTGGGTTAGCTCCATGGCAGGGGATCCAGCTCAGGTTGTAAAGGTGATAGTGCTGAGATTTAACCCCTAGGCCACCAGTGAGGCCCCACTTTCAGTATATTTGGAGTTGTGTACCCATCACCACAATTTTAGAACATTTTCATTACCTCAAAAAAAAAAAAAAAATCCACACCTTTTACCTATTAGCCTTCCCAGGCTCCCCATCCCCACAGCCATCAGCAAATAAACTTTCTCTCCTTAGACATACCTATTCTGGACATTTTGTATAAATGAAATCATATCCTATGTCAGCTTTTGTGATTGGCTCCTTCAGTTAGCCTAATGTTTTCAAGGTTCATCTATGTTGTAGCATGTATCAGTGCTTTATTTCTTTTTTTATTTTTGAATCATAGTTGTATGGATATTTTATTTATCCAAGCAGCAGTTGATGGACAGTTTTTGGCTATTAAGAATATGCTATGAATGTTCATGTACGAAAATTTTTCACTAGTGTAATCCCCTCCAGTTCCATCCATGTTGTTGCAAATGGCAGGAATTCATCCCCCCTTTTTAACAGCTGAATATTATTCCATTATGCATATGTGTATATATGTACCAGATCTTAATTAAGCCATTTATTATTGGGCATTCAGCTTGTTTCCGTAACTTGGCTATTGTAAATAGTACTGCAATGAACATAGGATGCATATATCCCTTCAAACTAGTGTTTTTGCATTCTTTGGATAAATGCCAAGGAGTGGAGTTACTGGATCATACTATATGATCCAGTATGATCCATAATTTTTAATATTTTGAGAAACCTCCATACTGCTTTGCATAAAGGCCGAACCAGTTTGCTTTCCCACCAACAGTGTATGAGGGTTCCTTTTTCTCCACACCCTTCCTAACAGTAGGCAGCTCTGCCTATTTTTTCATTGGATTCCTTGTTTTCTTTTTATCGAGTTGTATGAGTTCTTTGTACTCTTAGATATTAGCCCCTTGTCAGATGTATAATGTGCAAATATTTTCTCCCACTCAGTAGGGTGTCTTTGTTTTACTGATATTTCTTTCACTGTGCAGAAGCTTTTTAGTTTGATATAGTCACATTTGTTTATTTTTGCTTTTATTTTCCTTGCTATTGGAGTCAAATCCCCAAAGATATCCCTGAAGCCACTGTTGTGGAATGTTTTACCTAAGTCGTCTTCTGTGTATTTAATGGACTCAAGTCTTCATTATATTCAAGTCTTCTATTTTCTAAGTTTATAGTGGTTTTATTCTCAAACCTAAAACAAATAACCACAGATTTTTTTGGTATTAATGAAATAAGATTTTTTTTACTATGGGAAGGAATTAAATCCGTGTAGTCATTCATCTTCAGCTAGAGATTACTTCCTATCTTTCTTTTTATGTCCATTCTTAGTTTGTGCTAAACGCTTTTTATTATTATTATTATTATTATTTTAATTTTTATATTCCCCATACAATTGCAACCCCGATTTTGACCCCAATCCCTCCTTTCCCCCCCCTCCAAAGAGTGTCTCTGGTTAATAGTTGTTTGTTGATTTTGATTTTTTCCTTTCTTATAGTTATTCTTTTTCCTGGTCCGTATTTAGGTTTTCTAGATTCCTGTTATGAGTGACACCATCCGGTATTTTTCTTTTTCTTTCTGGCTTATTTCACTGAGCATGATCCCTTCCAGCTCCATCCATGTTGCTGCAAATTGCATGTGTTTATTTTTTTTTTGATTGCTGAGTAATATTCCATTGTGTATATGTACCACATCTTCTTGATCCAGTCATCTATTTTTGGGCATTTGGGTAGTTTCCAAAGCTTAGCTATTGTAAATTGTGCTGCTATAAACATGGGGGTGCAGGTGCTCTTTGGAATTAATGTTTCTGTGTCCTTTGGGTAAATACCTAGGAGTGGAATTGCTGGATCATATGGAAGCTCTATCTTTAGTAGGTTGAGGAATCTCCGCACAGCTTTCATAGTGGTTGGACCAGTTTGCACTCCCACCAGCAGTGCAGGAGAGTTCCTTTCTCTCCACATCCTCGCCAACATTTGTTGTTGTTAGTTTTTTTGAATATGTACCATTCTCACTAGTGTGAGATGGTATCTCATTGTAGTTTTGGTTTGCATTTCCCTGATTGCAAGTGACATTAAACATTTTTTCATATGCCTGGTGGCCATTTGTATTTCCTCTTTGGAGAAGTTTCTTTTTTGCTCTTTTGCCCATTTTTTGACTGGATTATTTTCTTTGTTTTTGTTGAGTCTCATCAGCTCTTTGTAGATTTTTGTGATCAGTCCTTTATCATTAGTGTTGGGTGCAAAAATGTTCTTCCAGTCGGTGGGGTTTCTCTTTGTTTTTGTTATTGTCTCTTGCTGTGCAGAAGCTCTTTAATTTGATGTAGTCCCAGCTGTTTATCTTTGCCTTCACTATCACTGCTTTGGGTGATGGCATCTGTAAAGCTGTCTTTGAGATGCATGTCATGTAGTGTTTCGCCTATATTTCCTTCTATATATTTTATGGTTTCAGGTCTTATATCTAGTTCTTTAATCCGTTGTGAGTTGGTTTTTGTGCATGGTGTGAGATAGTAGTCAAGCTTCATTCTTTTGCATGTAGTGACCCAGTTTTCCCAGCACCATTTATTGAACAAACTTTCTTTGCTCCAGTGCATATTCTTTGCTCCTTTGTCAAAGATTAGTTGACCATAGATCTGTGGGTTTATTTCTGGGTTTTCTATTCGGTTCCATTGGTCCATGTGTCTGTTCTTGTTCCAATACCATGCAGTTTTGATTATTATGAATTTGTAGTACAGTTTGAAATCTGGGAGAGTGATGCCTCCATTCCCTTCTTTTTTTTTCAGGAGGGTTTTGGCTGTTCGGGGTTTTTGGTGACTCCATCAATATTTTTTCTATTTCTTTGAAGAATGACATTGAAATTTTAATTGGAGTAACATTGAATCTGTAAATTGCTTTTGGTAGGCTGGTCATTTTGATAATGTTAATTCTTCCGATCCGTGAGCAGGGGATGTCTTCCATTTCTTTGTGTCTACTTCTGTTTCTTTTAACAGTGTTTTATAGTTTTCTTTGTATAGGTCCTTTATTTATTTTGTTAGGTTTATTCCCAAGTATTTGATTTTTTTTGTTTCAATAATAAAAGGAATGGTTTTCTTGATTTCTTCTTCAGATTTATTGTTTGTGTATAGGAAGGCTACTGATTTTTGTTCGTTGATTTTGTATCCTGCCACTTTACTAAACTAATTGATTAGTTTACTTAGTTTTTCTGTGGAGTTTTTGGGGTTCTCTATGTATGTTATATCATCCGCAAATAGTGATAGTTTGACTTCTTCCTTGCCTATTTGGATTCCTTGTATGTCTTTCTCTTGTCTTATTGCTCTGGCTAGGGCTTCCAGTATTATGTTGAAAAGCAGTGGTGAGAGTGGACATCCTTGTCTTGTTCCAGATCTTAATGGAAATGCTTTCAACTTTTCACCATTGAGAATGACATTGGCTGTGGGCTTGTAATAGATGGCCTTTATGATGTTGAGGTATGTTCCTTGTATCCTGAGAATTTCAAGGGCCTTTATCATAAATGGGTGTTGTACTTTGTTGAATACTTTCTCAGCATCTATGGATATTATCATACGGTTTTTATATTTCTTGTTGATGTGTTGGATTACATTGATTGATTTTCGGATGTTGAACCATCCTTGCATCCCTGGAATATATCCTACTTGGTCTTGGTGAATTATCTTATGGATGCATTGTTGGATTCTGCTAAACGCTTTTTTTAACATCTTCAGTACTCAAGCTAGCTGTTCCTTGTCTGAGGCCTTTTGACTGCCTTCTCCTTTCTAGCATTCTGTATATACCTCTGTCATTCTTTATTCTAGTGGCTTAATTGTATTATGTAATAGTAGATAGTGCCTGATGTTGAGGAATGTAGTTTTATTATTTTTACTCTTAGTATAGCATGTAAATCAAAGACTATTTAGTAAATCCTTATTGAATAAAACAGGAGAGGTATAAAGGGGAGAACTTTTTAGTACTTTTTAGAACTTTTTACCCAGTCATCAAACTGGCACAGTAATTTTCTAATTAAGATAATCATTTTCCTACAGGGCTCTCAGTTAGTGGGATTTTAGTTTTTTTAGAAATGGATCATTTTTTTGACCCATAAAAGCAACTTTGGAGACTAGTTAAGAAATATCAAGGGCCTCCCCGGTGGCGCAGCGGTTGAGCGCTGGGTTGCGAGGCTGCCCGCAGCCTCTGCAGCGCCAGTTCGATCCCCGGCTGCTCCCCGGCCACCGGAGGAGGGTCCCACCTGGTGCGCAGACCTCTCCTGGCAGACCTCTCCTGCCGCCCGCTGTTCCCCTGCCTGTTCTGCATCCCGCTCTGGCTCTGGTGAATTCTCTCACCCTCCCGCGCTTCTGACTGTACCCAGTTCATGTATAAATAAATAAATAAATATTAAAAAAAAAAAAGAAATATCAAATACATTATGCCAACGGGAATCAACAGTTTAGATATATGAGACTTTGCTTGACTATTTTAACTGGCATGACTGCTCAGGATATTGAAGGATTTTTTTTTCTTAGGCTAGGTCTTCAGTTAGAATGGTAAGAATTATAAACTAGAAAAGTAGTAAGAGACTGAGTGGTTGGTTTGTTTTATATGTTTAGCTTCTAGATTTTGCTTTTGAATAAGCAGCTATATTTTCGTAATTCAAAATTTAAAAATACAGGGTATGCAGTATACAAATATTGCATAGTAATGAAGTGCCACTCTCATCCTTTTCCTCCAGCTACTCAGAAACTAATAAGCTTTTGAGGTTCTCCCCAGAAGCAACCAGTTTTGGTTGCATGTGAGCATGTGTACTTGGAGTTTCAAAACTATTAAGTTGCTCACTTGTATGAATAGCTGACTGAAAATGTTTTGTGATTTTATTATTGTTGTTTTAGATACATCAAATTACGGAATGGCTTGCAGGCACTTTTGATTTCAGACCTAAGTAATATGGAAGGGAAAATGGGAGATGCAACAGATGATGAAGAGGAAGAAGAGGAAGGAGAAGAGGAAGATGATGATGATGATGATGATGATGAAGATGAAGATTCTGGAGCAGAAATAGAAGATGATGAGGAGGAGGGATTTGAAGAAGAAGATGAGTTTGATGATGAAGAACATGATGATGACCTTGATACGGAAGATAATGAATTGGAAGAATTAGAAGAGAGGCCAGAAGCTAGAAAGAAGACTACTGAGAAACAGGTGTGAGTCTTGTCTTATTATTATTATTTTACCTAATTTGAGAATATTTTGGGATAAGTTCTGACCTCGGGGTTTTACTTCTTTTTAGCAAAAAGAAAGTATATTTCTTTTGCTATTCAGTAAAGGTCTATTCTGTATAAAGACCAATTTTTTAAAAACACTTTGCCCTGATTATGAAAGTGATAAATGCTTATACAACCTGTTGGAAAATAAAGACAAACAAAAATGTAAAAATCATCTATAACCTTAACTCTGAGGTGATCACAGATATTATTTGAATTTATGTGTATTTGTACAATACATGTTTTAAAAACAGATGCTGGGATGAGGATCTACATAATTCTTAACCTGAGAAAGAGGAAAAGGAGAGTGTATTATCATTGGAGACACTTGGAAAAAGAAAAAATGAAAAGGGTGAATGTAGAATTCTCACCTGGGTTAGTCCTAAGTCTTCATATGGGTGAAAAAGTACCAAAGGTCTGGGACAAATAAGTAAAATTGGAAGAATTAAAATAGAATTGGGGAATTGAGTTTCGTTTGTGTAATATATATAGATTAGTAGTAATGATAGATAAGTTGGGCTTGATAGTGAGAATTTTACTCTGGCTATCTTCTGAAAATTTCTTCCATTTTGCATTATAGATTACCTATATTGGAAGATAATGTTTTGGAAGCACCAAAGTGAAATTAGCCAGCAATTATTTGTTAAAGCTGCTTGACATACAGTTGACTTGGTACAGTGCACATGCAAATAAAGTTCAGACTATTAAGACTAAATCTAGATACTAAATGTATAGTATTGTAACCCTCAAAAATGTGAAGATAGTAGATAGTTTTAATATTTTGATACTCTTCTTTGAGGAAATTAGTTTTTAAAAGTAAAGTGGTATTGGTTCTTTCACTGAGTTGTTGGGGGAGGATTGAGTCATGTTTTTAAGTTTTGGGTTCTTGCTATTCAGATTATGATACCTGTTTCAGGGTAGCATTATAGATAAAGAGGTTTTAGCTTGAAAAGTTTCAAGGATGAAAACCAAAATACTGGAAAAAAATGTATGTATATGCCACCAGGTCGTATGTAATATGGTCTTAATAAATAAACTGGGACATAATAAATTAATTTTTGATTTAAAATAGATATAATATTTCCAAATAGATAAAGGAAAAGAAGAAATTCTGAAAGTCACTGGGTCAAGAAAAAGAATATTGACAGAAAACATGAGTTTTAATTCTGGCTCTGTTCCTATCTTTCTGGAGACCTTAGTATTTTTCATTTAAAATTTTTTTCGTCATTTCTGAAATGAAGATTAGTAGAGTACATGAAATTTTTTTTTTTTTTTTTTTTTTTTGTGGGACCCTCGCTGGCGCCCGGGGAACGAACTGGCGCTGCAGAGGCTGCGGGCAGCCCCGCAGCCCAGTGCTCAACCGCTGCGCCACCAGGGGAGGCCCTAGATTACATGATTTTTGAGATCTGTTTTAGCTCTCTGCAAAAAGAAAGTATATTTCTTTTGACATTCAATAAAGGTCTGTTTATTCTGTGTAAAGACTAATTTTTAAAAATCATTTTGCTCTGGGCCTCCCTGGTGGCATAGGGGTTAAAGTCTCAGTGCTATCAAGCTATCATCATCCACTGCAACGTGAGTTCAATCCCCGGCCAGGGAGCTAACCCACATGGCGCAGCAGACCTCTCGCTCGCTCCTCCCCTCAGCAGTATACTTCAGTCAGTCCGCCTGTTCTGCTCCCCACTGTCTCTAGTGTGTGTGTGTCTCTCACACACACACACACACACACACACACACCCCACACCCCCACACCCCCCCCCGCCCCGTACTCCTGGCCTACAACCCAGTTCTTGTATGCATAAATAAATAAAGTAAATCTTTGGGGAAAAAATTTTTTTTGCTCTGATTATGAAAGTGACGTATAAGTCCCACCTCTGAGACTTACAACTTTACAACCGAATATTTCCTTTATAAGTTAATTTCTGTATCTACCTGTAGCTTTTCCTGTGCTTTGACCATCTTTTTATCTTCTAGCAATTAATAAGAAAAGTCTGAGGTTAAATTAAAAAATTGTTTGGAGAGTCATTTTTATTATAAAGACATATTGAAATACTTTAGATTGTGTAGCAATTGTGTCAACCCCTTAGACATTGAAGATATACCATCGATATTTTGGTACCCCTATTTATTTTGCTTAGGTGGATCAAACTCTGAATATTTACCGTTTCTAGAAGCAGCAAGGTCAGATTCCAGTGATCTTTAAAAAATGGATTAGGTGCTATTTTTGTTTTCTTAGAACTTGATATTATATATTAATTGTAAGATATTTACAGTTAATTTTCTGGATAATATTAAAAAGGGTTGGAGGAAACTAATGTAGTTTGAAGAGGAGATCAAATTATTTTGATTCAGATGCAATGGGTACACTTGTGAAAGGAAAGATTCCATGATTGTACCAATGGAAAATGGTTTATATCAATAAATGAATGTGTTTGCCAAAGGAATTAAAGTAGTCTTGAAAAGAGATGGTGTAAAAGTAATACAGGGTTTTGCAGTGGTTTTATGATTTAATTTTTATTTGAAAAATATGAACCTTGTTTAAAGTAAATGTAAGAATTAATAAAGGCAAAAAGAAATTATATTTCTTCTTATATTCAATAAAGGTCTGTTTATTCTATATAAAGACTAATTTTTTAAAAACATTTTGCAAGAAAAATTTTGAGGTTTTTGGAGAACATTTACTTATTAAAAGGTTAACTATTTTTTTGAGGCATCTTTTTTATATCCCTACTTTTCCCTTTTCCTGAAAGGAAATTGTTCTTGATCTGAAAAATTTGATAAATAACAAGATCGACATTTAAATATGGTATATATCAAATTATGATTTGCTCAGGACTTTCTTAAGTCAGTTCTCAACTATGAATTTCTCAAGTGTGAATTTCTTGGGTAGATAATTCTCAAGTATGAATTTCTTTTCTAGCAATCGCAGAGCCTGTTTTTGCTGTGGTCAAGGCTGACTGATAGACTGTGGTTTAAGTCAACTTATACAAAAATGTCTTCAGCCCTGCTGGTCGAGACAAGAAATCTTTATGGGGTAGTTGGAGCTGAAAGCAGGTTAGGCACCTATTAACCATCACAGAACAGGTTAGACTGTGGTTTGAAGAAGTAGATATTTCCCTCATGTTTTAACTCAGTTTATGTGTCTAAGTCTTTAAAATGAGATTTACAGTATCAAGTGAGGCTGTTTGGTTCTTCTAATACTTTGTTTTCTGACACATGGTTAGACTTTATACCAGGTACATGCTATTTTTGGAAGCTTTAGAAAGCTTTTGTCATTTATCAAAACAATCTGTCACCAAAACTGTTAGCTCTTAAAATTGATATTTGTGTAATTTGGGAAAGTTAGTAATTCAATCTCCTATTTTCAAGGATTTGAGTAGGCTGTTGTTCTCTCCTCTTGTGTGTCTTTTAGTGACATAATGGTATGCCCTAATTATTTTAAATGTAGTTTGGTATACCTCTTGATCATCTATTTTGTTAAAATCTTTGATTTTTCCCCAAGGTATTGGGAGAATATCTACCGCTAAGTAATGCGTGTGTATATGTATCTTCAATAAGAAGTGAAGAACTAAAAAGCCTCTTTAAAATTTAGTTCTGTGTTTTATTTTAAGATTTATTTTAACAGTTTACTTACTATTATCATTATCTTTGTTATTTGTTTTCCTGACTTTACACCCTGTTTAATGAAACAAAATTTTCTAAGTAACACATTGAGAAGTTTAACATGTAGTAACTGAGTTACTGAACACAAAGCCTTTACTTGTTCAGAGATAGAGATAACCTATCTAGATACGTTACTTCTGCAGATTTCCAAAACCTAATAAATTAGGAAACAAGCTTGGTTCAGAACTCTGAAATGCTGACAGGAAATGATATTTGGGTGGGCTTGCCAGTTCCCTTTCCATTTTTTTTTTTTCCTTTTCTGTCTGTTTCTGCTTTTTCCCTTAGGTCTGCACCTGTTCAGCATTTGGCAGGATGGCAAGAGGAGGAGCAGCAGGGTGAAACTGACACAGTTCTGGTGAGTTTCACTTTGCTGCTCCTCCTGATTCTCAGGGAAAGAATTTTGTTACTTCTTTATTGGAAAACGTCCATCTTCAAATGAATCCTTAAAATAAATGACAACATTATTCCTTTAGGATTGATTCACTATTTGTATGTGTTCTACTGTAGTCTGCAGCCGCTCTTTGTGTTGGAGTTGGGAGTTTTGCTGATCCAGATGACCTGCCTGGCCTGGCACACTTTTTGGAGCACAGTAAGATCTTTGTAAAATATTCCGGGGTGTGGTTTTTCCTCCATATTTGTATAAATTGATTTCAAAGATAAGTAGCTAGTTTGGTAGATTTCTCTATTATGTTTAACAAGAGAAAAGGCTAAGAAAAAAAATTATAGCTATCATAAAGGAAGACTTAGTAGTATTAATCTCCTTGAGTACTTGTTTTAAGAATTAGAATCAAGTCACTCAGAAAACTTATTAAATGTAAATTTTATTATTATTCAGGTATGGTAAGACCAAGTTTAGGAGACAATTACCAATCTTAGGAATTTAGGCTATATCCCTGGGAGGGACAGTCTCTTACAGGGTTAGCAAGGCCCCAGCATATCAAAGCATCAGAAATATAAATATAAAAAATTTCTAATATAAAAACAAGACAGTATCTTCAGTTTAATTATGAATGTACCCAATTAAAACTTTTGTGGATGTTGTACAATTATATAAGTATTTAAACCCATACTTGTTTTTCTGAATTACTTTAATTAATTATATATTTCTTAAAGTTTCATGTGCATAAGGGACTATGGTGATGGATCATGGGGGCTATGGTGATGGGAGAACTATGAGGACTACACCTGAGGGGAAAAATCAGATACTGTCCAAAAATTAACAATGATGTAAGAAAAAACCGATAATCTTAAAAATAAAAAAAAGAAAAAGGTTTTTTGCATATAAAAGTAATATATGAGAATTAGAGAACAATTTAAAAAATAGAAGTATAATGAAGATAGTAAGTATTATCTAGACATAATCATTGATAAAGTTATCAGTATATTTTCTCCAGTTTTGTTTTTGTGTATGAGAAATTTCATGCTTGATAAATGGATGTGTGTATCTTTGTGTTTTGTGTTCTTTCTACTTAGTGGTATTTATGGGTAGTTTGAAGTATCCAGATGAGAATGGATTTGATGCCTTCCTGAAGAAACATGGAGGTAGTGATAATGCTTCAACTGATTGTGAACGTACAGTTTTTCAATTTGATGTCCAGAGAAAATACTTCAAGGAAGCCCTGGATAGGTAACTAACTCAAAATATATTTTTATTTTGATTCTCTTAAGCCACCTTACAAATGGAAATATTGGGCATTGTCTTATGGTATTTCTTTTCAAGTAGTTCTCTCATTCTGGAGAAAGGTCATAATATTTACTTAGAGAAAAGAGCAAAGTTTATAAATACCCTTTTGTTCTTGTTCTGTAATACTTAATACTCTTTTGTATTAAAGATTAAACTGAAATCCATTATCACCTCTTGAGTTTTGTAAATTATGTATTCTCTGTTGACTCATTATTGCAATGGTGTTTTTGACTTATTGAAAATAAGGAAAAATTTGAGAACAAGAAATGGATGATTGCTCTCTATTTTATAATCTAAAGATAATTGTGGTTAGTGTTTTGGTATATAGCAATTATATTTTTAATGTATATGGGATCATAGTCTTAATATTCTTCTGTATTTTTAAATAAGATGTAACATTTTTGTATATCATTATATAAAATAGGGCAAGATTTTAAGTGATTGTGTATTATTTGTACTGTATAGAATACCACACTCTGTTCAGATAGTTATGTATTACCACACTTGAGTTGTTTCCAGTTTTCTAGTATTGTCATGCTGTGATGAACATCCCAATTTTTATGTACATCCTTAACTATTTCTTTTATTCTAAGAAGTAAAATCGCTGAGTATATTTGTATGTATCTTAAACTTTTTTTTTTTAAGTTTTTTTTTTTTTTAAGATTTATTTATTTATTTATACAAGCACTGGATACAGTCAGAAGCGTGGGGGGGTGAGAGAATTCACCATAGCCAGAACAGGGAGACCGATGAAATGCACTGCTGAGGGGAGCAGTGGGCGGCAGTAGAGGTCTGCGCGCCATGTGGGACCCTCGCCTGGTTGCCGGGGATCGAACTGGCGCTGCAAAGGCTGCGGGCAGCTTCACAGCCCAGCGCTCAACTGCTGTGCCACCGGGGAGGCCCTATCTTAAACCTTTTTAAAAAGTATTTGTTGTTGCAAAATTGTTTTCCAGAAAGTTTATTTATTTTTTTTTTAATTTTTAATTTTATTTATTTATACAAGCACTGGGTATAGTCAGAAACGTGGGTGGTTGAGAGAATTCACCAGAGCCAGAGCGGGGAGCAGAGCAGGCAGAAGGACCAAAGCACACTGCTGAGGGGAGCAGCGGGCGGCAGGAGAGGTCTGCGCGCCATGTGGGACCCTCCCTCAGGTGGCCGGGGAGCAGCCGGGGATCGAACTGGTGCAGCAGAGGCTGCGGGCAGCTTCACAGCCCAGCGCTCAACCGCTGCGCCACCAGGGGAGGCCCGTTTTCCAGAAAGTTTATATCAGAACTTTAGTAGAATTTTGATACTACAAGGTTGTAAACCAAAGTCATTTTATACCTAATTCTAGATAAATGTAAGACTGTACAGTATATTATTCATTAATGAATAAATGGATAAATGACTGGTATGATGTAAGCTCCTAGAAAACAGAGATTTTTGTCTTCTTTTTTTGTTGTTGCTATAGCTCCATCATAGTAGACATTTGTTGAGTGATATTTGTTGAGTGAATATTTGTTGAGTGAACAAATATTTGTTGAGTGAATCTGAACAAATATTTGTTGAGTGAATCTGATATTTGTTGAGTGAATATTTGTTGAGTGAACAGTTTTTTTATAGAATATGTTATAGAATATAGAATACGTTATAAATTTGGCCAAAACGCAAATGACTACAAAAAGTATCAAAACATGACAAAAGTCCAGTTTTCTTAATGAAATTGTTTTATCCAGTATGAGATTTAATTTGACCTTGAGAAATCTTTTGGGTAAATTCCCATAAATTGAAATCATATACCGTTATTTTCAATGAAATAAATATTTGTGTACCTGAATCCCCAAATTAATTTTTTTAATAATTTTTTTTTTAATTTTAAGATTTATTTATTTATTTATACAAGCACTGGGTATAGTCAGAGGCACAGGAGGGTGAGAGAATTCGCCAGAGCGGAGAGCAGAACTGGCAGACCCATGAAATACACTGCTGAGGGGAGCAGTGGGCGGCAGGAGAGGTCTGCGCGCCATGTGGGACCCTCGCCCTGTGGCTGGGGATCGAAATGGTGTTGCAGAGGCTTTGGGCAGCTTCGCAACCCAGTGCTCAACTGCTGCGCCACCGGGGAGGCCTCCCAAATTAATTTTTCAACTAACAAGACTCCAAAATTTAATTTAATGGACACACTTACTTTGCTAACATTATTTGTAGTGGGATACAGAATGGTGGTTTTTCTTCATTAATGAATAATAGACTACCTGTGTTTATACTACATATTATGGGATTTTAATTTTAATTGTTTTACTTTTTGGAAAAATAAATTTTGTTAATTTTAAGAAATTTGATTGCATTGCTGCTATGCAAATGGATAATGCTGCTACATAAATGTGTAATTTTTACTTTTGTGAATGGAGACATGTAATGTGATGATGATTTATATAAGTAGATGAATTACATTAAAAAGTAAATAGTTGGGCCTCCCCGGTGGCGCAGCGGTTGAGCGCTGGGTTGCGAAGCTGCCCGCGGCCTCTGCGGCGCCGGTTCGATCCCCGGCTGCTCCCCAGCCACCGGAGGAGGGTCCCACATGGCGCGCAGACCTCTCCTGCCGCCCGCTGCTCCCCTCAGCAGTGTACTTCGGTCCTTCTGCCTGCCCTGCTCCCCGCTCTGGCTCAGGTGAATTCTCTCACCCTCCTGCGCTTCTGACTGTACCCAGTGCATGTATAAACAAAACAAACAAACAAATAAATAAATAAATAAAACATGCCTCTATTAAAAAATAAATAAATAAATAGTTATAAAGTTATATGAAATACTAATGCCTTTAACATTATAACTTTTAAAATTTTAATTCAGTCATTTATAATCCTACATTAAATAGAGTAGACTGTGCTTTTTATATATAAGGTCATGAATATACATATATTATAAAAATAAGACTGTATCTGTGGTATTAAAATTTCCTAGGGGAATGGTTAGGAGAAAATTTCTGAGAATTCTCTTAGAGTTGATAATGGAAAAAAAGCAGTCAAAGGAGCACTGGTGTCTAGAAATACATGTCGGTGGTAAAACTATAAAGAAAAACAGAGAAGTGGGCCTCCCCTGGTGGCGCAGTGATTGAGCACTGGGCTTGCGAAGCTGGCCCCAGCCTCTGCAGCACGGGTTCGATCCCCGGCTGCTGGAAAGGGTCCCACATGTTGTGCAGACCTCTCCTGCCACACCCACTGCTCCCCTCAGCAGTATATTTCATCAATCTGATTGTTCTGTTCCCCGCTCTGGTTCTGGTGAATTCTCTCACCCTCCACGCTTCTGACTGTACCCAGTGCTTGTATAAAAAAATAAAAAAATAAATCTTTTTAAAAGAAAAAAGAAAAACAGAGAAGTGATTATGATGACATTCAAGATATTAACTCTGAGGGTAAGATGGGCATTAGATGCTTCTAAGATCTGATAGGGTCTGTTTCTTGACCTGGGTAGTGTCCACTCAGGATATTACAGTTATGCAATAGTCTATATGTTTATGTTTTATGTACTTTTCTGATGGATATAGTGGGAAAAAAAAAAGTAGTCTGTAGACTTTAAAATATAGAAATGCAGAATATTATCTAGTTCTTATTTGTAGTATTTTCCTTTTTAGCTTGAATTAGTATCTAGTTCTAAGTTCATCTAATAAAATAAAATACCTAAATTTTATAATTTTAAACTAAATCACCAACAGTAAAAATTCTTCATGAAAAAATATTGACTGATGAAAGCTTTTACTGAACATAAACAGATACCTTTTATGTTTTCAGATGGGCTCAGTTCTTCATCCATCCGCTAATGATCAGAGATGCAATTGATCGTGAGGTTGAAGCTGTTGACAGTGGTAAGAGAAGGGTTTTATGTCTTATACTTTTTTTCCTTCATTAAACCTGTTATTTAAAACATACATCGGGGGCATCCCTGGTGGGTTAGGAGTTAAGTTTCAGTGCAGCCTGAGTTCAATCCTCAGCCAGGGAGCTAACACATATGGCTCAGTAGACCTCTTCTGACTCACCACTGCTCCCCTTAGCAGTGTATTTCAGTAAATCTGCCTGTTCTGCTCCCCACTGTGTCTCTGGTGAATCCTCTCATACCCCCTCACCTCTGGTCTACTCCCCAATTCTTCTACACACAAACACACACACACACACACATGCACGCACACGCGCACACACACACACACACAAACACACACACACACAAAATACATCATTTTTTTATCACTAGACCAGAAAAGCTAAATGAAATAGATGTATCATGTTTATTCCTGAAGCCATTAAATGTCTAATTCAGTATAGACTTGAAATAAATCAAGAGGATGATGAGGATGATTGACTTTAGTTTTTTTCAACCTTTTTTTGAAGGTTTTATTGTAGTGACTAATCTTACGGGACAGGAGCCTAATTCTTTTTTTTTTTTAAGAGGCATGTTTATTTATTTATTTGTTTGTTTGTTTTGTTTATACAAGCACTGGGTACAGTCAGAAGCGCGGGAGGGTGAGAGAATTCACCAGAGCCAGAGCGGGGAGCAGAGCAGGCAGAAGGACCGAAGTACACTGCTGAGGGGAGCAGCGGGCCACAGGAGAGGTCTGCGCGCCATGTGGAACCCTCACCCAGAGGCCGGGGAGCAGCCGGGGATCGAACCGGCGCCGCAGAGGCCGCAGGCTGCTTCGCAACCCAGCGCTCAACCGCCGTGCCACCGGGGAGGCCCATGGGAGCCTAATTCTTAAAGCTAGTACCGGGTCTTAAAAAACTTTAAGTTGACGGACTCTCTTTGCATCAGGAAAACATTTTCTCAAAAACTCTAATAACATCCTGATATTTAAAGGTCTTATCCTTTGTAATCTATGTGTAGGTGCTTTGTGACTTGAATCTATAGATTTGAAAACAACTCTTAAGTATTTGTGAAGGAAGAAACTAAACCCCTGAGCAGGAAATGAATTAAATTTTTCTTTTTGACAGTTTTTCTCATCTTTGGGTTTTAAAGAATGAAGATCATAAAAACCAGTTACTTATGTAGGGTGAGGCTTCGTTACAGAGCTGTGCTATATAAACATTTTCTAATTACAGACTACTGATAAATAATGCCACTGTAGATTAACTCTGATTGCTTTACGTTAGTAAGAAACATGTAATATTAGCCTTGAGGGGACTTGTAGCAACTGAAGAGACAAGTTATCTATACTTGTTCCTCCTTTTGTAGCATTTTCCTCCTCAGCTTGATTTATTGTCCAGGTCTGAGAACGACTTATTGCATTCACTAGGATGAGTAAATAGCAGATGGCTACAAAGAGCCATCTGTCTGGAAGTCAGCAGACTTATGTTTTGCTTAAGAGAAATGGTGGTGTGTATGCACATAAACATATGTTTTATTAGAGTCAAGATCGCTAGAGTACTGACTTCCACAAAGAGAGAGTGTTTCACAGTTCAAAACATATATATATATATATATAAAATCACAATCACAATATAATTTTACCAGGGGGAATCTGTAGTATAGTAATATAAGTATCAATTCATTTGACAACAAAAGAGGGGAAAAGATAGTGAACTTCTTGGCAAACTGGGAGATTAGCACTTAAAGTGGGTGGGACCAAGTTTAGTGAGCTTCTGGAGTGTCCATTCAGTAGGCAGGGGAGTTGCAACTTCTCAGGGTGAGAATTAGGACTATGGGCATGGAGTCATAAGCACCTCAAATTGCCTCAAATTTATTGCCTCTATTTTTACTACTTTCAGAGGCTTATTATCAGAACACCTTTTTTTAATTTTGGTTGGCCTCTCTATACAGCCAGGTTTTTAATCTGCCCTTACTTTTTGCATGTCTGTTTATCAGTGTCTTCATAAGGAAGTGGTTGCTTTTTAATTGATAACTTAACCCCACCTTTCCAGGGTCATTATAATGTCAAAATGTATAGCATCTCAGTCAGGATCATTTCTCTCTCTCTCTCTCTCTCTCTCTCTCTCTCTCTCTCTCTATATATATATATATATATATATACACACACACACACACACATATACAAGTAGTATATATATATCATATATATATATAGAAGTCTAGATTATTGAGTTACCTTCAATTTTTTTTTTAGAGATTTATTTATTTATGCGTGCGAGAACTGGAATACAGGCCAGAGGTGGGGGGAGGTATGGATTCACCAGAGGCAGAGTGGGGAGCAGAACAGGCAGATTGATTGAAATACACTGCTGAGGGGAGCAGCGGGCAAGGCAGGAGAGGTCTGCTGCACCATATGGGTCTCCTCCCTGGCCAGGGATTGAACTTGTGCTGCAGTGGCTGCAGATAGCTTCATAGTGCTGTGTCTTAACCCCTTGTGCCACCAAGGAGACCCTGTGAGTTACCTTCAATCTTATAACACGATTCGTAAAATTAATTTTTATTATTACTTCCTTTCAGTTCTATAAGCTTGAATTTCCAGATAATATAGCAGATACTGAACTTCATTTTATTAAGTGTTTCTTTAAAACTAACAGAATATCAACTTGCAAGACCCTCTGATGCAAACAGAAAGGAAATGTTATTTGGAAGCCTTGCTAGACCTGGACATCCTATGGGGAAATTTTTTTGGGGTAAGATATTATTTCATATTTTCTGGCTCAGAAGATTGAGAATTCGAAAAGATGATAACGAAAAATTAAGCTAGGGTTGCTAGGTACCTTTTACCTTTTAAGGTAAATAATAGCTACTAGAAAGTAGTTAAGCATGCCTTTATGGTTCTCTAACATAGGATATATCAAGAATAGCACCGAACATTTTATGAATGTTTCCTGGGAGCCGGATTCTTTCCTTAACACTGCATGAGTTATTTTATTTGATCATCCTAGCAATGTTATAAACTTAGTAGCATTATCATCTCCCTTTAAAGATAAAGAAACAGACTCAAGGAAATTATTTAATTTGCTTGAATTACATTGGTGAATGTGGGATTTAAACCTCTGTTTATCTGATTATAAAGTCTGTGTTCTATTCCAACCCGACGTTTACATTTGTCAATAGAGAGATTCAGCAATGATTTTTCTAATAGTCTTTGAGTTGTGATTTAATTTTAACTGGTAAACAGTTTAAATGGTATCTGTTTTTAACATAATGGCTTTTTCTTAGTGTTAGAATTCAGTTATACCCTCATGTTAATCCTCTTGATTTTTAAGATAGAATCTGGGATGACCTGATGTAAATGGTACAAAAAAGCAAAACACAGGGTGTTTTGCTTTTTACTTTATGTCATTAATTTTAGGAATTATGCATAATATAAAAATATAAAAATATAAAACTTGAATACTAGACTGTTAAGAAGGAAAACTTCAGACAATTGCTATTTTAAGGTATTGCGAGCCAGAGATGCTTTTTTTTGTGTGTGTGTTAAAATATACTTCAGAATTGTTTCTCTGGGGTTTGCCTTATATTGATATTATTAATAATTGAACCATACTGATTCAATGTTCTTGAAGCATATGTAGGTTTATTTCATTAGTTACATTTAATAACACAGCATGCACTGTTGGTGAAGAAAGTTTTAACAAAGTAAGCTTAGTTATTTTTATAATCTTTCCCCTTTTATAGGAAATGCTGAGACTCTGAAACATGAGCCAAAAAGAAATAATATTGATACACATGCTAGATTGAGAGAATTCTGGATGCGTTACTACTCTGCTCATTACATGACTTTAGTGGTTCAATCCAAAGGTAATATTATCTACTATAGCTCTTTAGATTTACTGCAAAGTAGTCCTGTCTTAGCATTTGTTTGCCTTGATAAAGATTGCAGTGCACTGTCAAATTAGTGTTTGATCTTATTATGAACTAAAGTAAAACCAGGATTTTGAAAGGTCACATGACAATGCTCAAGGAAACACAAAGTCATCTGAGTTTTCAGGCAAATTTTTTTTCTCACATAGTTCTTATTTCTAGAATAGTCTGTGTGTACTAATAGGTCATTACATTAGTTTGTTTTTCAGCTCTTGCCTCTGTTATCTCTGGTTTTGCATTTAATCTATATTGATCATAAACTCTTAGGGCAAGATGTCTAGGGTCCAGTAACACAGCATGATTAATTGAAATACATCGTGGTGACAATAGCAAAAGTATCTTAAATACACAATACTGATCAATACCTCTACTCTTTTCTTTCTTTTGTTATTATCTTCAGTAACTGGTATTTTTCTCATTAAAGAAATCATGGCCACTTTCTTTTATTTTCTTTACATTTCAATCTCCTTAGACAATTTTTCAAAGTCAGTCAGTTGCTGAACTACTCCTTTTGACGTATCTTCTATTTTGTACGTTTCTTTTTGAAGTATGAATTCTCTGACACTGTTATGAGTCTTTCTTTTTTTGAAAATTTGTTCTCATTGTCAGATTTAAGATCAGAGGTGACTTGTCATATAAATAGAGAACTTTTTTGCATTTATGATCAAAATGAGGCCACTAAATTTGACATGAATGGAAAGCTATGGATATGGAATGGTAGATTGTTTTCTTCAAAATAAAAATATGCTTCTAGAGTCCTTTCACAATATTTGTTAAATAGGCAATTCCATATTTAGTATGTAATATTAGTAATGTAATTTATATTCAGTATGTAAATTAAAAAATTGTAAAAATATTTTTCTAAGTTCTCAAATCTATCATGAACCTGCACTCTTCTTCAACTCGGCATTGTTTCTTTTACATTCTTTCTCTCTGATGACATATAAGAGCATGTTAACATTTTTTGCAAATTTCTTAAATAAGCCTCAGATATTTAATGAGAACCGTGTTATAATCTAGATTCAGTTAATTTTGGAGCTTTAGTATTTATTGTGCTATATAAAAAGTTAAGTACCTACATAAGTAGTATAAAATAATTCAGAACTTGATTAGTCTGATTTGCATCTTATGTCTTATATACTTGGGTGTCTCATTTTAGAATGAGTGAAACTCATGTACCTGGTAGAACTAACAAATGCTATTCAGTGATGGGATCAAGCTGTTTTACTAGAAATTTTGAAAGAATTTCTTATGACGTATAAGACTCAAGAGAAGATAGAAATCTTATGAAACCTAAGAAGAAAAGTTGTGGATTAAAATCTCAGAAAATATAAATTAATGTGAAAAAAATGGAGTATGAAAGTATTAGATGCTAAGATGGAGTCTTAGATGCTAAGAGGAGAAGGATGAGTGTAGTGTTTAATTCAAGAAACTTTCCTAGAAGGAAGGTTTGAATGGGGTAGGAGGATGGTTGGTTCACACAGCTTAATGATAAACCAAACCTTTTTTTTATAATATGTACTTTTTCCATCTTACCTGGGAGAAATAAAGGAGTCTGATAAAATTATATGTGTCTTACAGTTTTCTTGACCATTGTTATTTTTCCTGTTACTTGTTACTGATTAAGGAGTGGCAAGTAATGCCCAAATTAAATTATCTTTTTGTTTTATATCTAAAGACCTTTGACCAGCCTGTGTTCCCACCATGAATAACATTGCATTTTCCTTTCTCCTCCTTAACCTTCTTCCCCCAAGAAACACTGGATACTTTGGAAAAGTGGGTGACTGAAATCTTTTCTCAGATACCAAACAAGTAAGACATTTACTTTTATAAATCATACACCTTTTTCTTCTCATATGAGTCTTGAAGTTTTTTTCTTTCAGTTTAATTTTTTAAACAGGTGATTAAATTAAGACTAAGTGGTTTAGTGGGATGGCACAGCTTTTGCGTGGGAAAACTAAGATGAAAATCCGAGTTTCCATAGTTTCTGTAGTTCAAAATTTATATTCTTATAAACTTCAAGTGAGCAGTAATTATGAATAATTTATGCTTCCTTTAATATTTCTTCAAAGATTGTCTTATTATATAGAGTGATGTGAAAGCTAGTATTATACTGAGAGGTAGAATATAATAAACTTGTTATCCCCTGCATCAGAACAAATTGTGTTCTTTTTTTTTTTAAGATTTATTTATGCATACAAGAACTGGGGTACAGGCCAGAGGTGTGGGGGGTGAGAGGATTCACTAGAGACAGAGTGGGGAACAGAACAGGCAGATTGACTGAAATACACTGTTGAGAAGAGCAGCAGGAAAGACAGGAGAGGTCTGCTGGGCCATGTGGGTTGCTCCCTGGCTGGCCAGGTATCAAACTTGTGCTGCAGAGATTGCTGATAGCTTCATCGTCGTGCTGTGCTTAACCCCTTGTGCCACC
Organism: Talpa occidentalis; assembly: GCF_014898055.3. Lineage (NCBI taxonomy): Eukaryota > Metazoa > Chordata > Mammalia > Eulipotyphla > Talpidae > Talpa > Talpa occidentalis. The sequence continues at coordinate 32,424,215 of NW_023605305.1, read as the reverse complement.
AGGGAAGTCCCCAAATTGTGTTCTTAAAGTTTGTTTTTTAACTGGAGTTAAAAATTGTTTGGAACTTAAAGTGCCTTTCCCCATAAAAGAAATAATCTTGTAAAATGATGATTGACTTTCTGTACTCACTAAAGTCTATTAAATAGTGTTGAATTGAATTATCTTTTATTAGAAAGTATCTGTAGGGTTCCTTTCAGAAAGCTACTATATTTTGTCTGCATCTGCTTCATCAAAATAATATATATGTTTATAGACACTTTATTGTTACATTTTTGTTACAAAAAATACTGAAGCAATTACTACTCTTAGAAGCAATTATTACTCTTCCTACTCTTAGAAGTTTGTGTTTTAGCAAACTAAATAAAATCAGATCTTTTTTTCCTGTATCAGGTGAGTAAGCTAGTGATTTTGTCCCATTTATTCATTCCAAGATATAAATTGTTTTAAATGTATGGAAAAAAATTAACTTTAAAAATGTTCGTAACTTATAACTGATTGACTGTTATCTTGGCTTCATGTAAATTTCCATTGATAATTAGCCATACTTCTTATGCATGGAGAGATAATAAAAGTCATGCCAAAGTTGTGAGGTTGTTTGATTTTGTTTTGATACAAAATGAGTATGAACTGTGTGAAAATATCAAATAGCAGATTGAAACATGTTACACTGTGAAACTACTAATAAAACCAGAGGTATATTGAATAGAGGAACTCATTAGGTTCTGTCAGTCCCTGATAAAAATTTTCAAGTATTTTTTACACTAATAACTTTGGCTCCTGAATTAGACAGATTAAAAAGTCTTCTAAATATTTAATATAATTCATGTTTACCATGTTTAAAAAACTTTAATTATACCTTCAGAGGGGAATCCCCTAGAATAGCCCAAGTCTTTTTATATCACAGTGCCTAAAAATTTATCCATATATGTGTTGAATTATAAAACCTGTAGTGTAAACTTTCTTTTTGGAATGGCTTTCTGTAGGAGGAGAACTGAAGTTGAATTGGGCAGTAAATATTGGGAGGGAAGGTTACTTCATTTCACTGTTTCCTATTTCTCTTGTGTTAAGTAAGATATTTGAATTATTGGAACTGAGGTTAGAGTAAGTGTGGTGTTCAGGGTATTGTGGCTTTGTTGCCATCTGTTAGGTTATGCCTCAAATGCTTTTCAGCCAGGAGCATGTAGTACAGGTTATAAATACCCATCAGTTAGACCTCCCTAAGATACTGCTTATAAAGCCTTTTCCAATTAAATTTTAATGTATTTGTTTTATTTTCAGTGGGTTACCCAAACCAAACTTTGGCCATTTAACGGATCCATTTGACACACCAGCATTTAACAAACTTTATAGAGGTTCGTGAACCAAAGGTTTAAAACTGTTTGCAATAACTTTAGTGCATTCTCTAAAACTTAACTGAGGCTGCCAATTTTCGTTGAAAATGAGACCACCACCAAAAGTACAGCTGGGTTGGAAAGGGAGAAAATGGACAGTGGAGACCCAGTCCATGACAGACAGCAGACCATTAACTAGCAGCAGACTAACTGGTCTGGTACTGGCTGCTGTTTGAGTCTGTTTCATGTTTTCCCTTTGTTTCTTTATGTTCTTTGAGTTTTTTGTTTCTTTCCTACTTCATATGATCTATATTCGTCTTTTTTGCCTTTAAAAAGAGAAAAATAGAGGAGGGGAAAACACTTTGGAAATCATTTCCTTTCACCCTTGCGTTATAAAAATAATATTTGTTAAATGAACAAAAATTTAAAGTGTAATGAAATAGGAAAATATCAACTTTAAATCTTACCATTCATAAAAGTTAAAATATTTTGGCAGATTTCCATTTGAGTTTCTTAACATAGTTGAGATTATAAAGTATATGCACTTATATAACTTGCTTTTTTCATTTAATATTATTTTTCTAATTACTACCCAGGGAGCCATCACATGGTTATGCTATAGTTAGCAGTCTTTCTGTAAGTGAATATTGCGGAAACATTCTTAATTTACCATTTCTTTTTCTTTACTCTTTTTATCATAGCAGATTTTTTTCATTCTCCTAATTATCTAGGTATTTTTTTCCTCTTCCTTTTCTAGCCTATTGCCAGCCCTTTCCTACTTTACTTCCTCTGATTAATGAGTACGTTGTTATACCATTTATCTGCTCCTGACTATTCTGTGTGAGCAGAAACAGCTTATTTTCAGATATATTCTTTTTAGTTTTAGATTTTCTGTTCATTGTAAGGTATGACAGACTAATAGTACTTGGAAGAATCCTAGAGATACTTCAGCCTAAACCACTAATTATGCCATAAGAAAACAGATTAAGGAAGATTTAAATGCAAGAGATTTTTTTCAAGGTCATGTAACCACATATAGCAAGATAGTGGTAGGGCTGGGTATCAACCCTGTGTCTCCTGACTCCTAGTCCTGTGTTCTTTCAAAAGGGATTCCTCTTGGCAGCATTTCATATTCTTACAGTTCTTTTACCCAAATTGAAAAGAAATTTATAAAAATTACATTGTTCAAATTGGAAAATTGGCAACTGAAATAGTAATTTCATTGTGTTTAGTCTTCCCCTGTTTATTAGAAGATGAAATGTATTAAAAAACTTTTTTCATGTAACATTAAAGTTTTAGAGAAACACTTATATCTGTTCTTCTAAAAAATATCTTGTTTAGTTGTTCCAATCAGAAAAATTCATGCACTGACCATCACCTGGGCACTTCCCCCTCAACAGCAGCATTACAGGTAAGAGTTCAAGGGCAAAATCTACTCCATTAGACACTGACTGTCATTTTAGCATACTAAATGTTTTAAATTTGGGGGTTCTGGACTTATAAGCACAGGTGCTATGGTAAACTGAAACCTGACTACTCCTGGATTTTTCAAGCCTTGCTATATTTATTTATGTCTCTTTCAGTATAAAAACTAGAGTTTTGTAAGTGGTTGTCTTTCCTGAATGTTTCAAATTAAGTTTCTTTTTTTTTTTTTTTTAAGGATTTATTTATTTATGCATACAAGAACTGGGGTACAGGCTAGAGGTGGGGGTGGTGAGAGGAGTCACCAGAGACAGAGTGGGGAACAGAACAGGCAGACTGACTGAAACACACTGCTGAGGGGAGCAGTGGGAGACACAGGAGAGGTCTGCTGTGCCATGTGGGTAGCTCCCTGGCCGGGGATCGAACTCATGCTGCAGTGGCTGCGGATAGCTTCATAGGTTGCGTTTTAACCCCGTGCGCCACCAGGAGGCCCTCAAATTAAGTTTCTTAATGTGAATGCCCTTTTTTAATTTTCCTGGTACTTTGAATACAAAAATATGTTAACTTATGTTTTGTCAATGGTGACCACTTAATTTGGTCTTGATAAACATAAAGTAAATAGTTTTGAGTCTGAATATGACTACAGTATAAATCTCAAAGATTTCCTCCTATGAGTATGAGATTTAAACAAATTAGGAAAACATTTCAGCTTACTTATACTATATCTTAAATGAGCAATATAGCATGGGCCAAGTTCAGTGAATCTCAAAATACACTTTTCTAATTAGAAACAAATGCTAATGAACTGATAAAAATTTAAAATCATTTCCAATAAAACAAAAGTCAGGATAGCATACATATAAGCAGAATGAAAGAAAGTGATGGTGTATTGTTTAAGCTCTGTAAAAAACAATTTCACATGTATGTTAGAATATGCAAACAGTAATGCTTCCAGTGAGAAAGTGAGAACATGTCGGTTGTTTGTGTAGAATATCCCAAAAAGTGTTTAAGTTGTTAGTTATATAGTCAAAAGTTTATTCTATTTAAAATCTTTACCATAAAAATGTTTTATGAAATATGAAAAGAGGGCAGAAGAATATTAAGAAGAATTTAAAGATATAGTTCTCCTTTACTTTTTCTCTGTCCTCAAAGATATGCCCAACATTAAATTCGTCAGACACAATAAATATAAAAAAACATGTCTTTTTTTATGGCAATGGAATATGCTATATGTATACACGATTTTTCCTTTTAAAAAAATTTCTTATTACAAAGCTTTGTTTAGCCTTTGATGATTGAGGTAATTCATAGAGAAATTTTTTTTAATTCAAAACTAAATATTTAATACTTAAAAATAACAGTGTGCCAGAATATGGAAATAGCATTGTAACAGGGTGGAACCCAGGGAAAGAGGAGGCTCCAAGTTCCCTGCCCCACCCAACGAAGGGTGGAGCTGAGCAGGGAGGAGCTGGAGAGGAGACTGGGGAAGGAAGAAAGGAGAATGGGGAGCCAGAAGGAGACCTGAAGGAGGCAACTGGAGGAGAGAGACCGGTGAAGAAGCTGCACTTGCTTCTTGGTCCTGGATGGGCTGAAGCACACATGGGTGAGAGACCCATGGGAGGTTAACAATGGCAGCTTTGATCTGGATTTTGCTCCTTCTGTCCTAGATGTGCTGAGCCCCTTGTGCCCCAGGAGATGGCTTAGACTTGTGACAGACTTTTGGGCCTCAGTGGCCACGAGGCCTGTTTGACACGAGGGAATGGGTAACTTTGTGTGCTGGATTTTCATAGAGAAATCTTGAAAATTATTGAAAAGTAGAAAAAGACTCATCCATGATTGTTTTCCAAAGACAAACATAATCTGTATATTTCCATCCAGTTTAATGGGCTGTTCATTTGTTTTAATATGAACGTTCATAATGCGTCATTTTGAATCCACAATAATGTTAATTCTCAATAAATTAGTTTTAGGGGTAAGCCTTTTTTTTTTTTTTTAAACAAAAGAAGCAAGTGTTTATCCCTCATAAGTTACCAAATACAGTAAACTTGCTTCAGGTGTAAATGTTTAATCAGCTGGGTTCACTCTCTAACTGCCTTATTTCCCAATACCATGTTAGTATAGATCTAATTCAATTTCATATTTTAAAAAAGCTGTGTGGGCTTTAGGATTGCTTAACATAGTTTAAATCATAACATTATATTTTGACTTGTAAGAGTTTACCTAATATAATTCTATAAACTAATTTTAAACTTTCATAATTTAGATTTCCTACCTTGATTTTTCTGTATATTTTTTGTTATGGTAGCAATACATTTCTGAAATTTTAGAAGCCAGTGGGAAAAGACAATTTAAGTAACACATATACAGCTGCTTAGGCTATTAAAGTATATTATTGTTAATAAAGCATTTTTATACCTGTTAATTGCATTTTTATGAAGGTCCTATGTGAAAGTAGTTAGGTAAATGAAGATAAAAAGAGAAATGCAAATACAATGATATTAAATCTCTTGTTTTAAGATCATGTATTTATTTAAAAGGAAAACAAAAACTACAAAGTAGATTCCTGGACTTTAAAATAACACATTTCAGTTTACCACAGAGCCTGACACAGTTCTGAAAACTTACATAGAGTGATTGATAACTGCATTATTCTAAAATAAGACAGAATTTTTATTATTTTTATTTTGAGTGAAACAAAAAAAAGATTTTTCTCCTTTTCATTTTTACCGTGAAAAGAAATGTTTGATGCCCAAGAGAAAAAAGTAGTAGTTTTATATTTTGGAATGATTATACTTCAATGATTTCAGATGAAGTAGTTAAATTTTACCATGTTTTCTGTTTTTATCTTGCTGCTGTCAAAGTAATTATAAATTCATGTTTAGTGGAATTTATGTAAGAAGTTACGATTATATTCTCTAATATCATAGTCTTAGAAGAACAATTTTCTACCTTTTCTACCTTTCTGATCTTAACATTTTTTAAAAGGGTGAAGCCACTTCATTATATCTCCTGGCTGGTTGGACATGAAGGCAAAGGCAGCATTCTTTCTTACCTTAGAAAAAAGCAAGTATTTAATTCTTAACCATTTTCAATATAACAAAATCTGAAAAATAATAGACAATAAATGTTATATTTGTTACAGATGTTTATTTTTTGATATATTAGAGAGATATCTTTTATTTGCTTTATCTGTCTGGAAACTACAAATAAAATGTAATTGTCACTTTAATAACCTAGATTATTATAATGGCTACTCTGTTTATTTCATACTTTTTAACCTATATTGGAAGTAGTTGTACACAAAAATTTTAAACCATAAAAAACCAAAAATCATAAATATATAAATTCCAAAATTATAGAAAAGGTTAACTCTAATCAAATATGTAGATTGCAGTAGTAAGGAAGTAAATTATTTAAATGCTGTGAATTTCTAGGTTTTTCTGACATAGAAGGTGAACTTCATTGGGCAGATAAGTCATTATGAATATGTGAGACTGTGAACAGTATATACAACCATGTTAGCAGAATATTTCCTGGTGCATTTAAGCACTTATTTAAGTTGCCTAGCCAAATAATGAAAATAAAACTTTAGAGTCAAAACCAGTTCATTCAAGTAATTCCTCGTTTGATTTTTTTTTTAATACACTAATTCCAGAATGGAATTTCTAATTTAAGTACTTTAAAACATTAATGTATCTTTTTAAAATTAATTTTTATTTTTTACATCATTGCTCATTTTTAAACAATATTTGCTTCCCCCTACCCCCTCAGGTGTAGTCCCCATAGAGTTTCCTTCACCAATGCACCCGTTCTCCGTCACCTCAGTCCCCTGTGCTTCTCCCCCCCTCCCTCTGATCCCTCTCCCTCCTCCTCCCCTGCAGGATGTCTCTGATTTATAATTGTCCATTTTTGCTTTGTTGTGTAAAACATTAATGTATCTTAAGAGCATTCAAAGAAAGTTGAGAAGTCGGGGTTATTATAAAAGAATAATGATGTTAGGTATACATATACTTTATAGAATAAATGTAATGTGCTTTCAGATGTGTACAACCTATGTAATTTACTGAACTTTGTTAGAATTTTAAACTTTTCATTCTGACTTTCTCCCTCTTCATTTTACGTTTTCAGGATTATTCTAGTCAGGAAAAGATAACAATCGCTTTTCCTTTGCTGCTTTCCTAGACAACTTCTATAGTTTAGCTGTTAGTCCCAGAGAACTCATTTGATATTCTAAGTGTGTATGTACCTCTCCCAGAAGACAGGTTTTAGAGAGTTAAGGGAAATGTCTCTATTATTATTAAAAAATAATTTAAATATTTTGTACTGTTCTCTTCAACAAAAATTACTATGCTTCATAAAACTTAATGTTTTTCTATGTTTTAATGTATATTAGTGTTTCCATTAAAAAAATACATATGATTCTTATTTCCTTCTGGTGATTCTTAAATGCATTACAGTTCCTTGGGAACCTGTGCTTTTAAAATTTATCTTTTTAAGCTTACTGTTGGAATTCACGTTTGAGCAAAGACTGAGTTTTTAAGACTTTATGTAGAAACTAGCCCTCCTGTTTTGTTAATTTGAAATATTTGTATACTAGCAATCCCAGGATATTGATTAATTTTTTCCTAACTGTAGGTGCTGGGCTCTTGCGCTATTTGGAGGAAATGGTGAGACAGGATTTGAGCAAAATTCTACTTACTCAGTGTTCAGCATTTCTATTACATTGACTGATGAAGGTTATGAACATTTCTATGAGGTAAATAATTAAAATGGTATGTTTTTTAAATACATAAATCAGTTTATATAAAATTGTAATCAAAAACAAATTTTTTTTTTAGGTTGCTCATACTGTCTTTCAGTATTTAAAAATGCTACAGAAGCTAGGCCCAGAAAAAAGGTAATAGTACTTAACAGAATTGGACCAGAAGCCACTCCTATACTTCAGTCTTCAGGCTGCCAATAGACAGACATGCTTTACTCCTACCTTAATGGTTTTTCAGGCATGTCCTGCTTAACTTCCTTTTACTGGTTCCATACCCTTATTCTACATGTAAATATATATTAAGTATTTTACATTTATGGGGATAGTCTGTTTATTTTTATTCTTCACTTTTCTAGCTGATGATTCTAATGGGAAATTTAAATACTTCTAATTGTAATTTTCTTTTCACAGAATTTTTGAAGAGATTCAGAAAATTGAGGATAATGAATTTCATTACCAAGAACAGGTATTGGAAGTCAAATTCTTTTTGAATATTATCTGTGACCAAGTTGAAACTGGTGTGGATATTGTTCTTCTTTTTGGAAGTGTCACTGAAGTTTTAATTCTGCCACTCTCTGTCATGTGAGTCTCAAGATGGCCTTGAGGCTGTCTGAAAATTAACTCTTGTGTTTTTTAGTATTCGTATTGAGTAACAGAGGATTAGTCAGCTTGACATAGATCATTTTGGGTGACAATCATTTATGTATGTAGTCATCCATCTGTCTAGCCTTTTGATAAACATACATGGGGAACTTGCTGTGGTACTTGATATTTCGGAAGTTAAAAACTGAAGACATTCTACAAGATAATCTGTTGTAATTGCTTTATGTTAGAAACTGTGTCTTTTGGGATTTTAGAGCAAGGAGAGCATTTGTCTTGATTAGAATAAGATTATGGAAGGCTTTACGGATGTGGTAAATTTGAATGAAGAGAGTTTAGAGACATTCTAAGCAATAGGAAGTACATAGGCAAAGAACTCTGGGATAATGTGAAAAAAATGAATGATCCTACTTGTTGATAGCATAGGGTATATGCAAGGGGGGTGTTATATGAGGCTGAAAGGTAAGGAGTTTAGAGCAGAATTTTTTTTTTTTAAAGATTTATTTATACAAGCACTGGTTACAGTCAGAAATGCGGGAAAGTGAGAGAATTTCAGGGAACAGAACAGGCAGACTGGCAAAGTACACTGCTGAGGGGAGCAGTGGGCAGCAGGAGAGGTCTGCACACCATATGGGACCCTCACCTGGGCAGCTGGGGATCGAACCTGCGCTGCAGAGGCTGCGGGCAGCTTTGTAGCACAGCACTCAACTGCTGTACCACCGGGGAGGCTCTAGAGCAGAATTTTTTTAAAACCCTTTTGGTGTTTTGGATTCCTTTGGAAATCTGTTGAATCCTATGGACCCCCCCTTTAGAAGAATATTTCATCCCTTCATCTTTTCAAACTCAGAAAAATTGCCATGCTAGTTATCATCTTGATTAACTTTATGTTAATAGTTTGCATATTTTGTTTCTCTTTCTTTCTGTTTATGTATGTGTGTGTGGTTTTTTTTCCTCTAAAACATTAAAGATCTAATTACAAATACTGTATTTCACCCCAAATTATTTTTTAACATTTATTTGCTACAAACAAATGTGTATCATCTCACTAAAATTATTACACACAGGAAATTTAACATTGAAACAATACTGTTTATTGTTACACAAGCCATAGAATAGTGTTTTTAAGTGCTTGAAATAAAATACTGTAGTTTAACAAAGGAATATTGAAATAATTCAAAATAACTAAAAATAGTAATATGTGTCTCTATTACTATATTAAATAACAAGATCTAGTAGGTGTAATAATTGTTAAAATTTTTAAATAACAGTGAGAGTAAACGATACTTTGAAATTTGCAACTACTATAGTGTTATTATTAATAGTGGTTGGTGCTGCTACTATGACTGGTTTGTTGCCAATATTCATAATTGAACAGAAACACTAACTTAGAAGTTAGTAAAAATAAATATGTAATTTCTTCACATTCATGTTAGTATTGTGAAGATAGTCTATAAAATAATCTGTAGTAATTGCCATATTGTAATGTTAGAAACAGTGTATTGTTCTACCTTGTCCACTGAGATATTGTGGAAATTGTCAGTGAGCCAAAGATTAAGAGCCCCTTGTTTAGAACCAGTTCAAACAACATCTTCAAAGCTGCCTTTTTGGATCACCACCAGAGGTGATTCCCTGAATATTTAAGTAGAGAGGACTTAAGTACGTGAAGACAAGATCACAAAATCTATGAGCTTCCAGTTACTGATTCCTTTTGCTTTACATACTTGTAGTCATTTGCAACTGAAATGGATATCTTAAGGCTGCTATGACCTATATCGGCCATTAAAGGTCCTGTAGACACTCCTCCTTGTAGATTGTTATACATAGAACCTTCAGGTCCTGCCCTCTACTAAGAGTGATTTTGTCCAGAGTTTTTACTGACTATGGTAGCAAGATGTGGGCCAGAACTGTGGTAGGCAGGTAGGGGGAACAAGGATTGTGGACTATAATCATAAGTGATGCCCATATTCCCTTTTTCTAGGATTGGCTTTTTAGCATTTGCTGAATTACATTTTCTTTCTGCCTATGTAGTTCCTTCTTAGCAAGACATTTTAAGATTTTTTTTTTACATTTTGTAGCTCATTTTTCATCTCTAGCAGTTTTTATTCATGTTTGATTTTAAAACATGAACCCAAATCATGTTAGATTAAAATATGATCAATGTAAAGTCAGAATAAATAGAAAGGTCCATATCTGTGAACTGCTTAAATTAATTCAAGTAGCTCAGCTTATTTTGGCTTTTATAAATTTCTGCTTTAATCAATGTTATATCAATCTTTTCTTTTTTCTTTTTTTTTTAAAGTAACAATGCTTTATTATATTTATATTCACATATTATATATAATAATATGCATATTATTATTATTATTATTATTATAAGTTCCATATAACCAATTGATTCTTACAATACTTTTATTAGCCTTTATTGGACTCTCGTGCCCTATGAACTGTGGTTGCAATTCAACCATGACTTGGCAAGGCAAGAGTATGAATAAATGTTTGATTACGGCCCAATTCAGCAAAAACAGCCTTCTGTTACTAAACTAATTTTTTTTTTTTATAATAAATTTTATTTTTATATTCCCCATACAATTTCAACCCCCCATTTTGACCCCAATCCCTCCCCTCCCTCCACCCACCCCACAAAAGTGTCTCTGGTTCATAGATTTTTGTTGATTTTGATTTTCACTTTCTTATAGTTAATTCATTTTCCTGGTCCCTTATTTAAGTTTTCTAGATTCCTGCTATGAGTGAGACCATCCGGTATTTTTCTTTTTCTTTCTGGCTTATTTCGCTGAGAATGATCCCTTCCAGCGCCATCCATGTTGCTGCAAATTGCATGTGTTTATCTTTTTTGAATGCTGAGTAATATTCCATGGTATATATGTACCACATCTTCTTGATCCAGTCATCTATTTTTGGGCATTTGGGTTGTTTCCAAAGCTTAGCTATTGTAAATAGTGCTGCTATAAACATAGGGGTGCAGGTGTTCTTTGGAATTGATGTTTCTGTGTCCTTTGGGTAAATACCTAGGAGTGGAATTGCTGGATCATATGGAAGCTCTATGTTTAGTAGGTCCAGAAATCTCCACACAGCTCTCCATAGTGGTTGGACCAGTTTGCACTCCCACCAACAGTGCAGAAGAGTTCCTTTTTCTCCACACCCTCGCCAACATTTGTTGTTGCTAGTTTTTTTAATATGTGCCATTCTCACTGGTGTAAGATGGTATCTCATGGTAGTTTTGATTTGCATTTCCCTGATTACAAGTGATGTTGAACATTTTTTCATATGCCTGTTGGCCATTTGCATTTCCTCTTCAGAGAAGTTTCTTTTTAGCTCTTCTGCCCATTTTTTGACTGGATTATTTTCTTTGTTGTTGTTGAGTCTCATCAGCTCTTTGCAGATTTTTGTGATCAGTCCTTTATCATTAGTGTTGGGTGCAAAAATGTTCTCCCAGTCGGTGGGGTTTCTCTTTGTTTTTGTTATTGTCTCTTTTGCTGTGCAGAAGCTCTTTAATTTGATGTAGTCCCAGCTGTTTATCTTTGCCTTCACTATCACTGCTTTGGGTGATGTGTCTGTAAAGATGTCTTTGATGTGCAAATCACGTAGTGTTTCGCCTATATTTCCTTCTATGTATTTTATGGTTTCAGGTTTTATGTCTAGTTCTTTAATCCATTTTGAGTTGGTTTTTGTGTATGGTGTGAGGTAGTAGTCAAGCTTCATTCTTTTGCATGTAGCGGCCCAGTTTTCCCAGCACCATTTATTGAACAGACTTTCTTTGCTCCAATGCATATTCTTTGCTCCTTTGTCGAAGATTAGTTGACCATAAATCTGTGGGTTTATTTCTGGATTTTCTATTCGATTCCATTGGTCCGTGTGTCTGTTCTTGTTCCAATACCATGCAGTTTTGATGATTATGGCTTTGTAGTATAGCCTGAAATCTGGGAGTGTGATGCCTCCATTCCCTTCTTTTTTTTTTCAGGAGACCTTTGGCTATTCGGGGTTTTTGGTGATTCCATATGAATTTCATCAATAATTGTTCTATTTCTTTGAAGAATAACATTGAAATTTTTATTGGAATAGCATTGAATTGGTATATTGCTTTTGGTAGGATGGCCATTTTAATAATGTTTATTCTTCCAATCCATGAGCAGGGGATGTCTTTCCATTTCTTTGTATCTTCTTCTATTTCTTTAACAGTGTTTATAGTTTTCTTTGTAAAGGTCCTTTGCCTCTTTGTTAGATTTATTCCCAAGTATTTGATTTTTTTTGTTTCGATAATAAAGGGAATGGTTTTTTTCATTTCTTCTTCTTCAGATTTATTGTTAGTGTATAGGAAGGCTTCTGACTTTTGCATGTTGATTTTGTATCCTGCCACTTTGCTGAACTGATTGATGAGTTCAGTTAGTTTTTCTATGGAGTTTTTGGGGTTCTCTATGTATATTATCATATCACCTGCAAATAGTGATAGTTTGACTTTTTTTCCTATTTGGATTCCTTGTATGTCTTTCTCTTGTCTTATTGCTCTGGCTAGGACTTCCAGTATTATATTGAAAAGCAGTGGTGAGAGTGGACATCCTTGTCTTGTTCCAGATCTTAATGGAAATGCTTTCAGGTTTTCACCATTGAGAATGATACTGACTGTTGGCTTGTCGTATATGGCCTTTATGATGTTGAGGTATGTTCCTTGTATCCCAAGAATTTCAAGGGCTTTTATCATGAATGGGTGTTGCACTTTGTTGAAAGCTTTCTCGGCATCTATTGATATTATCATATGGTTTTTATATTTCTTTTTGTTGATGTGTTGGATAACGTTGATTGATTTTCGGATGTTGAACCATCCTTGTGTCCCTGGAATGAATCCTACTTGGTCGTGGTGAATTACCTTATGGATACACTGTTGGATTCTGATAGCTAAAATTTTATTGAGGATTTTTGCATCAGTGTTCATTAGGGAGATTGGCCTATAGTTTTCTTTTTTTGTGTTGTCCTTGTTCGGTTTTGGTATTAGTGTAATGTTGGCTTCATAGAACGTGTTAGGTATTATCCCTTCCTTCTCAATTTTTTGGAAGAGTTTGTGAAGGATAGGCACCAATTTGTCTCTGAATGTTTGGTAGAATTCATTTGTAAATCCATCAGGTCCTGGGCTTTTGTTTTTCGGGAGGTTTTTGATTACCATTTCAATTTCGCTAATTGTAATTGGTCTGTTTAGGTGTTCTATTTCTTCTTTATCTGGCTTTGGGTGATTGTAGAGTTGTAGGAATTTGTCCATCTCCTCTAGATTGCTGAACTTGTTTCCATATAACTGTTCATAGTAGTTATTAATTATTCTTTTGATTTCTGCTGTGTCCGTTGTGATTTCTCCTCTTTCATTTATTATCCTATTTATTTGTGCTTTCTCCCTTTTTGCCCTTCTGAGCCTGGCTAGGGGTTTATCTATTTTATTTATTTTTTCGAAGAACCAGCTCTTGGTTTCATTGATCTTTTGGATTGTTTTTTTAGTTTCGATTTCATTTATTTCTGCTTGGTTTTATTATTTCTTCTTCTACTGGTTTTGGGTTTTTTGTTGTCTTTTTCTAGACCTTGAGCTTCGAGATTAGGTTGTTTCTTTGAGTTCTTTCTTGTTTCTTGATGTGAGCATCTATTGCTATATATTTTCCTCTTATTACTGCTTTTGCTGCATCACATACATTTAGGAAATTGGTGTCCTCCTTGTCATTCAATTCAAAGAATTTTTTAATTTCTTCTTTTATCTCCTCGTTAGTCCAGTGGACTTCCAGTAGTGTAGGTTTCAATCTCCACGAGGTAGGAGAGTACCTTGCCTTCTTTTTATGGTTTATTTCTAGTTTGATGCCTTCATGGTCAGAAAAGATGGTTGGTATGATTTCAATCTTGATGTATCTGTTGATGTTTGTCTTGTGCCCCAGGATATGATCGATCCTAGAGAATGATCCGTGTGCGCTTGAGAAAAATGTATACTCAGATTTTTTTGGGTTTAGTGTTCTATATATGTCTGTTAAGCCCAAGCACTCTAGATCCTTATTTAGAGCTTTAGTGTCTTTACTTATTTTTTGTCTTGTTGATCTATCCATTGTTGATAGTGGCGTGTTGAAGTCTCCCACTACGTATGTTTTCTCTGATGTCTGTTTTCAGAGATGCCAATAGTTGTCTGATATATTTTGGTGCTCCTTCGTTTGGTGAATATATGTTAATGAGTGTTATTTCTTCTTGAAGTATTGTCCCCTTGATCATAATGTAATGACCACTGGGGTCTCTTTTTATCTTTTTAAGTTTGAAATCTGTTTTATCTGATATGAGTATAGCTGTTCCTGCCTTCTTTTTTTGGTCCATTTGCTTGTAGAATTATTTTCCATCCTTTAACTTTGAGTCTATTTTTATCTTTTGCAGCTAAATGTGTTTCCTGGAGACAGCAAAAGGTTGGGTTTGTTTCTTAATCCAACCTGCAACTCTGTATCTTTTTATTGAAGAGTTTAGTCCATTTACATTTAGAGTTAGTATTGATATGTTAGCATCTGTATTTGCCATTGTGTTTGTCTTTCCTTTGATTTTATTTATTTATTCTTTTAATAACTTTCTTTGGCCTTCTTTTGTTGTTATTCGTCCCTCTGAGGTTCTGGCTTTAGGACTCCTTGTAGTATTTTTTGGAGTGGGGGTTTAGTCGTAATAAAATTCCAGAGTTTCTGTTTGTCTGGGAAGGTCCTTATTCTTTCTTCAAAGAGGAAGGAGAGCTTTGCGGGATAGAGTATTCTTGGTTGGCATCTGTTTTCTTGGAGTCTGTTGACTATGTCCCTCCACTCTCTCCTTGCCCGTAGTGTTTCTTCAGAGAAGTCTGATGTCAGTCTGATTGGTTTCCCTTTGAATGTTATCTGTTTCTTCCCTCTTGTTAGTTTCATTATTTTTTCCTTGTCTTGGATTCTTGGGAGCTTTACTATTATGTGTCTTGCTGTATTTTTCCTTTCGTCATGGAAGTTTGGTGTTCTTCTTGCTTCTTGTATATCAATTTTCAGCTCCTTCTTCGCGTTTGGGAAGTTCTCTTCAATTATATCCATGAATATTTTCTCTGTTCCTACATCTCTCTCCTCTCCTTCTGGGATTCCTATAACTCTTATATTTCCTTTCCTCATGGAGTCAGATAGTTCCCGAAGTCTTTCTTCAGTCTTTTTCCTTCGTACTTCTCCTTCCTTTTCTGTTTTAGTTCTTTTTATTTCTGTGTCTTCAAGAGTACTTATTCGTTCTTCCATTTCATCTATTCTGCTTTCATTGCTTTTCCCAGAGTTCTTTAGCGTCTCCATTAATTCTTTGATCTCCTGCATTTCTTTTACTTCCCTCTTTAGGGACTCAATTTCATTCTTCTGGTCATTAATTATTTTCCCCTTATCATTGTTTTCCTTTATGACTTCTGTCAGTTTTTTAATCACAGCAATTTTAAATTCTCTATCAGGAAGGCTCAGAAGTTCTTCCAAGTTACTGTCGTTGCAATCTGGTAGATGGTTTTCTTTTTGCTGTGTGCTTTTTTGCTGAGGAGTTGCTGGGTTGCATGTGGTTTTTCTACTCCCTACTGCCTGTTTTCTAATTTGCCGTATTCCTTGTGACACTGTGTTGCTGGTACTGGCCGGCATCTTGGGCGACCTTCCCAGCTCACCACTGGCTCCTCTGGGGAACTTCTGCTGGGTTCACAAGTCTCCAGCAAAGAAAGGTCCCTGCTGCAAAATGGCGATGTGGGAACGTGCTCCCCTGCACGCCCGGTCTGTCCCAGTGGTGGGTGCTGCTCCCCTCTGGGCTGGAACTGCAGGCTAGAAGGCGCCCGGCATGGGCAAGCCTCCCAGCTTACCTCTGTCTTCTCGGTGAGCCTTCTGCTGGGTTCACACAGTCTCCAGCAAGAAAGGTCCCTGCTGCAAAATGCCGGTGCAGGGGACGCGCTGCCCTGCACGCCCGGTCTGCCCCAGAGGTGGGTGCTGCTCCCCTCTTGGCTGGAACTACAGGCTAGAAGGCGCCCGGCATGGGCAAGCCTCCCAGCTTACCTCTGTCTCCTCGGTGAGCCTTCTGCTGGGTTTACACAGTCTCCAGCAAGAAAGGTCCCTGCTGCAAAAATGTTATATCGATCTTTAATGGCCGATATAAGTCACAGCAGCCTTAAGATATCCATTTCAGTTGCAAATGAATATTTGCAATATTTAGTCTTTTCCTTCAATAACGACAAATTGGAATCCCTTTTCAAACTATTACATCTTTTACTTCTTTTTTTTTTTCCTCTGCCACTGCCTATTACAGCTTTTAAATTAAGAAACTTTAAAAAATTATTTCACATAGAAATCTATGTTTCTGTAGGCAGAAAAACAGAAGTTGATGTAACAATAATGTAATTCAATGAAAGTTTGGGGTAGACAAAAAAATTAGAGGATGGAAAATAAGTGTGTGAGAAGATGTAGAAAAGTTGCTGGTGGGGTTGTAAAATAGTGTAGCTATTTTGGAAAACAGTTTGGCAGTTCCATAAAATGTTAAAACATAAGAGTTACCATATAAACCAGCTGTTCCCCTCCTAGGTATATACCCAAGAGAATTGGAAACACATGTCTGCACAAAATCTTGTACACAGGTGTTCATAGCAACATTATTTACTATAGCCAAAAGTAGAAATAAATGTTCATCAATGAATGAACTATTAAACAAAATGTAGAATATGCATACTAAGGAATATTTAGCCGTTAAGAAGAATGAAGTACTGACTCATACTACTACAACAGAAATGAACCTTGAAAACATTATACTGATTGACAAAAGCAGACGCAATAGGTCACATATTATGTGATTCCATTTATATGAAATATCCAGAATATGAAAATCCATAGATATAGAATATGACTTGATAGTTGCCAATGGCTAAGGTGAGGGGTGGGAAAAACTGTTCAAAGGATATAGATGTGTCCTTTTGGGATAATGAAAATATTCTGGAACAAGATAGTGGGGATGGTTATACAACTTTGTACATATACTGAAAATAAATTGCATAATTTAATTTTAATTTTAAATGTACACCTTAAAGGTGTAAATTTTATGGTATGTGAATTATATATGTTTTTTAATTCGAAGAATACCCTTTCTGTGTTGTCCATTGTCTTACCAAAGGTCTGCTTTAGCTAGGGTCCTTAGCATTTTCTCATAGGAAATATTTTAAGTCACTCAATTTCATAGTTGACTGATTAGAGCTGTTAATTTATAAGTAAGTGGCTAGTGAAAATAACTACTAAAAAAATTAGGACAAAATAGGAGGAGTTATTTTATTTATCTTTATTTCAGGTAGTCTCCCAACTTTATTCATTATTTTTGTCATATATATATAAGTTTATGGCATGCAATGAATGTAATAATTAGATGCATGTATAGATTGCAAAATGATGACCACAGTAAGATCAGTTAACATTTTTTTCTCTTCACATAATTATTTTCAGTAACTTAAGACAAGTCAAGAGGATTTCCTATTGTGAAATAATATTATTTCTTTACAGACAGATCCAGTTGAGTATGTGGAAAACATGTGTGAAAACATGCAGCTCTACCCACTTCAGGACTTTCTCACTGGAGATCAGCTCCTTTTTGAGTACAAGCCAGAAGTAAGGAGGTTTTCATTTCTAAAACTTAGTTTTACAGAAAGGTGGGGGCAGTGAGAAAATGCAGAGATGTGTTTTAGGAACTGTGGAAATGGAGAAAACTTGGTTATATTTAGTCATGTTTTTATTTGTTTAGACAAAAGAAATATTAATGGTTAATCAATGTTAATGTTAATGTTAATCTTTCATGATTTTAGTATATGGTTATGTTTTGAAATAAGAAAATTAAGTTTTCTTAGGTTATAGTATCATTTTTCAAGTGTTGAAACATTGCTCAAAGTGATTTCTAAGAATTCTATATTTAGTTACTAAACACATAAAGTAGATTAGCTTACCTTTTCATTGAAGTGGAGATTCTGGTCAATTAAATTTTAATCATTTGGGCCTCCCTGGTGGCGCAGCGGTTGAGCGCTGGGTTGCGAAGCTGCCCGCAGCCTCTGCAGCGCCGGTTCAATCCCCGGCCATTGGTGAGGGTCCCGCATGGCGCGCAGACCTCTCCTGCTGCCCGCTGCTCCCCTCAGCAGTGTACTTCGGTCCTTCTGCCTGCTCTGCTCCCTGCTCTGGCTCTGGTGAATCCTCTCACCCTCCCGTGCTTCTGACTGTACCCAGTGCTTGTATAAATAAATAAAAATCTTTAAAAAAAAAAATTTAATCATTTGAAAATATTTACAAGAAAAATACTCCCCAAATTAGAAATATCTGACTTAGAGACAGTATTACACACAGATAAATACTTGTTGGGTGTCTTTCCTCTGTTACTCTGGGCAATAAGTATTGATAATTTTGCCTGATATTGGTTAGCAGTTCTCACCCATGGGTGATTTTGCCCTGCAGTGGTTGTCAGTGGCTGAAGACATATTGGTTCTCATGATTGGTGGTGTTTCTGGCATATAGCAGGTAGAAGCCAGAACTAGTAAACATAGTATACAGTACAGAAGATGGCACTCAGAACAAAAAATTATCCATCCCAAGATGTTAATAGTATTGAGATTGAGAAACTTTGATATAGGGTATTCAAAAACTACTAATTTTAAAGAGGACGGAGAAAGGTAAAGGAAGAAGCAGCAACTATATGTGCTTATAATCTCCCTAGAATGGCTGGGTCTAGGGTCCTGCATATTTTTTTCTGAACCACCATTTTTTTTCCTGCAAGAATTGATAGGGTTTCAAAATTAACCCACAAAATCTTATGTTTTGGGCCACCCTGGTAGCGCAGTGGTTAAAGTCTCAGTGCTATCAACTATGCCCAGCTACTACGACCTGAGTTCGATCCCTGGCCAGGGAGCTAACTCACATGGTGAAGCAGACCTCTCCTGTCTTGCCCACTGCTCCCCTCAGCAGTGTATTTCAGTCAGTTGCCTGTTCTGCTTCTCACTCTGTTTCTGGTGAATCCTCTCACCCCTGTACCTCCTGCCTAGACCCCAGTTCTTATAGGCATGAATAAATAAAATAAACCTTTAAAAAATATTCTTACATTTAATCCTTATGATAGCTGAAGGGTTATTGAAGAAAGCCCTACATTGAGATCATTTTACTGATTTCTTGGGTACCAGGTGGTATAATATTAGTACATAACAGTTAAGAGCATAGTCTTTGGAACCATACACAAACTTAGTTAGAACCCCACTTTTGCCACTTCTTACCTCTGTTGTTCTGTGCAGATTGCATAATCTTTAATTTGAGCAAATTACTATGCCTTTAACCT
Source organism: Talpa occidentalis (assembly GCF_014898055.3). Lineage (NCBI taxonomy): Eukaryota > Metazoa > Chordata > Mammalia > Eulipotyphla > Talpidae > Talpa > Talpa occidentalis. The sequence goes on along the minus strand of NW_023605305.1, from coordinate 32,404,769 downwards.
CTGAGATTTTGGGTATGCGTTAAGGTTGTTTTCATGATTAAATGAAGTAACATGTGTTAAACACTAATTGGCACATAGTAAAAAGCTTAGTTTTTACTGCTAGTATTGTTGCTGTGAAGGATTTGAGATGAGCACTCTTTGTAGCATTATCAAGAAATGCATTTGACACAACTGATAAACTAATAGATTTTATTTAGGTGTTCATGTACTATAGTTTCATGAGTATCAAGATACTAGGATCTGGAGGGGGTTCCTGACAATGTGGCGTTGTCTTTTAACAGGTGTGTCAGGTTAAAGTTATTATGGTTGTTTATCTATCTCCCTTTCTCTCCTTTATTTCCCCCTAAGGTCATTGCTGAAGCCCTTAATCAACTAGTTCCTCAAAAAGCAAATCTTGTTCTACTGTCTGGTGCTAATGAGGGAAAATGTGACCTCAAGGAGAAGTGGTTTGGGACTCACTATAGTATGGAAGGTAAAATATTTTAACATTGTTCTAGGAATTTTTAATCCTTAATAATTTGTCTCATGGTTCTAGTAAGGAAAAAAGTATAGGAAACTATTTTCTGCTGTTTATATTAAGTGAAAAAAAAGTCTTGATAATTTGGGGGCAGAATTTTGACTATTGTTTAGAAAAGTGCTTCTAAAACTTTATTGTGCATTCTTAACACCTGGAGCTATTATTAGCATACAGATTTTGATTCTGTAGGTTTGAGATGGGACCTGAGATTCTGCATTTCTAACAAGCTCCCAGGTGATACCAAAGTTGCTGAGTTTACACTTTGAATAGCAAGAGCTAGAATGCCTGGACATGTCATTCACAGTTATCCTGAGAAAGGACAATTGATTTGTGACGGCCAGTTGTTGACTGGTTTATTATAAGAGAATTCTAAATATTGAATTGTTTATTGGATCAATTTGTTTTTCATCTCTACAGATGTTGAAAATTCTTGGGCTGAATTGTGGAAGAGTAATTTTGAATTAAATCCAGATCTTCATCTTCCAGCTGAAAACAAGTATATAGGTCAGTGAAATAGCAGTGATTATATGTAATCTATCTATGTACTAGTAGCAAACAAAATAATAGCACCTTTATATTATACTTTTCCAGAGTAGCATCTGAATTCATATTTGAGTATCCCAATTACACTCTGGGGTAGGCATTACTATTTTTTTTACTCTTGCAAGTAAGAAAATTGAGGTTCAAAAAAGCAGAGCGACTTGTCCAAGACTATTGAGTAGGTGAAAGGAGGAAACATTTATTTTTTTTCCCCTCTTTTTTCTTTTTTTTTATTTTAACATTTATCATTTTTTTACATTTTTTAGACAATATACCAGTTATGGTATATACACAAAATGGAGTATTATTCAGTCATAAAAAGAAATAAAGTACTGATCCATGCTACAACATGGATTAACATTGAAAACATGCTAATTGAAAGAAATCAGACAACAGGTCATACATGATTCCATATATATGAAATGTACAGAATAGGTAAATCCATAGAGACAGATAGTTGTTAGTGGCTGGGATGGTTGGGATGAGTAATGTGGAGCAGCTGCTTAGTAGATAGAGGCGTTTCTTTCTGGGTGATGAAAATGTTTTGAAACTAGTTAGAACTGGTGGTGCACAGCATTGTGAGTATAATAAATGCCTCTGATCATTCACTTAAAAATGGCTTATTTTATGTTCTGTGAATCTAACTTCAAGTAGGGAAAAATGCCTTTTTAAAAAAATCTTGCATATTTCAGATAATTCTGTTCCATAGCTTGCACTTTTAAGTATGTAAACAATCCATTTTAAAAAAGTAAACTTATGAAGTACTTTTAAGTTTTCCTTAAGGTAGCTGTTTCTCACCTACAGATTGATAAAATAATTTGTTTCCATTAACTTAAAGGACAAGTTTGACTTTGAGCAGAACTATTTTGTAACCTTTCAAACATCCAAAAAGTTGTTAAAAGACATTCAAGAATGAATTCATACATAAATTGGTTTATATAACTGTCCTCACCTAAAGTCCCTCTTGCACAAGTTAAGATTGTATTCGGAAAGGGAATAAAACAGAATGTGGTGAGATCAGAGTCAAATTTTGGAAAATTATAGAACTACAGTTTATTTAGTTTAAATCCTGTTTGGGATTTTCTAACTTACTGTACTCCAGCATTTGACTCTGGCTTATTTTTGCCAAAAGGAAAAGTTACTCAGATTTCTGAACCCAAGAACACATTGCTGGGAATTTTGTTGAAATAACTGAATGCATTAATTACTCTTTCCTTTTGTTAGCCACGGACTTCATGTTGAAGGCTTTTGATTGCCCTGAGACAGAATACCCTGTTAAAACTGTGAACACTCCACAAGGTTGCCTATGGTATAAGAAAGACAACAAATTCAAAATCCCCAAAGGTAAAATGTTTCTTTACCTAGAAGGAACAAAATAAATATAGCAACTCTTTTTCCAGTTTGTAGTAACCTTTTTTGTCTGTGTCTATTGCCAACCTCTCTTTCTCCTTCTCCTTGAAGATGACCTCTAGGCTTATATATGAGATTCATACTATTCTATCACAGAAATCCTTATTGTCACTATGGACTCCAGGAAATAAATATTCATGCCTAAAATAAAATTGTTTTCAGATTTTTTTCAGTTAAATGAAAGCAGTGCCAGGCTTTTGGCTACCTTAGGGAAAAGGTGGTAATCTTTGAACATTATTTCTGAAAAGACATAGAACAAGAGTATGTTGAAGTAAATTATTCCTAATGCAATAGATATCCTAGTCTAGCATTACTAAAGTGAAATATCCTGTCTCCCTTGACAGCTTTGTTTCTCAACATAAAGGAGGCATAATTAAGAGTTAGACTCTAAGGTCTAACTCTAAGGTCTTCAACGTGGTGGCCCAAACTGTTGACTTTTTATTTTCTGTTGTTGTGCGTAGCCTAGGAACTTACTGAAGCAACTTAGAATCAAATATTAAGTGTTCTTGGTTGCCATTTAACCCATTTTCCTAACCTCAACACAACTGTACTGTAGCGCTGAGGAATTCTTATGTGTATCGGGAAGGTGTTTCTTCAATTTTTCCTGAATAGGGTATTAGAGTTTCTGAAAATGTCCTCAACATTTATTCAGCTTTCTTGGAGGCTCTTTCAGTGCACATTGGGATTATTCCCTTAATTCTAGTTAACATTTTCCCTGATCAAGGCCTTGCTGAGTATCTGTCTACATATTAAATGTGTTCTTCTCATAAAGTGTCCCTTGTGGACACTATTTGGAATGGTAAATATTTACCTCTTAAACACCTCTAACAATAAAAATGTAATGAGGATTTAAGGATTAGTAATTTATTTCAAAATTGAAAAAAATAGGGTAAATAGCAGATGTATAAGATATTTGAGGTCTCTGGACTATATTACCTCTGGTCTTTTTTTTCAGCATATATACGTTTCCATCTGATCTCACCTTTGATACAGAAGTCTGCAGCAAAGTAAGTATTGTCTTTTTTTTTGGAAATTTTTTTTTTGTTATTGGAAAACTTTCATTCTGAATCATTCTGTCATTTTTTTCTATCTACATTTGAGCTATGCTTCTGATTTATTTTTTCTATGTCCCAAAACAAATTATTTATATTGATATTAAGCAACAAAATGGATTTGTGACTGCCAGTACCTTTATATAAAGTTTGCTGATAGTGTAGGCTAGTGACAGGATGATTGGAATTGGGAAAGTTCTTTAGGAATGAGTTTGGGTTAGCTTTCAGCCTTTAATGAGGACTAATGGATGTGGATCCTGTATTTAGAGGATGCCAAGAAATCTGATATACTTTGTTATTAGCAAATTACTGACATATTTATGTAGATAATAACTGTATTGTGGGAGGTCAGAGAGCCTAAAATGTGCCTAAAACATAGGAGGTGCTCAGGAAATGTTTGTGTTCCCTTTCTGTCCTTGCCACTTAAACTGTAAAATCCAACCCTAACATGACAAGCACCACTGTAGGGTTAATGGAAGTTATCAGGTTTTAGCCACCCTCCCGCTATTAGCATCTATGATTGACACCTGTGGTCTTACATGCATGCCTGATGGGGGGACCTGGAGTGTGATGCAGGCGTGCGTAAGTGGACACACCCGGGCCGAGAGATCGAGCCTATCAGGGCGGCAGCAGAGGGTTGCGTGGCAGTGTATTGGAAGCCCGCGAAGAGACCACGAGAGAGCCCATAAAGCATAAAGATTTGCCAGGCCTAGGAGGCCTGTTAGCTTTCTGGCCCCCCCGGCCCCCCTGCCTGCCCTGTTCCTGGTTGCCTCACTACAAATGGTGTAGAAAGATCATTAAAAGCCTGAACAAGCCACTGAGGGCTCCAGGACTCCCCTTTTACCTGTCTGCCTGAATTAATAGAGAACCCATTCTGTGCCTTGCTGGCACTATAACCACTAATCTTTATTAATATCCACTTTAGAAATGCATTGCCCCCCTCCTGTCTCTGAGATTTAAAATTTCTCTGTCAGAAAACCTAGGCTGCAGGGATAGCCAGAGCCTTTAGACCAGTTTCCTTTGATGCCTTTTACACTTACCCCATTGTGCAGTGTAGATATAATTTCCTGTGTGCATGACATGAAAAAGATTGGGAAGTATTGCTGAAGATAGGAGTTCTATAATGCCTGTGACAATTGAGTCTCAGGTAAGCTGCATTTGCCTTTGATCTCAGTAGTTTTACATTCTGGAGTAGTAAATTAATATCTTCCTAAATGTGAAGTTTCTTAGTCTAAAAGCATTTCTATGCAAATCTATTTTTTGCCAATTAATGATGTTGTTTGCACTTTATATTTCAGTGTGGTCCTCTTTGATATCTTTGTCAATATCCTTACCCATAACCTTGCGGAACCAGCTTATGAAGCAGATGTGGCTCAGCTAGAGTATAAATTGGTAGCTGGTGAACATGGTTTAATTATTCGAGTGAAAGGATTCAACCATAAACTACCTGTGAGTACACATTCTCTGTTTTCTTCATAGAGAACTTTAAAATTTCTTATTTGTTTGTTGCACTTGTAGCACCAAGCATAAAGACTTGTGTGTGAGGTGCTGTACAAAGAAAGAAGTGTTTATTAATGTGAGTTTTTGTGTTTTCTTGACTAATAACAGCTATTTTGACTTTGGCCACAGATAGAGCAACGCACAATAGTGCTAGCACACAACCTGTGCTTCAGACCTAATTTTATTTCCCTTGACTGTCAAGTTTCTTTTGACCCAATACTGACCAGCATTTAGGGCTGGTGTGAGTGTTATTGCAACCATACAGCAATAGCAAACTGAAAGCACCTGGCACATTGCCTAGCATGCAGTTCACAGAGTAGAACTCAAACTTGTCCTTTCTTCCTCCTCTGGTACCTGTATCCCATTGTTTCAAAACATGTGTCTATTTCCCTTCTAAATTATGAGCCTTTTAGAAACAGGCCCTATATCTTTTCAGTAACTTACCTTTTGGTGAGCAAATTATTCCAGTGTTCTGTCAAAAACTTCATAAACAGAGGCAAAAATAATATGGGGTTCTAGCTAAGAGGGTTAGATCATTAAACACTGGATAATATAATATTCTCAACAACACAGTTTCTACCTGTAAAAAATAGATTAAAACATTTAAGAAATTTAAAAATGAAATTAAGTGATAAAATAAAAAGAATAGTTCTCTATATGACTAACTTGATCATAAATCATTTTGACACAGGTCAAGGGAGAAATGCTATATGAATATAGTGTAAATGCTAAAAACTCATTTAATAAATTGCTTGAGTTGGCATTTCTAACAAGTAGGAATGGAGGGATGTTAGTTAAATACAATAAAAACTTTAACAGTAGTGATAGACACCAGCTGATGAAATGCTGAACATTAAAATCTGGAAAAAAAGCCAAGGAGACCCATTATTGTTATTCAGAATTATTTTAGAGATTCTGGCTACTACATTAATTAAAATAAGAAAATGAAATAAAATAACACTTGGGAAAGTGCTTTTTCTTTTTTTTTTAAAATCATCTATTTTTCAATAGATTCAGTTTTTTTTTTTTTTTTTTTTTAAGATTTATTTATTTATTTACACAAGCACTGGGTACAGTCAGAAGCGCGGGAGGGTGAGAGAATTCACCAGAGCCAGAGTGGGGAGCAAAACAGGCAGAAGGACCTAAGTACACTGCTGAGGGGAGCAGCAGGTGGAGAGGTCTGCACGCCATGTGGGACCCTCGCTGGTGGCTGGGGATCGAACCGGGGCTGCAGAGGCTGCAGGCAGCTTCGCAGCCCAGTGCTCAACCGCTGTGCCACCGGGGGAGGCCTGGGAAAGTGCTTTTTCTTTGCAGATGATGATTTTATTCTTAGAATACCTAAAATATTGCTAAAATTTAAAAATGTGTATTTGATCATAAGATCAATATGCCAAAACCAATGGCTCTTTTTTCCTATAGTAACAGTAAACACTTAGAAGTGCATGGGGAACAATATCCTATTTATGATATTGAGAAAAACAAGAAGATACCTAGGAATAAATAAGCACAAAACATGTCTAAAGAAAAGTATAAATCTTACTGATAGGTGTAAAAATAGACTATGTAAATTTTAAATTGACACATTTTTAATAGGACAGCTTTATATCATAAAGTTATCATTACTTCCAAAATTCATTTGTAGATATAATGCCCTCTGGTAGGGTAAGTGAAGATTGGTCAGACTTTTATACCACTGGCCTCTGTGGCTATCACCTGCGGCCTTGAATGCAGGAGGTGCTTGGGAGCATGGGCGTGGAGCATGCATACCTGATTGTGGTGTGGGCATGTGTAAGTGTGCACACCTGAGCCTAGAGCCTAGCCGTTGAGGCTGTAAGGGCAGCATCACTCAGAGACAAGGACAATAACGGTGGAATGGCTATGGGAGGACAAACAATGGCTACCATGAGAGAACACCAGTGAGAGCCCAAAGAGAAAAAGTAAAGATTTGGCAGAAGCTGGAAGACCTCCCAACTTCCTGGCCCCCTTACGTCCCACCCCCAGCCTCCCTGCCTTACTCGCCAGCAGGCTTGCCCCACAATGATGGCATACAAAGAGCATTAAAACCTGAAAAAGCCCCTGAGTTCTCCAAGACTCTTTTATCCATCTGCCCAAATCAAGAGAACCTGCCCTGTACATGCTTATACAACACCTCCCAATTAGAGTCAACATTTAGGGGCAGTGGGACTGCTGGATAAAAAGAAAACAAATGTTTAAGAATGCCCATGGAAATTATAAGAATAATCATCACTCCAAATTCAACAGTTATTGAGGATTGTAGTCTCTGAAGATTGAGTCATCAGTACTTCTCTTATGTCTCCCACAGTGCCTATTGCCATGCTGTTAAAAACCAGTGAGAAACACCCCTCCCCCCAACAAAGAAGCAGATTTTTATGCTTCTCCACTTAAATTGTTTCTTTTCTTCTTAGCTACTATTTCAGCTCATTATTGACTACTTAGCTGAGTTCAGTTCCACACCAGCTGTCTTCACAATGATAACCGAGCAGTTGAAGAAGACCTACTTTAACATTCTCATTAAACCTGAGACTCTGGCCAAGTAAGTATATATATGGGCTTAGCTGATACTTTGACAGCCTGAAAGTGTTTGCCTTAACTAGTGGTTGGTGTGGTGGGTGAGGCTATAGTTTCACTGCTAATTTTCAGGCATTGTTAGAATTGTGCTATGGTTTAGGAAATCAGTCCATATGGCTATAGGATTTCTAAACTTAGCTTAAGTAGATATCTGTGAATAGGACTGAAAGCAACCTGCTATACTTAGAGGCTGAAGTTAAGAAAAATAAGTGTTTTTTCCAAAGCTAAAGAAGTGCTAGCTTTGTTGTAGCTCAGAATTGCTTACTGGTGATTTGAAAGTGTGGGGTGCTTTATGTGAATTCATTTCACTCTCATCAGAACCCTATAATGGCAGCCATTATTATTCCCCTTGTTCTGTAAATGGAAAAATTGAGTCACATATGTTAGGTAACTGACCAGGTTCAGACAGTTTAGTGTGGGGAGCTAGGTGGGCAGATGAGGGTGGGGTTGGTCTGGTTGTAGCCCACAGCCCCTACCTACATTATATTGTCACTGCAGTGATAGATATACATAGTGGTGGCTCCAGTAATTAAAATGTTAGTGAGATTTGATATCAAAACAATAGTAATTTTACATTGATGTGTGACTCATCTGGCAAGTTATGTCGAATATTTTATTTTTGCAAGTGAAACAGATAAGTGAGTTGTACCGGTGAGCAAATCTGTTTAGAAGTTTGTATATGCTATTTTATGCTTTTAGTGATTATGACATAGCTTCTCCATCTTAAGTTGTAATAGAAATTGTCTCTTTTTAGAAACAAATCTATAGAACTATAACCAGATGTTTCTTTACCATCATTCTTTTTTTTTTTTTTTAAGATTTATTAACTTATGCATACAAGAACTGGGGTGTAGGCCAGAGGTGTGGGGGCAAGAGGATTCACCAGAGAGTGGAGAGCAGAACAGGCAGATTGACTGAAATACACTGCTGAGGGGAGCAGCGGGTGAGACAGGAGAGGTCTGCTGCACCGTGTGGGTTAGCTCCTGGGCCAGTGATTGAACTCATGCTGCAGTGGCTGCAGATAGCTTCATAGTGCTGAGACTTAATCCTTTGCACCACCAGGGAGGCCCTACCCTCATTCATTTATTATAACAAAACTTTTTTTCTGCCCTCTGTATAGAGACGTGAGACTTTTAATCCTGGAGTATGCCCGTTGGTCTATGATTGATAAGTACCGGGCTTTGATGGATGGCCTTTCCCTGGAGACTCTGCTGAGCTTCGTCAAAGAGTTCAAATCCCAGCTCTTTGTTGAGGGACTGGTACAAGGAAATGTCACAAGCACAGTGAGTGAGAGGTGCTCTGTTGCTGCTGTTCAGGTCTGAAAGCTGTTGTGGGTCTATGATTGCATTAGGTCTTCCCTAAAGGGGAAGCTTTGTAGGTTTAGTAGGTCAGCATTCTTTCTCTCTCTCTCTCTCTCTCTTTCTCTCTCTCTCTCTCTCTCTCTCTCACACACACACACACACTTTCTCACTCTAAGGCAGAATTTATGTGTCAAGCTAATAAGGAGGGTTTTATTCATTGAATTAAAAAGATTTGTCTTTAGGAAAGATCCAAAGAGAATAGTTACTAGACTTTGAAAAAAGTTGACGTGAAGTATGGTTTCATTTTTATGAGGTATCTAGTATAGTCAGAGTCATAAAAACAGAAAGTAGAATGGTGGGTAGAAGGGGAAAAGGGGACTTGTTAATGGGTATAGACTTTCAATTCTACAAGATGAAAAGTTCTAGAGTTATGTTTCACAGTAACATGAATATACTTAATGCTACAATGTATAGTTAAAATGGTAAAGTTACATGTTTTTACCACAATAATTAAAAAGTTGAAGTGAAAAATGAGGAAACCTCAAATTAGACAGAATAAATGAAAAAGAAGTGCTTAAGTAATGAGATAGAGGATGACTAAAACTAGTGATTAATTGGATGTGGGGGTGAGGGAGAAGAGCTGCCTCTAAGATGAAGCCCATATTTCTTATTTGAACCAGTGTGTTGGTAGAGGAGGAAGGAACAGCAGTAGCTTTGGAGGCACATGTCTGTGGAACTTTGTAATGACACCTGTTCCAACCCAGGGTGCTTGTGTGGTACTCTCCCTAAACCATTTGGCTGTTGACCAGCTTATTCCATGGCCTCAGATTTCTGAGAACTAGCCCTTTGGTGGAATATATAAATATTGCCACTCTTGAGATTGGCTGTTCTCCACTCTGCTGCTTCTTTGTCTTTCTCTCCCAACACCCAAACCAGCCTTAGTTTCTGTGTTAACCTACAAAAAAGAATTTTAAAAACCTCAGGCAGAGAAGAGCAAGAATAGCTGCCTGCTTCTCTGAGCACAGTGGGCCTACCCAGCAGGGTCCTTTTGATCCAGAGGACTTAGTACTATGAATTGCCCTAGAAAACACCTGAGAAATGAGTTCACCCCTCCTCTTAGTCCTCATTTTATGGGTAAGGAATTGTATTCACTTAATGTTATTCTCTTGCTCACTCTATGTCAGGCTCTGTATTAATAAACCAAGTTTCTAAAGCAGTCATGGTTGTCATAGAAGGCACAGCCTAGTGGGGTAAAGTGAATAAAGTTTGATCCAGTGGGCAAAGTGTCAAGAGTGTGCAGGATAAGAGAAGAGAAGTTGTTTAGTTAAGAGCCATTAGTATTCAACTAACAGTGAATATTGAATCAATGAATGATAAACCTAACTGATAACGTACTGAGCATTTTGGATGACAGACTGTATCTGCTTCCGTAATGTTATACAGGACTTCCTAAATAATTAGAATATTAATATTTGTTGGTTCTGGGTGAAATTCATGCTGAGAAAATGATGTACTTATTTCCCCTTTTTTTTTTTTGCCTCATAGGAATCTATGGATTTCCTGAAATATGTTGTTGAGTGAGTATTGATTGGGTTGAGTTTTTCTTTGGGAATTAGATGTTCTTGGCAGTAGGAGGGCTTTGAGCCACAAATCAGTTTTTTTAAATGTACAGTGGAGAAGCTCCTTGTACTAGGTTTTCTTGAGGCTGGTTACATAAACAAAGCAATGCAGAAGGGACTGTGGAAGGCTCGAACTCTTCATTAGTTTTTGGGTAAGTGGTTATAGCTACTTTTCAGTGACCTGTGCTGATTATTTTGTAGCAAGCTGGACTTTATGCCTCTGGAGCAGGAGATGCCTGTGCAGTTCCAGGTGGTAGAGCTGCCCAGTGGTCACCACCTGTGCAAAGTGAGAGCTCTGAACAAGGGTGACGCCAACTCTGAAGTCACTGTGTACTACCAGGTCAGTTGGCCCCTTTGCATACGAGCCATCCTCATGGCTAATTAAGGATAGTAAAAAGCCTGGTGGAAAGTCCACAGTACCTGGGAATAATGACCTAATGTCTTCCAAGGCTGTAGTTACCTCTATAGCTTTCTGCTTGGGATCATTTGTCCTCTTTAAGTAACTATAATTAAAATTAGGTTTGTCGTGGTCATGTTTATAGAGCATGTGTCCCATAACTGTAGCTACCTGGGGATTTCTTTTAGTTCTCAGGCAGTTTGAAGCGGAAATGACTGCCAGATCCAAACTTTAGTAAGTGTTATGGCCTGGCTCTGCTTAGCTGCCCATGTTTCCATTGTTGCTGTCTGCTCAAAACCTCCCGTTAGGAAGGATTTCATATAGTAAGGTTCTGCTGAGGAGTGTTCCATCCATTATTTCTTAGTGGTAGCTTCTAATATGAGCTGCTTCCTTTAGAAAGCGACTTCCCTCCTCAGAGTATTTTGAACAGTAAAAAAACAGGTTTTGTTGCATATTTCTTAGAGACAAACAGGAAATCATCACTGGCTTGTGGGCACACACTTTATTTAGCTTCTTCCACTGAAGTGGGAATGAACAGAAATGAATCTGTGCCAGAGGAGGCTGGGAGAGCCTGACTCTGGTGTGTACTAGCAACACTGTTGCTTGTTGGCCTCCTGTCACCTTTGATTCTAACTGACAAGTCTCCATAGTGTGGTATCTGCATCTTAGACTTTATCAGTTGGTTTGGGTTCCTTGTGTGGGTGCAGAAGCGCCTGTTCATACTCTTTCCAGCTGAGGAACAGGTCCAGGTATCCTCTATTGATCACCATACATTTCCTCCTCTCTAGGGCCTTGGACAGCAAGTGCTTGGCTCCTTTGGGCAGGAGCTGACCAGAGACTATCGAACTCATTTCCATGTACCTGCAGTTCGGTCTAGGGCTGGGAATACAAATGATCTTGTGTGATCCCTGTCCTCACAGACTTTGAGTCTAGTGGGAGGGCATATAACAATAAAGTCATATATAAACAATAAAGTTGGGCTGTTGATATGCTCTACTTCTTGGGGGGAAGAGAAGAGTAGGTTAGATACCTGAATTCATGATTGCTCAGACTAACTTGGGTTTTTTAAATCCTGTCAGTCATTGGGTTTACAGTTGGTCTGACCAACTTCTCTTTTCAGTCAGGTACCAGGAGTCTGAAAGAATACACTCTTATGGAACTGCTTGTGGTAAGTTGTATAGAGTGGTGGTGTTCAGGAGCCCCTGACCCACTGTGACTGTCCATTCTGCCTGGGGCTAGGGACTTGCGAGACGGTTATTTAGTATTCTCCCCTGTATGAACATGGACAGAGGCCCTGGGAAATTTAGGAACAGGGCAATGAGGGAGGCTGGAGTTTGGGAAAAGGGTGGTATATGGAACTTTTAGGGGAAGAAAGGTTTTTCTGTTGGGAGGAGTTGGGCTGATGGGTAGTATGTTGAATTACAGATGCACATGGAAGAACCTTGTTTTGACTTCCTTCGAACCAAGCAGACCCTTGGGTAAGTCTGCTGGCAAGAGCACTGAGCGCAAATAAGGGACTGGGGCTCTTTGCAGGCTGAGGTTTATCACATATGCTGATGAGCAGCCTCTCACCGCTCTTTGGTTCTTTCATACCTTAGAGTCATACCTATTTGCCAGAAGTTATGAAATTTGCATCTTGGACTATGATTAAGTTTCAAGATTAGCAAAAGAAAAAGCTAGCCTGTAGATCTTACTTCATTAGTAGAGTGAACACCCTGAGAATTAAATAGATGCAAACACATTCGTAGATTCTCCTTCAGGACCTCTAGGTGCAGTGAGGGTGTGCAGAAACTGTTCCTACCCATCAGTAGTACCCCTGAGGGCAGGGCCCCAACAACTACCTGAGCTCATAGAACTTTTTGCTCTGGATGTAGGTACCATGTCTACCCTACCTGTAGGAACACATCTGGGATTCTAGGATTCTCTGTCACCGTGGGGACTCAGGCAACCAAATACAAGTGAGTAAGCGAGTGAGTAGATGGGCCCAACTATTATTTTCTTGGCATAGAGAGTAGGCGCTACATGTCTTAATGGTCAAGCAACTCTAACCAACAAGGTTTGCTTCATTTAATCAATTGTGGAGGTGGTTCATAGATGGCCTGATTCATGACTCACCAGTGGTTTCAGGGGTCTGCAGGCTTGGACTCAAGTCCAGGAGTCCCTATGCAGGGTGTGCCATTATTTCTTTTCTGCAGGTAGACCTGAGGACAAGCAAGGCAAGGATGCCTGACCTGGCATTCATGCAAGAACTAAGGCCTTGCTGGTTCTCAGGTTTGGAATAGTTGGATATTGGGTTGGCAGTGGAAGTAGGGGTTCTTCCCTATTCTTTTCCCACCCTCAGTGTAGGAAGAGTACTGAGACCAGGGAAGGAGACACCTCAGCCTCTTTCCTGGAAACATGTGTTATCCCAAATTCTCTCCTTTGTATTATGACTTTTTAAAATTTTTTTTTTAGATTTATTTTATTTATTTATACAAGCACTGGGTACAATCAGAAGCACGGGAGGGTGAGAGAATTCACCAGAGTCAGAGGGGAGAGCAGAACAGGCAGACTGACGAAGTACACTGCTGAGGGGAGCAGCGGGCGGCAGGAGAGGTCTGCGCGCCATGCGGGACCTTCGCCCAGCGGCCAGGGATCGAACTGGCGCTGCAGAGGCTGCGGGCAGCTTCGCAGCCCAGCACTCAACCGCTGCGCCACTGGGGAGGCCCATTATGACTTCTATTTTTTTTTTTTAATAGAGGCATGTTTTATTTATTTGTTTGTTTGTTTTGTTTATACATGCACTGGGTACAGTCAGAAGCGCGGGAGGGTGAGAGAATTCACCAGAGCCAGAGCGGGGAGCACAGTAGGCAGAAGGACCGAAGTACACTGCTGAGGGGAGCAGCGGGCGGCAGGAGAGGTCTGCGCGCCATGTGGGACCCTCCTCTGGTGGCCGGGGAGCAGCCGGGGATCGAACCGGCGCCGCCGAGGCTGCAGGCAGCTTCACAACCCAGCGCTCAACCGCTGCGCCACCGGGGAGGCCCCCATTATGACTTTTAAATAAAGGTGTTTTTCTTTCAGCTCTGAGGTTGTTGATAAGAAGATAGAAGAATTTCTTTCTAGCTTTGAGGAGAAGATCGAGAACCTCACTGAGGAAGCATTTAATACCCAGGTGACTGTTCTGGCCTGCTCTTTGGCTCTTGCCCACACAAGCCCTCAGGACAACTAGATAATCAGCAGTGCAGTGTGGTGACCAGTATTTGAGCTTTGTAGGCCCCACCCTTATCTGACCAGGTCTTCCTAGCCTTGTCCATTCACATCATGCTGGCAGGTCCCAAGTGACAGGACCATTAGTAGGTCGATCACAACCAGACTGGAGAGGACCAAGAGTGTTGTGGGGGAACTGGTGTGATGCCATGTCTGGAGGTCTCTTTTTTTTTTTTTTTTTGTGGTGGTAACAGGTCACAGCTCTGATCAAGCTAAAGGAGTGTGAAGATACCCACCTTGGGGAGGAGGTGGATAGGAACTGGAACGAAGTGGTGACACAGCAGTACCTCTTTGACCGCCTTGTCCATGAGGTAGTAACAGTTTTTAGAGTAAGACAGCCCTCATTCTGTAGGAGTCACCATTACAAGCAAATTGATATTGTGTGGAAGAGAAACCTGAGACACCGAGTTAGGCTTGGTAATTTATTTCTTGATTGATCAAACTTTGGTTTCTGGACCTGCCTCTCTAGCACCCAAGATGGCCCAACTAAGCAAGAGGCTAATCCTTAGCACCCCCGTTCCTGGCCATATTTCATCAACAACCGATAACCATTCACCCCCACCCATTTGAGTCAGAGCAATTTTTTGTATTTTTGAGATTCACTACCAAGTTTGGAGAGAGTATTCTATTTAAAGGAAATTAAGAACTTTTTTTTTTTTTAATAGAGGCATGTTTTATTTATTTGTTTGTTTATACATGCACTGGGTACAGTCAGAAGTGCGGGAGGGTGAGAGAATTCACCAGAGCCAGAGCGGGGAGCAGAGCAGGCAGAAGGACCGAAGTACACTGCTAAGGGGAGCAGCGGGCTGCAGGAGAGGTCTGCGCGCCATGTGGGATCCTCATCTGGTGGCCGGGGAGCAGCTGGGGATCGAACCGGTGCCGCAGAGGCCGCAGGCAGCTTCGCAACCCAGCGCTCAACCGCTGCGCCACCGGGGAGGCCCGGAAATTAAGAACTTTTAATCTTACAGCGTTCTTCCTCCAGACCGATTATAGGTGTATAGGTTTTTGACAACTTCTAGTCCAAAATGATAAAGCCCTGAGTTAGTGCTGGGTCCTACCCAAGGATATTCATTGCTTTATGAGGCGGAAGGTCATTTAACAAGAGGCTTCAGCTTAGCTGAAGGCACTCCTGTTTTCCTGTTAGAAACAAAGTTCTCTTCACCTGTTGGAATAGTTACTGTATTTCCCCAAACCAAAGTATATCATGTAAATACCAGTGTAAAACTGAGAGATGGCATTAAGGTTTTGGTTCAGTGCATACTTAGCTATAATTGCCTGTCTGCTGGGGTCAATTATTGCTATCAAATAGAGGGACTCATTTTTATTTCTGTGGAAGGTTCGGGACAAGCTGAGGCTTGGAAGAGTGAAATGATGTTAAGATGCTAAGCACAAGGAGGTGGTCTGCCTGGGGGTGGGAGTGGGTAATGTTTAAGAATTCTTAAGGAAAATACAGTGCTAGTCTATATACCTATATTGCTATCTTCCTTCTCTTTGTAAGATTGAAGCCCTGAAGTCATTCTCAAAAACAGACCTAGTCAGCTGGTTCAAGGCGCATAGAGGACCAGGAAGTAAAATGCTCAGCGTTCACGTGAGTATGATTAACACTCTTTTGCAGGGTACCAGAGATCATAACTGGTCTTTGCCCAAATCTGGTCAGCCTATATCTCACCTCAAGTCTTTGGCCCCTTTAGGTTGTTGGATTTGGGAAGTATGAGCTGGAAGAGGATGGCACCCCTTCTGGTGAGGACTCAAACTCTTCTTGTGAAGTGATGCAGCTAACCTACCTGCCAACTTCTCACCTGCTGGCAGAGTCTACCATCCCCATTACTGATATCAGGGCTTTCACATCAACACTTAAGCTTCTCCCCTACCATAAAATAGTCAAATAAACTGCAGTCTTCGTTGGCCTGAAGTATTGTGTATTTAAAAATGTGTATTTTATGATGTTACACTACTACTGCCTTAGGGCTTCCATTGACTTTTTTGCACTGTTATAGAATTTTATTTACTCTCCCACCCTACTCCCCCTTCTGTTGTGACTAACAAAACAAGGGTTACTGTAGCAGCTGCAAAGAGACATTAGCAGGGTAGGTCAACTGTGACCAGCAAGCTTGCAGTATGAAAAACCCTGGCCATCCTAAGACCTCTCAGATGGAAACTCCAGTTCTACTAAGCTTTGAGAAGCCCTATGTAACAGATGTTCTTTAGTACCTAAATACTAGGTGCTAATAACTAATTCATTTTTTTAAATGTATTTTTAAATAAAGATAGTTATGTATTGCCCTTCAGAATGGCCCATTTGCTGCTGTGGCATTATTTTATTTCAGTGTGGGATGGGGATCTAATACACTCTTCCTAAATCATCTAAGGCAATAAAATATTTTTGGATAAAATCTTGGTAGCCCTATGTGTGCTAAATGAGAATTCAACTGAAGACTTTAGGGGGTTAAAGACAACAGAGAATAAGGGAGGGGAGAGGAAAAGGAGAGATGCTCCACTATAGAAGGACTCCCTGTGAAAAGCTGGCTCCTATATCAAGGTTAGAAATAATTGGCACCGATCTTAACCATAAGGATAATAAAAGAAACACATTGGAAAAAAGGTTGGAAAAATTACTTTATGAAGCTTTAAGAAGCACTGAGTATAATTAAACTGTAGTCCAGAGTTAGATACAATAATAGTTCAATTCCAAAATAAAAGTTATAGAAGATAAAACCGTGAAATTTCCTGACACTTGATTTTAATACATTGCGCTAATTTTCTAAAACTCAGAGGAACCAGTATTTACAGATGTGGAATATTTATGAAAAATCTGGCATCAGGTATATTATATATGTATATATATATGTGTGTGTGTTTATATATATGTGTATATATAGAATCCAAGATTATATGAACTAGGAAACCTGTATATACCAATAGCAGAACTAGAGCGCAGACTTTCAGATTGAGATTTATAAATGCTTTTCAAAGCATGGAGTTTGGGAAAGGAGCAGACATTTTGTGTTCAAACCTGGAATTTTTCTCAGCACTGAAGTCCAAATTGTAACTGCCACAGAAGAGGAAAACAGGAAAGTTTTTCTCGCTTTAATTGTTCATCTGCATCAGAGTCCAGTATCCCTGAGTTAGGAACCACTGCAGTAAGACGGGAGTAAATACATTCTCCGAAAGGAAGATTGTTGCTTAATTATGCCTACTGCTCTCGTCATCGGGTGTAAATTTTGCATTTCCCAACCTAATGCTTGGCAGCACCAATACGTTTCAGTAATGGTTCATCATAAACCCAACATTCTCCATCTTCATGAAATAACTGCAAGAGAAAGGAGGAAAATTCAGTTACAGGCAGGGACCCAAAAGGGCTCATCTTGTTCATCATCTTGCTTATTTAAAACGGTCTCTGGTGCTTCGTTTCAAATTCACTGAACTGAGTTATAGCTCAGAGTATTGGAGTAGCAGCAGCTGGGAGGTTGACACAGATTCACCAAAGCAAACTTACCCTTGTCTCCCATTGAATTTCCTTCTCTTTCCTTTCTCGAGCTTCTGCTCTTTGTCTTTCTTCGAGTCTATGCTTCGCTTCAGTTGCTGCATCGATATCTCTGATTTTTAAGTTGAAAGTAACATCCTTCCAAAGACTTAAAGAGAAGAAGTGCTAAGTATTAGATGTGTCGACAGAGAAGGCAGCAATCTTGAGACTGAATCTAGAGCCACACTGAATATAGCATAATTACAGTATTAAATCAAATGGCTTTGGGGCCTCCCTGGTGGCGCAAGGGGTTAAGCATAGCACTGTGAAACTATTCGCAGCCTCTGCAGCACGAGTTTGATCCCTGGCTGGCCAGGGGAGCTACCTACATGGTGCAACAGACCTCTCCTGTCTTGCCTGCTGCTTCCCTCAGCAGTGTGCCTATTCCCCACTCTTTCTCTGGTGAATGCTCTCACCCCTACCCCCAACACCTCTGGCCTGTACCCCAGTTCTTGTATGCATAAATTAAAAAAAAAAAAAAATCAAATGGCTTTAAGTGCTACAGTTCACAGACTGAATGTCCTAAGCTGGCACCAGGGCATTGGAGTAAAGAACAAATGAAAGATTCCACTACTATCAATGGAGGAATCAGGGATGGGCAGAAAGGTCAAATGAGGACAAAGAACAGTGGGGGCGGTGGGGGGAAGATCTGGAATCCTACTTCTGGCTCTACCTAATGCAACTCTGAAGAGTCAGTTCCCTTCTTCAGGACCTGAGTGTCCTTTATTATAAACGAAAAGGATTAGATCAGAGGAGTTGAGAAGTTCCATTTCAGATAAACTTTTATGGATTTAACAGTAAATTCTTAGAGAAAGTTTGAATAAAAATAGTAAGGTTCAAGAGGTAAACTGCAGGGGCTTAAGGGATAAGAGATCTGACTTCTCAATACCTGGAAGATGGTAACTATGTAAGTCTGGTCTAAATGTGTCACTTTAGGGCCTCCCTGGTGGTACAAAGGGTTAAGATGCAACCTACAAAGCTGTCCACAGCCACTGCAGCACGAGTTCAATCCCTGGCCAGGGAGTTACCCACACATAGCACAGCAGACCTCTCCTGACTCGCCCGCTGTTCCCCTCAGCAGTGTATTTCAGTCAATCTGCCTATTCTGTTCCCCACTCTGTCTCTGGTGAATCCTCTCACCCCCTCATACCTCTGGCCTGTACCCCAGTTCTTGTATGCATAAATAAATAAATCTTAAAAACAAAATGTGTCACTTCACAAGTAAAGACCCCTAGAGAATAGAAAACAGGCCATGCCTAAGAGCCCCTTGTGATGAGTAGCAGAGCAGATTTCTATAGATTTCTGTGTATAAAACCGAGCAGGCAGTCTAGCCAAGAAGACTATTAATTTAGAGACAACAAGCAAGGAAGTGATTTAAAGGTCCCCTTCCATCACTTGAGAAATCCCCTAATATGCTAAACAAAGAACTTTAGTGCATGATTCCTCACACCATTAAAAGATGCCAATTTTATCACATAAAGGGGAAAAAATTGAGAATGGAAAACCATGCCAATTAGCTATTTGATAGGAACTGCTTTTTTTAAAGCATGAAAATCCTATTGTGGCTAGTGTTTTTTGTTTGTTCTAGTCGTTTTAGAGGTACATGCACCACAAACAGGGATGAAATTAAAGTTACTTGTGAACAAGACCTGAAGGTGTTTTACTGCAAACTTCTCCCCTGGGCCCCTACTGCCATCATCTTATAAGCCAAAAAAGGTGATGGTAAGTCAGTATATACTGCGTACTTAGTGCAGGCAAAGCATCATGTACATGCTCCCTGTTTATCTCATTTAGTCCTCACTCAACTGTGAGATCGTCCCCATTCCAGGAAAGAAAGCTAGCTGGTTAGGTTGGGGGATGTTACAGAGCTAGCAAGTGGTGGAACTCCATATGAACCAGGCTTTCACACTAGCCTGAACTGTGGAACTCTGCCGTGCTGTCTCCAGAACCCAGTTCTGGCGCCTAATCCTAGGAAACAGCAAGGGCACTGCCACCAAAGCTCTAGCTTTGTTGTCGCCTTACCAGCGGGATTCATACTCATTCTGATCTTCCAATTTCCTTACTTTCTTCTTTATTATAGGCAACTTCTTGGTATCTACAAAAACTGCATTTTCCTAGAAATGAAAAAAAGTAGGTAGAAGACTTATTGTTCAAATTATTATAGGAGGAAAAGTCAACTCTTCCTAGAAGAATTTCAATTAAAAGATATAAATAAATCATGCACAGGCATTCCACAGATACTGCATTTTTATTTAAACAAAGTGAACATTTGTGGCAACCCAGTGTCAAGTCTATTGGTGCCATTTTTCCAGCAGCATGTGATGTGTGTCTGTCACTTTTAATTAAGGTATGTATATTGTTTTTTTAGACTTGCTATGTGCCACAAATATTTTTTTAACATACTCCTCTCAAGTATTCTGAGAGGAAAGTAATGAACATTCTATTACCTGTACTTTTGGGGGGAAAGTGGGAAAAGGAAAAGGCTTGACCCCTCAAGAGAAGGCATAAGAGCAGGCATTGTTGAAGAAAGAGTAAAGGAGAGGCTACGATTTGATGCAGTCTGAAACAAGTGGTAAAATACAGGTTCTTACCCCTGTGGCATATTTTGCATACATTACACCATTCCATTCCCCTTCGATTGAGCAAAAGGACTTCTTGTCATTTGGTGAACTAAATAGGAAACATTTCTGTTAGTCTCAAGTTGAAAATTATTCTACCAAAGAACTCACATTGAAGAGTGACTGTCAAGTCTTTGGTAAAGGCAGCTTAACAGAACTGACTTCCCAGAGCCAACTGTAAGATCTAGATGCGAATGAACTCAAGTGAGTCTCACATTGGGTGCTCACACAACAGACTAATGACAGTCCCTGCCTTCAAGCTGTTTACAGCCCAGTGCCATGGGAGACACTAAGTGTCGTGTTATGCGAGCACTGCAGATTAAGGGTAAAACTGCTGGAGTAGGGGTCAGGGAAGGTTTTGCTTAAAGGTCTAATGTTGAAGACCAGGTTTTCATCCTCAGGCTGAAGGGGACTTTTGGGTCAAGAGGTTTGCTTCTCCTGAGTCAGAATTCCTTCCTCAAAAGCCCAAAAAGGCCCCTTCTTGGATACAGTGATATGTTTGGCACACATGGAATGTGAGAAGATAACCTCCAAACAAAGGACAGATAAAGGGCAAGCCAGGAACATAGGAGGTTAAGAGATCAGAAAGAAAAATACACAGAATAAAAGAATGAAAGCTGCGATTATTGCCCTGAAACTTGAAACTTCTGCATGATTTAGGGGGCTCAGGGGCAGGGGAGCAAAGGGAAAAGAAAAATAGTAGGATCCCAGATTTACAATGTCATTGTGCAGAATTTCAAGAGGTCTGGGGCCCTTTAGGGGTTCCCAAGATACTCAGGTCAAAACTATTTTCATACTATTAAGAGATTAGTTGCTTTCACTCTAACATTCCCAAAAGTATACAGTATTTCCCAGAGGCTATGGGACATGTATCAACAAACTGACTATAAGAAACAGTAGGAGAATCCTGCTTGTTGTCTATAAATTAACAAACCACAAATGTACAATATGCCATTATTCTCACAATATTTTTTAGTTTTTTCTTTTTCATAAAAATGACATTGTCATTTATAAGGCAATTTATAAATATTATAAAAATTTATTTTAATTTCTAACATGAGAACTATCAATGGGCCTCCCTTGGTGGTGCAAGGGGTTATAAGACGCAACCTATGAAGCTATCCACAGCCACTGCAGCATGAGTTTGATCCCAGCCAGGGAGCTACCCACATGGCACAGCAGACCTCTCTTGACTCACCCGCTGTTCCCCTCAGCAATGTATTTCAGTCATTCCTCCTGTTCTGTTCCCCACTCTGTCTCTGGTGAATCCTCTCACCCCACCGCACCTCTGGCCTGTACCCCAGTTCTTGTATGCATAAACAAACAAATCTTTAAAAAAAAGTCAATGGATATAATCCACATAAACTGAAGTTCTCTGGGGTTAATATTTTTTTAAGTGTAGAGGGTAGAGACCAAAACCACTCAGTATAACCCTTCCTCTGATAACTCAAATTCCTAACCTGAAGAGCTCTTTCAGCTTCACCACTTAGAGGAAAGCCTTTCCACCACCTAATGCTATGAATGGGAGGTCTGCCCAAGTGTTTCTTTGAATATTCCATTTCTACCACCTGCCTATTTTGGGGCTGTGGCTGCATTTATAGTTGTGAATTGTGCTGCTCACTAAGCTCTGCCCATATTTTCTGACTTTAATTCTTTCTTCATTTTACCTTTGATCTAAGGATCAGTAAACTTCATCTTGTGCTCCTGGTCATATATTGGTCAAGATTCAATTTGGATGTTGATTATGTCATCCAAATTATCTCTTTGGAAAATTGCTTAACCAACTGTGGGTTCTCCATCTGCCACACTGTTCTCAATAACACCTTTGAGGGGAGGGAGAGTCCCACAGATTTTCCTCCTTCAGGCAAGTTCTGAATCCACCCAAATGATCATTTTCTAGATAGCAAAGCTGTTTTCATCTGACTCTAGAGTCAAAACAGAACCAAGCAAAGATGTGATGTTTATTGTTTTTCCCCCAACACAGGCACTGAAAAAAGCATTGTCTGAGAACTTAGAGATTCTTCAGTGGGACACAAAGTCTACTGTACAGACTCGCTCATGGTCCAATCTATCATGAATCAGGAATCCATGATCTGGGATAGTCAGGGGATCAGGAAGCCCTAATAAGTCATATTCTTAGGAAAGTAATGTCACCAATGACCTCTGATTGTTCTGAACCCATATTTTATCTCCTTCTGATATGGGATTTTAGGAAGAGACAGGAAACAAGATGTGAAACAAGTTTACAAAGAACCAATAAAATGGTCAATTCCTAACAAAAGCTGTAGTTCAAGACAAAAGAAGCAGAAAAGCACTGAAGAAAAACAAAATACCTACAAAATTTCAGCAGTAATTCTGTGCTTCTTGCCCCCATAGAAAGGTTTCGTGTGGAAGACGATATTTGCACTATAGCCAGTTTTGGAACAATTTATGTTGCATTCTCCTCCTAGTTCAACCCAGGGTACTGTGAGGATAGACCTATAAAACCAAAAATTTTCAGGTAAGGCTGACAGTTCAGAGGAAAGAGGGAAGGGGTGTGGTTTGAGACATAGCAGGGCCTACTGTCTGCTGATCAAAAGAAGTGGACACAGCTCTACTTGCCTTCCATAACCATTGGGGAACGTGAGGATGTAATGCTCATCGTAGTCTAAACACGAGACACAGCCTGTGAAGAGAAAGGATAGATTCTGATGAGTAGTGTCAGCTGGCCGTAAGGCTTTGCTGTCTGCTTGACATATATTGTCATTCCATTGAGGTAAGATCAATCTTGCACTACAGCTCTGCTTTTACCTGCAGAACACATACTTATATGCAAATACTGGCATCCAAGCTGGCTTTCTGGGGCTATTTTCTCTTACTAGACAAGTGCACAGCACACAGAGAATGACATAACATTATTCCAGTATCACTGCAGTACACCCAATGCCCGCAGACTTACCCTGTCCTATGTTGTGCACCCCAATCGACATGCCAAGGAATTTTGACTTGGTCCAGATATGAGCATTGAATTGTATCTTCTTGTTAAAACACTCAGCATAAAAGGCTGAAACTGAATAAAAACTGCTTTCAATGAGGGTACTATAACAGCTACATACCCACCTCCTCTACTCACTAACCTGGAGAAAGGACTGGCTCCCTAGGGGACACCCTTTACCCCTGAAAGAATAACCTCAAATTAAGTCTAGCTGCCTAACTTCCTCTATTCCCCCAATGCGAGCAACCATTCAGGGCCATGTGGGCAGGACCTTCCCTCAACTATGAGGCTAAAGCCACTGTGGGGCTTAAAATCTAATGGTCTGTTGATCCTTCTGGTCAGCAAGTATGTTCCTGCCCTAGTCCAACCTTGGCCGATCTAACATTTGCAGTATATTGAGCAAAAAAGATGCTGAGGACATGCATTCTCTCCACTGTCGCAGGAATACATGGTGCAGAAACTGCATCTTATTTATATAAACTGTGTCCCAAGTGGCTAAGGTCTCTATAGCACAGAGCATCATGTGTAAGATGACTTTAGAAGCATTATATGTTAACTTCCCAAATCCCTTCTTCCCAGACATATTTTAATCAGTGAAGCCAACAGGTGTTTGAAACTTACACAGTAACAGGTAAGAGGAACCGTAAAACAGACATAGCTGGTAAGAGATAAGGTGACCTCAGCTATGAAGTTTCTTAGGATACTCTTTAGACAGAATAATTTGAAAGTAAATGGTGCAGAGGAGCCCTGTAACTTACTGGGTGGATGATGTGAAACCTGCTCAGCCACAAACGTTACACAGTTTTTGGAAACCCAGGGAACTGGTCCTTCAGAAACTAGCTCCTGTAAACAAATACAACATTTTCTTTTGAGGTGGAAGCACAAATGACCCTTCAGAGTATCTAATAACTGGAGTTTCTACCTGCCTAGGTGGTTATCTGCTCCCTCCTCAACAAACCTAGAGCATTTTATATAAGCTTTTATTATGACACTTAATGATACTACTGGGATGATTAAATTTTTTTTATTGAGGTAACACTGGTTACACTGCATATGATTCAGCACTGTATGTGATTCAGGGGAATAGGTTCATACCTCCTCAGATGTGTTATCACACTACACCCACCATTAGAGCACCCATATCTCTTTACTGCATACCACTGGGCTCCCTACCCCCTTTTTTCTCACCCCCAAAGTCCCCTTCTGGGGACTCAATTCTGCAGTCACGTTTGGAATGATTGCTCTGTGGCAGTCTCCCTGGCCTACGACATTCTTGAGGGCAAATATCATATGCCTAACTCAGGGCCACACCTGACCCTGAGAGCATGGTCACTCATCAGTGGTGCCAAGGCATTAAGAATAGACGTAACACATACTGCCTCTGTCTTTGGAAAGGACCATGTGTAATATGTCACTCGGATAGATAAAGTGAGTTGTGTTTACCGAAAGACTTATGTTACAGGCACTGTAACTTTCTTTTTCATTTGAAGAGGCCTTTTAACATTCCTTGCTGGCCATCTTCCTCAAACCAACCTCTAAATATTGGAGCCCTAAGGTTCAGGCTAGCCGTCTCTGTCCAGCTATGCTGTCTTCCTAGATGATTTCATCTAATCCCAGGGGCTTAAATTCCATCTAAATGCACTAAAATCTCCGGAAGTCCCATCTCCCTTTAACGTCAAACTTAATTCTGTCTACCTGATAGCTGCACACTTAACTGTCTAACAGACTCCTCATACTTTATAGTTCAAATCAGAGTTCTTGCTTTTTCCCTCCCCAAATGCACTCTTTTCCTTTTCGGTAAATGGCACCAACCAATCGCTGAAGTTCACATGCAAGGATTCACCTGACTGGTCCCCTTTTTCCCCTTTTCTAATTTGCTTTTAACAAAGTCATTGTAACAATCATTTAACACAAAAATGGCATAACTTAAGCCATTAAGTTCTCAGGATAGCCCAGAAAGTCCTGCATGACCTAATGTTGACAGCTGTATCTCCATCCCACACCGCTCTTACACCTTGTTCACTGTGTTCAAAACATGCTGATCCAGCAACACTGTTCCTCTGTGGGTGGAAAGCATCTTCTGACCGCTGCTTTTATCATCATTATAAAATGAAATCTTGAACTGTACACAACTTATTAACTAAATATTCTGGTACACAACTCACTGAATTTTCTTCAGTGTCATTTGGTAACGTCCAGTGACACTGAAAAATCTCGCCCAAAATGGGGTTGTATGGCTTTTTGGCAACTGATCCTTTCCTTCCTGCATGAAAGGCTGAGAGGTACCACTTCACAACCTGAACCATTCGATCTCTGGCATCCTTCTGGTCACTAATGCTGCAAGGAAGAAAGACAAAATTTAATGTCCTAACAGAGTTCTAGCTGAGACAGCACCTTCAAAATGGTCCACCCTGAGTCAGGCTGAGAGGACCCAGAACTGAGTTACCTCAAGCTTTCTTTTTAAAATATATTAAT
Organism: Talpa occidentalis; assembly: GCF_014898055.3. Classification (NCBI taxonomy): domain Eukaryota; kingdom Metazoa; phylum Chordata; class Mammalia; order Eulipotyphla; family Talpidae; genus Talpa; species Talpa occidentalis. The sequence continues at coordinate 32,379,008 of NW_023605305.1, read as the reverse complement.
ATACATAATTTAATATGCTAGTACTGTTTTTATAAGCTTGACAAATGTATATATCCATTTAATTAATCACCATCCAGTTAAGATATAGATCCTTTCCATACTCTCAAAGTTTCCCCACTCCCTTTTCCTAGCAATCCCTATCCCAAAACCTGATGCAACACTATTTCTAGTTTCTAGTACCATAAATTAGTGTTCCTTATTTTTGAACTTCATTTAATTGCATTGCTTAATTGCCAAATAGTTGGAGATTTTTATAGATATATTTATGTTATCAGTTTCTAATTTAATTCTTTTGTGGTCAAAGAATGTCTGATCTGTATGATTCCAGTTATTTTAAACATATTAAGTCTTTCCAGTATATGGTCTATCTTGATGAATGCTCCATGTGCAGCTGAAAAGACTGTGTTATATCACTATTTGGGAGTGTTCAGAAAAGCCAATTTTGTCAAGCTGATTAACAATGTTGTTTGACTCTTCTATGGTCTTACTGATATTTTCTGTGGAGGTATCTGAAGGCTTGTGCAGAGCTACTTTGTCAATTCCTGAGGGGAGGAGTTTCCAACTCTGATTGTGTACTTGTATTTCTCCCTTTAATTTTTGCTGCATGTATTTTGAAGATGTGTTATTAGGTACATAAGCATTTATCAAGAATAAATTCTTGTTATTTTTTTCTTGATAACTTGTCTGTTTTATCATATGAAATGTCCCTTGTAATAGTTTTTGTCTTAAAAAGTCTTTTTCTAGAAACTTCTCTGAAGAGGAAATGCAAATGGCCAACAGACATATGAAAAAATGTTCAACATCACTTGTAATCAGGGAAATGCAAATCAAAACTACCATGAGATACCATCTCACACCAGTGAGAATGGCACATATTAAAAAAACTAGCAACAACAAATGTTGGCGAGGATGTGGAGAAAAAGGAACTCTTCTGCACTGTTGGTGGGAGTGCAAACTGGTCCAACCACTATGGAGAGCTGTGTGGAGATTTCTGGACCTACTAAACATAGAGCTTCCATATGATCCAGCAATTCCACTCCTAGGTATTTACCCAAAGGACACAGAAACATCAATTCCAAAGAACACCTGCACTCCTATGTTTATAGCAGCACTGTTTACAATAGCTAAGCTTTGGAAACAGCCCAAATGCCCAAAAATAGATGACTGGATCAAGAAGATGTGGTACATATATACCATGGAATATTACTCAGCATTCAAAAAAGATAAACACATGCAATTTGCAGCAACATGGATGGCGCTGGAAGGGATCATGCTCAGCGAAATAAGCCAAAAAGAAAAAGAAAAATACCGGATGGTCTCACTCATAGCAGGAATCTAGAAAACTTAAATAAGGGACCAGGAAAATGAATATAAGAAAGTGAAAATCAAAATCAACAAAAAACTATGAACCAGAGACACTTTTTGGGGGGTGGGGGGCGGGAGGGGAAGGATTGGGGTCAGAATGGGGCGTTTGCAATTGTATGGGGGAATATAAAAATAAAATTTAATATTAAAAAAAAAAAAAAAAAAAAAAAAGTCTTTTTCTGATACTAATATAGCCAGCACCAGTTTTGTTACGTTCAGTACTCTGCATGGTATATCTTTATCCATTCTTTGACTTTTAACCAACCTGTGTCTTCATATTTAAAGTCTATTGAAAATAGCATACAAAGGGATCATTTTATCCAGTATGACAATCACTGTTCTCTTAAATGGAATGGATATTCAATTTACATTTAGTATAATTACATTATAGCTGAGATTAATTATACCATCTTGACAGTTGTTTGCTACTTGTCCACTTTGTTCCTTGTTCCATTATTTCTCATATACTCCATTTTTGGAATTGAGTATTTTTAGAATCCAATTCAGTATTACTTATTGGCATTTTAGCTATATTTTGTATTTTTTAAATGGTTTCTTCAGGAACTTCAAAGTTTAAATTTTCATACATAAAAAATATTGTTAAAAATCTAAGTTATTTCCTAACAAATAAACTGGTACTTTTCCATCTTACACATAACCAGTAAATATTTACATTTTATTTGTTCAATTATTTATTAAAACAGTGCTATTATTTATTTGATTGTCTGTCCTTTGGGAATAGACTAAATTGTTCTCTTAAATCTTCATCATTAAGAAGGAAAAAATAAGCATCCGTATCAGCCAGTGTTGATCCATTGTGAAACCTCAGTAATTTCTAAATTTCAGTAAACCACAGTCCAAGGACTGAAATAAGAGAAGACACATTAGAACATCTTGTTACAAAGAAAATTTCCCTACTACCACTAAAAGTAATATGAAATCAAGTCTTTGTGATACTTTAGTTCTTTAGAATACTTCTACCCTTTGTATATATATATATCGAATGTTGCAAACTTTATATTTAAAATTTATAAATCAGCCTGTAACCTGGACACTGAATTGTTTAAACAGACAGTGATTTTTTTCTTTCTCCATCTTCTAACAAAGTGCTTGACAAACAATGGGTGCTTTTTAAAAGGTTTACTGAGCTAGGTTAATTGAACTTTATCAGGATATATTGTAAATAAAGAGATTATCAATCTCTAAACCATATAAGCTTATCACCTTGGCTTTGTAAATTCTGGCTCCCTGTAAATTCTGGCTCTTAACATTTTTTAAAGGGTCTAACTGGTTGCTTAACATCACCATCATTTTATAATTGAAGCACATAGGTATGTAATATAAACAAAATATTCAATGCCACGTTCCCCCAGAAATTTCTGAAACCATCTATCCAAAGGCAGAAGCTATTGAGTATCATCTTAAAACAACAATAACAACAGAGACTTCCATGTCCAGTCAAATACCTTACAAATAGATCTGGATGTGCAAAGAAGTCTGCATACATTTCCAAAAGAGATCTTCTTTCAAGAATAAATGTTGGAAGAACTACCTGAAAAACATACACATTGGCCTTTGAGGATCAAATTCCAACAAAAGCAGATTGCTGAACTGCTAAAACAAAAACTCATTGTAATGATGGTAACACCCATCAAATGTTGACCAGGCATGCTTCTGATAACTACTTCTCACACTGTACTGATTCAGAAATGTCCATTATCCCACTCAGCAGATGAAAAACAGAGAAATGCTCATGTGTCACTTCCTCTGTGGACTCTCCCTTTGCTCCCTGAATCAGTGTAAAAACAATAACTCAGTAGCAGCCTGTTGCTATCTTCTGGGGGCATTACATACAAATTACCTAATTAAACCATACAAGAATCCTGTTATGAAGAAATTATCCCTATTTTCCAGGAAGATAATGAGAAGCTCAAAGGAGTAAGAAATGTTCTTACTGTTCCATTATTTTATTTTTTTAAAGATTTATTGATTTATTTATACAAGAACTGGGGTACAGGCCAGATGTGTGGGAGGGTGAAAGGATTCACCAGAGACAGAGAGGGGAACAGAACAGGTAGAGTGACGAAATACACTGCTGAGGGGAGCAGTGGGCGAGACAGGAGAGGCCCCTTACTGCTCCATTATTAAGGTAGAATTCAAAATTGGGTCTGTTTGACTTTGGGGGAGGGAGGACAGGGACAAGTGTCTGTGTACTTGCTTCCACTTGGCTACTTCTCTATCTCCATAAGTTCATTAGGAAATTTATCTAACTATGAATTTGTGTTCTCAAATAGATAATGAGCTACTAGAATATAAGGATCAAGATTTATTCACACTTACATTCTAGGTCACTATTAAACAGTAAGAAATTTTTAAATGAGCATTTAAAGGAATAAGCAAGGGAAAGAAGAGTAAAGACAGGGAATCAACAAATTACCATAAGGTTGAGTCCATGGGGAAAAAATTGCTGAGGAGTATGGTAGAGGATACAGTAAAGAAAACAGAAAATTGGAATATGGGAAGAAAGAGTGAGAAAGATTAGGATTAATCAGTAAGGGAAGAATTTCATTAGGGATTGGAAGAAGAGTTTTGGAAAGTAGATCAGATTTTAAATTATTCATCATGGAAATAATGCAGGCCAGTAAGCAAACACCCCTTAAAGTCTGTGCTTACGACATAGCTACTGTATTCAAGATCCTGTGTTAAAGGTTATGGAAGAGGCAAAGGTAAGAATAGGAGTATAATCCCTGCATTTGCCTTAGATAGAATATGACAAATAGCAGCTAAGGGTAAAAGAACAGAGAGAACAAAGAACCCAGGTCCTTTCTACATTGTTGACCCACTGAACTAATCAATCCTGTTACTACTGTAATTCTCATTATATGAAATAATAAACCTACTACTGTCCAAGTTATCATTAGGTGGTCTACCTTAATTGGAGACCAAAACCAACCAAGGTGAAATATATACAAAAGAAATATAGATGTCATCATCTAAAATTAGGTTGTGACTTTCAAATTTGAAGTGACAATTCTGGTTCAGCAATTATGCAATCTAATCATCACTGGAAAACTCCAGGGGACAAATTCCTACAATAATTCTCATACCTAGATCATTCCCAACAAGTACATGTGTTCCACAAATTAATGCTATATTTGTGTTTCTATCTTGGGCAAAATGTTTTACTACAGACACTTATAGAAAGTACTATGGATTCTTTATTTTTCTTCTTAATAGCCTTCTAAAGCCCAGACCCAAATGAAGTTTTACTACCGACAAAGACAACAGCACTGGAGTTAATCTGGTCATAGTCAAAGTGAGAATTCTCAATTTTATTAATTTTCAAAAGCTGGGTAGAATAACAATAATTGATGTAAAAGCTACTGTATTTCAAGTCTTTAAGACAAGAATCAATAGTGGAAAGATTACAGACTGTGATGTTACAAACCAGATTAGAATGTAAATTCTATCCCATAACATGACTTAGCCAAGTTATTGAACTTATGAGTTTTAAATTCCTCATCTATAAAATTTTGCAGTGCTGTGGTGAGAAGTGAAAGAATGAAGCCTCCAGAACAATGGCAGGAATATACATAGACACCTGTATACCAGTCTCCTAAATCAATTGGGTATATACTGTTTAGAGAGCCACTTTTAAATCAAAATTCAAATCTACACCACAATAATTGCATGTCTCAATATATATTACATACAATTTTCTATTTGCTACCTATGTCAATCTTTAAGACAACCCTGGGAAAGTAGGCCACTATACATCCATTCTGTGTATGAGAAACTGAGGATCACCGAGGAAGGGACTTACTCAAGTCCATTCAGTCTGCTAATAGCAAAGGTAGGTGGCAAACACTGGTCCTCTAACCCTAGAATGGATCTCTCCTTATTTTGATTCTGTTTACACTGTACTGCTTTAGATTTTGTTCAAATGACTAACCAAGTCCATTCTATCCCTTGTTTGTCCCAAATAAATTCAAATCTTAATTTATGTAATCCATACATGCTTTTCTCTATGAAATTTTTCTAGTTTAGTTATTTCATCCATTTACACCAATTTTCAGTTTCCTCATTGCACATATATATTAAATCAAAACAAGACAAAAATATTGTCATTATACTATATTTGCAGGTACACTCATTATACAGTCAAGGAGAATCCGTATGTACGCATTATGATACACAGCAAACACCAAATTTGATTCTTACCTTAGTAAGATCCATTCCAAGCCTGACCTGTGACAAGAGATGCATGATGACGCTCTTGTGTTCTTCCACTGACCCTGCTTCCCCTTCGTCATCTCTATCATCATGTGAATCAAAAAGGTCTAAAAAAAAACCCAGATCTTTTCAGACTGGTGTTAAATTAGGCAAATATGTGCTGCTGCTACTAGTACTACAAATGCTTTTTTTGGGAAAAAATTCTCAGATACTTACCAGCATCACTTGTTCCATTGGATATGGAAGAATTAAGTGATTCTGTGGTATCTGGGCGCTTCAGACTATTTCCTGAGCTGCTGTGTGTCAAGACTGAGGCAGATCCAGAGGAACTAAAAAAACATTATTCACTTTCTTAAGCTAAAGAAAGCAATTTAGAACCACAGTAAGATTTTAACTTTATAGAGGTACTGACACCTTTATACTGAAACAAACTAGCCTCTTAAGAGTTAGCCGGTGAAATACATACATATACACACTTTCTAATATTCATCCTGTCACTTTCTTTCCAAGACTGTAAGCTGATATAAGTCTGATGACAAGGTCTCTCATCTCATGCTTTTGGCATAGTGTGCGCTCAACCAAGCTATACTTAAAATATCAAAAATTAATAAAATTTTGCCTATGCATGTAAGTTTAAAACTCACTTTCTTATAAAGTCACCATACATAAATGTAGGTATATGGGAATTCTTGGCAACAATTTCCAAAACCTCAAAATGAGCAAGTCTATTAATCTTGGAAAGGTGTCTTGTCTATATTTTTGATAAAAAATATCTTGTCTATATCCTTTGATAAAAAAGTCCACATCTTAATACTCTCCCCAGTCATTAAAGAACTGTACTTGAAATTACAAAATATAAAGCTTATTTTACAAGAAAATTTATGGTAATTAGCATGATGAGCTAATTAACAGGAACTAAAGAAAACTTTCTCTATATTATTATACCCATGATCATTTAACTTACCCAGAATTAATATTTGTATATAAATAAAGACACAGTTTACCTGTTAAATGGAAAAATAAAAACCAAATTTCTCATACTACGGATATTATTTATAAAATGGTACACACATTATAATCAGTCTTGTATTATAGATTTCTAGGTGTAAAATACAGTATATAGTCTAACTTGAACACAGTTTGCATTTAGCCTGATTACTTACCTTCATTTGATTTTTTAAAATAATAAACTTTTATCTTTTAGAGCAGTTGTAGGTCATAGCAAAGCTAGCAGAAAGTACAGAATTCCTATTTACCTATATATCTCTTGTACCCATACAGGTAACCTCCTTCATTCCAAGTGGTACATTTGTTACAAGTGATAAGCCTACACTGAGACATCATTATAATTCAAAGTCCATAGTTTACATTATGGTTCAATTTTGGTGTAGTGCATTCTATGGAACTGAACACATGTATACTATAATGACAAATATCCACTAGTGTTGTATTATTGAGAACAGTTTCACCACCCTAAAAATCCTATGTACTCTGCCTATATTGGAAAAGTAGAGTATCAGAACATACATAATTCTAATTTAACCAGTTTGCCCTGGTCACTTACCTTCTTTTGATCTATTTTTCAAAAATCCTTAGGTAACTAAATATTGCTTCTTTGATAATTTAGTAGTACACATCACAAGGTACTGTTACTAATGTCTACCTCACCAGTTTTGAGAGTCAATGGAAAATATGACTAAATGACCTAAGTAAGAGAAATCAGATTATCATTAAATAGAAGGCTGCATGAAAATTATGTTCAAAATGTTTTGTGGCTCTTTAACACATCATCAAAACAATAAATTTTTGAAATCAACTGACCTAAAACTCCAAAATGTTTGAAAATACAAATCTTATTTTAGATGCAATTCCAAATATCAGATTTGTTTATGCTGTGCTTTATTCCTTACTCATGTTAGAAACTGTGTCTAGGTAAATGAAATGTTTATTGAACATAAAGCTCTAAATTGAAAAAAAAAAAGGGGGGGGGATAAATCCTTGTTTCATAATTTATCTCATTCAGGGCAAAGGATTAAAGAATATAGTTAAAAAACCCAACAAACTGACAAAAATGATATGCATAGAGGAAAGGCTTATGCAAAGGGTTTACCTGTATAGAATTTAATGATAAGATCATAATGAATGAGAGTAAAACAGAAAATTTAAAGCTTAGAACTTATCGTAACAGAATCCAAAGTTTGACTGAGTACTTAGTACGTGCCACATATACTATATGAATTTGCCTCCCTAATAATCTAACCTCCATCACAAACTTACAAGTTAGACAAGTTTAGTCTCACTATCAAACAGATGGCTCACAGGTTCAATGGCTGGTAAGTAGGAGAGCCATTTCAAATGCATATATGGCTCCAATGCATGAGCTCTTCCTGACATGCACTTCTATCTACAAACCCATCCTGTTCAATCACATAGTTTGCACAGAAGCTACAGTTTCTACAGATGACTAGAAACTGAACAGTGAAAGGATTTAAGCTTTCATATTCTCTTCTTTCAGAAAGAGAAACAGTAGATAATTAACCCGATAATCAGGAAACTTGTGGTGGCAGCTGATGACCAGCAGGTGTCACAAGCTTAACAGAGTACAGGAGGAGAGCACAAATAAGTGAGCAGGGTCAGATTATAAAACAATATGAACCTGATGCCATCATACTTAATCTGAGGGGATTTAAAGACCCAACAAAAGAAAGAACAAAAGAAAAGTCAAAAAAACACTGTACTGGCTTAACAAAACATCTGCAGTCCCTACCAGTTTGAGAAGCTTCTAAGATGAAGAGAAATGAATCTGCAGGTAACTATGAAGACATGCCCATTACAGGTATAATAGGAAAAGCATTTTAACATTTTTTATTTCATAAAAATTTCAGAAGAACCTCTGAAACTGGGATCAGAGACTATCAGCGATGTTAGAAGGTTAAACCACATATTATCAAGCTTTTGCTGAATATAACTATATACTATACTTCTAGAGGATAGACAGATGAGCCCATTTTGATACCCAATTGTATTGTTTAGAGTTACAACTAATACTTGGTGTAAGAGATTGTCCTTAATTATGTTTTATATAAAACAATGATCAAACATTTCATATATCAGTAATAACTTTTGACTTAGGAATTTTCTTCCAAATGCACATCTTTCTTTTTAATGAGACATACCATTTCTTTTTTTGACTGCTTAAAGTCTTATTTCTTTCTCTTTTTTTATTTTATATATTTTTTACATCATTTTTCATTTTTGCACAATGTATGCGTTTTCATCTTGGTTATAGTCCCCATACAACTCCCACCCCCCTTGTTTTGATCCTACCTCCCCCTACCCCCCATAGTGTGTCTCTGGTTTATAGTTGCTTATTGATTTTGAGATTTACTTTATTATAATTAGTCTTTTTTTTAAAGATTTATTTATTTTTATACAAGAGCTGGGGTACAGGCCAGAGGGGCGGGAGGGTGAGAGGATTCACCAGAGATAGAGCGAGGGGCAGAACAGGCAGACGACCGAAATATACTGCTGAGGGAAGCAGTGGACGTGAAAGGCGAGGTCTGCTGTACCATGTGCGATTCTTGTCAGCCAGCCGGGATTGAACCAGCACTGCAGAGGCTGTGGACAGCTTCACAGCACTGTGCTCAACCCACTGCACCACCGGGGAGGCACTATTATAATTAGTCTTTTTCCTGGTCCCTTATTTAGGTTTTCTAAATTCCTGCTATGAGTGAGACCATCTGGTATTTTTCTTTTTCTTTCTGGCTTATTTTGCTGATCCTTTCCTGCTCCATCCATGTTGCTGCAAATTGCATGAGTTTATCTTTTTTGATTGCTGAGTAATATTCCACTGTGTATATTGCACATTTTCTTGTAACTCCACTACCACTATTTTATTACATACAGTAGTAAGAAACCAATATGCTAAACAAAATCCTTTTTGCTGACTGACCTTCTTGAGTTATAAGTTCAAACCTCTCTTCCATAACTCGTCTCATGTCTTAACAATATGAATTCACCTAGAGCACATAAATTTTACCACATTCAAAAGCTAAATTTGGCCTTACTGTCACAAAACTTTCTGAATCGATGTAGTCATTTTCCTTATAAATTTTGAGATTTTGAGCCATCACGATATATTTTTTAGATGAGTATCTCTCAGTTTATATGCACACAAAACTAGAGTCCTAAACAGTATTTCTTACCAAAAGAAATCAACATTCAAGGTGTAAGTACTGACTGATGATACTAAGCTTGCAAACTCATATTATCTTCCAAAACCAAACCTCATACTATAACAACAGTACCAACTCCAGAGAAAGCAGCTATATTTACAACATTAAAGAAAATATTAAATTGCTTCCTACTAAAAGGTTATGGTTTATTGAGTGTTTATTACATTGCAGATACTATGTTAAACACTTAATGGACATTATTTTCATTTTAAAGGGTCACAATGACCCTTGAAGTTGAAACTGTTATTATCCCCATTTTACAAATCAGTGAACTGAGGATTATATAGGGTAAGTAATTTTACCAAAATCACACACCTTTGAAGCAAAACAGATTTAGAAGCCATTCTTTCTAAGACTCTAGAATCCAAAGTCTTAACCATAGCAACCTATATGCCAGTAAGGTTAAAAAGCTTCTTACTTCTCAGTTATCATGTAAATGATTTTCCTTGTTAAAGCATTTTCTGTACAGTGGTAGATACCTAGCTTTAATCTAATGGTATAAAAAAAGCCAAGTATTTTTCTAATGAGGGAAGCAACATTAATAGCTGTGAAATCTGCCTGCTTCATATCTTTGGAATCCATGTACTTTCCTGTATTCCCATGCTATTATCTTGGCTCAGGTTATCTTTTCTCAACTTGCTACCAGGTTTTGGCTGGTCTCCCAACCTATAATGCAGCCTCACTGCATTTAATTCTATACAATTTATATAGAGGCATGTTTTATTTATTTATTTATTTGTTTGTTTTGTTTATACATGCACTGGGTACAGTCAGAAGCGCGGGAGGGTGAGAGAATTCACCAGAGACAGAGCGGGGAGCAGAGCAGGCAGAAGGACCGAAGTACACTGCTGAGGGGAGCAGCGGGCGGCAGGAGAGGTCTGCGCGCCATGCGGGACCCTCCTCTGGTGGCCGGGGAGCAGCCGGGGATCGAACGGCGCTGCAGAGGCTGCGGGCAGCTTCGCAACCCAGCGCTCAACCGCTGCGCCACCGGGGAGGCCCTAATTCTATACAATTTAAAGGTAAAACTTTTTCTAAAATGAAGACCTGACTAGCAACTGCCTTACTTGTGAGAAAACATACACATTTCAAAAACGGATAAAGGATTCTTTCATAACTTGGTTCCTTGTCAATCTCTTTTGTAGCTACATTCCCCTACCATGTAGGCCACCATACAGAATCAATGACTTAACAATTTCCCAGAGCAACCAAGTTTTGTTGGGTTTTCTTCAAAACCCTCCAGGTCTTTCTTAACAGGGATGAGATGATTTCCATTTTTCCCTCATATATTCCTTTCCCTTTTTGTGAATCTTTCCCTGATGTCTGTTTGCTCCCCCCAACAAACTGTAAATTCCTCGAGGACAGGGACTAGATAGTTTTTCATCTCTGTATCATCCCTTCACCTAGTGTAGGGTCTGCCTTTTACCAGTATTGAACATCTCTATTCTAATGTAAAACAACTGTAATCTCTTCATAGTTTATTCATTCTTAATTGACCTTCTCCTCCTAATATTGGTGCTACAGAAATAATGCCTAAGTTTAATCAACAACATTGGCATACTGCTATAACTGATGTTAATTTATTCCATTTGGATTAATAAATACATATTTAGTTCATCTACTTACTCTAGTAAACGTTTTGGGGATGAGCCACTTTGATGGAATTCATCAGCATCATAGAATTCATCTTCACTGCTAGAATAAGAGAACTCTGGGACTGTATTTGGAGACAAGTTGACATGGCTTGGAGAAGTTAGACTGCTACTGGGTGGTGAGTGTCCACTGCCTAGGAAGTTAAAAGTTTAAAATTAGGGGAAATGTTGATAATAGAGAAGAATAAATTTAGAGAGTAAAAGCAGACTTTTCTAATCAAGAAAAGTCTGTACACTATTTGTAAAGAAAATCAACACTTAAACTAGACAAAGAATAGGGAAAACTGCATTACTGTATGGGGACAGAGCTTTCTAAATAAATGAAAAAATGCTATATCCCTATTTTATAATTATCTTTAATATTAGGAAAAGAGTCCTTAAATTTTTTTTGTGTTGTACTGTATTATATTATTTGTTGTATTATAACATTATATAAGTTTCAGGTGTGTATTGTATCATTGAAAATCAACATGTATATACTATATAAGCACACCTCTAAAAGTCCAATTCTATTCTTCACCATACAGTTGTGCCTTTTGTCTCAAAGTACTGCTTCCCTGTCTACCCCTCTTCAGAAGGAAATTCTTTTGATTATCATCACAGAGTGTACTTTCTGATTGTGGAAGTCCCACAAGAGACACCAGTAGCAATGGGAAATCAAGGCTCTAATTTTATAATATAGATCTAGATACTTAGAAAATTGCACCAGAGACAGAGTGGGAGCAGAACAGGCAGATGTACTGAAATGCACTGCTAAAGGAAGCAGCAGGAGAGGTCTGCTGTGCCATGTGGGTAGCTCCCTGGCTGGCCAGGGATTGAACTTGTGCTGCAGAGGCTGCTAATAGTCTCACAATGCTGTGCTTATTAACCCTTTGCGCCACCAGGGAGGCCCAAAATTGTTTGCTTTTCTTTCCCCTATGAAACTGGGGAAAATGTGAAAGACTGATAAACAGATCCTTTAAAAAAATCTATGTGCTAAAAGATGCATACAAGAATATTCACTGAAGTATCGTTTATAACAGGAAAATACTGGAAACCACCTAAATGTCCATCAGTGGAAAAACAGGTAATTCTGCATGGTCAACTATTAAAAAAAAAAATGTAGATTTAACTGTATGAACACAAAAAGGTCTCTAAATGTTGTCGGTTAAATGAAAAGATAAAGTCACAGAATATACGAACTCATTTAGATTAAAACAAAAACAAATAGCATATGGATGTGTTTTTTACATACATGTACACAAATAATGGAGTGTAAAGAGGACTGTCAATTTTTGTTCTCTCTATATCTATATTGTCTGATTTTTTTTTTAAGAATAAGAAAGTATGCAACTTTATTATGCTCAGTGCAATAAGCCAGAAGGAAAAAGAAAAATATTGATGGTTTCACTTTAATAGAAATATAGGGGAACCAAATAAGACATCAGTGTGAAAAAAATAACAGTACAAAACACAACAAAGCAAAAACAGACAATTATAAATCAGAGACATACTGCGGGAGTGGGGGGGGAGGAGGGAAAGGGATCAGAGGGAGGAAGGGAGGCGCACAGAGGAGTGTGGTGATGGTGCACAGGTGCCTTGTGGAAGGAAATTCTATGGGGACTCACTGAGGGGGTAGGGGGCAGCAAATATTTGTTAAAAATTTAAAAAAAAGAAAAAAAAAGAAAAAGAAAAAAAGAAAGAATACAACTTTAACTTCAGCAATTTTTTAAGTCAATATAGATATTCAAAATAAATCTATGATAAACAAAATTTTGCAATATTTTATTTCAATTATAATTATTACTAAAGCTTCCGATTCAATCACTCCAAAAATAATGACGCACTTTATATGTAGAAATGTAATGATAAAACTATTATCTCCAATAAAAATATACATTTTTTTCAACCTTTTTCTTCATCAATAATCTAACACAAACCTTAAATGTTAATACGGAGTTAAGAGAGGTAAAGGAATTATACAGATCTGTACCTGTACTATTTGGTGTTGGAGTTTGATGATGTCCCAAGGTAGCTAATACAGGTCCAACTGGTAGGGAAGATGGACGTTGCTCTGACTTACACAACTGAGTTGGTTCTAGATTTGAACATGAGAAATGAATTAAAGAAACAGCCAAACACACTGTGTGCTGCAACTGTGTGGGATTCAGAATATGAAAGATCAGTAACCTTGAAATTATATCCCATTAAATCAATTTCCATGCTACTCCTTTTTGACCTCCTATCACTTTTAAAATCAATGATGATGTGCTGAGTACTATAACACTAGGCAGGATACCTTAGCACAATTGTCCTATAAAACCAGTGAACAGTTCTGATGATAAAGTATTTCCGAGCATCAAACCACAAAAAATGTGAAATGGGGGCACAGTGACTCCTCTTTAGCCCAATTAGAGATATTGTTTATCCTCTTAAAACATAAAAACTGACAAAATGATTTTCATATACTTCTGAATCTTTTCAAAAAGGATTTTCTTTTATCTGGCACAATTTCTGACTTAACTATGTCATCACTGAGACACAGAAAAGTTGGATGCAACAAAAAGGAGTATAGATGGGTGCTGAGCCTTGCCAGTTTTTAAAATAACTATTTATCACTCAATACTTAAAACACACACACATCTATCTAATCAATAGGCAGAACAAACTTCATTTTTCTATTTCTAATTATCTTGAAACATAACATGAAGAAAACATTTATATTGTTCAGAACTATAAAGAACACCCTCCAAAACTGAACATTCCTGGATTACCTTCTACTAGATGAAGGTATATCAAGTTTTTCTTGGTAGCCATGAATCCTAGGTCACTGAATTCTAGTCCAAATTCTAGTAACTACATTTGTCTTCCATTTCACTTTGAAAAACAAAAGCCCTTTCATTATGCTTAAAAACAGCAAATATGAAAAATATTGTCACCATTTTCTACTATATTACTTTTTGGGTTTTCTTTTACTTACTAAAAATATTAACAAAAAGAACCCTTCAGATTATTACAAGAGACACAAAAATTAAGTTTTTTTTATCATCAATATTTCTGTGAAACAATTTTACAGATACTATACCTGGAGGTAAGACAGTCTGGGAAGGCATTGTATTGATTACAGGTTCCAAAGGACTAGGTTGATATATTGCATCTACAGGATTAATAGTACTCTGAGATTGAAAAAAAAAAAACCACAGTTATTTTTAAATTAAATTCCCTTCTAGTACTGACCCTCCCAGGTGTATGAAATGCCCACATTTCTGACAGCAAAGTCCTGAGAATAGCTACATAGATATGTTGGTCAAAATGCAAAGAGGAAATGAAACACCTTTACTATACAGAAGTCTAAGAGTTTCTCACTTAAAAAAAGCATAGTAAAGAGGAAAATTTGAATTTGTCATATAGTAAGTAAAAAATGAAAAAACTTGGAGCTATAAAATGGTGTGGGAAGATTTTAGGAAGTGAAAACAGTAACTTCTCCAGTCAATTTGGTGCTTCTCACTCAAATTCACAGTTCACACCAAATATCACTCACTCCTCTTAGCAAAGAAAAAAAAATGCTCTTCCTTTCTTTGGTGTCAATAAACATTACACCCATTACTAGCTAATGAACCTATACCACTAAGATCTTATCTCTGCATCACACACACTATTGCCACTTTCCACGAGTGAGCACTGCACAGTATAGACAAGACATCTAGTTTTACAGTTACTAAAGGCAAAGAAACATATCTTCTAATTGGTAGTGGGGATGGAGACTTCCTTTTTAAGGATTTAGAAGGAAAAAAATTACTCAAACATGCAGTTACAATTCCAGAGGGAAAAAAAAAAATTTGTGTTTCTTGAATTCCAAGGCAGGAAATTGCTCTGCAAGCATGGCAGCATTTTAAAAGCAAGACGCCATAGCTTGATGATTTTTTATTTGGAGTTTTGTTTTTTTTTAAAGTTTAGATTCACCTTCAGAAAATAAGGGGATTGCAATTGTATGGGGAATATAAAAATAAAATTTATTAAAAAAAAGAAAACTGAATGAAATAAAACCCCCCAAAACAAAATTTTAAGTTCTTTAGCTTTGCTTGGTCTGTAAAGTTAAACTTCAAGTATGTATTAGGTAAAACTTATAACAGAAATACTGTAACAGAATTAAGAGAGAAATACTATGCTAATGAACTAACCTAAAATGTATTGACAAAAATTTGATAATGTCTGAAGTTGAAAACTGAGATAACAGTAAAGCTTTATAGCATTCTCATTTAATGCCTAAGTTTAGAAAAAGTTTTCTTAAAAACCCATTTTCTGTCAAAATACTTTTTAATCATTAAATCAGATCTCTTAAATCAAGTGCTTTCAAGACAAGAATTCTGATTCTTGTCACTACAGTACTCTACCTTCCATATATATTCTTTTTTTTTTTTTTAATTGGAAGTCAAAGGATACTTAGAGAAGAAACCCTGAAAATAATCATGATAAATAATGAGTCTAGTAAAGTGAAGGAGGGGGGTAGTTTTCAAGTGTTAGGAAAAGCCCATAAACAGAGACTTGGATTTTTAAAATTCCTTAGAATCCCTGCTCTATGAAGGACTTGGTAAATCTCTAACCTGCTGAAGACCTTACTTTCAGTCTGTAAAATGAAAAATGTCTGGATTATATGGTCTTTAAGAGCTTTCTCTTGGTGTGGGAAGACCAAGGTCTGGTTATTCTGGGAAGACCTTGGTCTGGTTCTTCTGATTATATAATGATACTGATATATTATGATTCTTTTTTTCATATTCTGGACCAGGCTACTAAAAAGTATCTCAAACAAGTCCTAGAGATATTCTTAAATTCCTTTTTATATAAAGTGGTTAACTCAAAAGGATGCCCAGTGCTTTATAAAGGCAAAATCTTGCCATCAATGCTTTGTTCCATAGAAACAAACATATATCACCTCCTTATCTCCACTCACTATATAAGAAAAACTACTTCAGAGGATAAGATATAAAAAACTGGAAAGGGACCAAAATTCTATCTTTTGAATATAATCTCTCATTTTCCAAATGAAATGTTCTAAGATGAAGTTTGTCAACCAGTTTTAGACTTTTTTTTGCATGTATATTAAAAGTACTTCATACCTTTTATTGCTATTAACAGAAAATATAACTTCTATACTTATCTATAGTCCTTGGTCAATCAATTGCAGTTAATTATAAAATATGTTAAATTACATTCTACACCTTGCTTTCAAAAATATATGTACAGAGCATGCAATGTGCAAGCATACGATAATTCTCAGCTCTAATATGTTGTGACAGTAATGAAATACATGCAATATATAGTTGACCCTTGAACAGGCAGAGATTGGGGCACTAATGCCCTGTTCCAGTCTAAAATCTGTGTGGGACTGAGACCCCTCCACCCCCAACATCAGACACTAAATTTATTAATACTCAGGTCTCCATTGTCAGTCCTCCTTTTCTATGGATTCTGCATCCAAGGATTCAACCAACTGACATCATCTATAGTTGATGAATCTATGTGGAATCCATGGGTATAAATGGCCAACAAAATTAAAGTATTAAGTGGACCCACGAAGTCAAACCCGTGTTACTGAAAGGTCCGTTAAATACCTTACACACACACACACACACTGAACACTATATGCTTTGTACCTTACACTAACCTTCTGAGGTAGAACCAATCACTTTTCTTTTTTTTTTATTTATTTATTTATTTTGTTTGTTTTTTTTTTTTTTTTTTTTGTTTATACATGCACTGGGTACAGTCAGAAGCGCCGGAGGGTGAGAGAATTCACCAGAGCCAGAGCGGGGAGCAGAGCAGGCAGAAGGACCGAAGTACACTGCTGAGGGGAGCAGCGGGCGGCAGGAGAGGTCTGCGCGCCATGTGGGATCCTCCGCCGGTGGCCGGGGAGCAGCCGGGGATCGAACCGGCGCCGCAGAGGCCGCGGGCAGCTTCGCAACCCAGCGCTCAACCGCTGCGCCACCGGGGAGGCCCCAATCACTTTTCTTTATAGATGAAGAAATTAAAAATCACAGGTTAAAGTAACTCACAGCGAGTGAGTGGGGGCTGGTTTCTAGCTATTGGGTTTCCAAGGCCTAAAGCACAGTTTTTCTTTTTTCAAAATAAAAACTCTTAAGGAAAAATACTATAGTATAGTCCCTGATCAAATGACTCTAATTTCTATCTTCTACTTCTTTAGATTTTCTATGACTATAAACTTCCTGATGTTTTTAGCTACAAATAATCAAATATTTTTAGCATGTTTTATAAATTCTACCAATTTTTTAAAATGTAATAAAAAGTAACTAAATTTTGCTATGAAGGAAAAGAGATAAAAATATTTGCCACCAAAACAAAGAAAGGAGGGGACACAATGGACTACGGTGGAGGTCTAAGGGTACCCTGGTGGTGTGGTGACATGCATCTGAGGAGGTACAATCTTACATGTTTGAATCACATACAGTGTTGTAAACCAGTATTACTTCAAAAAAAAATTTGTCACCATAATTTTCCTTAGGGTCTTTGGGGACCATAAAATGTTATACACATACAGTCCTTTTGCAACAGTCTCACAATCTTAACTGGTATCTCAGGAAAATTACAGTACACTATATTGTATTTGTATTAAGCAATTATAATATATCACCACGGCTCAAACCCTGAACTTAAGGAGTGAAAAGAGAAATAAAAACTTCAAGGTTCTTAATTCAAGTTTCAAGAATGTTTCTTACCTCTGGTTTTTACAGAATCATGTAAAAATAGTTATTTAGCTTCTTTTTCCATTTTAAATCAGCTATAAAGACAACACGTTCATTCTTTCAATTATAATCATGAGATGGTTTTAAAGATTTGTAAAATGAGCTTCCAGATCAAAAACAGGTTAACATTTGTAGTCTCAGGACAAAAACAGGGCTGCCTTCTGCTTCAGAAATAGTCTGAACATCCCTGGTAGTGCAAAGGGTTGGGACGCAACCTATGAAGCTGTCTGCAGCCTCTGCAGCACTAGTTCGATACCCCGGCCGCCCAGGGAGCGATCCA
The DNA here is from genome assembly GCF_014898055.3 of Talpa occidentalis. NCBI lineage: Eukaryota > Metazoa > Chordata > Mammalia > Eulipotyphla > Talpidae > Talpa > Talpa occidentalis. Next base: position 32,360,506 of record NW_023605305.1, on the reverse strand, counting down.
CATGGCGCGGCAGACCTCTCCTGACTTTCTCGCTGCTCCCAGCAGCAGTGTACTTCAGTCAATCCACCTGTTCTGCTCCCCACTCTGTCTCTGGCGAATCCTCTCACCACCCACCCCCCATCCCCTCACCTCTGGCCTGTAACCCAGCTCTTGTATGCATAAATAAATAAATCTCTAAAAAAAAAAAAAGCTGCACCTCATAGGCAGAGGAACTGTAAAAAAAAAAAAAAGTCATACAGTTACCATAAAACCTGGGTAGCTCAAACTACAAATCTTTAAACTCTAATTTGTATTTCCAGCTGAACATATAAGAATGACAAGCCAAGGGGGAGGAAGGAATAAAAAAATGGCTACAAGAATTCATGTTGCAACATGTTTCAACAAAAACGCAGTATATACCACTGTAGTAATGATTGTTAACACAATACACAAAATCTAAAAGAAAATAACAGAAATCAGTAAACATACTTAAATAGGTTAAGATATCTTTCAATACCGTACCCCTTCCCCTTTGCTTTTATCTAAGGAAAAAAGATTGATAAGAAATGTAGTATTGTGAGTTATGGATTATTTAGTCATAAGAATGAGTTTTCAAATCATGATTAACATTTCAAATTAACACATGCAGAGTGATTTAATTTGAACCAACACTTAAACATTTTCAAGACTGTCATTTCCCTTCGAAATGATTGCTGAAAGATAGTCAAACTGTAGGAGCGGAAAGAAAATTGCAAGAGTCAACAATAAAAAGCAGTGAGTAGGTGAAAAGAGGAATTTGCGCTGAAAAATGAGTAGAAATTCAGCCTTCTCCTGACATGACTGGTTATAATGATCTGCAGAATTAAAAGGAAACAAAAGATTAGATTAAACTTACTATAATTCCGTCTGCGTGCTTCTCCGCATTACACTGGTCCTTAAGGGAAAATGTTAAAAAATTAACTTCATTCTTTAACTTCTCCTGTACTTTCTTCCCTACTATGAAAGTGTATTTTACTAGGTAGCTAACAATGTTAGAACACTGTTGCTGTGCTTTTCCAGTAAGATTTTAACTCTATTTGTATATTACTAGACAAACAAAATTCTATCTCTGGCTAGACAACAATCAACACCAATAGCCTGACAATTTTTCTATATGTGATTTGCTTGTGGAATTAGCCTACTGAATTGTATAATTGCATTGGCAGCACTGATTAAAAGCAAATATACTAATTTAAGATTGAAGACCCTACATATTTCTGGTGTTAACTTTATAGTAAATTATACCAACTCACCATAAACTGGAAACCTTTTCATGTGTTTATTAGCTATTCATATACTTGAAGAAATGGGTGTTCCAATACTTTGCCCATTTTTTAGCTGGATTTTTTTTTTTTATTATTTAGTGAGCTGTAAGAGTGATTTTACATATACTGTATACAAGTCCTTAAAAGATGTGATTCACAAATTTTTCTCTATGTCCTTAGGTTGTCCTTTTACTTTCTTGCTAGTGTCTTAAGAAGCATGCACATTTAAAAATTTTAAGTCCAATATATCAGTGTTCTATTGTGTGTGCTTTTGGCGCCTTATTTGAGAAATCACTGCCTAATCTAAGATCACAAAGATTTACTTGTGTATTTTTGTCTAAGAATTTTATAGTTTTAGCTGTTTACATTCAGGTCCTCAATCCATTTTGAATTATTCTTTAGAACACAAGATAGGGGTTCAATTTCAAATTCTTTTTTTTTTTTTTTTGCATGAGGATAACAAATCTCTCCAGCTCCATTTGTTGGAAGAATCAAATTAAATTAGAAATTTTCGTTTATCACCATGGTGTGTTTATGTGTGTATCATATAATTAGAAAGTATATAGGTACATAATTAGGAATTAGCTTTCTCTAGACTACACTGCCTCATTAGGAAAATAGAGGTATATTTCATGCATTTATTGGCAGGTATGGTTTTAAAAATACTGGTCTGTGCTAACTGGTCAAAGGTCTTAGCAAATTATAGGGTGTTGATGTTTTTGTCATTAATATATTTTGGATTTCAGTCATGATGGTATGAATAGCTTCTCTTTCAGAGAATAGCCAATATATTAAGAAATGAGGGACTTATAACCAAACAAATATATAGTATAATTTAGTGGTAAGTTGCACTAGACCTTTTATAATTCACACTGAATTCACTCAAATCCCTGGTCCAGTAATACTTGAGATTTAGCATTAGCTGATCCCAATAAAAATCAACTCGAGATTTACTTGTAAAACAAAAATAAAAAAGATGGAAGAGGGGGCTAGGGGCAAGTCACAAAACAAAATTCCTTAAGTTTATAAGGGGACTGGATTGATAGTAACGCATTACTATCTATAGGTTCATCTAGATTTGACTCTGTCTTAAATGACAAACCACAACAGTTAACAAAAATAATAAAACTAGATTTAACATATCCCATAAATATCAGGCATTATTATTTGAGAACATGGGGTTGAGGGAGAAGAAATGTTGATGTGTGTTTAAATTATATCAGGATTAGAAATGGTCATTTTCTTACACAACATAATGTACTTTATCAGTAATTTATTGCTATGTGACAAACCACCCCACAGGCTACCAAGGGATGGAGAAGGGGCAGAGGCAGGGTAGCAAAATAGAAAGATATAGGGAATGACTGGTTATAAGGTACAGTGTTTCTTTTGGGGAGTGATAAAAATATGCTAACATTAGATTATGGTTACTATTCCACGACTTTGTAAATATACTAAAGTGTATACTTTAAATGAGCAAATTTAAAGAACGTACTTTATATATCAATAGATGTATTTTTTAAAAGTTTGACAAGAAATCAATGGATACTGATGAAAATAAAAAGTTGTTCCAGAAAAATGTTACAGGGAGAAAATCCCAAAATCTAAGAACAACTTAAACAATTTACTTAAAAAGTATCCATGGTCAGGCAACTCAGCTCTGAAAGGATAATCTACACCTGTGCTGTCCAGTGTTAGCCCTTACTCACATGTGGTTATTAAGTACCTAAAATAAAGTTAGTTCAAAGTGTAAAATACACCCAGGATATTGAAGACTTGGTGGGGAAAAAAAGAAATATCTCATTAATGAATTTCTATACTGATTACAAGCTGAAATTTTATTTTAGATATACTGGGTTAAAATACATTTTTAAAGTTAACTTCCCTTGCTTATAAATTTTAGCTTATTGTCATATATCACCTAATCTTGAAGAACTGGTCAAGTTCCCATCTGTACAGGTATCCCAGATTATCTCCACTCCTTTCACCCCCTATCAACCCTTTACTTTCTCAGTTTGCCAAAGGAAGAACAACAGGCTAACACAGCCCACTGGAAAATCCCACTAACCAAGTAGTGCCCAAACTTTGCTGCACATCAAAATCATACGGGAGTTAAAAATCTCCCAAAGCCCAGGTGATATCCCATACAAATTAGTCCAGAATATCAGGGAGTGGGAATCACTATGCATCAGAATTGTTAAAGATCCCCAGGCAATTCCAATACGCAGCAAGCATGAGAAACAATCATGCTTGGATCATGCAAGATGGAAGCTAAAATAGGGAATAAAAACTGGAAAGAGCTTAAAATACTTCCTATCACATGCTTCCTTTAAGAAGTTAATACTAAAATTAACCCAAAGCTAAAAGTGGACAACTGCAAACAAAATAATGAAACTAAACCATGACCTCACACATAATAAACCAAAAATCAACTCAAAATGGATCAAAAAATTGGATGTAAAGCCTGAAACTGTAAAATACATAGAAGAAAACATAGGCAAAACATTTCATGACATAAGATTTAGTGCTGCCTTTAGGGATTCATCCATCCTCAAGAGCAAGGAAAACAAAAGAGAACATAAACAGCTGGGACTACATCAAACTAAAAAAACTTCTGTACAGGAAATAAATCATAACTAAAATGAAAAGACTCCCTACTGGATAGGAGAAAATATTTGCACATTACACATCTGACAAAGAATTAATATGAGAGCACAGGGACTGTGGTGATGGTGCATGGGTGCCTTGGGGAAGGAAATTCTACGGGGACTCAATCTGAGGTGGTGGTGGGAAGCAAATATTGTCTAAAAAATGTAAAAAATGATAAATGTTAAAATAAAAAAAAATAATAAAAAAGAATTGATATGAAAGATATACTATAGAACTCATAAAACCCTCCAAGAACAAAGCAACCCAATCAAAAAATGGGCAAAAGAACTAAACAGGTACCTCTCCAAAGAAGACATTCAAATGGCCAAGAGATATATGAAAGAATGTCCACCTTTACTTATTCAATAACTTCAAAACAAGACCACAGTGAGATATCATCTCACACCTGTGAGAATGGCCTATATCAAAAAGACAAGAAACAACAAGTACTGAATATGGAGAAAAGGGAACTCTCCTACACTGCTGGTGGGAATGCAAAAAGATGGTTCGGTCCTTATGGAAAGCTGTTGGGAGGTATCTCAAAATATTAAACATTGATCTGCCATTCGACCTAGTAATTCCACTCCTAGGCAGCTACCCCCAAAACTAAGAACACTAATTAGAAAGGAAACTTGTACTCCCATGTATATTGCAATGCTATTTACTATAGCTAAATTATGGAAACAAGCTCAATGTCCCAGAGTGAAAGAGTGGATCAAGAATATGTGGTATATAAAACCGAACAAGGACAACACAAAAAAAGAAAACTATAGGCCAATCTCCCTAATGAACACTGATGCAAAAATCCTCAATAAAATTTTAGCTATCAGAATCCAACAGTGTATCCATAAGGTAATTCACCACGACCAAGTAGGATTCATTCCAGGGACACAAGGATGGTTCAACATCCGAAAATCAATCAACGTTATCCAACACATCAACAAAAAGAAATATAAAAACCATATGATAATATCAATAGATGCCGAGAAAGCTTTCGACAAAGTGCAACACCCATTCATGATAAAAGCCCTTGAAATTCTTGGGATACAAGGAACATACCTCAACATCATAAAGGCCATATACGACAAGCCAACAGCCAGTATCATTCTCAATGGTGAAAAGCTGAAAGCATTTCCATTAAGATCTGGAACAAGACAAGGATGTCCACTCTCACCACTGCTTTTCAATATAATACTGGAAGTCCTAGCCAGAGCAATAAGACAAGAGAATGACATCCAAGGAATCCAAATAGGAAAAGAAGAAGTCAAACTATCACTATTTGCAGGTGATATGATAATATACATAGAGAACCCCAAAAACTCCATAGAAAAACTAACTGAACTCATCAATCAGTTCAGCAAAGTGGCAGGATACAAAATCAACATGCAAAAGTCAGAAGCCTTCCTATACACTAACAATAAATCTGAAGAAGAAGAAATGAAAAAAACCATCCCCTTTATTATCGAAACAAAAAAAATCAAATACTTGGGAATAAATCTAACAAAAGAGGTAAAGGACCTTTACAAAGAAAACTATAAAACACTGTTAAAAGAAATAGAAGAAGATACAAAGAAATGGAAAGACATCCCCTGCTCATGGATTGGAAGAATAAACATTATTAAAATGGCCATCCTACCAAAAGCAATATACCAATTCAATGCTATTCCAATAAAAATTTCAATGTTATTCTTCAAAGAAATAGAACAATTATTGATGAAATTCATATGGAATCACCAAAAACCCCGAATAGCCAAAGGTCTCCTGAAAAAAAAAGAAGGGAATGGAGGCATCACACTCCCAGATTTCAGGCTATACTACAAAGCCATAATCATCAAAACTGCATGGTATTGGAACATGTGTCTGTTCCAATGGAACACACGGACCAATGGAATCGAATAGAAAATCCAGAAATAAACCCACAGATTTATGGTCAACTAATCTTCGACAAAGGAGCAAAGAATACGCATTGGAGCAAAGAAAGTCTGTTCAATAAATGGTGCTGGGAAAACTGGGCCGCTACATGCAAAAGAATGAAGCTTGACTACTACCTCACACCATACACAAAAACCAACTCAAAATGGATTAAAGAACTAGACATAAGACCTGAAACCATAAAATACATAGAAGGAAATATAGGCGAAACACTACGTGATTTGCACATCAAAGACATCGTTACAGACACATCACCCAAAGCAGTGATAGTGAAAGCAAAGATAAACAGCTGGGACTACATCAAATTAAAGAGCTTCTGCACAGCAAAAGAGACAATAACAAAAACAAAGAGAAACCCCACCAACTGGGAGAACATTTTTGCACACAACACTAATGATAAAGGACTGATCACAAAAATCTGCAAAGAGCTGATGAGACTCAACAACAACAAAGAAAATAATCCAGTCAAAAAATGGGCAGAAGAGCTAAAAAGAAACTTCTCTGAAGAGGAAATGCAAATGGCCAACAGGCATATGAAAAAATGTTCAACATCACTTGTCATCAGGGAAATGCAAATCAAAACTACCATGAGATACCATCTTACACCAGTGAGAATGGCACATATTAAAAAAACTAGCAACAACAAATGTTGGCGAGGGTGTGGAGAAAAGGAACTCTTCTGCACTGTTGGTGGGAGTGCAAACTGGTCCAACCACTATGGAGAGCTGTGTGGAGATTTCTGGACCTACTAAACATAGAGCTTCCATATGATCCAGCAATTCCACTCCTAGGTATTTACCCAAAGGACACAGAAACATCAATTCCAAAGAACACCTGCACCCCTATGTTTATAGCAGCACTATTTACAATAGCTAAGCTTTGGAAACAACCCAAATGCCCAAAAATAGATGACTGGATCAAGAAGATGTGGTACATATATACCATGGAATATTACTCAGCATTCAAAAAAGATAAACACATGCAATTTGCAGCAACATGGATGGCGCTGGAAGGGATCATGCTCAGCGAAATAAGCCAGAAAGAAAAAGAAAAATACCGGATGGTCTCACTCATAGCAGGAATCTAGAAAACTTAAATAAGGGACCAGGAAAATGAATAACTATAAGAAAGTGAAAATCAAAATCAACAAAAATCTATGAACCAGAGACACTTTTGTGGGGGTGGGTGGAGGGAGGGGAGGGATTGGGGTCAAAATGGGGGGGTTGAAATTGTATGGGGAATATAAAAATAAAATTTATTATAAAAAAAAAGAATATGTGGTATATATACACAATGGAATACTACGCAGTGAGCATAAAAGATAAATTCATGCCATTTGCAGCAACATAGACGGAACTTGAAAGGATAATGTTAAGTGAGGTAAGACAGAAGGAGAAAGGTAAATACCAGAGGGTGTCACTAATATGTGTTACATAAAGTAACTAAATAAACAGTCAGATAAAGACAAGCTTAAAAACTAACCCTTAACAGCTAACTACAGACTGAAGCATTGGGGGTAGGGTTTAAGGGAGGGGAAAAAACAAAGAGGGAAGGAAGCACAATGGTCTATGCTGGTGGATTATGGGTGAGTGGGTGGTAGGTGCACTATGGTGGTAAAGCCTGATGGGGGTATCCCAATATTACCTCAATTAAAAATAAATAAATAAAATAAAAATATTCCAAAGCAAGAAAAGTACTGAATTAGCTATCTTTTTATATTCCTTTGGAGGTCTCAAATGGCAGTGTTTCTCTCAAAGTAATTAATTTCAATATCTTACTAATAAGCCAACGAAGAATAGCCCTCCAAAGGGGTGATAACAATTTATATCCCCATCAGTACTGGATGGAAGTTCCCACATTTTTTTTAAAAGATTTATTTATTTATTTATTTATTTATTTATACAAGCACTGGGTACAGTCAGAAGTGCGGGAGGGTGAGAGAATTCACCAGAGTCAGAGCGGGGAGCACAGCAGGCAGAAGGACCGAAGTACACTGCTGAGGGGAGCAGCGGGCGGCAGGAGAGGTCTGCGCGCCATGTGGGACCCTCCTCTGGTGGCCGGGGAGCAACCGGGGATCGAACCAGTGCTGCAGAGGCCGCGGGCAGCTTCGCAACCCAGCACTCAACCGCTGCGCCACCGGGGAGGCCCAAGTCCCCACATTTTTCCCACAATTTTACCATAAATTTAAAATTTATACCCCCCAAAGTTTTAATAAAGACTTATTTAGGACTTGTTTTATGATGGTATTAAGTTAATTATAAATACTAATATTTGTGTTTGCATTATCACTAAAAGTAGAGGAACTATTATTACCCCTATTTTATAAAGGAGGAAACCAAAGCACAAAGAGGATAAACTTATTCAAGTGGTGAAGAAGGGACTCAAACACAGATATAGTCTGGTTCCAGAGTTCTCTCATTACTGTTTAAAAGCTTGGTATCTTATATCAGAGATTAACTGACTGAAGATTAAAGGATAGTTATCACAACCATGCAACCATTAAAAATTATGTATTAGAAAAATTTATTCAAAATTCACCATTATTTATCAGGTCCATACCACATAGCAGGTAACTGTTCTAGGCATTTAGGATACAGTAGTTATGGAGTAAATGTTTGTGTACTCCCAAAATTCAGGTGTGGAAGATCTAAATTGCCCAGTGTGGCTGTATTTGGAAGATGGGACAGCAAAAGAAATAAATTAAGGTTAAATAAGGTTCTAAGGGTGGGTCCTGACCCAACACAAGAGATGTCGTACAAGAAGAGATGCCAGAAGAGCCCTACTTGTTCCTCCCACTCTTTCCCCTCCTCCCTCCCTCTGTGTGTGTGTGTGTGAGAGAGAGAGAGAGAGAGAGAGAGAGAGAGAAAGAGAAAGAGAGAGAGAGCGCGCGCTTGAGAATCCCCCCAAGGAAAGGACATGTGAGATCATAGTGAGAAGGTGGTTGTCTACAAGGCAGGAAGAGTCCTAATCAAATTAGCAGAAAACTTGATTTTTGACTTCTAGCCTCCAGAACTGTGAGAAAATATATTTCTGTTGTTTAAGCTACCCAGTCTATGAAACTTTGAGTGAGGGGGATTTGAATAGGCAAGTAACATATTTCTGATCTACATTTAAGTTAGGCTTAGAAATACATACAGGGCTTATATAGGGAACATATAATTTGAGGGATGTATTTGTACATAAAAAGCCTTTAACATCTTTCCCTCAAATTATATGTTCCTTATATAAGCCCTGTGTGTATTTCTAAGCCTAACTTAAATGTAGATCAGAAATATGTTACTTGCCTATTCAAATCCCCCTCACTCAGAAAGCTGTGTGGAGATTTGTTAACCTACTAAAGATAGAGCTTCCATATGATCCAGCAACTCCACTCCTAGGTATTTACCCAAAGGACACAGAAACATTAATTCAAAAGGGCACCTGCACCCCTATGTTTATAACAGCACTATTTACAATAGCTAAGCTATGGAAACAACCCAAATGCCCAAAAATAGATGACTGGATCAAGAAGATGTGGTATACACAATGGAATATTACAAAGCAATAAAAAAGATAAACTCATGCAATTTGCAGCCACATGGATGGCGCTAGAAGGGATCATGCTCAGTGAAATAAGCCAGAAAGAAAAAGAAAAACTCCGGATGGTCTCACTCATAGCAGGAATTTAGACAACCTAAATAAGGGACCAGGAAAAAGACTAATTGCAATAAAGTAAAAATCAAGGTCAACAAGGAACTATAGACCAGAGACACACTACAGTAGGGGGCGGGGGGGAGGAGAAGAGGGATTAGGGTCAGAAAAAGAGGGTAGGAATTGTATGGGGAATATAACCAAAATGAAAATGCGTACATTATGCAAAAATGAAAAATGGTGAAGAATTATATAAAATAATTTACTAAAAAAAAAAGCCTTTAATATCAATAAAATTCCCTCCTGGAAACAATTTAAAAGACCAAACTCCATTTACTTGGTCCACGTTACCCATTTTAAAGAACCTAGAAATGAAGATAAGTTAGCTAAAATAGACAAATAGCAGGCACAGTCCAAACTATAGAGAGTTCCAGAATTATAACTCATTCCAAAGACAGAATACCAAAACTTTTCTTGATTGGTGCCTAAAAGGTGAGCTACTGAAAGAGGTTAGGCTCTCCTTCCTTAAACCTATCCAAAAGTCTTACATGATTTATCAATCACTCAAACGGACCTAAATGCTATTAGCTCTTCTATTTCCTCAATATTTTAGTGAAGTAGTATGAATCCCTAAAACACCTATCTACTGACACTAGTTTACTCATTATGTTTATATAGGTTTTTGGGCAACTAATAGTGTCTCCCAACCACTGTTGTAATTTCGCAGTCAATAAAACCAAACCAGGGCCTCCCAGGTGTTGTAGAGGGTTGAGTGCAGTGCTGTGGAGCTGTCCGCAGCCTCTGCAGCGCGGGTTCGATTCCTGGCCAGCCAGAGAGATTGCCGCATGTGGCTGCAGACCTCTTCTGTCCACGCCCACTGCTCCCCTCAGCAGTGCTTTCGGTCTATCTGCCTTTCTGCTTCCCACTATGTCTCTGGTGGGTCCTCTCACCCTCCCGCACCTCTGGCCTGTATCCCAGCTATTGTATAAATAAAAAATAAATCTTTAAAAAAAAAAAGAAAACCAAACCAAATACCTTACTTACCCCTTTTATGTCTCCAATCCTATACTACCTTAAACTTTAGAATGTATTTTGACACACAAAAGTAGATGAAAAATTTACAAATATAAATACGATTTCAGACATAGTAGTCAAGAATGCCAAGAAAGTGAACACAAATTATGAAAATATTGAGTCTAGTCTTCAAAATTTTTACCTCCTCCCCCTTTAACTTGTAAGTGAATAGCCTTACTATTTAAGCACAAATGCTATTTGTCATGCTATTTGTCTATGCTATTTGTCATTAGCACTGCTAGGAGAAAGTTATTGGGGGAAAATATATGCAATTGAAAAAGTAAAATAGGTCACTAATTAAAAACTCACACAAACACATTTCCAAACTTGGCTGCTGAATGGGGCCCCCAGCCCCTCGAGCCACTGGCTGTAAGCATAGGGGTACAGTCAGGTAGAAATAATCAAGCAATAAAAATAAACTTAGGTTGAATACATCAAAATTTTTCAGAAAAGCAGATTATACCCATGGAATTTTTAACACACAATCATTCAAATGCTATTTTATTTTATGGGAAACAACAAAGGGGTTCATGAATGTCATTTAGTAACATAAAATTTTAAAAAAAGTCTCTGCATACTCTCATTATAAGAAAAAACTTGCAAAAATTTAATTCTTTTTTTCCTAAGACTTTTTCTGTGAAACATTTTGCACTGTTCCAAGAAGTCATTATGGATAAAATGAAAGGTGGGGGTGAATCATTCAAACATGCTCCTTTCCTTCTCATCTGGCATCAGAAATGATCTTATCAATGACAGACACAGGATACTTTGGTAATAGCCAAACACAAAAGTTGTTCAACAGTACTTCTACAATAAAATACTGTAGAAAGGTAATACATTGCAGAACCAAGTTTTCTGGTTATTAAAGAAAAATGCCAATGTAATTTTTAAATCCCACTGACGTAAATGAAAGTAATATTTACTTACTTTAGCAATCTGCAGCAACACAATGCAGTGTTTAATTGACTCTACCATGCTCTATAAAAACAAAACACTGATTTGAGGATCTTGCTTCAAATAAGTTAAAGGTTAAAATACAAAAATTCAGTTAAATATAAATTACACAAGAGATATTCTCCCTGGATATCCAGTGAGTTCTGATATATTGATAGTGTCAAAAGAGGTTATTATAGCAATTCTATGAATTGTTAAGAAATCACAAATATTGTAATATTGCATATCATCTAAATGTTTTTTCAATACTTTAAACAGAAGAGATGTGAATCTAATTAACTTCCAAATTCTGAGATCAGCAGCAGATAATTCCAACGTAAATTCTGAAAACATTTTTTAAGACCTTAATGGAATTACAGAGTATTCTACCAAGACACTGGTGAAATGCTATTTTACATAGTTTTAAAATGCTTTTATCCAAATACAAATCTTATTAATAACCCACTATCTAATGCCAGAAGGCCAGTATATCAAAAAACTCAAATCATAATATATTCTAATTATATAAGAGATATATGTTGTGCATGGATTAGCAACCTTTTATCTAAGGATCTCAAACAGACAAGACGAAAAAAGATAAAATGGTACGTGAAGTCAATTTCAATTAGAGGGATTAATCTAGTCACTAAAATTCCTTTGGAAAATAATTCTTAAACCTTTCATAAAAACTACAATCTCAATTACTACTATTAATAGTGGCAACTTAAAAACAAAAGTAGCATTTTAAAGCACTTTCTAATGCAAAATCAGAGTTTATCAAATATATAACTTACATTTGTGGTCTCTTTGAGAGTTTCGATTTTCTGTGAAAATAATAAGTTTTAACAAAAATAATCAGAAAAGCAAAGCAGTATCTCTGTTGCTTTTAACTAGTCATTTAAGGAATTTTACCAAAATTACTCTAAGTGAGTGCAGGCAGGTTAGGAAGGGAATACTTTTCTGCTATACTTTTTATTTTAAATTTAAAAAATCATACATTATATGGATTAATTCTTCAAATAAAATACATGTTATTCAAGATTTGTAAGAACGATGCAAATCATTTTTATTCCTTACCTGAAGTTAGTTTTGTCTTTTCTATCTGATTCATTATGTAATTTCAAAATGCTTATTTTAGAATCATCTTAAACTAAATTGTTTAAAAATAGCATGGGTCTTGGGCCTCCCCGGTGGCGCAGCGGTTGAGCGCTGGGTTGCGAAGCTGCCCGCAACCTCTGCAGTGCCGGTTCGATCCCCGGCCCCTGTGCGAGGGTCCCACATGGCGCATAGACCTCGCCTGCTGCCCACTGCTCCCCTCAGCAGTGTACTTCGTCACTCTGCCTGTTCTACTCTCCGCTCTGGTGAATTCTCTCACCCTCCCGCGCCTGACTGTACCCAGTTTATAAAAAAAATTTAAAAAAATAAAAAAAAAATAGCATGGGTCTAAATTCTAAAACTAAGAAGAAAAGGTGAGTTAAATATGAGTTATTACAATTACCAAATGTAAAAGAGCCAAACTGCAAGACTAAGATCAACAGAAATGCTAAAAACAAATGATGTGCATCAGAAATCTGGTCAAAAGGGGGAAAAACGTTAACTGAAAAAAGAAATCAATATTCCAACTACAATATAGTTGGCAGAAATCCAAAAGGGGATACATGCTACTATTTTGTAGCAGAACTATGAAGCAACACTTACATAGTTTCCTTATCTGTGGCTTCTGGTTTATTTTGAAAATTCTTGCCAATTGTAAATAACTGTAAATTGTAAATGTAATAATTGAAATTTCTACTTTTAATTTTTGAAATCTGAAAAGGAAAGTTCTTACTCCTAGGAAGGTGGTACTTACAAAAAAAGGCCTTTTGTTTATAAAACCAGAACAGAAGTGCACCAGAAATCTCCCCTGTAAGTCTCTATATGGCAATACTTCATAATAGGTCAAATGATACTATTTGGTAATCAAAACACTGAAGTCCTTTTTTTATTTCTCCAAAAGGCTCTTGAATTTAACATATTTATACAAAATCATGATTATAGAAATTACCTTTCTCTGTTCATCATCTTTGCAGTTTTGAAGTTTATCATCAAAGAGCTACAGGATTAAAAAAATCATATAGCATCAATCTGATTTACTACATAGTATACATTTAATAAACACAGAAAAGTAAACTTTCATTCTTAAACACATTTCTTCCAATGATGATTTATGCGTATTTTCAAGATAGCATGCATTTTTTTTCAAGTCACTATAGCAAGTTAAACTCAAATGAATTATTTTCAAGAATAGAAATCACTCACTCTTGGGGCCTACCTGGTGGCACAGGGGTTAAAGAGCGCTATCAAGCTACTGCCAGCCACTATAGCATGCGATCCCCAGCAGACAAGGAACTAACCCACATGGTGCAGCAGACCTCTCCTGTTGGACTGCTGCTCCTCTCAGCAGTGTATTTCAATACATCTGCCTGTTCTGCTCCCCACTGTCTCTGGAATCTTCACACCCCCAACTCCCCCACCCGGGCTTACACCCCAGTTCTTGTGTGCATAAATAAATAAATCTTAAAAAAAGAAATCAATTACTCTCATAAAATTATAACCAAAGAAAGCAAATGTTTTTTAAAGAACTTAAAACAGGAGAGGTTTGCTGTGCCATGTGGGAATCTCCCTGGCCACCTGGGAATCGAATCTGCAGAGGCTGTGGACGGCTTCACAGCACTGCTCTCAACCCACTGTGCCACCGGGGAGGCTCACTCATAGCAGGAACCTAGAAAACCTAAATAAGGGACCAGGAAAAAGAATAACTATAAGAAAGAAAATATCAAAATCAACAAACAACTATGAACCAGAGAGACACTATGGGGTGGGGGGGGCAGGGAAAGGAGGGATTGGGGTCAAAATAAGGGGGTTGCAATTGTATGGGGAATATAAAAATAAAATAAAATAAAAACAATAGTAATATATTAACTATAAAAAAAAGAACTTAAAACAGAGGTTCAAACCTAAGAGTTTTTTTCTGCTTTGTCATGTAAGTTTAACAACACCCCTGTTTTCCCTCCCAAGACTGTTGCTTGTAATTAATTTTAAAGTAAAAATTAAAGGAGAAAAAAAATTAAAGGAGACAACTCATTTAAGTAAAGATGAGGGAAGCAGAGAAATCATTTCTCCTACCACCCATTCCCCACTATGGAAAAAACAAGGTCTTGGAAATCAAGCCATTTAAAATCAGTTTCATAGAATTTTTTGGCATCTAATCTTATAATATTTTCCTTCTAGTCATGTCCAGATATTTACCTTTTCTAATGATAAAAACAATGTACACTATAAATAATACTATTTACCAAATTTGAAATGAAGACCTTTGAATACGTCATCCAGATCTTTTAATAAGTCAGCTTTAAAAATTGTTGAAGAACCACATAAGATTTGTAAACTAACATCAAATAACTGTTTTTACACAAAATGAAGGTTAGTAACATTTACTACTTTACATCAATTTAATACATATTAATGCCATACCTTTAATTGTTCTATTAAAATTTGTAGGTAAGCATCGGCCTCTGTAAGTTTCTTATCAAAATCTTGTACACTAGGAACAAATCCTGAATCCAAACCCTGAAGAAAAAGAAAATTTGCAATAAATCTAGCAGCACCCAGATAATGTTTGAGTACAAAAGACAGATCATTTTTCATACATGACATTTCCATTTTAAAAAAAAATTAGTACTTTTACATAATTGGTGTACTTAAATTACTTAAATTCTCCAAGAATAATTATACATGAATCTTCCTCATGAACATCTAACACTATTCCCTTCTCATCCATTACACATGCTATTGCTCAAATTAGGATTTACTCTGCCCTTCAGAATCTGTTCTCCCAAAAGCCTCATAATGGCTCCCAGTCACCTACAGAGCAACAATAATTTAACTAAAGGAATACCTAGATTACCTCTGATTTCCCCCTACATTTTGTTCAGTAAATTCTTCCAGTCACTTCATCTTAACTTCATATTCTTACTATTTTGTTCTCCCTACCCAGGTGTAGGTTAAGAACGCTTAAGTTTTTCTCTTCCTCCCTTATTTAAAAAAAATGAATCTCAAAATTCTCACCTCTTTTATGAAGGCCCTCCTTAACTCAAAATGACAGTGCTTTTCTCCTAATAAAGTTCCCTACTTACTTTCACTGTTGGCATGAACACTACACTTTGGACGTGGTGTAAATGTTTATTTATTTAAAGGGTACACTTATTTCTCAGTTTAAGAGTCTGGCATTTGCATTTCCTACTTTCTGTACACTAAAAATTTTAAGTTCCAAAAGTATGGGATTTTTACATTTTCACTTAGAAGAAATTTTGAGTCTTAACCATCTCTCACAGAAAAAAAATCAACCCATGGTGTAAAAAACAAAACAATTGGAGACTGAACAAGAAGACTAGCAGCTTGCCATATTTGCATGCCCAGTTGTCATCCAGATAAAAAGGGAAATGAAGGTTGTAAATCACTAATGTCACAACCCCTACCCAACCACAAAACTCTGTACAAAGTGGGTGAAATACAGTGGTTCGACAGACTACACTTGATCTTCACTTATTTTATCTTCCCCCTGCCTTTCACCAAAACATGATTATCACTTTCACGATCTCCATTTTAGTAAACTGAGCTGAGCTCATTTTCTATTACACCAGCAGTACACTATAGCATTACATAGCAATAAACTTTAGCATTACACTAGAGCACTTTCACAATCATTATCTCAAAACACTATATTGAAAAGGTATGCTATTATGTAAATAATAATAGGCTGACAAACCTGGTTTCTAACCGCAGCTAAGCCACTTAGAGATGCTAAGCTACTGTCTCTCTGAGTCTTTTTTTTACCTGTCAAGTATAGGTATCGTGCACCCACTATTACTGATGTTGCAGATCCTACATCTACTAAAGACTAAAATTATGGTCACTATCAATTACCGCTATTAGTACTATTGCTTTGCCCAAAGTAAAATTCAAATTCTGAATCAGAACACTAGGCACTTAAGTCCTATTGAGCACATGGAACAATCAACTTATATTGTAGTCCATTTTCTCACCAAATTGAAAGGCAGGCAGTAAAACTGCCTTTTTTATTTTTTACACACATAAATAAAATGCTTGAAATGAGTACTGAAAAACCCCTTCCCAATGAGATGTCATGTATAAAAAAAAATTTAAGAAGGAAAAATCATAATAATCTATAATATAGCCACATGTTTATTAGATATTTATTAATGATTAAATATCTTCATCTCTAAAGATAACCCCAAAACTTCCTATTAGAAACATATACTATGTAGAGTATGATAATAAAAGGTATGGAAAAGGAAGGATAAATTATCATAATATACAGTACTGTACTAAGAAAAAGGGCAGTAATTTCTTTCCATGTTACAGTACCACAGAAAAATTAGGACTGCTTGGGCTTGCTTTTTGTTTTGTCTCACAGAGCAATATAACTATCAATAATTTATAAGACCCAGTTAAAATCAACTAATTACATTGTTCTTGCTAAATATGGTAAGTCTCCCAGAACACTCCTTTGCCCCTAGTCCATATGACACAACATCCAAGATCTACCTACCAATCCGCCTTTCTTTATGTAATGCATAATGGGAGACTTACAACAAGTTATTAGTGTCAGCTCCCAGAAAGGGCCTAAACTCTCTTGCAGTCTAGTGTACTTAAAATCTAGTGTACTTAAAATCTAATAGTTACCCCATCTCAATCAATAAAATAACATATACATACTTATGAACAGTATGCATACTGATAGTAATTAAACTGTTTTCTCAAATCTCATAAGAACGCACTAAAAAAAAATAGAAATTTCCACTAAATCTTGATTTAAAAGAACAGAATTAAAGCCACTTAGTCCAAGGATCCAAGCTCCCACTCATATAAATTGCTTTTATACTGTCTTTGAAAGTCATTTAGTCTTTGCTTGAGTATCTCAAAAGGAATTCATCACCTTCCAATAGATTACTTCATGAAAATCCTCTTAAGTCATAACTATTTCTCTTTTCATTCACCATTTACAATATCAGACATTATACTTAGTTATAGCCTTTTTAATGGCATTTTTGTTCAAAACAGATAAAAACATTATAGTCTTTAACAGAAGTGGTCTGTCTTCTGGGAAAAAAATCTCAGAACAGGGCAAGTTCTTCAAGACAGAGTCATGACTTCAAATTTCTTAAGTGACAACTTACATTAGCTCCTGAGAATAAGTAGGGTGGTGGTGGTGGTGTTGGGGGCTAAGCAGATATACATTCAAATACCGGGACTTGCATTATCTATCATCTATCACATTTTATAATTAAACATTTTATTATAAAGTCTACAATGGCAGGGACTGTGCCATTCATTCAACACTATACACCCCAGGACTAGTTCAGGACTGGGTGAGTATTTGTGATACTCACTGCAGTGTCAGATAATTGCTAATGTCATGATAACAACCTTTTCTGTGACCTTTTTTCCTAGATTTTTCTTGCTTTCTGTTCTCTTTCTCCTTCATTTTTTTTACTCTTTCACTTCCTTCTTCACGTTTTCCTTTCCCTCTCTTTTGTCCATGTCCTTTTGGAGTAACTACGATGACTAAGTTGTACTTACAGCAATCAGGACCAAAGAGGTTGCTACTCACTAATTTATATACTGATGAGACATAGTTCTAACTTGATTTCTGTATGAATGTATTTAAAGTCTAAATTACAAACACAACTATTAAAGAGGAAATAAAGACAAAATGGTCTGTGCTATAAAAGAAATTAAATTAGAGGGCCTCCCCTGGTGGTGCAGCGGTTGAGCGCTGGGCTGTGAAGCTGCGCGCAGCCTCGGCAGTGCCAGTTCGATCCCCGGCCACTGGGCGAGGGGCCAATGTGGCGCGCAGACCTCTCCTGCCGCCCGCTGCTCCCCTCAGCAGTGTATTTCGTCAGTCTGCCTGTTCTGCTCTCCACTCTGGCTCTGGTGAATTCTCTCACCCTTCCGTGCTTCTGACTGTACCCAGTGCTTGTATGAATAAATAAATAAATCTTAAAAGAAAAAAGGAATTAAATTAGAAAAACTCAACAGAAATTAAACCTGAAGCTAAACTAAAATTAGAAATCAAGGCAGCTCTTCCTGTCCGCCAGTGCCTATGCAAGTGTCTTTTATTGTCCTATCCCTTTTCTAATAAACCTACTCTTTAATTATAAAAAAAATCAAAATAAAAACACACTGATATGACAAATATACTAAAAACAAAACTATCTCTAGCTTTTCAAGAGTACTTAATAAAGTGTGTGTGTATACATATATATGTGTGTGTACACATGTGTATATATGTATAGACATATATAAGTATGTGTCTCTGTGTATATGTGTGTGTGTGTGTGTGTATATATATATGTGTGTATATATATATATATATATATATATATATATATATATCAAGGAAAATAACACATGGTTCTCTCTCAGTCAGGATAGACCCAGTTTAAAATATATACATAGAGGGAGGTATCTGGTCCAATTGTAGAGAAATTTTAAAATCACTACCTAGACTGGTAAAATATCAAGTCTCCTCAAAACTGTTTATGAAACTACCTCCTACTTTCTTCTACATTTATGTTGAATAATATCACTTTTCTCTTTTCAGAAGGCACTTCAAAGCTAACAAATGTTAGCAAAATTATATGAATTTCTATTAATGACGTTAGTTGGGACATTGAACAATTCATACATATGCATCACCTAAGCGTCACACCTTTATTAAAAAGAAAAATATTACAAGGATGTCCTTAAAACTGTCTTAATTACTTATGAATTATAGCTGCTTTAAGAGAGACACTTGTTAATAAAACAGTACAAGAGACAATTTTGAAGGCAGTAAGACCTTTTAAAGTTAACTCCTGTGCGTAGAGGAAGAGTAGTGAATAGTGGCAGTAAGGTGGTCAAGGGAGGTTTAAGGTCTTCTTAAAGTCAGAATCAGGAAATAAAGTTAGGGGTAATATGAGGAACTGAGGCTAAAATAATGTAGAACAAAGGACTATGGCTAGATAATAATATTGTAAAAAGGTATTCAAAAATGAGTATTTATTTTCCTATCATATATTATTTCAGAGCAAAAACTTAAAGGAGTAAGTCCCTTGTGTGCACTGCTTTTTCTCTTAAACGAAAAAACATATAATCAAAACGTTGCAAAAAGAGAAAAGGGAAATAGAAATAGAGATATCACTCCATGTAAGTCTCATCAAAAAGTTGCGAATAACAAGAAAGCAGAACTTCTTGGTAGAACTGTAAAAGAGAGTAACAGCTTAAAAAATTAACACTGGAAAAACACCAAAGAAAACAAGCCTCCTAACAACAACAAAAAAAATGGCATGGATCTGGACAAAAGTAGATGATTTTTAAAAATAAGCAATACACATCCTTTAATTAAAATAATGAAAGCTTTGCAGAACTGTCATTTTGATTAAAATATGAGAGTATGCATCACCTAAGAGTACAACATGAGAGTAATGTTCACAATTAGCAATTTGAGATGACATGCATCACAGATATGCTTTCATCCAATGAAAGAAGTATAGGGCATACTTACAATTGAATCACTTACAATTATTTTTGAAAATTCAAGAACTGGAGAGATACCAGAAGACTGGAAAAAAGCAAGTGTGGTACTGATCTTCCATAAAGGTAAGGAAAAGAGAGAATAGAAAGTTACCATGCTGTGAGTCTGACATCAATAATTAAGAGAAAAATAAGAGAAAAATCTGTAACTATACAGAGGAAAAGTAGGTACACAAGTAGCAAATGGTATAAGTTTGAAAATAAATAAGTGAAAGAACATATTATGCCAAACTTTGTGGCTTTTCTGTTTCTCAGAAATTTGTCAGTAAATTAAGTTTTTGGAGAAATGACACCCTTTTGTTGCCTAACCAAATACTTTAAAAGTTGGTTTACTAATGAGAAAAGTATATTAAGAAAGCAGAAATATTAAGACCATAATTTTATATGGGCTATACTATGATTTCCTTAAATTACTGAGTACTTATTTTCTCTTGAAGGAAAAAACAGTATATAATCTGTTGTCTGTCCAACCATTTCAGCTAAAGGAAGAACAGGATTTAGAGAGGTTTGAAGGTAAGAATTCCCTCTATTTTTCAATTCTAGAAAATACTCAAAAATCAATTAATTTGCAGTAAAGATTATCTTTTCAAAAATGTCCATAAAATTGGGCCTATTATTAAACTCTTTCCTCCACTATTACCTTCAGTCCAGTAAGTTATTTTCCATTTAAATCAATGTCCTGATAATTTAAGGCTCCAAATTTAGTTTCTCCTTAATCAACAAGGTAGCTATAGCTATTTTACCAACAAATGCTAAGTACCCACCCCAACAAGGCTCTAAAAGGTAAGGTATTTTCTGTAGTTCTAAGCAGTTCCATATTTCTTAACACCATGGATTCACCATGGACACACTATATACATAAGTTTTTTTTCTGACTGGTAGGTCCTCTATTAGATACTTTACAGGTTTCTCATTTATTACAATATAGTAAGGTGAACAGATATTAATCTAATTTTATAAGTGCTCGCTTATCCAAATCATCCAGTAGAGTTTTTTTTAAATTGGTATTTTAACCCAGTCCTTTGACTTCAAATCCATAATATTTTTCTATTAAGGCACAAGGCCACTTGAAAAGAAATCATGGCATAAGAGCACTAATCGGTAATCTAAAAAATTGCCTGAAGAAGCCCAATATAATGAACACAAAAGGACAGATCCTGAATCTGCAACTTCTAATCAATTACCTGCACAATATGAAATAACTGTGAAAGCAAAGTTACTTTCACTGTTTCTATTTTCTCTAGGGATGAGAATAATACTAAAGTACTCAAGGTTGCTGGATAGATGAATAAAACAACACAAGGGGTGTTCCGCTTCCTTGTCAAAATTTGGAATCATAAATAACAAAATCTACCTTTATACCTCAGGCCCTAAACTAGAGCTTAACTTAAAGGCATTCAATTAGGAGTTGATGACTAAAAACAAAATATATAACTAAGTAATGCCATAAAACACATGAAATATTCATAGAGAACTACAACTGAGAAAGGAATATATAAGCATAAGTTAAAATGTATTTAACTTCTTTTAAAAAAAGGAAAACAAACAGTAACTTGAACACTGGAGAAGATAACAGATAATAGTACTTTTTAAAGGTATGTGCAATAGACGAAACAAGTGGTAATTTATAGTAATGGAGAACATATCAGAAAAAAACTCCACATGAGATTTTCAGAAGGTATTGGGTATTATGCTAACCACAAAAGGTTAACTGTACTGAATTATTATTACATTTGTCACAATGTGTTAAAGAATGTAAGTCCTTTTTGCCATAAAGCAATCTAATATTTGAATACAAATTTGTTTTTCCGCATTGAAAACAGAACTGCTTTTATCTTTACATTTACAATAAAAATAGTTTTATGCATAAGAATTTGTTTGAAAAAATGCCACAAAACAAATTTGAGTTGTTCATATAGTTGTGAGAAAAATGAACTGCTTTGTCAAACAGGAATCAGGTACAGACAATATCCAAGAACTTTAATCACAACTTTTAGAGTAATTGCTTGCTCTTTAATATCTCTTCATCTAATAATGATTCTTTTATTAACCCTTAGACTTATAGAATAAAAGACTAATATTGATTCCGCAAAGTTATTTGGATACTCAAATAAATAGCTGCACAAAACCAGTTTAGGATGTATAACATTTTCCTCTATTTAAGTCACTGATAGTTTTGTCTTTCCAAAAATACTTCTAATTTATTCAAGAAAGCCACACAAAAGTTATTCTCAAAACTAAATAAAACAAAAAAAATCTTAAATTTACAAACAGGATGACCACATATTACCATTTGCCTGGGACAGTCCCTACTTGTGCCTGTTATCTCAACAAAATTACTAGCAGCCCCCTTTGCTGTTACAAGTGTCCCACTATAAAGTATATGGTCATCCTCTGTATAAAAAAAAAGTAACTAACATTTAATAATATAAATGCCTGGAAGGCATATAAGATTGCCTTAGAGGTTTCAAAATGTAGCAAATTACTTTTTAAAAAATCAAAAATGAAACGCAATTTTATAGGCTCTGTATGTAGAAAGCAAACTACAGAAAGAGAAGACAGCAGAAATCAAGTCAATTAATATTAACTGAATGGTTACCTTATGCTAGATAAATAGACACATGAATATATAGTACATTTTTTAAAAAGTTCCTTATATACACATACACACACACATTCTCCCCCCCCCCCACTGAAATAAAACACATGAAACAAAACACATAAAACATATTACTCCTAGGGAATGGAACTGAAGAAAGGGCATTTGAGATAGGGATTGTTAATTTTTACTTTACACATTCACATTGTCTGATATTCCTCTCCGTGGCAAGTAATGCAATTAACAGGTTGATGCATGAAATGGATGGAGCAAGCTCCTATTCCATCTCCTGATTCCAAATATTGATTTAATATACTGTCCTCAGATAGAGGATGTATGAGATATTAAAAGACAAGAGCAGATGTTACAAATGAGAAGTGTAAGAAAGGGCTAAGAAGTGATGATTTTTTAAAAAAAAGTATGCATTAATTTACGTGAATTTGATTTAAATAAAAAACTATGTAAAAAAATTGGAAATTGTACAGGTTATAACTATTTTTCAAAAATGTTATGAGTTTAAGCACAGAAAATCACCAGCATTATTCTATTAAAATTATCCAAAAATCCAAAAATATCTTCAGAGAATAAATTTGGCAATGTTGAAGCTCCTCAAGATACACCTTTCCAAGCAAAATAAAATATAGCATAACATCACTTATAAAGTACAAGCAAAAAAAAGGCACTTAATAATTAGCAATCATCACTACATGAGACTAAAAGCTGAGAAGAAAAATGGCCAGTAAAACAAAGAAAGTACATATTTTCCACATTCTTCCTGCCAATAACATGATTATGACTCAACATTCAAGAAAGCAAATTCATAAAAAACAGAAACACCTACTCCATCACTCCCTCTAACAAAGCACTGTTTGACCATATGGTGTTGGCAAACAGTCAATGTTTTCTTCTCACACATTATTTGGCCAGCCACTGGAAATGTCTTTAAGGCAAAAGTTAAGTCAGAATCTAAACAGGTTCTAAGATGGGACGGAAAAAATACAATCTTCTCTTTCCAACTTCTTATTATTGCCTAACATTCAGCTTCACAGCATTCTGGAAATCCAAAATTCTCCCTACTCTTGCTCCAAAATTCAAAGTTTTACATAAGTTTTCTGGAGATTTGCTCTATGTATAACTAGGAGAAATTCCCCTTAACCAGATGAAGCCTTAAACTCAGAATTTTAGTAGTTCAAATTTTGACAATGACTGCAGTTTTCATACATAAATCTTGCTGAAAATTTATTATAAAATATTTTCAAAAACAAAAGCTGGCACATCTTCTAACAAACCAGGTATCTTTGTATAGCAAAGTATACCAAATTGAAAATTAAAACAACGCCGTAGGAGAGTTAAGTGATTAACAAGCCAAATCAATCAATCAAATATTAAGGTGTCTATCGCACACAACCAAACAATAGAACAAAAACTAAATTCTATAATTGGTTTGATATTTATCCTTAAAAATCACAAAGTAGTTTTTGTAAATCTGATTTTAGTTACTGATGAATGTCAAACAGTTAAAAGGAAACCGGTTCAGTTTTTCCTAAAGTCATTAAAACTCTAACACAAAATTATCTTAATTTTGCTTAATTGTTGCAAAAAATCGATCAAGATGGTCTGTTATGAATAGAATATATGCCCATGAGGAAAGGACCTTGTTTTGTTCTCTACTGTATCTGCAGGTTAGCTTGGTTTGTAGCAAGTGCTCAATAAAAATCTTCTAAATTAAATGCTACCCATTAGTATTTAAACATGAAAAGTAATCAAAGAACAAGAAATTTCTGCTGATTGTAAATCAGAGCATTCATGAAAAAGCTAACTTACTTAGGTATTCTAATTTATTATAAGTATGGATACTGATTTTTTAAGGATAATTAAGTTCTTAAGAAAATCAATAAAACAAACTGTATTACACATCTGTAAAGATCAGACAATGACAATTAACTAATCCCCTAAAAACTCATTATCTCAACTGGAAGGGATTATACTAAGTGAAATAAATCAGAAAGATAATTTCACTCATACTTGGCTTATAGAGAAAAAAAATAACAAAGGAATTGACAAAACAAAAACAAAGCAAACCCTAGAATTAAGATGCAGCATTAAGGCTGCTAGAGGTGGGAGGCTGGCAGCAAAAGGAGGAGGGGACCCAACAGTCAAGGGTAAAGGACTGTGGGGGCTTTGAAGGTGGGGCTGGTGTGACAACATACATATGAGATGTGACTCTGTTCCACTAAATCATGCACAGTATTGTAAACGAAGAAAAAAATTTCACTCTCTCATGTCAAATCTTCTCATAAGCATATTTTTACATACTACTCTGGGCTTAAAATTCAGTTAAAATAATTATTTATTCATTGGGCATCTTCTGACTATGGCACTGAGCTGGATGCTTTGGGGATGCTAAGAAGGAGAGACAAACCCTGCCCTAAGAACTTCAAGTCTGTTATTGGAGATATATGCCTAGACAGCATATATTTGTAACAGCATTGTTACAAGTAAGTGTTAAGAGAAAGGCACTATTCAAAGGAGAAAGTTATGGAGATGAGGTTTCACAGAGATAGTAGAGGATTCAGACAGTAGAGTAGAGGATTCACTTCAGATGGGGAAGTGAAAAGTATTATAGGAGGAGATATGGGGGAGGAAACAGCATTTTCAGATGGGATGTTTAAGCTTCTCTTTAATAAAGTAACTAGAGAAGTGAGGGTGGGGTTAGGGAAACTAACAATGGATGTTGAGGTACCCAGTTATTAGGAAGTCTTCACCACCCTAAGTCTGAATCAGAGGAGGAACAACTCAAAAGGACACTTGTAGGATATAGACACTGCCAGAAATGCTCCAGAGGAGAGAAGCAGCAACAGGAATGAATACGCCAAAGGTTCACTTTGTTTTTCCCTTTCTATCTCCTGATGCTGCCTCCCATTGGCTAAATCCAACCAGAAGCCAGAGGATAGAAGACCCCAAATGAGAGAGGCTATAAAGATCAGTCTCCTGGAACAGAGTGCATAGAAGGGCAGAGAATGAATCTGCAGGAAAATGGAGAATAACCAGGAAAAGTATACTCCCAGACTCAGGTTAAAACATGCATAGGCTGGAATGGTCTCACTCATAGCAGGAATCTAGAAAACCTAAATAAGGGACCAGGAAAAAGAATAACTATAAGAAAGAAAATATCAAAATCAACAAACAACTATGAACCAGAGACACTCTATGGGGGGGTGGGGGGCGGGGAAAGGAGGGATTGGGGTCAAAATAAGGGGGTTGTAATTGTATGGGAAATATAAAAATAAAATTTAAATTAAAAAAAAAAGAGAAAAAAAATGAGGCTGGAAATCATAAGAAGGCCAAATAAGGAACATTATTCTCTTGGAGAAGTATGTCAGTTATTTCTCAGATCCAGATGTTGAATCGAAAGGAACCCAAAATAAGTGGCTGAACAGGAAAAAGGATCAGGGCTTGGAGGAGTGACAGAGCAGTGGCTAAAGAACAGCACCACTGCAGCACTCCATTCTCCCTAGAGATAATAAAAGATGAAGCATCATAGGGCTCTAGCCCTATTTATTCCAACCTCTGACTGTGTAACCTTGGGCAAGTAATTTGGCTTCTTGGAGACTTGTTTCCTTCACTATAAAAGTAGGTAGAAGGTGATTTTAAGATTTTGTCCAGTTTTAGGATTCTAGCACCTAGTATCTCCAGTATTTCTGTAAAGCTAGTGAACATTGTTATGACTAAATAACTCACCCTATTGGAGAAACCTAAGGTCCACTTATACACTTTTGGAAAAAAAATTTATTTCATTTAAATAAAGATAATAAGAACATAGAGGTTCCAACTACTGCCAAGTCTTCCATGGTATGACAAAGGATGTCAGAATACAAGTAAACTATCATTTAGTGTAGCCTTGAAAGTGAGTAAATAAAAACTAAAGAATGCAGAGAATGCAAACAAACAACTGAATAAGCAGAATAACTTGAAGAGGCCTATTTGGCAAGGGGGAAGTTGCTTAGTCAATATAGCAAAGAAGCAAAATTCTTAAAGGTATCTTCAGAAATAATAGAACTCCAATGTACAAAGGAGTATGAATCTCTTTCCCTCCTTACAGACACAGAGCAATCACTACCATTCATTAATGACACAAATATTTAGTGAATAGCTATTATGTGCCAGGAACTATAATTGTCTTCAAAGAACAGCTTTACAGACAGTACAGTTAACAGCATATATAATCACTACCTAATCTGGCATGAGTTTAAATTTAATCCCATCCATGCAGTGTCCCTAACTTCTCAAGCTGTGTCTTTCCTATCATACTACCCCAGAACCATTTGTGCTTACACTTCATAGTGTAAGGGTTCATAGTACTAGGGTGGATACCTTGGGTAGAAAACTTGGGCTGAGTCCAAACTTGAGAGATAAATTAAGGCCAAGTTGCAAAGGGCTTGAAGAACATGCCCGGCCACTGGGCTCTAACAAGAAGGAATTAAAACATATTTGAAAGTAAAGGTGTGAATCAGCTGGATTTCTTTTTGGATAGAGTATGAACAGGAGAAGTCCAATGACAAGAAGAGAAGAGACTTTGGTAAATAGCTTGGTGAGTGCCTGAATTAAAGCATTATATGGAAAAAGGCAAAATTCAGGAGAAATTACTAGGGCACACTTAATAGGATATGGTGACTGGGCATGGAAAATTAGGGAGCTAGAAAATGGCTTGGGGACTCCCAGGTGGCCTAAGGGTTAAATCTAATCACTATCACCACTATCCCCTGAGTTTGATCCCCACTGAGGGAGCTAACCCACATGTGGAACAGCAGACCTCTCCTGTCTTGCTTGATGCTCCCCACAGCAATGTATTTCAGCAGATCTGCCTATTCTGCTCCCTACTCTATCTCTGGTGAATCCTCTCACCCCGAAACCTCTGGCCTACACCCCAGTTCTTTACCCTTAAAAAAATTTGCTTTAATGACTATTGCTTAAGTATGGCAGAATTTCAATTAATTAGAATATTTAGAGAGGGATACTTGACTTAATTCTGTTTTCAGTCTAAGAACTATTCTTTCCATTGTAACCTTTTTTTTTTTTAAACCTTTACTGAAAAATCTTCCTAAGTATAATTTGAGGGTAAGTACATTAATCATAAAAGCCTCTGTTTCAATGGAATTGCCAAAATATCAGTTATCATTCTACAGTATAAGGTTTAGCTGCTGATAGAACTTGATATATCCCAGGGAATACCCTAGAATTTGCTTTTTAGAATAAAAGTCTTACATCCTCTTTCTCAAGCAATGGAGTGCAACCCACGCTACTGCAGGATTTTTCAATCAGCAGAATGTGGTAGTATCATAATGCTCATTTCTGATTAAACCAAACTTTCATTAAACTAAATTCCCTTCTAATCTTCGTATCAGCTGGGGATGGCTGAGGTTAAATTATGATCAAATACAATCTTTCCCCCTTAAAATCATAACATCCAGAACTTTAGAAATATCAAAATGGATGTGACCTTTTGCAATGGTATTTATTGAG
The DNA here is from genome assembly GCF_014898055.3 of Talpa occidentalis. Taxonomy (NCBI): domain Eukaryota; kingdom Metazoa; phylum Chordata; class Mammalia; order Eulipotyphla; family Talpidae; genus Talpa; species Talpa occidentalis. The sequence goes on along the minus strand of NW_023605305.1, from coordinate 32,332,246 downwards.
GGACACTTCAAGTATAATGTCACCTCTGCAAAAACCAAACTCAGGACATTTTGGAAACAAATCCAGGTTCTCTATTATCGCTCTTATTGCCTATTTAAGCTGGGGGGAGGGGCGGACACAACTCATTTGTGGCAATAAATATCTTTCCTGGACAAGGAAAAGTTAAACGGTCCTTTTTTCCCCCTTTAATTTGTGTCTTGCAAGACCCACAAAAAGTGAAAGTAAAATTTTTTTAAGTGAGAGATGTTAACAATATTCATTAAAAGGCTTTATCATCTACTCAGTTCAATGCAGGCAAAGTTCATGGAGAGGATTCACAGGTAATGGCTGAGAGCTACCAATTTAAAGTTAACTACAAAAGCTCTTAAAACTCCATCTACTATTCTTAAGGTCGCTTCTAGTTTCGCCACTGAAAAGCAGGAAAAATAATTGCTTGATTTGTTTTTAATTTCCTGAACACATATAAAAATAAACAGTTTGATTAACAAGCAAAACCAAATGTTAGCCCCAAAGTTATTTCAAATTAGTAAAAATTTTTCATGTTCAATACCTCTCTCATTCTTTCCTAACAAAAGTACTTGTGAAGTACTGTATAAATACCACAAAAAAAGGATGATGATTCAAACATATTTCCTATTCTATTTATGACACTCAACTCTAATAACTAAGCTGGACTGAGAGCCTTTCCCTTCAGTTTTTATGTGAGCCCCGATGACTAAAGTTTTTCATATTTTAACAGAAGCCACCCAAAGAGCACAGCAACAACCTCCCTTCCCACGTACGTACATACTCACAAATAATAGCATCCATAATTATTACACATAAAAATACTGGATCAGACAAGAACACGGTGCCAAAAATAAGACAACAGAAAATGTTTGGTCTGCAATTGGAGAGTCTGTTCATGGGCAAGTGGTCAAAATCAAGCTTTCACCGCTAATAAAAAACTTTTGTGTTTCAAATAATACTGACACAGCTTGAGAAAGGAAACCGGTTTCACAAAAATGAATCGAAAAGGGGAAGAGATTCACTTCAACGACTGGTTTGCTGGGAAATGACCCCTTGGTGGAAGAGGAGGCCCTAGCCTAGCCTTCAACCCACCTCGGCCTGCCAAGGAAGTGAGGCTAGTTCCCAGGGAGGAGAGCGCCTGGGCGGCCACAACGTCCTACTCACCCCAGAGGGCGGCGGGGAGGCAGGGAGCGGGCGACATTCGCCCCCAGCCTGGGCAGGCAGCAGGGACCCCAGGGACTCAGGGGTGGGGGCCGGCCCCTCTCCCAGACCCTCAGGGTCTACTCACTCCGCAAGTGGCCAGCAAGAAAGCCATTCGCCAAGGCCCCCCGCCCTCTGTGCCTCCAGGGGAAGGAGCCGGAGGCCGCTTCCGAGCACCCCTTTTTCTCCCCCCCTCCGCTGAATCGCGGGGGCTGCGGCGTAGAAGGTCCAGCCAGGCTCACCCGTCCCCCCAGGACACGCCTCCTCACCCCTCTCCCCTCTCGCGGCCCCCGCCCCGCCCCGGCCTCGGCCTCGGGACGTCCTATTGGCTGTCCTGCCTGTTCCTGGCAAAGAGACCCCTGGCGATTGGCCATGGGTCACCTGCTGCGGGAGGTGAGCGGCTGACAATTGGCGGTTGGGCCCACTTGGGGGTGGAGAAGCGAAAGGGAGTCGGTCAACAGCCCCCGCAGCAGCGGGGGGGGGGGGGGGGGGGGGGGGCACAGGGAGGAGGGGGCTGGCAGGCTCTCAGCACCCGGCCCAGGCCCGACCCAACCCAGTCACCCCCTCAAGGGGCTCAGGGCTCCTCTTCGGCACTGGGGTTCCGGCTGCGCCAGGCCCCCTGAGGAGACAAAAGCGGCTAACGCAGGTTCCTCCCGCTGAACAGGGAGGTCGCTGCTAGAGGGAGTGCCGTTTAGCCTCTGGGCATCGGCAAGGGGATTCCCACTGGGTGACAGCTGGTGAAGGAGCTGCTCACTGACATAAACGTATTTCACCTACACCCACCGGCTTCTAGCCCAGTATTCTGGCAACTGTGGAGCCTAGCTGCTTCTTGATAACCGCTTTTGTTTACTTCCGGAAAGCTGTTTGGGTCTCGTGGTTGGGGGAGCAGGAGGAAAAGGGGAAGGAGAAGATACTATATCAATAGGCAGAAGCTCGGAGGCTGTTTTATTAATCCAGTTAAACACCGTAGGTCTGCTGTTGTGCCACAGCTCCATAAGGAATGTAGGTGGCTTGTGAAGATGCTTCGGGAATCCAAATAACAGAACTTCAAGTTAGATGAAATGTTCTGGGTTCTAGATCCCTCTAAAGAGTCATCCAAAAATGTAGGAAATCACAGACATAAATAATTAACTTACTGATACGGGAGACAATCTTTTCGGCTCTTAGTATTTATGCATATATACTTACAACTCTGCTATAAACTCCTAAGCATCTGATTTTTCTAACTACTGGTACCCTTTACAAAACTAGCATAGTGCACACTGCACAAAAGGCTTGCAGTACTCAGTGTAAGAGAGTACTTCAGTTTGCCTTAGACTTTTTTTTCCCCAATATGTCCAATACTACATGCACTCTTATTCCTGCACCTCAAATGCCTTGTCCTTTTCTAGTACTTTCTGTGATTCAGTAGATAAAAACCACTATTATCTACACTAAAATGCAAACCATAAACCAAGCAGGCAACACCTCCCCCATTCCAAATTCAATCCATAACAAGTTGTTCATTTTTACTACTAAATACATTCTCAATTCTGTCCACCTCTTTCCCTAACTACTACCCTATTACAGGTTTTGTCCTCTGCGATAATCTCCTTGGTGAGATTTTCATGAATCTACTATAGCTCCTCCAATTCATTCTTAAAACTGCAGCCACATTAGTATTTCCAAAACCAATTTCATTACTCTGTCATCACTCTTCTCTCAATCCCCTCCACTTTAAGAACTGCAAATCCTTAGGATCAACTGTTTTTACCAATGGCCTGCAAGTTTAGCCATACTAACACTCTAGTTCCTGCTTATATTTGTATGCCTTCATTTTCAGTCTTCTACACATGGTCTTTTTCAACTTTCCCTAATCTGACATGGACCTTCTAGCCTCAGGATCTTGGCATATTGTTGTCTTTTACATTTTCTTCTTGATACCAATCCTCACTCTTAATTCTACTCATCATTGTTTTCTCTCTGCCTATGTGAGTTCTTCCTATTATCTATTCTCATAGTCTATGCAATTCTTCTTTGTGAAACTCACCACAAGCTATAATTATACATGTTTGAGTAATTCTTTTAAATTAGCTTTATTATCATAATTCATGTGCAGTAAAATGCATCCATTGTAGATGTACAACTCAATATATTTTGATAACCGTGCATATAGACAACTATTACCACAATTAAGACAGAAAATTTCCATGATCCAAAATTAGAGACAAGGGATCATTAAGGACCTTGCTTTTAATAATGTCTTAATTAAACACTCAGATTTCTTTTTTAAAGTGTCTTCTACATCTCTCATCATCATCAGTGAAACAAGTCAGAAGGAAAACTTATAGATAATGGCAATAGAGAATATTATTTATGAGTCACTTAATAATACATATAAATAAAACCATGTTCCAGTTACACATTTAAAGCAGTCACAGTTGTACTCCAAAGTCTATCTTTTTATTATTTTATACTAGAGATTTGTTACAGACATATAGATCTCATTTTTCTAATCCTAGTGTAAAGTTAGTCTGCATAAGGAAAGATGGAACATTTAAAATAAAAAGTATTTACACAATACAACTTTACCCTTTTTATGGCAAGAAGCTGGAGGGTTCTAAGCAAATATAGCAACTGAAGTGCTTTTAAAGAATTCTACAATTTGTTCATAATTCCTCAACCCATATGTAATAACACATAAACGGACCTATCTAAACTAAGGTTATTAAGGGAGAAAACAAAACTGTTGTGTATTTGTTTTTTTGTTCAAGATAAAAAAATATAATACGGTGATTAAGTATTTTAAAAATCTGAGAACAATCAAAACCCTAACATTCCAGGTGAGGGAGGGCCTTTAAAATGGCAAGAAATCACCCAAAGTTCACAAAAACATTAATTGAAAAGAAAACCTGCACTCTTGTATTTATTGAAGCACTATTTAACAATAGCTAACATATGGAAACAACCTAAATACCCAAAAACATATGACTGGATCAAGTACATGTGGTATATATACACAATGGAATACTATTCAGCAATCAAAAAAGATAAATTCATGCCATTCACAGCAACATTGATGGAACTGGAAGGATTATGCTCAGTGAAATAAGTCAAAGGGAAAGAGAAAAATATCAGCTGGTATCACTTATAGGAGAAACATAAGGAAAACAAACAAACAAAGGATCAGAAAAAAAATAGCAGGCAAACTATAAATCAAAAACATTCAGCTGAGGAGGGGGGAAACCAATGAAAATGTGGGAGGGGGGCCTCCCCAGTGGCCCAGAGGCCTGAGCGAAGTGCTGTGAAGCTGTCTGCAGCCTCTGCGGCATGGGTTCGAATACCGGCCAGCCAGGGAAATACCCACATGGAGTGACAGACCTCTCCTGTCTCCACCCGCTGCTCCCCTCAGCAGTGTACCTCGGTCCTCCTGCCTGTTCTGCTCCCAGCTCTGTCTCTGGTGAATTCTCTCACCCTCCAGCGTCTCTGACCTGTACCCCAGATCTTGCATGAATAAATCTTTAAAAAAAAAAAGAAAGAGTGGAAGGGACGAGCACAAGAGACTATGGTGTCTCGATGGTGATAATTTTATGGGGATTCCACTTGAGAGGAGAATAAACGATAATGTAAAAAGTATATAAATTTTTTAAAATGGCAAGAAATCTACCAAGTGAAAAATAGGCCAACTTTACCTATAGCTATTAATATCAAAAGAAAAATTTAACTACAGAATTCATTTACTACTTTAAAAATATTATTTCCATTAGAGAGCCCAATATTTACCTATAAATCACATTCTCTCTGATGTCATCTTAGATATGCAAGACAAATACTTTCAGTAGCAACAGAAGAAAAAAAGAAGCAAAAGTAAAGGGGAAAGTCAGGGTTTCTCTAGGACTTTGCCTAGCTACACAGGTCAAACTGATTAACACAGGTCAAGCAGATTAACACTAAGACAACTCTCAGAAGCAGGATATAAATATAGCTCCACTATTTTGTCTGTCCAGACTCAGAAATCTCAAAATTAAAGTCACTCTACAAATTACCACATAGAATGTGGTCAGATGGAATAAATACACTGCTTGGCAAATTATGGAAGCATATCCTATATCAAGGCCACCATGCTTCAAAAGTTAGTTTGTAAATTATATGCAGTTTTCAATGCATTATCAAAGAAAAATATCTGTTTCAAGGTTAGCAATAAACACCCTCTGCACAAACCAACACTGGCTTTGACAGTGTGCTCCCTGGCATCTTCTCACCCAGGGAGGATGCATGAAATATATGCTAATTGTCTCTTGTATGAATGCAATGCCAGGTACTAAGCTAAGAAAATAGTAATATAAGCAGCTAAAAAATGCTGAAAATGGTTAGTGTGGTAAGGAACAATGAAAGTGGAGGGGCAGAAGTCCTCTGTTTTTCTATATGAACCTTTTATTACTATTTAATTTTTAAAATTATGTTATCTTAGGATCCTAAATTCCAATTTTGGAGTCAAATACTCATCTGCCTTCAGTAATGGGACACTGACCACTCACAGAGGAGAATTTTCCTTTGTTATAGGAAACCCAGCTAACTGGCTACCCTATACCACACTTCACCAGTGGAACAGGTGACACATCTACATTGTAATCATTTCCTTTGGGAAACAAAAGGTTTCAAAGGGAGAAAAACAAATACACCTCTTTTCTACATGATACAAAAATAAAACCTAATGAGGCAAAGAAAACAAAAGGATGGTAGTAAACAGATCTTCATATATTGATAAGTTGAAATGTATGTTCAAAAGCTTAACACTCAAGAAAAAAAGTCATAAGATTTCTATTAACCTTAGCCAGTTAGACACATAAACCATTATATGAAAAAAGAGTAGAATCAAGTATCCTAATAAGATTAATTTCTCAGATGTATTTCATAAATTGCAACTTAAATACTAAACTTGTGTTTGTAACAAAAATCTGTCAGTATTTAATTATAATGATTTAAAAAGGTTTCAAAGCGGTTCCACTGCTTTGCCAGCCTTGATAACAATTTATCACCTGGATTTTATGACCTTTCCTTTATGTTTAATGATGTTTTACCCATAGATTCGATGGTATTTCTGGTGAATGCATGCTCTCCCTCTTCTCACCAGCCATATTATTATACCAAACATTATTCATTCATGTCCTTTCTCTCTAGGGCTTGACATCAAAATCAATCAAAACTATAATGAAAACTACAAAATATAAGACAGTAACAGTGAAATTCCAATTTGATAACCACCTAAAATATAGTTGACAGTGGTTTACATAAACTTATATATACAAGGACAAATACAGCTTTCTTGACCCAAAGAGTCAAAGAACTCATTTAGTTAAAAAAGAATTAAATATCAACTCATTTACAGCATAAATGTAAAAACTTAAAGGTCTGTACTACATGAGGATTTTCAAATTGGGGTTTTTAAGTCTTCCCCATAATCTTACATGTTTTCATTTCTGATTAACTCAAAAAATTTGTACAGCAACACACTGAATCAACTCAGCAACAACCTTAAATGCAAGAGCTACCAAGTTTATTTCACTATCCAGCTTTTTATTTCTAATCAAGTTAGCATCAAATACTATTACTTACCACAGAAGAGTCTTGACATGTAAATGACATGTGCAAAGTGAAAGTCAAATGACCTCAAAGCATGTGCTGCACAATTTAAAGTTTCCCAGACTTAGAACAGAGAAAAGTGATTAGATGAGTCTACCACCTTCCATACAGCAGCGCATGTATGCCGAAGTTTAGATTTTTAACCTAACAAATTTATACCTGGCTTTATTGTTTGTACACATTAAATAACATTATAACACTTTAAATAATGGAATTGTGGGCTTGCAAGAGTTTTTTATAAAATGTGCCCAAATTTACTCATGTTTATAAAACTGATTTTTATACTTGTATGATATCCAAATTGCCATAATTTATTACAGCTTGTATAATATGGGATATTACAAAAACTATAGGATGTAACAAACTCAGTCTTCTAGTGACCAGTTTTTTGCCTAGTAATCACTCAGCATTTATCTGCACTAAAATTTAGTATGGTAAATAAAGAATGTGAAAGGAAAACTTCCCCTCCATTAATCAGTACCATCAAATAGACAATGAATACCTCTTAAAGGCTAACAAGCGGGGATTACAAGAATCAATAGCTCCTCTCTTCTTCCTTCAAGAAATGTCCCATTCAGTTGAGTGTAAAGACATGAAAAAATACCACAAACCAACATACAACAAACTTAGAATGACTATGGGAAACTCAATCTTCACAGGACTTGAAAGAAGAGAGAGGATTCTGTCAAAAGATGGAATGAAGAAGTAATAAGTGTACTGGGTCTTGAATGACTACAAAGAATATTAAAGAGGTGAATTTAGGGTTTGAGGATGGTGAGGACTCGGAGGGAGCAGTATAAGTAGGAGCATGGAACCACCAAAGATTTCTACGTGGAGCATTAGGTACATGCAGAGACAGGAGGTGGAAAGAAAAGCTGGAGGCAAATCACAGAATGCCTGAAATCCCCTAACAAGTTTTACTTCATACTACAGGCAAATGTAAACTATTAAAGGTTTTTCATAGTTATGAATGCCCTAAGATTATTAATTATACCTGCTAATTTATGGAAGAGAATATATTTGAATATTAAGAGGACACTGGAAATAGAGTTGGCAAGACGTAACAAACAGGATACCCAAAGTGAAGGGAAGAATGTGCATGAGTCTTTAAAAAAAAAAAAGAAGTAGTAAGAAAAGGAAGGGAGAGAGAGAGGGAGGGAGGTGAGGAGGGCAGAGAAAGAAAGAGAAAGGAAGAAAGAAAAAGGATGATTCTCAGGTTGGGAGATTAGAAGTTACCACTTAAAAGGACTCAACTTTCAAACTTCAACAACTCAGATAATAACATCATTAAAAGAGAAAAATTGCATGAATCTTGGGGGATGAATTTGAGATGATAAGCCTAGTTTTAATATATTGAGGATGAGCTCCTGGGAGACATCTATTTGACACAATCCAAATCAAAACAATGTAGAATGCAAAGCTAAGTACTGAAAATTAGATCAGATTAGGTACCCCAATCTTCAGGTGTTTGTATCCTTATTGGGGGCATGAGAGTTACAGGATATACAAGTTTAAAGGATATACAAGAGGGCCTCCCTGGTGGCACAGCAGGTTGAGGGCAGCACCGTGAAGCTGTCCACAGCATCTGCAGTGCAGGTTCAATTCCTGGCCGGCCAGGGAGAGACCCACATGGCTCAGCAGACCTCTCCTGTTTCGCCTGCTGCGCCCCTCAGCAGTGTTTTCAGTACATCTGCATGTTCTGCTCCCCGCTACGTCTCTGGTGAATTTGTTCACCCTCCCATGCCTCTGGCCTGTACCCCAGCTCTAGTATAAATAAATACCACAGAGGATTCCATCAAAAAATGGAATGAAGAAGTAAGTGTACTAGGTCTTGAATGATTTACAATAGCTAAGCTATGGAAACAACCCAAATGGCCCAAAAATAGATGACTGGATCAAGAAGATGTGGTATATATATACAATGGAATATTACAAAGCAATCAAAAAAGATAAACTCATGCAATTTGCAGCAACGTGGATGAAGCTGGAAGAGATCATGCTCAGTGAAATAAGCCAGAAAGAAAAAGAAAAATACTGGATGGTCTCACTCATAGCAGGAATTTAGAAAACCTGAATAAGGGACCAGGAAAAGACTAATTACAATAAAGTAAAAATCAAAATCAACAAGCAACTATAAACCAGAGACACACTATGGGGGGGGAGGGATTACGGTCAAAATAAGGGGGGGTGGGAATTGTATGGGGACTATAACCAAGATGAAAATGCATACATTGTGCAAAATTGAAAAATTATGTAAAAAATACATAAAATAAAATTGTGAAAAGAAATATACACACAAAATAAAAATTAAAAAAATTTAAAAAGGATATACAAGAATATGGCAAGAACATAGCATGTTATACAAAGAGTATAACACTCAAAGAAAAGCTATCACTTTGAGTTTGAGGTATGGAACCTACAAGAGCCCGTCAAGGAAGGCTCCACCAAATAGGTCAGTTCTGAACTGGGCTTTGAAGAAAAGGTTTAGTATGCAAAAGCAGAGTGGAGATAGTGGGATATCAGAGAGAGAGAACATCATGCTTAGGAATGTGGATACCAGAAATGCAAAAAAATGTGTTCAGTTTAATGTAATCCCAGATGTTTATCTTTTCCTTGACTTTCTTTGCTTTGGGTGATAAGTCTTTAAAGATGTTATTGTGATGTATGTCTTGTAATGTTTTACCTGTATTTTCTTCTATATATTTTATGGTTTCACGTCTTATGTCTAGTTCTTTTATCCATTTTGAGTTGATTTCTGTGCACAGTGAGAGGTAGTGATCTAGTTTCATTTTTTTGCATGTGGTGGTCCAGTTTTCCCAGCACCATTTATTGAACAAACTGTCTGCATTCCATTGCATGTTCTTTGCTCCTTTGTCAAAGATCAGTTGTCCATGTAAGTGTGGTTTTATTTCTGGGCTCTCTATTTGGTTCCATTGGTCTGTTTATCTGTTTTTGTTCCAATACCAACTGTTTTAATTATTATGGCTTTGTAATATAGCTTGAAGTTGGAAGTGCGATACTTCCTTTCTCCTTTGTTTTCATCAGTAGGGCTTTGGCTGTTGGTGGTTTTGGTGGTTCCATATGAATTTCATCAGTATTTGTTCTATTTCTTTGAAGAATGTTATTGAAATTTTTTTTTAAAGATTTATTTATTTATTTATACAAGCACTGGGTACAGTCAGAACGTGGGAGGGTGAGAGAATTCACCAGAGCCAGAGTGGAGAGCAGAACAGGCAGAATGACGAAGTACACTGCTGAGGGTAGCAGTGGGCGGCAGGAGAGGTTTGAGTGCCATGTGGGACCCTTGCCCGGTGGCTGGGGATAGAACTGGCATTGCAGAGGCTGCAGGCAGCTTCGCAGCCTGGCACTCAACCACTGCGCCACCAGGGAGGCCCTCATTGAGACTTTTATTGGAATATCGCTGAATCTGTATATTACTTTTGGTAGGATGGACATTTTAATCACGTTAATTCTTCCAATCCATGAGCAGGGGATGTCTTTCCATTTCTTTGTGTCTTCTATTTCTTTTAACAGTGTTTTATAATTTTCTTTGTATAGGTCTTTCATCTCTTTTGTTAAGTTTATTCCCAAGTATTTGATTTTTTTTGTTTCAGTTATAAAAGGGATGGTTTTCTTGATTCCTTCTTCTTCAGATTAATTGTTTGCATATAGGAAGGCTACTTATTTGTATGTGTTGATTTTTTATCCTGCTACTTTACTGAACTGGTTGATTACTTTGAGTAGTTTTTCTGTGGAGCTTTTAGGGTTCTCTATGTATATTATCACATCGTCTGCAAATAGTGATAGTCTTACTTCAAAGAGACATTAACCAAAACAGAGAGAAACCCCACTGATTGGGGAAAAATCTTTGCACTCCAGTCAACTGATAAAGGGCTGATCACAAAGATGTACAAAGAACTCACATGACGCAACAAAAACAAACAACCCAGTCACGAAATGGGCAGAAGAACTTAAAAGACATTTCTCCAAAGAAGAAATGCAAATGGACAACAGGCATATGAAAAAATGTTCGACATCCCTTATAATCAGGGAAATGCAAATTAAAACCACATTGAGATACCTTACACCAGTAAGAATGGCATATATCAAAAAAAAAACAAGCAACAACAAATGTTGGTGAGGATGTGGTGAAAAAGGAACTCTTCTACATTTCTGGTGGGAGTGCAAGCTGGTCCAACCACTATGGAAAGCTGTCTGGAGGTTCCTCAGTCTACTAAAAATGGAGCTACCATACAACCCAGCAATTCCACTACTAGGGATCTACCCGAAGGACATAAAAACACTGATTCAAAAGAATACCTGTACACCTATGTTTACTGCAACACTATTTACAATAGGTAACACCTGGAAACAACCCAAATGCCCAAAAATAGAGGACTGGATCAAGAAGATGTGGCATATATACACAATGGAATATTATTCAGCAATCAAAAAGATAAACTCATGCCATTCGCAGCAACATGGACAGAACTAGAGGGAATTATGCTCAGTGAAATAAGCCAGAAGGAAAAAGAAAAATATCGGAAGGTTTCAGTTATAGCAGGAATATAGGGGAACCAAATAAGACGTCAGTGTAAAAAAATAGTAACAGTATAAAACACAACAAAGCAAAAACAGACAATTATAAATGAGAGACATACTGCAGGGAAGGAGGAGGAAGAGGGATCAGAGGGAGGGAAGGAGAAGCACAGGAGACTGAGATGATGGTACATGGATGCAATGGTGAAGGAAACTCTATGGGGACTACACCTGAGTGGGTGGGGGGAAGTAAAATATTGTTTAAAAATGAACAATGATATAAAAAAGAAAAAAATAAGAAAAAAGAAAAAAAATGTGTTCAGAAGAAAACAAGTAAGAAGCAACACTCTAGTAGAAGGTTTATACAGGGGTATACTGGCAGATAATGTCTAGAATGGTAAGCTGAGAATACATCATAGAGAGACTTGAATGTCAGTCTGACCAACTGTGGAAGGAACCTCATCTGCTACAGTCTAATTTCATTCTTACAATATTTATCTTCTTTCTGGATCACAAATGTGCTGATAGGATGCTATAGTCATTTATAAAATTGCCTAAATTGAAAAACAAAAATCTACAGAAATTATGAAGTTGCTTTTAAAAAACATGGCTCATAGAGTAACTTAGAGGTCCCCTAATTCAACAGCTTGCTTATTTATTTATTTATTTATTATAGACCCTTAATAAGCACATCTTTAAATAGTGTTTTTCTTAAGTCTTTATTTGAATACTTTCAAATGATGGTAACTCACCATCCTATAGGACCTGGATGCCCTACAGCACCTTGTATAATCAAGTCAATTCCTAGTATAGGACAAAGTAGAGAATTATATAACATCAGTTTTCTAAAATTCAATCTGTAAATAAAACTAATCAAAATAAAAATTTTGATATTTTTAGTATGATTGAGTAGATTTAGTTGTTTTTGTGACCCAGCATATTTTCCCCCCCTATTCTGACTTTGCTGTCAGTAAAATATTCTACAAGAGTAGAACATATGACTGTGAAAGTGTGACTGTCAAGATTGGGGAAATGACTAAAGCCAATGTGATCAGTACTAATCCTACTAAATTCTATTTGGTCAGAAAGAACAATGTCTTCTTATGGATACAATGAGAGGCTGAAATTGCTGCATCTACCTTACCAACACCACAAAGGGAGAACCTATCTAAAAACAAAGCCGATTCAGAAGATCTGGAACCTAGAAATAGAGATGATCTATCTGGGTTCTCACAATATTGTTTAACTGCCTACTTCAAATCACACCTAAGTCACACTGCTTTTTTTTTTTTTTAAACCAGCTTGGGTTTTTACTTTCAGTTTTATCCCAAAGAGTACTGCCCAACACATATGGTAATCACCAAATTTGATAACAAGAAAAGTAGGTAAAATTTTCAACACATCTATTATCAAGCATTATTATATAATTTGGCTATATCAATAACCAATATAGATTCTAAATTTAAAAACTGAATCTGGCTCATTTAAAAAAATAATTTCACTTTCAACACTGCCTTGCACACGTATTTTTAGAAACAAAAATTAGTATTTTACCCTATAGAAAAAAGCAAAAGATTGTGACTGTAAGTTTACTTAATATAGTAAGTACAGTAAGTATATACAAGTATAGTTTAGTATGGTTTCTCATAAACCATAATACTATAAAGAATAATACTATAAAGAATAAGCAACTCTGAAATTTTAAATTCTCACATATATCATAGTTATTAAAAAAGAAAAACAGAAAACAAACAAACAAAAATCTAATGAACTATCCAGAAGTCATGCAAAAATTCTTACTTGAAGTTGAAGAGTATGGCGGAGAATTGTTTCTTCTAAGGCATGGATCCACTTCTCTCTCTCATCAGCATCACGAGCTAGAATAAAAGATTATAAAAACTAAGACCTTAATTTCTACAATAACAAGTTATCACTTAACATCATCGATAGGGTCTTGGAAATTGTGATACTAAGCTCAATGATGTAAAATGAAAGCAGGGTTCTCAAATAATATCATTTCTTTGAGTGTAGACCAAAATTATTTTCTAGTCAATATTTTAATGAAACACATTAACATTATGTTATTCAGAGACCTGCTGTATATCTGTGTGCTTGAAAGTAAAAATTTTAAACCACTATGCCAATAGAAAAGTTTTTAGCTGTGCCATTTTCAAAATAGGCTTACCTTTATATTCCTTCCAAAATGTACTCTACTGGCAGTATTATAGCAAAAGGGACAACTGTATTCAATAATAGCAGGCTTACATTGTTCAGGTAAACCTTCCCTCTGAGAACAACCAGAAAAGCTGGAATAATTATTTGAAAAACACTACTTGAAGAGATCAGAAAACAACAAACTGGTTAATGAATTACCAGGCCAAGATCTAAGAGAAGATAAACACCTAAACGTTAAGTCTGGTGTTTTAGACTGCTTTTCTCCTGGACACATAAATTCCAGGAGAGGAATTATAAAATTGAGCAATATACTTAAAAGCCTTGGCCTTATGCATGGACCGGGGGTATATGTGAACTCTATGTACTTTCTGTTCAATTTTTCCATGAAACCAAAACTGCTCTAACAAATAGTATATTAAAAATAAAAGTAGTTGGAGACCTGAAGTCACCAACAGTTGGGGTTCTGGCAAATAGGTCATGTTTGCCTTCTTTCTTTTTTTGTTGGGACATCAAAGGGCTGCACCTTGGGATTAAAAATAAAACAAAGTTAAAACAAATGACTATCTGGATAGCCCAGAAAAATCATGACGTCCAAAGTGGATAAAACAATCCCAAATTGTTAGGGACTCCAGGCCTCCAGCCAGCAAAAGCAAATGAAAATCTTTTCTGTAGAAAGATGGTATCATCTTAGCTGCAGGAATTATTGCTAGAAATAGTATTTCACATACAATGCTTAGCACATAAGTAAAGATCACCAAATATACCAGGACACAAAACCACATATAAATGAGAGTAAAATGACAACAGAAACAGATCAATAGGAGTTCCAGGTATTTGAACAAACCCACATTAAAAGTAACTATGCTTAATACAGTCAATAAAAAACTGAAAACTTTGGCAGAGACTTAGAAATCATTTTGTAAATGACACAGATTTTTAAAATAATTTAACATACTTCTAAAATAAAAAATAGCAAAATTAAGAACTCAATGGATTAGTTTAATAGAGTAGATCAATTAGAGATAAGTAGGGAGTTGGAAGAGAGATAAACTCAGAACTAAAGACGACAATCAAAAAAACAGAAAATATGAAAGAAGGCAAGTAACATAGAAGGCAAGAGGGCATAAATGCATGTGATTAGAATACATGGGAGACAAAAGAGAGAACAGAAGTAATTGAAAATCATCCCATTAACACAAATCCAGGCCCTGGAGGTTTCAATTCTGCCAAACATTAATGGAAGAAATAATGCCAATATAATACAAAATCTTCCATAGAACCGGAAAAAGAATGCTCCACAATTCTTCTGTAAGCAAGCCTAACTTTGATACCAATCTGACAAGGCAATTATGAAGGAAAATAATCTATAGGCAATTCTTTTTTTTTTTTTTTTTAATAGAGGCATGTTTTTATTTATTTATTTATTTATTTGTTTTGTTTGTTTATACACGCACTGGGTACAGTCAGAAACGCGGGAGGGTGAGAGAATTCACCAGAGCCAGAGCGGGAGCGGGAGGCAGAGCAGGCAGAAGGACCAAAGTACACTGCTGAGGGGAGCTGCGGGCAGCAGGAGAGGTCTGCGCGCCATGTGGGACCCTCCTCTGGTGGCCGGGGAGCAGCTGGGGATCGAACTGGCGTCGCAGAGGCTGCGGGCAGCTTTGCAACCCAGCACTCAACTGCTGTGCCACTGGGGAGGCCCTCTATAGGCAATTCTAACACACTATCAAATGTGCAAAAATTCTATATAAAACATTAATACGTAACGTGCAGGTTGACTTTAATTCAGAAATACAGCGTGGCTGAATATGCAAAAAATCTAACCAATATTCAATAACAGAAGTATATATACATGACGTTACTCACTGTAGCGCTGTTTATAACTGCAAAGTATGGGATAAAACCTAAATACTCCTACAGAGAAGAGCAATTGAATAAATTGTGGAATACTACACAGGTATAAAAACTGTTATTTGAAGTGATTTCCAGATACAATACTAAATGGAAAAAAAAGGCAATGTAAGAAGAAGAGAATATAAAAAAAATATAGTGCATCTGTTTACCTGTGCAAAATATAGTAAGAATGAACTAGAAATGTTCACAAGGCACAGCTGGAAAAGGATAGAAATCCAGGGAAAATGGAAACAATTCGTAGGCATATGGAGGTAGCAACTTTTCTCTGAATTCATCTTTTTGTATATACTCAGACTCTTTAGAACAACAATAATGTTTCAAATACTCTCCAAAGTATAATTAAAATCAAACAGGAAGGGAGGGGGAACCTAAAAAACAATACAAAACTGTAACAAATTAACTATGCTACAAATGAATGTCAACTACAATAGGGAATAAGAAAAAATTAAACCTAAGTTACTTGGAAAACTTTTGACTTTTAGAAAACTTTTAGAAAACTTTTAGATATCACAAAGGCTAAATATATAAGAACTGCATACAAATACTATGCTCAAGTTAGTAAACCTAGTTTTCATAAGCTTACAGGTTGGCAATTTTGTAACTACAAACCAGTGAATATATCATTAAGTAATGAGAACCAGATTTCTCATTGTCTGAGAAAAATTACAAAGAAGGAAAGAAAGGAAGCTAGAATGAATTATAAATTTATGGTTTTAGGTAGCTACATACAAAGATATAGAAAGTGCTTGAAAAAGAATGGGGATGTTTCAAAAGAAAACAGAAGTGAACCCAAGCCTTAAGAATTTGAGGCACAGAATAAATGATAGTACTGGATTTTAATCCATAGCAGAAAATAAATATCTAAGTGTCCATTAATGATATAAATAAGTGAATAAGTAAATAAATGGGGATGAAGGCACATCTCTTCCTTCAGAAAAATTACAATTAAAAAAATTACAATTAATAATTATAAAAGAAATGAGATTTTAAAAATACCATTAAAAAATTACCACAGCAATAATTATTGCAGGTAAGATTCACCAATGTAACATTCATAGCTAAAAATCAATGGGAAAAAGTTTGAGGAGACATAGGATATTAACATAGTCTCAGAATATCTCATGCAAGATATTTTTTAATTCCAAAAAGAAAAGCAGCAATTTTGTGATGGGAGAAATCAAGGAGAAATTGCCTTAATCCAGTGATCAAGGTTAACATCACCAGTAATAAATTTATTAATGTCACATACCACACCAATATTATCTATGGAGATTGAAATAACATCACTTTTGAGAAATTCTTTCCAAAAATATATACTCTCAATCTGATCATGCGAAAACATCAGATAATCCAAATTGAGAGACACTGTATAAAAAATCCAATACTCATCAAAAATGTCAAGGTCATATAAGACAAGAAAAGAACTAAATGCAATATGGGATCTTGGATTCAATCCTAGGACAAAAAAAGGGGCCCTGGAGGAAAGAAATCATATGAGTTCAAATGAGTTCTGTGGCTTAAAGTACTATGATTGGGGTGGGGGGAGGAGGAAAGTATTGCACAAAATGGGCAGAAGATTCAGCTAAGGAAGAGTATATATCAAGCTAAGAGACAATCTGGCATGGAGCATTAATACCAAAAGCAAAGCAGGATAAAGAGGTAATCGACACAGTGGGAAAGTGTAGCATGGGGAATCAGAAGCCAAGAAAAGTGAGGAGGGAGTTCACATTGCTGGGGACAGGGTCCTAAGGTTACACATAGCCTTAGGAGAAAACAGTTCTATAAATAACCCAATAAACTGCCAGAGAAAATGAGCAAGGAAGGGATTAGTAACTCTTTATTCCTAATAATGCCTCGCTTATGTGGAAACAAAAGAAAACACAATATCCATCCAGTAAGTAAAATACTTACATTTTCAGGATTTTATAATTTGAGATGTTTATTACATCTATTCACAGTTCCTACATTACATATTTGAGGCAGATCTTAAGATAAATTTCCAAAACTCCTATAATACTATTCCTGACCTACTAATTAAGAATCTCTCCTCCTACTTTATGTTCTTCTTCAAGACATATAACAATTTATGAATAAATTGCTGCCTATCTGTAAAAGGAAGTGGTTATTTGCCTGTTTTGTAAAGTAAAAAAGAGGAATCATCCTCTATAATCATGAAGACGTCCTTTTCTCTGAAAGTTATTGTGAAATGAAAACATTACGCAAAACCATATTTTTACAAGATTGAGTGCTGAGTCACTGCTCAAATATCTACTGAGCCTCGGTAGGCATCAGCCACTATGCTGGACCTATAAACAAGGGTAAGACAAGCTATGTTCTCAAGTAACTTAGTCTCCTGAACAGTACAGTCTTTTGGTTGGATAGTACCCCATTCAGTAAAGAGTTATCTTCAACCTTTCTAACAGCCTCCCAGAGCTACTTATCAGCTACTTATTCATTCTATGCTATGCTGAATGTTGTTTACTCCACATATGTTGTAAGAGAGAGCTCTCCTTCCTTAAATTTATTCAAGCATTCCAGTGTTCAGGTAATATATAAATACATGCCACATACTAGTCATTGTCTTAGCCATAAGGGGCATGACTTTGAGTAATAGTTTATAGCTCACATCCGGCAACAATCAGGCACCAAATCTACCTTCCCCACTTTCCTCCTAATTATACTCTTCCATGAATCACTATATATCAGTTATATTGTACACTGTACTTACTGTTCACCTGATTCACAATGTCTACTTTTGCTCCAGTAGTTCCCTCAGCTGAAATCAGCTGAAATGCCTTAGCCTTGTCTCTAACTCTGTAAAAATTAAAAGTTAACTCTGCTGAATATAGTACATGTACATGCTGGTTTTCAATGATGCACACCTGAAACTTATATAATGTTATCCTGCAATGTTACTTTAATTTAAAAAAAATAAAGAACTAACTCCACTGAGACTTAATTTGTGTCAGCAAGATCTGATTATGTCCAAACATATAACATGTATTAACTAAGTATACCTCAGAACTACATGAAATGGCTATTATTATCATCCTTGTTTTCCAGAATAAAGAAACAGAAAAGTTTAATATTTTATAACATTGCCCCTAGGACACAACAAATGAAAATGGAGTCTCTAGGCTTCAAGGAAACTTTTCCCTGTTAAGTAAGCCTAATTTTTATGCCCTTCTTTCTACACAAAACCCTTCTTATGAGATAACAAAATAAACATTTCCATATTTTGGTGATAATATATGAAACAGGAAGAACAAGAGGCCAAAACTCTAGTCAGAAAACTTGGGTTCAAGTTCAAGTTTCATTACTTCTGTAATTACCAGTGGATAAAAACTCAACACCTCTGAGTTGTATCTACACATTCCAAAACAGGATCTACTGACATTCAGATGAAATAGGATATACAAAACTGAAGTGAGGTCAGGGGGTTCTTAGGAAAGATGATTTTCATAATACTGTGACACTGAGTGTTTCACTGTGCTGACACTTACACTGATGATGCAAAGGCAGTGGTGATGAAACTGCTGGTACCTCAGCACAATGGAAACAATGGCACCAAGCTGAACTGGTAGACATTATATTCTTCTCCGCCATGTATTTACAGGGGGAAAACATCCTATCACACTTAAGAGCCCTTAAAGAAGCAGTTAACATTATTAAATCTCAACCCTTGATTATATATGCTTTTTAGTCTACGTGACAAACAGGAAATATGCATAAAGCACTTCTTTCATATACCAAAATAAGATGATTATCTCAAGGAAAAATACTTGTGCAATTGCCTGAGTCTAAACTTCTTTGTGTGCACTTTTCCTTTGTCATGGAATAGCATGTTTACTTGAAAGAACAACTGACAAGCTAAATTACTCACGCTGGGGTGTTTGGCAGATATTTCCCTGAAAATGACTGAAGTGAGCCTGTCATTTCAGGAGAAAATGACAATTTGTTACCAGTTATGAAATTCAGGCTTCAAGCAAATATTACAATTTTAGAAAACCTGTATTCACAAGCCAACATGACCTTGACAGATTGTTCACACTTAAGGTCTTTTCTGACGAGTTTGGGGCAATTTCAACAAATAGTGTTTTTTTAATGTCACAAATATAAAGAAATGTGTCAAAATCTGGAAAATTCACTGATGCAAATGTATTGCTACAAAATCTTATACAGGGTAAAGGGATACATTCAAAGCGCTAGGCATGCCAGATAATTTTAATGCAATAGAGTATTTTCAAACATAAAAATCACTGATAAGAGTTTCAAATTCTAGGGCCTCCCCTGGTGGCGCAGCGGTTGAGTACTGGGCTGCGAGGCTGCCCACAGCCTCTGCAGCGCTGGTTCTTTCCCCAGCCGCCAGCGAGGGTCCCACAAAAACAAACAAACAAACAAACAAAACAAGAGTTTCAAATTTTACACTGCAACTAACACTTGTTGAGTTTTGGTGAAGTATCAAAGAATAGTCACAATTATCTGAAAAGACAAAATACTCTTCCCTATTTGAACTACGTATCTGTGTGAGACTACATTATTTTCACATACTTCAACCAAAATAATATATCACAATAGACTGAATGCAGAATTATAAATGAGAATCCCGCTACCTTATCTTAACTCAAACATTTAAAAGATTTACAAAAATGAAAACAATGTCTTTAAAAGGTTTACAAAAACTGTAAAACAATGTCATTCCTCTATTTTCTTGTTTGGGAAAATGATTTTTTCATAAAATATTATTAGTAAAGGGGCTTGTTATTGATATTATTGATTAAGTTTAAAGCCCTCAGTTTTAATTTCTAACCTAGTAAATGTAAATAAACATAACTCACATAAACAAAAGCTCTAGAGTCAGTTTGTAATCAGTTTATATACAAAAGTATATAATTTATGTGACATTTTATTTGATTATTTATTGATTGTCTCCTCAACTGGAACATAAGCTCCTAGAAAGCAAAAACTTGTCAATCTTATTTGTCATTTCTCTAGTCATTACCAAAAAATCTCTGCATATTATATGTGTTTTCATTAGTGGGTATGTACATGATGGACAGTTGGAGGGAAGATTGCTGATTAAGACATTCTACCACTTAGATGATCAGGTGACTCCAAGTGACACTGACTATAACTTGCAATAAGTTTGGACAGGTTGGGAAGTGTTTTGTTTTTTTTTTTAAAGATTCATTTATTTATGCATACAAGAGCTGGGGTACAGGCCAGAGATGCAGGGGGGTGAGAGGATTCATCAGAGACAGAGTGGGGAACAGAGCAGGCAGACTGACTAAAATACACTGCTGAGGGGAGAAGCGGGCAAGACAGGAGAGGTCTGCTGTACCATGAGGGTAGCTCCCTGCCCGGGGATCGAACTCTTGTGCTGCAGGCTGCAGACTGCTTCATAGTGTGGTATTTAATCCCTTGCGCCACCAGTGAGGCCCCAAGTGAGTGTTTTTTAAAGAAGGCAATCTAGAGGTGCAGAGAGAAAGAAAAATCACAAGACTCTACATCTCAAGTAATCTTTGTCAATGTTTTGATAATCAGGAGCCATAGTTTAAATAAGCTGCTTTTAAAAACTGTTTATCATAACAACAGAAAGTAAGGTCTATGTACTATATTACTATATTTTTTATATAGGCTTCTCTCAGAGCATCTGTTAATGCTTGTTTATATTTTTTCTTTCCCTTGTGCCCTGTGTATTCTCTGAAGTCTAGAATGGAATCTGATACACATTTCCTTAGTTCTCAAAATTTGACACGTTCTTAGCAACTAAATGATCGTCATCATTGCTAGACAAACGATAAATTGTCAACTTCTCAAATGATCCCTCCTCAGTGAGGATACTAAAAACCAAAACTTTTTGGTTTTGGCTTCAGGACCCCTTTACTGGGAGATACTAAATCCTGACCCTTCCTTCAATCCAACATTCCCAATTTCCCATATCTTGCTCTGTTTTTCTTTTTTTAAAATTGTACGTAACCTTGTGACATATAAATTTATTTATGTTTATTATTTATTATCTGTCTCTTGCCATCGGAATGTAAGCTTCACAAAGGCAGGTATCCTTATTATTTATTAATGTGTCCCAAGCCCCTAGAATTAAACCAAGCAAACAGGTGCTAAAAAGTATTTGTTGAATAAGGAACAATATTACATTGATTTCATTATTCAATGTATGATTACATTTTATATTTGGAGTCTAAAAATATATTGTATTAAGAAATCATTATTTTACTTAGTATCCTTCAAAGCTGCCGCAATTGGCTCCCCTGCAGATTTATGAATAGTTTTAGCTGAAGTTTCCAAACTGTCAAATAAAACACAAGCAAATATTTACAAAAGTGTTTCTCCCCCACAACTTCTGGTTTGCATAACTGAAGCAATACTGTGCTTCTCCTGGACAGACTGCATTGGACAACTGGATATGTTTGACTCAAAGCAGGTAATGAAAATCAGATGCAGATTAATGGGTATTTTTCAATTCATTCAACTCATTCCCAGCTTCTAAATCAACTCAATCCCAGTCAAAGAAAATCTTATCAGATGAATATATAAATATATCCTAATAATTTTAACTCCTGCAAAAGTTGTTTCCCAATCATTTTAACTCCAGGTTTTAAGTGATGGGGTCACTGTTCCTTAATCTTAAATTTAAGAAAATTAGGATTTGAGTTTTCAATCTTTTAGACTTATAACACTGAGTGGTGGGGAAAAAAGGTTAGGAATACAATGGTTTTAGAGAGTTTACCTAGATATCAGTAAGGAAAGTGATTTGGGAGTACAGAGACCAGAAAAAGGGAGAGAAGGAAGTTGAAAAGCATACATACAGAAACTGTAAAAGTCAGAAATAATAAACACTTGGGCCATATCAATGTCTTAGGGGATAGAAACCAGGTAGAATCTCAATGGCTATGCCATGTCACTTGATGTAGGAGAAATGTGGGGATGCTGATATAGGGAAAGAGAAGGCTTCAACTTTGCATAAATTGGAGTAAATGGAAGTACTATTCTACAATACAGAGAACATAGGAGGAAAAACAAATCAGGAGAGGTGGGTTGCAAAAATATATGGGATTGGAAGAGTCTCAGATTCAATTAATCCTAAAATTAAAGTTACCACCCAAATATACATTCAGAAAATACTCCTTTCTCCAGGGGGAGCCAAGAAGTAGAATACATCTATAATGCATTCTGGGCAAGCAAAGGGAAGAAAGATACAAGGTAATTTTGAAAAGCTTAAGCCAAATATCAGTTCACAAGGAGGAATAAAGAATTTCAAAAATACTTTCCATTGATTATACCAAGATTACGAGTTATCCAGAAAGGAAGAATTATGTTATAGAATCACTCAACTATTGAATTAGGCAATGAAAGAAAAAAGAGAAAGATATGTTAGAAAAAAGACATATTAAAGATAAGACATGTTAGAAAACTCAGTAAGAAAACTAAAACAAGGCAAATAAAATGTAAGAAAAAAGAACTGACTACTTAATTCTTTTTTTCCACTTTCAAGGCAAAGACCAAAATAATAAAGTGATATAATCATATTAATAAGAAACTATAATTATGTTACTTTAGATAAAAATTAATTTGTTACACAATTTAAACAAACTGTTTTCTAAAAACAGATGTTATTCCTAACACACTGAGGATAAGGAAGCCCTTTAGACTTTAACAAAATTAAAAGGAGGCAAATATATTTTCAGGGTATAAAGTGTAGTACAGGCAGTCTGCATTACAAGCACACTGAAGAGTTCACTCTCTGCCCCAGCAGCTCTCCAAGGAATTAGAACTGTCAATAAGTCACTGCCTTCCTTCCCTATATTTAGCTATAAACTTTTAATATGTTATCTTCACCTTTCTTTAGGAAAGCATATATTTTCAGACCAAGATATCAGTTAAAAACTCAAACATAACACTGGTACACTCCATAAATTTAACCCTATTTTGTAAAATATAATGTAGATATAGTAAAATGTCATTGATTCAGTGGTCCCTAGACTTTAGGACTTATATTTATAATAATTAATGCCTAATCATAATGCTTAAAATAATTCACTAAGCACAAAGTGAAAATAACACAAGAAATTCTTAAAGATGATAAATCATTAGAAATAAAATTGGGGGGGTTGTGCTAAGAATCTTAAAAATATTTATGTCTTTTGTTCTGACAAATTCTTTTGTTTTATTCTCTTTTCTCAGTTCTATGGTAAACTGAGATTTGGCTACAGTTTTAAATCAAGGCTATTCAACACATTTAAAAGACTACACAACTATTTCAGAAATCACACTTTCTTAAAACATTATATCTCATGGGGAAATACTCATAATACTTAAAACAGAAAATTTGCAACTTTATATACAATGACTCAATTTTGAAAGCATAAATATGACTGAAGGAGCAGAAGAATATCTACAAACAAGTTGCTAATTATCTTTGGGTGAAAGGATTACATGTAATTATTAGTATCATCACTATACGCATTCTATATGTCCCCAAATTTCTATAGCAAGCACATAGTTTACTACTAGATGTTATGGAAAAGGGAATGGTAGAATAAAAACATAAAATAATACACAAAATTTAAATATCCACTCTAGTCCTACCAACTCACTGAGCCAAACAGTTCACAGTTAGTTCAACTTGGAAAAATTCTAATTTTAAATATTCAGGGAGGATCATGAACAGAAAGCAATCAAGAAAAAGTTATACCAGTTAGATCCATCTCTCCAACAGTCAGACAACAAACTCCTAATATATGAATTCACTGACATTTCAGTGGGTACTGAAATAACATCTATTTAGAGAATTAATTATAGCTGATTTTCTTCCCTTACATGAAGTCTATAAATGGTTATAAATTTTCTTTGTTTTTGAGAAGGGGTTAGCATGTAAAAATAAAAAATACAAAACTGCAGAGGGAGATTTCTTTAATCAATAATCAACATAAGATAATGGAATCTGTTTACTAATGATAATACTGAGATGGTTATTTTTAAAGCAGAAGACACTTAAGCCTGCAACCATGGGTTAGTCTAGTGATATATTGCCTGTTCTTCTAAATGATTAATGATGCGGATGTGCCATGCTGAGTTGATTGATGTTAATGCAGTAGAGGCGATGTTACCCTAATATACTTGATCAATATAACTTTTCTCAATTAAAAACTTTCCTTCACTACTGGGCTGATCTCTAGTAATTCTGCACTTTAATAAATGAGCGAGCTCTAATGGACTGAGTAGAAAAGGTCAGCTAGCAGACCAAACAGATGACTTCCATTAAAATTAACACAGTTCTCGAAGATTCTACTAATTCAAACAATTTTTTAAAAGATGTATTTTATTTATTTATACTTACAAGGGCTGGGGCGTAGGCCAGAGGTGTGGGGGTTCGGGGGGAGGTGAGAGGATTCACCAGAAACAGAGTGGGGAGCAGAACAGGTAGATCTACTAAAATACACTGATGAGGGGAGCAGTGGGCAAGACAGGAGAGGTTTGCTGTGCCATGTGGGTTAACTCCCTGGCTGGGGATTGAATTCATGCTGCAGTGGCTGTGGATAGCTTCATAGTGCGGAGACTTAATCCCTTGCACCAACAGGGAGGCCCCTAATTTTTAATAAGCATTTAAAATGTTGAATTTCATGTTATATAACTTGCATTGTTTTAAAAGTATAGGCAAATTTGCAAATAAATTTCATACTTTAAATCATTTAAGAACACACTGCTTAAAGGATGACTTCAGTAAAATCTTTTGAAATAAGAAATTATTTTATGAAGAACTAGTTAATATATAACACTACACACTAAATGTTTTCAAAATTTAGATTCTTTTACACAGATTTGCCTCAGGCCAGGAACCCTTTCTATGTAGGTTAGAACATCGTAAAGATGATCTAAGATGAAAGCCAGGTTACTTGACTCTGTGTCTTACTTCTCTCACTTACAAATTGGGGATAAGTCCAACTAATGCGTAACATCTAACGTAACAACTGGAATAACATGTGAAACCACTGGATCCAGACTAACGGTTCTCAAATTCTATAGTACATCAGAATCACTAAAGAGGGTCCATTCCCAGAGTTTCTAATTCAGCAAGTCTGGGGTCAGACTGTTAGGTAACAAGATAAACTTTGCTCTTCTGTGAAGCACTGACTGGTTACCTCTTTTACCTCTCCATTATTTCATTGCCCTATACAAATTTTGACTACAGTATATTTCATACTATATTGTAATTGCTTCCTTACAAGCTCCTGTAAATAAAACATCATGGCTTATTTCTTATTTATCTGTATACTTTCGTTCTGAGCACAGTGTTACACATACTACACGCACAATAAATGTTTGAATTCAATAGCTAGTTTAATATCAAAACTGCTTTCTACCCAATGTCTAGTCAAGAATCTACCTGTAAACAACTTTATCTGACTAACGGGAAAAGGGGTAATTTTCTGTACTTGTTCAAAAGAAAAAGAGCAGGTTTATATAGAAAAACTGGCAAACTATTTTCTTTTTAATCTCTAAAAAAATAGAATGAAGGCATGTTTTCAAAATCTTCCCCCCCCCCACCACACCCGCCCCCTGTTTTTAAATCTTTTGAAAACTTAGCAAGTAATTTTAATTATTGCCTAAAGGGAAAAAAACCAGTCTTTTTCAAAACTAAAGTTAATTTGACTTTGTTTTGAGGATCTTAAGGAATCCTTTTAAAACTAGATCTATTCTTAAATATCAAGTTACCACAACTAATAATCATTGTAATTATCTAAAAATTATCTATATATAGTTTCAGGGTATTTTATATTTTTCCTGGCACCAACCCTCTTTACTATATGCAAATGATGTTTCAGGATACAGAACATGTAGGACAGAACACATAGGACAGTTAGAGATTAAACCACAGTGGAAATGAAGAGTGGATCGGTCACAACTTACCTACATACACACTGTTCATAGACTTTAACCTTCTTTCTTGTTACAACAGATGAACCATCCATGCCCCTAGCCAAAGACAATGCCTCACCAATGTATTAGGGTCCATCCTCTCTTACTTTCTCAAGGACACCAAACAATTCTCACTCTTGCATCAGTTTTTCCCTTTTTACTGAATCATTGCAAACAATTTAAGAACATGCTATTATTTCTCGTATCTTAAAAAAAACAACCAAAAACTGCATGTTCGCATCCCCTCTTGAGCTACTGCAGTACTTTCCACTTTTCTTCTATAGCATAAGTTTCCTTCATAGCATAAATTGAAAGCGCTGTTTATCTACCTCTTAATCCTGTGATTAGCAGTCAATTTTCAGTCTTCCTTTATCAGTAGCATTTGACACAGTCGCTAATGCCTTTCTCCTCCTTGAACACTTTCTTGGCTACCACATTCATCTGACTTCTCTCCTTTCTGCTTCTTTTGCTAGCTCAGCCTCATTTTGATACCCCCTAAAAAATGTTTAAGTGCTCCAGGGCTCATTATTTGGTCCTCTTTTCCCTTTACATCCCCCCCTCAAATCTTCTGGCATTAAATACTATCTATGCCAATGACTCCCAAATTTATTTTTCTTGCCTTAACTTTCTCCTGAAGTCCACACTTCAACTGCCTACTTAATAACTCCTGAATGTTTGATAGCCATCTAGAAGTTGTTTATAAATATGCCTCAGGCTAAGCTCCTGATGCCCACATCCCCCAACTTCAATCCAGCTCTCCCCTATACAAACTAGTTTCTCTTGCAATCTTCCCTACCTCAGTGGGGCAACTCTTTAATTCCTGCATGCCTACAGACAATTCAAGCTTCAAAATAAATGCAGTATCACAACAGACTACTATTAACATAAAAGGAACAAAGCACCAATATTCACAACAACATGGATGCTCAGCTAAAAATAAAGTTAGATAAAAGAGTGCAGCCTGTATGTGAAATTCTCCAAAAGAAAAATCTAATCTACAGTGGTTGCCCGGGGCAAGGGATTAAGTGTGGGGATAGAAGTAAATAATAAAGGCATTTTTTGGATGATAGAAATATTCTGTATCTTGATTGTGGTGGCAGTTATATGAGAAAATAAATTTGTCAAAGCTCACTTAACTATATAATATGTAGATTTTATTGTATGCTGATCATACTTCAATAAAGTTGATTAAACACAGTTCAATCGTTTCTCACTAGGTTCTTATTCCCACTGCTACCATGTTTCTTTCCAAGTCACCAGCATCTCTCTTCTGGATTACAACAGCCTTCTTTTTTTTTAAGATTTATTTATTTATTATTTATACAAGCACTGGGTACAGTCAGAAGCACGGGAGGGTGAGAGAATTCACCAGAGCCAGAGCGGGGAGCAGAGCAGTCAGAAGGACCAAGGTACACTGCTTAGGGGAGCAGCGGGTGGCAGGAGAGGTCTGCGCACCATGTGGGACCCTCCTCCAGTGGCCGGGGAGCTGGGAATTGAACCAGCCCTGCAGAGGCTGCAGGCAACTTGGCAACCCAGCGCTCAACCGCTGTGCCACCGGGGAGGCCCTACAATAGCCTTCTAAGTAGCTTCTATATCTACTTCCTACATTTTATCCTCAACACAATGGCTAAACTGATACTACTAAAACATAAATCACATCAAGTCATTCTTCTGCTCAAAACCCTCTAATAGTTTCTCATCAGAGTAAAACTCAATGTCCTTTCTGTGGATTACAAGGCCTTACATTTTACCTCTTAGACTTCATCTCCCACTACATCTGTGGTTTTCTGTACTCCTTGCTGTTCTTCAAATATGATATGCACACTCTTCTGCATCTTTCATTTCCTCTCCTGGATGTACTTTACACCACCATACCTCACTTCCGTCAGCTCTTTCACCAAAAGGGATCATCTTGGGGGAGTCTTCCTTTGACCACCCTATCTAAAATTTCAACCCCCACTTCTTCCCCCAAACATTAACTCAAACTCACTTCTATTTCATTTTCATCTTTCCTGCTTTATTTTTTCTCCCCAGGATTTACCACTCTCTAATATACTTATATTTTGCTAATTTATCTTATTTATTGGCATTCTCCTCTACCAGAATAGATGACCGAAGAGACAAAGGCTTTTATCTGTTTGGTTCACTACTGTATTCTCAGAACTTAGAATAATGTTTAAATCAGATGTTGAATGAATAAATGAATATATAGGAACAAATTCTAGCATCTCTTTTAATAGATAACAGTAAACACATGATAAATGTATCAATTCATATTTCATTTGCTTTAAAAAATTCTGGTATATAAAAATCAAAACTTCAACACATTTAAAAATATGCTAATGTACACAGCCAAACTTACTTTCAATTCCAATGAAGCATATAGATCTATCCGACACTGAGAATATTTTATCAAATTTTTCAGATTTTATTATGAGCAAGGACCTCTGAAAGTAAAAGAACTCTCATTACTGCCTAAGAAAAATGTGTGTGCACATATATATAGAGAGGCAGAAAACTGGAGAGAGACAGAGAATCTTACTGAGTTCTTTATAAAAGTCAGATAACCTCATGTTGAGGTTAAGACCCCCCAGAACTACTACTGTACAAAATGAACTAATCATCTGTCTCAGAACTAAAATCCACTTTAAAAATACACATAACTTTTATTTACTCTTGCTGCTTAAATCACTCATTAAAGAAGCTGTTTGTTTTACAGGCTTCCTACATAAATATGGAAGTGTTAAAGAGATCAATTTAATGTAAATAATTTAAAAATAAATCAGTAGAGGTGCCTTTCCTCTAGGGGCCTGAGTCTCTTCTTTAAACAAGCAAACAATACAGCTTCTAGAAGTCTAAAGGAGGTGTCACCTTAGCAACTGCAGAGGAGAGAATTCCATACTGCAGTCTTCACCTGCATCTAGTAGCTCTTCAAATGTATTAAAGTACTCAATTCAAGTAAAGAGTTTCAATAAGTAGGCATTATCTGCTTTACTTTATAAGCAACATTATGCATTAATCAGAAAAGAAAGGCCCTGAGCTTTCATAATAATAAGGTTTAAAATGTTTTTATGAAGTCAAATGCAATGGAAAATTTCAGGAGAGTATCATTTGTTAAGCAGCTCTGAATGAATAATATGAACAAAGAGTAAATATTTTTTCCTTTAAGCATGAAAAATCACACTATTCACCAGTTTTTATTATATATGAGTTGCATCCTTCATTTCTATGTGTCAATTTCTTAAACAAGACAATAAAGAAAAATTGCAATATGCCATGCTAGCACAGGCAAACAATAGCTGCCTAGACATCTCATATGACACATCTGGTCACTGTTAGACTTCAAAAACAAAATATTTTTAAGCTATAAATTTTTAAATTTTTTTTTTTTAATCTTGAAATACCTAGCATTTATCACAGTGCATTGTCACTTGTAGTTCAGAGAAAGTGCTAACATCTCCAAAATCATCTCATTTCTAAGTTCCTTGGACTGCTTTAAACATAAAATAGAGGTTGCTCTAGACAGGCAAAATAATAAAAACAGTGGTAACAAAGCTAATAGACACTGCTAATAGATAAGAGGACATTTAGAACAGAATCATTTAAATCTACTTTTATTTGCTAGTTTCGAGTTTTCAAAGCAAGAGGAAATGAGAATGATCATACAGTACCTTACCCTTTCTACCGGTGAACCATAGCATGCAATGCCGAAACATAGCAGTGGCAGATGGCATTGATGTGATTAACTATCAAAAGGATAATAGCAGAGAAATGAGAGCTGGCAGACAAAACACAGAAATGCAGATAAAATGAATGAAAACTTGCAGTTCTTGAAGCAAAGCAAAACCTTTAAACCAAAGGTTGCAACTAGCTTCAATTTAATTTACATTTTGAGGTTTACACAAACACTGCAACCTTCACAATCAATCTTTAGAATCTTCATGCAGCAGAACCATACTCCTCAATAAAGAAGATCAGCAACCTTCTGTAAACACAAGCCAGCAGCAGCAGCAGCCCATTACTTTCTCCCTTCACTGATTTTTATCTTTTAAATTTTTAATCTCCAATTGCAGCCAGATCCAGTCGTTTCAAATAGATCTGTATCCACTGCAGATACAAATCCCTGCCTAACCTGCAGTACCACTTCATCCAGAACGTTCCTGTGCACTCATTCATGCAGGCTCAGTTGCAAAACCATTTAAGTCATCCAGCAAACAGCCCAAATGAGAAAGAAACAGTTGAGACTATGAAGAGAAAAAATCTCTTCTTTCAGCTCACCCTGGAAATGGAAGGTTTTCTGATCAACAGTTATTGTGAAGGTGCTGTCGTCCTCATCGTCTATACCAATCACAGCTCCCTGTGAAACAAAGAGCAAAATCCCAATAAGGCAAACAATGACATCAGCAATATTCACTACTGCTACAGCCCAGAAATGCTCAATTGCACCGACAACACTGCAAGCAGGTTAGACACAGAAAGAGGGAATCTGAGACTCCAGTTTTGTTAACGGAGGAACAGCTAAAGGACAAGGATGGACTTTCTATGCTAGCTTAAGGGGCAGGGGTGTATTGGGAGGGAGAGGGGACAAACATAGATAGAAGCTGAGTCTAGAATCTGTTTAAGAGCCAGCCACTAAGCCTTTCTACATTTAGTCTGCTCTCTAAAATGAGAGGCAGAAACCTACATCTCAGGATGTTGTTATGAGGCTCAAAGAAAGCGGGTGTTCATTAGATTGCTTCTGTGTTTGTATGTTAGTATACAAATACCACATTCAAAACATCATCCCAATCACTACTTCCTGATGCTCCCATGTCACTTACATATTGCTCTGCTACTGCACCTTCCACATTACACTGTGATTATCTGTCTCTATGTTTGCCTCCTCCCACTGAACCACTAGGACACCTCGGAAGTCAAGGACTATTGTTTTTTATTTTGATGCATACCTCTAAAGTACACATAGTATACGATCTACTTAAAAGCATGAACAAAAGAAGGGGGATGGGAAGTCTGCATTTATAAATTCTTTCCAAAAGGTGGATGGGATGGGTTTTAAAACCTTATTCATTTATTTTGCTATTCAACTACATGCAGGAATTAATGGAAAAAACAAGAAGTTACAAAAAAACATGGAATCTACTGGTCAATGTCCTTAAGTATTCCAGAAAGAAAAGCTAAAATGTGGCATAGGTAAAATGTCCCAAACTGGTGAAAAAAGCAGCAGTGTGCCACAGGCAAAACCAGAGACCTTTGAAAAGGGGGTTAAAAAGATTCAAGATTCAAATGTTTAATCCCAAGAAAAAAGACTACTTAGGCGGACTACTCTTATCCTAGGAGAATTAGGTAATAGAGTCAAACATTCATCCATTTCTTCTCAGAGGCTGTCTGAACCCTAACTCGAATAGTCTTAGTCATTCCTTAGTTTCAGATCGGGTGGGGATTATTACTCCATTTTCAGAAAAGTAAAAAAAGTCTCCGAAGAGTATAATTTACCCAAGGTCATTCAAAAAGTTAATGGCAGAACCAGAACCATTATCATGGTACCAGCATATTCCATGACAGCAAATAATAAACATAGCTCAATGGGAGCAGTTTATTTTGGCTAATTTTATGGTTAACTCATTTAACCTTCTAATCTGTAAGTATTTGATGCAACCACTGATGTCATAACTAAATTCAAAAACAAATCATAACTAAATATAAATACTAGACGTGCTAGATACAACCCTGGAACATTTAACAATAATGCCTGCCATCAAGGAAGAGGTAAAACAAGCAAAGAGATGCATATAAGGCAAAAGTGGTATCTACATGGATGAACTTTGAAAATATTAAGCTAAGTGAAAGAACATAGCTGTATGTTTCATGATTTCATTTACATGAAATATCTAGAGTAAGCAAATGACTTGCTCATAGAGATTAGTAGTTGCGTGGAGGTAGGGGGGTGGGGAGGGGAAGTGGATGGTGGACAGAGGCTTGAGGTGAAATGTAAAATGATTATAATGGGCATGGGTTTCTTTATGTGCTGATGAAGCTCTTTTTTATTTTTTTTTTAAAGATTTATTTATTTATGCATACATGAGCTGGGGTATAGGCCAGATATGCGGGGGGTGAGAGGATTCACCAGAGAGGGAGTGTGGGGAACAGAACAGGCAGACAGACTGAAATACACAGCTGAGGGGCACAGCGGGCGAGACAGGAGAGGTCTGCCTCGCCATGTGGGTTGCTCCCTGGTTGGCCGGGGATCGAACTCGTGCTGCAGAGGTTGTGGATTGCTTCATAGTGCAGTGCTTAACCCCTTGTGCCACCAGGGAGGCCCTGAAGCTCTTTTTTAAATTAATCCCGGCACCTAGAATAGAGCCTGGAACACAGCAAGTTCTCAACAAATATTTGTTGATACCCCCCCAGACATGGAGACTGTATGTTAAAAGGCAGTATCTGTGTAACTTCAGCTGTGCCTGAAAGAGAAAGGTGGGGGAGGGGGAGGAATGTCGAGGATTAAATCATGTTTTTTTCACCTGTGCAGAGAGAATCCATAAAAAAGAGATTATCATAAGAGAAATTTGAATAAAACATTTTAAAATTGTGGTGATGACTGCACAACTGTGAATACACTAAAATCACTGAATTGTATACTTTAAAGGAGTGAATTGTATGGTATGTGGATTGTATTTCAACAAAGTTGTTTTATATTACTCCAACCCCAAAAGCTACTGTTTTTTTTTGCGGGGGGGGAACCTTAACATAAGTTCACTAGTTACCTTGTTAACTCAGATAGAAACTGTCAGGTTCTATACATGTTCTCCACCATTCCATCACCACAAATTGTGATCATGCTACCTCTGAACTACAATTTCAAATTTGCAAGCTCTTTTCCATCCTATGAATTGCTATTGCCTCAATTCAGGCTTTTGACTTCCTGGCTTGGTAATGCAATCTGCCTGTCTTCAGTATGGCCACCTTATAGTTCAGTCTTTGTTACTGCCAGAGTCATATTTCTAAAGCAGAGATTCCTATAGTAGACCCGGATATCTAAAACTTTCCTTGACTCTTCATGAATTATTAAAGTCCAACATTTCTTCATAAGCCATTCAAGAAAGACTTCAAAATCAGGCCCCCAAAACCCTTCCACTGTTATCACTGAGCCCTTTTCTTCTCACCTCAGCAGAGACCATACATGTACAAAATATTTCTTCCACACATTGAGAATAAAACACCAAGCAATTTCACTTTTTTATGTCTTTCCTCAATCTCAATTCCCCAACATTTGTTAAATAAAAGCAAACGTACAACTCCCTCTAGCTACCACCTCTCCCCACTGCTTTCATAAAGGAGCTTTTGGAAAACTGACCTGCCTTAACCTTTCATTCACTCCTAACAATCTATAATAGCTTCCTTCCCTACCACTGCACCAAAATGCCTTCTCTCATGTCACCAATGACCAATTTACTGCTCTCTAGTTTTGTTGTTCGGCACCACTTCAAAGCACTGTTGTTGCTGCTGACCACTTTTCTCTCTTGAAACTTTCTCCTTCAATGGCTCTTTATTACCTAAGCTCTGCTTCAGAAACATTTCTACCCAAGTACCTCTGAAAACCTACAAGGAAGCATTCTTTTCTGGTCCATTACATTTTTTCCCATTTCCCACTCCAAATGGGTCTTACTATTAGCCTCAACGTTCTTCAGTGTATAGAGGCACTATTCATCTGGTACTCTAGCTTCTCAGTTTCTTGATTTGTTAAACTCAAAAAAACTTCATTCTCCTTTAATCAATTATTCCCCATGGCAATATCTCACCTAAATATGTTAGCCACTAGTCACATATGTATATTTAAATAAGTTTCTCAGTCATACTAGTCATATTTCAAATGCTCAATAGTATATCTATAAATTATTTTGGATTTTTTGTATTGTTTAATTAAATTGCTGTGAATAAGAACAGCTATATTTCTTCTACTCCAATCCTTATACCTTATCTATTGGCTAGGACTGACTAGTTTAAGACTGCCGCTAGAGTGGTAGACATTGCTGATTATAAGCGGTGATAGGGGCATCCTTGTCTTGTTATTGGTCTCTATCCCATTGTCTATTGTAGCTATTTAAAACCTTCTCTACTTTCCTTGCAGCCCCACCAACAAGGTAAGGAGTCACTGGGTGGTAACTAAAAACCTGCTCTGCTCCCCATTTCCCCAAAAACATAACTGTGTCTATATTCTTGCTTCTTTTTCATTTCTCATAATGGAAAAAGGCTTCATCCCTTATTATGTTTCTCTAGATAAGTTAGTCTACCATTTTCAACTTTCTCTTTACTAGTTCTTTCCCAGCTGTATTTCCACATGCTTTTTCCTCTTTTTTTTTTTTTAAATTCTTTTAATTGTGATAATATAGGATTCTCTCCATGAGGTATTACCACCATGGGTTAGCCACCATAGTCTACCACGATAGTCCACTGTGCGTCTTCCCTTTTTGTTCTTTCCCCCCACACCTTTTCCTCTTTGGATGCCTCAGTTCTATGGTCTATTTTCAGGGTTAGCATTTAATGTTGTCTTTCTCTGGTTCTTAGCTTGGTTTCTCTATATTCCACTTATTAGTGACAACATCCAGTATTTATCTTTCTCCGCCTGACTTATTTCACTTAGCATTATCTCTCACAACCCCATCCACTCTCCTGCAAATAGTATGAGTTCAACTTTTTTGATAGCTGAGTAGTATTCCATTGCATATATAAATATATACATATCTACATATACACCCATCTTCATAATCCAATCATTTCCATTTGGGGGTATTTAGGCTGTTCTTATACAAAGGCTACTGTAAACAGTACTGCAATAAACATGAGAGTACAGCTTTCCTTTCAAATTGTGTTTTTGTATTCTTTGGATAGATATCAAATAGTGGAATTACTGGGTGATATGGCAGATCCACTTGAAATCTTTTGAGAAAACTCCAGTGTTTTCTGTAGGGGACTGGTTTACATACCCACCAACAGTGTATTAGTGTTCTCTTTTCTTCACACCCTTGCCAGTACTTCTTTCTGGTCCTTTTGATATGGGCCATTCTCACAGGAGTAACATGGTATCTCATTGTGGTTTTGATTTGTATTTCTCTGATGATAAGTGATGATGAACATTTTTTCATGTGCCTGTTGGCCATTTGTATGCCTTCTTTGTAGAAGTGCCTATTTATATCTCTGCCCATTTTTTAATTGGGTTAGTTTTCTTTTTTTTCTTTTTTTTTTAAAGAATTTATTTTTGCCTTTTAAGTTTTTTTTAAGATTTATTTATTTATTTATACAAGCACTAGGTACAGTCAGAACTGTGGGAGGGCGAGAGAATTCACCAGAGCCAGAGTGGGGAGCAGAACAGACAGAAGGACCGAAGTACACTGTTGAGGGGAGCAGCGGGCATGGCAGGAGAGGTCTGCGCGCCATGTGGGACCCTTGCCTGCGGCCGGGGATAAAACTGGTGCTGCAGAGACTGCTTGCAGCTTCGCAGCCCAGCGCTCAATCGCTGCACCACCAGGGGAGGCCCTAGTTGTTTTCTTTTTGTAGAGGTGAGTGAGTTTTTGTAAATCTTTGATACCAGCCACTTGTCATGGTATATATGATGTGCAAGTTATTTTTCCCCATTCAGTGCTTTACCCTCTTTAACAATTCTTTTCATTATATAGTCTCATCTAGGAATTGGCCCATCTTTCCATTTAAGATTATTATTCAGACTTGTTTAAACCTATTGTGTAAAATTTATTTTAAACTCACATTCCTTGCAGGGATATGTAACCGTATTAGTGGTTCTTCTTCATCTTCAAATAAAATAACTACATGACCTGGCTTGCATGGGGCAGTTTTAGATTATTCCTGTTGTCCTGGCATAGTAATGGCTATATCCCCCTTTCACTTTCAAAAGTGTCCTCATACAAGGTATATGGTCAATCTGCCAACAACCAAGCCCACAAGACCCTCAGTGCTTTGCTCCATGTCTACCTCTCCAGTCTCATCTCTCATCAAATTTTACGTGTTAGTAGCTTGGGATTTATCAGTTGCCCAAAGCTTTCTTCTACTACCTCACCTTTGCACGTGTTCCTTCTACTTAAAATATTCTTTTTCTACCTTTATTTGGGTTTTTACTATTTCTTTTTCTTTCTCCTGGTATACTAATACAGTATTGTTTCAATTAACAATGTTTCATAAGAAAGTCTTTACATCTGGAATGGCAAAGAAGCCCTTCCTTCAAAATTTTCTGCCCCTTTGCCTTCTTAAGTGGCTTTTAGAATCACCTTGTCAGGTTTTTTAATAAGACAACTGTGGCTCTGACTGGAATCACAAGTGTTTATACATTAATTTAGGGGAAATAAACATATACATGTTATTAAGCCTAACAGGCAAAAACAGGATAGTTTTTTATATTCATATTTTCCTTTCAGCTTTCAGTTATTTCACAGTGTTTCTCCATCAAAGGAATGCATTTATCTTTTTTTTAAGAGTTCTTTTTTTTAAAGATTTATTTATTTATTTATACAAGCACTGGGTACAGTCAGAAGCGTGGGAGGGTGAGAGAATTCACCAGAGCCAGAGTGGGGAACAGAACAGGCAGACTGACAAAATACACTGCTGAGGGGAGCAGCGGGTGTGGCAGGAGAGGTCTGTCGTGCCATGTGGGACCCTCGCCGGTAGCAGGGGATTGAATCTGCGCTGCAGAGGCTGCAGGCAGCTTCGCAGTCCAGCGCTCAACCGCTGCGCCACCAGGGGAGGCCCAGGAATGCATTTATCTTGTAAAATATATTCCCAGTTAATATAGAGTTCTTGTTACTATTAATAAATAGAATTCTTTTTTATACACTTTTTTAATTGATTGTGGTCATATAGAACACTACATGTTTTCTTCATATTGATTTCATATCCAAAGACTGCTAAAGATTAGTAACTCAAATAGTTCTTCTGCAGATTCTTGTGGATTTTTTTAAATGTACATAATTTTATTATTTATAAATACCAGTAATATTTATTTTTCCCTTCTAATGTTTTTTCTTTGAATTCTTTTGTTTCTTATTTTTGCATTACCTATTTACCTGGATCTCTATTACAGGTAGAGTAACATCACTGACAAATACTAATTTTGATTCTTCATTCCAAGCATTTTATCTTGTATCTTTGCTTGATTTACAGCATTCACTAGGAATTCCAATATATAGTATCTAACAAAGCAGCAAAGGCAGGTACCTTTGTCTTGGTGCTGATTTTAAAGACAATGTTTCCACTGTTTCACTGTTAATTATAGTGTAGCATTTTAGCAAATGTTCCTTATTAGGTTAAGAATATCCTCTACTATTCCTAGGTTGCTTATAGTATTGAATGCATATTTCATTTTATTTACTATTTCTTCACAATTATTCAGATGGTCATAGTTTTCTTCTTTTAATTGTTGATATAGATCATTATTTTAATTAAATTTTAAATCACCAATTTAGTATAACCATACTAAGGTCTAATTGGACATAATACCTTTGTTTATTTATCATTGGGTAGTTTGCTGTATTTTGTTCATGACTATGACACCTACATAAATAAGGGACATTGGCATAAAATTTTCCTTTGTTATTTTCTTCTACTTTCTTTATCACTATTCTATCTTTTTTCTTTTTTTTAAATTAAATTAAATTAATTTTTAAATTAAATTGAATTTTCATTCACTGCCAATCTATACATCTGTTTATATTAATACAAGTTGTTTTAATCACTCACTCTTGAGTAGCCTGTGGCTTTTTTTTTTTTAAAGATTTTATTTTATTTATTTATACAAGCAATGGGTACAGTCAGAAGTGCGGGAGGGCGAGAGAATTCACCAGAGGCAGAGTGGAGAGCAGAGCAGAGAGCAGAGCAGAGCAGGCAGACTGACAAATTACACTGCTGAGGGGAGCAGCGGGTGGCAGGAGAGGTCTGAGTGCCATGTGGGACCCTCGCCCGGTGGCCGGGGATCGAACTGGCATTGCAGAAGCTACGGGCAGCTTCGCAACCCAGCGCTCAACCGCTGCACAACAGGGGAGGCCCTCTATCCTTTTTCTAATTTTTTAAATCTAATGCTTAGTTCATTAATTTTCAATTTTTGATTTATAATATAGTCATACAAGATCATAAATCATAGATGGTCTCAGATGCAGTTTTGACATATGGTCCTTTCATTATCATTCAGGTTTAAATATTTCATAATTTCCATTATGATTTCTACTTTCACCAATGAAATATTTAAAAGTATGTGTGTGGAGAGATTTATTGCTACTGTTTTGCTATGGTATTTTAATTTATTCTACTTCTGCTAAAGAATGGTATCTATATAATGTTGACTTTTTCGTGCTCCCTTTTTCCATAACAATTTTAATTTTTTTCTAGTCTATTAAGTCTGACATTAATGCAACTTCTTAGCTTTCTTTTGGTTAACATATTTCTAAGGTATCTTTTGCCATCACTTTCATTTATATTTAATTTTGAAATATTATAAAAAATTAGAAAATATAACACTAAAGTCACCAATGAGAGATGGGAGCTTTATGACCAAAAATAATGTTAAACAGTTCATAGGCGTTTTTCAGATAGCTTATATTTAATGGAGTACACTGGGTCTTGGAAATCTCAGTAACTTTCATTTCCTCTAACAGCATTTGTAAATTTATTTTGCAGCTTTGCTGTTTTACTCTACATGTTGATTCCCCAAATGTTTGGCCTTCTGCTATTACTAATTTCAAAAGCATCTGCACTTAAGACAGCAACTTCACAGAACTGAGTGCTAGGGCACTAGTCTAGTACACATTTGGTTCAATGAACTGTCGGTAACTTACATTCTCATAAGAGGATATTCATTATAAATGAATGTGTAAAAGTGCTTTCATGTTTACTCGAGATGAGTAAACTCTCCTTATATGAGTATACTCTCCTTATATGAGTATATGAGTATACTCTCCTTATATTGAGCAGATAGCCTACATATATCTGTTCTTATATACTACTATTTAATATATATACCCTATTGGTGCAAGCTCCCTGATGGGCGCTCTAGGTGCCAGCCCCCGCTGAGCCAGCAAGTGCTGCCTATCTGCTAGGCACTAGTTTTTCCAGCTCCCTGCTGGGGTTTTTTTGGTGCTGTCTTCACCTGAACCCTATCCTTACTGACTCCCTCATTTTTCTCTAAGTTTGGGCTCCTTATTGAGCCCTATATACCCAGTTTCCCTGCTGGGCCCTAAGGTTCCAGCTCCCTGCTGTGTTCTATAGGGTTTGACACCCTGCTAGGCAATGTAATTCCTGGCTCTCTGCTGAGCACTGTAATTGCACAGTCTCTGCTGGGTTCTATAGGTGCCAACAACCTGCTGAGCCCTATAGTTGCCTGCTCCCTGCTGGGTCCTACAAAGTTATTAAAATAAAAGCTATTATTATGCTTTTACACTAATTTTTGATTTTCAAAAGGACATACAGCAGTGTCAGTTTATTTCATTGTGATCAAACACAGGGCTCACTCAGCAAACTGCTCATATTTGGTGTATCACTATACTTTGTCATAAGGAAATGGGCATTTGAATGTTTATGCAGATTCTAAAGCAAGCACTCAATATAAATATTATTTGCAAGGTTTTCTGTTTTCTACACTAAGTACATAAATTCTTTATAAAAGAAAAAACATTGTAAAATATGAACAAACCATGTCCCAGGATGTTAAACAAAATTTTCCTTAGAACCGCAAAAAAGAGAAAATACTAAGTCCCAAACATTGTTTGCAGACTTTTCTGTATATTAATATGATATTCATAATTCTATGAGTAAATGCCATGATGCTCATTATAGAGAAAAAGAAAATAGGACTCAGAGCTGAATACATTTACCTGAAGTCACCAACTATTAAGTGGCAGAATTTAGATTCAAATCCCACTTCATATATGCCTGTTTTTCTACCCCACAATGGTCTTTAATGCTGTTGCTTCTCTTTTTTTGCAGATATTAGCTGGAAATGTCAATATTTTGCTTTTGGCTAATATACGGTGTGGGGAAAAGTCAGATCCCAGTAGGCAACAAACATTTTACTTTTCCATCAAGGCAAGTGCACCATCTAGTGGCGCATACTTTATCATCAACACCCATCACCACCATCAAAGAAAAATGGGAAAGAAATGGTTACTTCTGCTTTCCTCCAATGGTTTTACACTCCTTTGAAGGAAGCTAAATTGTCTATATTAATAATTCTTCTATTTAAGAAGAATAAGAGCCTAGTAACACTAAGGACTAACTGGGTTTTTAAAAGACACAGACCCACATTCAATCCCAGATTCATCATTTGCTGTGAGACTTGGTAAATTACTGAAACAGTTCTAGTCTCAGTTCCCTCATCTATGAAATGAAATAACACCATTTACCTGAGAGGTTTATCATGGGAATACATGTGAAAATCATTCAGCACAATTCCTGATCCAAAAAGGTTCCTCAACAGCTACTGATTCCTTTCCCATTTGTAGCATAAAACCACATGGGTGTTTTCCTTTGTCAGAAAATACATCATACCACTAGGTAAAAATTTGTTTTAAGATAAATAACTTCCACAGTTCTTTTGTATGTAAACTATGGTAAAGACAAATTCCCTAATATTTATTATTTTTATAAATAAAATCAACAATAGCTACCTTTTAAGTATCTACTTTTTATGTACCAGGCACTTAAAACAGAAAGGAACTCACCATTGACTGGGAAAACAAACAAGTTAACATGTAGTGCCATGTAATATATACGTTCATGGCTGAGAGAGAAGGACCTAAACAGTTGAAAGGATGTGGATCAGGAATGCTTTAGAGAAGAATCAACACTTGAAAAATCTCTTAAAAGATGAGCTCACCAGACAAAACATTCTCGATGTAAGAAAAAGCTTGTCAGGAGAAATGAGAGAACACAAAGTGAGGGAACACAACGAAGTATACAGTGTGGATGGAACACAGGATGGATGAATGGAGATGTAGAAAGAGATCTGTGGCATGGTCAATGGCAGCCCCTTTATATACATACACACACACACAATGTATATATACAATGTACATGTAATGTATGTATACACACACACATATATAGTATGTACATATATGTATATATACACATAAATGTACACACACACTGTAACCCAGAGCTTTTTATATAATCCCCTTGGAGCCTAGATGATATGTTATCTATCACCACCACTGTCATCATCATCTACCACAGGTACAATTTATTGGATGTGTGCTATGTGCCAAACTGTGTACATATATATTAATAATTGCTAAATATCACAAAAACCTTGCAAGTTATATAATGTTATTCTCATGGAGGTTAAATTTACCCAATAGCACAGAATCAGTAAGAGGTGAGTGAGATTCAGCTTCAGGTCTCTGATTCTTTCTGCTATACCAGAGATCCCAAACTTGGCTGCACAATACATTCACCAAGAGAATATGTTTAAAAGTAAAGGTTCCAAACCTTATTCTAAGAGTGGGTATCTGTCTACAGAGTGGATGTGGAAACCTATATTGTAAACAAACTCTCCAGATATTTTTGAAATAGGAAGTCTACTGGCAGTCCAGCTTTTCAAAACATGGTTTCTTAACACCCACCACCACCACTACCACCACCCCTACTTGTTTTCATCTATGTGCCAGGCTGCCTAATGGTCACAAAATTTGGCAACAATATTATACCCCCTACTTTAAAAAAGAAAACTCAAACTCAGTAATCTTACACATAGCTTCCCTCCTTTCAACCAAAGGGCAAAATAAGACTCAAATATGGGTATGTCTGG
The DNA here is from genome assembly GCF_014898055.3 of Talpa occidentalis. Lineage (NCBI taxonomy): Eukaryota > Metazoa > Chordata > Mammalia > Eulipotyphla > Talpidae > Talpa > Talpa occidentalis. The sequence goes on along the minus strand of NW_023605305.1, from coordinate 32,290,050 downwards.
TTCTTCTCTGTCAAGATGTTTAGTAAGCAAAATTCTAAAAATAACCCTAAATAACCTGTGCACTGTAAAATCTATTCCCCTTTGGGTATGGGTGGCAACTGAATAAGAGGAGATATTATAAAATGAGTTATCACTAAGGTGATAACTTAAAAAAAATTTTTAAAAAGAAAGCAAAAGGGAGATTATCTGGTGGGTCTGACCTACCCAATCACTTGAGGTCTTTTAAAGGCAGTATTTTCTGCAGCTAGTAGAAGAATGGAAAGTCAGGGAGATTCAAAGCACTAGCTGGACTTGGATGTGCAAGTCTAGAGGTGCCATATGGCATTCTTACGTAAGCCTCCAGTGTTGGGAGCAAAGCCCTGCTAACAGTGAGCAGGAAAATAAGGGTCTCAGTCCTACAACCACAAGGAATTAAATTCTGCCAACAACCTGAATGAATTTGGAAGCAGATTCTTTCTCAGAGCCTCAAGAGAAGAGCCCAGCATGTCTGATACCTTGATTTCAGTCTTGTGAGACCTTCAGCAGAGAACCTTTGCAAAAATATCTGAGCTATAGAACTGTGAGGTTAAATAAGTAGAGTTTATAAACTGTAAAATACACATACTTTTTAAAAAATCATTTAAACATGTTTAAGTGCTCAGTGAATTAAGGGCATTCCCATTGTTGTGCAACCATCACCATGGCCCAAACTGAAACTCGTACCAATTAAACACTAAATCCCATTATTCTACTTTGTCTCTGTGGATTTCACTACTCTAGGCATCTCAGATTACAACCATGCAGTGCTTGTGTTCTTATGACTGGCTTATTTCACTTAGCATAACATCCTCAAGGTTCATCCATGTTGTAATAGCATGTGTCAGAAATTTTCTTCCTTTTTGAGACTAAATGATATTCCACTGTATGTATATACCACATTTTGTTTATCCATTCATCCATGGAATGACCACTTCATCTACCTCATAGCAATGTTGCTATGAACATTATCTGTTTACAATAGGAACACATCTATATACAAATAACTGTTTTCAATTCAAAAGTATCTACTTTCAGGGCCTCCCTGGTTGAGCGCTGGGCTGCGAAGCTGCCTGCAGCCTCTGCAGCGCCGGTTTGATCCCCAGACACTGGCGAGGGTCCCACATGGCGCGCAGACCTCTCCTGACACCTGCTGCTCCCCTCAGCAGTGTATTTCATCAGTCTGTCTGTTCTGTTCCCCACTCTGGCTCTGGTGAATTCTCTCACCCTCCCGCACTTCTGACTATATCTAGTGCTTGTATAAATAAATAAATAAATCTTAAAAAAAAAAAGTATCTACTTGCAATTTTTTTGTGGATATGTAAATGAGTCAATTCATTATCTTCAAAATTGGGTAACAGGAAATAATAAAGCATTTTTCTCCTATTTCCTCCCTATTTGATCTGTACCACTGGGCACTAAGTAATAGAAGAAGAAAAAGTGTCTTCTTATAAAATTATTTCTGATAAAAATTGAACAAAATGATAGAATATCACTATTTTGTGATTTCCATATGAGTTCATTGGTGTAGGTACTAAGCATCAATAGCTGCTAATATCAATACATTAAAAACTAGACATTATATACCTCTTGATAAAAGAACACACCACCACCTAGTTTTATGCCAAAGAGATCAAAGCTGAGTCTCTGGACCAGCCTCCTCCACCTGGAAAGAACAGGTGGAGGAACATGCTGAATTATACCAGCAGGCAAACAGTAAAATCTGCACTATGGAAAACTACAGGTCAGAGGATCTGAATTCTTTAATAGATAAACTTCAAACAAAAGATATCAAGTTTTAAACAATGGGCAAAATAAAAATATAGAATAGTATGTAGAATATATATCTATATAATATAGAATAATGGCTACGCTTAGGAGACCAGGAAGGAGCAGTAATCTGAATGGGGCACATAAAAAGGCTTCAGGGGTTAACTGGCAAAATTCTATTTATAACATGAATAGTAGTCACAAGGGCTAATAATTAATGAAGCTATTTTTTTAAATATTGTGTACAACATAACAGTGGAGACAGTGGCCCAAATTTGGATTGAATCCAACCGAGGAGTCCTCTCAACACAGTTCTGTCCAAATCTCTCTTATTGAGTCTATCTCTCAAGCCAACAAAGCAGTTAGTACCAGACAGAGTGGTGTCTGAGATCAATAGCAAGTGCTCACAATAGGAATTAAATCAAGAAGACAAAAGAAACACCAAGGAAAAGGGAAAAAGTACACCATATAATAAGTTGAATTTTTAAAAATCTTTATACTATCACATACACACCATCTGCTCAAAACAGACCTAACTCATTCTCATCCTGCAAATTTGCCATACTTATTTCTATCTTAGCCCCAGAATTATTCCAAAAGAATTTGGTTTCTTTCTCAGTTATTCCCCATTCTTACCAGTAAGTTACTGCTAACAAAGGAAGTAATATGTATACCAAATATAGTTATATCTTCAAAAGTAAGGCTGCAGAAAAAAAGATGGCAGGAAACAACAGGAATATGAAGAAGGCTACCAGAAGCTAATTTACCTACCTATGACAGAGGTAGTCCCTTCTCTAGATACAATGGACTTCTAGAAACTATACCCCCAGTCATGCGTTCTATCTTGCCTTTAGCTATTTGGACAGTGGTGGAAACTGAAAAATAATTAAAAGTGTCATGAAGCTAAAGGCCTGCACTGTCCAATAAGGTAGCAACCAGCTACACATGATTACTAGGCACCTGAGGTGCAGCTAGTCTGAACTAAGATGTACCCTAAAAGATATACTGAATTCTGAAGACTTAGCATGAGAAAAGAACAGTGTTACCTCAGTTAAAGGTAAATAAAAACTAATTTCTAAAAAAAAAAAACCCCTCATTAATAATTTTTTACTGATCAGACACTGAAATAACATTGTAGATATACTGGCCTATACAAAATATATGATTAAAATTAATTTCACTTGTTTCTTTTTACTTCTTAAATGTGGCTACTGCTAAATATTTAATTATATATGTGGCTCGCATTATATTTCTACAGGAACAAAGCAGCTAAAATGAGAGTTTTTCAGAATTTTTTCTATTATCTGCTCTATCAACACTATAACTTACTTAATTTCCATCCCTGTCCCTATCTGTAAAATAGAGACTTAACAAAAAAACAAAACAAAAAAAACAAAACAAAAAAAAGGCAGTATCTACATTAGGTCATGAATATTAACATTTAATCTAGGTCAAAGTGCTGGTTCCTAGTCCTGGTTCTAGCACTAACAGTGACTTTGGAGAAATCCTTTGTTTCTCTCTGAGCTCAAATGCTTATCCCAACAAATAAGTATGGAGGCTCAACTAAATTTAGACTTCCAAGATTCCATCAAAATATAATTTTTTTCTTTCTTTCAAAATTGGTTTTTATAAAAATGAATAAATACTCACTCTGAGTCTAACACATCCTCTGCGAGAGCCTCTCATCATTTTGTCCTTGGACTAAAAGAAAAACAAAAACATTCAATGAATAAAAGATTAACAGACTGCAACAGACTGGTTGTTTTTATAATCATCTAGGGATAAAGAGACAACAAAATTTATAGTTATAGCTGTCCTTTCTTCACATTCTCCTCTCATCCCCAATCATTTAAGGATGGGCATTAGCAGGTATAAATGAAAATGTTTTATAGTTTATTCAAATAAATGTAATCATAGCATTTTATGTGTACCTTTAATATGACATACATTACACTATAATTTCCATTTCTCCTCCATGCTCCTTAACTCTAGTCCAGTGTTTCTCACATTTTAGTAAGTTTGAAAATCTCCTGGAAGACTAGAATCACCTGAGAGTTTAACAATCAATCCCAGATGGGCCTCCCTGGTGGCGCAGGAGGTTGAGCACAGCTTTGTGAAGCTGTCCGCAGCCTCTGCAGTGCTGGTTCCATCCCACCAGGCGGGGAGCAAGGTGCGGCAGACCTCTCCTGTCTCGTCCGCTGCTCCCCTCAGCAGTGTATTTCAGTCAGTCTGCCTGTTCTGCTCCCCACTCTGTCTCTGGTGAATCCTCTCACCCCCCGCACATCTGGCCTGTACCCCGGTTCTTGTATAAATAATCTTTGAAAAAAAATTAAAAAAAAAAAAGAATCAATCCCAGATTGATTCTGAATCAGGCAGACAGAGGACAACATTTTGAGACTATATTGCTTTAGCTTTACCTCTTTGCAAGTGTTGAGCATGAAAATAATTAGGTTCAAATATAAATCAAGCGTGGTAAGAACCAACATGTTTCTCCTCAATCCTCTTATGCTTTAAAAAAATAAGATTATAGTAACTAGAAAAGGGAAGACAGCCTCCTGTGATAGTACCACTATGAGGGTTATGAATTAGAAAACACTGAAAGAGATAAATGAAAATAAGGAAATACGACTAGAAATAGACAAACCCAGAATGTGGAACATCCCACCAAATAACTGGTCTAGACTCTTCAAAATGTAAAACAAGCAAACAAACAAGAACAATGAAAAACCAGCATGTAAACAATTGTAATGCAGAGGAAAAGAAAATTACATGAATACAGGCACAAACTGCTGTGAACTACAAAAGGCTCCCTACCATAGAAAAAGACCAGGGAAGACAATACTAAAGCGATCAGGAGTCACAAGGTCCTTTCCCTCATTCTCTTTTTATTTTCTAAAGAACTTTTTTTTTTTCTGTAGTTAGATAAACCCACATTTACCACATACCTCTGTATATGCCAAAGTTACCATTTCAAAAGATGGGAGACCACTGAAAAGAAGAAGTTATCCCAGGTTTTCAGTAACAAAAAAATAGTCAAAGGGAAAAATACAATTATAAGCAAAAATCCCCAGAATTATGTATTTACCCTAATTCATTTCAGCATTCCCTTACTGATGGATGATGAGGTAATTTCTAGTTTCCAATTCAAAGCCTCAAAGTGTCTGGAAAAAAACTTCATCCCTTCATTTTCTATACAACAAACAAATTTCAAGTTTGCCTTCATTTCTTGCCAGAGAAGAAGTGCCAGTATGTCTCTTATTCTTTTCTAGGTTCAACTATACTTTGTAGATTTTCCAGACTCTAGAGGACATGGTGATCACAGGGAGGAGGTCATATTTGTCAGTAAAATACAGATATGTCTACTACTTAGTGTCCATGGTGCTTTCAGAGGCAGTAAGGAGCTTGAAAACAATCCTTTAATCAGCGAAGTGAGTAAGGAAGATAACCACAGCCCACGAGACAGGGTAAAAACCAACATTTAGGTTTCTAAGTGGTTTCTCCCTCCTCCTGCATTAGTCTTATCCCAACAAACGAATGACTTCACTTTCACCATCCTGTAAATTGTACTGATTTTGCATCAAAAGAAAGGAAGTCTGAACCAGATTCTGAAAATGACATCTTCTTCCACCTGAAGTTCAGGCCATGGTGAGCTCACAGTATATACAGCAGAGCCTGAAAATCTCCCTTACTGAGGCATAGGACTTAGAAAAAGTTGCACCTTTTTCAAAAAAAAAAAAAAAAAAAAATGGGAATGGCAGTTGTGACTTAAAGGCTTGATTTTTCTTGCCTTGCCAAGGAAATAAAGATGGTTCTATAGCTGACTGTGCTATAATCACGAGACTCTTAGTCTGGGTCTTCTCTAGAATCCCATTTTGCAATCAGAGTCTGGCAACCTTCATTTCACTACTGCAAGATATAAGATATGTCCAGACCCTATGATTGGTATTTTTTGTACTAATGATGAGGCTGAGAATAGCCCTTCAGTTGCTGTCTTCTCATGCCAGTCTGTTCTTTGTGATTCTGGCATGTTTCTTGGTTTGGGGGCCAAAAAGCAGTCTAAGTATCTCGAGTTGGTGGCATTGGCAAATGAATCCCAAGTGTCAGAGTAGAGGAAGAATTCTTGCCGGTCTTCACAGCCCACAGGGGCTGCATCATCATGTCACTTGGTCCTTGAATTACACAAGGGACAAAGGACATATGGTATGGGAGATGAACAGGCAGAAATGTTTGGTTCTAGCTGAAAGAATCAGAGGAAGGAAAATGAAGAAACCTGACTAGGAAATACAGAAAGATGGATTTTGTGTTGCTGAACTGTGAGATATCATCTCCCATTTGGCCATCTACCAAGGAATTCACTGGCTTGCTTCTGCTCTGTCGAGGGTACAGAGATCTTCAGTTTTCAATTCTTGACTCTGGAATCACAGTTGTTTAAACAACCCCCCCCCCTTTTTTTTTTCCTGGCTACAATATCAGGGAACTGGTTCCATTTAAAGGTTTGAACTCGAAAATTTGATGGAGAGTTTGTGATAACTGTCTGGTATTCTCTGGCTTCTTTTGGTAAGTATTTTTGCATCAAAGGCTAAAGCTGGACTTTCCCTAATAAGCATTCAGATTCTAATTGTCTCTGTCTTAATCTGTGATTTTTAAACCAAATTTGAATTTTAGACTCTGGAATGCCAGTTTTCTTAACCATTTGTTACTAGGTAGCTTTATCAGAGTAAGGTTTATGTTCAAACCATTTCTGGAGGCTATCCATCTTACTAGCCTTCTTTCTGTAGCATGTCACTTGTATTGTTCAAATCCATCTAGGGAAGAGATACTTGGATTCCACATAGACTCATTCTCTCTCTATTAAGACCTATTGTGGAGCCATAGGGAAGCTTGTGCGACTAAGTTCTCCAGGCACAGTGAGTGTTGAAGAGGTGGTTATCTAGCCAAGTTGGCCAACCACAGGGCCCACCACCCCAAAAGGGAAGACAGAATCCTTTCCCAGGAGTTTTCTCACAGGCTGACAAAAGAGCTCTTTCCTATTTGCTTTTGACACTGTGAGGTATACTTGCCAAGGTCATGTGCCTTCTATGTAAAGAAATCAATAAATACAGCCTACCTGTAACAAAGAGCCTGACAAAATCAAATGTTCTTTGAAGAAATTAGAATTAGAAGGGAAATTCTTTTCCTTTTTTTTGAATTTTTTTTTTTTTTTGCCGTGAGCCCTCACAGACATGTATCCTACCAACAACTCAGTTCCCTCTAAACACAGAACACACACTTACACACCACACACACCCCAATCTGTTTCAGTAATAATACATTGACAGTCTCTACCAAAAAAAAAAAAAATGCAACAAAACAAAAACACAGGGCCTCCCCAGTGGCATAGCGGGTTGAGCACAGTGCAGTGAAGCTGTCTGCAGTCTCTGCAGCATGGGTTCAATCCTGGCCAGCCAGGGAGATGCCCACATGGTGAGGCAGACCTCCCCACTGCTCCCCTCAGCAGTGTGTTTTGGTCCGTCTGCCTGTTCTGCTCCCCACTGTCTCTGGTGAATCCTCTCACCCTCCTGCGCCTCTGGCTGTACCCCAGTTCTTATATAAAAATAAATAAATCTTTAAAAAAACATATTTCCTAAGAGTTATAGGAATACCAGAAGGAGAGGAGAGAGATGTAGGAACAGAGAAAATATTCAAAGAGATAATTGAAGAGAACTTCCCAAATGTGAAGAAGGAGCTGAAAATTGATATACAAGAAGCAAGAAGAACACCAAACTTCCACGACGAAAGGAAAAATACAGCAAGACACATAATAGTAAAGCTCCCAAGAATCCAGGACAAGGAAAAAATAATGAAGCTGGCAAGAGGGAAGAAACAGATAACATTCAAAGGAAAGCCAATCAGGCTGACATCAGACTTCTCCGAAGAAACACTACAGGCAAGGAGAGAGTGGAGGGACATAGTCAACAGACTCCAAGAAAACAGATGCCAACCAAGAATTCTCTATCCCGCAAAGCTCTCCTTCCTCTTTGAAGAAAGAATATGGACCTTCCCAGACAAACAGAAACTTCGGAATTTCATTACAACTAAACCCCCACTCCAAAAAATACTACAAGGAGTCCTAAAGCCAGAACCTCAGAGGGACGAATAACAATGAAAGAAGGCAAAAAAAAAAAAAGTTATTAAAAGAATAAATAAATAAAATCAAAGGAAAGACAAACACAATGGCAAATACAGATGCTAACATATCAATATTAACTCTAAATGTAAATGGACTAAACTCTTCAATAAAAAGACACAGAGTTGCAGCCTGGATTAAGAAACAAAACCCAACCTTTTGCTGTCTCCAGGAAACACATTTAGCTACAAAAGATAAAAATAGGCTCAAAGTTAAAGGATGGAAAACAATCCTACAAGCAAATGGACCAAAAAAGAAAGCAGGAACAGCTATACTTATATCAGATAAAACAGATTTCAAACTCAAAAAGATAAAAAGAGACCCCAATGGTCACTACATTATGATCAAGGGGACAATACTTCAAGAAGAAATAACACTCATTAACATATACTCACCAAACGAAGGAGCACCAAAATATATCAGACAACTGTTGTCCTCTCTGAAAACAGACATCAGAGAAAACACATACGTAGTGGGAGACTTCAACACACCACTATCAACAATGGATAGATCAACAAGACAAAAAATAAGTAAAGAAACCAAAGCTCTAAATAAGGACCTAGAGCAATTGGGCTTAACAGACATCTATAGAACACTAAACCCCCAAAAAACAGAGTACACATTTTTCTCAAGCGCACACGGATCATTCTCCAGGATCGATCACATACTGGGGCACAAGACAAACATCAACAGATACACCAGAAATCATATCAACCATCTTTTCTGACCATGAAGGCATCAAACTAGAAATAAACCATAAAAAGAAGGCAAGGAACTTTCCTACCTCATGGAGATTAAAAACCACACTACTGGAAGACCACTGGACTAATGAGGAGATCAAAGAAGAAATTAAAAAATTCTTTGAATTGAACGACAAGGAGGACACCAATATCCTAAATGTATGGGATGCAGCAAAAGCAGTAATAAGAGGAAAATATATAGCAATAGAAGCTCACATCAAGAAACAAGAAAGAACTCAAAGAAACAACCTAATCTCGAAGCTCAAAGATCTAGAAAAAGAACAACAAAAAAACCCCAAAACCAGTAGAAGAAAAGAAATAAAAAACAAAAAGCAGAAATAAATGAAATTGAAACTAAAAAAACAATCCAAAAGATCAATGAAACCAAGAGCTGGTTCTTTGAAAAAAATCAATAAAATAGATAAACCCCTAGCCAGGCTCACAAAGGAAAAAGGGAGAAAGCACAAATAAATAGGATAATAAATGAAAGAGGAGAAATCACAACGGACACAGCAGAAATCAAAAGAATAATTAATAACTACTATGAACAGTTATATGGAAACAAGTTTAACAATCTAGAGGAGATGGACAAATTCCTACAACTCTACAATCACCCAAAGCTAGATAAAGAAGAAATAGAACACCTAAACAGACCAATTACAAGCAGCGAAATTGAAATGGTAATCAAAAACCTCCCCAAAAACAAAAGCCCAGGACCTGATGGATTTACAAATGAATTCTACCAAACATTCAGAGACGAATTAGTACCTATCCTTCACAAACCCTTCCAAAAAATTGAGAAGGAAGGGACAATACCAAACACGTTCTATGAAGCCAACATTACACTAATACCAAAACCGAATAAGGACAACACAAAAAAGGAAAACTACAGGCCAATGAACACTGATGCAAAAATCCTCAATAAAATTTTAGCTATCAGAATCCAACAATGTATCCATAAGATAATTCACCACGACCAAGTAGGATTCATTCCAGGGACACAAGGATGGTTAACATCCGAAAATCAATCAACGTTATCCAACACATCAACAAAAGAAATATAAAAACCATATGATAATATCAATAGATGCTGAGAAAGCTTTTGACAAAGTGCAACACCCATTCATGATAAAAGCCCTTGAAATTCTTGGGATACAAGGAACATACCTCAACATCATAAAGGCCATCTATGACAAGCCAACAGCCAGTATCATTCTCAATGGTGAAAAGCTGAAAGCAATTCCATTAAGATCTGGAACAAGACAAGGATGTCCACTCTCACCACTGCTTTTCAATATAATACTGGAAGTCCTAGCCAGAGCAATAAGACAAGAGAAAGACATCCAAGGAATCCAAATAGGAAAAGAAGAAGTCAAACTATCACTATTTGCAGATGATATGATAATATACATAGAGAACCCCAAAAAGTCCACAGAAAAACTAATTCAACTCATCAATCAGTTCAGTAAAGTGGCAGGATACAAAATCAACATGCAAAAGTCAGTAGCCTTCCTATACACAAACAATAAATCTGAAGAAGAAGAAATCAAAAAACCATCCCTTTTTTATTGAAACAAAAAAAATCAAATATTTGGGAATAAATCTAACAAAAGAGGTAAAGGACCTATACAAAGAAAACTATAAAACACTGTTAAAAGAAATAGAAGAAGACACACAAGAAATGGAAAGACATCCCCTGCTCATGGATTGGAAGAATAAACATTATTAAAATGGCCATCCTTCCAAAGCAATATACAGATTCAATGCTATTCCAATCAAAATTTCAATGTCATTCTTCAAAGAAATAGAACAATTATTGATGAAATTCATATGGAATCACAAAAAACCCCGAATAGCCAAAGCTCTCCTGAAAAAAAAGAAGGGAATGGAGGCATCACACTCCCAGACTTCAAACTCTACTACAAAGCCATAATCATCAAAACTGCATGGTATTGGAACAAGAACAGACATACAGACCAATGGAATCGAATAGAAAATCCAGAAATAAACCCACAGATTTATGGTCAACTAATCTTTGACAAAGGAGCAAAGACTATGCATTGGAGCAAAGAAAGTTTGTTCAATAAATGGTGCTAGGAAAACTGGGTCGCTACATGCAAAAGAATGAAGCTTGACCACTACCTCACACCATACACAAAAATCAACTCAAAATGGATTAAAGAACTAGACATAAGACCTGAAACCATAAAATATATAGAAGGAAATATAGGCGAAACACTACGTGATTTGCACATCAAAGACATCTTTACAGACACATCACCCAAAGCAGTGATAGTGAAGGCAAAGATAAACAGCTGGGACTACATCAAATTAAAGAGCTTCTGCACAGCAAAAGAGACAATAACAAAAACAAAGAGAAACCCCACCAACTGGGAGAACATTTTTGCACCCAACACTAATGATAAAGGACTGATCACAAAAATCTGCAAAGAGCTGATGAGACTCAACAACAACAAAGAAAATAATCCAGTCAAAAAATGGGCAGAAGAGCTAAAAAGAAACTTCTCTGAAGAGGAAATGCAAATGGCCAACAGGCATATGAAAAAATGTTCAACATCACTTGTCATCAGGGAAATGCAAATCAAAACTACCATGAGATACCATCTTACACCAGTGAGAATGGCACATATTAAAAAAACTAGCAACAACAAATGTTGGCGAGGGTGTGGAGAAAAAGGAACTCTTCTGCACTGTTGGTGGGAGTGCAAACTGGTCCAACCACTGTGGAGAGCTGTGTGGAGATTTCTGGACCTACTAAACATAGAGCTTCCATATGATCCAGCAATTCCACTCCTAGGTATTTACCCAAAGGACACAGAAACATCAATTCCAAAGAACACCTGCACCCCTATGTTTATAGCAGCACTGTTTACAATAGCTAAGCTTTGGAAACAACCCAAATGCCCTAAAATAGATGACTGGATCAAGAAGATGTGGTACATATATACCATGGAATATTACTCAGCATTCAAAAAAAATAAACACATGCAATTTGCAGCAACATGGATGGCACTGGAAGGGATCATGCTCAGCGAAATAAGCCAAAATGAAAAAGAAAAATACCGGATGGTCTCACTCATAGCAGGAATCTAGAAAACTTAAATAAGGGACCAGGAAAACGAATAACTATAAGAAAGTGAAAATCAAAATCAACAAAAAACTACGAACCAGAGACACTTTTAGGGGGGCGGGGGTGGGAGGGGAGGGGAGGGATTGGGGTCAGAATGGGGGGGCTGCAATTGTATGGGGAATATAAAAATAAAATTTATTATTAAAAAAAATAAAAAATAAAAAAACATATTTCCTTCTTCATGCTTTACATACTTCTTCTGTGGACCCTTTCCTGATTCAGCTCCTATGCTCAGTAATAATTTGCTATACACCCTACCACACCAATTATTATGTTGTGTTATAGCTGCCTATCTGTCTATAGTCCTTGTTAAAGAGTGGGTTCAATTATCTTTGTATTACTATTATTCCCACCCTATCTTCCAGAACCTAATTAATACCTTGGAGCTGGAAGGTATTATATAAATGACTGCTGAATAAATAGCTGCAGCCTCCTCTCCCAGGCACCTGCCCACTCATTCAACAAACATAATTGACTCAAAATATGCCCATTCATTTTCAATTGAAATAATGCTGAGTGAAATGGGAAACTCCTTTCCCACTTCTGGAAACTTCATGCCTTTAAACAAAATTTTACAATTGCATTAAAATACTATCATAAAATATTTAAAGTGGAACAATAGTCTTTAATAACAGTATATAAGCACTAAATCAAATGAAACTTATATCAAAATAACTACTTAATTATATTCTAATTATCACTATTTACCTCCAACAAGATTATTTGCTTCTAAAGGTTAGTTCAGTATATTCCTAACATATACTAAATACTGAAAAGTATATCAAATTAATAAATTAACTCACAAAATCTGGCTGGGTGCCATAATATAGAGCCATCAGTAAGAACCTGTTAGATTGGAAACATAACTGTGGATTTATTCTGCTCCACAAAGCAAACGCATCTGGAAAAGTTTTGTACAAATCTATTCACAATTCACAGGGGAAGATTAGCTTGCCATTTAAACTAATGCTACAATCTTTTTATAAAATAAAGAATACTTCCACAAACCTGTTATATAAAGACACTTATTTTTATTTGAATATTAGTTTTACTATGCTTAAATAAAGAATCTCATCTGATTTGCTCTTTTTTTTTTTTTTAAAAGTGAGATCTTCTGAACTTGTTTGACACATAACACCCCATCTTACCTTTGTTAAGGCACTCTGGCGCATTAAATACTATCTGTTTGGTTTAAGGAATCTGTACTCTTCCAAATTGGAAGGAGACTCATTTGAGATAGAATATCTTATATGCACAAACAATGTTTGTGCATTCCTCATTACATCGGTTGGCTTGCTATTCATTCTTGTATCCTCACTAAACCAATATCCCTGTTACACCTTTGTAAAGAATGAACATTTAGTAAATTGATAGAAGACATGTGAACAATGAATGTGGACAAATATCCCTGGCTTTTCACACAAGCATTGCCTTTGTACTGAGTTACATTTTAGTTCATTCCCAACAACATATAAGATTACACTCTTGGGTAGTGTTGTATCTTGGAGCATACATTCCTGAAACACAGGTAATCAACCTGCTAGGCAAAATCAATCTATAAAGAAATCACAACATGCTGGCTGTAGAACATGGAATAAATAAGAAAAAGTCAGGAGGAGACTTCACAGGATGACAGCAATGCTCAATGCTTTGATGGGGATACTGGTAACGAGGGTGTAAACAAATGTCAAAACTTACCTAACCATTTAAAATCTGTTTTCTCACTGTATGTATCTCAGTAAGAGTAAATAAATATTACTAATCAGAATTCCACAGATAGTTTATAATGACAATTGCAAAATATAAAATGAAAGCAGTTAACACCCACCCCTATAGTCTCCTTCCTATTTGGAAGAGTACACATTCCTTAAGCCAAATAGATAGTACATAATGTACCAGAGAGCCTTCATTAATTACTGCCTAGTGGTCACTCAATAGCCCAAAATGTCATCACACTACATCAACACACACTTTGTGGAGCAACAGATGCACAATTAGGAGGAATTTTTCCTCACTCAAATTTGAAGTTACCCCCCACTCCCCATCATAAAGGAACTCATTTTTTTTATATCAATTTAAATTTTTTTTACATCATTGTTCATTTTTTCATAAAAGATTTATTTATACAAGCACTGGGGTACAGGTCAGAGGCGCGGGAGGGTGAGAGAATCCACCAGAGACAGAGCAGGAAGCAGAACAGGCAGAAGGACCAAAATACACTGCACTGAGGGGAGCAGCAGGAGAGACAGGAGAGGTCTGTAGTAATATGTGGGAATCTCCCTGGCCAGTCGGGAATTGAACTGGCACCAAGGAGGCTGCGGACAGCTTCACAGCGCTGCACTCAACCAGCTGCGCCACCAGGAAGGCCCTCATTGTTCATTTTTAAACAATATTTGCTTCACCCCACCCACTCAGGTATAGTCCCCATAGAGTTTCCTTCACCAATGCACCCGTGCACCATCACCTCAGTCCCCTGTGCTCCTCCCTCAGATCCCTCTTCCTCCTCCTCCCCTGCAGTATGCCTCTGATTTATAATTGTCCATTTTTGCTTTGTTGTGTTTTGTACTGTTATTATTTTTTTACACTGATGTCTTACTTGGTTCCCCTATATTCCTGCTGTAAGTGAAACCATCCGATATTTTTCTTTTTCCTTCTGGCTTATTTCACTGAGCATAATTCCTTCTAGTTTCATCCACATTGCTGTGAATGGCATGAATTTATCTTTTTTGATTGGAATAATATTAATATTATATTAATAATACTATTAATATAATTATTATATAATAATATTATAATAATATTCCATTGTGTATATATGCCACATCTTCTTGATCCTGTCCTCTATTTTTGGGCATTTGGGTTGTTTCCAGGTGTTACCTATTGTAAATAGTGCTGCAATTTCATTTTAAACAGCAGTGTCCATTCAAGACAGGCTTTGCTTCCAAGTGAGTACATCATAAACGTAGGGTAAAAACTTAGAATTCAGAGATTACAGGATTTCAGAATTTGGGGCAAAGGACTATAGACTTGTAGTCTGATCTGGTTGTCTTTTACACTGTAGAGCTTCAGGTCTTTACCTATTTTTTTAAAAGGGCAAGTTTAACTTCAAATCAGAATTTCAGGTCAACAGATCAGTGAAAAGAACCACTTTCATTTTTCACAGGTTTAATTAAAGACAGTTCTGATGACTTCAGGTTTTGCATCTTTCTAAAGTTAAGTATAGGGCCTCCCCGGTGGCGCAGCGGTTGAGTACTGGGTTGCGAAGCTGCCCGCGGCCTCTGCGGTGCCGGTTCGATCCCCGGCTGCTCCCCGGCCACCGGAGGAGGGTCCCACATGGTGCTCAGACCTCTCCTGCCACCCGCTGCTCCCCTCAGCAGTGTACTTCGGTCCTTCTGCCTGCTCTGCTCCCCGCTTTGGCTCTGGTGAATTCTCTCACCCTCCTGCGCTTCTGACTGTACCCAGTGCATGTATAAACAAACAAACAAATACATAAATAAATAAAAACATGCCTCTATTAAAAAAAATAAAAAATAAAGTTAAGTATAAAAGAGTAGTCTATATTCTGTAAATTACTTTTAGCATACAAATATAAGTTAGTAAGAATTGCAGATTTTCTTTTTTTGTTTGGTTCTCAAATACTTCCCAAAATAATAAATAATAATGCCATTTTCACACACATAAAAAAAATTATTGACGGAATGATGGGATCATGTTAAACTCCAAATGCTCCATGCTATTATACCAAATTATGACATTATAGCGCATTGTCATTCAAAGTCATTCTCTATCAAAAATTGTTTAAGTTTGTTTTTCCTTATTTGGAAAAGACTAAATATGATCCTGAGAAATTGAACAACAAGAAAAGCACTACAAATATTTTAAGACTGGAGAATTTGAACAACACAGAGAACAATCTAGTTAATAAGAACAATAATTAAGGAGCTAAGTAATTTAGGATTTTTAGATCTATTTCTAATAACGTCTTTCAGGTCCCAATTTAGAATGGGATTATGCTCCAAAAGTTCCTTGCTCAAGTTTGAAGTTTGGAAATTTGAAATTTTTGCAAAGAAACTGTTAAAAAAATGGAAAGTTTTGCAAAGAAATAGTTAAAAATGTTTCTTTCTCATGGAGATTACATTGCAGAGGATAGAAAGACAATAAACAAGAAAAACAAGGTAATCGCAACAGTTAACAATATGCCACACAAAAATAAAACAGAATCATTGTGATAGTGACTGAGAGTAAGAGCTACTTCAGATGGACTTCACAAAGTCTTCTCTGGGTAGTAAATCAGACATACTATACACCTGGGGTAATACCAGTCCAAGATGCAGGAACATATTCAAAATCAGGAGCAAGTTTAGGATTCTTTCAGAACAGGAGGAGAAAAAAGGCAACCCAAAATTTTACTAAAATTTCTATATGAAACTTACAACTAAGAGGTTTATTTGTTACACTGCAAAATAAATATTCTTAAACAACAAAGGAAGTTAAAGATACATGGAGGGATGGGGAGGGAGAAAGTAGAAGAGAAAATCTATAGAGTAAGGTCCTTGAAAAATGTGTAAGATGAAATGCACAACACAGGACTACCTCTTCAACTATGATGGCAGGCAGGAAAGTAGGTATATTAATGGGTGGGGTACAAGGAGTCCCACCAAATGGACTCTGCTATCTTTTGGAAATGTGGCATTTTCTATGAGTGATAGAGGAAAGAGAAGAGACATTGCAGAGATAGTTGTCAGAAAGACAACGCAAATATTCTCCCAATATTTGATTTACCCACCTGTGCCATAATAGTGTTCAAATAAAATACATGAAACAAATGGACAATCTTAACATGATGACAACGTGAACAAGACTCCAAGAAATAGAAAACCAGTTTTCTAAACATTTTCATGTGACTGGGAAAAAAATTGATTATGAATATCTCAATATACTTTCCTTGAAATGACTCCATTTATGTAATGACTTCATGTACCACTTAAATTTAATATTTGCAAAAAGAATGATTTCCCTTTTTTTAAAGGAAGTTCAAGCTAAAAAGATAACTTTATAATAAAGTAAATTAGAAGGAAAACAATTGGTTGGGCTGGTCATTTATATTTCTCTTTAAACAGTAAAAGCAGGGCCTCCCTAGTGGCGCAAGGGGTTAAGACGCAGCCTCTGAAGCTGTCCGCAGCCACTACAGCATAAGTTCGATCCCCGGCCAGGGAGCAGCCCACATGGCACAGCAGACCTCTCCTGGCTCGCCTGCTGCTCCCCTCAGCAGTGTATTTCAATCAATCTGCCTGTTCTGTTCCCTACTCTGTCTCGATGAATCCTCTCGACCGCCACACTTCTGGCCTGTACCCCAGTTCTTGTATGCATAAATAAATCTTTACAAAAAAAACAACAGTAAAAGCACCTCAATCCTTAAAGCATCACCTGTGCATTATTCTAACTTTAGGATTATACACCTCTTCAAAAAAATCTAATCCTAATTTAACTGTCACATATTGGAATGTCAGTTTTAGAATAGATCTACTTTCTATCTTTCCACAATTATCATCATCAAAAAAGATGCTTGCAAATAGAATAAAGAACTGATTGCTTATCTCATTTGACACACTAGGTAAAAGGTCAAACACAGCTCTACAGGATGTGGGTGATCTACAGGATGTGTTGTTAATATAAACTCAACTGGGTTTTACATAACCCCCTGAACCACCATGGAGTCCCCAACACTTAAAAGTATTTTGAATGGGAATGGTTTTGAAATGTAAAGCCACTGAGTCTCTTTCAGTCGGCATGTAATAGCAAAGAACATAAGATTTCTCTAGTGATTTCTTTCACAAACACACAGAGTGACCCAGATAACTTATTAGTTTACTGTTCCTAACTTTTTCCCCAAAATGTTACAAAACAATACAAACCAATACAGTTAAACATTTATGGGTAATAACTAAATCACTCCCCATGCCTAAAATTTCCATCCCCATGAACACAAAATGAAATTATTTGTTTCTATTAAACAGAGTAAGGGTGGAAGTGATAGTCTCAATCTAGGTCATAAAAATCATTGCTGTTGGGCCTCCCCGGTGGCGCAGTGGTTGAGCGCTGGGTTGCGAGGCTGCCCGCGGCCTCTGCGGCACCGGTTCAATCCCCGGCTGCTCCCCGGCCACCGGCGGAGGATCCCACATGGCGCGCAGACCTCTCCTGCCGCCCGCTGCTCCCCTCAGCAGTGTACTTCTGTCCTTCTGCCTGCTCTGCTCCCCGCTCTGGCTCTGGTGAATTCTCTCACCCTCCCGCGCTTCTGACTGTACCCAGTGCATGTATAAACAAAACAAACAAACAAACAAAATAAATAAATAAAACATGCCTCTATTAAAAAAAAAAAAATTTAAAAAAAAAAAAAATCATTGCTGTTTTCTCCTTGCTCACTTGGATTATTTGCTCTGGGTGAAGCCAGATAGCCTGTCATAATGACACTCCTGTAACCCAATGGAGCTGGTGAGGAACTAAGGCCACTTCCAAATCAGCAAGAAAATAAGGCTTTCTGTCAGCAGCTGTGCAAGTGAGTCATCCTGGAAGGAAATCCTCCAGCTCCAGGCAAGTCTATCACAGAGCAACACTAGCCATGTCTTGGACACATCTTCATGAGAGAACTTCAGTCTGAACCACCCAGTTAAGTCACTCCTAAAGTTCCAACCCATGGAAACAATGAGATAATGTTTATTGTTTTAAGCCCCTAAATTCTTGGATAATTTGTTACAAAACAATAGACAACTAATCCAATGTTGCTTTTCAGTATTCTATCCAAAGCTTTCTAATTCTTCTCATTTATTCTCTCAGCTTTCCATATGTGTAAAGCTAATAATTATCTGCTACCAGATTTTTGTTCTCAGCTCTAGACTATATATCTTTGTCAATTTCAACATTGTTCTTCCTATCTTCTCTATAGTCATTCATCTGGGTCAAACCAAAAACCTGGATGTCATCAGACTTCTTCCACACCTGTCACTCAGACCCAGTCAATTCACTAAGTCTTGCCAGTATGTGTTCCTGATTATTTCTCTGTAACCAAAGAGTTCTTTAAAGAACACAAATTTCACCTGAACCTACTGATGAATTTTAAAATCATAGAGACAACTAGACATCATGTACCACACGATGTGATGTGTTCCAAATGTGACATATTCTTGCCCAGAAAAAACAAAAAGTGAATCTGATTAAGCATCTAGCTCTAATTTATCGGTACATTGGAAATACAGAAGATAAAGGAACAGGTTAAAAAAAAAAAAAAAAACCAAAAGGATGTTATCGGCAAATTCCAGAGTTTGGAAAATTCTAAAGAACAAATAATTTGGTTTCTTCAACAAATAAATGGCAAAGAAAAGAAGGAGGTGGACTTACAAAATTAAAAGAAACTCAAAAATTTTGTGCGGACTTTTTGGAATTCTGACTCAAACCAACTGGTAAGGAAGAGATGTTCAATATCCAAGGAAATTGAACATTAACTGAATCTTCTGATGATATTAGCAAATTATTACCATTATTACTTAGCTCCAATGGGGCTGCAAAGAGTTGACAGGTGTATCAAAGAAAGACTGGTCATCAGGGGACAAGAAATCATTTTATTGGCTTAATTGATTTTATTCACTTGAATAACTTTCTGCTGCCCTGGGGGTAAAGTTCAAATTCCTTAGGTTTATCAAGAAAGTTTTTTATTATTTGGCCCCAGCTATCTCTCCAGCTCATTCTGATACGCCTACCTCACAGTCCAAGCTCCAAGACTGATAAGCTCCTTACTCTTGTCTCTTCCCAAAACATTTATTCTCTTTATTTCAAGTAGTTTTTTCTCTATGCTGACAGTGGCTATCCTCTATGCATGATTCAGATCATAGTAAATGTGCTTCTTTTAGGAAAACATTACTTAACCTCCAAGACTGAGCCGGGTAGCTCTCCTATGTACCTCGCATACACTTTTCCCATCACAGCTCTTACTGTATCTCTCAGTAGACTCCCTGCATCATGAATGCATGGATGATTTTCATCTTATTTACTATTTTAACCCCTCTTCTAGTTTAGTGCCTGGCAAACTTTATGTACTCAATAACACTTGATAAATTATTAACTAAAGGCATGACTTCCACTAACTTTTTACCTTACAAGTCCTCACATATCTATATTTTTCAATATTCTTTCCTCTCTCATCATCCCTTGAGATCATGATTGGGTGATCACACAGTGTTCCCAAATTTATATGAGTATCTCAACTAATAATAAAAGTTCAACCAATTTTGCACACTATAATCTAATAAAGCTTCATCTCCAGGCATGACCTATGGTTCCAAATATCTTTTGGACTCAGTCTTCCATTATGTCTCATACTTACCTTTACACTAAAGTTGCTCAGAAATTCTATCTTCTTAATGTACCCTATGCTCTCAAACTTCCCAATTAGTACATATTTCCCTTTGAATGAAATGCCCTTCTCTTTATCCTTTAATTCTTGGCTCATAGGTTTCTCTGACCTTTTCCAGGTAATGTTCCTGATGCAATCTCAAAGCAGAAAAATTTTGGATGGAAAGGTCTCACAAGGACAAACAGCATAGTTATAGGTAGGACTGATTAATGTATCTTAAACTGGCTATGGAAGTTTACAGGAAACTGAAGTGGAGTCAGAAAAGATTATCAGCCAGAGGTAGGGGCAGAGAGGATTATTGATCTTAGAAGACCAGCCCAATCTGACCCCAAGATGGTAATTTCCACAATAATTTCATCAAACAACACTATAAAAGGATAATCCTATTCTGGCAAAATGCAGTTCCTGTCTTTTAAGTCTGCCCAACTGTGTCTATGCAAGCACCTCTCTCCTTTTTTCCCTTTCCTCAGTATACTTGCAGCATGCTGATGAATGGGAATGTCTGCTGTATTTTTCTCAGAGGGACCCAAGGACCCCCACCAAATCCCATCATCTGAACCCTAACATTCCCACAGCATTGAACTCCTATTTCTATTATAGAACTTGTCAGATTAGTCTGCAATTTTGTTTAGATGTCTGCTCTGACAGACTGGATTCCCAGATAAAAGAATATATCTCCTTCATGCTTATGCCACCAATAGTCCACTATACAAAGTCAGCCATAAATAAATACTTGCTTAATGAACTATATTAAGTTTCTAATAATTAAGAGACAGAGCTATAGCTGAAAAGGACTGCGCTAAACTGTTTCCTAAAGGTTATCAGTTTCTTTGTGTCTGTAGTGGGCAGAGTAAACATGTTAAACTCTTTTTCAAATACTAAAAATTCAGATTATGGAAACAAAAGAAATGTAAGGTAAAAAGACCATCCATAGCCAAAGGATAAGTTTGGGTCTGGGTTCAGGTCCAAAGGAGAAGCTCCAGCATGAGATGAGGTTTGGGTAAATCCCTTCAATCCCAGGGATCCTAACCCAACCCTGAGATTATTGTAATATCAATCCTTAGTGCAGGGTAACTCTAAGCAAGACCAATGTAGTGTAATTCAAGGTCTTAATGACCACCTAAAATATCCTCTAGCCACACAGCCAGAAAAGAGCCCAACTGATTTTTGTCAAGTGATTTTGGAAACAAGGGATAGAATGACTTGTTATTTGTTGCTTTGTTTAAAAGGTTGTGCAATTAAAATATTCTTCTTGGACAATGTAGCTCCAAGTTATTAGCCATATGCATAGCACTAATATGAACTTTCAAATCCTTTCCAATCCTAATGTACTGAAACAATGTCCAGTGTGCAAAACTCATTGCCAACATTCAATGTTCTACTTTCTTGTGAAGTGAACACTTTGCCCTTTCCAATCTTTACTGGGCCTCCTCTAACTTGGAATTGGGTATCATTTTATTTATACAAGATGATACATTTTTCTGCTGCTTCCCTGCAAGCAAATACTGTAACAAAGAAGAACTTGGAAAGACAAAAAAAAAAAGAACAACTTCTAAATAGCCATTAGTGAGAAACATGATACTGCCTTCCGCTGGCAAGGATGATGTCTTATAAAATCTAGTTTCAGAAGGGAGGATAAGTATTAGGGAAAAGAGAAAAAAGAAGTAGATGAAAAACAAGTATTTAGCCAGTAAGGCAATGAGAGATTTGCCAAGGTATTCAAAAACAAAAAGAGCAAGGAGACAGAAAAATGGCACAATAAAAGAAGAAAAACAGGAAAAAGATTTCTGTCTGGGATAGAAGCTCCCAAAATCTGATCCTGGGGCCTCTCCAATAAGGCCCTAGGTTCAGACCCACAAAAATTTGGGATTTGTAGAAAAACTTAATTAGTGCCACTTATTGAAATTACTCTATTATGATAAGGATGGATAATTTCCATGGAATTTTCTGATTATCACACTGTAGGGGCAGGATAGGACACTGAGCAAGTTTTCTGTGGTCGAGCAGACGGGGTAGAGGAGGAGAGAGTCATGGAGCCCTCAGTGGCTTTTGCAGGCTTTTATTGGGATTTACCGGGTACATGGCAGGTAGGGGTGCTAGGGGGCAGGGAGGGGTGCTGGGGGGCTGGGAGGCCTGCCCAAGTCTTCACTCTTTCTGGGCTCTCCAGCGTTCTCTGATGGTCTCTGCTTCTCTTCTGCTCTTGGCTTCTCCTGATTCTACCTCGTTCTCGGCTTTTCTTGGCTTCTGCTGGCGTCCCTGTGATGCCACCCTTAAAAGCCCAGTCTTAGCCCAGGTGAATCCCATCTACAAATGCCCACACCCTACTCCAGGTGCCACCATCAGGCATGCATTCAGGACCTTAGGGTTCCGTCATCTATCCTAATGGCAGGAGGGCAGAAAAGTCCGATACTTTTACCTTACCCTACACACACCTACTGAAATCCACTATTACTATTCATTTATCATATCCATGGGATTTCATTAATTTCAGAGCTTTCAGCATATAGTGTTCAGCTGTCTCTTGTGGCTACCTAAAGATAATCTTGAATAATCAGTTTAAATCTTATTCAGGTGTGGTCTTCTTTCTCTAAGAATTATGTAGAGAAAGGAAGATGATAGTTGAACAATGATGAAAGTTAAAAGTTTTTACACTTGCACACCTGACTTTAGTAACTTACAGCTTACACTTTTCTCCCTAGAGTGAAAGTGAGGTTTAGTGGGAAAAAATCAAAAAGGAATTTGGAATCCTGATTACACCAACTACATGAGCAAATTAAGAGCCTAGAGACTCGGCTTCCAAAACTATAAAAAAAAAGGCGGGGGGGGGGGAATAAGGAATAACTTATACCCTCTTTATAGAATTATTGTGAGTAAAATGAATAAAGGGAACCACTAGAATATAAATCCCAGAGAAGAGGAATGATGTCTTGATATCTGTTGAGTCTTGCTCGCATGCACACGCATTTGCACACACTCCTAGCTTGAAGCAATAACAATAAACATGAAGTAGGAATTTAATACATGTTTTTAAATAAACTAATAAATACAAGTGTTTCCATTTCTCTCACTAACCCTTCTTGCATAATCATTTTTTTTCTGTCTACCATCTATTATTTTTCTAAAACCTCAGAACATTCTATTCTTTTAAAGAGTGTCCTCCCTCTCAGTGGCTATTATTAACTACACACCGTTCACACATTCACACAAAATATCTTTGAAAGTAATGTCTCTAAAACTATCCACCTTCCATTCCTAATACGATGGCGGGGACGAGGGACGGAGGGAGTAAGGGCGATATTCAGAACAAAATTCATAGCAATTCAGTGCCTCAGCCACTGATTCGTGCTAAAGACACTTAAGGTCTAAGCTAACCGTCCCCAGAATATAACTTTCAGGGGACACCGCACTACCCCTTCTCTCTCCTCCTAACAAGAGACTCGTGTGCAGGAAATTCTCGGCTCTAAAAAGTTAAGGCGTCGGTTACGCTTGCCTCCCGCTGAACAGAGGACAGAGTCCTCGAGCAGACGAGATATTTCAGCCCCTTCGTGTTGCCCGAGGGCCAGTCATCTTAGGAACGTGGCCAAGCTGGTCTGGCCACAGCTCCAAGAACGCAGCATTCTTCGATCCTCGGAGGGAAGCTAAGGGGCGAGGCCGTCTACAAGGCTCAGGGGTACAGTGTCAAGTCCTTAACAACGTGGAAGAGGAGCCACACGAACCGCGGGCGCAGACCCTTTAAACTAAGACCACCACCACTTTCCCCCACACACTACTCCCGACCCTCCCACATCTTACAAAGGTGGGGGGTCGGGGGTGAAAAGAACGCGGCTCGCCCCCAACCCATAAATCAGACAGCCAGTGTCTGTTTATTGGCTGTACCACCATCTCCTTCACCCTCATTGGCTCTACCGGACATAAAACCCTCCCCTACGAGGGAACCCTCTCGTACGGCGGCACCCCCAACCTAGCAACCTCTGCCCGGCTTCTGAAAAGCCCGCCCCCCACTTCCAGCGAGGCATCGCGACCCCCGAGGCGCTGTGAACTTCGCCCCCTGAGGACTCACCGTGTAGTAGGAGAGCAACCCTGCATTGTAGTCCAGCACAAACCAACGGTACTGCCAGCCCTTCATTACATTAGTCCATTTGCTCAGCGGCCCTTCCATGATGGACGCCATCTTGGGAGCCGCCAATGACAACAAACGACCTGACGTCACCCGCCTATAAGGTCTTGGCATGGGGGAGGCGGGGCCTCTGCGGGCAGAGGCGGGGCCAGGGCGGGGTCAGCGGCTGCTGCTCGGTGTGGACTCGCAGACCCACGTCTCTCCAACACGCTTTCTTTGCGAGCCCATTGTGTGTAGGACTCTGTGCCAGGGATGTGAAGGATGCAAGCATGAATGTTACAATTAAGATAATTTATTGGTGTAGGTAGTTTTACTAACCGTGATAATATCTTACACTTATAACAGATTTCAACTCAGGTGTTCATTTATGCTTCGTTTCACAAATTCATTCATTTAATAAGTGTTTGCTGTTTTGTGCTAGATGCTCTGTTAGGTGTTGGGAAGTCAGGGACTTCTTGAGAAGTAGAAGGGAAAGGCGACAAAATAAATGGTGAATTATATAGTACACCAAAAATTGGTAAGTGCTATAATGAAAATTTAAGCTTTAAGAAAGGAGGTAAAGAGTAGAGCCTACGGTTTTAAATTCCCAGAGAGGGAAGGCTTAAATAAGAAAGTAAATTTTGAGGAAAGAACTAAAGAAAGCTACAGGGGGTGGGGGGAAGAGCCTTCCAAGGAAAAGGAATAGTTTAGCAAGAACAAAGATCTTGAGCTTGGCTAATTTAAAGGAACAGCAAGGTCAGTTTGGAGCTGAGACCTAAGCTGGAAGAAAATAGTAGGAGACAAGGTTAGAGAAGTAAGGACAGATCACTTAGAGCCTGTAAGGGCAATGTAAGTCTTTGTTGACCACCTCCTATATCTAGGCACTGTTCAAGATCCTGGAAATGCAACAGTGAAGGAGCCAGACAAGATGCTTGCTGCTTTAGAGCTCAAGTTCAGTGAGGGAAAGCAAACACTAAACGAGTAACAAGAAAAATGTCTAGTCCTGTTTAAAACTTTGCAGAGAAATTAAGAAAATTGATGTAACAGGAAGCCAATGAGTGAATGCTTTAGTTGGGTGGGAGCCCCTCAGGAAATGGTATTTAAAATGAAATGTGAAGGCTAAGAAAAAGTCAGTCAAGCAGATATCAAGGGTAAGAGCTAAAGTGGGACCTGAGAAATAGAGCATTAGCTAGATGCAGCAGGGTGGTCAAGGAAAAGGTTTTCTGTATCTTTTATCTTTTTAGCTTTATCTTTGAATTTAAAAGTATTTTGTTTATTCAGGTAGTGTGTTGTGAATCCTTTCTTTTTGCTGATCACAGAAACTCCAGGTAAAAGAATATCACTGAGAGAACTAAATAGAGAAAACCTATTTGCTAGATAATCAAATTGGGTGAAGATCTAAAGTATGATAAAATTGATCATGATTGATCTGGTTATTCTTCACCCCTCCCCCCAGTTTTATTGCAATATCATTGAAATATAGTATAGTTTAAGGTGTACAAAATAATAATATGTGCATATTTTGCAAGATGACTACCAATTAATATCCATTGCTTCACAGTTACATTTTTTCCTGTTATGAGAACTTTTTTTAATTATATTTTTTATATTGAGTTAACTTTGGTTTACAACATTGTGTATGATTTAGGGGTATAGGTTCATACATCTTCTGATGTCTGTTACCACATCACACCATCCAAGCACCAGTTATTCTCCACCATATTCCATTGAGCCCCTCCCACTTCTCTTCCAGGCCCCCACTTTCCCTCTCTGGTAGCTTCAAATCTGCATTCAGATGCGGCAGCCTCTGCCGCTGAACGCCAGTGAACTTACTGGAAAGAGGGAGGCTTTCACTCAGACACATCAGAGTGAGTAAGACCCCCCTCCCCTGTGCGCTGGACTGGACAGTCAATGACGGGTAAGATCGGGGGCAGACTAAAGAAGGCATTGGCCAGCCTCATGTCTGTGACTCCTGACGACCTAAGACAGGCGCAGTCCCCGAGGGGCTTCATCATGATAAACTTTGGCGTTCAGATCAAACAAGGCACACATGCCTATAAGCCTAATTTAGGCAACAAGCCCGCAGTAATTAACCCCTCCTTTGATGGAAACAAGGCTGCTAAGAACGTCACCTGCAAACAAGCCTGATGGAATTACCTACAAAGCAGTTTTACCATTAATCAAATAGCCATTGTTTCAGAATAAGTAGCAACCTAGCAACCTGTCTATAATCATACTACTTTTTCACTTACTTTGCTTTTTCCTTATATGTGTACAATCAGTTTCAGGAAATGCATGATAAAGAAAATAGTGTGTGGCAATGGTAGTTTTATAATAATCATAATACTTCTCACATGAGACAACACCATAAAAATCAAAATGCTTACGTAGAGAATATATTGCTCGTGATCACTAAAAGTAGAAGGTGCCAGTAGGTAAATATTAATGCTTTCTGATCATTGTGGTTTTGGGATACGAATCAAGAAAAGCTGGCTTAAAGAATGCTGTTCAGTGTAGGCAAAAATGATTGTGTAGATTCAGTACCTGGAGATTGTTTACTGTGCCATGTCATGGAACAGCGATCACATGCACATGAATAATGAAGTAGATGTCTTATGCCTTACAAAGTATTTTATGCTGAGAAAGAATTAAATTGTATGAAATCATCTATTGTTGGAAATGGTATAAAAGTGTATGATGATTTTGAGCAAATTACATTCAGATCTTCACTCTTGAAGTGTGTCTGTCTGTCATTTGTGTGTCTGTCTGTCATTTATGCGCCGATTCCTTGAGCATCCTCACAGTTTCTCAAATCCTGAGACAGTCCTGCAAGTCTACCGCTGCGCTGGTCCGCGGCAGGTGGCGCCCAACGTGGGGCAGTAAATATTTAGAGCAGTAAATGCTACTATGCAAGATATGGGTGCTTTGCAACCTGGCTTGCCTTCCCCTGTGGCTGTTCCTAGAGAAAATCATATTATTATTATTGATTTACAGGACTGTTTCTTTACTATAAAATTGCATCCAAATGATTGCCCAAAATTTGCATTTAGCGTTCCATCTAGTAATTTTCAGAAACCCTGGCAGAAATATCAATGGAAAGTTTTACCACAAGGGATGAAAAATTCACCCACTTTGTGTCAAAAATTTGTGGATCAGGCTTTGCAAGCTACAAGAACTCAGTTTCCTGAGGCATATATTATTCATTATATGGATGACATTTTACTAAGTCATAAGTCTAAAGACTTACTTGAGCAAATTTTACAACATTTAATTCAAGATTTGACGGCTTTTGGCCTTGTTATAGCTCCAGATAAGATTCAAAGAAATAGAACTCTAAATTATTTGGGTAAAATTATTCATGATAATTTTATCATGACTCAGAATATTCAGATTCAAGTAGACAAACTCACAACGTTAAATGACTTCCAAAAATTTGTTGGGAAATATAATTTGGATTCGGCCTTATTTAAAAATTACTACTGGAGATTTACATCCTTTATTTGAAGTCTTGCAGGGAGATCCTAACCCACGATCTCCTAGAAGCTTAACTCCTGAAGCATTGCTGAAATTAAATCTGGTTGAGCAAAAAATATTGGAGGCTAAAGTTGTTCAACTAAATTATGAATTACCATGGGATTTGTTAATTCTCAAAACTGTCTACACTCCTACAACCTGCTTATGGCAGGAGGGCATAATTGAATGGGTGTATCTAGCACATTCACAGACTCGCGTGGTTACTGCTTATGCAACCATGTGTGCTTTTCTTATTATGAAAGGTCTCAGTAGATCAAAAAAAATTATTTGGCAAAAGTCCTTCAAATATTGTTATTCCTTATAACAGGACTCAGTTTGATTATTTACTACAAAATGATGATGATTGGGGGATTGCTCTATTAAATTTTACAGGTCAAATTAAATTTCATTTGCCTCAACATCCATTATTGAAATTTGCAGAAAACTAAACTTATTTTTCCAAAAATTATTAGTTCTGAACCTGTACCCAATACAAAGGTCATTTTCACTTATGGCTCTTCGTCTGGAGTCTCTGCAGTTTATAGTCTTGGAGATAAACCTTTACAAAAAGTTACTGAAAATGTTTCTACTCAACAGGCTGAAATAATTACAGTCATTATGGCACTTGAGCATTTTGCTCAGTCTTTAACTTTGTTTTCTGATTCTAAGTATGTGGTCTTTTTATGGTTTCCCCTTCCAAAGTTTTGCCATTTATTCTTTTAAAATAAATAAATAAGGTATTTCTAAATAATAATATTTGAAGTTCATTTACTATTACTAAGGTAATAAAAAATGGTTAAATATAACTATATAATATAACTAAAGGTTTTTATAAAAATGTTATAAACCCACTGCAGCAAATCGGTGGGGGCTGCCCCTGGTCTCAATAAGCAGCTGCCTGGACTTTTTCTCCAGTGTTGGGAATCACTGGCAAGTCTCTACTGCCTTCCTGCTGTGGAGGACTGAACTGTTTTGGTTCATTCTAGGAAAAAAGTTTTATTTCCCTATATTTTTTCTGAATTTTAAAGTCTAAATTGTCTAAGGTAAAAACTTCTAAGTTACTTTGATTTGCTAACAAGCTATACAAAATGCTTATTGGTTGAATAAAAGTTTTTAAATTTACTTATTGGACCTGTAAAAGGTTAAGTTTCTTGTTAAAATTAATTAACCTTAAAAATTTAAAGTAATAATACAAACATATTTGAGCTAAATTCAAACCTCAAATTTTAATAAAAGCCTAAAAATAGGCAAACTGTAAAAATTTCCCTCTTCTCCTGTTATCAAAATAACAGTGTTTTTTGTTATAATATATACTTGCTCTCAATATAATAAAACACTGACAACCTAAAGTCAAAAAATCACTTCTTAAAAATATAAACTCAAAAAATATTCTCTTATCTCAAAAAGTTAGTAAAAACTGCCTGATGGTTGTGGTCTCAAGCCCAACGTCTTTGATAATAATTAATATTAAATACTTATTCTCTACACAGTTTTTAACTCATTAAAAAACCTCAGTGACATCACAAAAATTAATAAAATAACTCTCTCTCTTAAAATATATACATATGGCCAAAATTTTAAATGCATATCAAGAGATCTCTGTATCTGTTTGTCTGTCTTTGTGTTTTGTGTTGTTTTATTTTGTTTTGTTTTTTATCTCTAGAGAACTAATTATAAACGGCACCTATATAAATTTTCATAAAAACAAATCTTATAATCACAATCATTTTTGGTAAACGAGAACTAGTTCAAATTTTATAATTCAAAGCATATATGCCTTAAAATTATGTTAAGTATTAATAATTTGCTTTGTTTAGATGTGTTTATTTCAAAAGTCTGGTATAAAAGGTATTTTTGTCTTTCTTATTAAGTCACCCGTATGTAAAAAAGGTACAAAGCTCTAATTTTTTTTGTTTCCTTTTATTAATTTGTCTAATGCTTGTTTAATAACGCTAATTCACCCATCTGGTTCCTGATAAATTAAACCAACACCTTGGTTCCTCCTCTTCACTGACTGAAACCTGAAAAGTCACAAATCACCCACTTCTTCACCACTTCCAATGGGACTCGTGCTTACTTGAACTTTTTCGTCTTTTTTGCTGCTGTGAACACTATCCAGCTTTTCAGCACCAGACAACATATCTACGCCTTATGGAAATACAATCTTCGTGCCTGCGTTGGGTACCCCTATGCATTGCTTTTTGGATCTGCCGACACAATGACCATTTCCCGCCACGGAAATTCCTATTCTGTTACCTGTTCTCATTGTGTGTTGTCTAATTGTCTGACTCCTGATATTGTTCATAATTTTTCTACTATGGTTATGTTAAAAAGACCTTCTTATGTTATGTTACCTGTTGATTTACAAGATACCCCATGGTTTGACAATTCTGCTTTGCAAATTATTCAGGAATTCAATGCCTTAATTCGTCCTAAACATTTTGTTGCTGCACTTTTTCTAGGTATTTTACCTTTAATTGTTATTGTAACTTCTCTTACTGTTTCTTCGGTAGCTCTGGTTCAGGAAGTTCATACTGCCCATCATGTTAATGATCTCACTAGAAATGTGTCTCTGGCTTTGGCCACTCAACGGGATATGGATCAGAAAATAGAACAAAAATTAAATGCTTTGGAAGAAACGGTCTTGGCTCTTGGTGAGGAAGTTCAACTTATTAAGAGACGGATGTCAACCCATTGCCATGTTCAATTTTGTTTTATCTGTGTGACCCCTAAAGTCTATAATTCTTCCCTTAATTGGAATCTTACCAAAAATCATTTATTAGGCATTTGGCAGGACAATGATCTTTCTCATGATATTTCCACTTTGCAATCTGAGATTTCTGCTATCAGTCATTCTCATCTCTCTGAACCTTAGACGTCTTCCTTTGCTCAATCGTTTGCTGAGTCCCTGCAGTCTCTCACTCCGTCACATTGGCTTCACTTTCTGATTGCTTTTGGCATTCTTGCTCTAATGGTTCTTGTTCTTTGTGCCTGTCTTCCCATCATTTCTCGCCTTTTGGTGAAGACGATTTTTGGAATAAAACGTGACATGTACGCCATGCAGCTTAAACTTAAAAATAAAGGGGGAACTGCGGCAGCCTCTGCCGCTGAACGCCAGTGAACTTACTGGAAAGAGGGAGGCTTTCACTCAGACACATCAGAGTGAGTAAGACCCCCCTCCCCTGTGCGCTGGACTGGACAGTCAATGACGGGTAAGATCGGGGGCAGACTAAAGAAGGCATTGGCCAGCCTCATGTCTGTGACTCCTGACGACCTAAGACAGGCGCAGTCCCCGAGGGGCTTCATCATGATAAACTTTGGCGTTCAGATCAAACAAGGCACACATGCCTATAAGCCTAATTTAGGCAACAAGCCCGCAGTAATTAACCCCTCCTTTGATGGAAACAAGGCTGCTAAGAACGTCACCTGCAAACAAGCCTGATGGAATTACCTACAAAGCAGTTTTACCATTAATCAAATAGCCATTGTTTCAGAATAAGTAGCAACCTAGCAACCTGTCTATAATCATACTACTTTTTCACTTACTTTGCTTTTTCCTTATATGTGTACAATCAGTTTCAGGAAATGCATGATAAAGAAAATAGTGTGTGGCAATGGTAGTTTTATAATAATCATAATACTTCTCACATGAGACAACACCATAAAAATCAAAATGCTTACGTAGAGAATATATTGCTCGTGATCACTAAAAGTAGAAGGTGCCAGTAGGTAAATATTAATGCTTTCTGATCATTGTGGTTTTGGGATACGAATCAAGAAAAGCTGGCTTAAAGAATGCTGTTCAGTGTAGGCAAAAATGATTGTGTAGATTCAGTACCTGGAGATTGTTTACTGTGCCATGTCATGGAACAGCGATCACATGCACATGAATAATGAAGTAGATGTCTTATGCCTTACAAAGTATTTTATGCTGAGAAAGAATTAAATTGTATGAAATCATCTATTGTTGGAAATGGTATAAAAGTGTATGATGATTTTGAGCAAATTACATTCAGATCTTCACTCTTGAAGTGTGTCTGTCTGTCATTTGTGTGTCTGTCTGTCATTTATGCGCCGATTCCTTGAGCATCCTCACAGTTTCTCAAATCCTGAGACAGTCCTGCAATTATATTGAGTTAACTTTGGTTTACAACATTGTGTATGATTTAGGGGTATAGGTTCATACATCTTCTGATGTCTGTTACCACATCACACCATCCAAGCACCAGTTATTCTCCACCATATTCCATTGAGCCCCTCCCACTTCTCTTCCAGGCCCCCACTTTCCCTCTCTGGTAGCTTCAAATCTGCATTCAGATGTCTAGAATTTGTTTCAGTTTAGTTTGTCTGTTCCTTTGATTTGCTTCTTTATATTCCAATATGGGTGAAATCAGCTGACATTTGTCTTTCTCTTTCTGACTTATTTCACTTAGTATAATCCCTTCCGGTTCCACCCACGTTGCTGCAAATGGTGGGGTTTCCTTTTTTATAGCTGAGTAGTATTCCATTGTGTAAATATGTGATAGCTTCTTTACCTATTTATAAGAACTTTTGGATCTACTCTCATAGAAACTTTCAAACATACAATCGGTATTGTTAATAGTGGTAACCATGCTGAGCATTACATACCAGAACTGATTTCATCTGGTAGCAATAAGTTTTTACTTTTCAGCCACTTACACTCTGTTTCCCCCTTTCACCCCACTGTAGCCCACCTTTGATAACCACCAATATGTTCTTTGTTTCTATAAATTCTACTTTTTTATAGATTCCATATATAAGTGCAATCATGCAATT
This sequence comes from Talpa occidentalis, assembly GCF_014898055.3. Taxonomy (NCBI): domain Eukaryota; kingdom Metazoa; phylum Chordata; class Mammalia; order Eulipotyphla; family Talpidae; genus Talpa; species Talpa occidentalis. The sequence continues at coordinate 32,257,395 of NW_023605305.1, read as the reverse complement.
TTATCTTTGATTTATTTCACTTAACATAATGCCCTCAAGTTTCATACATCTTGTCCTAAGTGCCAATATTTCTTATTAATATTCCATTAAATATATATAATCAAGTCTTCTTTATCCATTAATCATTATCAATGCCACTTAAGCTGTTTCCATGCCCTGACTATTATAAATAAAGCTGCAATGAATATGGATGTGCAGATGTCTCTTTGAGGTTTGATTTAATTTCCTTTAGCTATATACCCAGAAGTTGGTTTGCTTGGATAACAAGGTAATTCCATTTTTATTTTTTCAGGAATCTCCATACTGTTTTTTATAGTGGCTGTACCAATTTATATTCTCACCCACAGTGCACAAGTGTTTCCTTTTCTCTATATCCTTTCCAGCTCTTGTTACCTTTGTACTTTTTGATGATAACCATTCTAAAAGGTGTGAGAGGAATAATATCTCATAGTTTTTATTTGCATTGCTCTGATGATTACTAACGTTGAGTACTTTTTTATGTACATATAGCTTTTTGGGAACAATGTCTATTCAGATTCTTTGTTTTTAAATTGGATTACTTGATTTTTTGCTATTGAGTTTTATTAGTTCCTTATATTTTTTGAATATTAGTCCTTATCAGGTATGTGGTTTGCAAATATTTTATCTCATTCTGTAGCTTGCCTTTTTCATTTTGTTAATGGTTTCCTTTGCTGTGCAGAAGCTTTTTCATTTGATATAGTCCTGCTTGTTTATTTTGCTGGTGTTGCTGGGACTTAGTAGGGTAAGGAAAAAATGTCAGGCTTTTCTGCCCTCCCGCCATCAGGATAGATGATGGATCCTTGCGGTCCTGAATGCATGCCTGATGGTGGGCACCTGGAATAGGGTGTGGGCATAGGTAGATGGGATTCACCTGGGCTGAGACTGGGCTTTTAAGGGCGGCGTCACGGGGACGCCAGCAGAAGCCGAAAGAAGCAGCCAAGAGAGAAGCAGAGAACGCCTGAGAGCCCAGATAGAGTGAAGACTTGCTGGGGGCTGGGAGGACTGCCAGCCTCCTGGCCCCCCGGCACCCTTGCCTGCTGTGTACCGGGTAAATCCCAATAAAAGACCTGCATAAAACCACTGAGGACTCTGACTCCTCCTTCACCCGGTCTGCATGGGATCTTAGAAAATCTGTACCGTGTCTGTTCCTGGCCTCTACAGACTTTATGTGTCATATCCAAAAATAATTGTCAAAACCAATGTCAAGAAGCTTTTCCTTATGTTTCCTCTGTAGATTTATGGTTTCAGGTCTTACATATAAACCTTTAATCCATTTCATTCTCTTGCAAGTGAATTTCCCAATTTCCTCAGAATAATTTTTTGAAGAGATCGTCTTTGCCTCTGTGAGTTTTCTTGGTTCCAGTGGAGTGAGGAGCAGGCATGCTTCATCCATTGTAACAAAAGGAAAAACAGAGACTATAGGTTGATGAGCAGAGAGATACCAGGAGTTGGTTGTTTGATGGTAGAGAAAGGAATGAACTTCCATCAGCTTCTAATTAAGAATGTGGTCTTGGGAATCACAGGGCTTGGGTTTTAATTCTGAGATCCATGACATAGTAACTATATAGACTTGGGCAAGTTTTCTAACTTCCCTGTGCCTCAGTTTCTCCATTTGTAACATGTGGATAATAGGTTGTTTTGAGGATTAAATGAGCCCATACATGTAAAGAGCTTAAAACAGTACCTGCTAGATAGTTAGCACTCAATAAGTATTGTTCTTACAATTTTTCCAAATGAATGTGGCATGAAAAAAGAGCAGAAGGTTTGAGGGCCTCCTTGTTGGCGCAAGGGGTTAAGTCTCAGCACTATGAAGCTATCCACAGCCATTGCAGCACTATCCCATCCTTGGCCAGAGAGCTGATCCACATGGCATAGCAGACCTCTCCTGTCTCACCCACTGCTTCCCTCAACAGTGTGTTTCAGTAGATCTGCCTGTTCTGCTCCCCACTCTGTCTCTGAAGAATCTTCTCACTGCCCCCCCACCTCCCACACATCTGGCCTACACCCAGCTTTTGTATGCATAAATAAATACATCTTTTTAAAAAAAAAAGCAAATAGTTTGAAAGAGTCATTTAAGAATGAGGAAGCAATAGAAGTGGAGTGAGTTGTTGGGCAATGTTGCATGCCTATTTAAGATTTATAGTCATGGAATTACAGTGAGACCAGTCAAGAGAGATATCAGCTTTTCTTCAACAATGTCACACTGTTCAGAAATAACCTTGAAGTATATAGAGAGCTGGCTTTACCCCAAGACAAATGAAGGGAGAGAAAGACAATTAAATTCACCAAGATACCCAAGGGTGTTATTATAATTACAGGTTATTATACCTCGTTTGGGTAAGGAAGGGAGAAAATGATGAATTGCCCTTCTTTTTTAAGGTCAAGGAAGTGTTGGAGTGGAAGTACATGACCTAGAAAGGTACGAAGTGGTGGTCAAAAGATGGGACTCCTGAAGTTGAGGTTCTGAAAGTGAACAGTTTTCAAGAGGTCAGAAACTAAAATATGACACAGGCATGTATAATTGACGTCAGGTAGAGCGATATATTTGGAGGATAGAGAAGTTAAGAACAGAGAAGCAAAAGAGTTGTAAAATATTGTGCAAGTACAGGTTGAGGTCATACAACATCATGACAGATTTATATATATATATATATATATATATGGCCTAAAAAATAAACATGATTAAGTATATATATATATATATATATATATATATATATATATATAAAGGGACAGAGACAAGGAGCTAAAGTCATTGAATGAGGGCTAATGCCCAGAGGGTATTTAGATGTCAACAATAAAGCAGAATAGTAGGTGATAAAATGGAATAGTAAAAACTTAAAGGTTTATGAAGGAGGTAGGAAGGGAAAAGCTTTAGAGGCAGCAAAGGGCAATTAGTCCTTATACCACCATTTAAGACAGAGAATAACACCTTATTTAGCTCCTGAGATAAATAACTTAAAAACCCAAGAAACTGTCCAAGTTCACAGTTACTGTCCAAGTTCACAGTTACTAAATAACAATTATATCATTCAACACAGAATTACTGAGCCCATCCTATGTGTCAGACACTGTAGTAGACACTAATATTACACAGGAGAGTACAATCCCTCCCCTAAACATAAGAGAGCCTAATACAAGAGTATATAAACAATGACAAGGCAGTGTAATAAGTACTTTATATTTCTTCCTCTAATCCAATGCTTTTTCCACTGAATTCTCTCTCAAGACCCCTAAGTAAATAAACATTTAATTAGCACCCCCCACAATATAAGATATCATAGAAGATGCTGGGAAGGATATGTATTTACTGTTTTGTCTACCATTCAAATATAATATTCATTAAAATAGAGATTTTGCTTGTTTTGCTCAGAACCATTTCCCCTCCATCCAAAAAGTACCTAAAATATGGGTGGGGCTCCATAGTATTTATTGAAAGAATGCTCTCCCTTCCCTTCCAAAGAGTTTATGGATTAAATTCCACAATTTCATGTATTAAAATGGTATAGAGCAAAAGACACTGATATATGGATGTATATGTATGCAATCCCAGCCCCCGGAGTTTCTAGCCTAATGGGAAGGATGGGCCACACACACACAAGTCAGAGGAAAGTGAAAATCATCAGTGTACAAAGAAAATGCAATTGCAAGTCATAGAAAAGCAAGATCTGGGAGAAACAATTGGTGAAGCAACAGAGGTACGTCTTAGGAAAAGGCCATTAACATTGAAAGACTATCACATAAGATGTTTCTTAAACTCAACCATCGAGCAAACCTACTGGAAATTTGAGTTCTTCACACTATTGATTGCAAACAGCAGATTGGTCTTCTTTAAGGAATTCCACTGATCTCAGTAAACATGAGGAGTATTTTATTTATCCTTATTTTCAATATTTTCCCATAAGAGTCAGCATAATGGCATTGGAAGAACTTAACCCTCAAATTAAAAACATGAGGATAAGATATCCTACTTCTGTCATTCTGGCTATGGGACTTTGGATAAGCCTTTGTAACACTGAAATTCCTCTTCTGTAATCACACAGGTAATCACCCCTATCTAAGGAGTAAAGAGTATATATCTAAAGGGGATGGCAGTAAATGAAAGTCACTTTCCAGTTTTCCACTTCCTTTCTTTTTCCTGGGATAGCCTCCTGAGTACACACTGCAATTCAACACACTTTGTTGAGGACAAAGCACATGTTTGGCACCTTCCAGAAAACTAAAGATTAAAAGACATAATTCCTGTTCAGGAGCTAACCAGCGGTGGGAAACATAAATGCAACTGAGTGCAACACAAAGACACTTTCTTCTGGGATTTTTTTTTTCTTTAATTCCACCACTTCTTATGACTGTACCAGGAGTGCAAACTGCATTATCACATTTAATCATCATAATAACCTTAATCTCCATGTTTTACAAAAAAGGAAACTGAGTGAGATTCAAAGAAATTAACCAACTTGCCCAGGCCTTATAGTATTAATAGGTGAACATCTGAATACATATAAATACATTTCTGTCTTTTCATTATGCTACATGGCCTTCCCAAAACACACTACACACTTCTCATAGAAACTTGATGTTCAAGCAACACCATTCAACAGAAAGTTTCATGTTGCTAACATCTTTTGGGATAAACACAATGTTGGTATCTTGAAATATCATGATTCAGAGTTAAAAGATCTACATAATGTTAATTGTCATCTGAAATGATGTGGTCCACTGAACTGACCTATCAAGTTCCAAAAGTTGGGCTAAGTGCTATCACCTAAATTTATCCTTTAATCCCCACAACAATCCTTTTAAGATTTGTATAATTACACCCATTTTAGAGATGAGAACACTTGGACACAAAGCTATTAGTGACTTGCCAAAGATGATACAGCTAGTAAACAGAAAAACTAGAGTTAGAATGGAGATCTTTTCACTCTCAGATTCATTTCACCCAGCTGCAAGCTATATTTGCATTGTGTGCAATAGCAACATGTTGCACATATTGGGCCTGATACAGGCTGCAGCATCAACTTCTAAATCAGTTTTAGCTTTTATTAGGATATCAAGAGTTAGCAGGTTCTACTTAGCTTTAAATATCAAAATACAGATCAGCAGGAAGAGCCAAGAGCAAGGTCTCCTAAGACCACATCCAGTTGCAAGGCACTTTGTCTATATTCTACACCAAGTGTCAAACTACATGCTTTAGATCATCAGCTAAAATTAAACATGGTGGAGACACATTGTCTCTCATTCCTACATTCCTCAGTTACTGGCTTCTCATGGAATGACGTGTCAGCTGAAGTGCAGCAGAAAATGAGGATTCAACTCAGAATCAGAAGGTAGAGTTGATGTTAACCATTCAACATTATAAACTCATCAAGGACTGGAACTGGGATTAACTCATTCTGCTGCTTAGAATATTAATAAATGTTATGCGAAAGAAGTGATTTTTAAAAGATGATTCTAGAAAAATAATAAAAATAAAAGGTCATTCTGGGAGCAAAACTGAGAACAAGTCATGGAGGCAAGAAGACAAACTAAGAGTCTTAAACTGGTCAATGACAGCAGGATGAAGAGTGCACTGTATATTTGAGAAACATTGGGAAATGAGATTTCAAAACTCACAATTTTAATATTTGTAGAATTTCTATGTCTGATAAAATTGCTATTTTGCTTCAACTTTTCTCATTCCTTCTCTTTGAGGACATCTTTTTTAAAGATTGATTTATTTTATTTATTTATGCATACAACTGCTAGGGTAGAGGCCAGAGGTGTCAGGAGGAGGGGAGAACAGAGAACAGAGGGGGAAGCAGAACAGGTAGATCTACTGGCGTGAGACAGGAGAGGTCTATTGTGCCATATGTGGGTTACCTCCCTGGCTGGGGATCCAACTCCTGCTGGCCATAGCTTGATAGCGCTGATACTTAACCCTTGTGCTACCAGGGAGGCCACCTCAAAACACTTGTAATTTTGGGCCTCCCCGGTGGCACAGCGGGTTGAGCGCCATGCTGTGAAGCTGTCCACAGCCTCTGCAGTACGGGTTGGATCCTGGCCGGCTGGCAAGAATCCCACATGGCACGGCAGACCTCTCCTATCGCGCCTGCTGCTCCCCTCAGCAGTGTATTTCTGTTGTCTGACTGTTCTGCTCCCTGCTCTGCCTCTGTTGAATCCTCTCACCCTCCTGCGCCTCTGGCCTTGTACCCCAGCTCTTGTATAAAAATAAATGAATCTTTAAAAAAAAAAAAAACACTTGTAATTTTGTATCCTACTTAGTCTTCTGAGTGCCAAACACTCTTTCTTTGTTAAGATTCCTGAGGAGTTTTTTCTTTTACAGTAGAAAACAAACCTCACCTTCAGCCCTGAAAAACAAACAAAAACCCCAAAACTGCTCACTAAACAATAGAATAAATAGAATCTGGTGGAACTGAGCTTTCTAACTTGTGTAACTAAATGATTAAGTAATCAAGTTCTGTTTGGTTTTTTAAGGAAGAACAAAGATGGCTTATGTTTCTCAATGTGAAGTTTCCTTCCCTTACACAGATGTACAGAAATGTGATTTTTTTTTTTTCAGTTTCTACCAAAAACGATTTCTAACTTTCCCACAAGATTGTTGGTGCAAATTGTTTTATGATGCATTCTGTTGTTACTATTTTGGTGACTTCTCTTCCTAAACTTCCCACCAACTTCTTTTTGTTATTGCTGTTATTGTTGTGCTGTGTCTTAATTGGTATTTGTTGCGCATCAGGTAAAACATTTACAAATGTTGTCTCCTCAAGGGAAAACAGACACCTACAAAAACTTGGCTGTCCTTTGCTGGGGAAACAGAAAATCAAACTGGGAAAAGCAAAATAAGACATAGCTTATTTTGTCCACAAACAATTTCCAACTCTTTCCCTGCCTTTTCTTCCAGGTAGAGTGTAAGAAAGTGAAATATCAAGTTTGAGACAATGCTGCTATGAATTTGAGCCCTAAGGGAGCTGGGAAAGGGCGAGATATATTTTAGGAGATGGAGGCTCTGTAAGTTGTTCTAAAGAGAGAAAAAAAATGCACTTCTGCCTTTCCCTTCTGATGCCCCCTAGAGTCCCATATACCAGCTACCCTGGACTTCAAAGATTTCACAAACATCCCCCCACCCTCTGGTGGAACTGATCTCGCATTCTTTGTGCCCCACTGTTGCTGATAGGCTGGGTTCTTGCGTTCTAGCGATTCAGGAATAATTACTGATACACCGGACTGAAGGTTAGCCAGCTCAGGTTTATTGCAAGAAAGACTTCTGACAACAGGAGGGGATCCAAGGGAGTAGCCCCTTCCTGTTGGGGATAGGTTTACTTTTGTAATCACTCATGGGGGCTTTCCCAGCTCTGGTACTTTTCCACTACCCCCACTTTGCCACCCAGAGATATGGGTCTCTATATGCCTCTTGTGGTTACCAGCTTCTGTCTGCTAGCTCTGTGGCTTGCAGCCTTTGCCTGTCAGCTTTCTGCTCTCTCAAGCACCCAGCCTCAGTCTGCTATCGTAGAGCCGGCCCTTGCCAGTCAACTTGTAGCCACGTCTTGCAGGCCAGCTCCCTAGCCAGCTCGTTCTCTCCTCCCTCATCACCTCTACTCTGAACAAACTTCCAGCTGAGAGTCTAGGACTCTAATTGCATCACAGCACCTGAAGGCCCCTCTTGGCAGTGGGCATTTGAGGACTCACTCTTATGTGTATCTACAGACTTAGCTCATGTCTGATATGGACAGCATGGAACAGTGGAAGCATTTGGCTGCACAGGGCAATCTGGATTAAAGGACTAGGGGTAATTGGTTTGCTGAAAACACAGTTTTTACTTATATTTTGTATCTATTTGGTTTAATCTGTTGGAGTTAATAGAGATTAAGGGGCTAAATCTCCTAACCCATACTCCTCAGCAAATGGTAATCAAATAGCTTCTTTACACTCTCCTTGTAGTGGAGGGTTATATTATATTCCCAATATATATTATATCCCCAGTGTGAAAATACCTCTGGATCTTAGCACCCTCCATTGATTATGAACTCTTGAAGGATAAGAGAATCCTCTTATTCATTTCAAAATCCCAAGTACCTAGCACAAGAAATGGCAAAATGCCATTGGAGGACAAAAGCATAAATGAATTTTTACAAAAATGAAATCAATCAATAAATAAAATAAATGTTTACAAAAACAGTGGACCAGATTTGCCCTCAGACCACTATAGTCTGCTGATCCCTGACCTAGTATATGATGAATTTAACAATAAATATTTAATGGCTTTATTTTGAATGTGGAATGTAATAGTAGACGCAGGATTTATATCTGATTATATTATATAGCAGACACTACTGGTTTCTTTCCTTATTTTTCTTGGCATCTAGTTCTACATACTGAAACTGTAATTGTTGCGGGGAATAACTACAATTCTTTGCTTGAAGCATTTGTTTTTTCCTTTCTGGCCAGAGAACATACTTGGCTTGTGTCCAAACTGGGAACGTCAATGATTTAATGTCACCAGAAGCAGCCTTGAACTTAATGATGGATGGTAAGTTAGTGGATAATGCACCAGCTTCCTCATCACTTTATTGGGATAACCTGAATGTGTCTATACTCTCAGAGTTCCCCAGCATAATGAGCTCCAGTCGGCTACCATGGTAACTAGCTTGATAATACACATTTTTGGCTTTCTTCACTTTCCTGTCCCACTACCCTACTCCTACCTAAGTTTCCTGATATCATGTCCTAAATAAGTTAATTGCATTCCAATCTCAAACCAAGACGTACACTCATTCTATTGCAGCACAGCGTTTAGCCAGATTTACCCTGCTAACATGTTTTTGTTGCCTGTGAAGAGTAATATATAAATTATTAGTACTCCTTAAATATTGGCACAGACTAATTTTACTGTCATCAAAAAAAAAAAAAAAGAAGAAGAAGAAGAAAGAAAGAAAAAGAAGAAAATAAAAGAGGGCTCTGAGAGACAGGAACGTAGACTAGCTGTGTGACCTTGGTCAAAACACTTAACCTCTCAAACAAAGAGATTTTGTTTGCTTTCTGGGAAATATGGGCAAAATCATTCACTTCACTGCATTTTTGGGAAGGAAAAATAAGACAAGGAATTAAAATTTTTCCACCAAAAAAGTCCTCTAAATGCAGCTTTAAGACAGTTCTCTCTCGAAGTCTAAAAATTTTCTCCTCTTGTCTTCATTCTCCTTGATCTCAGCTAATTTATTTCATTATATCTGTAGATAATGTTATTCCTGATACTATCTTTTTCATCATCATTTTAACCTGCATGTAGTTTGTTTTCTCATTTATACTGCTAGCTTTTAAGAGCAGAGATTTTTTTTAATGCTTATTTGTAATTGAGTACAAAATATATTTTAAGTGATTTGTGATTGCAAAGTGCTTTGTCATTCATCTCATTCCATCAGGACGTTTTGAGTACCCACCATATGCCAGTTATTGTACAGGCACTGAAGACACAAAGGGAAGTAAGATTTGGTCTCTGATTCAAGAGTTTAGTTAAGGAGACAGATTGTGACGGTATATAAATAATTTACCACAAAGTGAGACTTATGTTGGTTAGTGGTTTGACGGACGGACTTTGAAAGAGTTCCAATAATGGAAAAATTGATTTGCTGGAGAGAGACAACCGGCAAAATTGAATTCCAATTCCACCCCTGCCTTTTACTAACAAGGGGACTCTGGCCAAGATCACAGGTGCTTCTAGATCACAGGTGCTTAACCTGGGAACTGCGGCTGAGAATTCCTTCCACTCAAAATTGCTCTAAGGATTAAATAAGATGATAAAGCAAAGGATCTAGCATAGTGCTTTGCATAACTGGCGTCTAACACCAGTTCTTCCCTTCTTTCTAGGGAAGGTGTTTCCTAAAGGAAATAGCATTTGATTGGAATTTACCAACTTGAAGCCTGTGCTTTCATACTTGAGGAGAAAGTAACTTGCAGAACAGCTATTAGGAGTAAGCACTTTTGCTTGAGTTTCCCAGAACAAAGAGAGGAAGAATATGGCAAAGAGAACAGGATAAGTAGAGACACAACAGCTTGAAGCCCTTTGTGTACTGTGCTTTTGGGAAATGACCTTTCCTTCTGGATGCCTTGGGGCAAGTGGAACCAGTGATTTTTTTAGAGGGGGATTTTTAGAGAGGGAGACCTGGGCTGGATTGGATAATTGTTTGAAGGTTCTTTTTCCTTTTGAAATCTAGTTTGGTGTTTAAATAACCAACTAGCCCTGAAGAACCTCAGATACACTGTCTTTAAACAGAAAGTAATTGTCACAGAAACACAGGGTTTCAACCCGTAAGTGGGAACATACACAATATCTAACTTCCTTCTAATTCCCAAGACTACACCACAACTTCCAAAATGGGCCTTAGCTCATAATTTATGAACTTTGTAGCTTTGTAATTAGATATGCAGGGAATTTAGAGACACATGGCAATACTGGTACAATTCCTTGTACATACAAATACACCATACAGGAATCTAAAATTGATGCTTTTAACACTCCACTTTCCTATTTATAATACTAGCGATAGATTTTCTTTCAAATGCTATTAATGGACCCAGGGGATGGATGCAATGACAAATAAAAAATTATAAAGCATGTGAATTGATCGACCACACAGTCCTTCCAGATCTGAATTCCTGTTACAGTCAGCATCTGTGCCACACACTCTTGATTTCTGATGAATATTATGTATGTCCTGAAGTGTTCTCAAGATATCTGATGAAAGAAATCTGATAGTTATGAAGTACATTCTGCATTCTGGTACTGTTTGCATAATCTCACATTCATTTTATTGAGTGCTTACACCATCCAATTGCTCTCAATACATAGTAGAGAACAAATCAGATTTGGTTTCTGTCCTCATGAACCTTCTTCATATCTCAAATAATCCTTATAAAAGCACCTCAAAACTGGAATTATAAAGAGAAAGAAATGAGAACTAGGTGAGGTCAGTAATTGGTCCCAGAGCCAACTTATCCAGTAGGAGCACTAGGCACAGTGCTTAGGGCTCAAAAAGTATTTTAATGAATATAATAGTGATAATGAATAAATAATGACCCCAGCCTGCATTATACTTGTCTTTATGCCAATGCAGTCTTAAATATATCATCAAATAATTTTTTTATAAAGGAAGGGGCCAATGAAGGCAAAAGCACCTAGTCATAATATATAATAATATGGTCCTGATGGGCTATAGATCACATCACTGGTAAGGAACAGAACAAGGTCTGGCTAGCCCCAATATATTGGACATCCCTTTTTGATGAGTCGCATCTAGAGGATTAGCACTGTGCCTTTATTCCTCTTCTTGTGCATGATAGGGGTAGCTCAATGAGTGCCAAATTAAATTAAATTGAGTCACCCAAAAGTGCTTTATATAGTGAACAATTGATTGTACATTCTTACAAATTGAAGAAATGCTTGTGGATGCTGCAAAAAATCACATGGGCCTTTCCCATCTGGAAAAAATGTATAAATGATGTCTAAGCATTTTATCAATTTATAGAATTTTTGGAGCAAAAGATTAGAACAGACATCTTTCTTTACTTGCAAAGATACTTGTCTTATATTCTATGTCAGACTGACAAATCTCTGATGTTAGAATTAAATCCTAAAAATAAATATGATTGTGTATATAATAATAAAAACTTTAAAAGTTACTCTTCACTTAGCATTCATTCTGCTAGGAATATAAAAACAGAGAAATGTCAATGCCCTTGAGAAGTACATGGTCAACTTATTCTATTTGTTTCACAATAAATGAACAGACTCTGTGAGAATGTTACCAAAGTGGTACAGATGATTCCAGTTTATCAGAATTGAAACATAATATAATTTCTCACATTGCCAGCATAACAATGGTGGAGGTAATAAGAGAGAACTCTGAGTGCTCATCCTGTCAAAGTCCTTTTAAAATACACTAGTGCCCAGAGCAGTGGTTCTCAACTGGGACCAATTTTGCACATACACTCCAAGGAGTATGTTTGGCAATGTCTGGAGACATTTTTAGTTATAACAACTGTTCGGAGATGCTGTTGGCATCTAATGAGTAAAAGCCAGGGATGCTGCTAAATAAACACCATACAATGCAGAGTTTAGCACCCTCCTCCCCAATAAAAATTTATCTGGTCCAAAATGTCAGTAGTGTTGAGACTGACAAACCCCAGCTGGATTTGCTTGGCAAATCCAAACTCCCTCTAACATTCAAAGCCTGGACCAGTTTCGTCCTTTTCACTTTATCTCCTTGTGATCTGTCTTTCTGGAGCAAAAGATTAGAACAGACATCTTACTTTATTTGCAAACAAAGATACTTGTATTCTATATGTCAAATCTCTGACAAATCTCTGATGTTAGAATTATATCCTAAAAATAAACATGATTGCATATATAATAAAAACTTTAAAATTTATTCTTCATTTAGCATTCACACTGCTAGAAACTGAGAATACAAAAACATGTAAGTGTGGATGCCCTTGAGAAGGATGCCCAAGAGAAAAGACCTCTTGATATGTCACAAAATTTGAGAGTGATTAAGCACTTGAGCTCTGTGGTGAGGCTGATGTGGCTGTTTACCCAATCATGGACATATACTGTCAATAACTAGAAATAACATAGAACCATTATAACAATATACTGTAATAAAAGTTATGTGAATGTGGTTTCTCTGCTCTCTTTCTCTCTCTGAAAATATAATTTAAAAAATTTTTAAAGATTTATTTATTTATGCATACAAGAACTGGGGTACAGGCCAGAGGTGCAGGGGGTGAGAGGATTCACCAGAGACAGAGTGGGGAACAGAACAGGCAGACTGACTGAAATACACTGCTGAGGGGAGCAGCGGGGGAGCCAGGAGAGGTCTGCTGCGCCATGTGGGTCAGCATCCTGGCTGGCCGGCAATCAAACTCGTGCTGCAGAGGCTGTGCACAGCTTCACAGTGCTGGGCTTAACCCCTTGGGCCGCCAGGGAGGCCCTCTCTGAAGATATCTTATTCTACATAATATTTTTGGGTGAGGAGTAATTGAAGTCTGGGCTCAGGGGAGACTACTGTATGTGAAATGCTTGGTGCTGTGCTTAGTACACAGTATGATAATCAATTAATGCTGGTACTACTTCTCTCTGAGCCTCACTCTTCTCACAATAAAGGAAGTAACACTGATTGTACAATACTGGATTGTTGTGGAAGTGATACTAACTTGCAAGGCTTTTCCTCCCTGGGTCTTTGCACATATATTCCTTTTGATTCTCTCTCCTGCTCTCCCTGTTTTTTTTTTTTTTTTGCCTGGCTAACCTCAGTGTTTCCTCCTCCAGGAAGCCTTCTCTGAGATCTTATGCTGGATTATGACCTCTTATGGGGCCCCTTAGGCCTTAGGTGTTTGTTAAAATAAACAGGCATCACACTATTACTGTTCTGCATATGCTCAGTAGAAGGAGAGAAGGATGGATGGATGGATGGATGGATGGATGGATGGATGGATGAATGGATGGATGGATGGACAGAAGGAGGGATGAAGAGACAGAGGGTTGACTGAGAAAGTAGGTAAGAGTATTTTGAAACCAGCTACATGAACATTGAATGGCAAACTTGTGCCACCCCAGGGACCAGCCTCAGCTGGCCCTGCCAATCCCACACTCCCTAGGGACCCTACTCTGTTGCTCCCTTAACATTTTGTTACTCCTCCCTGACCTCCAGTATTCTCAGTGCATGTTTGTTAACCATTGGCTGCAGACCTTATTGCCCCAAGGCCACTGATGAAAGTCAGTGAGGTGCAGGATGCAGGTGATCTCAGCCTCCACCCTAGGATCCAGACAGCAGAGCAGATCACCTGGCCAGAATAGCTCTCAGAAGCTGGGCACTGGGACGACAAGCTCCGTGAGATAAAGGGGCTGCAGCTGCTACTGCTAGTACTGATCCCCCGCATGCTGGGGGTGCTGGCCCTGGGCCAGGTCTACTTGAGGGAGGAGTTGAAAGTTGGGGGTAAGAGGCCCTACTGGGTGGGAGGGATGATAGACCAGACCTTACCTGCCCCTGCTCAGTCATCTAACCCAGAGGCCAAATCTCTGCTTATTCCTTCCTAGCTGTGAGACCCTGGGCAAGTAGCTTATTCTTGTCTGCACTTTAACTTCTTTCTCTGTAGAATGAGGATGACGATACAGATCTTGCAAAATTGTTCTAAGAATTAAATGAGATAAGGTATGTAAAGCATTGTTCCTAGTATTTAATTGATGTGCAATAATGATTATTCCCTTCATTCTAAAAACACAAGCAAGTGAAAACTCTAGAGGGGAAAAATGTGAGCCATAGTTTTGGTAATAATTTTTTATGTTCATAAGGTATCAGAGCTTGAAAAATCTCTTGCAGCCTCCTCCCTGGAATGGCTCAAGAACACCAGGGAATTATGTCAGGTATTACCTAAAGAAAGATATTTAGTGATACCATTTAAGCCCTCAAAATACTCTTTGTGTTTATGTGTGTGTGCATGTGTGTGTGTGTGTTTGTGTGTGTGCATGCATATGCAAATGTAAAATCTGCTCAATTCTTTGAGAGTACAGTTGATAGGGCAAGTTGCCTAGGAATCAGAACTTTTGGATTTGAGTCCATATTCCAACTTAAGAGTCTGGATAAGCTTCTTTTTTAAGCCTCAATTTCCCAGTCTGTGAGACAAGTGACATTGTGTTGAGAACAAAGAGTAGCGGTGGTGCAGAAGTATGAATACGCCTAGACAAGGGAACTGGACAGGAAGAGTTCAGGGAGGAGAAACCCATCAGATAAATAAGGATGTGACAGATAAATAAGGATGTGTAAGATCAACAAGGATGAGGAGAAGAGCATTCCAGTCAAGAAGGACAGCATGTACAAAGATCACATGTTTTCACAGAGCCTGAAGCGGCATCTTCAGGGAACTGAAAATGTGAAGTTGAGGATAGTTAAGGAGGGGATGGAGAGCAGGCCGGGTCTAGATCTAGGGGGCTGGGAGGCCATCTTTAGCTGAATAATGGGGAGCTAATGAAGGGGGTAAGGAGAGAAGAACCAAGATATGGCCTGTGTATTAAAAAGAGCATTTCAGGGTCTCCCCTAGTGGCGCAGGTGGTTGAACGCAGTGCTGTGAGGCTGTCCGCAGCCACTGCAGCGCCAGTTCGATCCCGGCAGGCCAGCAAGAATCCTGCATGGTGTGGCAGACCTCTCCTGTCTCGCCTGCTGCTCCCCTCAGCAGTGTATTTCGTCAGTCTGCCTGTTCTGTTCCCCGCTCTGTCTCTGGTGAATCCTCTCACCCTCCTGCACATCTGGCCTGTAAACTGGTTCTTGTATAAATAAATAAATCTTAAAAAAAGAAAAGAGCATTTCAGCAAAAATGTAGAGGATGTACTGTGAAGCTGACCAAAGTTGAGACTGGAGACAAAAAAAAATGTCTGAAAAGCAATAATGATCTTGGTAAAGAATGGGGAGGGAGCTGGCAGGAGAGATATTTAATAAGTGACTGAAGTGTGGGATGTAGGAAGCTCTCAGCTTTACTGATTGTGGGAAAATATTTAGACAAGGCTCTAACCTGTTCCAAGGGTAGACTCTTGGTCTCCTATTTCCTGATTGACATTAGCCATCTCTGAGACTAAGCTCTGGCTGCTGCCCCCTGGGCCCACCCACCTGCCTGAGAGGGCTTTTATTCATAAGACAATTTCTCCTGTCACAAAGCAGAGAACATGCACAGCCCTGCAGTCATTTCCCCAAGGGCTAGACTCCCCTTGCTCAGTGTAGCAGGAACAAAATGCCCAAGGGTGTTATCAACAAATATTTCTGCAATATTTGTCAGAATCAAAGACAGCGGGAGCTTCAATTCCCACATCCCAAGGCAGCCGATAAGGTGGACATCATGGACAAAAGCTAACTATGTGCAAGAAAGACTGCCCTATGTGACATCATGTCCTCTAGGAAACCTTGCCTAGGCCTCACTAGTTCTCTCAGCCTCTGCGCTTCCTTTGTGTCAGTCTTGCTCACACTCTAGTTGCCTGAGTTGCCTCCTTGGTTGAATGATTGATGGATCTGAACCTTGATGCACACACACAAGCCAAAAAAATTACACCCATGAAGAGAATTGATGCTTTAAGAAATCTGCCTGCAGTAGGACTTAGAGACATGTAATTGTTGAGGTCAAGTGCCTACCTTAAATGAATTAACCCAAAATGTCATTTTATGCTGAGAGATGTGTTGAAGGTCTGAGTTGCTCACTGACGGTAGGGGGTTGGCTAGTGGGTTCAAGAGAACTCTAAGGCTTATCAGTTTAGGAGACTCAGCAATCCAATGTTTTACAGTATGGGGTCCATAGTTAACAATGTTGTATTGTAAGGCACAGTTAAAAGTTGCTAAGAGAGTAGATCTTAAAAGCTCTCATTACAAGAGAAAAACCTTCTGTTTGTGGTGATGGATTTTTTTTTCAATATTTTATTTTATTTAATATTTATTTATTTATTTATATAAGCACTGGGTACAGTCAGAAGCATGGGAGGGTGAGTGAATTCACCAGAGCCAGAGGGGAGAGCAGAAGGCAGATTGACGAAGTACACTGCTGAGGGGAGCAGCGGGCGGCAGGAGAGGTCTGCGCGCCATGTGGGACCCTCGCACAGGGGCCGGGGATGGAACCGGCGCTGCAGAGGCTGCGGACAGCTTGGCAACCCAGCGCTCAACCGCTGCGCCACCGGGGAGGCCCTGGTGATGGATATTAGCTAGACTTTTTGTGCTGATCATTTTTACAATGAACATACAAGTATCAAATTATATTGTATATCTGAAACTAATATAATGTTATATTTCAGTATATCTGAATTTTTAAAAATTCAGTATTGTTATGTTATTCGGACATGGGAAGATTTAGGCACTGACATGTTCTACCAAATTTACAAGGGACCGTTATATAAACCAGATGCCCATAAATTCATGAGCATCTCAGACTTAACATATCTAAAATGAACTTTCGTGTTATCCAGATTTGTTCCTTCCCTGGTTTCTACATCTTACTAAGTGGCCCAATTACTCATCTGCTTATTTAGATTTAAAAAAAAAAAAACTCAGAGTCCTCTTTGATTCTTGCATTTTCTTCCTCTTAAATCCATTAGCAAGTTCAGTGACTCTACTTTCCAAATATATTCTGAACGTGATATTTTTACCTCCCATATTGCTACCCACCATCGTCTAAGCCACCACCATCTCTCTCTCATCTGGACTGTTGCAGTAACTTGAATGATTTCTCTTCTTCTGTTTCTGCTTCCTCCTAGTCTCTTCTCATGCAAATTTCAAAATGATCCCTCTGAAATGTAAATTAGATTATTTCATTCTGGAATTTTAAAATCTCACTGCCTTTTTACTGATTTTATATGTCATCGAATCATTTTACCATGACATACAAGTAATCTGATCCCTGCCTCCAAGATTATCTCCTACTCTGCTTCACATTCTAACCACATTAGCTTCTTGTTATTTCTCAGACACTCCAAGCTTAGTCCCATCTCAATATCTTTCCACTTGCTGTGACTTCTGCCTGGAATATGCACCTGTTAGACCTTCACATGATTTATTCCTTCTATTCAATCAGGTTTCTGCTTAAATGTCTCCTTGGAGAGTCTTTTCTTGTTTACACTATGAAAAATTATTCCCCTGTATACAGTTACATTCTATGCCTTTATGTGACTTAGTTTTTAAATTAACTTGTATCATTTATATACAATTAAATGCACCCCTTAACATGTACCATTCTTTGAATTTTGAAAATGTATACAACTAAGTGGCCAGCACAAGCAATATGTAGAACATTTTTATCATCCTTAAAAATTCTCTTAGGAATCTTTGCATGTTTAATATTTCAGAATACCTTTCACTACATGATATTTTACTCGTTTACATGTTTATTCATTCTTTCCCCCTTCCATTAGATTAGCTGAGAACACAGTGCTTCTCTGTTGTGTTCATTGCTGTATCTGCAGCCCCTAGAACAGTACCTAGAGCAGGCACATAGTAAGTGATTACATTTTCTTTTTTTCAATGAATGAGTGAACTGTCTTGGTAATTGACCCTTTCCAGAAATTAGAATGCTTATGCTAGTCAAGGCAAACTCTTCCTGTTTGTCAGGGACCCAGGAAACCAAATTCAATGAATCTGAATCTCTGTTAAATGTCTATTGATATCACTGGGTTTTTTTTTCTTTTTACATTGTCTTATTGGATCTTTAACAGCTATATCAGGGAGATATTATCTGTCTTTCAATGAGGAGGAAATTGAGGCTGTGGGAGGCTGAGTGATTTTCCATTGGTTACACAAGTGGTGTCAGAAGTGATTTGGAGGCCAAGTGAGACAAAATCTGGAAAGCATTTATTGCATTTTTCAGTTAGGAGATCATTTGATGACTCAGTGGAATGGGGGTGGAAGGCTGACAACAGTCATTTGAAGGGAGGGTGAGAACCTAGGAAATGAATAGAATAGGTGATGCAACATTTTGGTGATGTCTGGCTGAGAGGGGATCTAGAGCAGAGCTCAAGTAGATAATTTGGGATGCAAAGTGAAGGTGGAAGATTTTGTTGACCCAGTTGGGGGTTTTGTAGAAATGCAAAAGAATAGGGGGGTGGGGAGGAGTGAGCAAGGGGAAAGATCCACACATCTTTCGACTTTACAACTCTTGCACTTAGTGCAATGCCTGGCACATAGAAATGTTCCACTAAAAGCTTGTGAAAAGAAGTAAGGTGGAAGGGAGGAAGGAATGATTGTGAGAGTAAAAAGCAGGAAGGGGTCAGTTGAGGGTCAAAGAATAGGTGTACTTCTGGTAACAGAGTGTGAAATTTGGAGGATATGGTCATGGTGCAGGGAGCTTGAGATTTCAAATGTGGAGCAATTTCTGGTGATAAGGCCCAGGGTGTGAATATAGGGGCAGATGTAGGGGCAAAGGTCAATGGACTTGGGGTTGTGTTATTAATAATTGGAAACATTTGGAGATAAGCCTAAATATCCCATAGTCAGGCCCAGTTAAGTAAAGATAGATCCATAGAAATGTTTGGGAAGTTCTTCATGTCACGAGAAAATGATTATGATCTAGGGCCTCCCTGGTGGCCCAAGGGGTTAAGCACTACACTATAAAGCAATACGCAGCCTCTGCAGTACGAGTTCAATCCCCAGCCGGCCAGGGAGCAACCCACATGGCCCAGCAGACCTCTCCTGTCTCGCCCGCTACTCCCCTCAGCAGTGTATTTCGGTCAGTCTGCCTGTTCTGTTCCCCACTCTGTCTCTGGTGAATCCTCTCACCTCCTGCATCTCTGGCCTGTACCCCAGCCCTTGTATGCATAAATAAATAAATCTTTAAAAAAAATGATTATGATCTAATCTTAGATTTAAAAGGTACAAAATTTCACATAAGGTATATATTGCCACTATGTAAAATATAGATGTGCATAGAAAGAATGGAAGGAAATATACCAAAATTTAAAAGGTAATTAATGGAATTTCAGATGGCTTTAGTATTTTCCTATTTTCTACAATGAACTTGGGCTGCTCTTTTAATTTAAAAAAAAAAAAAAGCTGTTGGGCCTCCCCGGTGGCGCAGCGGTTGAGCGCTGGGTTGCGAAGCTGCCCGCGGCCTCTGCAGCGCCGGTTCAATCCCCAGCTGCTCCCCGGCCACCGGAGGAGGGTCCCACATGGCGCGCAGACCTCTCCTGCCGCCCGCTGCTCCCCTCAGCAGTGTACTTCGGTCTTTCTGCCTGCTCTGCTCCCCGCTCTGGCTCTGGTGAATTCTCTCACCTTCCCGTGCTTCTGACTGTACCCAGTGCATGTATAAACAAAACAAAACAAACAAACAAACAAACAACAAATCATAAATAAATAAAAGTGCATGCCTCTTTAAAAAAAAAAAAAGCTGTTACCAATTAAGAGAACTGTTCTGTCTTTCCATTTCTTTTTGGAACTATGTTTTTTTCTTTCGACCTTTAGTTTTTAGAACTAAATTGTATCTTATGCCTTAAGTAACCTTTGTTAAGCACAGTATACTCACTAAACATGATGTTTTACACACTCCAATCTTCGCCTCAACTGTGCAAAGTAGATACTATTTTTCCCACTCTACAGACAGTATATTGAATCCCAGGGGACTGAATAATTTGTCTGAGGTCACACAGCAAATAGCAAAACCAGGATTTGCACCTAGGATTGTATATCAAAGTTGATTTCTCTTATATTGCTCTTGCTTCCCACCCCACTGCCTCATATGAGTCCAATAAGTTGAAGGCCTTCTAACTTGCGTGTCAAGTACTTAGCAACTTCAAGGACACTAAACCTTAGATTCTTTGAATGTCAGAACTGAAAGGACCTTGAGACCTCATCTAACTCAAAATGGCTTCCTCCTGTTCTACTGATGAGAAAATTGAGGTTCAGGGAGAAGATATAACATGGCAGAGTCATTTAATGGGCTTGTGACGAATATTGATTCAGGTTCCTTTCTTTCTCCTCTTTTTCTGGCCTGTTCTAGGCCACAGACCAGCTTAGCAGCCAAGAGAGTACCAGGCCTCTCGATTGTACAGATGGGAAAACTGAGACCAGAGAGAAGAGGTGGTTTTTCCAAAATCACTCAGTGAGTCGGTGGCAGAGACATTTGTTGAACCCAGTTTTTACCCCCATATAAAAGATGAATTTGTCACTGCTGCCAGCTGCCAGAATCAGGTGGACAGCAGTTGAAAATGCCAGTGGACTTGGGGATCCCATGAGTTTTTAAAATTCCAGACTGGCACATTAATATATGCAGGAATGTTAACTGATTGAATTGGAGAATTATTGAATTAGTGATACAAGTAGCTGTGAAGGGAGGGCTAAAAGTAAAGGCAATGGCCATTGCAAAAGCACAAAATCAGGCAGAAAGAAACTGGAATTCAGATGAGAAGCTGAATGATACAGGAGTCACAAAGTGTGTGTGTGTGTGTGTGTGTGTGTGTGTGTGTGTGTGTGTAAGTTAATTCTGTCAGCTCTCAGACTTGACCATGAAAACTTGGCTGAAGAGACATACAGAGACAAAGGGCCTCTGTGCCCAGCTGGCTCAGACCCACTGAGGACAATCCAGCAGGGCCCAGGAACAGCCTGCTGCTCAGGCCTCTGACAGATAAGTGATTGGACCCGTCTGTGAGTTGTGGATACTTGAACATGCTGGGCCTAGGGAAGAATCATGCTGGACAGATGCCTAAACCCAAGAGGCCTGATTCTGCAGGCCTTCCAGGTCTCAAGTACAGACTGATGGTAAGGATCTCTCCAGAGGCTGTAGGGATGTGAAGGCGAGCAGAGGGGCCATTGTTGTCATATAGGAGGAGAATATATCAAAAGGCTGAAAGGAAATACATCAAGACATTGACTGGGAAATGCATTTAGGTTGTTTTT
Source organism: Talpa occidentalis (assembly GCF_014898055.3). NCBI lineage: Eukaryota > Metazoa > Chordata > Mammalia > Eulipotyphla > Talpidae > Talpa > Talpa occidentalis. The sequence goes on along the minus strand of NW_023605305.1, from coordinate 32,235,970 downwards.
ACTGTTTATTTGCTTCCTCTGGGCTATCTACATTTTCTATAGTAAATTATTTTACTTTGAAAAATCAAGAAACATAAGAAAGGTCAAAGGGCTGTGGTGATAGGAGCGCTACAGGAGCTACACCTGAGGGGAGAAGTCAAGCACTGTTTAAAAATTAAAAACTATAAAAGAAAATAGATATAAATTTAGAAAAAAGAAACATAAGGAAAGCAGATGCTTTATCAGCCTATCTTTTTCATTAGATTGAACAACCAGAGGAGTTGAGAGCTGGAGGAATTATGTCTTGTTAGTATCCTGACATTGATCACTCACATTGGCACAGTATAGGGGCTCTGTAACTACTATGGTGAATGACACTAATCTCTTCTACTTCAAACATACAAGCTCTTATTTAAAGTCCACTTTCCTAGCAAGCTTGGCTATCTGCTCCCTAGGGTGTGGTCAATTAGAAATGACAACCCACAGAATGAGTGGTGGACCAACTCAAGACACCCACTCAGATGACAGCAAACACAGCTTTTTTTATTATCTAAATTAATTTGGTCCTCATGCTGTTCTATCATTCAACAAACATTTATTGAGCACTTACTCTGTGTACAATGTTCCCTTGTTCAAAGAATTTCAGTATTGTTATTTACAGATGAGAACAGATTCAGAAAAGCGATTGGCCCAAGTCATGTACAGAAATAGGTGGAAGGACTCAGATTCTCATCTAGTGCTCTTTACCACACCATAGGGCTTGTTACAGGCTGATAAATATTGAGTGACTGTGATCTATGTGGGAGATATGCAGATAGACTGGCAGACAGAAAGAAAGGAAAGTAAGTGGGCAGGAAAGCAGGCAGGCAGGTAAGCAGGGACAAAGTCCACTGATCTCATGAGAACTGGGTAAATTGTTAGAGGCAAACATATTGACCTCAGGGAAAATGGAGCACTCACAAAAGAACAGTAACAGAAGAGACAGAAAAATTTCAAAGCAAACCCATACCTCTATATTATAGCCTAATACAGCATTTGAACCTTCCAGAAAATTTTAGTTTGTTTATGATTCTCTATATAAGAGGTAAGGATCTTTTATAATAACTACAAAATGTTTCCATTGAAACTGGTAGATAAAATGTTGGCACCTGAAGAGGATAAATATTAGCTTATCTTGCAAATTCTCTTTTGTAAAAGGGAATCTGTGATGTGAGGAGGTCAGATGAAATGACCATTGAGAGTCATACTGGCTTGAGCCTTTTATGATGTTAAGGTGTTAAGAGGAAAAGTATAAAACATTAAAATTGAACTTTTTTTTAACCATGTGACATTGTTCTAATAGCAAAAGTGCCTTACTTGGGGACATCTTAAATTGTATTAGGTTTGATTTGTGTCAGTGCTGTTCATCTTGAAAAATAATTAGTGATAGGAAGGATGGAGTTTGTTCTGATGTTCCCTATCATACAGTTCAATGACAAAGTAGTACAACTGCTTCTACATGCTAGTTGGGCTCAATTAATTTTTATGAAATTAATAAATGACTTGATCCAATTGTAAGGCTGAGAATGTTATGGCATTGGGAAAAGGCATATTTATATGTCCCTTCAATCATTCAACAAATATTTTATGTCATTGAAAAAGGACGTGATTCTGTATCAATCATTCATCAGATTTTTTTGTCAATTTACTCTGTGCCAGATACCAGGAAAACAATAGGGGGTTGAATAGTTGTGAAACTTACCAGTCTAGTAGGAAAGATAGACATCACTCAAATTATACACAAGCCACTTTGTTCATTGCAAAATGCAAGCAACCATGATTGGTTTTTACATTTGCTGGACAGATGCCTGTCCATTTACACTTTAGGTTATAAAGGGTTTTATGCACACACATATCATAGAAAGTCATATAGCAAAGGAGTTAAACATACCGATTTTGGTGTTGCATATGCCCAGTTCCAAGCCTGGCTTACTTTCTTGCAAATTGGGCTCTTGAACAAGTTTCTGAGCTTTACTTTCTTCATCTTTTGAATCAGGGCAAAGGTGGGGCTGAGGGCAGGAGTCTAGGACATTCATCCCAGAGCTGTTGTGGAAATGCACCAAGATAATGCATGTAAAACACTCAGCCCAATGCCTGACACACGGTTGCTAAACTAGTTATTATGAAGATTACATATATTTTTTTCCTTTCATAGAACTTTTTCCTGTATTTTCCTTTTCTTCCAGAAGACAAAGCTCAGGTTTACTACTTACTAGAAGCAAAATGAAACTAATAACACCTACCTCATAGCATTATCCATGGGAGTAAATGAGGTGACATTTTTAGGGAGTCACATGAGGGTCTAACACATAAAAAAAAAACTTTTGATTTGGGCATCAACCCCTACCCTTCATAGGGTAAACTATTATCAAGGAAACTGAATACACTTCATTTAAGCCACAACTTCAGGCAGAAAGGACCTCCTGGTTTCTTTACCTTGGGAGTGGTAGGTGAGGTGATCACTGTGCTGGCCTAAATGACACTGAAATTTTGTGAGAGACAGGGGAAGGCCAAAGGAAGCAAGCTCACATCCTGTGCCTCATGAGGGGAAGCATTTAATCTTCAGAGTTGAGTAATAGGAGCCAACAAAGCCAGCTCAGGTTGGTCTTATTGGATGTGTTTTTCTGTGGGGTTTTCATGAGCAGAGCTAAGGCAATAACTTAGCAGAGCTAAGGCAATATGTTAGGGAATGGGGTTTGAAAAATATCTATTCAGCGGCAAGGAGAGGAAATAGAAGCTATCCCCATGGCCTCTTCTATCTCAAGCTGCCAAATTGCCCTGTGACTCTGTGACTCTGCAGAGTCCAGGAAGTGGGAGTCAGCAACTCTGAGGCATGAAATCAGAAAGGCACTGAATGTTGGGATGGAGTGCCAGGTCCTAAGAAGAATGCCTCTTTGTTTACATGTCATCTATACCAAAGCAAAACAAATTTATCAGCATCGCCTTGAAACTGCAAGGGAGAGTCTAAAAAGTTTTAAGCAATGAAAGAGGGCAAATGTAAGTTGATTCTTCAGTATCATCATTACTAATTCAAGAATTATAAAACAGCATTGCTAATTTCTTTACTTGGTGAGCTGATTTTATTTTAATTTATGAAACATGAGTAGGTATAAGGGCTTAGTATCCCAGCAGTATTTTCCCATCTAGTTTTATGAGAATATCTTGTGCCCTTTTTTCTTTAACATTTTTCTTTTTATTTATTTATTAAATGTTTATTTTATTTATTTATGCATATAAGAACTGGGGTGTAGGCCAGCGGTGCAGGGGGTGAGAGGATTCACCAGAGACAGAGTAGGGAGCAGAACAGGCAGACTAACCGAAATACACTGCTGAGGGGAGCAGCAGGTGAGACAGGAGAGGTCTGCTGCACCATATATGGGTTAGCTCCCTGGCTGGGGATCTTACTCAAGATCACCTTGGTGGTGATAGGGCTGAGACATAACCTCTAGACCACCAGGGAGTCCCTCTTTTACATCTTATTTTATTTTGGGGGGTGAATATTGTTTTTTTATTTTATACATTTTTTAATCATTTTTTCCTTTTTGCACAATGTATGCATTTTCATCTTGGTTATAGTCCCCAAACAATTCCCCCCTCCCTTGTTTTGATCCTACTCCCTCTTCCCCCACCCTAGTGTGTCTCTGTTTATAGTTGCTAGTTGATTTTGTGCAAACTGGTCCAACCACCATAGAAAGCTGTGTGGAGATTCCTCAGCCTGCTAAAGATGGAGCTTCCATGTGATCCAGCAATTCCACTCCTAGGTATTTACCCAAAGGACACAGAAACATTAACTTTTACATTTTAAAAGGACAGATTTGTTAGGAAAAGGAGAAAGCAAAAGAAAACTGTCTCATGCCTTTCAACTATGTATATCCCCATGGTGGTTTTCAGGACTTAACTCTGAAAAAGAAGAGTAGGAGAGAGTGTCTATGTTTAAGTGGTTTAATTATTTGGTAGTTAAGGAAATGAGAGGATTCAGGCATTAGAAAGTGGAGATGGGAGGATTTCAAGGATATTATATTTACCCACTGATATTCCCTTATAGTGCCTGTGTATCTTGGTCAATTTTTGCTGAATTGTCTTTTTTTTTAAGATTTATTTATTTATTTATTTATTTATTTATACAAGAACTGGGGTACAGGCCAGATGCGTAGGAGGGTGAGAGGATTCACCAGAGACAGTGTGGGGAACAGAACAGGCAGGCTGACGAAATACACTGCTGAGGGGAGCAGTGGGCGAGACAGGAGAGGTCTGCTGCACCATGTGGGACCCTTGCCAGCTGGGATCGAACCGACGCTGCAGAGGCTGGGGACAGCTTCACAGGGCTGCGCTCAACCTCCTGCGCTGCCAGGGGAGGCCCTACTGAATTGTCTTTAAGAAAATACAAATCATTTCTGTATGTTGTTTTTTCCTTCTTTACCTCTATAGATGGATGGAAGAAACGGTGGGTACAATCCAAACTGGATTATGGTGAATTTCACCTCACTGCAGGAAAATTTTATTGAGACAAAGAAAAGGATAAAGGTAAATACTAAAATTCAGGAATATAATAATTGACTGAAAAAAAATGCTGACTTTGATACAATTGTTTTTATCCATGATTTCCAATTTATTTCCCTTTCTTAGGAAGAAAAGTTGGAGAAGAATTTAAAAATGAAAAAGAATGAACTCTCCACCAAAAAAATAATGTCCATTTACTGAATAATATAATATAATTGAAATATAATAATATTGAAAACAAACCTTTATTTTTTTTTTAAATAATAAATTTTATTTTTATATTCCCCCATACAATTGCAAACGCCCCATTCTGACCCCAATCCTTCCCCTCCCGCCCCCCACCCCCCAAAAAGTGTCTCTGGTTCATAGTTTTTTGTTGATTTTGATTTTCACTTTCTTATATTCATTTTCCTGGTCCCTTATTTAAGTTTTCTAGATTCCTGCTATGAGTGAGACCATCCGGTATTTTTCTTTTTCTTTTTGGCTTATTTCGCTGAGCATGATCCCTTCCAGCGCCATCCATGTTGCTGCAAATTGCATGTATTTATCTTTTTTGAATGCTGAGTAATATTCCATGGTATATATGTACCACATCTTCTTGATCCAGTCATCTATTTTTGGGCATTTGGGTTGTTTCCAAAGCTTAGCTATTGTAAACAGTGCTGCTATAAACATAGGAGTGCAGGTGCTCTTTGGAATTGATGTTTCTGTGTCCTTTGGGTAAATACCTAGGAGTGGAATTGCTGGATCATATGGAAGCTCTATGTTTAGTAGGTCCAGAAATCTCCACACAGCTCTCCATAGTGGTTGGACCAGTTTGCACTCCCACCAACAGTGCAGAAGAGTTCCTTTTTCTCCACACCCTCGCCAACATTTGTTGTTGCTAGTTTTTTTAACATGTGCCATTCTCACTGGTGTGAGATGGTATCTCATGGTAGTTTTGATTTGCATTTCCCTGATTACAAGTGATGTTGAACATTTTTTCATATGTCTGTTGGCCATTTGCATTTCCTCTTCAGAGAAGTTTCTTTTTAGCTCTTCTGCCCATTTTTTGACTGGGTTATTTTCTTTGTTGTTGCTGAGTCTCATCAGCTCTTTGCAGATTTTTGTGATCAGTCCTTTATCATTAGTGTTGGGTGCAAAAATGTTCTCCCAGTTGGTGGGTTTCTCTTTGTTTTTGTTATTGTCTCTTTTGCTGTGCAGAAGCTCTTTAATTTGATGTAGTCCCAGCTGTTTATCTTTGCTTTCACTATCACTGCTTTGGGTGATGTGTCTGTAAAGATGTCTTTGATGTGCAAATCACGTAGTGTTTCGCCTATATTTCCTTCTATGTATTTTATAGTTTCAGGTCTTATGTCTAGTTCTTTAATCCATTTTGAGTTGATTTTTGTGTATGGTGTGAGGTAGTGGTCAAGCTTCATCCTTTTGCATGTAGCGACTCAGTTTTCCCAGCACCATTTATTGAACAAACTTTCTTTGCTCCAATGCATAGTCTTTGCTCCTTTGTCAAAGATTAGTTGACCATAAATCTGTGGGTTTATTTCTGGATTTTCTATTCGATTCCATTGGTCTGTATGTCTGTTCTTGTGCCAATACCATGCAGTTTTGATGATTATGGCTTTGTAGTATAGTTTGAAGTCTGGGAGTGTGATGCCTCCATTTCCTTCTTTTTTTTTCAGTAGAGCTTTGGCTATTTGGGGTTTTTGGTGATTCCATATGAATTTCATCAATAATTGTTCTATTTCTTTGAAGAATGCCATTGAGATTTTGATTGGAATAGCATTGAATCTGTATATTGCTTTTGGTAGGATGGCCATTTTAATAATGTTTATTCTTCCAATCCATGAGCAGGGGATGTCTTTCCATTTCTTTGTGTCTTCTTCTATTTCTTTTAACAGTGTTTTATAGTTTTCTTTGTATAGGTCCTTTACCTCTTTTGTTAGATTTATTCCCAAATATTTGATTTTTTTTTGGAAAACAAACCTTTAGACACATTAATTCATTAAGCTTCCTAACAACTTCATGAAATGGTTATTATTATGCTCACAGTTCTGCAGAGCAGTAGGGTCATTTGCCCAAAGCTGTAAACACAGTTGGCAAGAGGCAGAGCTGACACTGAGTCTAGGTCTGACTCCAGGACTGTGCTCATTAATGCTGGACTGTGTTGCTTTCCCCAAACCTAGAACATTTTATATAGCACTGCACTTGAAACAGGGAAAATCACTATATAACCTCCAAATGTAGCTCTCCCCTAAAAAAGCTTGGTGCAATGGAGAAATGGAGCAGACAGGCCTGAACTAACTCCCATGACTCGCTAGCTGCATAATTTGGGCAAGTCTTTTCACTTCTCTGAGCCTTCATATTAGATGGAGATAATCATTACCACCTGCCAGGCTCATTAGGGCTGCTGTATGAACCAAATAATATTAGGAGGGAAGAGGAGCTCTGAGGACACGGTCTGCAGGCAACGATTTTTTTGGTCTGAGAAAGCTTTTGTCCTATAAATAGAACCCATTGATCGGCCTCTGGAGTGATTTCCCATCTTCTTTTTCCTGGCTACTGTTATGAATCTCATTTTCATGTTTATTAAAGGAGAGAATTACAAACTGCCTTGAGCATTTAAAATATCATTTAAATCCACTCTGGAAAAATTGTTTCCAGAGGAGAGAGAATTGGAGACTAAATGACCTGTGGGACATCTGCTTCTTGCTGGCTCCAAAGGTGGTCTGTGCAGACACTCATCTCTTCGTGTGATTGCTCCTCATAGTTCATCCCATTGAAGTTCATTCGGCTCCCCCTGTTGTCTACTAGGGCTTTGGGTGCAAATGAGGCTCAGAGAGAGGAGGGGATTACACTGGGCTACATAGCAAGGTTTGGGAGAGCAGAAATACAAAACTCAGTCTTCTACCTCCAGATTCAGTGCTCTTTTCCCGCGTCCATTCTTTCCTGCAGGATATCTTCTCTGACTACTCCAGCCTCACTTTATCATACTCTTTAAAATACAAACAGCTTCTAATGCAATATCAAATGTGAAAATGTTTAGCACAGAGCCTGGTGTGCAATCCACACTCAAGAGACATCTGAATTGGGATCCATGATCCATCTGTGCAATTTCACACAGATCTATTGAGCATTTCCCTTATGCCAGGCCTTGGCTTAGGTATTGGGACTAGAAAGACGCTCTACATGTCAGGAGCTTAAAAATCTTTCAAAGAGACTAAAATAAACCTGATTGCAGCGTAATGTGACCCAGGGCAGTATAGAAAGCTGTGGGACTATAAGGCAGGATCCTCACCAACCTTGAGTAATAACAAATACTTACCTTTATGTTAATAATTTACAAAGTACTTCTCACCTCTCTTTCTTACCCATTTGACAGGAACCCAGTGAGGTAGGAATAATTATTCACATTTTGCTGGCTCAGAGAGTTAAAGTGACAGTCAGAGCCAATAAACTGGGCAACTGCGTGGAATAATGGAAGGACCGGTAACCAGGAAGTCAGGGAGCTTGACATTTATGTCTATCCTCTGAGGCTGTGTGATCTTGGATAAATAACGTTCCCTCTCTGAGGCTTTTCCTTACCCATAAAATAATACGATTAGATTAGAGAGACTCTGAGATCTCTTGCAGCTCTGATATTTTCTGATATTCTTGGGATGGAGCTCTGGACTTAGAATGGCTGTGTGATCTGGACAAGTGAAATGGCCTCAGTGATTCCATAATAAAGTAGAGGTATTAGTAGAGCCCACTTCACGGCGGTGTTAAGAGGATGGAGTGCAGTACATAGATGAATGAAATGTTTTACCTGGTAAAGAGGAGGTGTTCAATAACTGTTAGCAGTGATTAATATTTGTTCTAAGAGGCCTCTTCCTACCCAGCAGTATGGTGCATGATAAAACCTGATTCTCACCTGCCAAGGGGTCTCAGAAGAAACAGAGCCTTCTTATGTAAATCTGCAGCACAATCGTCAAGTATCTCTTGAAAATCAACACAATATGTTACAGGGAAAAGAAAGAATCAGACAAACATGGCTTAAAAATCCAGTCTAGGGCCTCCCCTGTGGCGCAGTGGTTGAGTGCTGGGTTGTGAAGCTGCCCGCAGCCTCTGCAGCGTTGGTTCCATTCCCGGCCACCTGGTGAGGATCCCACATAGCGCTCAGACCTCTCCTGCCGCCTGCTGCTCCCCTCAGCAGTGTCTTTCATCAGTCTGCCTGCTCTGCTCTCTGCTCTGACTGGTGAATTCTCTCACCCTCCCGCGATTCTGACTGTACCCAGTGCTTATATAAATAAATAAATAAATATTAAAAAAAAACTTTAAAAAAAATCCAGTCTAGCTTCTTATTAGCTGTAAGACCTTAGCCATTTTACCCGCCCCCCTGCATTTATCTCCCCCCCTTTTTTTTGTGGGAACCTCGCCGTTGGCCTGGGATCGAGCTGGTGCTGCAGAGGCTGCAGGCAGACTCACAACCCAGTGCTCAACCACTGCGCCGCCGGGGGAGGCCCTTAACTCCCCTTTTAAGTCACTTTACCTGCTCATGACACATATTCCTAATTTGTAAAGTGGAGTTAATCACCATGTCAAAGACTTGTTCTGAGACTTGAGTAAGACAACATGTGTAAAACATTTAGCACAGCACACAGTAGGTATGTAAAAAAAAACAAACCCTGAGAATGGTGAGACTAGGTTTTGGGTCTCTCTAGTAGTTGAGGTATTTAATTCTAAAGATTCTGTGCTCTCTGCTCCCAGGTCTCCAGGCCAGTGAAGACACCAAGTCTTATGCCCTCTCAACGAGGTGTAAACCATTCAGCAATGAGAATGAGACCTTTGTGGTTCAGTTTTCAGTAAAACATGAGCAAGTCATCGATTGCGGTGGCGGGTGTGTGAAACTCTTTCCCGACACCCTGAACCAGGAGGATATGCATTCGGAATTCGAGTATTACATCATGTTTGGTAAGCTCTGCCAGCAGTCACTGTCTGCCCGGTGAGGTCTTAATGAGAACCAATGTAGTTGTTGTAAAGGCTCAGATGAACCTGAGACAGGAAATTTCTAATGTGCAGCCCCACCACCCTAGGCAGTAAAATCTTCAAAGGCCTGAAAAACAACTGTTACCCTAAATGTTACTATAAATAGGCCGAAGAGGTGGAGAGGTACATGGCTACAGGTTACAGTACAGAGAGAGACATCTCCCAGTTCTCAGGAAAGGAAAAAGGTTTGTAAACTGTGTGGACACTGTCACCATGCCTACTATGATAAGACGGCTCTCAGGGGGCTCCAGCCGGCAGTGAGTAAGGCACAGAGGTCAGGGAAATTATCATGCATTTTGAATGTTGCATCTGCAACCTCATGTCACTAGGCTTCCCTGGGGCAGCTCGGCTGTTACTTAGCTCCAACCTTGAATCCAGTTTCAACATGTTGACATTAAAAAACCAACAAGCTACAGCAACTAATCCAAACCTAATGCACTGATGAAGAATGTGATCTTTATTGAATGTTTTTGTACGAGGTCAGAGGAAAGGACTACCCTACATGTCATACAGCAAAATTTCCTGTAAATTTGCTCTAAGTATTTCTTTCTTTTCCTAGGGAGCTTCAGATCTTTCTCTGCAAGCCCTTGTCAAAACCTTCTTTAGGGCCTCCCCTGGTGGTGCAGCGGTTAGCACTGGGCTGCAAAGCTGCCCGCAGCCTCTGCAGCACTGGTTTGATCCCCGGCCGCCGGCGAGGGTCCCACATGGTGCGACAGACCTCTCCTGCCACGTCTGCTGCTCCCCTCAGCAGTGTATTTCGTCAGTCTGCCTGTTCTGTTCCCTGCTCTGGCTCTGGTGAATTCTCTCACCCTCCAGCGCTTCTGGCTGTACCCAGTGCTTGTATAAATATATAAATAAATCTTAAAAAAAAAAACAAAAAAACCTTCTTTAGCGATTTGCCCCTTTTCTTTCTGTATTCCTTCCCTCCCAACTCTCTTTATTATTTTTCAAGTTCTTTGTCATGTAGAGCAATGTAGCAATCTGGGTATCTAAAATGTATCTTTTTGTCCTCTATTTTGTTCAGAATCCACCCTTCTCACAAGCAATGTATGTGTGTATGTACATGGTGGTTTGTAGGGAAATCAGACATTCTTTCTAAACTGATTTCCCCTTTTCATTTGAATATTATTTATTTAACACTCAAATAACCCAGTAAGTCTGGGCTGTTATCATCTCCATTTTTCAAATAAGGAAATGGAGGCAAGAAATTTGCCTAAGTTAAGAAGTAGAAAGCCAGAATTTGACCTTAGATCATCTGACTAAGACCTGTGCTTTATTCTAATCCACTCTTTTACCTTCTGTTTAGTGGAGACATAGGCAAGTAGGCAATTTTTTCTAAAAGCAGAATGAAAGACATACTATAAAAAAGGCATGAGATCACAAAAGATGGCATGACTCAGTTCAACTGGGGTCTTTTTTGAGGAGAGATTTATTGTTCTTTAAAGAATGGGTTAGATTTTAATAGGCAGAAAAGAAATGTAATGAGGATAGGGGAAACAGTGTATGCCAAAATTCAGAGGATGAAATTAAAATGCAAGTAGAGAAACCACATAAACCAGTGTGACTAGAGCACATTGTGTTGTGCGTGTGTGTGTGTGTGTGCAAGCAAATGTGTGTGCATGCTTAGGATAATCAGAGAGCTATAATGATGGGAAATAAAGTTAAAAACTAGGGTAAAACCTATGCTTGACAGCTAAAGCAACCCTGAGGAAAAAGGAGAGAAGTAGAGGCATCACATAACCTGATTGTATACTATAAAGCAAAATTAATTAAAAATATCTGGTATTAAAATAAAAATAAGTACATGGATCATGAAGCAGAACAAAAGTCCAGAAATAAATCCATGAATATATTACCATTTAATTCATGATGAAGGAGTCATATAATGGGGAGGGTCTCTTCACCAAGTGGTATTGAGAAAACTGGAAGGTCACATGTAAAAAAAATGAAGTTGCATCATTCTAACTCCATGCATGAAAATAAATTCAAAATGGATTAAAGGCTTAGATATAAGAACTACGACAAAAAGTATATAGAAGAAAACATTGGCAAAACATTTCATGATATCAATGATACAGATGGTTTTAGAGACTCAACCCCTCTGACAAGAGATCAAAGCAAAAATAAATAATTAATATTACTTCAAATTAAAAATCTTTTACAGGGTGAAAGAAAATTTAAGGACACTAAAAAGATATTCTACCGAATGAGAAAATATTCACATATTACACAACCAACAAAGGGTTAATAAATAAGGCATACAAAAGTTATTCAACTTAATAGTAAAAAAAACAAGCAACCCAATTAATCAAATGGGCAGCAACTGAAGAGACCATTCACCAAATAGGATATCCAGAAGGCCAATAGATATAAGGAAAAACGTTCATCATCACTTTTAATAAGGGAGATTCAGGACAAAACTACAGTGAAATATCTCACCCCATGAGAATGGCAAGTATTAAAAAGACCCTTAACAACCAGTGCTGGAGAGAATGTGGAGAAAGAGGAATGCTATTAAACTGTTGGTAGAATGTAAACTGGTGCAGCCATTTTGGAAAGTGATCTGAATTTACTTTAAAAAACTAAAAATGGAAATACTGTATAACCCAGCAATCCCACTCTTGGGCATCTATCTGGAGATATAAAGCCATCAACTCAGCATATATAAATCATATGTACTACAGTGTTTACTGCAGCATTATTTACAATAGCTAGGACATGGAAACAACCTGAATGCCTATGGATGAGAGGATTAGGAAAAGAAGCTGTATTATTATTCAACTATAAGGAAAGATGAAATGTTGCCTTTTACAGCGAAATGGAAGGAGTCTGAGGGATTTATGTATAGTAAAGCACGTCAGAATGACAGAGACAAGTATAGACATTTACACAGCAGACAATTACACAAAGTAAAAGACATAAAAATTAGCAGACACTAATAAAGTGTGGTTTCTGAGGTTAAAAAGGAGGGGGTAGGGAGAAAGAATTAAAGGGGTATAAAGGATGGTGGTGGGGGAAAAACACTTCTAGTTTTGCTACATATAAGAAAAAATTTCAACATCAAGACATTGATTTCTTTTGACAGCATTAATTTCGAAAGAGAGTCATTTAGGTAACATTTGTGTTATGTTCCACAAACATAATTTTACTTTTGACCATGCTCTATGAATCTCTTATAAAAGTTGGCCAAGATTCTTAAATTTTTAAATTTAAATTAATATCTTTAAATCAGGTGGATTTGCAAACTTCTTTGATGATGTTAAACATTTCTTACAAGTTAGAAATAAAGCGCAATTTTCACTTTTTTAATCTCAATTTCCCATGTATAGACAATTATGGCAAAGGAAAAACCCAACAACCTCTTCTCCGATCTTTGTGAGGTTAAACTTGCTAGACTTAGAGACCAACACTTATCAACAGTTCCCTTTAAAGGTTTCACAAAGAAGACCCCCAGGTTCTGTTTCCAGAACAGATATAGTTTGAATCCCAGCAACACAACTTATCAGCCATTTGATCTTGGGTAAATTGCTTAACTTTTCTGAGCCACAATTTTCTAAGGTAAAGTTGGGGTTGGTGGCACCTACTTGTTTTGTGAATTAAATAATGCCATGGTATAAAGTGCTTGAGGGTGGGGTGGGGAAGGTTTCCTCCTGTTGGGTTTCAGCAATGGGACCATTGGCAGGAGATCAGAGGGAGAGAAGAGAGCTGTATTCCTACTCTAAAAGTATCAGCTTCTCACCTTGCTGCTGTCTTCATAGAACTCTTTTCTTACAAGGTCTCTGGTAACAACTTCTTACCCCTCAAGCCTAGGGGTGGAAATAGCCTCACTGTTACTGGCCTAGAGCCTTTGCAAATAGACCCTTTGCTAAATTCTCCTGAAATTATCCTTAACTTGAGTACAGGAAAACTGCCTAAAAGTGGTATAAAATAATGCATTGAGATTTAATTTCCAGGACCTGACATCTGTGGCTTTGGCAACAGCAAAGTACATGTCATCCTTCAATACCAAGGGAAATATCGTGAGAACAACAAGACCATCAAATGTAGGGTGAGTGTGTGTGCTGGTTGTTGACCTGGAAAAAGGATAAACATTTTTATGTTATCTCATTTAATCCTAACTTAAATGCTGTCATCTCCAATTATAAGCTTAAAGAAGTGCCATAAATTACAGGTGTTCTCTTAGGAGTAGTTTATCTGAAAGCCTAGATATTCACTTAAGGTCCTTTCTTGGAACAATGGTTGCATGGCTCAGTTTCCCACTGCTAGATATTGGAAGGGATGGTAAAAGTGGCAATTAATGGGCTTAGAAATAGAGTGGATTTATCTTAATAATATATGGTTAGAGAAATGTAGGTTGACTGTATGTAAGAGCTAGATTTTGGGCCTCCTTGGTGGTGCAAGGGGTTAAAGCACAGCATTGTGAACCTATCTGCACAAGTTCGATCCCTGGCTGGCCAGGGAGCTACCCACATGGCGCAGCAGACATCACTTGTCTCGCCTGCTGCTCTCCTCAGCAGTGTATTTCAGTCAGTCTGCCAGCTCTGTTCCCCACTCTGTCTCTGGTGAATCCTCTCACCCACCCCTCTGGCCTGTACCCCAGTTTTGTATGCATAAATAAATCTTTTTAAAAAGAAAAAACAGAGCTGGATTTCATCAGCCACTCAACAGGCATTCACTGACTTCCAGCACTGTTCTTGGCTTTGTACTGGGAGTAGAATGAACCAGACAAGGCCCCTGACCTCACAGAACTCACAGTCCACTGAAGGTCAGTCAGGCAAAGGAGAGTGACCACTTAATGTGATGAGGGTTTTTGGAAGCACAGTGGAGGCCCCCTGCCCAACTAGGAGGCTTAGGAAATGCTTTCTGGAGCTGTCCCCTGCGCTCAGTTTTCAATGAAAAATGCAAACTAGTCCTGTGAAAGGGTGACAGTTTTAGGGAGAGTTAAATTCTTGGAAGATCTAATGACATGAGAAAAGATAAGAAGACTTGAGAAAGAGTGGTATTACAGCTAGAGTGCAAGACAGAGGCAGACCTGAATCCAGAGACGCCCACGGGCACTGGAGAACCTGTATTCAGGCCCAAGACCTGAATAAGCAGGATTATACAACAGCTGTATATGTAGAAACTTCCTGAAGTCCTTCTCTGGAGTTGGCTTTATTTTGGAAACTGCAGACAAAATAGATGAATCAGACATGATGCTAACATTGAGAAGCTTTCAGCCTAGTGGGACACACAGAAAAACAAATAAGATCAGAGAATGACCAGAGCTGTGGTGGAGGAAGAATGGGCGGTGAGGAGACCAGAGGAGTGTGAGTATATACTTAGGAGAATCAGACCCAGAGTCTCTATAGGTTTAACCAAGAAATGAATAAGGGTTGTGGTAAAGTGTGTTTGTGAGTATTTGCGGAGTAGCATTCAGGAATTGAGGGTCTATTTTAGGTGGTGCATTTAATGTTTGGCCTATAGATATCCAGTATAGAACTGAAATATTCTCCCATTCCCCTTTTAGATCCGTAGAGATACTCACCTTTACACTCTGATTATTAATCCAAATGCTACTTATGAGGTCAAAATGGACAACCAACAAGTAGCAGCTGGGAATCTGGAAGATGACTGTGACTTCTTGCCTCCCGGGAAGAAAAGAACTCCTATGCCCGGAAGCCTAGGAAATGGGATGAACAACTGCAAATAGAGGATCCTGAAGATAAGAAACCTGAGGTTTTAAGCTAAGTGTTGAAAATAGGTTGCAGGGTCAGACACATTTGGGTTTGAATGTGAACTCCACCATTTACTATAAGACCCTAATCTACTAACAGGCCTTGAGCAAGGAATCTAATTTCTGTGTAAGTCAATTTCACAAATAGGAATTTTAATACGTATGTGAAAAGGCTGTTGTGAAGTTTAAATAAGCTTCTGTAACCAGCATACTGCCCAGTACATAGTTAATCCTTATTACATGGCATTTAATGTTAATAATGTACTGGATTTCGGGCCTCCCTGGTGGCACAAGGGGTTAAGCACAACGCTATGAAGCAATCTACAGCCTCTGCAGCACAAGTTCGATCCCCAGCCTACCAGGGAGCAACCCACATAGCGAAGCAGACTTCTCCTGTCTCACCCACTGCTCCCCTCAGCAGTATATTTCAGTCAGTCTACCTGTTCTGTTCCCTACTCTGTCTCTGGTGAATCCTCTCACCCCCCACATCTCTGGCCTGTACTCCAGCTTTTGTATGCATAAATAAATAAATCTTAAAAAAATAATGTGCTGGGCCTCCCCGGTGGCACAGCGGTTGAACGCTGGGTTGCGAAGCTGCCCGCAGCCTCTGCAGCACCGGTTCGATCCCCGGCTGCTCCCCGGCCACCAGAGGAGGGTCCCACATGGTGCGCAGACCTCTCCTGCCGCCCGCTGCTCCCCTCAGCAGTGTACTTCGGTCCTTCTGCCTGCTCTGCTCCCCGTTCTGGCTCTGGTGAATTCTCTCACCCTCCCGCGCTTCTGACTGTACCCAGTGCTTGTATAAATAAATAAAAATAAATCTTAAAAAAAACAAGTAGCTGGATTTCAAACAAGAATTTGTTAAAGCAAGGGAAGTGGGATTGATTTGGAGGGAAGACACTTCAGACCCAGAGAACACCAGGAGCAAAGGCATAACTATTAGGTGGAAAATAACATGATTGTATAAAGAACTGAAAGCAGCAATTCAGTATTTGGAGAGCATAACGTTCAAGATGGGGGGTGGTGGGAGATGAGATTGGAGAGTTCTGTGGGAGTAAGGTCAAGGAGGGTCTCGTCTACTATGCTGCCACTCTGCAGGTCAGAGCAGATTCAGTCTCATACAGAGGAAATGCTCAGGGTTAAGCAAGGAGCAGCATGGGATCTAGTCCCTAAGCAGGAATCTAATTCCTGAGGAGGGACCTGCAGAGTAGCAAGCAGTAGCCCAGTCCTATGGAGAGGGTCAGCAAAGGGCTCCAATCCCAGAAAAGGGAAGTTTAATGAGGGTATTAAGTCTCAGATGACCAGGTGAAATATCTGGGTTTTCAGCATGATGGGAAAATAAGGAACTAGGTTTCTTCCAGGTCCAACAGGTAGACTCAGGACAGCAAGAATATTCATAGACTTCTTGGTGAGGTCAAGCACCTAATGGAGTCAGGATTAGCTCAAAGCTGAGGGAAAGGAAAAAGGTTGTTTTCTCCTGATTACACTTGGGGAAAATAGAAACTGATGAGATAGATGAGGCTCTATCAAGACTCTAGTCCCCAGTATATGACATTTACTATTATGTCTCAGAATTCACAAAGCAGTTGAGGCAGCCCAGGATTCAGGGAACTTTGTCCCAGTTGCAATGCTGCTGAGTGACTATGAGCCTAGTGGACTTGGCACAGAAACTTAACCCAGTCTGGGCAAATGGTCAGTACCAAGGTGATCTGCCAGGTAGATAAAGCAAAGCCTTGAAGGTGCCATAGCTGGAAATATGAGTTAGGATAGGCTGTTTGTGACTTGGAGCTTTGTCTTGGGAAATAGAACAGGCCTGAGGTACAAGGAAGTACTGATGTAGATCTGGAAACATCTTTGGCTCTAAGGCAGGTTACCAAAGTAGGCCTTCAAGAAGAGGGACCTAGATTAGAAGACCTGTTATGACAATAGAGACACAAAGTAGGGTATGGAATAGGATCAGAGGCATCTTATTTGAACTTAAAGTGATAGTGAACCTGAGGAAGGACTGGGGTTGCTTTTAAAGGCTTTTCCTTTCTCTTATTAGGTTTCTTAGCCATCTTGAACTGGATTCACGGGCAAGGACCAGGGGGTGTTGGAGACAGGGCCCCCACTACTGTACCCTGGATCCCAGTTTCATCCCAGCTCACACATCTGTCCTCATAGAGGAACATTTTATTTTAGCACTGGGAGGACTTTGAGTGCCTTCCAGACCCAGAGGCCGAGAAACCAGAGGACTGGAATGAGGCAGCAGATGGAAAGTGGAAAAGGTCCCTGACACCAACCCGAAATATAAGGCGAGGGAACTCTCTTTCCAGTGGCTGTGAGAAATAAGACAGGAAGACACATAAAATTTAATTTATAAAACATAAAATCTGAGATCCTGTGGTCCTCCTCCTCCCATCCCCTGTCTCTGCCATAAGTCTATAGCTTCATCTGATCCCTGCCATCAGGGACATGCCTGACTGGGAGAGGGTGGGCTGCTAACAACTAACTCTGGTCCAGATAAGAGTTTTGTCCAGAGTGGTGGAAGGCAGCCAAAGGAACATATCAAAACAAAATATGGTCTGGGTTAGGAGCTAGAAGTCTCAGAAGTAGTCCAGAAAGAGAAAGCTGGGACATGAATGAGTTAAGGGTGTGGAGGAGGGAGGTGAGGGAAGGGTTCTTTTTAAAGGCTAACTCCTGACCACATTTCATAAGCAAGAGGGAACTAAAGGAAACTGCTCTCAAATGATCTAGAGATAAAACTGACTGAGGCAAGCAGATTTTATTTGGCCACAGTTTCCTGTGCTGTACACCAGGAAGAGATTGGTCCCATGCTGGAGTCCTTTGTTGATGTTCTCTAAGAAACCACATTTTCTTAACTTCATGAACAAACTTATGCAGAGAGGTAGGACTAAGTTCCAAATGGGCCTCTCTCATCTTGTTTGACTTCCTTTGGGTTGAAAGTGGAATTTTAAAGTCTTGAGTATTAACTCAAAAAAAAGGAAGGAAGCTCCAGGAATCCTGTTCTGAATATGCCTAAATCACAACTGCCTTTCTTCCAGCTTGTATAAGATCAGAAGAATGGAAGCATACTAATGCCAGGTTCATTCTTTGGTTCTTTGCTTAAAGACAATGGAAACCTCGGATCACTGACAATTCCAGTTACCGGGGGGAATAGATTCATCCAGAAATAGACAACCCTAAATATAAGTCTGACTGCACCATTTGTCACTATTATAACATCAACTGCTTGGCCTGAACCTTTGGCAGGTAAAGTCTCTCTGGGCTCAGTAGTTTGATCAACAGTTCTTAAGTTTACACAAAGTGGAAAGAGTTCCAGGTTGGAAATTACAAGACTTGAATGAGTCTTAAACGTTCTAAGCCTCAAACTGCTCATCTTTAAATTGTATTTGTCCTAATGACTATAATAGCCAAAATTTACTGATGCCCTTACATGTGCTAAGCTCTGTATTAGAGACTTTATATATGCCAATAAATTCTCACTATGAAATCTACTTCTAGTTTTAAAATTTTTTATTTTCTTACATCCTATTTCATATGTGCAATTTTTGATTTTTCCTCTCAGGTGTAGTCCTCATAATTCTCCTACTACCACAGCACCAGTGAACCATAATCATAGTTCCCTTGTGCTCATCTCGCTCCTGTTTTGACAGGCCCCCCCCCATTCCCCCTACTGTATGCCTCAGATATATGGAAACATCATATTTCTAAATATGAAATCTGAGGTTCAGAAAAGTTAAATAATTTGCCTAAAGACATATATCTGACAAGCAGAAAAACTGGAATTTTAGCTTTGGTCTTTCTGAGGCCAGATTCAGGGGTTTTAATACTTTAGACTGTTTCTGCAGATCTTACATGATTCTTAGAGGCTGATTCTGCGGATGAAAAGGAATATAAGATGTGATAAAACCTTGGAATATTATAATCCCTAAACAAATGTTGTGGGTGATTGTCCTAGCCAGGAAGACGAGTCCTGACCTAGCATCCCTCTTTCTGCCAGTCATCCTGTTAGGGGGAAAAGGATGTCCTAAAGCTAATTCCATACAGGCTTTGTGGACTCCACCCCCACCCCAGGCCAAAGCCAAAGACACTGGGAACTCCAAATCCCATCACCACCAAAGGGAAGGTGGCTGGGACCTGAGGGTGGGGTTAAGCAGCCAGGTTGATATAAAGACAGACACGTGGGCTTTGGGGGGTCCCCCATTTTGGCTCTCCGCCAGCTAGCAGCGTCCGGCCAGCTCTGAGAGTGCTTTGGGTTTCCAAGTCGGCGGATCGGGTAGAACGCATTAAAGACTTTATTTCCCTATTTTCTCCCTGAGTCGTACATTTTCCTTATTTCCTTTTCCCTTGTAAATAAACCTTTTATTAACCTTTTGTGTCTGCCTGTAGTGGAGTATTCATAAGTCCCTTTTAAGCGCACGGGTGAGGACCCACAGCCAGGAACCTGTTCAATATAGGGGCTGTCCTATAACAATATTTCCTGACCCTAATTGGAAGGGAAAGAGGAGGGCTCAGAATCTCAGACCTTAGGAGAGACATTTTCAGTCTCTGTCCTCCCTGAAACCTGTTATGGAATTGGGAAGACAATTTCCCAACTCAGGAGAAAAGTGAGTGCCTGAGGCACAAGACACATTATGTTCTTGTCTCCTTTCTTATCTGAAGAATGTGGATAGAGTTTGCACAAACTCCCATTGTTATCTCTGTTTTAAAGTTGTCTTTTAAAAATATAGAACATAACAGAAACTCTACATTTTGTTAAAGAATGTACTCCTATTAATAAGCCTAATCTGATTGTTTCCTTTAAATGTGCTGGGTTTTTAAAGTTTGTTGGTTTTTTTTCCACTTTTGAAAACATTAAGAAGGCCTCCCTGGTGGCTGAAGGTGTTAATTCTCAGCACTATGAAGCTATTGGCACCTACTGCAGCGCAAATTCGATCCCCAACCAGGGAGCTAACCCAAATGCTGCAGCATACCTCTCCTGTCTCACCTGCTGCTCCCCTCAACAGTGTATTTCAGTAAATCTGCCTGTTTTGCTCCCCACTCTGTCTCCGGTGAATCCTCTCAACACACCTGCCCCCCCCCCGCACTTCTGGCCTGTACCCCAGTTCTTTTATGCATAAATAAATTAATCTTTTTTTAAAAAAGAAAGGAAACATTAAGATATATATTTGAAACTGTGTCTTTGATCACCTGCAAAACTAAAAATTATTTGGCTCCAATAGCTCTGAATTCTATCAACCTTTCCAAGCAAGCAAACCTTTCTATTTGGGAATTTAAACCACACCAAAGTTACATTTCTCAAAATTTGATTTTTAAAGATTTATTTATTTATGCATACAAGACTTGGGGTGCAGGCCAGAGATGTGGTGGGTGAGAGGATCCACGAGAGACAGAGTAGGGAGCAGAACAGGCAGACGTACTGAAACACACTGCTGAGGGGAGCAGCAGGCAAGACAGGAGAGGTCTGCTGCACCATATGGGCACTCCCTGGCCAGGGATCCAACTTGTGATGCAGAGGCTACAGATAGCTTCATAGGTTGTGTCTTAACCCCTTGCACCAACAGGGAGGGCTGGTTCCTCATATTTTAAAGGGCACATGAGTCACATGGGAATCATTGAAATCCAGATTCTGATCCAGCAGGTCTGGGAGGAAGCCTGGGAGACTATATTTCTACAACTTAAGCATTATCTTTTATCTTTTTTTTCTCTCGTGACACAGTTCTGCACAATGCTGACAACACCCTTGCAGGCATCCTTTCCTTCTAATTAGGTCTGGCACTCACAGGCCCTATTCTACCCTCCCCTCTCCATCATCCTGGCACATCCAGTTTACCACAGGGTCCTGTACCATATTGGAAAAGTCTAGTGACTGGCAGTGTGGAGATAGGCGGAGATTCCATCACCTGCCCACCAGTTAGATTTCTGACTCCTGTTCTCTGTCTGACACCTTCGTATAGAATCCCTCTGCCTCCTCACCATCCCCCCTCCCTACCTCCCTTGCTTCTCCCAGCCCCACCCCCAGGAGTGATTGCATTCTTTCCTGAGGACGGAGACTAGAAGGAGACAGAAGTGAGTAAAGAAAATCCCTTTTTCCTCACAATGAAAATTAGAAGGATTTTAATTTCCAAGTCATTTTTTGAGAATCAAAATTAATGCAATGCATGTGAAACAATTCACAACATTAACAAATCAAAGTAATTCTGAGATTTCAGAAATAAACCCACAACATATGAACAACTAATTAATGACAAAGGAGCCAGGAACGAACAATGTAGAAAGTATATAGTCTGTTGGGACCACCATCATATATGCAATTAGTCTTTGACAAAAAAATCATTAAACAATTCATAACTATGTATACAATGGAGTAATAGTCATTTAAAAATGAAATCTTGCCATTTGACAAAACATATGGATGTTAAGTATATTTTACTATGTGAAGTAAGTCAGACAAAGACAAATATGATTTCACTCATATATAGAATATTTTCAAAATGAACAAACAAAGCAAAACAAAAAGAGTTTGATGGTTCACACAGGGAAAGGGAATTGAGGGAAGAGTGAAAGGGTTAAGATGCCTATTGTGTGGTAATGAATAAAAACTAAACTTTTGGTGGTCATCACTTAGTAGCATGTATAGAAGTTGAATTATAATGATGTTTTCCTGAAACTTAAATGTTGTAAGCTAATGTTATGCAATTAGAAGAAAAATAAGAAAAGGATTGTAAGTGACATCAGGGAAAGGTGCTGTCGTGGCACTGGGCAACAATCTGGAGCCTAGTAGATTGGCAAAAATGTCTTTACACCCCCCTAAAATAGTGATCAGACACTTGAAGAACACAGAACCGCAGGAAATAGTAAATTAACTACTTTCCAGAGTGGATCAGATAGGTCTGTACGGCATTCTGCACCTCTATATTACTAATCACCTTTATATTCCCTCACTCTACCTTAATTTTTATTAAAATCTGGGCACATGGGCTGAGAATCTGTATTTAGCAAGGAGCCCCCCCCTCCCCCGCCACCCAGGTGATTTTTAAAAAATCCTTTGACCTGACTCTAACCATCCTATTTTCATTTCAACATGTGAAATCAGGCAGTAGCTTCAACAATTTCTTTCTTACAAATGATGAGGAGTTTGCTGAAGAGGTTGAAAATAAAACCTGGGGAATAAGAAAAGTAAGATATTCTCCCATCCTAATATCCTACTCTATCTAGATATCTGACTCCTGAGTTGTGCTTTGTTCTTTGCATTTTAAAAATCAGCTCATATACTCATTGCCTCATTTTTTGGTCACAGGGCCTTGAGAGGTGTGGGAAAAGAACTCACATTCATTGGACATTTACAACTTTGTGACTTTATGACTTGACTTTATGAGCACATTATGAAGCTTATCCCAATTAATGCTTAAAAAGAATGCAGCAAGATGGATATGATTGTTCCCAATTTTTAGATGGAAGAAGTGAGATTTAAGATATATATATTCATTCTGCCCAAGAACACACACAACCTTTTAACTTGTTGAATTATATTTGAACCCAGAACTCACAGTGCGGTGATACAGAAAGGAGCCACTGAACCCACTTCGGAAGGAAGGCTTGGAGAAAGAAGGATGTTGTTAATGCTGTTAACCAGGTTCCCTGCTCTCTCAGAACTATTTAATGGGTGGAATGATCATTGGGACAATGGTTTCATGATGGTGACACCCTACATTGAGACTTCCTGATTCTGCAAGATCCTTTCAAGCAGGTTTTTGGTCAGTACTGAATTGCTCAATAGGCAAACTAAGCTCATGTTTAAGCACCTGCAAAGCATAGGACCAAAAAAAAATTAATTTTTTTTTATTTTATATATTTTTTACATCATTTTTCATTTTTGCACAATGTATGCATTTCCATCTTGGTTATAGTCCCCATACAATTCCCACCATGCTTGTTTTAATCCTGCTCCTTTCCCACGAACCATAGTGTGTCTCTGGTTTATAGTTGTTTGTTGATTTTGATTTTTACTTTATTATAATTAGTCTTTTCCCTGGTCCCTTATTTAGGTTTTCTAAATTCCCGCTATGAGTGAGACCAGCTGGTACTTTTCTTTTTCTTTCTGGCTTATTTCACTGAGCATGATTCCTTCCAGCTCCATCCATGTTGCTGCAAACTGCGTGAGTTTATCTTTTTTGATTGCTGAGTAATATTTCCATTGTGTATATGTACCACATCTCCAAAGAAAAAATTTTTGAGGGAACTTTGATACTTCTTATTTCCAAAAAACATTGAAGTAGTCATCATGGGGAAAAATTACTAAATATCTTTACACTTTTTAGTCTGTTTTTGGTTTGTTTTTACTTTGAGATTATCATTTAATATGTTCTGGTAAGGCAGTGTTATGTAGCACAAGTTTTAGAGCTAAATTGCTTCAATACAAATCTAGGCTCCATAACTTATAAATTCAGTACCTTGGGCAAGTCACTTAAACTCCCTGATCTTCAGTTTTCTCGTTTTATATTGGAAATGATGATAACCCCTCTCTTACAATTAAATAGACTATATTAAGTCCTCAATACAGGGTACCTATTAGATTAAATCACACATTCACCTGACAAATATTTATTGAGCTCAGACCACAGTTTTAGTTGCTGGGTATACATCACTGAAATAGAACAGAGAAGTTTCTGTCCTCAAGGTGCTTATATTCAGTTAAGGGAGATAAACAAGAAACATATGAAGAGATAAATATATGTATGTGTAAGTTGGTGAGATATACTATGGAGAGCAATAAGCAATAGAGAGGGCTGTGATCATGGGAGCGTTGGGGGCTGCTGTTTTAAGTAGCAGTGGCCAGGGAGGTTTCTTTGAGTAATAGTTAAGAGACATGGAAGAATTAAGGAGCAAGCTATGCAGCTATCTAAGGAATAAGAGCCTCTAGGTAGAACAGTAGACACAACACCTGAGATAGAAGCATACCTTGTTTGTTCAAGAATAAGGAGGCCAGTGTGACTAGAGCTGGGTGAGCGAGAGAGCCAGAGTAGTTAGTATCATATGCCTGTGTAAAATGGGAAAGTATTAGAGTTGTTTCTAGCAGAGGAATGCTATGAACTGGCCAAAGTTCAAAATATTACTCTAGCAGTTATGTTATTTAAAAAAAAAAAAAAGAGCAATTAAAGAAGACTATAGTGGAACAAAGGTGGAAATAGGTGGTAGTAGTGGAGATAAGAAATACTCAGGGGCCTCCCCGGTGGCGCAGCGGTTGAGTGTTGGGTTGTGAAGCGCCAGTTCGATCTGCAGCGCCAGTTCAATCATCCCCCTGCCGCCGGATGAGGGTCCCACATGGCGCGCAGACCTCTCCTGCTGCCTGCTGCTCCCCTCAGCAGTGTATTTCGTCATTCTGCCTGTTCTGTTCCCCGCTCTGGCCCTGGTGAATTCTCTCACCCTTCCGTGCTTCTGACTGTACCCAGTGCTTGTATAAATAAATAAATATTAAAAAAAAAAGAAGAAAGCCTCAGATCCATTTGAGGATATTACAGGAATGATGGATGAGACATGCAGTATGAGTGGGTGTAAATAAGGATGGCTCCAAGATATCTGACCCAAGTGATTAGAAAATGGAGTTATTGAGATTGGGAAGAGCATATTTGGGGGTGGGAGTGGACAAAGAGAAAAAGCAAATCATAGCTAGTGCTTTTCATGCATAAGAAAATGATGGCCTGATTGATAGATGTTTTTTCTCTCTAATCTTATGGTGAGCACAATAAAATTCAGGCATTGTTTCCCTGCAGGATTCTAGAAGGACTCATTTTACTGAGAAAGCAGATTCTCAGTGTAGCTTTGTAGTAGGTAAGAGACCACTTGGCCCAGATGCTGTAGGTGAGAATTAAAATGCTGGTGGAGTTTAGACTAAGTGTCCTTTCTTTAAGTTCCTTCTGCATAGAAAAAATTATGAAAATAACTCTAGGAATCACATTCTGGCACCTAGATAAACACATTAAAGGACACAGAAGGAGTCCCATTTCTGACTTAATATGAGTTTGTACCTGTCACAGCTCAAAAGCAAATTCAGAGAGTTCACAAAGATTGTGTTACTGTGATGCAGCAGAAAAGGGCCAGACTGACAGCCAAAAAACTTTGTTTCTAATTCTAGTTCTACCACTCACTAGCTATATAGCTTAGGCAAGTAATTTAATCAGCCTGAGCTGCAGTCAGATTTCTCATCTAGAATGCGAGGCTTGTAACACCTAGCTTGTGCAACGCTGTGAGAAATAGAAATAATGTGTGTAGATTGTCTAGCACCATGTTAAGCATTATCATAGGCATTTAGAAAATATTTGTTGAATCTGAACCATTTTATTTATGAACAAATTATACTCACATCACACATACTGAAAATTTGTATGTAAATAAAATCTTTAATAGTGTGGGATGATGTCAGACATTTCAAAAATGGGTTAACGTTGTTTATACCATCTGTAAATTATTTTGAAATTCCACATTATAAACAGGATGTGGAGAAGCAATGGAGAGAATTATATGAAGAAATGGAAAAAGGGAAACAGGAAGAAGAGGACAAGAATAAAAGGGAAAAAGAGGAGCAAAGGGAAGATGATATCTGGGAAACCAAAGAAGAGGGAGGGGAAGAAGATTCTGCTGAGGAACAAGGAAGTGATGGACAGATGAAGAGAGACAATGCTGACAAAGCATTTTTGGGTAAAAATGAAAAAGTCAGGGTTGATCAGAAGAATGAACTGTAACTGTAACTAACACTCAGAAGCAAATGATGCTGCTTCGAAGGAGAAATGTTCAAGAGGTTGACAAAATCTGGAGACCAAAATTACTTGCTGTTTTTTTTTAAACATTTATTTATTTATGCATTCAAGAACTGGGGTACAGGCCAGAGGTGTAGGGGGTGAGAGGAGTCACCAGAGACAGAGTGGGGAGCAGAACAGACAGACTGACTGAAATACCCAGCTGAGGGGAGCAGCGGCTGAGGGGAGCAGCGGCTGAGGGGAGCAGCGGGGTGAATCAGGAGAGGTCTGCTGCACCATGTGGGTACCTCCCTTGTCGGGCATTGAACTTGCGCTGCAGTGGCTACTGATAGCTTCATAGGTTGCACCTTAACCCCTTGCACCACCATGGAGGCCCTACTTGCTGTTTTTTAATAAATGTGTTTTGTTTTTTTTTTAAGATTTATTTATACACGCACTAGGTACAGTCAGAAGCGCGGGAGGGTGAGAGAATTCACCAGAGCTAGAGCGGGGAGCAGAGCAGGCAGAAGGACCGAAATACACTGCTGAGGGGAGCAGCTGCCGGCAGGAGAGGTCTGCGCGCCATGTGGGACCCTCCTCCAGTGGCCGGGGAGCAGCCGGGGATTGAACCAGCGCTGTAGAGGCTGCGGGCAGCTTCGCAACCCAGCGCTCAACCGCTGTGCCACCGGGGAGGCCCTTAATAAATGTGTTTTCACTTCTATCCCACTCTCTTTTGCTCTGAACAACCTTGGGAAAGTCATATTACCTCATGGGGCTTCTTTTTCCTTGACAGTGGAAAGGGAATGGTCATTCCTATTTCATGAAGAGATTAAATATGTGTGATGTACCTGATATATAGCTAGCAAATAATAGGTGTTATTACTGTCATTATCATGGTGGTAATTAGATTGATTGGGAGTAAAAAAGCTTCTGTATAAACTTGATCCTCATTTTCAGTTTACCTTGGTATACCCAGGGATTTTATTTTGTTTGAATATCCGTATTTCTTAGTATTTACTGAGTGATTAGTTGTGACGATACTTGTGGCTGTTGACTTCTTCTTGCAGATGCACCAATCACTTGAAAACAAAATCAGACTTCCTCTTAACATAAAAAAAGAAACTTTGTGGAAGTTCTTTTATTTTTCCTCTGCTGTTTTTTGCCCTAATTTAAAATAATTCTTACTTGTTTGCTGGTTGTTTATTTATCTTTGGGGGACCACCTGCTTATCATGTACATTCACAAAGCACTTTCTTATAAATTTGAGGAGCTCCTGGAATGTTCTCATTTATTCCTCACAGCATTCATTGTAGACGATACATGAATGTCTTCATTTTGCAGATATAGAAACTGCTTAAACCAGGCAAGCCACTTGCTCATAGTCAAATTGCTGGTAGGAGGCAGGATCAGTCTCTGAACTCAAGTTCCTTCTGCTTCCAGAGCTTATCCTTCCATTGTACTCCGCTGCTGAATGAATGAATGAATATCCATTACAATTAGATACCAATAGCAGGCACCGTTCCATATGGAAAAATATCCTTTTAGGGAAAAATAAGCACAAAATAATTTTCCTCTTTTAAAATATTTCTCAAAAATCAAACATATAAATAAGCAATTGAATGAAGTATGGCAGTTTTTTCATATTAAGTAGTGATATAGCTAGTGTAGGTGCCAGCTGTTCAAGGCCACTATAAGTCGATTTCAGGCTCTATTCACTTACCAGCTGTATTGCCTTGGGCAAGTAATCTAACTTTGCTGTGCCTCATTTGTCACATTTGTGAAATGGGTTAAAAACAGGAGCTTCTTCTTAGCTTTGCGCAGTGGCAGTATCGTAGCCAATGAGGTTTATCCGAGGCGCGATTATTGCTAATTGAAAAACAGGAGCTTCTTCTGCAAACTTGGCTGTGAGGATTAAATACCGACTGCTTTCTTCTTAGTTTTGTAGGAGTACACCAAGGGCTAATCCCAGTCTAGTTGGGGAGCTGGACCTTAACACAGCTAGGACATGACATCACAGGGTTACAAATATGTGTCTGGAACACAGTAAGTGCTCAATAAATAAATATTGGTTGAAAGAATGAACAAAACTCTGGCTGGTACATTTATAGACGATTTCACCAAGAAAGACTTAAGCTAAATCTTGAAAAATGCATACATTTGTCTGATAGAGAAGGGGATGTGTGCTACAAGTAACTTAATATGAGGAAGTTAAAAGAGGGTAAGAATTATTTTAATAAGGTCTGTTACTGCAGAATTCTCTCTTTCAACTTCCTGTCCTTGATGGTAAGAATTTTTTCTTCTGGTACATGGAGGGCAGCTTCATGTGGGAGCTTTATCTCCCATTCAGGAAGATAAGGGGGTGATCAAAGTGTCCCTTTTGTGCCTATTGTGTTTTCAGATTTAGCTTAAAATAATCTTTATGCCAAAGGGACACACTTTAAGGTGGCATATTTTGGCACTGTTCACCTTTATACTTATTTCTATTGCATAAGAGTCTTTTCCACTGTGAAAAAGAGCAAGGCTTCCAGTACCTAGTAGCAACGTTCCGTCTTGGTGCTCGAGACTGTTATGTGGGGTGATCTTAGCCTCATATCGACATGGTTTTCTGATTGGTCAGGCATATGCTCTGCCAATTATTTAATATCTTCAAAGATAGTGATTTCATAAAGAATCTGGGGAGAAGCGTCAGTATTAAGACTCAATTTTTTCCCTGTGTTGAACCTATTTTTTTTTCTTTTTCCTTCTTATTGAGGTAACATTAGTTTAGAATACTGTGTAGATCCCAGGAATACATTTTCTCATCTCAACAACTGCACTTATCTCATCACACCCACTACTAAACATCCAGTCACCCTGTTTGGATATGTTTTTTAGAGTTACTGCTATTACACTAGTTAATTTTTCTTTTGCCTTTATGTTGACTGATTTTACAAATACAATTTGAGTAGTTAAGATAATTTTAACAATATGATATGCATGCATAATTTCTCTCATTCTGTACGCAGGCTGAAATGTTTTCTGTTTCTTTCCAAAACGTGTCTTTTGCACACCCTCATCCTGCCACTGAATCATACTCCTCCAAATGATTTTTTTTATTCTGATTATATATTTACTTTTCAAAAGCGACAGGAGTTCAATTGTAAACAATTTGGAATTTACAAAGCTATTGATTTTCAAATCCAGAGACAATTGTGCAATATTTGTTGTCTTTTCTTCTGGTTTTGTTTTTTTTTTTTAAATATTTATTTATTTATGCATACAAGAACTGGGGTACAGGCCAGAGGTGCGGAGGAGAGGGGTGAGAGGATTCACCAGAGATGGAGTGGGGAGTAGAACAGGCAGATCTACTGAAATACACTGCTGAGGGGAGCAGTGGGCGAGACAGGAGAAGTCTGCTACACCATATGGGTTAGTTCCCTGGCCAGGGATTGAACTCAAGTTGTAGTGGCTGGAGATAGCTTAATAGTGCTGAGACATAACTCCTTGTGCCACCAGGGAGGCCCTGTTATAGTATTTAAATCTCATTTTTTTTTGTATTTTTCACCAAGCACTATATTTCTTAAATGCATTTATGTTGCTGTATATACTTTTAATCCATTACTTCTGCTTGTTGCATAATACTTCATTGTGTACTACTTACCACACTTTAGCTATTTACTCTCCCAGTGATAGACAATCAGGTTGCCTTCAAGATCTCCAATTAAGATAGACCTCTTCAACACTGCAGTGAATAGTTTAATGCACAACTCTATATGCTTGCATAAAAATTTCTTTGGGGTATATCTCAGGAGTGGAACTGTTGACTCATATAAATATGAGTTCTCAGTTCACATAATTTTTGTCAGATTGCTTTCCACAATGGATGTTCCAGTTCATACTCCCACCACCAGGCATAAGGGTTGCAGCATCCCCACAAACTCACCAGCTGGCATTGTCAAAATCTCTAATTTTTATAGTTTAATTGATGTAAAAGGATAGCACATTGCTGTTTTAATTAACATTTCTGATTTTTTTGAGCATGTGCCTTTTTGTTTTCACATTTCTCTCTGTTCATGTCTTTTGCTTATTTTTTCCAGGGGTTGCTGCCCTCTTATTTATTGCAAGAGATCTGTGTACTAAGTATTTCAAATTCTTTTCCTGTTCTTTCTAGTTACTGCATGCACAGTATCCTTTGTTGAATCAATCTTATTGTCTTAGCATTTGTGTTTTCATTATCATACTGTCTTATCATTGTGCTTTGCCCCTCTCCTCAATTGTAGATTATAATAGTCACATTTTTTTTATAATTTCATTTTTCACATTTATTGTCTTTATCCTCCTAGAGTCCACTCTTGTATAAAGTATAGGATTATTCAAGTATGATAAAAGTATGATTATTCAAGTATGATAAAGTATAGGATTATTCAAGTATGATTCATTCCTTGATATATCAGTTTCTGAGAGGACATAAATATCTTCAATTTCAAAAATGAGTTTTTTTTCTCCCTGAAGTTCTGTATATCTTTTTTTTTTAAGGAATAATTTTTTTTAAAGATTTTATTTATTTATATAAGAGCTGGGGTACAGGCCACAGACACGGGAGGGTGAGAGGATTCAACCAGAGACAGAGTGGGGAGCAGAACAGGCAGATTGACTGAAATACACTGCTGAGGGGAGCAGCAGGCGACACAGGAGAGGTCTGCTGCGCCATGTGGGTCTCTCCCAGGCCAGCTGGGAATTGAACCAGCCCTATAGAGGCTGCGTAAAATGCGCTCAACTGCTGAGCCATGGGAGAGGCCCCCTACAGTTCTGTATACCTTAAGGCAACAATTAGGTGCATCTCTGTGCTTTGCCTATTGCACTTATATGTTTGACTATTTCTTTTTTTAGAAATATGTAAGGCTTTATCACTTTGTTATCTTTTGATATTAAAACTCTCGATAGATTTTAAAATCACAATCCAATTGATATTTTATTGATATATCTCCTTTCATCTCTTTATTTTTTTTTTTTTTTTTTTTTTTTTTTTTTATTTGTTTGTTTGTTTTGTTTATACATGCACTGGGTACAGTCAGAAGCGCGGGAGGGTGAGAGAATTCACCAGAGCCAGAGCGGGAAGCAGAGCAGGCAGAAGGACCGAAGTACACTGCTGAGGGGAGCAGCGGGCGGCAGGAGAGGTCTGCGCGCCATGGGGGACCCTCCTCCGGTGGCCGGGGAGCAGCTGGGGATCGAACCGGCGCCGCAGAGGCCGCGAGCAGCTTCGCAACCCAGCGCTCAACCGCTGCGCCACCGGGGAGGCCCCTCATCTCTTTATTTTTAATCTTTCTTCCTTATCTCATATAGACATTTATTGTTGGATATAATTTCTAAAAATCCAGTTGGTGAGATTAACTTGTTTTTATTCAATGTAATTGCAATGCATATTAAGATTTAGTCCTATTGATGGTTGAAATATTAGGGCAAAAGTTTGAAGAGTAACAGAGGATAGTTACATAGTCTCAAAGTACCTCTCCACAGATTACTCATTATTTGCAGATGAAGAAAATGCTAACTTTATAACCTGGTAGATACCATCTTAACCAACTGATCAAAATGAACACATCAATAGTGAGACCAAGTGACACCATATTTCTCTTCATGTGAAGCACTAGGGACATAACATCCCATAGGTATTATTCCTGCCCCTTCTCTAAAAAGAAAAGACAAATATAAATCGAATCATAAGGAAACATGAGACAAACCGAAATAGAGGGGAATTCTGTAAAACATTGGACTACACTTTTAAAAAATATTAATATCATGAACAACAATGAAAGACTGGGGAGCTGTCTTAAAGAAGACTAAAGAAAGAGTCTTAACAGTTAAATGCAACAAATGGTTAGGAATTAGAGCCTGACTGAAAGGAAAACTGGTAGATAGTATATTACCAGGCCAATTTGTGAATTTTGAATAGGAATTGTATATATGATTATTTCAATGTTAAATTTCCTGAATCTGATGATCATACTGGGGGTGGGAAATGCTGTATATAAGAGAATATCTTTGTTCTTGGGACATACACACTTAGAAAAGTAGTATTTAGGCAATTGGGCATAAATACTACAATTAATTGGTTCAGAAAAAAAATATAGCTCTCTCTCTATATGCATGCATACATATACACATACACACAGGGATTGTGGTAAAATATTAACTTTGGGCATAGTTATGAGCACATGGGGATTTGTCATTTTGAATGAAACAATTTTTAAAAATTTATTTATTTATATATATTTTACATCATTTTTCCTTTTTAATCAATGTTTGCTTTTTTCCCCCTCAGGTGTAGTCCCCATAGCATTTCCTCCACCAATTCACCCGTGCACCATCACCATAGTCCCCTGTGCTCCTCCCTCCCTCCTTCTGCTCTCTCTCCCTCCCCTTCCCCTGCAGGATGTCTCTGGTTTATAATTGTCTGTTTGTTTTTGTTTTGTTGTGTTGTGTTGCATTTTGTATTGTTTTATTTCCTCTCCCCCAATGTCTTATTTGTTCTCCTATATTCCTCCTATAAGTGAAACTATCTGATATTTTTCTTTTTCCTTCTTACTTACTTCACTGAGCATAATTCTTTCTAGCTCCATCCATGTAGTTGCGAATGGTATAAGTTTTTCTTTTTTGATTGCTGAATTATATTCCAATGTGTATATATACCTCATCTTCTTGATCCAGCTATCTGTTTTTGGGCATTTGGCTTTTCTCCCCCAGGTTTTACCTATTAAAAATAGTGCTACAATAAACATAGGGGCACAGGTGTTCTTTTGAATCAATGTTTTTGTGTCCTTTGTGTAGATCCCTAGGAGTGGAATTGCTGGGTCATATGGTAGCTCCATTTTTAGTAGTCTGAGGAACCTCCAGACAGATTTCCATAGTGGCTGGACCAGTTTGCACTCCCACCAGCAACATAGGAGAGGTCCTTTTCACCACATCCTTGCCAACATTTGTTGTTGCTTGCTTTTTTGATAAGTGCCATTCTTAGTGGTATAAGGGTGGTATCTTGTGATTTTGATTTGCATTTTCCTGATTATAAGGGATGTTGAACATTTTTTCGTATGCCTGTTGGCCATTTGCATTTCCTTTTTGGAGAAATATCTTTTAAGTTCTTCTGCCCATTTTTTTTTTTTTAATAGAGGCATGTTTTATTTATTTATTTGTTTGTTTGTTTTGTTTATACATGCACTGGGTACAGTCAGAAGCGTGGGAGGGTGAGAGAATTCACCAGAGCCAGAGCGGGGAGCAGAGCAGGCAGAAGGACCGAAGTACACTGCTGAGGGGAGCAGCGGGCTGCAGGAGAGGTCTGCGCGCCATGTGGGACCCTCCTCCGGTGGTGGCCGGGGAGCAGCAGGGGATCGAACCGGCGCCGCAGAGGTCGCCGGCAGCTTCACAACCCAGCACTCAACCACTGCGCCACCGGGGAGGCCCATTCTGCCCATTTCTTGACTGAATTGTTTACTTTGTTTTTGTTGAGTCATGTGAATTCTTTGTATATCTTTGTGATCAGTCCCTTATCAGTTGAATGGAGTGCAAAGATTTTTTTCCCAATCATTGGCGTGTCTCTTTGTTTTGGTTTATGTTTCTTTTGCTGTAAATGAATAAAACTATTTTAAAGTAAAAAATAAATTGAGATGAAGAAGTAGAAACAGTATGCAGATCATTCTTTGATCATTCTTTGCTGTGAAGGGGAGCAGAAATAGAGGAGTGGAGAGAGAATCAGGGTTATAAAGTAGCTCTTTAAAGGACAGAAGCAAGGAGAAATAGAGCAGGTCCTTATGATGATGGAGTGTGGATGCTCCTTTTTAAGAAGCTTTCTGCCACAGGCCCTCAAGATTTTCCTACCTTTATACATGGTGAATTCTTCTGAAAACCTTTTATTTCTTAAACTGCAACCAGTAGAAAATATTTGGGCCACCACTTGAGGGCAGTGCAAAATGATGTATGTCATCTTGGTGGTTTTATTCTTTCAGCTGCTGGAACAAAACAAAGCCTTTTACATGATTTTTCCTTCAGATATATTACATGAAATAAACCTCCTTCAAATATGCCACCCCCCCAAATATTTTAAGAAAAGCCAACATAATTTATAACTGGCTTGGGAAGAAGACAGAAGGGATGAGGGGAGTTTCATGCTTGGGAAAAAGCCTGCACATGTTGTAAGGTTAATAAAAAATAAATGATAACTAGAAAATTAGCCCATATCAGAATTGGAAAGGACGTTAGAGAAGGAAAAGGTTCTCTTGGCCCCAGGCTACCTCATACTTGTGCTCACTTGCAACTCCCCCCAAGAAGATCATGATGTTAGCTACCTGATGTCGTATTTATCCATGTCCTCTTGGCTAAAGTACACCACCACCGTGAGGACCAAGTGGCCTGTCTGACTGAGCACTCAGTCATGGCTGGATGCTAGAGACATCTTGGGAAGCCTCTTGTTGCTGGGGCAGGGAGCCCACTCCTAGAATGAGGAGGCTCCTGATTCTCTAGCGCTATTTCCTTGCTCTTCCCAGAGATGTCAGTGACCACCATCTGCACCATGTCATGCTGGCACTACTGCAGTCCTTTCTAAAACAGAGGTATTAGATGCCAGGTATGACGAGCAAGTTGATATCTCTGGAGTTGAGGATTAAGGAATGGACCAGAACCTCCATGGCCCTGGTGTTGTAGCTATTGGTGCCTTATAAATGGAAGAACATCATGGCGGATGCTAGGTGACCCTACCCACTGAGCCCAGTGTGCTCCTGAAAGACCACCAATTGTCCCTGGAAGATAGCGAGGAAGTGCGTGTACCGACGGGCCTCGCTGCCCATGGTCACGTTTTGGCTCCAGAGCTCTATGCTACCTGAGTCCAGCTATTTAGCATTGCAGTTAAGGGTCTTGTTATTGTGTAGGATCACCTGATGACCCTGACATAGGTATAGGATACACTGGACATGGTCAATGTCTTGGTATGTGTAGAAGACAAATAGCAGTTACTTTACAAAACTGTCCATGATGCTTGGGGTCCACGGGCTGCCTGCATAAAACCTGGGGCACCACACTTCCACCTTCCCAAAGCCCACCATTCTCCACCATCCTGAGTTCGACTGCTAGCTTAGGCTGGCTGTGCAAGTTGGCTTGCATATAGAGGCAATACTGGATAATAACAACAACACCCCCCCCTTTTTTAAAAAAAAGATTTATTTACTTATGCATATAAGTGCTGGGATACAGGCCAGAGGTGTGGAGGGTGAGATTCATCAGAGACAGAGTGGGAAATAGAGCAGGCAGACTGACTGAAATACACTGCTGAGGGGAGCAGCAGACAAGTCAGAAGAGGTCTGCTGTGCCATGTGGGTAGCTCCCTGGCAGGCCTGGGATCGAACTTGTGCTGCAGAGGTTGCGGACAGTTTCATAGGTTGCGTCTTAACCCCTTGCACCACCAGGGAGGCCCAAACCGCCCTTTTTTAAACTCTGGAAGATGTATAATTACACTCCTAA
Organism: Talpa occidentalis; assembly: GCF_014898055.3. Taxonomy (NCBI): domain Eukaryota; kingdom Metazoa; phylum Chordata; class Mammalia; order Eulipotyphla; family Talpidae; genus Talpa; species Talpa occidentalis. The sequence continues at coordinate 32,200,489 of NW_023605305.1, read as the reverse complement.
ACAGTTAAACATAAACATGATGCTACTCTTCTATTTACTCTGATTTTCTGGGCCGAGGAATAGAGTGGATAGTGCCTCCAGTGCTGCTTTGTCCCCTTTTTTGTGTCTCTCAGTGCCAAATGTTTCTGTGAAATAGAACAGTCCTCTCAGACTTAAATTTTGCCAGATCTCTGTTAGGGATGAGACATACAAAGTGTTTATTAGTAAAGCTAATAAGCATGTATTATGCTCAGGGAAATAAGAAGGAAAAAGAAAAATATGGGATGGATTCATTTACAAGAGGAATATAGGGAAACTGAACAAAGGGTCAAAAAATAAAAAGAGAGACAAAACTCAGAGGCAAACTATAGATCTGAGGCACACAGCAGGGGAGGAGGAGAGAGAAGGGTTAAAATATGGGAGGAAAGAGCACAAGGGACTATGGTGATGGTTCACAGGTGATATGGTGGTAGGGGATTTATGGGGAATATGGAGAAATCAAATATTGTACAAAATAAACAATAATGTAAGAAATAAAAAAGTTTAATCAAAAAACAAAAGCTAATAAGCATGGGATGATTACAAAGATAACTCAATTCTTTATTGTTGTGTCATAATCATAATTTGATGGTCCCCTTTTGTTGAATATTTATTCCCATGTGCTAGACACTGCAACGTGTTTATAAACATTGTCCACTTAATTTCTTTTATGACTTTGACATAGTTTGCATAAATTGAGACTCAAAGATTTTTTTAATAAGTTGCCCAGGGTGTTAAAGCTTCTAAGTGGAGGAACTTCATTCAGTCTTAAATTTGTCTGATTGCAAATTTCACCCTTTGACCAGTGTAATGATATTAAGGTTCCTGGCCTATAAACTTGACTTCCTTTGGAAAGGATGAAAAAGGTTCCTAACTGGACCTTTTGAAAATCAAGGTCACTGGATTTTAAAATGCCACCAACACAAAAAGATAAAGGTCCCTTTTGCTGCCAATGGTGATTTTTTATCTTTGAGAATCTCCAGACAGACACAATTCTCTATGCCTCTTCTGGTCCAGATATGATTCCCTCTGGATATTTCCCAATATCCCCTCTACCCTTCTCTGCTAATCCCTTCCTCTTCTGTCCCTGCCATGCTCCATTCCACCTAACATCACTGCATGCCTGGAACATACTTGCTCATTTATACTTTGTTGGCTCATAGTTCCTCTGGAATCACCTGGTTCCATTTTAGACCATCATCAGGAGTTTGGGAGAAGTCCCATAGGAATTTAAATAGGGAAGTGACAAGATATGATTTGTGTTTTAAAAGTATCCCTCTCTTGGCCCTCCCTGGTGGTGCAAGGGGTTGAGACGCAACCTATGAAGCAGTCCGCAGCCACCGCAGCACGAGTTTGATCCCTGGCCAGGGAGTAACCCACATGGCGCAGCAGACCTCTCCTGTCTTGTCTGCTGCTCCCCTCAGCAGTGTACTTCCATCAATCTGCCTTTTCTATTCCCTGCTCTGTCTCTGGTGGATCCTCTCACCCCCCACACCTCTGGCTTGTACCTCAGCTCTTGTATGCATAAATAAATAAATCTTAAAAAAAAAATAAAGATACCTAAAGTAAAAAACAAACAAACAAACAAATAAATAAAAAAGTATCCCTCTGTCTCTGATAAGGAGAATGGATGTAAGTACAAATATGGGATGGAAATTAATGAACAAGTTTTAAAGTTGTCCAGGAGAGGCAATGGTGGCAGTAAAGGTAATGAGAAATGATCAGATCTGATATGTATGTTGAACATAGAAATGGAATTTCAGCAATGTATTCCAGCTAAACTTGCTGATAGATTGAACAGAATCGAGGAAGAAATGCAGTGAAGGCCCAAACAAGGCATCTTCTATTTGTGTTATGAGATAGTTAGTTGTTTTAAACTGAAACACAACTGTGATTATGACCTAGAAAAATCTTGAACCGAAAGAGTGGTCTACTTGTCATTTTGTGTATATGTGGGATGTCTTAGTTTCCCGCAACCACACGAACCTGCTAAAAGTAGGACACTGTGCTAGGCTTTTTCAAAAGTTGCATCATTTCACTGTCTCCCAAGTCTTGTAAGAATTAATACCCCCAATTTACAGAGAACGAAACTAAGACAAACTTATGATTGGACTTTGGGGCAGGGCTGAGAAGATTGGGCTCTAAAGTCTGTGCTGTTGTCGCTATACTGATTCAAAGGCACAGAATCAGAATTTCCAAAACTTTTCTCCTCATTACTTGAAACTTCTGTTGATTTTCATGTGCCCTACTTTAGAGCCCAAGGCTGGCAAAACAGGACAGCTTTGTTCTGTCTATAGCCCATCTGCTGACTTGCCTTGTGATTTAGAGCAAGCTTCTTAATTTGATGGTGTCTCAGCATTCCCACATGTTAAGTAGGACTAGTAATTAGTGATGGAGACAATGCTTTGAAATCTGCAGATGAAAGGACCTGCAGGCTTGAGTGCAAATATTTTCTTTCCCATGGTGTTCTTTTGGTCTGTTAGTGCTTCCAGGACCCTTTATAAGAAAGGGGGGGGGGAGGGGAAGGAAAGAAATAGGACAAGCATAAAACTGAATTTGCTTTCTTGCTAGAAACCAGTGGAACTTTGTGACACAAATGTAATAATCTTCCTTACTCGATAGTTCTCAACAAATATTGCTAATGAATGAATATATTTTATCCAAAAACCCATCGAAATATGCTTTGGAAAACCACTGAAGATCTTGACATATGATTTCCATTTTGTGTTCTGGCTATGTAAATCTTAAACGTTCTCCAGTAGTTGGAAAAAGAGCTGTATCTGCTCTGTACCAGGTACCAGGCTAACTGCTTTTATATGTAAACTTATTCGATGATAGCATCATCAGTAGATGCTGTTATTACCTTCAGTTTACAGAGAGGAAACCATGGCCTGGTTTGATTCATGTAAGGTCACAAAATTAGGAAATTCTAGGGCCAACACTAGACTAAGCTGGGCATTCCCAGTTCTAAATTCTCTCCCAGTATACAGGCTCTCCCAATAGACCCTGTTGTCTTTAAAAATTAGTGAGGATGACAATTTTGAACTCACACCCCGGGTGTGTGTGGCATTTAAAAATATTACAGCTTGTTCTTTTCGGTCCCTGGCACAGGGACAGTTATTTGTATAGCACAATTGTTATTATTGTGCAGCCTCACATTTTCTTTCTGCCCTGGGCAAACATGAACAATAATGGGCTATATTTATGAAACTAGCAGCTTGGACACATGAGATCCAGATTACCATTACAATTGTAGTATGATTTTTTTTTTTTTGGGTAGCTTAACGCCATTTATATGGAAGGCCTTTTTGAAAGTCTCGTGCAAATAAATTGGTTCTTTATATGTTCAGAGGGCTCCTCACAGTTTTTATTTTCCATAGGTTCAATTAGTCATTTTGTATTTCTAAATGATGACATGCCAGCTGTGTGGTGTTCATGAAGAGCTGATATGACAGTCACCTCTAAAAGATGGAAACTAAAGAAATAAAAGCAGCTTTGGTTTCCTTTGAGGATGGGTTTTGGGAAAGAAGTGGGAGTTAAAGTAAGACAGAAAGATGAAAAGATAGGCTTTTTGGACAAACTGTTCAAGATCTAAGTTCCCCTCTTCAAGCTCATCTTGGGTTTAGGGTTATTATAAATCCAGAGCTTCATCTTCATCTTTCAGTGGTCAACAGCATTTTTATTATGTCTTCTTGGGGGTGATCAATGTCTGCAGGACACCAGCACATGCCCTAGTAAAAAAGCCCATTTGAGTCAGAAGATCTGTGGTAATTTCCAGCATTGTCAGTATGAATTTGGACAAATTCCTCTTCTGAAAAATAAAATTAATAGTAATCCCTATAGAGTTGTCTTGATTAAATCAAATAATATACAGGAAAGCAGTGATTGCTGGTTATCAATATGTGAATGTAAGTCATTTACCTAGGGAACATCTACTTTTCCAATTACAGGAATCTTTCAGCTATTCAAGGCATTCCCTTCCTATAACCAATGTATCTACAGGACCAGGTTAGACTCTTTAATAGGGGCTTTATGCAAGATTTCTAATCCCTACACCATTCTTACAAGGTGGGTATTATCTTCAGTGTACACATGAGGAATATGAGGTTTAGAGACCCAAAGACATTAACTTGCCCTAGAAAAAACCCAGTAAGTCCTTTGTGTCTGCTCCATGAAACTACTTTTATTATGAATGAAACTACTCCATGAAATTACTTTTTTTAATGAATTAGATCATATCTTCCATTAGCTACATTTTACTCTCCTAAAATAGTTTTGAGATATGACCCAGTGCTTTGATGAGATCTGGGACACACATTTGCAAACTATCATTGGTGTGTCATTAAAAAAAAAAAATCCAGGGGGCCTCCCTGGTGGCGCAAGGGAGACGCAACCTATGAAGCTCACTGCAGCCACTGCAGCATGGGTTTGATCCCCCGCGTGGCTATGGAGCAACCCACAAAGAGCAGCAGACCTCTCCTGACTCACCCACTGCTCTCCTCAGCAGTGTATTTCTGTCGATCTGCCTATTCTGATCCCCACTCTGTCTCTCGTGAATCCTCTTACCCCCCTACTACTCTGGCCTGTACCCCAGTTCTTGTATGTATAAATAAATAAATCTTTAAAAAAAATCCAGTCAGATTTGTAGGCCTTTTTAGGAATTTGGACCACTATTCCAATCCCTTACTACATATCAAGTTTTTAATTTAAACCAAACCAATGAGTGGAGAAGGAAGTCAATACAAATTACTGGTGCTCAGGAAGAGGTCCTAGGGCAATTCACATGTAATGATTTTTAGTTAGTTTTCCCATGATGAGGACGTGATTATGATTATGATTATTTTAACCAAACCTGTTTTAAGTGATCCTTACTTTAAAAAGTTATTTGTTCTTTGATTTTCTTATCTGTAAAATGGGGATAAAATGAGGATTAAAATAATAACTATACAGGAGACTGTGCATTCAGTTTAGTTCAATAATCTGTTATCATGTAACTATTAGACTCCAGGAATTGTGATATATGTAGATATGTAAAAACATTTATAATCAGTGAAAAGCCACACTTTCTGTATATAAGACAGTGTCTTTGACTTATTATAAATAATACAATAATTCCTATACTTCCTCAACATTTTCCACATTGATTCACTCATTTTTAAGTATGAGAAACTGAGGCTCAAGCAGGCTAAATAGTTTTTCTGATTGACATTCACAAAGTGACTCCAGTGAATTCTCTTTATTATCCCACACTGCCTTTTTAGAAAATTCTTTATACTAGGGACTCCACTGTAGTCACCCCAAAATAATATATTGTATCTCATATAGTTTGGAGGAGTCTCCTTGCATAGCAAATGAATATGGGCTTTCAAAACCAACTTAGTCTGTGACTTTCAGATTTCTTAAGCAAATTTGGATATGTACAACTTTAGATATTTTCATGTATTTTATCTCATTGTCCTAATAAGAACCCTAAGGTTGTATACCTAGTAAATGGTAGAGCCAGAATTAGAATCTTGATGTTTCTGATGTCCAGACACTGTTTATTCCACTATGCTATCCCGTTTTGGTTATTAGCTATAAAACCATGGGCACTTAACTTCTGTAACATTCAGTTACTTATCTGGATATAATGATTACTGCCTTTCAGAATTGTTGTGAAGCTCAAATGCAAACATATAAAATAGGAAATTCAAGTGGAAACATCAGTTATTACAGCTGATAGATAAACCCATGTGCATTAATTTAAAGCTATCTCCCCTTCTTCCTTGAGTGAAAAGAATAACATCAAAAGCTCAAAGGAGGCTCTCTTGAATAAGTGGCTTCTTACCAGGCCCGCATAGCTATCACTTAGTGATTGAATCTTGGAAGAAGGGGTGTGAATAGAGCCAGGGGTTTCTGCGGGCATTAGTGGGATGATTTGCCTGTGGTGGCAGAGTTTTAAAAACTTAGGTGGGGCTAACTCCATCTTGGGCCCTGTTCAAATGGGTCTCTTAGTTCGTCAAATGGGGATTGCTATGATAATGATAACTGAACTATGGGTCTGACAGTGTTGTGATTTCTTGTTGTGGGAAGCCACCATAATTGAGAAAAGAAGACCAAATCTGGGCAAGAATATTTATTACTTATCTTACTCTTTGCTAGCCTAAAGTATAAGGGGGATGTAGCAATGAGTCAGTACCCGTGTCCTCAAGGATTTTACAGTCTAGTGGGGGCACAGAAGGCTCTCAGCTAACTCTTAAAAACAAGGCAGAGTATAATAATGATCCTAGTAGACATCTAAGAAGTGGGTTGGGGAATTCCTAGACAGCTTCCTGAAGTAGGTGGCATATAAGCCAAGCCTTTAAAAATGAGGCTTTCAAGTAACTGGTTGTTTCTTCTAACTGAAGATGGCAGCATGAGAGTGTAGGATGTGTTATATTTAATACAGGCTGGAACTAAGGCTTTTGTTAAGTACGTATTATATGCTAGGGTCCCATGGTGTGGAAATACAGCAGAAACAATTCTTGTCATTGAGGAGTTCTCAGTATAGAGGGGTAGACTGAGGTGGAGAAGAAACGTTGAAAGGAAGAGGAGAACATGTAACTCTGACTTGGGAAAGTCAGGACAAGCTTTGCAAAGGCAGAGGTGCTTAAGCTGTACCTTGAGAAAGTGAGGCGTTCGCCAGGTGAACTATGGGAAGAGTTAGGAGTGTTGCAACACCTGAGCAGGTTCCAGTGCTCTTTTATTGAACAACTTAAGCGTGGCAGGCAGCAATCAGGCAAGGAAAGTATTCATTTCCCCTCCCACCCAGATTTTTGGCTCCTAGAGAGAATTACTTAAAATCAAGTCTTCTTTCTCAATGACTCTCTGAAAGCAAAAGATTAAATGAAAGATTTAGGAGTCAGACCTGGATTCTAATCCAGATATACATCAGCTGCATGACATAAGTAAGGCACTTATTTGCATTTTAGTTTCCTCATCTGCAGAATTTCTCATTTTCTCCATTCATACAATTCAAAAACAAACCCTCTAGCACAGATCCTGGCATATATAATATTCTGTTATTCTTTCCTCACATTATTTCACTTAGTTCTCATAAATCTCCTGGACTTCGGGTACAATTTCCCCCACCGTTCTGGAGCACAAGTTTACTTAAGATGACTTAAGCGCAGTTCACAGGGCATGCTGGAATCGCTTTCGCCTTGAAGCCCATCCACCTTAATTTCACTTCCGCTCCGGGTTTTCCCAGGAGGCCCCGGGGGCTGGCTCCGATCCGGCGGCGTAAACTCCAGCGCCAGGAGTTGGGCGCCGCCACAGCCAGCCCCCCGGTGGGCGTGGCCAGGCGGGGCGGGGCGGGACGGGCGAGAGGAGGGAAGTTGTCGAAGTTCGGGGAGACGCCCGCCCGTCGCCCGCCCGTCGCCCGCCCGCCAGCCTCCGGCCGCTCCCTCCGCCTCCTCCCCGCCCCGAGCCCCCGTCAGCCCGTCTTCCCTTCCCCTCCCATGCATGATGGAAACACCATGGCTGCGGCGGCCCAGCTCTCTCTGACACAGGTAACGCCGCCGCCCGTCCGCCGGGCGGGGAGCGCCGGTGTCCGCGGCCGGCCCCTCCCCCACCGCCCTTTGGGTCACCCACCGGGCAGTTTCTCCCGGCCCGCGGCGGGGCGGCTGCTCGTGCGCCCCAGAGCGCGTGAGAGGGCGCCATCCCGAGCCGGCTGCTCCGCTGAGGCAGCCGCGACCCCGCCCCGGGTCGGTGAGCTCTCCGGCCCCGCCCCGAACCCCACTTGGGTCCCCTTCTCGCCACAGCTGAGTGGACTCTGCCCCCCGCGTCCGGCTGCGCTGGTGCCCGGCCCCTCTCACCCCAGTCAGTCTCGCCCCCCGGGAAGTTTCTTACTTCCAGGCCAGGCGCACCCCAGGTGAGCTCCTGTTGAGCTCGCGCGGATCAGCATCACCCCGGTCGGACCTCGCCCCTCGCGAGGCTCTCCTGGGGGCCGGGCAGCGTGCGCCCCTCGGAGTCCACTTTCTGGAGCCACCCTCCTCGGAGCTGGGCTTTCCCTTCTGTATTCGTCTTCTCCTGTGAGAGGCCAGTGAGAGTCCTTCTTTCTTAAATAAGTCTCATCCTATGCAAGTGCTTGTCCTGCTTGCTCCTGCCGGAATTTAGGAGCCCCCCCTTTTGATCAGGTTTCCTTCTCGGTTAGTTCCCCGATTCAGTCCTCGGGGCTGCTGTCACTCCTGCCTGGTGGACTCATATTCGCTGTCCAAGCGGAGAGCAGGGACACAGGCTTTTACAGGTGTGACGGTTCCGCGAGTTTTGGGGCTGGGAAGTACCGTCAGTTGTCCTGGGGAAATCTTCACGAAAACATATTCTTGGGATCTTTGCTTTTGCCTTGCGGCATTTTTCAGAGTCCAGCCCTTGTACTTAATAGAAGATGTCTTAATATCACTCACACTCTGGGAACCTATTTTCTCCTTTTTTGTAAATAAAGCCAGTTATAATCTTTCCATGATGGCCAGGATATGAGGTGAAATGCACTTGTAGTCCCTATTGGCAGCTCTCACCTACACCTATCCGGCTCTCCCCTTCTCAGCCTGTTCTCTCTAGAGCTGATGGCTATGGATTTTTCTGTCGGGCCCCACATCAGCCTTCTTGCTTGCCTTGTAGTATCTCCCTGCCAACTTGTAGTCTCCTTGACCTGGATTTGTCATTGCTTATCAAACTTTAACTTTGGGATATAGGGCCTACTTATGGACCATAAAGTTTTCTGTGCTGAGGTCAAGAGGCTTTGGGGTATTTTGCTTTGCATGCTAGGGTAGAAACTGAGTGAAAATTATGTTCTGCCTAGAAGTCACATGTAAATATGTTCCCAAGTACAATAAATTTAGTTTTCAGGACTTATCAGTTTTCTAGTTGAAGTCAGTTTATTTGGTGTTGATTATCCCTATTTTGTAAAGCAAATAATGGGGAAGAATTCTTGGAATGTGATAACACACCTTGGTGGTAAATTCCTTTGGAAGTGTCCTCCTAGAAACTCAAACCTGAGGAATGACAACATTGACTTTTGGGTGTTCAGTTTTTATAAGTCTACTTAGTGACTGGCATTAAACAAGATCCCTGTTGGCAGCCTGTTGCTCACTGTTGGCCAGTTCTGGCAGGACTTTTCCCCTCTTGAAGCTTTTGTTCTCTTGAAGAATTCTATAGATGTGCTTCTCAGTTGTGTACATACTTTATTCTCTCCCTGGGTAATACTATGTTTTTAGTTTCTATTTATTATCATGCATCTCTGGAGATTTTCTTCAGGCTCTGTCAGTTTTATAGTCCCATAAATAATTTATGTTTTTCTGGTTATATATTTAAATATTAACATGTAAATGTCACTAAATACTGCATTCAGTAAATACTGAAATTTACAGTATTGTCCTTCAGCATACATTATGCATTGAGAGAGCATACACTGATGGTTCATTTATATGACAATTCAAATAAGTCAATTTAGAGTATTTTAATTTTAAGATATTAAGAGGTGAATAAGATATTTTGTCAAGCACAGAAAAAAGAACTTTCCCATGTTAATCTCTAATGTGCTTCCTTGTTATTTCAAAAGTTGACTGATTTGTGTTTTAAAAATTTTTTTGATATGAGGCATATAAACAGATACTGCAGTCTGCTTTAACAGTTACCACTTCCTCTCTTACCCACGGGTTCCCCAAACACACACACTTAGACTTGGGCATACAGCAGTAAGAGAACCCCCAGGGCAGGCCATATTAATTCCTCACTCTCCCTCTGTGCCCATCTGGAAGAAAGTGATTAATAACTGTTTATCTTACAAATGAGTGAAAATTCTAAAGGGCTCTATGACCGTTAAAAGATTAAACAGATGCTGAAGTTTGATTCTGCTTCTGGTTGTGAGATAATAATGGTTTTGGAATAGGTTCATTCATTCATCAAGTATTTGTTAAGAACCTATCATATGCTAGTCACTGTGCTGGGATTGTCTTGTTTAACGTTTTTTTTGCCTTTATCAATTTATGCAAAACTAACAGTTTGGGAAAAAATATGTGAAAAATGTTTTTTCCTTCCTTCCTCTTTTCCCTACATGCAAGTCAGCTTCAACTCCCCATCCACCAAAATAAATTATCTGAATCATCATCTTCTACCTTCTAGAGAGGATGGAATACTAGAGTTAATGAAATGTTAGTTCTAGTCCCAGCTCTGCCAACAGCTGACTTTGTGGCATTGAGTTTAAATCTCCAGATACCAGTTTTCTGAATTTTGATATTTATTCATCAAGTATTTGTTGAGCATTCCTGTGTTCCAGGAATTATTCTAGGTACTGAGGATTTAGATTTTTTTTTTTTTTTTTTTGGTGGTGAGATCTACTAATGAACAAAAGAGACAACAGTTCTTGGAACTTGGAGGTAAACAAAACTTAGATTCTAGTAGGGCAGTTTGAATTAGCTGATCAAGAACCTTTCTACCCAATTTTCTGTTTTATAGAGCATGTTGTATGATTTGTAGATATCTGATGGTGACTTTCCTAAATTAGTGATGTATTGCCATAGTATTTTCTGATTTCAGTTGTGTTCTTTAAGTGTTTTACTTTTTTTTTTTTAAAGATTTATTTATTTATGCATACAAGAACTGGGGTGTAGGCCAGAGGTGGAGGTGTGTGTGAAAGGATTCACTAGAGACAGAGTGGGGAGCAGAATAGGTGGATCTTCTGAAATACATTGCTGAAGAAGCCATGGGGCTAGACTGGAGAGGTTTACTGGCCATGTGGGTTAGCTCCCTGACTGGGGGTCCATCTTGTTCCATTGTGGCTGGTGATAGCTTGATAGTACTGAGGGAGGCCCCTAAGTTTTCTACTTTCTTAATAAGTAAAGCTTGGATTTTTGCTTATGATGGTAGATTATAATAAAGATCCATCTTTTCTTTTTAAACTTTCCTAATTGTCCATTTCTTCTTTAAGCCTGTGTGCCTAGTAATAACAGTAATATTACTAGTTTCTATTTGGGTGTTTCTGTATGTCAGACATTTATTTCATGTACTCTAAATTGTGTTCTACAAATGAAGGAAGTAATTTATATATACTGCTAAGTGGTGGATCTGAGATTTGGACCTAGGACTGTAGGACTTTATTTATTTTATTTTTTTATATTATTAAGAATATTATTTTCTTTTTTATATCTCACTTAACCTTATTTTGCAGGAGTTATTCTAGTATTTTTATCTTTTATTTATTTATTTTTTAAAATTAATATTTTAGGGCCTCCCCAGTGGCGCAGCGGTTGAGCGCTGGGTTGTGAAGCTGCCCGCAGCCTCTGCAGCGCTGGTTCAATCCCCGCCCACTGGCGAGGGTCCCACGTGGTGTGCAGTCCTCTCCTGCTGCCCGCAGCTCCCCTCCGCAGTGTATTTCTTTGGTCTGCCTGTTCTGTTCCCTGCTCTGGCTCTGGTGAATTCTCTCACCCTCCCGCGCTTCTGACTGTACCCAGTGCTTGTATAAATAAACAAATCTTTAAAAAAAAAAATCACTAAAATTTCCTTTTAAAAAAATTAATATTTTATTTTATGTAATTCTTACATCATTTTTCATTTTTGCACAATGTATGCATTATCATTTTGGTTATATTCCCCATACAATTGCACCACCCCCTTATTTTGACCCTAGTCCTTCCTCTCCCCTGCCCCCCATCCTGTGGTGTGACTCTGGTTTATAGTTGCTTGTTGATTTTGATTTTTACTTTTGTATTAATTAGTCTTTTTCCTGGTCCCTTATTTAGGTTTTCTAAATTCCTGCTATGAGTGAGACCATCCAGTATTTTTCTTTTTCTTTCTGACTTATTTCTCTGAGCATGATCCTTTCTAGCTCCATCCATGTTGCTGCAAACTGCATGTGTTTATCTTTTTAGATTGCTGAGTAATATTCCATTGTGTATATATAGCACATCTTCTTGATCCAGTCATCTATTTTTGGGCATTTGGGTTGTTTCTATAGCTTGGCTATTGTAAATAGTGCTGATATAAACATAGGGATGCAGGTGCCCTTTGGAATTAATGTTTCTGTGTCATTTCGGTAAATAGCTAGGAGTGGAATTGCTGGATTATATGGAAGCTCTATCTTTAGTAGGTCAAGAAATCTCCACACAGCTTTCCATAGTGGTTGGACTAGTTTGCACTCCCACCAACAATGCAGGAGAGTTAGGACTGTAGGACATTAAAAGCTGTACATTTTACTATACTTCTCTGTGTATTAGATGCTTGGCAAATTCAGTGTTCTGTTGTATTTTTGATTTCTCTTTTTCAGCAATGGTCTGTTGTCCCAATTAGATAGTAAGCTGCTTGAGGATGGAAGCCATATATTCTGCTTCTGAATATCTAGCACCGTTAATGGCATCTTGTCAATACAGTTTGTGCACAAGTAGTTCCCTACATGATAATAAAGACTTTATTTTATTGAATGAGACCAAGATATGCATATTTTAATTAATTTCTCAGCAGCCAGCTTTGTGTGAAGTTTTCTTAATTTGGCAAGGATTGTTTTTTAATAATAAAAACCTCTAAAGTGGGTTTTAATAAAAAAATTAGTATATGGTCTAAATCAGTAAACACTATGATATTGCTCCTTTTAATGCTCTATTCAAATTGGAAGAATGAGCATTACTGAAAATTTGGGAATTGGAGGGAGAAAAATCCCCCATAATTCAGTTTCTAGTGTTTATTTACCATTTAATTAAAAAAAAAAAAAGCACACAACAAAGCATCACCTTAGTGGTCTGGTTTAACAATTATGATAGTAGATAGAGGACAGAGTATGAAAATTACTACATGTTCTCAGAAGCAGAAGAGGAGTATTTATTCAACTTGTCATATTGAGTTCCTACTCTAGGACAGGCACAGTTCAGTATACTCAGGAAATTTGTGCTTACTTGAATGATATCTAGCTGCTCTCAAAAATGGTTTGGAATGTTCAGCATTTGGGAGGAGTTGTCATAGTTAAAATTAATTAGGAACAGTTGGATTTGTCCAATAGAGTCTCCCAGGAATTACCTAAGAATGTATTCCTTTGTTTTCACTTTATTTGTAGTTAGAAAGATAGTAAGAGACTAGTATGTATTAGAAAAATTGAACATCTTTATTTAGTAATGACTCATATCTCTAGTCTCTCTCTCTAAATGTCTGATTTTAAGAGCTTCATATAAGGTATAGTACTTGCTTTTCAAAGAATTACAAAAACACTTTATATGCTTCTTTATTATGTGAGTTTTGGATTTAATATTGGAACTCTGGAAATCAAAAGCAGTAAAATGAGTTGAAGGATGGAGAGAGGAAGTGAAAGAGGTGGGGTGGGGGGGGAGAGAGAGAGACAGACAGACAGAGACACACACATACACACAGAGACGCAGATGCACACACCACAGAAACTCCAGCAAGAGAGCATGCACTGGAAAATTACTTGGAGAATTGGTAGAAATACGTGAAAAGTTTATCCAGGCAGTGTTCATCAGGCAAACATATACTGGAATTTCATTTTAAAGTGGTTAAACAATAGCCAAATTATGCAAACAACTTTACTCCCCAAGGACAGATGAGTAAATTAGGAAAAGGTGTTTATATCCACAGTGGGATCTACTCAGCTAAAAAAAAGATAAACTCTTGCCATTTGTGAAAACATGGGTGGAACTGTAAGGGATAATGCTAAGCTAAATAAGTCAGAGTTGAAAGATAAGTACTGAATGGTTTGACTTTTATGTGAAGTGTAGAGAAACAAAACAAAAACAAACCCTAGAAGTCTGACTGTGGAATTGAGGCTAACATAGGTGGACTATGGTGGAGGACTGTCTGTGCCTTGGTGGTAGATGAGATGTGGTAACATACATCTGAAGAGGTGTGAACCTATAACTGAATCATATATAGTGGTATAATCCAGTGGTGCTTCAATAAAAAAAAAAGGGTGAACTCTCATCAACAAGGTAAAATATTATACCTTCTTTTACATTTTTTAGGTACTTGTAGTAATCTGAGAAATGTTGTAATCCGAGTGCTGTGTTACTGTGAGGTGGAAACTTTTTTTTTTAAAGATTTATTTATTTATGCATACAAGAGCTGGGGTACAGGCCAGAGGTGCTGGGGCTGAGAGGATTCACCAGAGACAGAGTGGGAACAGAACAGGCAGATACACTGAAATACACTGCTGGGGGGAGCAGCGAGCGAGACAGGAGAGGTCTGCTAGACAGGAGAGGTCTGCTACGCGATGTGGGTTGCTCCCTGGCCAGCCAGGGATGGAACTCGTGCTACAGAGCCTGTGGATTGCTTCATAGGTTGCGTCTCAACCCCCTGCCCACCAGGGAGGCCCCAAAGTGGAAACATTTTATTTAGAACAATCATCTAACCCAGTTAAACATACATAGAAAAGACTGAAAGAAGAAAACACCAAGATTTTATAATAGCATGGTTGTAGTTTTTATCTATCTTATTTTCAACAGTGAGCGTGTATTTCTTCTGTAATCAGTTGATTTAGCACTTTCAATTTTTTTTTGAAAATTTACTCTTTTAAATTGAAATCAATAACTTCATGTGCAGTAAAAATCTGTGTTCTAAGATTGTATCTACACTCAGATTTCATCTTAAAACAGTCCCATTTTTGGGTTTAGAGAAATTGGTCAGAATGATCATAATTATAATTGTCTTGGAGAATTCAGTTCAGAGGACTCATTTATAATTTTGTGTGCTGCTTTATAATTTACAAAGCATTTTATGCTCTCTTATTTGATCTTTACAATAACCAATGAGGTAACCTATTATTACCATCATTTCAAATTGGAGGATACCGAGGTTCAGAATTTGTTTTCGAGTCAGTAAATGAAAGAGCAGCATAAATTCATATTAAAACAAATTCAGATGATACCAGTGAAAATCACCCTCTTATCCTAGGCCCCTAGGCCCCTTCCTGGAAGGTTGTTATTCTTGCCATTATCTTATATGTATTTTTAGCAATAGTTGAATAATCTTTACTGTATGTACAACGTGCATTTGTAATGTGTATACATATATACACCTATATGGATATATAGGTACATATGCATGTACTTATATAAAGTATAATTTTTTCAGCAAGTGACATTGCTTTATAGCTTATTATTGTTGCTATTTTAGCTTAACTGATCTAGATTATTCTGTATCACAGCATGTAGATTTCCCTCATTTCCAAAAGTTCCAGATATTGCCTTATGTTACTATACCATAATTTATTTAACTAGCCACATTTGTGTTGCTTCCAGTCTTTCACTATTGCCAGTAGTGCAGTAGTTAGTATTATTTTATGCATCCTTATGCACATGTTTGAGTATGTGCATTACTTGTTAGTGGATGTAATTGTTGGACCAAAGATATTTTTAACTTGGCTATTGCTAATATGCATTCAAAAAGGTTACACCAGCAACATACTTGAGAGTGCCATTCTTCCACAGCTTCATCAGCATAGTATTATCAAACTTTGATCATTGTCAATCTGATATAAAAATTATTTTTATTAAAGGTTGGCTTTACGCACTGGGGGAACTTCTATATTGCATTGCTCTATGTGTGTGTGTGTTGTTTTTTTTTGATCATTGTTTTTACCTTAGCATTCTTGACATTTTGCATCAGATAATTCTTTGGGGGTTTGGTGTGGGTTGTCCTGGGCATTGGATGTTTTGTAATATCTTTACCCATTAGAATCTAGTAACTCTCTTCCCCGGTCATGACAATTAAAAATGTCTTCAGACATTATCAAATTTTTCTTGGGGGACAAAATTACTTTAGTTGAGAATCACTGGTGTAGTTTCATACTTTTAAAACTTAGTGATCTATATTTAGGCATATTGGAGATAATAGAGTTATGTACTTTCTTGAGCTAGGAACTGGGGGAGTAGTTTATCTTCATGTTTTTTATTCCTTCATGTTTTTATTGCATTCATGAGCCATGAATATTGTGTATAAATATTGGATTTTAAAAAAACTTAAATGGTAAGACACCCTTAAGTTGTGAACTTAATTTTATGTGTAATTTCTCTGCCATTCTTAGTGTTACCTTCCTTATCTTTAAAGATTTATTTTTTTTTATTTATGCATACAAGAATCAGGGTGTACACCAGAGGTGCTGGGGGTGAGAGGATTCACCAGAGACAGAGTGGGGAGTAGAACAGGCGGATTGACTAAAATAGACTGCTAAGGGGAGTAGCAGGCAAGATGGGAGAGATCTGCTGTGCCATATGTGGGTTAGCTCCCTGGCCAGGATAGAACTAGGGCCACAGCGGTGGCAGCCAGCGTGATAGTGCTGAGACTTAACCCCTATGCCACCAGGGAGGCCCCTTGTTGTCTTATTTTAGTTGCAAGACATTTCTGCATAGTGGGCATAGCCTTTCAACAAATGGGAACCAATTTTCTGTGTTAGGGTAGTGCTCTAAGTGGTAGATTTGAGGTTTGAACCCCGACACGTCTGTTTCTGCAGTCATTCACAGTATTTTGTGCAAATGTTAGGATGAAGTGAACATTCATGTGATATTATGTTCCTCTATTATATTTAAAAGGAACACATTATTCAGAGTATGTGAGTGTGTGGGGAGGGGGCCAGGGGGAGAGTTTAATATTGGGATAAAAGCAATAATTAATGCTTATTGAGCACTTATGATGTGTTAGGCACTGTTTTCAATAATCATACAACTGATGAATTTTTCAGTAATCCTTACAAGGATTATGGACTTAAACCTGATAACTTGATCACCCTTTTTATCCTTCTTTTACAAAAAGAGGAAACAGAGTTGAAATGATTTGTTCAAGGGTAAACTTCTGCTAAGTAGTGGTGTCAGAATTATAACCTGGGTAAAATGCCCAAAAATAGATGACTGGCTCAAGAAGATGTATATATACACAACGGAATACTATTCAGCAATCAAAAAGATAAACTAATGCCATTCGCAGCAACATGGATGGAGCTGAAGGAATTATGCTCAGTGAAATAAGTCAGAAGAAGAAAGAAAAATATTGGATGGTTTCACTTATAGGAGGAATATAGGGGAACCAAATAAGACATCGGAGAAAAAATAAATAACAATATAAAACACAACACAACAACTACAACAAAAAAACAATTATAAACCAGAGACATCCTGCAGGAGAGGAGGAGGGAGAGGGATCAGAGGGAGAGAGGGAGGAGCACAGGGGAGTGTGGTGATGGTGCGTGGGTAAATTGGTGAAGGAAATTCTATGTGGCCTACACCTGGGATGGGGGGGGGGAGCAAACACTGTTTGAAAATGAACAATGATGTAAAATATACATAAATAAAGGAATCATAACCTGGGTAGTCTAAACAACTCATAAATTTAATAAGGCTTTTTGTATTTTTAAGGGATAATAGCTCAGAGAACTGACTGGTACCGTTTCTTGGTTATTAACTGGACATGTATTCTAGGCTGCAGCATCTTATGTGAAGATCAACTTATTACATAGAACATATCTCTAGGAAGTGATTGTTGTGTCGTTATATTGGAGGGTTTTTGTAGACATGATGGAAGGTAGTTTTACATTTTGCAACCTCTAGGAATTAATTATGAAAACCTAATCTGGTCTGGGTTAGTGTACATCATGCCAGTATTTTCAAGCTAGTATTTTCTTGAACATGGTTGTTTGGATTTAGAAGTCCTTCAGTATTTTCTTGCTAAATATGATACCATGTGTCAGATAATTTCCCTAAGAAACTATTTTATTATATAAAATCTGGACCCACTAGATCTAAAGATTTCTGATGTTTGAAATAATGAATATTGTTGAGAGGTAAGTTAAAATGATGGTGAGCTCCTGAGCTTTGCTGTCAGAATGTCTTAGATTTAAATTCTTTATGTGAGGTTTCCTAGCCTCTGTTTTTCAAACCTGTAAAATGGAGGACAAACAACCTGAAGGATGTTATGAAGATTATATGAAATAATGAATGTCCAGGATCAGTTTACATGGTAGCAGATAATAATAATAATACAACAGTGCTAATAATAGCAACAAGTACCACCACTAACCAAATGGATTTGAGTTATAGAACTATCAATTTTTATGAAATGTTACATTTCATTGGCATTTTAGTAAGTCACTGATACCAAGGATTATCGGTAACTTCTTAGACTATGCAGAAAAATAGCAAGTAAAAGCATGGATTTACCATCCACACTGTTTTAAGTTCTAATTTTTAAACTTTTTTTTCCTTTACATCTTTTTGAAAACATGGTATTGTTTTCTCTCTCTCTCTCTCTCTCTCTCTCTCTCTTTCTCACACACACACACACACGCATTTGTATTTTGTTTTCTTTAACTTAACATCATAGGTGTTTTCCTATGTTGTCTTCATAGTATCTTTTTAATATCTTTAAAATACGTTAATTAGATATTTTATAGTTTATTTAATCAAGCCCTCTGTATACAGATAACATCAATTTTAATTAATGCTGTTGTAAATAACCTTTGATATACCTTTTGCTGAATTCTTTTTTGTAGTTTTAGATGGTATTTACTACATAACTGAATTTTTTCTGTATAAGTTTTTGAGTTTTGAAATTAAACTCCAGTGATTTTCATATGAATTGAAAAGAGCTGGAATAACAAAACAGATAGTAGCAGTAATTTACTCAGATAGGAGCAATACTCAAAAATACTATTGTGAAGGAATTAAAATGAGTATATTAATTTGACTGCAGAGACCATTTATAGTTTGTAAAGTTCACTTCGCATAGGAAACTGGGATTGAAAATTGTGAGCTTAAAGAAGATTGGACGATTTTAGTTTGCATAGTTTCTCTTTTGCAGACTGGGTTGCTTTCATTCTTAGTCTGTTCTCTACATTTTGTTCTGTTTTTTGTTGTTTTTTTTTTTTTTTTTCTCCCCCCAGACGCACTTTTTAAGCAGTGCATTGTAAAATCTGGGGGTAGATTTTTGGACCATCTGGCACTTTAGAATCCTTCAAGAACTTAACTCTATTGATTCCACTGTGAGCCAGAATTGGTTGAAATGCCCTGGTTTGTGTCTGTGCTTGGCACTTTTTCCTCTCTTTTACCCTCACAATTTTTTTACTATTGATTTTTTCCTTAGTATAGAAATTTTATTAGTACCAGTTTTCACAGATTAAAATGGATAAGACTTACTGTCTTACAGTCACCAAAAATATCGTTATAAGGAAAACCTCGCAAAACATTCCATTTCAGAAAAAAAGTATATAACTGATGTACCGTGGATACTTATACATTTTAATAACATTTAAAAATATTTAAAAATTGGATATTTTTAGGTATCGATTGCAGTTTTTCATCATGAGGCTAGGTTAAGAGGAAAGCATTTTATGCAAACTGCAAATTTACTGAGTTAATTTCTAGTCCTAGTTTTAAAATACTGTCAAAAATATGAAAAAAAATTGAACTCTCTCTGCTTTTAGAAAAATGAGCCATTAGCACAAGTGGTTATGATTTATAAAGTGTCAAAAAATTATTTAGTTGTTAGGAGATTTGGAACTTCCTGCCCAATTGTTTCCTTAAAAACTGCTTTTTAAGCAGTTTGACATATACTCCACCTATCATACAATTTGCACGTTTGAAGTGTACTTCAGTGGCTTTTTAATCTATTCATAGGTGTGTGCAACCATCACCACAGTTAATTTTAGAATATTTTTATCAACGATTGGACAATTTCATGTGGCTTTTTTTTTTTTTTTAAAAGATTTATTTATTTATTTATTTATACAAGAACCAGGGTACAGACCAGATGAGTGGGAGGGTGAGAGGATTCACCAGAGACAGAGCGGGGAACAGAACAGGCAGACTGACGAAATATACTGCTGAGGGGAGCTACAGGAGAGGTCTGTGGGACCCTCACTGGCCGGCCAGGATGGCCCTGCAGAGGCTGTGGACAGCTTCACAGCGTGGTGCTCAACCGCCTACGCCACCAGGGGAGGCCCAGATTTCGTGTTTTTAGGTATCATCCGCTTCACCCCCATGCTTCCCCCATGCCCAAGCAACCACTAATTTACTTTCTGTGTCAATAGATTTTCCTATTTAGACTTTGTATGAATGGAATTATATAATATGTAGATTCTTGTGACTGACTTCTTGCACTTAATGTTTTTGAGGCTTATATCATTATCTCACTTTTTGTTGCTGAATAATATTTCCTTATATATTTGTCCATTCATTGACGTGTATTTGTCCATTCATTGACGTATATTTGAGTTGCTTCCACTTCTTGGGTTGTTGTAAGTAATCCAATTATAAGCATTCATTTACAAGTTTTTGTGTGGATGTACTGGGTCTATATTAGACTATATGATAACTCTATGTTTGTTTGGGGAACCCAGGCTGTTTTCTAAAGCAGCCGTACCATTTATATTTCTGCCAGCAGTGTGTGAGAATGGGATTTTTCCACATCCTGTCCAAATTGTTGCTATCAGTCTTGTTGATTCTGGCCATCCTGATGGGTGTGAAGTGTTATTTCGTTGTGGTTTTGATTTGCATTTCCTTGATGACTAAAGGTATCAGGTATATTTTCATGTGTTTTTAAGCCTTTTGTATACCTTCTTGGAGAAGAGTCCACTCATGTCCTTTGCCCATTTTTAAATTGAGTTGTCTTTTTATTATTGGGTTCTAAGTATTCTTTATATACCAGATGCAAGTCCCTTATGAGAAGTAGAGATAGGATTTACATTTTGTGGGCTATCTCCACTCTCCTAATAGTATCCTTAGACACACACACTTTTTGGTTTTGATGAAGTTGAATTTATCTACTTTTTTCTTTTGTTTCTTATGCTTATGTTATTATATCTAAGAGTACTTTGGTAAAGTCAAGTCATGAAAGATTTATTCCTATATTTTCTGCAAGAGTTTTATAATTTTAACTTTTATGTTAAGATCTTTGATCTGTTTTAATTTATATATATATATATATATTTTTTTTTTTTTTTTTTTGTGGGACCCTCACCGATGGCCGGGGAACGAACCGGCGCTGCAGAGGCTGAGGGCAGCTTCGCAACCCAGCGCTCAACCGCTGCGCCACAAGGGAAGGCCCTCTATATATTTTTATATATGGTTTGAGATAGCAATCCAACGTCATTTTTTTACATCCACTTTTCCCAGTACCATTTGTTGAAAAGACAATTCTACTTTGAATGATCTTATCAAAAATCAGTTGACCATAGATAGCATGAGTTTAGGTGCATGAGTTTAACTCCTTGTGACTTTGGATAAATCACCCAGTTCCTTGTAATCTTCGTATTCTCTGATTAAGGTGTTGGGGTACAGCAAGAATTGAGGTCCTTAGTCTTTCAAGAAAAGAATTTCAGGAAAAAACCAGAATTAATCAAGTGATAGTGTATTAGAGATAGAAAGAATAGGATGCTGCTCGAGGCAGAGGATGGTCTCAGAAGGCATGAAATCTGCCCTAAGGCTCTAGGGCAGCTGGTTTTTAAGGTTTCTTCTTTTCACGTTGGGGCATGTCCCTCTTAATTATGCATACCTTGCTCCCATCACTTTTCCTGATTCCTGGAATTTAACTTCCCCATCCCTGTTCTTTTTTGACACCCTGGGGGAAACTTGTCAGGACTGTGTCAGTTGAAACTGCTTGCTATTAGGTGTAGTTAAAGGTTGTGAAATGGGTATCTATGCCAGACCATAGTAGGCCAGGACTGTTAAATATGCCCATTTTTCCTAGGCCTCCTGGACTTTCTGGTCTTTGAAACAAGATTTGTTGCTGCCTGTCAAATTTGGGATGTAGGCCTGTGGCTGTCCTCCCCCGGGAGAGTATGTTTAGGGATCCCTAACAAAGGAATTCTTACTTGATTTTAAGGCTTTTTCCTCTCAATTTTATTTTCTGCTTTTTAAAGTTGATGACAAAAGAAATTTGCTAACTGGTGGAAGTGTTAAGTCATGATGGGGTCATTATTGCTATGAATGATGTATTGGTTATACTTAGAGATACAACCAGTGTTTACTTCAGATGGTTACTTCAGTTAATTATATTTGCAGAACCACGTGAAATGGTTGAAATTTAAGTTAAATTTAAATCCTTAATCACCAGCTAAGAAATATTCTATAATGCAATATTGAGTAGTTTTTTCTTTTTATATGTAGAAGATTCCTTGTTATTCGCTCACTCATTCCATTCCTTCATTTTCATATACTTATAAAATATATATTGAGTTTTCTTTGTGTCAGGTATTACTTAAGGCAGTGGAAGAAAATCAGTGGCATTCAGATTTTAAGTGTCTACTGCCTTATTTCTCATACTAGGCTGTAGCCTGTAGTAATTGTTAAAATCTCTTGGAATGCATTTTATAATAGCTGAAAACTAGAAGAAGCTAATGTGTTTTACATTATAAAAATTGTCATTCAGGTTCTAAATGTAATAGAAATAATTTTTAAAAATGAAACTAGAAATTTAAATAGAAAAAAATGAGTGAAAACTGCATTTTTTTTCTGTCGGTTCAATTATATTGAAGAGATTATTATTAAAAGTGACACCTGAATCATAGGAAGCAAAATCTCTCTGATTCTATACATAATTGCTAGTGGCCAAAGGCAGTTCAGAAGAATTTTCAAATTTGGATGTAAAGAAAGCTTGACTTAATGTTTAACAGGTTGGTTGTGATACTAGAGAAAAAAAGGTGGATAAATGTACGCAGTTGTGCCTTAACAATTGAAAGTGTTATTTTAAACCATCTCTTGTTTTGTTGTGTTAAATAGCAGGTGGCCTAAGGCTGAAGGTATCTTTGGATTGTTATATGGTAATATTTCGTTGAGTATTGTGTAGGTTCAGATGATACAATATATATGAAAGATGCTAGTTAAGAATGATGAAGGTATTAATGATGATGATTTAGGTAACAAATTGTAACAATTGAGAGTGACAGTCCTGGAATCAAATTTCTTGGATTTGAATTCAAGTCAGTTCAACCTAAATAGGTTTGTGACTTTGAGTCATTTACTCAATTTATTAATGTCTCATTTTCCTTATCTGTTAAATGTATATAATAATGTATGCTTTGTCAGTGTAAAGAGTGTGATTTGTAAAGTGTTTAAGACTAGTACTTGATGGGGCCTCCCCTGTTGGCACAGGTGGTTGAGCACAGCGCTGTGAAGCTAACCACAGTCTCTGCAGCGCTGGTTTGATCCCGGCCTGCTGGCTGGTGAGGATCCCATATGGCACACAGACCTCTCCTGTCTCTCCTGCTGCTCCCCTCAGCAGTGTATTTCAGTCAGTCTGCCTGTTCTGTTCCCTGCTCTGTCTCTGGTGAATCCTCTCAACCTCCTGCCCATCTGGCCTGTACCCCAGTTCTTGTATAAATAAATAAATAAATCTTAAAAAAGAGACTAGAACTTGATGTATAGAAAATGATTATTAATAAGAACTCAGTATGTTACTTATGAAGTTGTAAAACACTCTGTGATTTAAATGTGGAATATTTGAATTTATGTGTTACATTTTCACTTGCCTTTTTAAAAAGCAAAATTTCATTGCTGATTCTTTTTTTTTTAAGTTATTTTTTTTTTTTTTTAAGATTTATTTATTATTTATACAAGCACTGGGTACAGTCAGAAGTGCGGGAGGGTGAGAGAATTCACCAGAGCCAAGCGGGGAGCAGAATAGGCAGACTGACAAAGTACACTGCTGAGGGGAGCAGTGGGCGGCAGGAGAGGTCTGCCCGCCATGTGGGACCCTCGCCGGTGGTCAGGGATCAAACCTGTGCTGCAGAGGCTGCGGGCAGCTTCACAGACCAGAGCTCAACTGCTAAGCCACTAGACGAGGCCCCATTGCTAATTCTTTTGGGTCTCTGTTACCCTATTAACTGTCAAAATTTTTTTTGTCTGATTTGTGCAAAGTTTATATATATTTTTTTTTCTGAGGAAGTTACTTGTCATTTATCTGTATTAAATTTCAACATGTTTGTTTTACCTTCAGTTAGTGAAGGTTAACTTTATTAATCAAGTCTGTCTGTTCTGGACAATTAGTTATCCCACCCAACTGGATTTTCCATCTCTCCCATTTTATAAGCCATTACTGTTTAAATCAGTGATAAAAATTCTTTTTACTGTTTTTTTTTTCTGTTTTGGAAATGCGGAATAAAACAGCAAATAAACATGCATAAATGTATGTTTTCTTTACATACATGTAAGTGTGTAATTAAAAACAAATTATTCAGGAAATGGTGTTTACTTCAAGTCATTCTTGAGGCAAAAAAAAAGTTGTATGAATATATATTTTCTAACCTTAAGTCTGTAGTAGAAATAAATTAAAATGCACCACCTCCCTGGTGGCACAGGGGTTAAAGTCTCAGTGCTATCAAGCTATGGCTTGAGTTCAATCCCCCCAGGGAGGTAACACATGTTTCAACAGTCTTCTCCTGTCTTGCCAGCTGCTCCCCTCATCAGTGTATCTCAGTAGATCCTCCTGTTCTGCACCCCACTCTGTCTCTTGTGAATCCTCTCACCCCACTCACCTCTGGCCTATACCTCAGTTCTTGTATGCATAAAGAAGTAAATAAAACAAATCTTCAAAGAAAAGAATTAAAATAGCAAAGATTACTGTTTATTTTCTTTGGTTTGATCTATAATATATAGCTCTGTGAATATAGGATGTTACCATGGAAGTCAGCGGGTGTACACAATGGTGATGCATTGCATAACTGTTTTGGAGAGACCACTGGAGGAGGTCAAGGAAGGAGGTCAAGGAAGTAAGATGCGGGCCTCCCCAGTGGCACAGCGGTTGAGCGCTGGGTTGCGAAGCTGCCCGCGGCCTCTGCGGCACCGGTTCGATCCCCGGCTGCTCCCCGGCCACCGGAGGAGGGTCCCACATGGCGCGCAGACCTCTCCTGCCGCCCGCTGCTCCCCTCAGCAGTGTACTTCGGTCCTTCTGCCTGCTCTGCTCCCCGCTCTGGCTCTGGTGAATTCTCTCACCCTCCCGTGCTTCTGACTGTACCCAGTGCATGTATAAACAAAACAAACAAACAAACAAATAAATAAATAAATAAATAAACATGCCTCTATAAAAAAAAAAAAAAAAGGAAGTAAGATGCTGGGTTGTTGCATGTGTTGTCCAAATCTATGGTGAAGTCATACAGTTGGATGGAAGTTTGGGGTAGAGAGGAAAACAGTGGGCCAGGTAGAGAGACTGAATTTAAAAAGATAACAGTGATAAAGAAGTGGAGAAAAGTAATCTTGTTGAAAAGTGGATGCCTCAAAAGAGAACTTTATTTTGTCTTTTTATTTAAAATAAATTGAGTAGTACAATGTGGGCAAGGTACATAGATGACCAAAGAGGATAATAATTCCATTCTAGAACCTGAGATAGGCAGAATTTAAAATCTGGATGGGTATAATTTGAGAGGGCTACAAGGGAGGTGAAAGATTAAACTCAATTCTTAGACATCACAAACCTGTAAGAGGGATTAGCCTCCTAACCTGGAAGCCACTCATATTGTGTAAGCATATGTGTACAAAAGCATAAGTTCTTCTGGTTGTATTTTATGTACTATCAAATGAGAAGCTGTTGAGAAGCTTAGACTGGAGAATGTTAGGTCCTAACTATATTCTTAAAGGACTACTCTGCTGTGTGGAGAAAAAAATTGAGAGGCAAAAATAGCAGGGAGGGTTGGGTGAAATGTTGTTATGATAGTCAAGGCAAGATATGGACCAAGATTAAGGAGAGAGGTAAAAGAATTCAGCATATATTGTAGAATTAGTTAACAGTACTTGAAGTTTGAAAATTGAGAGAGGCAGACTGACTCTTAGAAGAATGGGTTTTTGGAGGAAAAAAAATAACACAGGTTCTGTTAGATGTTTTGGTGATACCTAAGTGGATATGTAAAATAGATAGTCAATATATATTTGGAATATAGAGAAGAAGTCTGAACTCCAGATATCAGTTTGGTAGCCATCACATTAATATCATATTTGAACCGGGAGAACTGATATGATCATCTGGATTCATGTAGAAAAATGACATAAGAGATAGTTATGAATGTACTTTGTAGAAGTGTGGAACATTGTGCAAGTGCAGGAGACGATGATTTTGTTTCATTTATTTCTTATAGGTATTTTTATAAATTCATGTATTAGTTATCCATGTTTGAAGATAATGCTTTTCCCAGTGTTTATTTTGGACTGGCTAGAGTGACATATGTAAGACTCACTGTCTTCTGATGAGAGACCAAAGCTGCTCTTTGTGTTTACTGTTTGTCACTCTGCCGCCTCAATTTTTGATCAGGTTGAATTGAATTCAACATAAATAGTCCATTATTGGTTTGAGTTGCTGATATGGTATGTTTATATCCATTGTTTTTCAGTAATACTATACAGCTGTACCATCTTTTGAAATTTTTTGTCTACTATTCTTACCTGTATTCTTTCATTTCTGATAATTTCCAAAGAAAATAAATTCTTAAATACAGATTTTGAAAGTTTTCTTAAGAATACTATACTTGGGGCCTCCCCGGTGGCGCAGCGGTTGAACGCTGGGTTGCAAAGGTGCCCGCGGCCTCTGCGGCACCGGTTCGATCTCCGGCTGCTCCCTGGCCACCGGAGGAGGGTCCCACATGGCGTGCAGACCTCTCCTGCCGCCCGCTGCTCCCCTCAGCAGTGTACTTCGGTCCTTCTGCCTGCTCTGCTCCCCGCTCTGGCTCTGGTGAATTCTCTCACCTTCCTGTGCTTCTGACTGTACCCAGTGCATGTATAAACAAAAACAACAAACAAACAAACAAACAAATAAATAAATAACATGCCTCTATAAAAAAAAAAAGTACTTAAAAAAAAAAAAGAATACTGGGCCTCCCCGGTGGCGCAGCGGTTGAGCGCTGGGTTGTGAAGCTGCCCGCAGCCTCTGCAACGCCGGTTCGATTCCCGGCTGCTCCCCGGCCACCAGAGGAGGGTCCCACATGGTGCGCAGACCTCTCCTGCCGCCCGCTGCTCCCCTCAGCAGTGTACTTCGGTCCTTCTGCCTGTTCTGCTCCCCACTCTGGCTCTGGTGAATTCTCTCACCCTCCCGCGCTTCTGACTGTACCCAGTGCATGTATAAACGAAACAAACGAACAAACAAACAAACAAATAAATAAATAAATGCCTCTATAAAAAAAAAAAAAGTTAAAAAAAAAAAGAATACTGTACTTACAATATTGGTAGATCTTTTTTCTGCTGTGTTATCAATTTATAATGGTTTGCTATATTATGGAACAAACATGAGATATTAACATGTTCTAGAATATAAGCTGCTTTAGGGGAGGAGCCCTGTATGATTTTTGTGATCCCTATTGTTCTGTACCTAGAAGGTAACCAGTACCTGTTTAATAAATTATTAAATGTTGTGAATAACAGCATATCTAAACTGCTCACAGACACTGCTTGTGTTTCCTTGAGCTCCTCCCACCAATTCTATCTGCTCAGATAACTTGCTTTTCTCTACCCTCTCCACCCAGCTTTGGAATTGTTTTCCTTTCTAAAGTTTCTTTATTACTGACTTTACTCTTTAACCAGCTTTTCATTGCTGTTTCCTTAGTCACTTTGCATTGCTGTTGATGCTGTTGATCACTACTGCTTCCTTTTATTTTTTCATCTTTATCTTGTTTACTATTAGTTTTCACCCTGATTTTTTTTGTATTGTGAAATACACAACTCTTTCTTAGGTATACAAGCCTGTCAGATGAATTTAGTCTTTCTTCTGCCCTGGAAGTTACTTACATTGTGTATACATAAGTGTATGAAAGTGTAAGTTTTAGTTATATTCACTTGATAGCTTAGGAGTTGCTTATTCCACCATTGAAGAGGTATTGTGGTGATTGTGATGGAGGATGTAGTAGGGACTAGTCTCTCTTTTGGTTCCTTAGCTCTCTTGAATGGAATTTAATAAGCTGAGTTCTAATTACCTGGTTTTTTTGGGGGGGTGTAAATATATAAAAGAGTTTTGTAGCAAATTACCCCACAAAATTGTGTGCATTATAGCATTTTTTATGTTCACTACTATTGAATTTGTTATTCATTTTCTTAAAATTTTAGGGAGATCAAAACCAAAAGGATTTTGAGTGGTTTAGTTGAAGAATAAAATTGATTCCATTGTTTCCTAAACTTTTATATCTGTTTGCCATTACATACAGTGTTTTTTCTTTTTGGAATGCCACCTTTTTTCTATTTCATGGTATTCCTCAGCACCACCTTTTCATAGTAAAAATAGCAAAAGGTAGTACAGAGAGGTCCTATGTGCCCTCCACCTAGTTGTTCTAATTGTAAAACCACATATATTAATAACTACAGTATAATAGTGAAACAGGAAATTGACATGGCACAATTCACAGAACTTACTCAAATGTGACCAGTTTTATAACTACTTATTTGTGTTTGTATATATAGTTTTGTGCATGTACAATTTTATCCTTCATGTAACTGCAACCCCAGTTAAGATAAAAAACCTTTCCATTACAAAGATCCTTCATTATTCTTTTATATTCATTATTCTTTTTATTCATTATTCATTTATTCATTCATTTATTTTTCATTCATTTATTTATTTTTTACTATTTTAATAATAATTATATATTATTTTATTATAATAAATTATATATTATTTTATTATATATATTTTATTATAGTATATATTATATTATATATTATTTTATTATATTATTATTTATTCATTTATTATTCATTTATTCATTATTTCATTACTCTAATTATATTTATTATTCTTTTATATTATATTCTTTTATATTCTTTTATATTCAGAGTCACTCCTCCCTCTGTTTTATTAATATTTACTGGTTATTCATTGTATTATGACAAGTGATTAGCTGAAAAAAGATTGCCATTATGTTTTAGGGGGATGTCTCTATTTTACCTTTTCCCATATTATGTTACAGCGATTTATAATAATCCTAATGCTACTTAAAGTTTCAGCTTATTTTGTGTATTGTAGGATCATAGACTTTCAAAGTCATATAATCTAACATCTCTTCTCCATATAACACCCCCAAAATAAAAACAAAAATTCCATATGAAGCAACTCTTGACATTTATTAATCTTATTAGTATATAAATGTCTCCAATAACCTGGACTACTTTTTTTTTATTATCTGGTAATTTTTGGTGTTAGATTACATATGTGTTAACTTTTACTAGATTGTAGTCACAAAAAAATAACCCAAAATATCAGTGACGTACAATAATGAAATTTTATTAATTGGTCACATTATAGGTTCTCTAGCAATTCACTTTGGTTATCTTTTTTTTTTTTTTTTTTAATTTCAGGATCTAGACTAAGGGAACAGCCCTTTTTGTGAAATACTGTTTTCTCGGCAGAGAGAAAAGAGAGTGGAAAGCCCCAGTAACTCTTAAAGCTTCTACTTAGGATTGGAACTTTCTCTTATTTCATTGGCCAATGTAAGTCATATGCCAAGCCCACTCTAGGATACGACAGAGACTCTATAAGTTACATAGCAACAGGCAGAGATGTTAATACTCTTATAGGGAAGAGGATAAATGATTAGATACAGTGTATCTCCCAGATTTTAGGATGGTTACACTACACTATACTTTTGTGATAACTTTTCTTAGTAAAGTTTATTATACTTTATATGAATTTTTTTTTTTTTTTGGTCTTTGCGGCCTTAGTTAGATATCGATTAAAGCCAAAATCACGGTATCTTAAGCAAGAGAGTTTATTTTCCTCAAGTTACTGTCCAAATAGGGTAAGTAGTCTAGGCGTAATATGGCAGCTTGTTGAGAGTGTCAGGATCCTAGTCCCTTTTGCTCCTTTTGCTACTTTATTCTCAGCTCTATTTTCTAGCTCTGAGTCTGGGCAGTTGCTTTCTACATTCTAGCCAGATGGAAGAAATACTGGGAGGTAGAAGCATTCTTCTTCCTTGTACACAGGGGAGTTGAACACATTTCTTTTCACATTCTGCTGAGAACTGGGATTGCACAGTAGACTGGGAAATGAGGTTGCACCTAACTGTTCCCATGTCCAGGTAAAGCTTAGTGCTACTGTTACTAAAGAAAGGAAGAAGAATAGTAGGAAACAAGTCTTTATTTTAATTAACTGTAAGTGTAATCCATGAAAATAGATATTAGCATTTAAAGATAAGGAGATAGAATTTTCAAAGAAATAAGTTGCTCAAGATCATATATCTAAAAAGTTGTAAGGTGAACTTAGAGTCTAGAGTTATCTGACACTAAAGCCTGTGCAGTTCTTACAAAACTGTTGGTTTCCTAATACCTTATTTATCAGCTCTTAACATTCTTCAGAGTCATAATAAATAGCTGTTGCCTCTTTCTGCATAAATGCAGAAGAAATTTTTACATTTATGAATATTTAATTTAGTGGCAACTGCTAAAGTTTGTGATGTAGCTAATGAATAAATCATTGCTTTTAAATTATAATACCATTAGAATCTTAAAAGAGCAGATTTTGATATTGACAGCTTCAGTTTAAAAGTTTTCCTTTAGAGATTGTGTTGCTAAAAATTCATATGCTCTTTTCCATACTGATTTCAAATTTTTCAATTTTTATACCTTCCCCAAATTGAAAATAACTAGGGCATACTTAGTATAAAAAAGTTTTCACAAAATAGAGTCGTATAAAGAAGGATGTAAAATCATTTGTAATCCCATTATCTAGAAATAATCATATTACCGTTTTAGTTATGCCTTTCAAATATTTTTCTATGCATTTATGTGTTATATATTTATAGATTTTCTTTCTGTTTGTTTTAACATGATTATATTTCAGTAAAAAAATTATTATATTTCAGTAAAAATGAACAATTTTACCGAGAAACACCAAAAACACTCTTGGGTCAGCTTGTTAGATGAGTGAGTGAATTGGAAATTTGGATGTTTTTTTCCATTCTCATTTAACTGTATCGTATTAGTGTAGGAATCAGTACAGTGTGTACTTTAGAACCCTTTAGTGAGCTAATGCCTTCTCAGATGTGTTTATGTAATAACCAGTGAGTCTTAATGTGATGATTAATGAGGTACAGTTTAGAGCCCAGGATTTCTTACTATGTAATTTTTTTTCCTGGGTGCTAAATGTTCAGTTGAATTACCTTTAAAAATTAGCTCTTCATTAGTGAGGGATCTTCATTTGCTTTCTCAAAGTATTTATATACGTGACTATATAATTTTTCATTCAAGTTGGGACTTTTTAAGAATGAAAGGGACACTATACATATTTTATTTTATTTTTTTTAAGTTTTTTTTTTAATAGAGGCATGTTTTATTTATTTATTTGTTTGTTTTGTTTATACATGCACTGGGGGTGAGAGAATTCACCAGAGCCAGAGCGGGGAGCAGAGCAGGCAGAAGGACCGAAGTACACTGCTGAGGGGAGCAGCGGGCGGCAGGAGAGGTCTGCTCGCCATGTGGGACCCTCCTCCGGTGGCCGGGGAGCAGCCGGGGATCGAACTGGCGCCACAGAGGCTGCGGGCAGCTTCGCAACCCAGCGCTCAACCGCTGCGCCACCTGGGAGGCCCTATACATATTTTAAATTAAGTTTTTGGGAGTATGTTTTTGTTGCCAAAATGATTTTCTTATACATTTATAGATAAATAAAATGAATAAAAATTCTATTCAAAGTTTATTTAAAACGTTTTGTTCTGGACCTCCCTGGTGGCGCAAGGGGTTAAGATGTAGCACTATGAAGCTACCTGTAGGCACTGTAGCACAAGTTCGATCCCCAGCCAGGGAGGTGACCCACATGGTACATCAGACCTCTCCTGAACTCATCCGCTGCTCCCCTCAGCAATGTGTTTCAGCCAGTCTGCCTGTTATGTTCCCCACTCTGCCTCTGGTGAATCCTTTCACCTCCCACACCTCTGGCCTGTACCCTAGTTCTTGTATGAATAAATAAATCTTTAAAAAAATTTTTTGATTTACATTACCAAAAAATTGTAGATGATCAGAATATGAAAAAACACAAGCAGAATCATTAGTCTTGGTAATAAAAATTATGTTTTATGTCTCGGATAATGTTTCTCCAATACTTTTCTGAATGAGGTAATTACACTCTGATATAGTTTAAGTAGTTTTAATTTTAATTTTAATTTTTTAATTTAATTTTATATTCCCCATACAATTACAACCCCCTTAATTTGACCCCTATTCCTCCTTCCCCCCCTGCCCTCGACCCCACAGAGTGTCTCTGGTTCATAGTTGTTTGCTGATTTTGATATTTTCTTTCTTATAGTTATTCTTTTTCCTGGTCCCTTAATTTAAGTTTTCTAGATTCCTGCTATGAGTGAGACCATCCGGTATTTTTCTTTTTCTTTCTGGCATATTTCGCTGAGCATGATCCCTTCTAGCTCCATCCACGTTGCTGCAAATTGCATGTGTTTATCTTTTTTGAATGCTGAGTAATATTCCATGGGGTATATGTACCATGGGGTATATGTATCTTTTTTTTTTTTTATAAAGTTTTATTTATTTATACAAGCACTGGGTACAGTCAGAAGAATGGGGAGGGTGAGAGAATTCACCAGAGCCAGAGCAGGGAGCAGAGCAGGCAGAAGGACCGAAGCACACTGCAGAGGGGAGCAGAGGGCAGCAGGAGAGGTCTGCGCGCCATGTGGGACCCTCCTCCGGTGGCCGGGGAGCAGCCAGGGATTGAACCGGCGCCACAGAGGCCGCGGGCAGCTTCACAACCCAGCGCTCAACCGCTGCACCACCAGGGAGGCCCTGTACCACATCTTCTTGATCCAGTCATCTATTTTTGGGCATTTGGGTTGTTTCCAAAGCTTAGCTATTGTAAATAGTGCTGCTATAAACATAGGGGTGCAGGTGTTCTTTGGAATTGATGTTTCTGTGTCCTTTGGGTAAATACCTAGGAGTGGAATTGCTGGATCATATGGAAGCTCTATGTTTAGTAGGTCCAGAAATCTCCACACAGCTCTCCATAGTGGTTGGACCCGTTTGCACTCCCACCAGCAGTGCAGGAGAGTTCCTTTTTCTCCACAACCTTGCCAGCACTTGTTGTTGCAAGTTTTTTTAATATGTGCCATTCTCACTGGTGTAAGATGGTTTCTCATGGTAGTTTTGATTTGCATTTCCTGATTACAAGTGATGTTGAACATTTTTTCATATGCCTGTTGGCCATTTGCATTTCCTCTTCAGAGAAGTTTCTTTTTAGCTCTTCTGCCCATTTTTCAACTGCATTATTTTCTTTGTTTTTGTTGAGTCTCATCAGCTCTTTGTAGACTTTTGTGATCAGTCCTTTATCATTAGTGTTGTGTGCAAAAATGTTGTGCTAGTCGGTGGGGTTTCTCTTTGTTTTGGTTACTGTCTCTTTTGCTGTGCAGAAGCTTTTTAATTTGATATAGTCCCAGCTGTTTATCTTTGCCTTCACTATCACTGCTTTGGGTGATGTGTCTGTTAAGATGTCTTTGATGTGCATATCATGTAGTGTTTCACCTGTATTTCCTTCTATGTATTTTATGGTTTCAGGTCTTATGTTTAGTTCTTTAATCCATTTTGAGTTGGTTTTTGTGCATGGTGTGAGGTAGTAGTCAAGCTTCATTCTTTTGCATGTAGCGACCAGTTTTCCTAGCACCATTTATTGAACAAACTTTCTTTGCTCCAATGCATATTCTTTGCTCCTTTATCAAAGATTAGTTGACCATATATCTGTGGGTTTATTTCTGGATTTTCTGTTTGATTCCATTGGTCTGTGTGTCTGTTCTTGTTCCAATACCATGCAGTTTTGATGATTATGGCTTTGTAGTATAGTAGTTTTAATTTTTAAATAGAATTATTTGCAGTATTTTTTTTCAGGGTCACATTATATGGTTTGTGGTTGTTAATTCCTGCAATTGATTCTTCTCTGTAACCGTAGTATATTTCATTGCTAATATACTCTTTTTTTTTTTTTAAAGATTTATTTATACAAGCTCTGGTTATAGTCAGAAGCGTGGGAGGGTGAGAGAATTCACCAGAGCCAGAGTGGGGAACAGAACAGGCAGACTGATGATACACTGCTGAGGGGAGCAGCGGGCAACAGGAGGGGTCTGCGCGCCATGTGGGACTCTCGCCCGGCGACCAGGGATTGAACCAGCACTGCAGAGGCTGCGGGCAGCCTCGCGACCCAGCGCCCAATCGCTGCGCCACTGGGGAAGCCTGCTAATATACTCGTTGTATATGTTGTCATATACCTGAATCAGCTCAATAAAAAGTTTGCTAAGTGGAGAATATTCTAATTTTTTTCTGATTGAAGACAATAAATTCATCAGTCATCTTATTTTCATAAGCAGTATCTTTTTGCCTCTGCTAAAGGTAGTCTCTTTGACTAATTTTTTATAAGACAAATCTTGTAATGTAAGTTGTTCCTATTTGTGATTATTTTACGTGTTCTGTTAAATTTAGATGCTGTAAAATTATACACTCTCTATAGTTTCATTTCATTTCAGAACAGACTATAAATTTATCCAGTTAAAAATAGGAAAACTTGATGGAACTCCTACAATTCATTTGAAGTATAATTATAGAATTTCAGAGTTAAATATTGTGTACTATTTGAGCACTTTTCTTCCCTTGCTTTTCAGGGGTATTTTCAGTGTCTTGGGAAATTTTGTTTATAGTAATATTTGCTAAAACTTAAGAAAGCAGCTGATTTTTTTGACCTTTATTCACTGAAGGTTTCTAACTGATAGTGGGTAATATGCAGCTGATTTTTAGAGGCCATGTTTTCAAAGATTTCATAATAAGACACTTAGGTTGGGTTTATAAAGTGTAATTTTCAAAGATTACAACCTTTAAAATCTGTTGACAGGTTTCAAATAGAGCACATATTGCCAAGTTGAAGTCTATTTTTAAAATTCAATCCATTTTTATCATTAAAATTTCAACTGGATATATGAAAACGTTTGTAAATTCTGACAAGTGTATCAACAATGATGTCAGTAGAGCGCCATGAATATATAGAAATAACCTCAGTTTTTGCAAATTATCTGTGCTTTAGAGAAAAGAAAATTTAGTCTTTAATTTTGTGTTGAATGTATAATTTCTTCTTTTTAACACATTGCTTCCAGAAGGGCTATTGGAAAACAAAGCATGTTTACTAAATAGCAAAATAAATAAACAGTTAAATACTTATATAAGTGACAAAACCACAAAACCACCTCAAGAGTTTTCAGACTATTGACACCACACACATATTCATTGCTTCTAACCTGTAATTTCCCATTTACTTAGTTGACTGGTAACCTGGTACATTTTACAGGTCAATGTACTCCCAGCAGATGCACCAGTGTCAAATACTTCTACTGTCTCACAAGGAGATACAAGAGTTAACTGTCCGTTGTTCTTGCTTCTGCAGATACTTTTTAGTGAGTCTTCTGCATGCTTTCTTTGAAAAGGTGGTGTTGGTTATATGGTATCTGTAAAGAATTAGGAAAAGAAAGATGGAATTATCGCTAGTCCTTGTTCAGATTTCATCAACTTTTCAAATTGTTAAAGCGCTTATCATACTATTAGCTGATAACCTTTGCCAGAAGCTGGATGTATGCAGTAGAGGTGTACAAAGTCCATCTTGGTATATTTTAATGTCTTTTAATGTAGTAGTTTGTTGTAATGATTCATCTAAGAAAATGATAAATCTGAGACAAATGGTTACTGGATGGGACATTGTGTATAACAATAGATTATAAATTAAGCAAACCAGGGCATAGGGAAGCGGCTTGTAGAAAAAGCTCGGTGCTTGGAGTCGGGTAGACCTAAGTTTAAGTGCTGACTCTACCACTTAAAAGCTTGAATAAGTTATCTGGGATGGCTTACTCTCCAGAGAAACAGAGCCAGTAGGACACATACACACTCTCTGTCTCTCATAAACTCTGATTGATTGATTTTAAGGACTTGGCTCAGGCAATTGTGGAGGTTGCAAGTCCTAAATCTGCAGGGTTAGCTTACCAGACTGGAAACTGAGTCTGGGTGGGGAATTCCTTCTTCAGTCTTTTCTCTCGAGGTCTTCAAATTGACTGAATGAGGCTTATCCACATACATGGAGAGTAATGTGCTTTATTCAAAGTCTACCCACTTAAATGTCAGTGAATCTAAAAAAATATCTTGCTAGTACATCTAAATTGGTGTTTGGTCAACAGTTGGGTACCATAGCCTAGCCAAATTGTCACGTAAAATTAATCTTCACACTTGGTCTCCTCATTTGCAAACTGGGATGATAATATGTCATTACAAATATTAAATGTGGTAGTATTTGTGAAGTACTTAGCATAATGTGTTTTCAAAGTTGGCACAAAATGAATGTTGGTTTCTTAATACAGTTTAATACTCAGTATAGATGCAACTTTGATGCTTGATGATTTTTTTCTCTTTATATTTGTATTTCCTTTTTAAAAAAATTTTATTTATTTATTCATTTATACAAGAACTGGGGTACAGGCCAGAGGTGTGGGGGCAGGGTTGTGTGTGTGTGTGAGAGGATTCACCAAAGACAGAGTGGGGAACAGAACAGGCAGATTGACTGAAATACACTGCTGAAGGGAGCAGCGGGTGAGTCAGGGGAGATCTGCTGGGCCATGTGGGGAGCTTCCTGGCTGGGGATTGAACTCATGCTGCAGTGGCTGTGGACAGCTTCATAGCTGCTTTCTTCATTGCATGCTTTCTTTGAAACAGCTTCATAGGCTGTGTCTTAACCCTTTGTGCCACCAGGGAGGCCCCTATATTTGTATTTCTGACTAAGCCTTTCTATCCCCTTATCTGCTTAATAAGTCTTGTCAAATTGTTTCTTTTATTTTTTTAAAGATTTATTTTTATTTATACAAGAACTGGGGTATAGGTCAGAGGCGTGGGAGGGTGAGAGAATTCACCAGAGACAGAGCAGAGAGCAGAACAGACAGACGGACTAAAGACACTGCTGAGGGGAGCAGTGGGTGAGGCAGGAGAGGTCTGCCACGCCATGTGAGTTTCTCCCTAGCTGGCCAGGAATCAAACCCGCGCTGCAGAGGCTGCGGACAGCTTCACAGCACTGCGCTCAACCTGCTGTGCCACCGGGGAGGACTCAAATTGTTTCTCATAAATTTTTCTTCAAATCATACCCTTCTTTTTCTTGCCATTGTCAATGTTCAGGTCCTCTGCAGGGCCATTGAAATTATTTTCTAAGATTTCCCTTACATGCCTCTTCACATATGATCACCTAGAACTAATACTGAGTTAATAACTTTTGAGCCACCCCCCTCCCTTTTCATTCTCATTTTCTTTTGCCATGGCAGATGAAGCCCTTTATCTTCTACAGAATTTCATCATTTTATCTCTAAGCTCTGACACCATCCGGAACTTCTTATTAAGCATTTCAAATATAATTGAACTTTCTGCTGATAGCATCCCTTTGTACATTTACCTCTGTGTATTATCCTCTTTTCCCTTCTCTGCTGTAGTTCAAATTCCTGTACTGATGTCACCCCCGAAAACATTCCTGGTTTGAGAGCATTTTTCAAACACTCTTGTACAAACCTGAGCCTTCAAACTTTGATACTTCCCAGCTACACTTCAGAAGAAATATTAAATCTGTTCACCAGGTAGCCAAGAAACTCTTTGAACTGTGATATGAATTGAATGGCAGTGACTGCCTGCATTGGTAACAGAATGATATCAGCATGACTGATGATATGAGAACCATCTTTTTGTGCACCAGTGTGTATATTCATTTGGTTATTTTATTGAAGTTTTTTTTTTTTTTTTCTAACTGTGTGTATACCTTAGGCACTTAGGGGATGAATGCTTAAGGCTTTGGGACTTTCAACTATCTTTAACCAAAGCATTTTGTCCCTAATTTATTATTTGTTATGTGTTGGATCTGGGTAAGATTTTCCCTAAGAAGAGTGCTGATGTCAAAATTAATTTTTAAATTCTTGTTTTATTTCTAGTCTACCTGAATGTTAGTAACCATGTAGCAGCTTTTATTTACTCTCCCTCCCCCCAAAAGAAAGAAAAACCAGTTTTTTAAATCAAGTATATTTTAACAATATTGTTTATCTTTGTTTCTCAAATACCTGTTAAATGAATGCAAGTATATCAACTGAATAGTTACTGAATAACATTTAATTTCTATTTGTTTTAGTTATCAAGTGGAAATCCTGTATATGAAAAATACTATAGACAGGTAATGTTTTTGTTTGTCTTCCTAGATTGAACATAAAGTGACATTCAAGTCTTTATTGTATGCATGCAGATTATAGCCAGCTGGATGCATTTGACATGTCTTGTTTTCAATTTCTTATGCTTTAACCTCCTGCTTTGAGTACTTAATGCTTCTAACAAGCTCTAAGAAAAATTAGAGATCGCTAAGTCCATAGCACCTATTTGTCTTAAGTTATCTCAAAAGTCCAGACAACATTAGATATATTTATCCAGTTATAAATATCCAAATTAAGTTGTTAAACAAGTATAAATGGCTTTTATGTTGTTTTTAAGACTTATTAAAGTTCATTTTACCCTTATACAAATATAGAATGAACATGTGTCATGGATTTCATTCAACTTCATTACTGTGAGAACCAGCAAGATTGTAAAAATGAGACTATGCACTACAGAGATTTATATTCTCTATCAGACAAAATTAATTCTATTGTTTTGGACAAGAATCATTTTCATTACAGTTTTCTATAATTTATCCTCTGTCCTTACAAAATGTATAACAGCCTAGTCAACAGAAAGTTAGTCAAGGACAGTCAGACACCAGAGATCAGCTAAATCTTCTAAGGGTGTAGACAGTCTGATTTCCCATTTCCACACATTGGATCATTTCCCATAACAATCTCCTTACTTGTGCTCATGATCACAGGAAAAACCATGCCAATATATTTGGCTGTCTATATAGTTGCACTAAATATTAATGAGCCTTTGTAAGCCTCCTTAAGTTTGACTTGCAATTCTAGATCCATGCACTCACTATTTAAGAACTTCTAAGGCCCAAGAATTAATTTTTGCCCTGAGTATTATTTTAAAGAATTTCATATTGTACATTGTATAGCTTCTGATATTTTTTCTATTTTGAGACTAAAATCTAAACCTTAGAAATTCTTTCACTGTCAGCACATGAAAATTTGAGTGGATTTATTTCATCTGAGGTTTCCCATGTCTGCTGAGGTCCCTAACCTGCTGATAAGTGACCTGTTTTACTAACTGTGAGACTGGGATCTTAGGAACTAAGTTGCAGGCCATTTTTCTTGGGAGGACATTGGATTCCACATAAAGTCAGTGCTCCTTAATAGCAACTTGTTCTATCTGAATAAAAAAGAATCATTTTTAAATATAACTTTGTTATGCACAATTGATTTATTTAATTATATCACAATTATATTTATTTATATTTATGCACAATTATATTTATTTAATTTATTTAATTATATTTATTTAATGATATAAAGGAGAATAAATTGCTATTGAACCTATGTAATAGCTACATTACCATATAAAGCAAAGACATTCAGTTAAAGGTCTTGTTTTGAATTCTGCATGGTTGGTGAGAATCAAACACTACTGAAAACTGTTTTATTCAGATTATCAAAGGAGAGCATACAAAATTGAGGTCTAGAGACAGCCTAAGAAGGACTTTTAAACATATCTGTTTTAGAAAACAGAACATTAAAAAAATACCAATGAAATTCTAAGTAAATAACCATAATTAGATTTTCCTCAGTGATTCATTCACTCTTATGTAGTTAATTATTGTTGCCCTGCATCTTGGGTCAGGAGTGTGCTTTCACAAAATGTATCTATTTCCAGACTGAAGAGAATCCTCGAAATCCTGAGTTAGTTCATAAGTACAGTCTGGAAGTTGTCTAAGTTATGTCAGTTCTGAAGTCTTTACCCAGGTTTTTTTTTTTTTTAATGTTAATAATTCAGAGTACCAGAAAAGTCCTTTCCTTAATGCTCAGACTTTTTTGTTGTTATTGAAAACATGATTCTAGCTGTTAGTTTATGGTAAGCGTCAAAGTACAACAGAAACTGCCTATAGAGATCATGAAAGACAAATGACTGTGTTTATTATAATAACCAAAATACTGGCAGATAGTAAAATTCTTTGGAATACAGTGCATAAGTATTTCATAAGCATTTGATCAGTGTTTTCCCTTAGCACCCTCTATTTACGCTATGCTAGAAGTATGTTTTCCTTTTATCTTTCCTACTCTGTTCAGGGATTAGGCAATTAAGTAAGGAAATTCTGAAACAAGACCTTTAACTGAATGTCTTTGCTTTATATGGTAATGTAGCTATTACATAGGTTCAATAGCAATTTATTCTCCTTTATATCATTAAATAAATATAATTAAATAAATATAATTGTGCATAAATATAAATAAATATAATTGTGATATAATTATATGTACTTCCTTGTTACCCCAAATTTGGATTAGGCTATTCTTTTTTTTTTTTGCTGAGTGCTTGATTTATGCCATGTTCTGGCACTTGAAAGAATTTCTCTCTTGTTTTGTTGCTGGGATTGGCTTGTCTGCAATGCTTTGTATATGTTTACAGCAAACAATCTTTTAACTAAACTAGAAAAACAACTAACTTAGAAATATCTTATATCATTTTACTTTCCTCATGGCTCTTTCAAATTTACTTTTCATTTTTACAAATAGAACTTTACTTTAGGAAATCATTAAGGAAGTGAAAAAAGTGAGAGTCATTATTTTTTTGGACTGTTTTTCTGTTCTTGGTGACCTCATTCTGTCTTAAAGGAAAGTCCTCATCATTTAACATGATGTGTTTCCCTTAATGTGCATTAGGAACTTAACAGTTTTAAAAACAGTTTTATTGTGAATCACTGCTGATACTGCTTTGATTTTTTAAAATTTCAGTATCTAAGAATAAATATTAAAAACAAGTTA
Source organism: Talpa occidentalis (assembly GCF_014898055.3). NCBI lineage: Eukaryota > Metazoa > Chordata > Mammalia > Eulipotyphla > Talpidae > Talpa > Talpa occidentalis. The sequence goes on along the minus strand of NW_023605305.1, from coordinate 32,159,613 downwards.
ATGGTTTAAAGATATTTGAGAAAAGCAGGTAACACATGTAGCTATTACCAGTATTTGTCAAAAGACCATTTGTCTGCTACCTCTTTTCTTCCATTGCCATTTAAGTTTATTGGCATTTAAACAGCATCTATAGAAGACTTGAAGTCAGAAGATATGCTTTAATGTTAGGACTCCACTAATTATCTTTACTTTCTCTAAACATGAGTTACTCATTTCTGTAATGGACATGATAAAAAACACTTTGCCAATGTTGTCTAGATTGTGCTGTACTCATATGACTGTCCATACTCTCCTTGGCCTTTGTTAGTCAAAGGCTACCTGTTCCTTTCTTGAAAAAGCTAGTTCCCAGTCACAGGCAGGTAAAGATGATACTTTTGTCTTCTCTTGGTTGTCAACTTACAATTTGCATCTTTTCAGGTTGATACCAGCAATACTGGAAGAGTGTTGGCTTCTGATGCTGCTCTTTTCCTGAAAAAATCAGGGCTCCCAGACTTGATACTTGGAAAGGTAGTATTTGTTCATTATCACTAGATTATAATGAATATTCAGTAGTGTAGATGAATTGGGTACAAATTCAGAAAGATACCATCAAGAAGCTTTGACTTAGAACTGAGTCATAGAAGCTGTTACAGTAATAGGCTGGAAGGAATCTCTGGTGCAGTGATTTATTTACTCTCTTGAAAAGTAAGGTGTTTTTTAGATTTTTTGGAAAACAAATTACGGTTTAGTGGAATGAAATGAGGAAGTAATAGTACATTTGGGATTTGTGGGGAGAACAGTACAGACTGGGAACCTTGCCACTCACTCAGAGAGTTATTTCTATCCCTACTTCCTCTTTTATAACTGTTTCTAACTGTGTTTAATATCTGGTGAATAGAATAAGGGATGAAAGACAGGAAAGAACACAAAGAGGTGGAAAGTCCCTCTCCTTGTGAGTCCTTATGCAGGATATTGAATTATGTTCAAAATACTAAAAAAATTAAGTATTTCAACTTGCCCATAAGAAAGAATATCAGCTTAATAAGGATCTAAAGCCAGTGCTCTAGTAGAGAGGGGATTCAGAATAAGAACAAAGGTTTCTTTCCACTTTTGATTCTGTGATTCCTAAATCTGACTACCAAAGAGCATGAGGTTACAAATTGCAGGAATTTAATTTAAGGTGATTTTTGTTTAAAATATAGATTGATATTCTTTTTTTCCCTAAATTTCAGATTTGGGATTTAGCTGACACAGATGGCAAAGGTATCCTGAACAAACAAGTAAGATAAAGAGATTTATAACAATATTTTTGAGTGATTCTGAATCACAAAACTCAACAGTTTCCTATATTTTTTCACATCATTATACTGTATACTTTATTTTTCATTGAAGTAACATTGCATTATAATCTTTAAGTTTCTTGTGTATATCATTAAAAATCATATATATGTATATACTACATTAAGTTCACTATTAAAATTCTAATTCTATCTTTCACCATCAAATTTCCTCCTTTTTACTGGATTTTCCTACCCTCCTTCCCTTCTGGTATCCATTAGTTGGTCTTACAGTATAAAAGTTTATTTTATTTATTTTTTTTAAACTTTATTTATTTATTTATTTATTTGTTTATTTATTTATTTATTTATTTATTTATTTATTTATTTATACAAGCACTGGGTACAGTCAGAAGCACGGGAGGGTGAGAGAACTCACCAGAGCCAGAGCGGGGAGCAGAGCAGGCAGAAGGACCGAAGTACACTGCTGAGGGGAGCAGCGGGCGGCAGGAGAGGTCTGCGCGCCATGTGGGACCCTCCTCCGGTGGCCGGGGAGCAGCCGGGGATCGAACCGGCACTGCAGAGGCTGCGGGCAGCTTCACAACCCAGCGCTCAACCGCTGCGCCACTGGGGAGGCCCCTAAAAGTTTATTTTTTATTTATTTAGTTCATGTTTGTTTTCTTTATATTGCACATGAGTGAAATTACAGTCTTTGTTTTTATCTAACTTATTTCACAGAGTGTAATAATACCCTCTAGGTTCATCATGTTGCAAATGACAGTTTTTTTAATACTTTTAAATTAAGAATTTTTTTTTAACCAGAATTAGGGTTTTGTAAAGGCAAGTGTCATAATAAATCTTCATTGTTATTTCTAGTCAGTAGACATTAATTCCTAAAAGTTAGTGTTAGTTTGGTGACATGGTCTTCCTCGAGTATCTTAATCTCTTTGGGCTGCTATGACAATATACTGCAGACTAGGTGGCTTCTCAACAGCAGAAATATATTACTCACAGTTTTGGAAGCCGGCAGTCTGAAACTGAAGTGTCAGCATGTTAAGGTGAGGGCCCTCTTCCAGCTTTTGGTCTTTCTTGTTGTGTCTTTACATGTCAGAGGTTGGCATGTCCTACATGCCAACCATATTTTATAAGGTGATAGTTCTGTGCAGTAGAGCTTTACCCTGATGGCTTAAGTACCTCTTAAATGCCATACTTGTAATAATGTCATCTTTGGGAGTTAGGATTTCATAGGAATTTTGTGGCCACACATTCAGACAATAGCATGCAACTTATTTTCTTCATTCAGAGAGACTTTGATTTTTGTATCTTAATTAAATTTCTTAGGTGTATGTACAGGGATATAAATAAAATTGAATTTTAAGTGTTAAGATGATATTGCTGATTATATTTGAAAGGATGCTCTTGGTTAATCAAGTCTGAACAGTTTGCTAGGTCTTATCTGTGACATACGACCCCCCAAATGATTTATAGACCAGAAGTGAACCATAAACCAGAAGTAGACCTGATTCCAAGGAGTAATTGAATCCCTCATAGACTGAGAAGAGAAAGAAGGTTGGAAAACTTATAATACCAGCCTTTAAAGAGTAGAAGAGCATTGACTCCAACAGAAGAGACTTGAAAGTTCAGAGGAGAACTAGGAGTGCTTAATGAAGATACGTTGGTGGAGGGAGAGATTCCAGGAGGACCAGACTGTCCAGGCTGCCAAAAGAATGAGTAGAATGAGACTTTCTTACTAAGTCTTTTGTGTTGTCTTTGGTAGCCAGGAGGTTATTTGTAATAGAGCCTGTAATTTCTCTAGCTAATCATGGGAATTGAAGTCAGATTGCGTAGAAACTTGTGAAGTGAATGAAAAAAAGGGTATATCTTGAAATAACGTATTTTAAAGAAACTTATGAGTGAAGATAAGGAATTTTATCAAGTAGACTCTACGGAACTGTTTTGCCTTAGGCCCAAGACTGGGTTAGGAGTCGGAGCACAAATGGTGTATGTGAGAATAGGAGGTTTGGGAAAAGTAAGGGAAGGTTGATTGCCTCAGCAACTGTACCAGAGTGTTGACAAGTTGCAAGTAATTATAACTGGAGTAAAGGCTTTTGTTTTGTCTAGTCTGGACCTGACTTTAACGCAAAACAGCTGAAAATCAATTGCTTAAGCTTCTTGCATTTGTATGTTAAGTTTTAAACAGAGACTTCAAATGCCAAAAATCCAAGGACCTTTGGGAGAGATTTCCAAATATTTTGAAGTTAAATGGTTATGTAATTATTTTAGATACTGCAGTTATTCTCTGTAGCTTTTCTGGAAGGCAGTGATTGAGTCACTTGAATGATATAATTTATAATTTTATATCAGAGAAGACTTTTTTCAGATTATGTCTTCTCACTTAAATGTAAAAAGCATTTTTAACATTATTAAATATTATTTTAAATAATATTATTTTAAATAAATTATTTTAATAATTCCCTCACCGGTGGCCAGGGAATGAACTGGCACTGCAGAGGCTGCGGGCAGCCTCGCAGCCCAGCGCTCAACCACTGTGCCACCAGGGGAGGCCCATTATTATTAGATACTTTTGAAGCATGCTCACCTTATATAATTTACACTATCTATATAGAACATAATTTATTTAAATATATTTCCATTTATAATTTTTTTGCTGTTTTTAGTGTTAGGAACACCTTTGTATTTGGATCTCTTCTCAATTTTAAAGCAAGTGTGTTTCAAGCAGATGTGCTTTCATATTTGTTGTTCATAAAAACCTCATAGTAATTGTGAGCTTTGTATTTTCAGATTTTATATATGTATATGCATGGATGGATGGATGGATGCATGGATGGATGAATAATGCTGATGATACTAATTACTTTTCTTTCTCAGGAATTCTTTGTTGCTCTGCGCCTTGTGGCATGTGCCCAGAATGGCTTGGAGGTTTCACTGAATAGCTTGAACCTGGCTGTTCCTCCACCAAGATTTGTAAGAAATGTTTTTTTAATTTAAATTGTATTTAATTTAAAAGTGATAGCACATGATTTGAAAATTAAAATTACTATTTTAAAAAATCGCCTCTCCTATCACTCAGCTTCTTGATTTTCTTTCTTAATGGTTACTGCTATTATTAGTTGCTTGTATATCATTGAATTTCTAGATGTATGTATAAAGAAATGTACATACACATTTCCTTATTTTTTGTTAATTATAGCATACATGACACATGATTTTATTTTTTATAATTTAATCTGCTTTAGAGATCTATATAAAACGTTACATAAAAACTTACTTTATTTTTTTATAGCTGCATAGCATTGCCTATCATCTATTTACCAAAATTTAACTCTATTTAATAGCTTTTAGCTTGTTTCTAATATTTTATTTTAAAATAATGCTGCATTGAATAACTTTGAGCATATGTCCTATAGCTTGTGCAAAACTATACATAATTTCTCAGAAGTAGGATTGCTGTTTCAAAAGTTTCTGCATTTGTAATTTTTACATATATAATAACTTGTCTTCTGTAACAATCCCACCAGCAATTGGTTGAGTGCATTTTTGTTAACATACTATATTCAAGCTTTTTGATCCTTATCAATTTAATAGGTGACAGACAAATGGAGTGTAAGTGTAGTTTTAATTTGTTTTGCGGCATGAGGTTGGGTAGTTTCTCATGTTTATGACATCTACATTGCCTTTATGTTGCCTAACTATTTAAAATTTTTTTCAAATATATTCATCTGACTCTGCAAGCAGATTACCATAATAACTTAGACATGCAATTAATAGCTATCATACACTTGTAACAGAAAAGTTGGGTCTTGTTATAGCTTAATTTCCTTAAATATTGTTGAGAATAAATTATCAGCTAACAGGGCCCTATATATTTTTGTTATATTCAGATATCTTTTTTTTTAAAAGATTTATTTATTTATGCATGTAAGAACTGGGGTGTAAGCCAGAGGTACAAGGTGTGAGAGGATTTACCTGAGACAGTGGGAAGCAGAACAGGCAGATCTATTGAAATACACTGCAGAGGGGAGCAGCGGATGAGGCAGGAAAGGTCTGCTGTGCTATGTGGGTTGCTCTCTGGCCAACCAGGATCAAACTCATGCTGCAGTGGCTGGCGATAGCTTGACAGAGCTGTCTTTAACCCCTGCACCATGAGGAAGGCCCTGTATTCAGATATCTTTATCTTGTAATAGAACTTCTATAATACTTACATGTTGTAGTTAATCTACAGTCTTTTATGCAGGTAACAGCACAGGTACTCTGTTTTATTTGTCCTAAGACTTAGGTCTAGTAGGGTTAATGTCAAATAGTTAATGTATATTCTGTATGCATTAAGTGTCAGTGTTTAGTGTGAATGTATTTAAATCCAAAATCACTTTTTCTTCTTGCTTATTAACGTGAAGATTTCCTTCGTGTACACTACTTTCCTTTTTAGCATGATACCAGTAGTCCTTTGCTTATCAGTGGAACCTCTGCGGCTGAGCTCCCGTGGGCTGTAAAAGTAAGTAAAATTTGTAAGTCTTTTTTCTTTGTCCCTACTTTGCTTGCTGTCCTCATAACCCTCTCTCCTTACTTCTAAAATTTATTGAATCTGCATTAGATTTTCATTTATTACTGTTCAAGGACAGTAGAGAAAATACTGGTAATAGAAATCATGTTTGAAAATTCTGGGTAGCTAGATATACTTTTTTTTTAAGATTTATTTATTTTTGGGTAGAAGAACTGGGGTGTAGGCCAGAGGTCCCCTGGCTGGGGATCAAGCTCCTGCTGTAGTAGCTGGCTATAGCTTGATAGCTGAGACCTTAACCACTGCACCACCATGGAGGCCCCACTAGATATACTCTTTATAGCTGTATACCAAGCAATTCCTTACAAAATTTTTTCCCTGAAATAGGTGTTTTCCATTACAGTTACTTAGAGATGTCTCACTGGTTATAGATGACAGATTTTAAAAATAATATTCTAATATAGCAGACCAGATTACCTTTAATAAAGGTCTGCAATATATTAGAATCCATTTTGGTTTATATGGCTATATATACTTGTGTGCTGTTAACTAATTCTTTTCTTTAAAAAATTTATGACAGACACATTGTGATTTTTCTTAAAGATTTATTTATTTATTTATTTATTTATTTATTTATTTATTTATTTATTTATTTTTATACAAGAGCTGGGGTACAGGCCAGAAGCGTGGGAGGGTGAGAGGATTCACCAGAGACAGAGCGGGGAGCAGAACACGCAGATGACCAAAATACACTGCTGAGTGGAGCGGTGGGCGCAAAGGAGGCGCCATGTGGGACTCTCCCTGGCTGGCCGGGGATTGAATCTGTGCTGCAGAGGCTGTGGATAGCTTCACAGCGCTGCGCTCAACCTGCTGAGTCACTAGGGAAGCCCCATGTTAACTAATTCTTAAAAGTGTAAGAATTGGACCTTGATTGGAAAAATCATGAACAGTAGCGGTTTTCTTTTTTAATGTTATATAACTTTCCAGGATTTTTAGGAAAGTGTGATGTTATTGTTAAAAGGATTTGCTTTGGGAAAACTGGGAGAAACTTGATGTTTATTTCTATGGCAGTGGTTTTCTTTTTAAAATTTGAGTTCGAAATGTAACTAATACCATAGAAAGTTGTAGAATATTACTACTAGTTGTATATGCTTATAAAATTTACTTCCTATCTGGATCTGTTTAAGTGAGAGGACTAGACTAGATGCTCTCCTAAAACCTTGCTATCACTGAAATATTTTGATTCTAACCTAAAAATAGAAGAGCAAAGATAGTATTTCAGCCATGAAAGGAATGGAGGGATACTGACTCTTGAGTGGAGTTACTTTCAAATTATAATTTACTGTTACATATTTTCATGAAAGTGAAAATTGTTTTTTAAATGATAATTTAAAAATTGTTGTTATTCTTTGAGGACTTAATTTTTATAACTGCACTTAAATCTTTTCACCATTATTTAACTTGTGATCTTTTTTAAATTTATAGTCTGAAGATAAGGCCAAATATGATGCAATTTTTGATAGTTTAAGTCCAGTGAATGGATTTCTGTCCGGTGACAAAGTGAAACCAGTATTGCTCAACTCAAAGTTACCTGTGGATATCCTTGGAAGAGTAAGAATTTTTTTTTACAGAATCTTTACAGAATTTTTTTATTCTTATTTAATATATAAAATTATTGCTAATTAATTCCTGTTTTTGGTGATTCACTTATAAATATGAATGTGTGAAATTAGCTGTGGATGTCTAAGCCCCTTAAGTAAAGTAGTAGGTCACGTTTGCTTTGTGCTGTACACTGTCCTCCCAATTCCTTGACTTAATTTCTGGAGACCCATGTCTGTATCATGTGACTTCATATGGGATCATTTCATCTCATTGAATCATAAATTGTTTTCTAATTAGAACTTCCTGTCTTCCTAGATAGTTTTCTTAGATATTTGCAAGGCTAATTATTTGACTTCATTAAGATCTTTAAGTCTCAAAATACTTTACTTTCCCCATCTTTTGAATTTACTTTTTTCCTTATCCAACTTGAATTTTGTTTTGGTCCACAATATCTTGTCCTTATCCTTAACTCCCTTTGACATCTTATTCTAACCTCCTGCCTGGTGAGAATCCAATTTTGCATGAAGCTAATTATCTGCCTTGTCTGTGGTTGCATATGGACTACTGAAAAAGTCCAGTAAGATTGGTATCATCATCATTTCATCATCACCCGTTTTATTTAGGCTCCCCCTACTGGCAGCCACTCTTGTCCTATTCCCATAGTGATTTCTCTCTGCCACTCTTCATGTTTCAAATTTTGTCTACATCAGACCTCCAACTCTTTCTTTAATCCCTTGCTTAGTGTACATAGGTTCAAATACTGGCTACACCATTTCGTAGTTGTGTGACTCTGGGCAAATCATTAGAAAACCATATCTCAATTTTCTAATCTTTAAAAGGAGCATAATTCCCAGTTCATAGCATTATAAGGACTAAAGTGATAAAGTGTGAAGCATTTATCACAATGTTATATACTCATGATGGTGATGTTAACTACTACTACTACACCACCAATAGTAGAACTACTGGATCAGTGTTGGGTGGGTTACATACTCAGTAATTTTTATTTAAAAGCCACTTTTTAAAAAAAATTGAAGCAACATTGGTTTAAATTGTTTTTTGTGTTTTAGAAGTATAAGTTCTCCCCCTTCAGGTGCTTTTACCATATGGCATTTTCCATCACCAAAACACCCATGTCCCCCACCATTGTCCACTGTGCTCCCTCCCACTTGTTCCCACCACTCTCCTTCCCCCTCTGATAGCCTCAGTTCTATAGTTGGCTTTCTGTGGTTAGTTTTTAGTTTGACTTTATCTGACCCTTTGTTTGGTTTTCTGTATTCCACATATTCATGACATCAGTAGTTGTCTTTCTCCTGACTTATTTAGCATAAAAAAGCCACTTTCTATTATTGTTTTTCCACTAACCATTTCTCTACTGTGTGGTCAATGTGTGATTTCAAAACTATAAATATATATGTTTAAAACTAACCCTCTTAGTAGCTTCCTCTTGCATTTAGAATAAAACTCATATTCCTTTCAAGGCATTTTCTCTCCAGTTTTATCTCTTATCAGTATACTTTCTTTTCCTGCCCAAATAAAATTTTATTGAATTACTTAAATATCTTCTTTTTGAGCATTTAACATAGTTTTATAGCTGGTTTAAGTTATGGAATCTACTTTAGGTTGAGATAAACTCTTCCAGGATCTTTTAGATTTTATTTTTTCTTAGTAAGTCCTGCACATTAGCTGGTTAATGATTGATAAAACAATATTAATCAGATATTTCTTTTATGTGATTAGAGTTTCTAGTGTAGGAAAAACAATGATGGATTTAATTAGAAGTCTTCACATTGAAAATTGATTTTGTTTCATAATAGTTGCATGATCCTAGATAAGTCATGTAGCCTAATTTCCGAAATAGATTTAATAGTACCTTATGGAGTTGTTGCACAGATTAACTGAGACGATGTTTTTAGAAACCATTGTAGTTTTTTACAAGTACTGTGTACATAGTTATTTTAATACTTGAAAGGAACAGTGTATCTTATTTAAAAATTTTAAGGGAATTTCCATTTAAAAAATATTTGGTATTAAGAATTATTGTTTATTTTTAGTATTGTTAATATAGCATATATTATAATTTTGATATAATAAAATGATTATCATCATTGAAACTTCTCAGAGAAATAGATATTACATTACACTGTTAAGGTGAAATTTTCCCTCTCACTTATGTTTTTGGTGTTTATAAGTACACATGAAATGAAAGGGCATTAATTTTTATTTTTAAGGTTTGGGAGTTGAGTGATATTGACCATGATGGAATGCTTGACAGAGATGAGTTTGCAGTTGTAAGTATCTTAATGCTCTTAAGATCTTAACTATCTTCATGGTTTTCTCAAGTGAACATTTCCCATTTTAGTTCATCCTTAGAGGAAAATTATTTCCCTAGTGTTATTGGTATGAACATTTTACCTAGAATTAATAGGTCATTAATAAATATTTTTGAATAAGTATATAATAGAAAAGTGTGTTTTGTCATCTTCATTTTCTTTTTTAAAGATTTATGTGTTTATGTATACAAGAACTGGGGTGTAGGCCAGAGGTGCAGGGGGTGAGAAGATTCACCAGAGACAAAGTGGTGAACAGAACAGACAGATCTACTGAAATACATTGCTGAGAGGAGCAGTCAGCAAGACAGATGTCTGCTGCTGCCATGTGGGTCACCTCCCTGACTGGGGATCAAACTCATGCTGCAGTGGCTAGCTTCATAGTGCTGTGCCTTAACCCCTTGCACCACCAGGAAGGCCCCCATCTTCATTTTATTTGACTTTAACATACGCTGAGAATAATTTTACTTCAAACATACCCCCAGATTTTCACATTACTTCATTGAAGGAAAGCATGAATAACACTTTTATTTCACTTCATTTATGAGGACAGAGAATGTTGTTATATTTCATCTGAAGTCACATTATCCTTAATAACTGGATAGTTAATTCTAATGAGAGTTTAATTCATTTTTTCCTTAAAGGTTAGATAAAACTCTGCTGTGACCTCATAATGATAAATCTTTAATATCCCTGTTAAAATCTAATTTGGAAATTAGTCTCTACTCATTTAGTTTTGCTATTTTATTTTCTTTGACTTTCTAACTTGTTGCCACAGATTTCATTATTCTTTTCATGTCTTCTGGATTTGTGGTTGTGCTCCTTTTTCATAACAAATTTAAAGTGTTTTTGCTCCCTTTTATTTTTTGTTTAATTGGATTTTATCTAGCTGTTGACTTCTTGAAAGAGCCATGTTTTGAATTTACTTGTCCTTTTTGTTATATTTTGACTTTTTGTTTCATTCTTCTTCCGTTTTTGTTTTAATTCCTTTTTCCTTTTCTTTCGGTTTACTTTTCTTTTTACTTTTGAAGATAATATTAAGTTCCTTTTTTCAAAAATCATCTTTAATATTGAAAGTGTTTAAAGGGCATATTTTCACTTGAACACTAGTTTAGCTGGATTCCATAGATATTGGTACAAAGTAATCTTTTTAGGTAATTTTTAGTTTTCTTTGATCATCTGTTTAGAAATGTTTCCTAATTTCAAAGAAGTTAAATTTGCTTGTTTTTGTTATTCTTGTATATACTTTTAGCTTGATGAAATTATAATTAGGGAATTTGATCTTTAAAATTTCTATTTAAAAACATTTGTGAAGGTTTTCTTTTTTACTGAGTTCTTTTTTTTTTTATTTAAATTTATTTAATCCGCACATCATTGTTCATTTTTATACAGTACTTAGTTTCTCCCCTCAGGTATAGTCCCCATAGTACTCCCAACACCATAGCCAGGTTGCTCTTCCCTCCCTTGTTTTGACCCTTCTCTTCCTTTCCCGCTGTGTGCCTCAGATCTCTGGTTAGTTTGCAAGTTTTGTCTTTTTCCTGACCCTTTTTGTCATGTTACCTAGTTCTTGACCTGTTTTAGCCTACATTTCCTGTTAACATTTCTGTTTAGAAAATATTAGAACTCTGGTCCCTCATAGTGGCACAAGGACTATCACCAGCTACTGCAGCACAAGTTTGATCCCCGGCCAGGGAGCTACCCACATGGCGCAGCAAACCTCTCCTGACTTGCCCGTTGCTCCCCTTAGCAGTGTATTTCAGTCAATCTGCCTGTTCTGTTCCCCACTATGTCTCTGGTGAATCCTCTCACCTCCCACAACTCTGGCCTGTACCCCAATTTTTGTATGTATAAATCTTTAAAAAAAAAGAATATTGGGACAAAACATTGGCATTGGTAAGCTGTATTGAGAAATATTTCTTCCCTCATAAAACAAATGAAAAATTTCAAAGTAGCATTTATTTTAACATAGAATGGATGGAGAGTGGTATTATTCTCACATAATAAACAGTAGTATATGTGAAGGTAAGCAAATACATATAGTTATATGTCCAAAAGCCTTTTCCTAGGCTACTTCTTTTTTTTTAAATATAAATATTTATTAAAAGAAGAATTTAAGAATAAGTAACATTGTTACTTATTTGTTCTTTGGTGATTACCAGAGAAAAAGGATATTGGAAATACATCTTACTGAGTTTTACTTCTGACTCATTTACCTTAATAGAAAGTTTCTGACATGGCATTTGAGGGGACTTTTTAAAAAAAGATTTTTTTTTTATTTATGCATACAAGAATTATAGTGTATGCTAGAGGTGTAGGGGGGTGAGGGCATTCACCGGAGACAGAGTGGGGAGCAGAACAGACAGATCTACTGAAATACACTAATGAGGGTAGTAGCAAGTGAGATGGGAGGTCTGCTGAACCATGTGGATTAACTCCTTGGCTGGGGATCTAACTTGTGCTGCAGTGGCTGGTGATAGCTTGATAGTGTTAGCCACTAGGGAGGCCATGAGGGGACATTTTGCAAAAGGGACAACTTTTCCTTTCTGGTATCAATTTGAAAATTCAAGATGTATGTAAAATTATGGTTCTGCTATTGAACTGAGGAAAGTGACTAATAATTGTTCTCAAAACATGTTTTCCCATAAGCAACATGAACATTACTGTAGAATTTATTAAAAATGCAAATTCTAACTAAAACAGAGGATTGTAGTAGGGTGATTTAAAAATCTTGTGTTTTATCGAGCTTTTCAGGTGATTGTAATGACCACTGAAATTTCTTTCTATGCTTTTTAAAATGTTCCCTTTCTAAAAAGCGTAGAGAATGAAAAAAGTCAAAGAAAGTGAGGAGCTACTGTTAATGGCATCAGTAAAACTAAATTCCCTCTTTCCTTACTATCTCTGAGTAAGTTTAAGTTTTTCCATGCTTTTTCCTGAAATAAAAACAGATATTCTAAATTCTTCTTAGTTAAGTGTCGATAACTGTAAATACATTTACTACTATATTGCAGTTCAAAAAACTAGTTGGAATCCGTGTGTGTGTGTGTGTGTGTGTGTGTGTGTGTGTTTGATTTAGTTGCTGTGCTGTGTTTGTTTCTGTGGCAGTCTTTGACTAGGATAAAGTACAAAATCACAATAAAGAAAACAAAATCACAATCTAGAGATATATTGTTTACTCTGTTTTATTTGATAGGAAAAAAATTTGGCTTCAGTTTTGTCAGGCAAACAATTTTCAAGGCAACATGAAATTAAAATTTTTTTTTAACTTTCAAAAAACGTGTTGTCTATTCTCAGCAGATGGCTAACAATGCTTTTTTGCTTCTAGTGTCTACTCTTCCAGGAAATGACTCCCATCTGTAGCAAGAGTAGTGCTGACCTTTAATGCGCATGTTAATCACTTCTCTCTGTTCAGTGCCAGTCTAGTAATATTACATATATTATGAATTTGGTTGCAAGTATGTGCTAGCCAGATTGTTTTCTTTGGAATTCAAGTTTTGGAGGTAGTTTCTCTGAAACTTCAATTTAATTCTTTAGGTCAACTTGTTAATGGGGACAGGAATATTCTTGGTATGGGTCAAATGGTTAAAGGCTGTCCCAGGACAAACATCATCAAATCAACTGGGAACTTGCTAGAAAAGCACATTCTTGGACTCAACCCCAGACTTACTGATTCTAGAATTATTGGAGTGGAGTCCAGAAATCTGTCCTTTAACAAGCTACCTGGGTAGTTCTGATGCCTGCTATAATTTGGGTACCAGTGGGTTAAAGATTTTATTGCTTGTAGAGGAGAACATGTTATTGTAAAATTATCTGTTATGATCCTACCTGGAAAAAACAAAAGCATGGTAGCCAGAAGATCTTGGTTTGAACCCTATCCTAGAAGTTAAGGGCTATCATTTTTTAAGCAATATATTCGGTAAGTTACTTAGGACCTCTGAGCCTTTGTTTCTTCATTTGTAAAATATAAGTAATCACAGAAATCGTAACTCAGCATTGTTGTATTAGGTGCTCAATAAATATTGATTGGAAAGTCATGTGATACTTAGAATTAATAGTAAATTTTCTTTTGGAGAGAATTGTAATTTTCAATGGAAGGAAACAATTAAGAAGAAATATACAATCTTCCCCCTAACTGCTATTGAAATATTTTTTTTAAAAAAAGATTTATTTATTTATTTATACAAGCACTGGGTACAGTCAGAAGCACGGGAGGGTGAGAGAATTCACCAGAGCCAGAGCTGGGAGCAGAACAGGCAGAAAGACCAAAGTACACTGCTGAGGGGAGCAGCGGGCGGCAGGAGAGGTCTGTGTGCCATGTGGGACCTTCGCCCTGCTGCCGGGGAACGAACTGGCGCTGCAGAGGCTGCAGGCAGCTTTGCAGCCCAGGGCTCAACTGCTGTGCTACCCGGGAGGCCCCTGCTTTTGAAATCTTTCTAGAAGCTCCTAGTTGCTTTGACTAGTTTCATACGTTTGAAGATAGTCATGAGAACTTCCCATTGTTTGAAAGTCTTAAGTTGGGCCTCCCCGGTGGCGCAGCAGTTGAGTGCCGGGTTGCGAAGCTGCCCGCAGCCTCTGCAGCACCCATTCAATCCCTGGCTGCTCCCCTGCCACCGGAGGAGGGTCCCACATGGCGTGCAGACCTCTCCTGCCGCCCGCTGCTCCCCTCAGCAGTGTACTTCGGTCTTTCTGCCTGCTCTGCTCCCCACTCTGGCTCTGGTGAATTCTCTCACCCTCCCGCGCTTCTGACTGTACCCAGTGCTTGTATAAATAAATAAATAAATAAATAAATAAATAAATAAATAAATAAATAAATAAATAGAAAGTCTTAAGTTGCTTTGAAATCTTTAAAAATGGAGGTGTGGGCCTCCCTGGTGGCGCAGCGGTTGAGCGCTGGGTTGCGAAGCTGCCCGCAGCCTCTGCAGCGCCGGTTCGATCCCCGGCTGCTCCCCGGCCACCAGAGGAGGGTCCCACATGGCGCGCAGACCTCTCCTGCCGCCCGCTGCTCCCCTCAGCAGTGTACTTCGGTCCTTCTGCCTGCTCTGCTCCCCGCTCTGGCTCTGGTGAATTCTCTCACCCTCCTGCGCTTCTGACTGTACCCAGTGCTTGTATAAATAAATAAATCTTTAAAAAAAAAAAAACTGGTTCTGGCCTCATTTAAAAAAAAAAAAATAAATAAAAATGGAGGTGTGTAGCCTGGGATATTCTATATATGCAGGTTGTCCTATTTTGCATAAATGGTTTATGTATTTAATAATTAAAAATAATTTTAATAGGTAGAATTTCTGACCCAGTCTCATGATTCAAAAATGAGTACAATACAAGAAGATACTCAGTGGGAAAAAAAAATCTCAGCCCCATCCTTGCCATCAACTTCTCCTTTTACATCTACTCTATAACCAACCATTTTTCGTAGTTTTTTGTTTCTCCTTCTAGAATTCTTTAGTGGAAATATAAACAAATATGAATAATTATTTTTTCCCGTAACACAAAAGATAGCACACTGTAAGAACACACTGGATACACTGTTGCATGTATTATAATTTTTCATGATTAACAGTGTACCTTAGATAGCTATTCATGTAGAAAATTCCGGGTTTTTTTTCCTTGTCAACTCAATTGAGGAATACTTTACATATAATGAACTACATTCGAAGTATGCAATGTAATGAATTTTGACAATTGTGTATACCTATTTAAATACCACCCAGTTAAGATGCAGAATGTTTCCCATTTTTTTTTAAGATTTATATTTATATTTATGTATACAAAAACTGGAGTGTAAGCCAGAGGTGTGGGGGGTGACAAGGATTTACCGCAGACAGAGTGGGCAGCAGAGCAGGCAGCAGGCAAGACAGGAGAGGTCTGCTGTGCCATGTGGCTTAGCTCCCTGGCTGGGGATGGAACTCATGCTGCAGTGGCAGGCAATAGCTTGATAGTGCTGAGACTTAACCACTGTGCCACCAGGGAGGCCCCAGAATGTTCCCATTTTTAAAAAAATTGCTTTGTACAGCACTATTTACAATAGCTAAGCTTTGGAAACAACCCAAATGCCCAAAAATAGATGACTGGATCAAGAAGATGTGGTACATATATACCATGGAATATTACTCAGCATTCAAAAAAGATAAACACATGCAATTTGCAGCAACATGGATGGCGCTGGAAGGGATCATGCTCAGCGAAATAAGCCAGAAAGAAAAAGAGAAATACCAGATGGTCTCACTCATAGCAGGAATCTAGAAAACTTAAATAAGGAACTAGGAAAATGAATAACTATAAGAAAGTGAAAATTAAAATCAACAAAAAACTATGAACCAGAGACACTCTATGGGGGGTAGAGGGCGGGAGTGGAGGGATTGGGGTCAAAATAAGGGGGTTGCAATTGTATGGGGAATATAAAAATAAAAAAAAGAAAAAGAAAAAATTGCTTTGTAGTAGTTTATTATATGGATGTATCATAATTTTTTAAACCAATTTTCTATTGATGAGCACATGGGTGCTGATATAAACAATTCTGTAATTAATAGCCTTTTCAAACAGTATTTAGTTTGTCAGCCTAGTACGTCTGAGTATAGCTTCCTAGATAAGAGGTTGCTGAACCAAAGGTGAAAGAAATTTAACACATGTTGCCAATTTGCCTTTCATAGGCTCAGTACTAGCTTAAACTCCTACTAGCAACTAATGAGAGTTCTTGTTTGCCCAGTCTAGCTAACAAAGTATGTTATGAAATTGGATTTTTGCCAATTAGGTGAAAAATAATATTTTAATATAGTTTTACCTTGAAGTTTTTGTATAGGTATTTTTGAATGTTAAGGGAGGGAGGGGTCATCTGTAGCATTTACTTTTCCGTAAAAAAAAAAAAAAATATATATATATATATATATATATATATATGTTCTTTTTCCATTTTCCTATTGGATTTTTTTTTCTTCTGGTAATTTCTAGAAACTTTTTATGTGTTAATGGTTAGCTCTTTGCAATTTTTTTTTTTTTTTAAACCAGGCTGATTGCTTTTGACATTGCAAGAACTTTAGTTGACAGATGTATATCTAACGTTTTGGCTACTATGGCCATCTTCCTAAAAATTGCTTAGCTTTGATTTCTTTCCTTTTCTCTTTCCTTCCTTTCATCTCTTTTTCTTTTCCTCCTCTTTTTCTGCCCGATTTCTTTTTTTTTTAGACTTTGTCATTGTTTAAAAGCTAAATATGATGAAATTATATTGACGTACATTTTGGTATGTTTGCACCTATGATGCAAACATATGAAGCACGCTGAGTATTACATGTCATTAAACAGCTTGAAGATGCTTTATTGCTGAACAGTAATCAATTTAATGGGTGGATGGTGTTAAATTATTTTAATGTATATGACCCTGGTTCTTCAATTTAAAGGCCATGTGTTTGGTATACTGCGCATTGGAGAAAGAACCTGTGCCAATGTCATTGCCCCCAGGCTTGGTGCCACCTTCTAAGAGAAAAACGGTGAGTATATCAGACTCTATGAGTTCGATCCCATCTTTAGCATTATCCAAAAATGCCACCTATAGGCATTTTTGCCTACCAACCCACCATTAAGACAGTAGATTTATCATTGTTAAAGGACTTATTTTTTTTTAAACAAAGTACATGTCTTCTAACAGTTGGCTACTTGATGAAGATAGAATCATCAATCTAAATCAAAGATTTGGAGCTCCCTTTGGTTGAACTCACATAATGTGATATCACAGAGAAGATAGATAATCCTCCTGCATTTGTTTTTACATAGGTCATCTGGTTGTTTTATTAGCATTCCCTTGGTCTCCCTAAAGGTGGAGACAGATAATCTGGCATGCTTTCTCTGGAATAGTTAATAGGTGTTTTTTATTTGTTTACTAGCTAACTCTTGATTCTTTAGGTTCAAATTTTTCAATTTGGGTTTTTGAAGGTTTTTTTTTTTTCTCCATCAACCTTTAGCTAGTTTAGCTACAGCTCAGAATGCCAAATGAAATTATAAAAGATGGAGATTGAGAATTATCTGAATATTTTGTTAATACTATCCCAGCCACCCATATACATGTAGTCATTCACAAGTCAAGAGTTAGTTGTGCTTAAATTTATTTACTTAAAAGATCAGAAAGTAAAATGGGCATCTATATAGTAACAACTGACCTGTATTTTTCTTAGGTAATTTTTTCTTCTCCATGGTTTTGATTGGGATGTGGTGGGAGTGATAACACTGTTGCTGTAGTTTGTAGGTTAGAATTGTTCAGAATTTGGGACAGTGTTATGGGTTGAAAGAGTGACACTTAGCAGATTCATTTTGGCAGAAATACTATATGTTCATATTTTGTTCTTTCCCCTCTATAGTGGGTTGTGTCCCCTGCAGAAAAAGCTAAATATGATGAAATTTTCCTGAAAACTGATAAAGATATGGATGGATTTGTATCAGGATTGGAAGTCCGTGAAATCTTCTTGAAGACAGGTTTATCTTCTACCTTACTAGCCCATATTTGGTAAGACTATTTAAATTTAGATAAAAAGACAAATTTGGTTTTGTATCAATTCTGATTTTGTGTGCTTCATTTTTAGTCATTTGCAAATCGTACAGTTTTTCTTTGTAGAGAAAATTTAAATCTGCATTTCTTCTAGATAACTGGCAAAAGCTTGAGACTGGATACCTGCAGTTATAAAATTAACAGCATTGGTTAATTGTTATTAGAATTTTAAATTGCATCATCTGTTTGTATCAATTAAACTTAAATTTTTAAGGGGAGAACCCACAAAAATGAAATTTAAACAATATAAAAAATGTCTTCAAGATATACACATAAAATTCTTATGCTTTTATATCTGTACATAAGAATTATACAGCTGATACTTTAAAAAAGACAAACTTTAATTTAGTTTTAGTTAGCAATTCTAGTGAATTGCTCATTAAGTGATATGATAATGCTTTAGTGTGCCTGCTGCCAATCCACCTTACTATACCAGAGGTTATCTTGAAGTTTTCAAATGGCAGCAAACATCAGAAGTGGAACCACATAATTAGAAAGAGAAGCTTAGAAAATGACAAACGATGACAGTAGATCTGCCTTAAAAGGAACAAAAATTCAAGTCTGGGAAAGATTAAATGTGTATAACTAATAATAACTGCCACTTTCAATTGCCTTGCCTAGGTTCTGCGCCTAATAAATGGCAGTTGTCAAAGGTTTGACATCATGCCCAGACTTCTTACGTATTTTGTCTTTAATTCTCATAATCACTTTACAAGATGGGTGTTATCTCTACCTTATAGATGAAGAAACAGAAAACTTTAAAAAATTTGTCCAAGGTCACAAGGGAAAAACCCTGGAATTCAAGGTTTCTTGGACACTATGACTCATGGTCTTCATCAGACCACATTGGCTTTCAATGAATCAAAGATCAGGACTTCAGAAAGCTGTACTTTCAAATAAAGAAAATGGAATGAAACATTTGTTGTTTCTCTTAAAGTGACTTTGTAAAGCTTTCCAGATTGCTGTCTCTCCTCACATGTGATCTCCATTTGCAGCTGTTATTTCTGCTTTGACTTGGTGATCCTCTAGCTTCCTACTCTTAAGAATTGCAGGAAGCAAGCTGACATGGAATTTTTTTCTTGTTTTAGATTCATTCTAATGCCACTAAATTAACTACATTTGTTAAGACTTAAATCTCATCTTTAACATCATTTAATGTTGTAAATCTTGGAAGTAGAGAATGTTGGTATTCTTTCACTCACCACAGCTTTTACTTTTGAGTGGTTCTGGAAGCTGATAAGAAAGCACAATGCAAACCATTGCTCAGCACCGAGATGAACATTCTGTCTCTCTTTTTTGCCTCTTTAACTGATTCATCTCTTCAAGCATTTGAGGGAGTGTTGGGCAAGGCACCAGTTGGTATGACTTTCTTTTTCCATTCAATAGATTGTTTAAAAAAACTACAGTCATATTATTTTTTTCTCTACATTTTAGAATGATGTGGCATTTATATACTGTTCATTTTGTTTATTTGTACAGGGCATTATGCGACACAAAGGGCTGTGGGAAACTTTCAAAGGATCAGTTTGCCTTGGCTTTTCATTTAATCAATCAAAAATTAATAAAGGGCATTGATCCTCCTCACAGTCTTACTCCTGAGATGATTCCACCATCAGATCGGGCCAGTTTACAAAAGGTAAGACAACTTGAAAGAAAAGCTGACTGCATTAAGAAAAAGAAATAAATGCTATAATAAATGACAGATTCAATTTGAATGGAGTAGTAAAGAAAAAGAAAAAAAATTGGAGCAGGGCAATATTCTGTTTGTGGTTTAGTTTGTGCCTGTAAATATTATGCTTGAATGTCTTGTATAACATTCTTGGGCTATCGCTCATTTACCCCACCAATCATTACACATAAGCAACCATATTTCCAGCATTACAGTTGAAAAAATGTGCTCCTATTTTTCCTTTCCTGGATTTGCAAATTAATTTTTTTATGAATGGGGGTGAAATATAAATAAAAGCTATTAAGAATTAATTTGTATTTCATTTGATGATTCACTATTACTGAAGATAATAATGAATTTGAAAACAAATCCAGGAGATTATGATTTCTTGCTGTAAATTTTACCAAAAAAAAATAAAGCCACAAAGTAAACACCCTGTTGAATATAATTCAGTATGGTTTTTGCTGTATAGATGACCTTCTATCCTGGGCATAGGGCTGAATTCCATATGAGACTATCTAGAAGCAAGTTGTAGCTACTTTTGGTAGCATTGGTAATTTTCAAAACTACATTGTTTTCGCCATGTTGTTCCTTGATTTTTCTCTCCTATTTAGAAACCTTTCTGTTGTGGTGCAAGACTTACAGTATCTTGGTTTAATAGAGCTTTATAATGACTTCTATAACTCTAGTATCTACTTGCCTTTAAAAGTGAGAACTTTGTATTTTTGCTGTCATTCTGTATCATTGCTGTACAAACAGAATTCTTCCCAGTTACATGTAGTAGGAGTTGTAAAACTTGTGACTGGAGGAGGCAGTTTTAAATATGTCAATAGAATATCTTGGTTTTGCATTAATTTTGTCACATAGGTTAAAAATCCCATTTTAACAAACCCAATAAAAGTCAAAATTGGATTTTTTCTAAATCACCTTAATGGAAATTTACAGTCACCACATATAGAAGTTACTTATAAGAGTTCTTATCCTTATTTTTGAAGTATTTGATTATTTTCTAAGTTTTTTTTTTTTTTGGTGTGTGTGGGAGGTGAGCATTTTGTGAATTATTTGAGATTTCTTGTGATGTGTAGAACATGGGTTCTCTAAATTGTGGAGAAGGCTAAAGTTTACACATTTGTATTTATGCTCTTGATTATAACTGTATCTCAGTTATGGAGGCTATATTGTTTCACTCTTTTTTGAATCTATGTAGACTGGTTTTTCTCCCTTTGCTGCCTTTCTTTTAAACCACTGAATTTCCACAGACACAATGACAGGTACAGAAATTCCTGAAGTAAAATTCCCGAAGTCTCAATAACATTAGATACTTCAAATTGCATCTGCTCCATATAGGATTTTTAATATAATGATTTCTCTAGCGTCCAATCTCTAGAGCACAGACACCTTTGTCTGTGTCAGTTATCAGTATTATTCATTAAAATGGGATTTTATTACTGTTGCCTTATCTAGTAACCAAAATTTTTAACCTTAAATAAAATTTGCATTTGTTTTGCCTTTCAAATAATCTCTTTTGTCTTTATAATCTGATTTTTTTAGTACTGCATTTTTTGCAGCTTTGACTAATCTTTTTTTGAATGTTGCTTTCCTTTCTGTGTTTTTTCTAGTTTGGACTATTTTTTCCATTCTGCAGCACTCTGCTTTTCGCCTTTCTTGTACTGTCAGTTTCTTAACTACTCTCTCAAGGTTAGAGCTTTACTTTATGCCTTTTTAGCATTACAATTTTTGGTTTACAAGATATACTTTGAAATTTCAGGATTTTTATGAAGCAAAGTTGATACAGAGATTATATCTAAATAGCATGCTTTTGTCACATGTTACTTGGTCCTTGTTTGCTTTTTAACTTGTCTTTCCTGGGTTCTCTGTTCCACTTAAAATCACCAATGTGGAGTTTTTGTGTAATGTACAAAATAGAGTGAGATAAAATATTTGGAAAGAAGGCGCCACACTACACTTTCCTTCAAATGCCCTTCTTATACTTCATATTCTGTGAGCTGAACTTTTTTCATGCTTCCTGATAGCATACCATTTTATTGCTTTCAAATGCTTCTAACTTGCTGTAGTATTACCAGTTAACTTGTTAGAGTTTAAAATTATTTGTATCACTCTTTTTATTTGATGATATTTTTAATAGTGAAAGAATGTCAAATGTGAGTCTTTTTTTTTTTTTTTTTTTTTTTTTTGGGAGTTAGAGTGACAGAGGAGGTGTGGAAGTCATGAGTTTCTTGGTATGCTTACACCTCTGATAGCAAATTTCTCAGTACCATTTAGGTGATGTAAGTTACTCTTGGTGATAAAAGTGAGACCAAGTGCTAATTTTTAATTTTGTTCTCCTATTAAAATGTCTGGCCAGGCTTAGCTCATAGGTCAAGTTGAGACAGAGTTAAAGTCCCCCTAGTGAAGACAGAAATTCACTTTTAAATTTCTAATTTAATTAGTAAGTCAGTAAAAAGTATTATTTATTATAAACCTATAATTAATATAAAATTGAGAAATAGCACTAATTGAATCTTGATAGATGAGTTTTGGTATTGAGAATCAAAACAAAAAATCAGAGGGTTTATATGCAATGTAGCAGAAAGAAATACAGAAGGAATTATTTACTAAATTTTATTGATGGACCCGTAGTGATTTCATTTACCTAAATGCTCTTGATATGAATGTGCATATCAGTAAAATAGTCCTTGAATTTTATCTGAAGACTTCTCATCAAATTACTTATAATCTTTTGGGTTCAGCTTTGCACAAGTCATTTAATTTGTGTCCTTAGCTTTAAAATGGGGTTAATAATAATCTCTGACCTGTCTACAACTCAGTTTTCAGATTAGCTTTGAGAATTAACTATTTGGTTTGAAAGTGCTTAGTGAATGGTAAGCCATCAGTAATGTGAAGAGATGGTATGTTGCGCATGTGTAGGTTTCGTCTGTTGTGTGTGTTGGGAATATATGTTAAATTCAAAGCCACACAAGTATTAATACTAAGTTTTATGTTTTACTAAGAAGGTCCTCAATATATCTTAGTTTTACATGTTTAGGTCTCAGTTTTAACATTTCTTAATGGTGATGATTCTATTATTTGTCAATCTTGTAACATTGGGTATAGATCTAGTATTTGCAGGAGCAAATCTTTTTCTGCTCTGATTTCAGTCAGCAATAAAATATCAACAAGAGTTCACAAAAAAGGTTGAACCAGAGTAGACTTCACATACATTATTATTTCATTTAATTTTTAAGGTGGGCAGGGCAGAGATCATTTCCCTGTTTTTACATGCGGAAGATCATGCAGTTAGTAAAATAACAGAGCCAAGAATAAACCCAGCAGATTTTCTGGCTACAAGTACCTTTAAGATAAAATTTATACTAATTTTAACATGTTCATTATTGAGAGAAAACCATATGTAAAGGATTTCACATATGAAGACAGTCATTCCTTAGTAGTTGATTTACTTTAAATAGAGTTGACACTAAAAGTATTTAATAAAATTTATTGTTTGTTGAATTGAGTAAAATTAACCACCATTATAATCCTGAGATTCACAAAAATTTGTGTATTTATCCTCTATGCCTAACAATATAAATTCCGGTAAATCACCATCTCTCTCCCTGAGAAATTTATACTTAGAGGAGGAATTAGTTTATGAGACTGTAATCTGCTTTACTGCAAGGTTCTGGACAGGCTAGGATCAAGTGACAAAGATATTAAGTGGTGATACCCATTATATTTAGAACAACAACTTTCAGAGAATTTAAGGGAAAATGTCTTAGTATATTAACTGTGTGTTTGTGTGTGTGTAGAATTGCACTAGCTATGGTTTTTTTAGTTAAGTATTAGCAATGCAGTAATGTACGTAATACGTTATATTTGTGTAGTGCTTTTAACATTTTTAATGCTTTGTTATATAATAATAACGTAAATTTGTGAATTTTTTCTTTTTAGAACATCATAGGATCAACAAGTCCTGTTG
The DNA here is from genome assembly GCF_014898055.3 of Talpa occidentalis. NCBI lineage: Eukaryota > Metazoa > Chordata > Mammalia > Eulipotyphla > Talpidae > Talpa > Talpa occidentalis. Next base: position 32,135,731 of record NW_023605305.1, on the reverse strand, counting down.
CAGACTTTTCTGCTATTAAGGAGCTAGATACCCTTAATAATGAAATAGTTGATCTACAGAGGTATGTAAAATAAATTAAAACTGGTTATATATATACACAGACACAGACACACATGCACACACACACACAGCATGTTCTGTTTTGCTTTTGATGTGTAACTTGGTACATGTTACTTTGCTTGGTTAAGTACCATGGTTCTTGAAGTGGGAACCAGTGTACCTTACTTTATCAAATCTAAGTTGACTTTTAATTCAGGACTCACTATTTTCTTTTGTACCACTGCCAAACTCACTGCCAAAAATACAATGGTGTGCATCAATGATAAGATACTATTTGATTTCAGAAAGTGAAAAGCGTATCTTGGAATCAATGAGATCGCATTCCTCCAACTTTAAAGGGATTAAATGATTTCCCTCGGTTGTTGGTAAGAATTTAGCTTTGGCTAAATTTAGCTTTGGCTTTCTCCTCTCAGGTGTAGTCCCCATAGAATTCTCACCAAGTCACCCGTGAACCATCACCATAGTTTCTTGTGCTCTTCCTGCCCCTATTTTAATCCCTTTCCCTCCCCCTCCCCTGCTGAATGTCTCTGATTTATAGTGGTATAGGGCACTGAATTTAGAAATCACTTTTCTATTTTAAACCTTCACAATACTTTGAAGCAGATAATGACTGATATTTGATTTTATTGTTGGTATTGGGGTATAAAGGGATTAAATGATTTCCCTCGGTTGTTGGTAAGAATTTAGCAATGCTCTTCCTCATCCATGAGACTAAAGAAACTTAGTAGTTATGGTTTTTCAGTTACAAGAAACAAGTCAGCCCAGGCTAACTTAAATCAGAGTGACTTTATTGACTTGTGAAACGAAGACCTCTTAGAGGTAGGGATGGCTTATGGCATGGTTTGGGACTTAAATGATAAAATACATTCTCTTGTTTTCTCATTTCTTTTTCATACTTCCACTGGTTGTACCATTTTCAGATAGACTTTCCCTGTGTGTTGTCAAGGATTATAGCACACCTAATCTCCTGTACTTATAATTTAAAATCTAGAAGCATGCCTATTTTCTGGCAGTAACCAAAACAGCCCCGAGAGTGAATCTGATTAGACTGGTGTAGGGCTGTGTCTACACCTAAAACAGTTGGTAGTCAGGGATGTATAGTTTATAGATTTGTCATGAAATCTCTCCTGGGAGTTGTGAGAAGATGATTTGTCACCAAGAGTATCCCCACATGAAAATAGGAGATTCAGTAGGAGGAGGAATGAATTCTGGGAAAGTAAATGTCTACTCCAGCTGCTAGAACTCAAATCCTCAGTAATTCCAGTGATTACACTGAGTTTCATCTACCTCTTTGAACAGTATGACTTGACATTCTCTAAATTTAGTTGGAATTCCTTTTTCAATGTCATTGTTTAGTGTTGAACATATCTTCTAGGTACTAAATTCTGTCACATTCTTATTTCCTGCTTAAAGATTGGCATTCAGCTATTACACAATGTCTCTAATATTGGAATCCTATGGAAACCAAAATCTCTTTAGAGAACATTATAGTTAAGTTTCTTCCTTAATCATAAAAAATAAAATAAATTCAAAGTTACACATCAGGTCAACAACAGTGCTGGCTAGCACTCAAACCGAGTTGTATACATACTAGTTGTGCTTTTTTTCAGTCATATAAATTCATTAGGTCTTAAATTTTTTTTTACTTCAATTTGGAATAGTAGATGTGAACAATTTCATTAGTCTGTAATGGTGTTTAGACTTCATTTTCACATGGGTCATACTTGATCCATTAACACTTTAATTTACTTTACATGTAATATAGCTAGATTTGAAAATACTTCTGTGCCGTTCAACCTATGAAAATAGACACCTTCCGGAGTTCTAGGATTTACTTGACTTCAACAGGAGTTACTTAATGTGTAAAATTTTTGGTAGTGAATTTTAATGGGGAGTAGAGCACCATGTTTAAAATATTTTTGCTCTTCCACACTTTTTGTAATATTAGATACATTTTGGTCAACTGAGCTTTCAGTACTTCCAGTAACTGTAATGGTAAGTTGTCTGGTTGCAGTCTTGTATGGTAAATCACCGCTAACATTATAAAAAAGAACATGTCTAATAATTTGTGACTTTTATTAAGAAAATCATAAGAGTTCTAAAACCTTGTTAGTTTTTAGATTGTAGTCACATTCTATAAATGTGTAATACATTTATACATGTTTTGACATTTGTGAAAATATTTTTCTTAGGCTTTTATTTTAGGTGAAATCTACAATGTAGGCAAGCTTCCATCATCTGTCAACTCCAGTAATGTTATAATGAGACTCCTCTATCCATGCTGAAATTATAGTGGTTAAGATTCACATTTGCAAGTGGTTGTGTGAGGTTACTCTCTTCAAGTAATTAAGCTATTAACATTATAAACCTTGGCCTTTGTTGTAAATAACTGTTTTTTCCTATATACTGGTACTGCCTTTCAGACTTTAAATCTTTTATTAACATATTAGTATGTGATGTGTATGACTACAAAATAAGAAAAAAGAATTTATGCAGATTTTGTTTGTGACTTTTACAAAATTGTTACCTGACAGAAGATTAGCCCTTGTTGGTTTTCAGGTGAGGATTTTAATTTTAGTGCAGGGACCCAACCTGCAAATAAACTGCATATATAATTTGGGATTGTAATGAGTATTATGTAATAAGTAATGTGTTTCACAAGATCCCCCTCTACCCCCTTGATTATAGTTGCAATATGCACTTATTGTAAAAATTTGGAAAGTACAGAAAAGCATAATGAGGAGAAAAAATGTTTCTTCCTGTAATGTTTGTTTTGAGCATGGAAAATCAGTGGAGATATGGAACGCTATATACAAACTTAGGAGTTAGTGAGGTAAAGAATGCTTTTCATTATCTTTCAGATCTCATTGTATACATCATTTCTTTGAAAGGGGAAACTAATCCCTCCTGTCAGTTCTTATTTAAGAACCTATTTTTGTAGTTTTTTTATTACACTTGACATATAATTTTCCATCCTTTATTATAATTGTTTAATTTGGATCTCCTATTAGACTATGTACTTCTTAAGTATAGAAACTATATGCTGGCTCACTGTTTCTTGTGCTTATATGTGAGAAAATAATTTCTTCAATATTGTTGAAACATGCATACTCTGTTCTTTTTCTTAGTTTTAACCTTTATCTCTTAACTGGATTGCTGCTCTCACCTCCTAATGGACTCTATGTCTGGTTTCTCCTTTCTTCCTTTGGATCATCTTACTCCCAGATGGTGTATAAATAAAACTCAGATTCCTTAGTGACTCCACATCACCAGTTGGATCCATTTTATTTCCCTGAGTGTGGTATAAAGGCTCCTACTCCATGATATTTCCTTGGCATCCTTATGATTTCTCTGTCTTAGCCACCTTCCAGAGGAAAGTAGAATTGTCTTCTACTGTGACACTGTAAAACTTCTTGAGAGCAGTCAGTGGGTTTGCATTTTGTACTCTGTTCATTATAGTGCTTTAGTCTACCATTTCAGTTTCATCCCTCTTCTCTAGCCATATGGTAGGTGGGCTTGCCACTCTTACCTCAATATGATACCGCTTGTATTCTGTGCCTCTCATCCTGCTGTTCCCCTTTGACTAAATTCACCTTTGCCTTGTAAACTTTTACTCACTCTTTAAGGACCAGCTCAAATAACTTTGTCTTTCAAGCTCTCCCTAAAACCTTGATTACCAGTTACTCTCCTTTCTACTTCTAGAGATTTCATTCTTTTGTAATAGTACTTACTACATTCATTATTGGTTGTTTTTGTTTGTTTAATTTTGAACTTCTTAGGGTAGGCACTGTATATTCATTTGAATAGGTTTGGATAACCACACAGAGTGCCTGACATAGAATCTCAGCAGAGATTAGTTGATTGAATGAGTAAATCAAAGTATATTGTAAATAGTAGAGTGTTTTCTGTATTTACTTCCTACAAATTTTATGAAAGACTGGAAGCCAATTGTTAAATAATGAAAGATAAAAGATCTGTGTGATAGCATATTTTAAAGACCATAGAAGAGGATTTTATAGACAAAAAGATTTTTAATCCATATCAGAACAGTAAGTGTGGGGGGCTGAATTTTCATGTTTTGCCAGTCTATTTTTGTGTTCAGGTTTTCCTTTGAGAATTTGATGAAGGCTATTGGTCTTGCCCCTGGAGGAAAAGAAAATGTATAGTTGTGTACACCATATTGCATTTATTTCAGGAGTTCTCATACCCTTAAAAATTTTTATCTTTGGCCCCATTTTTAAAAAACTTTGCTTTGAAAATAAAGTCGCCCAAATAGATAAGTCCTTGGCAGTGAAAAGACAAAAACATTACTGAGAAACTGCCTCAGTCATTTAATGTGTTGATGTAAGTGAATTATGCTGAAGCAGGAGTTAGTCCTTATTTGTCTTGTGCTGGCTTCTATTTCCTTCCTGTCTCTGTCCTTTTAGCAAGAACATCAAGAAGTAAAAACTACACCATACCATTTCAATTTGTCATCCTGGTTTTGGGCCAGGAGAACTTGAGAGTCATGGTCTCTACCAATACATGTAAGTCCTAAGTGCTTAGGATTGCTCTGGGTGCTTGACTGCACGTTTTCCAAAACAACAACACAACCCACAAAACTTGTAAATAACGTGCTTTTATTAAAAGTATAAAGGTAATCATAGTAATAATAATATCTGACACTTATTAAGCACTTATTCATGTAGGCTGTACATTTACGGCAGCTTTTAGAGAAATTAAAAACTTAGGATATAAACCATTCTCTTTAGTCTCAAACTTTAAAGTTTTAATCAACTCACTATGAATTCTTACAGTGAAAGTTTGTCCAACTTTCAGTCTGGTTTGAATTACAAGCCAAGACTTTCTCATCACCTGTCTGTAGTTGTTACTGTTATCTAGCTCAAGACATATGACAGTTCCCAAGATAAGCAGTCACAGTGTCCTATTGCCTTTCTAGCAAAAATCTTCAAACTTTTGAGCAATAAGAGCTACTTCCTCTTTCTCCACAAAGCAAAAGTCAGCAGAAAAAGGGCTCTGTTGCTAAATAATGCCATTCAGTGTAACAAAACATAGCTCAGAAAGCTTTAGATATCCATACTATATTAAAAGTTTGTATGTTTTTACCTCATATTAAAGTTCAGTTATACTCTTATGCTGATCTACCATTTCAGTGTTACCACACTTGAGTCCTCCATTCTAGATGAGTTAGTCTACTAGCTGGAATTTTCTCATATCTGTGCTTTCTCTTTTTCATTCATTTTTTATGGTGGGAAAATACAAATAGCATATAGTTTATCATTTTTGCCATTTTTATGTATACAATTTAGTGGCATTAAGTACATTAAGTACATCACATTGTTGTGCAGCTACCATCATTATTCATCTCTAGAACCTATTCATCATTCCAAACTGAATGATTTAATTGGAGTTGATAACAACTGAACTTGAATTGTATGTAAGGTTTTACTAATATAAGCTCTAACCTTTCCACTTTATTTTACTGATATTATAAATTACATCTTTATTCACTGTGTATCCACTAATATAGTCTTTATATGCCAAAACTGTCTCCCTGCCTTTCACTTTGGCTTCTTTGTGTGAAAATTTTATTATTCTTTAGGCATGGACAGCCATATAAAGTGCTTATTACATAATACCTGCCATGTAGTAACTGCTTAATGAATCTTGGTTTCTGTGATGATGAGGAGGAAGACAAGATGTGATAGTGGTAATAGTAGTTTTTTGTTAGTTCTGAATGAAGGCATCCTAAATAAAGATTTTGACTGCCTTTGCTTTGGTCATGGGCTTGTTCTTGAATTAACACCTGTAATTGTGAAGTAGAATACTGTTGGCGAAACTTTTCAGTCAAGAGCCAATCCTTGGCCAATCATTGCTCAGAGAGTTAGAGTCTATAAAAAGATGACATCTTTTATTTGAACTGTTGTGTATAGATAGAAAGATAATAGTTGAGGGAGAAGCAAGTAACAGTTTTCTAATAGGATTGCTGGATGTTATTGGAAGGGAGAGTCAGCCAGAACAAAGAAGCTGTTACTTCTGTGACCTGTGATGGAGACAGTGTTTGAATCCTGAACAATTCTGTCCAAATCTTACACTTTCAAAACCATCTAATAAGTTTCTAAAAGTAGAGAGTAGTTAGATTATTTTGAATATTTACACAAGATATTTGGACAGAGATATTGGTGATTAAGTGAATTCTATAACTGTTTTAGATTGTTTTCTAAAATTTTAAACCCATAATTCCTTTTAATAAGTTAAAAAAACCTCATCAGTGTCATTTAAAATTTTAAGCTATGCTAATGTTATGAGTGAAAAGCAACCAAAGCATAATAGACTTTATTCCTAATTATATGACATACATTTTGCCTTGCAAATCTTAAGATGGTACTAGTATTTGCATAATGAAAACTAAGACTGAGGCTCTGAAAGTTCTATGACCTAATCAGAATCAGAAAAACTATTTAATGTCAGAACCACATTAGAATCCAGGTCTCCAGTTTTTAGTCACATTTTCTTGCTTTCTGTAGACTCAAAAGACTTACTGAAGACTTCATAATGGGAATAACATGCCCGTTTGTTTGCTTGTAAGAGCTCGATCGGCAGTTAAGCTGTTTAATAATCATAAGAGCATCTTTAGGTTTAAATATGTGCAAAAGAATTTTTATAAATAAGTCTTAAGAATTCAAAAATATACCTTTGTGCTTGTCACAACTTTCTGGTTTCTAATTTGTTTCTAGTTTTTATTGTTTGGTTAGAAAATAGTGATGGTTTATATTCAGAAAAAATGCATCAAACTGTGTATCTAGGAAGGACTGTGAAGGCAATTTACTCCTGTTTTTTTTTTGACAATATTAGTATTGTATCAAAAGTAAGACAAGTAGTTCAGTTCCTTCTCTCCATAAACAGAGCCTAGAAAAGTAGACGTGAATTACATGGATTGAAAACTCCCTGGACCTGAGTGTCCTTGTGAATAGGTTTTGACTACTTCATAGTAGGCTTATGTAATTATCAACTTTAGTTTCTGAAAGCTGACCTTAAGCTTTGCTTTCCTTGTTGGTTGAGATAATAGGTTCCATGGACTCAGAACAGATCAGCTTTTGAAATTATTAGGGAACTCTTTCCTTGGCCTTTATGGATTTGGTATTTGTGACTTCCTCTTGATGTGTCAGAATCTTGAGACTGAACAGGACAAGAGACATAATCTAAGGTAGAGGGTATATAGAATCCTTTTTTTTCCCTTTCTGTAAGTTCTAAGATCAAGGCAATAACTTTTATCAGGATGAGTAGTGTTTTGGGCAAAATGATTATACACGTATTTTTGAAATATGTCTTATCCACATGTTGTTGGTGGGCTTTTTAGGAAATTGCATCTATACGTTATTTTTTGTTGTGGCACAGAACCTTAAAAAGAATTATTTTTAAATTACTAATGTTAAAAAAATCCTTTGTATTAGTTATGCATTCATTGCCTTTAGGACAATATGCATATAATTTGAAAGAAAAGAGAATGTAAGAAATATAGTCAAACATCCTTAGTATACCTAAATGTATATTTAGATATTTTTTTTTTAAACTTTTTTTTTTTTAATAGAGGCATGTTTTATTTATTTATTTATTTTGTTTATGCATGCACTGGGTACAGTCAGAAGCACGGGAGGGTGAGAGAATTCACCAGAGCCAGAGCGGGGAGCAGAGCAGGCAGAAGGACCGAAGTACACTGCTGAGGGGAGCAGCGGGCGGCAGGAGAGGTCTGCGCGCCATGTGGGACCCTCCTCCGGTGGCCAGGGAGCAGCTGGGGATCGAACCGGCACCGCAGAGACCGCGGGCAGCTTTGCAACCCAGCGCTCAACCGCTGCGCCACCGGGGAGGCCCTATTTAGATATTTTTTGTTGCCTGAACTAAGAGGGAGAACTATAGAGTTTGAGTCTGGAATACCACAGAATAACAATTTTGAATTTCTGAAATTATTGCCGGAATTCATGAAAAAATTATTTTATTTCAGTCAGATTTATAGGACAGATTGTCAAATACAGTATTTTATAAACAATAACATAATTGATAATTTTATTATTTTTAAAGTTTTCTGTTTAGTAATATATGTTATACTGCTTGATGTTGATAATAAAAAGAATTATCATAAGACCAAAATTTTATTAGATAAAAGTAGATTGAAAGTTAAATGATCTCAGTCCTAAGCGATATTAATGCCTGAAGATTCCCATGTTTAGCTTAATTGGGAGTAGTCTTCAGTATATGTTTGGAGACATCACCACCATTCCCTACTGCTCCTATACCCAAAATTATGAAGAGAAATTTGTACTTTGTAAAGTTCCCCCATTTTACCCAAACATAGACTGTGTTTGCCTATTATAGCTGAGTCCTTTGTAATCTGTTTTCCTTTTTCACCAAGTAAGCTTCTTTTTTTCCCTCCCATCTCTCCTGTTTGTCTGTCTTGGCTACTTGAAGTCAGCTCACTGCCTTCATGAAGCCGGGTTTTCCTGCATGCATACCTGATCCTCTCTGAGCAGACACTGTTAGTAATAGCACTTAACAGCAGAGCAGAAAGGAGTGAATACAAACGTGCACATTTAGTGTGTGCAATGTTAATCTAAGATTTCTTGAATGTTTTCTGTTTTTTGTTTGTTTGTTTGTTTGTTTTGGTTATTAGCTACAATCAGAAATGAGGAGCTGAATTGATAATGACCTTGTGTGGAATATCTGTAAGGATTTGGGATTGGGGGAGGAGTCTAGTTTTTCATGTGACTTATCTGTGACATGCTGCAGCAGAACTGAAAACACTCTTATACTCACATAGGAGGAAAGAAAAAAATTTCCAAAATTGAGCTTGCAGAATTTGGGGGTATATTTAGATTTTTCTTCCTCTGTTTTCTATTTTTTGATTTTACCTAATTTTATAAAGATTGGAAGTAGGGGGTGACCTTTGCATAATAAGTAGTTTAAGGTATGGGAAGAACAGCCTGAAACAATGATTTGCATGGCAAAGGACTGTTTAAAATCTTCCAGACATCGTGACCCACATTGCAATCCATCTGACTGATGGTTAGTGAGCTCCTTGGCCTTCTCAAGTATTAAAAGTAACAATAGACAGATAGCTTTATCTTTATGCTTTTCCCTCCAATACAGATCTTAGGAAAATTGTGCCTACATATCCAAAACTATAGATAGTTGTCTACATTTAAAAATGTCACATCAAATAGGTGAGAATTATACATGTATTATGCAATTGTCCCTTAAGTATCTCCACTGGTATAATTTTCCCACTTTCCTTTATGTCATAGCTTAATAGAGCCTGAGCTTATGTTTGGGTTATGACTGGGGTGAAATTGAAGTCTAGTCATGAGCTGTAAGGAAAAACTCTGCAGTACTAGTCTGGAGGACTTCTTGAATGCCATCCTCCCTTCTGCAGTGTTTTACCTTGTCCCCCACCCCAAAAATGTATTACTGCAGAGTTCTATGGCTTTTTCTCATTTGTAGAAAAGAAAGTGAAGGAAGCAGTGTGTGTGTGTGTGTGTGTGTGTGTTTTCAGTACAAGTGGACAGTTAAATTTATAACATCAAAAGAAATAGCTTTATTTTGTAATTCTGAATATAGGATTGCTTAGGATTGACTCATTAAGACACCAGCTCTGATCAAAGTATATAAAAATTTAGATAATGATATTTCAAAGTAAAAGTGAATCCTAACATATTTGATCTGAAACGTAGAAATTTAAAATGCTAATTTTTAAAAACTTAGTGTGTGTATATATATATATATATGTATGTTGTCTTATAAATTTGATCAATTGGAATTTATAGGTTGTCCTCAAATAGTTTTTTGGAGTAGATGTGGCATTAGAGAGTATGTGGCCTGTTTTACATTTTCTCTTGTTTGTTCTAAAATTGGTGTGTATCAGTGATTTAAGGGGAAATTAACACTTCAGTAAATGTCCTTTCCTTTATATTGTTGACAGTTTCTATTAGCCATTTTCATTTGACTTGACAGTGGTACTTAAGGGTTAAGCTCACAGAGCTGATGCAACTCCTCCTCTTTTTCACCACCAATTTTTATTGGACAGTATTTCCATAGCAACAGTGAGATCAGTGAAACCTGAGTATTTCATTGATTATTTTTCTCCTCTTCTTTTTTTAATCTATTCTCTTTTCACCACATTTTAGTGAGAAAGCAATTTTTTTTTTACAAACAGAGCTTATATTGATCTCTATTCCATAAATAATTAAAAGAGGGTAGAAAAATCTGCCCTTCATTTAAAAATTGAATGTTTCACTATGTATTTAAAAAGCGATTCAGGATTAGGAGGATGGATAACCATACCGGCTGTAGCTGATGTTCTTAAATATTCTTGCATTGTTTGCTGGTCTTCTAGGGAAAAGAATAATGTGGAACAGGACCTTAAGGAGAAAGAAGATGCTATTAAACAGAGGACAAGCGAGGTTCAGGTATGTGAATTATAAAATTAAGTATTCCATTTATGATTTAGAAGGATTCATTTTTAAATGTATAGGGTCATTTACTATGTGGTGGTTGTGGTATTGATGAATAGGTCAAGGGAATACCTATTATTTATGTGATACAAATATTTAGTTTTTGCTCAATGATTGTTTTTCTCTGAATTCTGGCCTGTAAAGATTACACTGCAATGAGAAAGCAGTATTTTTTCAGCATAAATTCCTAGTTTTCACAAGTATTTTTAAGATAATATTTACCTGCATATTACATCATTAAACGTAAGTTTGAATGACTTACAATGTAAATATTATTACAGCAATAAAATTAAATGAGAGAGATCATCATCATCATGAAAATGCAAATTGCTTTTTCATGGGTGTGAGATTTTGTTAGCTCAGAGACCTAGCTTAAAGGATTGTTTCCCATAATACTGATAGGATGTGAAATGATATGAAATAAATTAAAATAGCATTTTATAAGTTGCTTACTAGCCAGGATATCTTGAACTTTGGCATGAAGAGATTTAATTCATTTTCACTAAGCGCTTTGTTAAGTAGCTTAATTTTATAAATAGAAGGGATAAAAATCTCAGTTTCTGATTGGGAAATGATACAAAAGGGGTTATTTCAAACATTAAAAGTGCAGAAAATTGAGCTGTGTTGATTTACAGCAGTATGCAATGCATGTGACCATGTCACTGGGGCACTGTTTCCCGAATGTTGCTCCAGCACATATAGGAGACAAGATGTAGAAGCACTGGTAGCAGTTGCCAGTAAGAGCTCATGGATGGACATTTCTTAACATGTTACTTGTACGTTAGATTTCCCTGCTTGTCCTGATAGCTTTAAATGGAGAAGAACTCTAAATTGTTAATATCCATCGTTTTGTTTTGATGTACATTCACCAGAAATTGTCAAGTGGACTATGCTAGGAATGGGAGGATGATTTTATTGGGAGACCAGGGAAGAAGCCAGAGAGATTTCTTTTGGAAGTTGATTTTCTTATTGGAAAACTACATTTATTATAAATACTGTGATTGTCCTATAGGTGATGCAAGAATCAAAAAATCATCAGTAATAATATTTCTCTTTCTGGTAATGCAGGGGGTAGTTACTTCAATTTCATTATTTTGGTGCAGTTTTTTATTTCTTAAGCTATGCAGAAGAGTCACAGATTTTAAGCAGTGATTATTGAAAATAGTCAAAGAATGGAAGAAAAAATAATGTAGAAAAAGTTTTATCAATCTGAAGGAATATAGTTATTGATGTGATCTTGGACTACTTCTAAATTTAGCCAGATAATGTTCAAAATGCAAGGATTTTTGTGATAGACAATATTGTATCATTTGTTTACATTACCTGTTGGTTTTTCCCTTCTGCCTCTTTTGAAGGTGTAAAATTTATATTGTTTCTTTCAGGCTAAATGAGCTATTCTTGAATATTTATTTATTTTAATTATAGAAGTTTTGTTGTCAGTCAAAATTGCTTTGTGATTTGCTTGTTTTTCTTTATTCAGTGGTGATGGTAAGGCATATATTGAACCTTAAACTTTGCTAAATTCAGGCTATGATTGTCAGAGAAAGTCTAAATTGGTGAATTTTTCTGCATAGGTGTGATGTTAATAATAAAAAAACATCTTGAGCATGGTTAGTGCAGATCAAAATGTAATGGTTGAACATAACTTAATTGAGAAAGAACATTTGATTAAAACTTTACTTTAGTAGATTCATACTCATTTCAGCCCAATTTAGATAACTCTGGGTCATCCAGGATGATAAAGTAAGAATGATATGGATATTTGACATATACAAGTCATTAACAATTTTCATTTTAGTCATCATTTTCAATTTTCAGAAGGCCAAGAAAACTGAACCAGAAATAGCGATAAGTAGATTTCATTACCTATTAGCTCTGACTTACCCACTGGTAATGTGCACAGACTAGAAACAGCATGATAATCAAAATCTCTAAGTAACTCCAACTCCCAATGTTTATTTTCTAATTTCTCTAGCAATTTAGTAAAACTGTTAGTAAATAGCATAATCAAAAAATGTGTCCTTCACTGCTTTATTTCTGACCCTATTTCCTAATGCTAATGAGAAAATGCCAAAATGAAGACATCAGGGGGAATGTGAGGGGATGTTGACCTATTAGTGAATTTTTCTGCATAGGTGTGAGGATCTGCCTAATCCAAACTTGACTTTTCTTAGTCTTCTTGCTTTTCTTTATAATGATAAAGTCATAAAGTGATGTGTATGAGCTCATATATCAAATACAAAAGCCAAACGTTCAAAGTCTCTTTAGATGCAACCAAAAGGCTATTTTCTGTTTGTTTGTTTGATTTTTTTTTTTGCATTTATCTAAATTGAACTGCCATCTTGAAACCTTCAATTCAAGATTTTTTTCTTGAGGACCAAGCCAACAATTAACTTCAAATTTTGTTTCATGAGATCATCACTGTTAACTCATATGAGGTACACTGCTATTTCCAATTGGGGAAATTAAACACAAGAATGTTCCAATTCCAAGAGGGAAAAACTTTAAAGAACATTCTGTCTCAAATCTTTATAGTTTGGGTTTTCATCTTTTTGTAAAAACGGGAAGTAGACCCACATTCTTTCCTATTTTCTAAATGGTCTATGGTACAATTTTATCAAAAATTTTCTTCTAAGTAGTCAATAAGCATTTAGGTATTCCCTCATATACCTGCTTTATTAAGTTTTTATATAGGTTTGTGATCATAAGTAATTTAATCACCTTTCTGCAACATGCTGTAAGGAATAAAATGAGAATGCAGGTAAAGTGCCTCACAGAGTAATCATTACCTGGTAAAATTTCAGTAAATGCAGTTCCTTCATCATCAAGCTTGCCATTCTCTGACCTTAATTCATATAGGGCTATCTCAGGTAGGAATGTTACCAATTTGAAAATACCTCTTTTTTTGTTTTGTGTTGCTATTGCTGTTACCTTAACTACCTACCAACTTAGTTTTCTGCGTATTTTTTGCTATGTATGTATTTGTATTGTGTGGTCTTTTTTTCCCTTACCTATCTTTTAAGTAACACTATTCAGTCTGCTTTTTACCAATACCACTATGCCTTAATTTTTCTTCTCGGACTAGTAATAATCTTCTAGTCAATCCTTTGATCCTTTCTGCATTGGTTACCGCTCTCTTACACTTACGCTCCTAGATATTCTCCTTTCTCTCTGACCCTTTGCTTCTGTTGTCTTTTTCCAGCATTGACTGACACATGCTCTTCTTCCTCTCTCCTCTTTTCCTTCCTTTTCCATACTCCCTGTCATCCATATGCCGATGATTCCCAAATATTAATCAAACCCTCAGCTCTTCTGATTGCAGTCCCACATTTCTAGGTAGGCATTTTGGTGTTTATCATTTCAAAGTCAGTATATCTAAAATGAGTCTCATCTTGTTAAAAAATATTGACGTCAGTTTTGAACTTTCCTATTTCTGTCAGTGTTTTCTTTCTTAATAATTGCCAATCTTTATCATTTAATATCTAGAATTTTAGTTAGTTCATAAGTACCTACCCCATCCTCTTCTTGCCTTTTTTCCTAAACCAATTTTAGTATTTTGATTCTCAGATGTGAGAATCTTTACTGCTGCTCACTGCAAGTTATTGATGGGGAGATGTCATACCTTATGGGTATCTTGAAGATAGAAAAAGAGATAAAATACTGTCCCTTCTTTTGTACTACTTTGTGTTTTAAATTACCTGTGACTGTGTACCATACACATTCTCTGTCTTATTTCCATCCTTACAGCTTTTGTTTTTGTTGTAATCTAAGCTATTTGCTATCTCTCTGCTTTTGTGAACTCTACCTGGGTCTTAAAGTCTGAATCAAATTCCTCCACTTCTCTAGAACTTACTGTCTTTTTAGTTGACATCAATTTTTCCTGTGTTGGAACTCCTACAGCAGTGTGTGACCACTTACATGGCCTGTCCAGCATGTGACTGTACCAGTTTGGTTATGTATGTATATAGATCCCAAATACTTTGTAGCCTGAATTTGAGCTCCTTAAACTTAGAAATTGTACCTTGGGATCTTATCTTTCACTATATTTGGTAATATTACATAGAAGTAAATTTAAGGAAGTGATTGACAAACAGAGGAATAAACCTTGTTTTGTATATGAAGTTAGAAATAGGAAAAGACACATGTAGAATCTATAGGCAGAAAGGATTAGAAGCACAGTAGGTGGTATGATGGGCCAGACTTTGACATAATGCTTGTATTACCCTCGTGTAAAAAAGGCTCCCAACAATTTAAATTTCGTCAGTAAAGGTTTGGTAATTCATAGTAATTGTCCAAGGTTTTTTTCCCATTTTAATTCATTTAATTTTTTTTACATGAGGAGGGATGACTTATTTTAAGTGGAAATAAAATTAGATACATGAGCTCAACATTCTTTTCCTAGCGATAATTCCCTTAGAACATGCTGGGAAGCTAATGATTGGGAAATAAAGGCAGCTGTTAGTGAGGTTTTCTAACACCCACCCTAGTTTAATAGACACCCTTTCTGTTCTTTGACTTAAGCATCTTGCTCTACAGGTAATACTTTTTTTAATATTAAGAATAGTCCTGTAAATTCCATTGAGGATTAGGTCAACGATAATGAATTCGTCTATAGAGGTTTTTTTTAAATCAATTAAATAATTAACATTTTCTGTAAGATTGCCAAAATACCTTAAATTCCTTTTGTTTTCTTTAATAATTCTTCAGATAAGGGTATACTAATGTGTGTGTATGCGTGTATATATGCCTGGGTTTCTTTTTTATGTAAGTATTTAATTAATAAATTAGTTTCCTTTTTCGTTATTTACTCTTTTGTATGAAACATGCAGACATATTCATTAAATCTTATATTCCATAGACTTAATACTTAAGTTACTTCTTTAGTTGTACAACTGACTTAGGTTGATGAAAATGAATTATTCTTTTATATAGCTAAGAGTTTTTGTATATTTAAAAAAATTTTCTACTACTCTCATAGCATTTCATGGGGTAAGGAGGGATGGGATATGTTTGTTATTTTTAATAACTTATGTGATATCTAGAAAGCAGGTCATTTCCTTGAAAAAAATTTTTTTTAAATAAAGCCAAGATCTCAGCTTGGTATCCTTTCATTCCTGAATAAGAAACATGAATACGCCTAGCTTTGGTATTTTTCTAAAACGAAACTTGGCACTACATTAGAGTAGTCTAGTTCATTTCATCCTTGCCATTCTGTGATTGCTGCTACCCTCCTTTCTTTTGCTATTGATGGCACAGGTAGGCAAATAGAACAGGATCTTGGAAAATAGAGTAGAACTAGGAGGGCGTCTGCAAATATCTCCCGTCACTCACTGGATAGGATAGCATATAATAACGCTGATGCGCACTGACTCAGGAAAGGATTTTTCCTAAGAGTTACCTTAAAGTTAAGGAAAATACTATCCTAGTTTAGTAGAAAACACTGTGAGGACAAACTGCCACTCTGTGGTCAAGGGTGGAGTGTGGGGGTGTTGGAGAGCTATGTGGCACTTAGAAAACTGCAGATTTCACATTTATGATTATAAAGGTAATAATATGAGTTCATGATAATCTTGTAAAATACAGAGAAGTACAAGAAGTAAAGTAAAAAACAATAATTTCACATTCTAGAAAGAGCATTTGTTAACATTTTGGTGTATTGTCTATGAACATACATAAAAATGGCTATGTGTTTATTTGTGATGTTACAGTGAATGACTCTGTATTAAAATTAGTATTATGTCCTAGACATTTTCTTTTATTATGTGGCCCTTTTAGGATAAATTTTATCTTTCTTAATTAGATTTACATTAAAAATAGAGGTGTCAAAATTACACCTAATTATAAAAATTAGATATTAGAGATGTTACGTCCAAAATATTTCCTTAGGGTTTGAGAGTGGGTAGGAAGTCAGAATAGAATATGTGAGACTGGAGATAGGCAACAGATATTTTTCCTATTCCCACCCCAGACATTTCTAATTAAAGGGAAGGAGAAAAACTATTTTTCCAGATTTCTTTAAAAATGCTTTTTGGGCCAGTACAGTGTTATATTAAAAACTGTGTAATGATATAATGAGCAGAATGAAGTATTTACAATGATTTTATATGCCTAAACTAATAATTTAGATCTGAGGGTGACATTCTTTTAAGATATTTTTGACATGTTTCATTTTATTCAAATACCCATCTGATCATATGTGATCCAAAAACATTTAAATAATAATTGAGGGCCTCCCCTGTGGCGCAGCGGTTGAGCTCTGGGTCGCGAAGCTGCCCGCGGCCTCTGCAGCACCGGTTCAATCCCCGGCTGCTCCCCGGCCACCGGAGGAGGGTCCCACATGGCGCGCAGACCTCTCCTGCCGCCCGCTGCTCCCCTCAGCAGTGTGCTTCGGTCCTTCTGCCTGCTCTGCTCCCCGCTCTGTCTCTGGTGAATTCTCTCACCCTCCCGCGCTTCTGACTGTACCCAGTGCTTGTATGAATAAATAAATAAACAAACAAACAAATAAATAAATAAATAAAACAAATCTTTAAAAAAATAAATAAATAATTGAAATAATTATTATTGAAATAATAATAAATAATAAATATAGCAGATGGTAAAAATTGGTCTTCAAACAATATAGGCAATGATGTTATGGTTGCTGTGTTCTCACCCACATAAAACCATATCCACATTTTCATGACCACCAAACCAGTTAGGAGAACTTCCTTAACTGAAAATTTTTAGCTACTAATTTGAGCACTATTGACTTTTTTTCCTTCAAATTCTGAATAGCAATAGGGATTTCAGCCAAGGAGGGATGAACCAGTTCAACCTTGGCATAGTGCCAAAATGTGGCCAACTATGTCCAAATGAGGCTTCAAGGAAAGTTACAAAAGTATTTACCAGTGCTGGGGCCTTCTCTTTGAGGTTAAAGACAAATGGGTCATGGTTCTTGGAAGAAAAGTGTCTCCCTGAATGGCCTGCTGACTGCCCTAAAGTATTTCATAACTAAATTTTAAACCATTTTTTAAAAAAGATTTATTTAGGGCCTCCCCGGTGGCGCAGCGGTTGAGCGCTGGGTTGCGAAGCTGCCCGCGGCCTCTGCGGCGCCGGTTCGATCCTCGGCTGCTCCCCGGCCACCAGAGGAGGGTCCCACATGGCGTGCAGACCTCTCCTGCCGCCCGCTGCTCCCCTCAGCAGTGTACTTCGGTCCTTCTGCCTGCTCTGCTCCCCGCTCTGGCTCTGGTGAATTCTCTCACCCTCCCGCGCTTCTGACTGTACCCAGTGCATGTATAAACAAAACAAACAAACAAACCAGCAAAACAAATAAATAAAGCATGCCTCTATAAAAAAAAAAAAAAAAAAAAAAAAGAAGTAGTAAAAAAAAAAAAAAAAAAAAAAAAAAATTTATTTATACAAGCACTGGGTACAGTCAAAAGCACGGGAGAGTGAGAGAATTCACCAGAGCCAGAGGGGAGAGCAGAGCAGGCAGATTGACGAGGTACACTGCTGCAGGGAGCAGCAGGCAGGAGGAGAGGTCTGCGTGTCATGTGGAATGTTATATATTATTTTAATTTAAGGGAAGTACTTACCATAGGTTAATTTGAGGCTAGTATTTCTCTTTAGTTATAGCTTAAATATAGAGGGAAGCATTTTACAGTAAGTTAAAAGAGCATAAAGTCCTTTCTGTCCAACCTCAGGCACATTTCCTGCTAGTTTCTCCCGGATACTAGACTTGTTATGGTAGATACAAATTTTTGCTTAATTAATCATCTGGAATGTGGTAGGCATTACACTAGGTTGTGGAACCACAGAGAAAGATGGGGCATTGGTTCTGTCTGTCAGCAGTTTGTATTTACAATAATACATAATGTACTATAATAAATAGTATACTGTAATACTAATTTTAAGTGTAATAATATAGGTTGGGTACATAGTGCTATAAGAGCACAGGTAAGGGAAGCTCTTAGCCTACAGATATATTTGAAGTAGCAGAGTGATGAAAGAAATTTCATTTGCAATGAATTATTTTTAAAAGAAAGTTGGACACTTGGAATAGAAAGAATTAAAGGCAGAAAAAAACAATTAGGAATCATGGGAGGGACAGTAAGGGCTACATATATTTATTGAAAGCCAATGCCAGGTGGATATCTAAAACTGTATCTCCATTTTGAGTGAGGATCAATTAATGTGTAAGCAAGATCAAAATTTAGGCATGTTGATTCTTTTAAAGCAATTAAAAAAAAAAACCATGGTATGATAGTGACTGCACTTTTAGATTAACCAGTTAGTTGAGAAAATATAGGATAAAAAACAATTACCAAAGTAGTCGTTTAATGTTTTGTTCATCACAGAAGCAACTACATATATTTGAAAAACACTATAACAGATATGTGAGACATTTAGTCTGCAGACAGTGTATAGCATAGTGGTTAAGAGTTTAAGACGGGATTCAGGACCTCGTTTGAATCATTTGCTATCTAACTTTAACTTTGAACAAATTACTTGCCAATCTTTGGCTCAGTTTTCTCATTTCTAAAATATTAAAAATTGGGCCTCCCCTGGTGGCGCAGCAGTTGAGCGCTGGGCTGCGAAGCTGCCTGCAGCCTCTGCAGTGCCAGTTCAATCGCTGGCCACCAGCGAGGGTCCCACATGGCACGCAGACCTCTCCTGCTGCCCACTGCTCCGCTTAGCAGTGTATTTCATCCGTCTGTCTTGTTCTGCTCCCCGCTCTGGCTCTGGTGAATTCTCTCACCCTCCCGCGCTTCTGACTGTACCCAGTGCTTGTATAAATAAATAAATCTTAAAAAAATTAAATAAAATATTAAAAATAATAGTACCTGCCATATAGATCATGTGATTATAGGTGAGTTAGTGTATGTAAAGAGCCTGTAATAGTTCTGAGCACAGGGCCTCCCTGGTGGCGCAGGTGGTTAAGCGCCGCGCTGTGAAGCTGTCCGCAGCCTCTGCAGTGCAGGTTCAATCCCGGCCGGCCGGTGAGAGTCCCATATGGCGCAGCAGACCTCTCCTGTTTCACCCGCAGCTCCCCTCAGCAGTGTATTTC
Organism: Talpa occidentalis; assembly: GCF_014898055.3. Classification (NCBI taxonomy): domain Eukaryota; kingdom Metazoa; phylum Chordata; class Mammalia; order Eulipotyphla; family Talpidae; genus Talpa; species Talpa occidentalis. Next base: position 32,116,120 of record NW_023605305.1, on the reverse strand, counting down.
AGTCATTCTGCCTGTTCTGCTCCCTGCTCTGTCTCTGGTGAATCCTCTCACCCTCCCACACGTCTGGCCTGTACCCTGGTTCTTGTATAAATAAATAAATCTTAAAAAAAAAAAAATTATACTGAGCACAGTGTTAGTGATATTGGAAATGTTTGCTGTGATGATGATGATGATGCTATCTTGGATAAATTATGCAATATTTCAGAGACCTTCTAAGTATTTCCTCTTTAGATTCTGATTCTGGTAAAAGATTATTGGGATCTTTGAAGAGTATGTTATTAAAAGATATTGTTTTTAAAAATTTGTTTTCACAGTCTTCCTTCACCCTCTTTGAGCTCTCTGCCTACTTCCTGCCAACACATGCCTTTGGGTTATCAATCCCTCCTTTCTTACCTGCAGTTCCTAGAGAGAATTAAGTCCTGCTTCTCTATGGAATCCTTTAAAAATAGTGAATTAATCTCTCTCCTGTTCATCCTGTAATGTACCACCCTTCTTAGAACTGGGAAAATAAACACTCCAGTGATTTTCTATGGTTCATTTGAAGAACTCCAACTGTCAGAGAATATGTAAATCAAGCCATTTTGATGCTGTTTCATGCTGGTCATTATGATGGCCATGACTTCTTTCCTTTATCTCCCAAGGTCTCCCTTACACTTTTAAAAATAAACTTTAGTTTTTAGAGTGGCTTTAGGCACAGCAAAGTTAAGCAGAGGGTACAGACATTTTTCATTGTGTTTTTTAAATCTCAATAGCCTTTATCATTAAAGTTTGGCTCATAGATAAATAAAGCATTTTCAAGATAGTTACCATTTTTTTTTTTTGTTTTAGGAAACTTCTACAGTATATTTTCATCTATATATTTTACAGGTTTTTTTAATTTAATTTTTCTTATGGTGTCCTTTACAGATTTCCGTATAGGTATGCCCAGCATCATTTAGTGAATGGTTATTTTCTTCCAGTAAATTTTAATGTCATTCATGTCTTTGCACCAGATTTTCTACATACGCCTAGATTTGTATCTAAATTTTCTCTTCTATTTCTTTGATGTATTGTATTTGTCTATCTTCCTTCAACACCAAACTATCTCAGTTGTTTTAGTGTTCCAATAATTCACCTTATGAAGTCCTTTTCTATTTTACAATGCTTTTTTACATTTTATAATGCATTTTTCCCTCTCACTGTTCTTGTAAATATATTTTAGAATCAGTTTGTCAAGCTCTTTGGAAAACATTGTTCACATTTTCATTGGAATTATACATTAATTAGGAAAGAATAGACATCTTTATGATGTCATTCATCATTCACTAAGTACTTATGGAATACCACTTATATAGTGTGAGCTGGGAAGATAGGAGTGAAAAAATTCATAAATATTCCCTGACTTATGGAACTTACATTCTAAGATAAATTATATGCTGTAGTATTCATTATAGCCAAAAAGTGTCTATCAACTGTATGTCCATACAGTGGAATATTACTCAGAAGTAGGTAAAGACAACCTACTTACATGTGCCAACAATACAGATGAATCTCACAAATATAACAAGTAGCCAGTTGTAATAGACTACAAATTATACAATTCCATTTGTATCAAATTTCTACAAAAGGCAAATTATGATGATAGAAAGCAGGTCATTGTTTCCCTGGGACTTGAAATGGGAATGAGGGTTGACTGCAAAAGTATATGAAGGAATTTTTAGGAGTGGAAGTGTTCTAAATCTGGATTGTGGTCATAGTTGCAAAACTGTGTAGATTTACTAAAATATATTGAGTTGTATACTTAGAGTGGGCAAATTTTATGTATGTAAGTTATTCCTCTGTAAAGTTGTTTAAAATAATTATTTTAGGCCAACACAAGTGAAACTTGAAAGCATATTAAGTCACAAAGAAGCCAGTCACCAAAAAAAATCATATGTTTCATGATTTCATTTATATAAAATATCCAGGATAGACAAAGCTATAGAGATAAAAAATGGATTGGTGGTTTCCTAGGGCTGGGTTGATTAGGAGGGAACTGGGGGATGACTAATTAATGGGTATGGGGTTTCTTTTTTGGTGGGGGTGATGAAAATGTCTTAAAATTGTTGTGATAGTTGCACAAATCTGTAAATGTACTAAACACCATTGAACTATATGCTTTAAATGAGTGAAATGTATGGTATATGAATTATCTCAGTAAAGCTGTTACAGAAAGTTCATAAAATTATATGCTCTATATTAAGGGGAGTTAGGGAGGAAGATGATGTTTTGGAAGGTTTCATTGAGAAGGTAACAGTTGAGTGAAGACTTATGAAGTCAGGAATTAAGCTATGTGGATACTTGGCAGAAGAATTTCCTAGAAAGTGAGGATAATCAGATCTGAGAAGGGAGCATAGCTGGCATGTTTTAGGAGCAGCAGTAAGGCCAGTGTGGCTGAAATAGAGCAAGTAAGAGGAGAGGTAGGAAATGAAGTTGAAAGATGGAATCATGTAGGGTCATTGTTAGGACTTCAGTTTTTACGGTGAGGGAGATGGGGCATCAAAGCAGCGATTTAAGTGGAAGAGTGACATAAGTTGACACTGGCTTATAACCATGACTGCTGTGCTAAAAATAAACTGAAAGATAGCTTGACTGAAAACAGGGAAACCAGTTAAAAGTCAGCAATCTAGGAGAGAGATAAAAGTGACTTAGGCCATGTTGAAGGAAAAAAGTGATCAGTTTTTTAATGTGTTTTGAAGGCAGAGGCAACAAGATTTGCTGACAGATTAGAGATGAGATGTGAGGAAAAGAGAAGCGTCAAAGAAGATGCTCTACTTTTGGGTCAGTAAAACTGAGGGGAAAGATCACAGATCAAGCAGATTTGGAGGGGGAAATGCCAGTTCTTTTTTTTTTTTGACCTGTTAGAGAAGCATGTCAGATATCCAAGGACAGATTTGAGTAAGCAAACTTGGTTATGTAAATATGGAGTCTAGGGAAAAAGTCCTCGAGTAAAGATTGTGGTTAAAGCTGTAAGTCCTACATCAAATTAAAGAGCTTCTGCACAGCAAAAGAGACAATAACAAAAACAAAGAGAAACCCCACCGACTGGAGGAACATTTTTGTACACAACACTAATGATAAAGGACTGATCACAAAAATTTACAAAGAGCTGATGAGACTCAACTAAAACAAAGAAAATAATGCAGTTGAAAAATGGGCAGAAGAGCTAAAAAGAAACTTCTCTGAAGAGGAAATGCAAATGGCCAACAGACATATGAAAAAATGTTCAACATCACTTGTAATCAGGGAAATGCAAATCAAAACTACAATGGGAAACCATCTTACACTAGTGAGAATGGCACATATTAAAAAAACTAGCAACAAGTGTTGGCGAGGTTGTGGAGAAAAAGGAACTCTCCTGCACTGCTGGTGGGAATGCAAACGGGTCCAACCACTATGGAAAGCTGTGTGGAGATTTCTGGACCTACTAAACATAGAGCTTCCATATGATCCAGCAATTCCACTCCTAGGTATTTACCCAAAGGACACAGAAACATCAACTCCAAAGAGTACCTGCCCCCCTATGTTTATAGTAGCACTATTTACAATAACTAAGCTATGGAAACAACCCAAATGCCCAAAAATAGATGACTGGATCAAGAAGATGTGGTACATATACACCATGGAATATTACTCAGCATTCAAAAAAGATAAACACATGCAATTTGCAGCAACATGGATGGAGCTGGAAGGGATCATGCTCAGCGAAATAAGCCAGAAAGAAAAAGAAAAATACCGGATGGTCTCACTCATAGCAGGAATCAAGAAAACTTAAATAAGGGACCAGGAAAAAGAATAACTATAAGAAAGAAAGTATCAAAATCAGCAAACAACTATGAACCAGAGACACTCTATGGGGGGTAGGGGGCAGGGAAAGAAGGGCCTTGGGGTCAAAATAAGGGGATTGTAATTATAAGGGGAATATAAAAATAAAATATAAATAATAAAAAAAGAAGAAAAAATAAAGCTATAAGTCCTCCAATCAGCAAATACAATAGACTTAATAAGATGGGACTTTATTTTCCCTTAAGATTGACTTTAAAATTGTTAACTTTCCCCTGCATTCAAAGAGAGGAAGTATAGTAATTTTCTTGTGTTTCAGGATCTTCAAGATGAAGTTCAAAGGGAGAATACTAATCTGCAAAAACTACAGGCCCAGAAACAGCAAGTACAGGAGCTCCTTGATGGATTGGATGAGCAGAAAGCCCAGCTGGAGGAGCAGCTCAAGGAAGTCAGAAAGAAATGTGCTGAGGAGGCCCAACTGGTAAAGTCTGGTTGTTGGCTTCAGCCTGATCTATACCTTAGTTATTTTTGCTGGTTTAAGATGAAAACATTTCTTTGCTGCTGCTTCTTGTTAAATGGCAATCTAATTAGCAGTTGGTCACATGAAAGAACTGGAACAAGGTTCCAGTTTCTAGAGGAAATGGGACACTTAATGTGTTGTTTTTCCAAATTTTAGTTTGGCATTGTGGTACCTATCCCTTTGATTCTCCTTTCTTCCTCACAGAATTACCCTTTTCTACCAAAAACATACATCAAAAAAACTCCCAAATAGTAAGCCAAACAAATAAATGTATTGCATTATGACACATTTTAATGACATCTCTTTTTTCAATCTCTCTTTCCTCTCACTTCCATTTTACAGATTTCATCCCTGAAAGCTGAATTAACAAATCAAGAATCGCAAATTTCCACTTATGAAGAAGAACTGGCCAAAGCTAGGGAAGAGCTGAGTCGCCTACAGCAAGAAACAGCAGAACTGGAGGAGAGCGTGGAGTCAGGGAAGGCTCAGCTGGGACCTCTTCAGCAGCACCTGCAAGATTCGCAGCAGGAAATCAACTCAGTAAGTCTTTGCGGCAGCAAGAAATGGGCTCAAATGGGCCCTCACACATCCGTTAGTAACACTTTTTTGTTCCATCTCTCTTCCCAGTTCATTATTCATTTTTCATACATTTTATACAAATACATTTCTTGACATCTGTCAGGTTAAAACTATCATGCTTCCTGTGCATATGATGTCTGTCATTGGAGTAGTGGTGAAGAGTATGGGCTATGTAGTTGGATAGTTTAGGTTTTAAAGTTGGATCTTCCACTTACAATCTGAGTCACTTTAGTATCAGATTCCTCATCTTTCAATTTAGAGAATTAACAATAACCTACTTCCTAGAGCTGCTGTAAGGATTACATGAGGCAAAATCCTGAGACTTTTTAGCATAGTGTTTGGTGTGCGTAATAAGTGTTACTGATTTCTATAAAAAATAATCTAGTGTCTTCCCATTTGTGACTCTAATCTTAAAAATTAGTTTTGCTCATCTGAAAACCTATATTTTTTTTTAATTAGGAAATTGCTCTTTATAGAGATAAAGGTATAGTATTGTGATGACTCTAGAGTATAGGTCTTTTTTTTTTTTTTTTAATTTCTAGGCTTCCCTAAATGGAAAACAGTACTTTGCAGAGAGATAGTAAGTCAGTTAGATAGGTGCAGACAGATCATGTAATCCATTGCTTTCATTCTGAATTTCAACAAATTGAAACCAAAGGAGGTTAGGTGAGTTGCCTATGGTTACATGGCCTTTAAAATAACCACCCAAAGTCTAGAGTTCAGATCTTCTTAAAGACTTTTAAAAGACTTTTGTCCATTAAAAAATTAGATTATTTGTCTTATAAATGTAAAGAGTTAAAATATGTATTTATTCTGGATATAAGTCTGTTATTGGTTATTTGTTTGCAAATAATTTTGTCTAATCTTTGACTTGTCTTTTCACTTTCTTGTCCTGACTTTTTTGAAAGGGGAGTTCCTCCAAAGGAATGCTCATAAATGAGAAGACTAGAGAAGACTCTGGGTGTTATTTATTATTACAGAGTAAATAAAACAATGTTTGTTAGCAAGGAAAATAGCCTTAGCAAACTACACTAGCAAGTGTGCCAGAATATATTTGATATCTTTGGGAAGAATTATATCCTTATGTCTGATCTCCAAACCTTAAGAATAAGCATACCAGTTTTTATGTTTTACTCAGTGACTTACATATCTTTCCCACAGCAGGTATTCTATTCCCATGGGTCTAAAAAAACGGGAAAATCTGGTTGCAAATCAGCCTGAGACTTCATTCCTTGCTAGAACTTTTCTGCTAACCTATAACTTTCCTAGAAAAAAGGAGTAACTAAGGAAAATTTTTCTGACTTTCTGAATTTTCATCTTCTTATATAATATTTGGAGCAAGAAAAAAGCAAACAACCTGTCCTTAACTCTGTCTTACTTATATAATACGTACTATTTTATCTAATTATTTCTGGTGTTCTCATAGTTTATTGCACTTCCCTTGCACTAGTTGCAAAAAGTTTGTGTTGGTTGTGTGTGTTTTTTTTTTCCTGTGTCCTCTAAGTTTATGTAGAGACTAAGGAAGAACGCAGACTTAGTGACAGGTGCATGAGAGAACCAGACATAGGAAAGCCTACTTTTGTCCAACATTCTGTCAGCTATCTCCGAAACACCTTTAAGGAACAAACTCTTCTAAATAGGACTGTTTGATTGGCAAGGGTTTCCACTTTTTGCTTCAATTTGATGGGTATTACTTTAGTGTTAAGGTTTTAAATTTTAGACTGCAAGGTAGATATTGAAATTGCTTAAATTTTTTAATGAAATAAAACAAAATAGAAAACAGTGCATTACATATAGTAAGGCTAAGTATTGCTTTGTGAAACTTGTTTCACCATTGTATGTGCATGTATATGTGTGTGTACGTATATATGCATTGCATGCATTTGTGTATGTAAATGTTTAAGTTTATATATACACATACATATATACAAAGGGGCATATCCATATATATGTACATATATATTCACTGGGTTAAGATATAAAATATATTTCTAAAAATTAAAGGAAAAAACATATAAGCATAATAAACTTATGCTTATTAATAAACTTATAAACTTATGCATAATAAACTTATAAACATATCTGTTATATGTTTTGAAAGTGTAGTATTTTGGATTAATAGTTTAAATTCTAAATACAAGACAGTTTGGTAGATAACATATGCTTGCTGATACCCGCTTTTTAAATTTAAAACCCCAATGCTTGTGTTGTTCAGTAAACATGTATTAAGCATTTACAGTATGCATCATTCTACTAGATGTGGGAGATACAAAGTAAACAAAAGTTGTAGTCTCTCAGAGACTTTATAACTTTTTAAAAATGGGGTGAATTAGTAGCAAATTCATTGCTATAATTGTGGGAAATGAAGTATGCTAGGCATTTTTATACACATTGTCCATCATTTATATTTTGCTTTACCTAACAGTCATCTGTGAAAAAAAAAAGCAATCATTCATGGAGATAGTTCTTACTCCCTTTATGACTCAGAAATGGAGACTTAGAGAGGGGGCTTTGACTAAGGTCATCTAACTAAAAGGTGACAGACTAGATTTACATTTGTCTCCCACTCTAACATACAGGTTCTTAGAACTTTCATAAGATGCAGAAAAGCAAACCCATATGTGTTGGAATTTCACAAGGGGTGTGTACTGGAATGGATTACTAAAATCTTTTCTCTAAGTCATGCTACTATACCAGAGGATTCTCCTTAATGGAAGCAAATTTATTCTTAACCAAGTCTAGGAGTATGACCATTTTTATGTTGCATGTCTTTGTGGTAATAAATTCTGTTTTGTATTTTTACTTTGTGTTGACAGATGCAAATGAAACTGATGGAAATGAAAGAGCTAGAAAACCATAATAATCAATTAAATTGGTGCAATAACCCACACAGCAATCTTGTAAATGGTGCTACAGATTATTGCAGCCTAAGCACCAGCAGCAGTGAAACAACCAACCTTAATGAGCCTGCTGAAGGTCAGAGCAACCTGGAGTCTGAGCCCATACACCAGGAGTCACCAGTAAGTCTAATGGTTCCATAACCTTTACAATTAATGGTAGAAAAAAATTGAATCAACTCAAACTTTTGTTGACGTAATACCTAATGTATATAGATATATGGCACCACCTCATCTGAGGACAGTTAAGTTTTTTTTTTTTTAAGAGAGGTGTTACTGATCCCACAATTCTAACATTTTTTAATAGTGAAAAAATATGTTAGCTCATCTATTTGTTATAGAGCATTTTTTAAAAAAATAGTTTTATAGGTAGTAATTTTTAAAAACATTTTAAAGTACTCAGCCCCAAAACTGAAAGTAATTATTTCATAGTGTTGAAGATATTTACCAGTTATTTAGAGAGCACCAACTGTGTTCAAGAGTACTCCTGTATTATGTGTGAGAGCTACAGGGAAAAAGAACCTTTAACCCACCCTTCATAGCTTATAGTTTGGTAGACTATGTTCAAGGACTGTGGTAAAGAAAGTATAAGATATTCAGGTTAAATAGTTGGAGAGGGTGCAGAGAAGATTTTGTAGGAAAAGCATTGCAAGTGAGCTTTGAAGTAGGAACCATTAAGCAAAGAAAAGGACGCTACTACATGCCTGGCAGAGAAAACAGGATTAGCATAGTTATGAGATAGGAGAAAACAAACTGATCAGGGTCATGAGAAGTTTTGAAAGGTATTTTATGATAATGGGAGAGTACTGGTAGGAGATGAGACTCTCCTAGTGGGTGCCTGCATTTCCTCTGGTACTTTATTAAAACATAGATGTCTTTGCCCCACTCTGAATTTGCTGACCTAGAGTTTCTGGGGTGGGTATATTTTTAAAACAAATTAGGTGATTGTAATGTGTACCTACATAAAAGTAGACACTTTTAGGTTAGAAAAGCCACAAAGTGAAAAATCCGAATTTATCTTGAAGCTTACTTCAGTTATCTTTTCTTGCCGTCTTGCCGTGAGTAGCTGTTGAAGAATTTAAAACAATAAGTGACACGATTACATTTACCTTTTAAAAAATATGGAAGGGGCCTCCCTTTGTGGCATAATGGTTAAGTTTCAGTGCTATCATCCTAGCACCACTGGCTGTGGCCTGAGTTTGATCCCTGGTCAGGGAGCTAACCCACATATGGCGCAGGAGACCTCTCCTGCCTCACCCGCTGCTCCCCTTAGCAGTGTATTTTGGTAGATCCACCTGTTCTGCTCCCATTCTGTCTCTGGTGGATCCTCTCACCCTACCCGCTATGCTCTGGCCTACATCCCAGTTTTATGCATAAATAAATAAATGTTTTTTTAAAATTATCTTTAAAAAAATAAATAAGTAAAAAATATGGAAAATAGCTATGGACAGTGTGATTGGGCACTTAAAAATATCTTAGGAGACTAGTGGAATGGTCAGTGTGAGAATTGTTCAGCCTAAACTTAAGCATTACATGGGGGATAATGAGAAAAAATCAAGTTTGATAGCTATTAAAGATGTAAAATTAGCAATACTGATTTTATTTAGGCATTGTAATCTTAGATACATTATACAATGTTGTTTTTTTTTTTAAAGATTTATTTATTTATTTATTTATTTATACAAGCACTGGGTGCAGTCAGAAGCACGGGAGGGTGAGAGAATTCACCAGAGCCAGAGTGGGGAGCAGAGCAGGCAGAAGGACCGAAGTACACTGCTGAGGGGAGCAGCGGGTGGCAGGAGAGGTCTGTGCACCATGCAGGACCCTCCTCCAGTGGCCGGGGAGCAGCCAGGGATCGAACCGGCGCTGCAGAGGCTGCGGGCAGCTTCGCAACTCAGCGCTCAACCGCTGCGCCACCGGCGAGGCCCCCTTTATACAATATTCTTTTAAGCACAAAAAGCAAATTAGTAGGTTATCCTTAAAAGATATATGGTGGTATGAAATAGAGATTGTCCCTGTCATTTCTTAAGCCTTATCACATACTGGTCTAAATCAGTGATGAGAAGCCACTTGAAGAACTTTTAACCAGAAGGGTCATAATAGAGTTGCATCTATTACTTTACAGATCTGAAAAAGGATAGATTAGAAGTAAGAAGGTAATTGGTGGGTTACTACAATAATCTATACCAAAAATTATTTTAATACTACAAATGGGTCATAGTGACAGAGAATTGTAAATGATGATGGTGAAAATAGAGAGGAAGGGAGTTAGAAGGTAGACTTACCAAGACTGGGAATTTAGCAAGGGGAATGACCAAGGGATGTGGTTAAGGGTGACCTGCAGTTTTCTGATCTGAGTGATTTTGATGCTTGGTGATAACATTTTCCCAAGAAAGATTTTAGGAGAATCTGCTTGTTTAAAAAAAAAAAAAAAGTAGTTTTTGGCTATCCCTTGTCAGTTTCTCTGCCAAGTATAAAATACATTGTTAGTCCATGTAGCATTATTTTGTAGGCAAGAAGTAGTCCTGAAATACTGCCTTCTGGTGTGACTGATGAAAGTGAAGTGTCTGCTCCTGCTGATGACAGAGTTTGTCCTGAATTTAACAGTGACAGAGATTCAAAAGAGGTAAAAATAATTTTATATGTAAATGATCTTCTCACTGTTTTTTTCTAGATGGGGGGTATACATTATTTAAGTGGACTTTATGACCACAGAAATATTTGTTATATTACCGTCAGTTGATTTTTCAAAGCATATTATTTAATTTTTAAATGTTATCTTTTAAAATTTTGATTCACAAAATATTTTTAATTAAAAATTATTTTTAGGAAGATCCATTTAATGTAGAATCAAGTTCCCTGACAGATCCAGTTGCAGATTCAAACTTGGATTTTTTCCAATCTGATCCTTTTGTTGGCAGTAAGTACTTTTTATTTTTGTATTATATATTTACCAAAAAAGGGCTTTTATTATATATAATCTATATAAGAATTAGGAATTTAGTTTTGAGAGCCTTCTTGTTATAACTAAAGAAAGGGGAGTAGAGTTTTAATATACTCAGATTTTCTAGAATTTATCCTCTTCCGACAGCTAAATTCTGGAGCTGAGCCTTTGATTATGTTTAGGAGCACCTGATTAAGAGTTTGTTTCTTCTTCAGAATCAAGATCAAATGAAAGTGTTATTATAGACAAAGAGAAGAGACTGAATATTGTTAGGCAACTAGCAATTGTTACTGAAAGTGCCAATACCATGCCTTTAAAAATGGAAGCTATAGGGCCTCCCCAGTGGCACAGCAGGTAGAGTGCTGCGCTGTGAAGCTGTCCACAGCCACTGCAGTGTGGGGTCCATTCCCAGCTGGCCAGGGAGAAACCCACATGGCGTGGCAGACCTCTCCTGTTGCGCCCGCTGCTCTCCACAGCAGTGTCTTTGGTCCGTCAGCCTGTTCTGCTCCCCACTCTCTCTGGTGAATCCTCTCACCCTCCAGCGCCTCTGACCTGTACCCCAATTCTTGTATAAATAAATAATTCTTTAAAAAAAATAAATAAAAATGGAAGCTATAGTAATTATAAGTCTGATCCCTGCCCTTATGGTACCTACAGTCTTGGTGAAGAAATATAATAAGTTAAAATATCTGGTGTCAGTGTACATTATGTTAAATACTGCTTGTGCAAATGTAAATACTTTTTAAAATACCACTTGTATACAAGTAAACACTACTTTTTTGCATTTTACTTATATCTTATGAAACTGACGGGTCAGTTTATATCATTTTTAAAGTTGGAACACTAAAGCACATAAATAAAAACTTACTTAGAATTATAGCAGAAATGAGCCTACATCATAGTTCTCTTTAAAAAATAACTGTTGAGATACATAAAGGTTTATCAATATATATTTATTGTACACATACACAAATGACTTTAGAATATTCAGAGTTGTATAATCATCACTAAAGTCCTTCGGAATACCTTTATCACTCTATACCCAGTAGAGATCACTTCCCAACCTCCCCTGTTCTCCAGCTTCTTGTATTGTTGCCTTGTATTTGCATGTTTTGACTACAAGTCCCTTATCAAATATGTGATTTGAAAATATTTTCTTATATTCTGTTGCCTCAGTATTGATGAAATCAAATTTATCTGTTTTTTTTCTTTTGTTACTGCTTTTGATGTCATATCTAAGATCTGATGTCATGAAAATTTACTCTTATGTTTTCTTCTTCAGAGTTTTGTAGTTACCTTTGTATGTTTGATCCATCTTGAGTTAATTTTGGCATATGGAGCAGATATCTAGTTCTGCTAGCACCACTTACTGAAAAGACTATTCTTTCCCCAGTGAATTGTCTTGACACTCTTGTTAGAAATAAAATAGTAAGGGACACATCTATTCCTTAAGATTTTTTTCATTTCATTGAAGTTCAGTGTCTTTGTTTATACAGTGGTAATGTTAATACCCATCCAGTACTTTTGTGAAAAGTAGAGATTTTATTAGTTAAAGTTTTGCCTGTCTTTTCCCCTCCATTTAGAATCTCAGTTTATGACAAAGGGGTAAGTATAGTTGACTCTAATTCAGATTTGTCTCTTTACAAGGTGTGTTTGTGTTCTTCTTTTACTCTATTATTTTAAATGTTTCCTAAAGATGCATTGTATTCATTATTTCACCTACTTTGAGCTAGGGTTAATGAAAACTACTTTGTATTAAAGTTACCCTTTTAAGTAATGGTAACAGCAGTAAATATTGTTATTTTGATTTCTGCTTATTTATTTTATCACAGGTGATCCTTTCAAAGATGATCCTTTTGGGAAAGTTGGTCAGTATATTGTTGACAATCACTTTTGCTGTAATTGTATTCTGCTTAATTGTGAACTTATGATATATTTAGGAATGGGAGGTCACAATTGAGTAATTATTAAAATGGATTTTTCCATTTTATTAGTTTGAAATTAATGTAAGGTCCCACAAACATTTTGCATTTCCTGGTTATTTTCAGAGAGAAAGTGGCAGATTCTTGTGATTTGCTTAATAAACTATTAGCTTTGCTTTCTAAAAATGGACATAAGTTTATATTTTGTTGCTTTTAATAATATTTATACTGCCTTCTCCTTATTAGCCGATGATTAAATGAGTATAATAATCTACAATCTACAGAATTTAGAACTTACAATTTCCTAAGAGAACAGCATAGTCATATGAATGAGGAAACAAACATCTCAAAGAATTACTATGTCAGGCTTTTGAAGATAGTCTTTTCCTGGAATTTGTACATTAAAGGAAGCAAATCTTTGTGTCATTTAGTTTTGCTTCCTAGACCTGTTCCAAACTGTTGGCTTTAAGCTCAAAGAGAAAAATACATTTAAAAGTTTTGGTTATTTCTTTAATTATGATAGGACAGACTAAGGGTCTTAAAATGTAGTTCCTTGAAATTATAGGCTAATGTAAAAAAGTAAGTTTATTAGATAACATACATTGTATCTTTTTCCAAAACCACCAAGGAATTTATAATCTTCCTCCAAATTAGAATCCCACCTTAGAGGAGTTATTTAAATCTAGCATACAGATAACATTTGTGTATTAAGTGTTGGAATTATTGACCTGCTTTGGGTGAATGATGAAAAGTAGGAAATAATGTTAAATAGCGCTATTTAACTAGGCACAACTGTCTATACTTTTAAAAAATGATCAATATCATACTACAGAGCATTTAGGTTTTGCAAAATTTCAAAATGTCTTTTAATCAAAGCAATTATGCCTTCAGGTGACAAATTTTAATGGTTTTTCATATTTGTGCTGTATTTTCTTAGATCCATTTGGAGGTGATCCTTTCAAAGGTTCAGATCCATTTGCAGCTGACTGTTTCTTCAAGCAATCGTCTTCTGATCCTTTTGCCTCTTCAAGTACTGATCCTTTCAGTGCAGCCAGCAGTAGCAGTAATACATCGGTAAGTGGAAGGGCTTAACCCTGTTGAGTGGATAACAGGTGTCCTAAGTATGTTTCTTGAAACATACAGTGTTGAAAAAGTCTCCTTTAGATTACTTCTGATGGGCTGTATAAAAATTTCAGTCTTCTCTAACCTACCTACATTTTAGTTCAAACAGACTGTATTTTACAGCTTGATCACCCATTGGAATTGACTTAGAATAACTTTTGTCATCCAAATATCAAGTTAATCCTTCAAAGAACCAAATATTATCCCACTGGGGTTATAAAAAATAGATGACTGGAAATCCATAAAGCTTTTTAGAAATGTGTGGTGTGCTATATACTATTGAAATAATAAAAATCATGTTTAAGGGAACATCAGTATTTTAGAAAAATAAAATCATTTATATATTTTGGGGTATTAATCTTGTAAAGAAGTACAGATTCGGGCTTCCCCTGGTGGTGCAGGCGGTTGAGCGAAGCCCTGTGAAGCTGTCCGCAGCCTCTGCAGCGCGGGTTCTATCCCAGCCGGCCAGCGAGAATCCCACATGGCGTGGCAGACCTCTCCTGACTCACCCGCTGCTCCCCTCAGCAGTGTATTTCAGTCAGTCTGCCTGTTCTGTTCCCCACTCTGTCTGGTGAATCCTCTTACCCTCCTGCACATCTGGCCTATACCCTAGTACTTTTATGCAAATAAATAAATCTTAAAAAAAAAAAAAAGAAGTACAGATTCTCACTAAATTCCACTTAAGAGTCTCTTAAGAACATGTACACCACAACAATTAGTGTTTAATAACAATATACTATGAACAAAACAAAATAACCACATATGATCCTAGTTTCTGGGATAATTGTACTGTTTCTTTCCCAATTTGGATTCCTTTTAAAAATAATAGAGTTTGGTATTCTTGAATTGATTCCTTATTGTATTTGGTAAAGAACTTCTTGGCCAACAACTGGTGAACTGAGCAAAAACCTCTGTAACTAAATATTTGTCATTTCCACAGGCTACTGTGTACTCGGTTTTCCTATAATGGTTTGTAATGTGGACATATTTGCCAGATTCTTATACAGTTGGCTACTTACTTTTTATCTTTTCTTTCCCCTTTTTGAAATCAATATTGACTTTGTTAACAGCCCTTAATTTCTCCCTAAAAATCTCAAAGTGGCAATGTAATAGTAGTTATGTTTATCTAATTTCTTCTTGATGGTAGACATAATGCTAAGCTCTTTTCATGTTATCTTATTTAATTTTCATTTTATTGCCATCATTTTAAAGTTAAGGTAATGAGGCTTAGAGAGCTTAAGTGGTAGTAAGTTATTAAATGATAGAACTGAATTCAAACCTTGGTCTTCTTGACCAAAATTAAGGTCTTTTCCATTATAAGATTTAAACTTCCCACCTACAAAACCCCCATTGTTGTTGTTTTTTTTATGATCTTCCTTCTTTCTAACAGCCTCTGATTATGCCTCCAAAACATGAATCTCTTCCCCAAAATCTTTCTTTTCCTTCAATGCTAGTTTCTGCTCTCAGAAGGACATAAATTAAAAAAACAAACAAAAAACCATTTTTTACTGTCCTAGCTACCATATGATAGCATTGCGTTGGTGCTCACTGTCAAAGAGGGATTTCCAGTGATAAATTAGGTGACCTTAGAGAAGAGTTTTGGAACATTAATTTAAAAAAATCGTAACATCTAATTTTAGTTGTGAAAATTTTATGTACTAAATTGCTAATTATGAAAGTGAATGTAAAAGTTTTGTGACCCTTTAAGATAAGGTTGCATAGATTGTGATGAAAGAATAGAAATTAAACGTGACACATGTGTAGGGATATTTCTTGCATTTCTGTCTATGGTGGCAAATAAAATCTGGCAGCTTTTGTTAAAAACCTGTCCTATAAGTTTTCTGTTTCCCTTCAAGTCAATAGAAACAGCAGCAGCAGCAGCAGCAGTAGTAGTTGATGACATAAGTTATATCAGTGAGAAACCACAAATATATGGAAAAACACATTGGCAAAACACTTCATGACCTACACCTCAGAAATATCTTTGAGGAATCATCTCCAAAAGCAAAGAAAATGAAGGAAAAGATAATTAGTATAAAAAGATAAAAGATAAACTACATCAAACAAAAAAGCTTCTGTATAGCAAAAACAACCAAAACGAAAAGACACCTTACTAATTGGGAGGAAATATTTGCACTCCATGCAACTGATAAAGGACTGATTTCAAAGATCTACAAAGAACTCACACAGCTCAACAAAAACAAAGCAAACAATCCAGTCAAAAAGGGGCAGAAGATCTAAAAAGACACTTCTCCAAACAGGAAATGCAGATGGCCAACAGGTATATGAAAAAATGTACAACATCACTTATAGTCAGGGAAATGCAAATCAAAACTACAATGAGATACCACTTCACTTAGGTGAGAATGGCCCGTGCTATAAAAAAACTGGCCACAAATGCTGGCAAGGATGTGGCAAAAGAGGAGTCCTCTTACACCGCTGGTGGGAATGCACACTGGTCCAATCACTTTGGAAAGCTATATGGAGGACCCTCAGATTACTAAAAATGGAGCTACTATGTGACCCCGCAATTCCATTCCTAGAAATCTACCCAAAGGACACTAAAACATTTATTTTAAAGGAAACCTGCATTCCTATGTTTATTGCAGCACTATTTACAATAACAAATATTGAAACAACCTAAATGACCAAAAACAGATGACTGCATCAAGATGTGGTATATATACACAATGGAATACTACTCAGCAATCAAAAAATATAAAATCATGCCATTTGCAGCAACATGGATGGAGCTGGAAGGGATCATGCTCAGTGTAATAAGTTGGAAGGAAAAAGAAAAATATCAGATGGTTTCACTTGTAGGAGGGCTATACTGAAACCGAGCAAAAGGTCAGAGGAAAAAAAAAGACAAAACTATCACACAAATTATAGGTCTGAAACATACAGCAAGGGAGGGAAAACAAGGGGGTCAAAACCCGGGTTGGAAGAGCATAGGGACTGTGGTCATGGTTCATGAGTGATGTGGTGATAGGAGATTTATGGGGATTATACCCGAGGGGAGAAGTCAAATATTGTACAAAAATGAACAGTGATGTAAGAAAATAAAAAAATAATAAAAAGTTTGTCAGTAACTATCTCTCACATTGTTAGTTATACTATTAGGAACCATGGAAAGTTAACTTGCTAAACAGACCAATTTAATTTTTTTCTTTGCTGTTTATTCATTTAGCATATGTAATTGGTATAATCTAGTGTGCTAGTTTATAATATCATTGGCATCAGTTAAAATAAGTAACATCATTTTCAGTTTAAACACTTCATTACTGTTAATTACTTCTGCCAGTTGTTGTAATTAGGTTCTTTTTTATGCAGAGAGAATATATTCTAAGTCCCAGTTAGCATTACTTTTCTCTTTTCAAATTTGAAGAGTTTGTAAATTGAGCTATGAAATATTTGTCAATACTCAATTGTATTATCCAACTTCTTCAAGATTGTAAGTAGACCCATGAGTCAGAATGGGAGATAAGTGTTTGAAACTCTCTTCATACTTGTTTTACCTGTCTACCTGCCAAAACTCTAGGTTGACCTTTAAAAAAGAACTTGGTGCCAGAAAGAGAAAGTTTAGTTTATCTTAAATTTAAATTTGATGAATAAAAACAAAAACTAGGAAGTCAGTGGAAAAAGTCACTGTAGGAAGACAGTAACTAGCAGCAGTGTCTGGCTTCAGGTCAAGTCCTCATTCTTGGTACCCAAGAAATGGGTATCAGAAGTCTTTTCCTTTTCCTTTTTCTTTTTTTTTTAATTTATTCATACAAGAACTGGGGTACAGGCCAGAGGTGTGGGGGAGTGAAAGGATTCACCAGACAGAGTGGGGAGCAGAACAGGCAGATTGAGTGAAATACACTGCGGAGGGGAGCAGCGGGTGACTCAGGAGAGGTCTGCTGCGCCATGTAGGTTGCTCCCTGGCCGAGAATCGAACTCATGCTGCAGTGGCTGCTGATAGCTTCATAGGCTGCATCCTAACCCTTTGTACCACCAGGAAGGCCCAGAAGTCTTTTTTCACACTTGTGTACATAGGTTATTTCCTCTGAAGAGCAGAATGCTAGAATTATTTTAGATAGAAAGTATAGTAGAGATCATCTACTCTTTTTTTCTACATAGAAAGAAAGTAGAGATCATCTAGCATTTTCTGATCTTAAATACTAGGATATCTAAGAGTTTAAATATTGTGCATCTTAAATGCAACATGACATCCTAGAATGGAAAAAGGATGCTAATGGAAAAACTGGTGAAATCCTAGTAAAGTCTGTAATTTATAGTTCTGTACAAGGTTAATTCCTTGGCTTTAAAAGATAATACCGTGACTGTATGAGCTGATATTAGAGGAAGCTTGGTGAAGGGTATATGGAAACTGTATTCTGTTCTGTCAGTCTAAAATTATTTCAAAATCTAAAGTTAAAATAGTGTGCATCTATAGTAACAAAATGATGAAGAAAAGAATTAATACCACAAGAGGATAATAGTTACCTCTCCAGAGGAGGCATGGCTTGTTACTGGGGAGGAAGACTTCCGAGTTGTTGGCATTTTCCTGGTGGGTGATTACATAGTATTCATTTGCTACTAATCTGTTAAACCATACATAATATTTCATACATTTTTCTAAATAGATGTGTAGTTCACAATAAAAGATTAGAAAATATGTATTTAATTGAATAAGATTACAAATCAGTAGGGAGAAGCATTTGTTCCTAATATCATGTTACTATTTAATTGTTACTATTTAATTTAGAGTTTGTAAAGAATATTTTCTTTGACATGGCTGTGAGATTTCAGCTATGAAATGCTGCCTCTCTGAGTCTTGATTCTGTATAATTTGTTTAGGTAGAAACAATGAAGCACAATGATCCCTTTGCTCCTGGTGGAACAGTTGTTGTTGCAGCAAGTGACTCAGGTAAGAAACTAATTACCAATTTCTTTGAACTATGAACATTGCCTTTTCTTTAGGCTTTTTTTTTTTTTGTCTCTGTATTTGTCCTATTTATGACTTTAAAGTTACTACGTAATTATATCCAATTACAATCTACCAAGAATAATAATCATGACAAATTTGTATGACTTTCTACTTTTCTTGCCAATTCATTATTTATTGTTCATGCTAATATCTGATTGGATTATATTTTCTAGCCATTATCAATAAAGTAAAAAAAAAATTATTTTGTTTTGTAAAAGGCAGTATGGCTTGACAACTTCAATGTGCACTTTGAGTTTTAGGAATCCTGGCCTAAATTAAAAGATAAGTGGCTTCCAGTTGGCAGTGATAATAACTTTACAAATAGTGGATAGGTATTATTAACAACACAGAAAGAAGCTAAATTTTATTCTAGGATTCAGTCTTCATGCTATATTTATGATATCACATTTTTTTATTTTTCTTTTATAGACCTCTTAGTTCTATATTCTCATTTTAAAAGTCAGGAAATAGAGTATCAAAATACTAAGTAACTTGATCAAGACTCTACTACATTTGAATTAGGAGAGCCAAGAATCTTACCCACGTTTGAAGTCTAAAAACTTTTCAAATAAGTAACTCTGCCTCCTTCTCACTATTTATTTAAAAATAGAACATAGCCTTCCCTGGTGGCGCAGCGGTTGAGCGCTGGGCTGCGAAGCTGCCCTCAGCCTCTACAGCGCGGGTTCGATCCCCCGCCACCGGTGAGGGTCCCACATGGCACGACAGACCTCTCCTGCCGTGCCCGCTGCTCCCCTCAGCAGTGTGTTTCATTGGTCTGCCTGTTCTGTTCCCTGCTCTGGCTCTGGTGAATTCTCTCACCCTCCCGCACTTCTGACTGTACCTAGTGCTTGTATAAATAAATAAATAAATAAATAAATAAATAAATAAATAAATAAATAAATCTTTAAAAAAAAATAGAACAAACTGACCGGCTATTGTGTAGGAGAGCAGGGAATTAGAGGGAATGGACTCAACTGTAAATATTTCAATATCATTCTGAAATTAGGATACCTTGTTTATGGTAAATTGAGAATTATGAGCATAGAGACAGATCAGTAGAAATAACCTTCACAATTTGGATTTCATGTACTGCACAGTTTGAAACAAGATGAGATTTAGTAGTGTGCATTGTTTTCATATTGAAAATTTACTTTGAGCATGAACTGCAAGAAGGGGGAATGTAAGAAACAGATGTGTAGAAAACAAGATTTCACGTAGTACTGGGTATTGATTTAAACCAAAACTAAGAATAACAGCAATTGCAGTTTCTAAAAGGTTTATAATAACAGTGGTTAAATTACATCTTTTAAAAATACATGTGCTTTCTAAGGTTCTCATTATTGAATTGATAAAGTAGTATGTTGCTAAGGATATTCTATGACTAGAAAAAATAACAGTAAAATGAAAGGTTTAGACATTTATAATTAATTCTCGTTCCCCACATAAAGGAAATGTAAGTGTTGTGAGAGTTCATCAAAGCTATGAACACTGAAAGGAAAGGGAGACCACCTCCATTTAGGGTAAATCATGAATAATTTCAAAACAGGAGGTGGCTTTTGTGGTATGTCATGAAAGAATAGAGTATGTAAAACAGAATAACCTGGGCAAGGATTGGAGGCAGGATATACGGGGCATGTTGAAGGAAATACAGACATTTTGATGTAGAGGAAGAGCCAGGTTAAGGCTAAGTGCTAGATTGCATTCTTACTATGAAAGATTTCTAATGCCTCTATTGGTCTTTTCTTTTAATTCTGTTTCCTAACTCACTTGCTATAAAGTGGTGGAATGAGTAACTATAGCCTGTGAGGGGGCTAAGATTTATTGTAGTTAATCATGATAATAATAGATACCATTTATTGAGTCTTGGGTAGTTTTAGCACTGTGTGCTAATTACCATTTTCAGTGTTTGGTCTCATTTAATTCTCACAGACCACTACATGAGTTAATTGGTATTTAGTTTATTGTACAGTCAAGGAAAATCAAGACATGGAGTGACAAACTGTTTCACAAGGTTGAAGAATGAGATCTCGTGTTTTCCACTGACCTCTTATTTCTTATTTCTTTTGTTGATTCTTAGTCTTTCAGCTTTGTGTTGTGCTGCTCTATGTCTTACACCCTGGACCTCTTTTCTTCTCTGTATTCCTTCAGGGATCTCAACTGGTTTCATGACTTTACCTACTATCCATGACTGATTTCTATCTCTAGCTATACCTTTTTTCTTAAACGCTAAGCTCATATCCAGCCACCTGTAACATCTCCCCTTGTATGTCTGATAGATGGAACTAGCACAACATATCTAATACCAGACATCTAATCTTCTTCCCCAGAGCCAAAGAGGATGGCTTCTCTTACAGCTTTCCCCATCTTAATTCATAGCAATTTCATCTTTATCATTTCTGAGAAAACCTTAGAATTCTTCTTTTTCCTTTGACCCTATTTTTTTTGGTTTGTTTTTTAATTTAATTTTTTTATTTTTTACATCATTGTTCATTTTTAAACAATATTTGCTTCCCCCCACCCCCTCAGGTATAGTCCCCATAGAGTTTCCTTTACCAGTGCACCATCACCCCAGTCCCCTGTGCTCCTCCCTCCCTTCCTCTGATCACACTCCCTCCTCCTCCTCTGCAGTATGTCTCTGATTTATAATTATCTGTTTTTGCTTTGTTGTGTTTTGTACTGTTATTATTTTTTACATTAATGTCTTACTTGCTTCCCCTATATTCCTGCTATAAGTGAAAACATCCGATATTTTTCTTTTTCCTTCTGGTTTATTTCACTGAGCACAATTCCTTCTAGTTCCATCCATGTTGCTGCAAATGGCATGAGTTTATCTTTTTTGATTGCTGAAAAGCTTCTGCACAACAAAAGAGACATTAACCAAAACAGAGACACCCCACTGATTGGGAAAAAAATCTTTGCACTCCAGTCAACTGATAAGGGACTGATCACAAAGGTATATAAAGAACTCACACAACTCAACAAAAACAAAATAAACAATCCAGCCAAGAAATGGGCAGAAGAACTTAAAAGACACTTCTCCAAAGAGGGAATGCAAATGGCCAACAGGCATATGAAAAAATGTTCGGATCCTATTCTTAATCTGTCAAAAAAAATCTTACTAGCTCTCCTCCAGAATATATTCAGTAAAAGCCTTAAAATGGATTATATCTTTCTAACAATATCCCTTGTCCTTATTCCTTTTATACATTCTGCTGAGTCACACTGGCCTTCTTGTTGTTGCTCAAACAAAAGGTTGGTGTTCTAAGCCCCTTTGTCCTTAGCTTCCCTCCACTGTGCCCTGCCACCACCGTATCCCACTCCGTACCCCTACCTTTCCTGGGATGAGCTTTCAGGCTCTCACCATTGAGTATGATGTTCACTGTTGACTTTTCACATATGGCCTTTTGTTAATGTTTATTCTTTTCCTAGTGTGTTGAGTGCTTTTATCATGTTGATAAATGTTGAGGATATCGAATTTTGTCAAATGCTTTGTCTGCATCAGTTGAGATGATCAATTGAGTCCCCCCCCCACTTTATTCTGTTAGTTTGGCATATTTATTGATTCTTACATGTTGAACCATCCTTAAATACAATGAAAGCCTGTATCTTCCTCGTCTACCATCTAGCTGATGCCCTTGATGGCAAGGTTTGTGTAAGAATCTTAGAACCAGATACTCTTGTAGAGTTGAGTGTGCTGTGCATTAGTGGTGTCTGGGCTCAGTTGCATAGTCCACACTCTGAAATATCAGAGCTCTGAACTTTCTTTTACTTTTTTTCTTTTTGGTTTTATTTTTGTAACAGCCATACGGGTCATCCAAACTTTGTTTTGCATTTTTCTCATTTAATCTTTGCAATGATTATATGAGACAGATACTGTTCTCTCTCACTTTAAGGATGAAGAAAATTACACTCAGGTGTAGCAGTTTGTCCAGGGTCATGGTAGCTGTGGCCATGCACATTTTCCAGTCTGTGTCTTTTTCAGATCTCATGCTACTACACACTTATTTTTTTTCTATATTAACAGCCATTCACACAGAACTTTCTTGCTCACAAAGCATGCTCACATGCACTGCCTGCTTAACAGCAAACCACAAAGTGAGCAGGGCAGGATTATCAAGTGCACTTTGCAAGAGGCAGCTGGTTCTCAAGGAGATGATTTCCTAAGACCACCACCTCATGTCTATCAGAGAAATGATTTAATCAAGGTTTGCAGCCTTCAGAACCCATGCTTTCCTAACTGCAGTTGGAATCCTGTCTAATAATGCCAGCCCAGACCAGGGCATGGCATTATAAAGTAGATGAATAATTAAAAAAAACATTTTTTGCACTTTTTTATTTTCTTACATCATTGTTCATTTTTGTACAATATTTGATTTCTCCACTCAGGTGTTATCTCCATAAATCTCCCACCATCACATCACCCATGAACCATTACCACAGTCCCTTGTGCTCTTCCCTCCCCTGTTTTGATCTCTCTCCCTCCCCCTCCCCTGCTGTATGTCTGCTATTACCCACTTAATTACAGTGTCTCTACCTCATCTTCTCATCAAACCCTGAAAATATAAAAGTTGGAATGATGCCACAGATTTTTTTTCTCTCAAACTTATACAGCTGCCATTGTTAGAACTAGAGGGAACCTTAGACATGCTATGGACCAGTTTTCATATTATCTTCCACTAAATTAGCTCCAGAGAGCTCCTCAGGGAGCTGGCAGATTCTAATTTCATATTTTTAAGTGCCTTTGAATTTTTAAAAACTTCAGTTTAATTAAATATATGCATCACATATGTTACAAGCCAGATTTTAATATATTAGAGTGCCCTGGTGCTTTAAAGTACTGTCAGGTTAGGTGGTTTTCTGCAAGTCTCTCAATAAGGTTAAACTTCCCTGTGACCCTAAAATTCTTGTTTAAAAATATACGTAACTACTTCCTTGGGTTAGCTAGGTTTTTCAAATAGAGCAACCCATACCAAATAAAGGAGTAAGTTCTATCTCTTGCTTTTTTGGTGTTAATCAAAATTGCTCCATTGCTTTCATTGTCATTGTGATGAGTAAATATTACAAATTTGAATTTCAGATGAACTGAATTAAAATTTCCACTTGTTTCATACATTAAAATTCCATTTAACTTTGATTTAAATTTAAATTTCCATTAAAATTTTTTAATACACGTTAGGGAAGTTGACATATACTAGACACATATTATTTAAAAATCACATTTATTTAATATCACCTTCCATCTCATCAGACTCTTTAAATATTGGTGTAATCTTAAGCATATAAGGCAGATACAGTTTTCTAAGATTCAGATTTTTACTTGAAAGCTTGAATTTTTATCTTCTGCAACAAATGCTATTAGTTATTTTCCTTAAGTCACAAACTCAATCTGTTACTGGAAACAATCCTCTTGTTTGTGAAATAAAATATGGACTTTCTTTTAGTTACTATGGCTAATTTGGCCAAACATGTTTTCCCCTGAATTATGAATGTATGTATGTATGCATGCATGCATATATGTGTAAGTATCTGTCTATACATAATGTATTTATTTAGTTAGCTTGTTCATAAAATCCCAGTGTCTGGAAACCAGACTATCTGAGACTATCTGAGACTCAGATAGATGGCATTACATATCAAAGGACATTTACTCTCCTTGTGTTCCTAAGCCCCTATACTTTATCACCAGGAAATTTTTAGTGTTTAATCAGAAAAAAGATAAGTTCCACAGAATAAGGGAATTACAAGCTTTCAAAATAAACTAAAACATGAGGATAAATTTTTGCTCTTAAAAATTAAATGATAACTAACTCTACTCCTACCTCTAAAATTAGCAATTTATAGAGAACAGAACATTAAGTATTTTTAATGCTTTCCCTTACACTGAAGTCTTTTTAACATTTGTTCCTGTTGTGAGATAGACACATTACAGACTAAGAAAGAAAATTAAAGAAAGCAAATTTAGAATACGTAGTTTCTACATACATACTTTATTGTGACTTGTAAAAGTTCTTTTTCTACTTAATTATAAATTTGTTTATTTGTTCTGGTGCCAGAAAAATGTTTGGCATGGAATATTTCTGAATGAGAAAATGCAGAATCTTTCTAATACTTAAAGTTAAATAATATCATAAGGATATAAAAGGGAGAGTATTCTTTGCCTCTTCCCACATAAACCAAGCTGTTGCTTACTTCTTTGCTCTCTTTGAACTTTGATACATACTGTGTAGCAGTTGTGTTCATGAATACTGCTCAGTTAAATCATGAATTCTTTGAAGGTAGGTGTTGTGTCTTACTGCCCTGTAAATCCTTAGTACCTATCTTGGAAAAGAATAAATACTTAGTAAATGTGAGTGGGTGGTTGGGTCAGTGAGTGAATGAATAAATTGGAGACCAGCTTTGGAAAATGGAGTATTTGTTAATGACCAACATCTACACCTCAAATTACTCATGAGTATTTCTTGAAGATTTTATCTCAGCTTGAGTTTGACTCTCTTATAGGTTGTAAATGGATCATGGAGGAGAAAAAGCTGCTTTCTTTCCCCAGAATTCTCTAATACCCATCTGTTCTATGGGAATTATTTGTGAGCCTTAAAACTGTTTTCCCTTATTCCCCATTGGTCAGCTGGTTATGATCAGAAATGATATATCTCTTTGGGGGATCCTTAATAATTAGACAAATTCCTATCATCCTTTTTCTTTCAGTATTTTCAATAAATATGAGTGCCTCCTTGTGCCAGCTTTGTCCTAGGTCTTGAGAAGACAGTAATAAACAAAACAAAGTTATTGTCTATAGAGCTAATATGGAAAAATAGGCAATAAACAAATACATGTCAAGTACTCATAAATGCTGTGAATTAAATCAGGGTCAGGGAATAAAAAAATGATATTCTTAAAATGTAGCTTTATCATTCACATCTCTCAAAAAAGCCTATCAGCATGTTATATTCTCACACGGGGCGGGGGTTGGGGGAGGACAACTGATAAAGAAGTATGCTAAAAATACTGGTAAGGGTTATTTCTGATAATGGAATTACAGAAATTTTTGGGTTATGCTTTCACATATGTTTCCAAAGTATTCATTACCTTTACTCTTGGGGAGAAGAAAGTACTAATGAGGTCACATTTGCATTTAATGCAAACCTTCTTCATGTGCATCAAAGAAAGAAGCTGCTGAGACACTTGGGTGTCTCCCAAGTGATCTGACCATGGTAACACTTTCAGTTTCTGGAAAGGCCTCTGCTTCCTGTCACCTGTGATCAGTATCCTGTTATTTCCCCAGTTTGAGCAGAAGTGCTTGTCATTCATCCAAGATACATTTCCTAGTGTTTGGATCAATGCTGCATAGGTCATTTATTCTGATGCAGAAATATAGAAAAAAGTACAAAGCTTCATGTAGCATGTTCTTCATATAAAATTTCACATTTTATATTAATTTATTTCATAATGTGCATTTCACAATATTTCAGTCATATCCACCCTAATTCAGCACTGTTGCCAAATGTATTTTGATTCCTGTAAAAACTATGGTACAACAGCAGAAAAAAAGGATAAAGCAAATTTTTCAGCCCCTTCAGTAAATGAACCCAACTTTTTTTTTTCCTTCACCACCCTTCACCAATCAGGAGAGTGTCTATACCTTGCTCAGACTGCTACAAAACTGGGAGTATCACAGGGAGGAGAAAGAAGGAAAAGCCTGCTACAACAGCATGACAAGGCTGGACTCGATTCTGTGGGACTCAGCAGATATGTGTTAGTAAAAAGCGTTCTCTGTAACTAAAGCTATAGGATGTCCTGTACTCTGGACTTCTTACATCTTCAGGCTCAGAGTTGCTGCCCTAAAGGACTAATTTTCCTATGTTTTACCTACCCTTTTATTGTTCCCTCTATCCTATGACTGTCTTGGTAACAAAGCAAGCAAAAATAATAAATAAGAATTAAACACACATAAATTGAATTTTATTGTATTTCATTTCTTTTCATCAGTCTCTTTCATATCCTTTCTCATAAAAAAAAATATGTTTTCCTTCTCTTCTGTTTTTGTCCATGGCATACTCATTGTTGGAGGTAAGGGCACACTTTACACATTTAAATGGGTGAGTGGAAACACTTTTGCTTTATAACTACTTTGTACAAAGATGAAGAAGTTGAAAAACAATAAAGAGAATTTTTCTGTGCTGCTTTGTTTGCTCTGTCTTACACTTTCCTTGAGAATCTCTTCCCTGCTTCCTTTGATTCTTTCCTTTGTTTTCTCTCTACTTTCCTATATCAAGCAGCAATTCCATAATTATTTGACTTTATTGTAGCCTTTATATCTGAACAGGTGGCACCTGTCTTAAAGTATAATAGATCAGTTCATTCCAAATGAAAACATTAGTCCACTTGGTAAGTGCAATCAATATGATGGGGTAGATAGATTTCCATGCCTGTGGAACAGTGGTTAAATTATTACTTTTGCAATTATTGTTCTTTCTGCCTAGAATAGCTGTCTCTCCCCCACTTCCATCTGTTTGGCATACTCTAGTCCTTATGTGGAAGGCCTTACTCTGAAGTCATTACTTCTTTGATCTTTTTTCTTGATGCTCCCAGATAGTTAGTGACTTTTTTTTTTTAAGATTTATTTATTAATTTATATAAGCACTGGGTACAGTCAGAAGCGCGGGAAGGTGAGAGAATTCACCAGAACCAGAGCGGGGAACAGAACAGGCAGACTGGCAAAATACACTGCTGAGGGGAGCAGCGGGTGAGGCAGGAGAGGTCTGCATGCCATTGGGGACCCTCACCGGTGGCCGGGGATCAAAGAGTTGCTGCAGAGGCTGTGGGCAGCTTTGCAGCCCTGAGCTCAACCGCTGCGCCACCAGGGGCGGCCCAGTGGGTGACTTCTACTACAGGTTTTTCATCTCTTGCTAATAACTCATTTAAGATTGTTAACACCTCTCTCACTAGACTGTGAGCTTCTCAGGGGTAGGAACTGCGTCTTTCTCTTTTTTTGCATTTTGATTGTTCTTTCTTTTGGATTACCTTATTCCCCATTTTCAGCCTTGCAATTAAGTAAGGGTGACATATCAGTCATAGATAACCGTAATACAAATGAGAGTGCAATCAGTGCCACAAAGAAGGAGAAAATCTCTTCTTGCTGTGGAAATGAGAGATACTGAGGTTATCCAGCCTTTGTGGATGGGTTATTATTAAGAAGGACTTGCCAGCTATATTTGCAATTCATGCTGATCATGATTTTATAGTACTGAAAGACTTCATGAAAGCAGTCAGTAGAATGGCTGATTCCAAGAAGCTAGAGTCTAAATTGGACTACAAACCTGTGTAATTTACTATAAGGTTTTTGATAGCTGCATGACAAATTTTAGCTTAATGTAAAAATAAAATTAAGGAAAAGAATGTCTGTATTGGCAATGATCTCATTAAAAGAATAAAAATATGTAGGGATAATATTGCAAAAATTAGCATTTCAGTAATTCTACTTTTAGATTAGGACAGAAGAACTTTGTGTGTTTGTTAGTGTTGCTTATTTTAGCAGAAGTTATAAAAGTATGTTGAAATTTTTCATATTTGCTGTGTGAGCATTTTGTAAAACACTGAAGACAGTATGACATAGTAGTACAGGACAGCATTTCTTATCACTTATATCATTTGTTTTCCTCATCCTAAAAAGTTGAGTAAAATCTCTTTGATTCAGTTCTCCTAAAAAAATAAAAATAGGGCCTCTCTAGTGGCCTCAGGGTTGAATATCAGTGCTATCACCGCTACGACCTTAGTTTGATCCCCAGCCAGGAAGCTGAACACATATGGCAGTGCAAACCTCTCCTGTCTTGCTCGCTACTCCCCTCAGCAGTGTATTTCAAATAAATAAATAAATGAAATAAAAATAAAAAGGGCTCGAAGGATGAGTGTGAACATCAAATTTATGGTGTCTGATTGTTTTTGCTTTTTGATGTCTTTATTAGAAATAGTTTAAATGCATAGGAATTATTTGACACATATTCCAAAGCCTTAAGCATTTTACCTAGACTTAGTTAATCATAAAAGGAATACATAATGTAAAAGGAATACAATGTGCTAACTATGTGGACTTAGGCTTAAATTTAGAAGTTAATATTTGGAATTAGATAATTTTTATCTGAGTGTTACCAACCAAAGGAGGACATGAAATCTGATGTTTTTATGTCCTCTTAATTGATTTTCTTTATTTACTTTAGCCACAGACCCATTTGCTTCTGTTTTTGGAAATGAATCATTTGAAGATGGATTTGCTGACTTCAGCACATTGTCAAAGGTAATCTGCCATGATTTATGGGAAGCTAAAATATACTGTTTCCACCAAGGAGCAATCCTTCCTTTCAGTTATCTAACTTCTCACAGATAGTGCAGCTTGATTTCAATTAATCACAGTAGATGTTGATTTCAGATAGAAATAATATATAATTAAAGTAGACATTTCTATATGTAAAGACAGTGGTGACAATACAGGCAATTATAATTTTCTATTGTTGGCTCTGTTCACTTGGGTCTGCTCTGTCTTTAAACATGTTTCTTCCAGTTGAACTACACTTTCCCCTGTTGACTGCCTGGGGCCATAGGTGAAAAAATCTGAGTATTCATTTTATCCTCTGCATTAGTTACTTGATTCTATGTTCTGAGACTTTAGGGTCAGTATTAAAGATAATAAATATACATAGTCCAGCACTGTATGTGCACCACCAGTGTAACTCAGCTGGTTCAGGCCAAGAGAGAAAAAAATAGTGTATATATTATTGTTCATATTATTTGTTCTCACCTGGGCATTATACCTCCTCCTCAATTCCCATGGAAACATGTGACTAGAGAGACACTTGGTTTTCAAACTATGGGGAGAGGGGTATTCTTATCTAGTAGATAGGGTTCTGGGATGCTTTTTAAACATTCTACAATGAACTGTCCAGCCTCCCACAACACAGCATTATATCCAACCCAAAATATCAATAGTGCTACTGTAGGGAATCATTGGGCTAAATAGATCTAAACTCATAGTCTGGTTTATAATAGAAAAGTGAATACTTATCAAATAGAAAATCCAGAAATAAACCCACAGATTTATGGTCAACTAATCTTTGATAAAGGAGCAAAGAATATGCACTGGAGCAAAGAAAGTTTGTTCAGTAAATGGTGCTGGGAAAACTGGGTCGCTACATGCAAAAGAATGAAGTTCGACTACTACCTCACACCATGCACAAAAACCAACTCAAAATGGATTAAAGAACTAGACATAAGACCTGAAACCATAAAATATATAGAAGGAAATACAGGCAAAACATTCCATGATATGCACATCAAAGACATCTTTACAGACACATCATCCAAAGCAGTGATAGTGAAGGCAAAGATAAACAACTGGGACTACATCAAATTAAAGAGCTTCTGCACAGCAAAAGAGACAATAACAAAAACAAAGAGTGCCGGGGACCAGCCTCCAGCAAAACGTCTTGTCAGGGGTTCCTGAAAGGATGAGACGGCCTAGGCGAAAACGAAAGAACTGAAAACTTAAGGGCTGAGGGGAAGGGGATGAGGTAGAATGAGGAGACACTGACACTTGGTGAGGTGCTAGTATCTTCTGCCGAGAGACTCAGCAGGTCTTTATTTATTCATTATTAGTAATAATAATAAGAAAATACATTATCATGTGTAAAGCATAAACAATTAGTATATTATGTTTCCCATAGACTACTGGCCCCTACAGGTCTCAGCTAGACGGCAGCTTTCAAGGTTAACAGATAATAAACCAAACCTAACATTAAAGCTACTTATTTTTTCATTCAGACAATTATTTAAAACAGTGAATAACCGCCAGTGCATCCCTATCAGCTAAAGCCTAAGCATCAAAGGACTATTCTATTCACATGACCTTCAGCTGGAGACCAGCTGCAGTTCAGCTATCAGAACTTTTTCTACCTAGAAATTCCTTAACTCAAATAGCTTCATATTAAAAACTTTCCCAAGAAACTTCAAGAGAAAACAAAATAGAAGGACCTGCTATGATTATTGTATTGTAATGCTTGTCAGGCATATTCAATAAGTTGTCTTCCATTGTCAAGTAGGCCAAATTGTTTAATAATTAGTTTCTAATTTTCCATGCCGTTTATTTGCAATATACTGATGCATATAATATAGTGCCTAATGTACTTTTTTGGGAAATTTTTTCTTATTTATGACCAAGAACAGAAAGTGAAGGAATGTTACATCTTCAACCTCACGGTGTGAGGCACAAGGAATCTTCAGCCCCACGGTGTGAGGCCCTTTGGCTTCGGCCCCACGGTGTGAGGCCCTTTGGGCTTCACTGCTTGCCAGTGTCTTATCTGGCTGGGGCATCAAGGCCTCCTGCAGCACCTCCCCCTTTTTTGTTTTTGGCCATCATTTGCATAGTTTGCAACTCAACACGTGTCTGATTGATAGCACGGAAAAGCAATTTAATAAACAATGGGAAGAGTATCAATATAATTATGGTGACAAGCAAAACAACACCTAAAGTAATAAATGATGGGAACCAGGCGGCCTTAGTGGTATAATGTTGCAAGGAAGCCAGGAAGGAAGCAGCAACTTCTGCAGGTGTGGAGGAGGGGGCATGAGCTAAACTAATTGCCTTAATATTTTTCTGCAGAGCAGTAAGGTCCAGGGAAATGTTTGTATTATTTCAAACACCCAGTAAATGATTTTTGACATTATTTTAAGAAACAGAAGAAGAGTTATAAACATGTGAAGTGACACAAATTCATTTGTAATCAGAATGACATTTGGTAGTCAAATGCGTTTTTATGTGTTGAATTTGATTGCCAATATGTAAAAGTGATTCCTCAAGAACATTTAAACGAGCTTCAAACTTATTATCAATGTGGTCTTGGATAATCAAAGCGTGTGTGATGTTACGAGACAAATCATTAACATGGGAGGCAGTGTGAACTTGTTGCACGAGAGTAGTAGTAGAAACAGCAACAGAACTAATAATAGCAATAAGTGCCGTAATACCCAGTATAAGTGCCGCTACAAACCTTTTGGAGCGACGCAGTCCCTGTCCCACAAGCTGAAGAGTATACAGTCCAATGTCATCATACCACGGCTGTTGTAAGCTTACAGGGAGCATGACATAAGGAGGTTGATGTAAGATAACAAAAGTAGCTTTAGACAATGAGCCAACAGAGGTAATACAGTTGGTGAGAATGCAGTCAGTACAATTAACATGAAAAACATGGTGATGATAAGTAATGGTTAATAGTCTGGGGCCCTCAACAAGGAGGGTATAAGGGGGTCCCACACAAGCCCCTACGGTGGAAGCATTAACAGAATGTCCAGGTCGGCGAAAACGCACAGGTGAAGTGGCGGCAAGGAGGTGAAACAAGTCCGGGTATGCACGGGAACCATTTGAAGTGTTGACAATGTAGGCGGGAGTAATCCATCCCGCTGAATACCACCGGGTGACAGGTTCCAGAGGTGGAATGAAGTGATTCGACCGGTTGTAGATGAGAGCGTCCTGCAGGAGAAACCTATAGTCCTTGGGGACATTAGTGGCGGATGTACCTGCTCCAAGCACTGAAAAATCATAAACAGAAAGATTAGTCTGGTAAGGCTGGTAGCGAAGTCCTGCAGAGGGAAACGTACAAGTATGCCAAGTGGGAAATCCATGATCTCCGTCAATAGTATTCCGGGAGTCATCTGAGTTGTAAATTGAACAGGCTGGGAGAGTGGAGGACACTGAAACTCGAGCTATGTTTTCATTAGTGCTGCGAGGACCAAGGAGAGATAAAAGCAGTACCCATAAATCACGGTTAGGTCTGGAGGAGGAAGGCTTTTGGAGATCCTGTTTAAAAATACTTGTCATTAATAGGTAGGCAGCCAGGTAGTTGAGACTTTATATAGTCAAGATTAGATGTAAAACACATAGGAGGAGAATTCATGCATCCCTGAAAAGAAAAGTTATTAGTGCTTATAAACAAAACAAAAGAGTCTGAATCGTCACCTAGTAAATCAGAATAATTAGTGAACACACTGGGCAAGGGAAATCCCCAAGGAGTGGGATGGAGAAAGAGGGGATCCAGGATGATGTGTGCATCTTGCTGTACAAGTAGCTGTCGAGCATTAGAGGTTAGGTTTCTGAGCAGATTTCAATTGTCATGATAAGACGTCTTACAAACCCGAAGGTGGTGCAGGGAAGATGATGATCTTCCAGCAGGGGATCTGGAGCAATGGCATCTTGGAGGAGGTGGATAGGGTCCCAGAGGGCTGCACCTATGCATCTTGGGGCGATGTGTCGGTGAAGGCTTTTGAAACATGGTGTCGGATCAGTCTGTCAGGAATCCAAATTGGGCCATTTGAATTCTGTGGAAAGATATAAGCATAGCCTCTCCCATTTGTTAATAACACATTAGGGCCTTTCCATGTTCCAGAAATGAGATTTTTCCACATAGCTTGAGGTTTAGAGTCCAGTTGGTCAGGATCCCAATGTCTATTAATTGTTGACATTCCCTTTACTGTAATGAACACAGTAAATGGAAGGGTACTCATCCCTAAAGGATGACAAAACCATATCCACAAATTTTTGACATCAAGTCGGACTGTTTTTCATGCCCTGAGGGAGAACTTTCTATTCATCCTATTGAAACAGCCTTTTAAAATTTACTGATGGGACACTAAATGCAAATCTTTTACAGTCTTGGGGATGTAAAGGGATGGTAAAAAAGCAATCTTGCAAATCAATAACAATAACATGTTCATCTTTAGGGATGGCCACAGGTGATGGCAAGCCTGGTTGCAAGCATTCCATATCTTGCATAGTAACATTTATTGCTCTTAAATCCTGTAACAGTCTCCATTTTCCTGATTTTTTTTAACAATAAAAATTGGGGTATTTCATGGTCCTAAAATTAATTGATCTGTATTAATTGATCCTGTATTAGGTTTGTTACAACCTGTATTTTTTTCTTCTGTAAGAGGCCACTGCTCAACCCACACTGGTTTATTATCTTTCCAGGTGACTGGGTCGGCTGCAACTTGAGCAATGGCCCCTAGGTTAAATTTTGACCGTACCCCATACCGGCCTTAGCGCTTCTGGGAACTGGCTCAATTGGAGTTGTTCTCCCATAAAGATTTTTTTTTTTAATCCTTGGTCAGGGTGAAAGCCCATTTGCAACATTTGTGATGTAACTATATTATTAGGGCTGAAAATTAATGTTTCTATTTGCGATAACACAGCTCTTCCCCATAATGTCATAGAAAGGGAAGGAATAACATAAGGTTGAGAAGTCCCGGACACCTGTCCATTATTTTTATTTAAAATTTGAGAACTTTTTGCCACATTTTGTGCTGATCCCAGTCCAACCAAAGTAAAGGGCGTGGCTTTTGTGGGCCAGGTGTTAGGCTAATTATGCCCTGCTATGCAAGTAACATCAGCACGGTGTCTAACAATTCCTTAATTGCTTTTTTTTTTTTTTTTAAAATAGACATTACTAAAACTTTTAACAAATCATGATAGTGGTTTCTTTTTAGTAATCCAGAACACAAGGAGGTGCTTTGTGTGTTTGTCACCCCAAAATACTACTTTAAACATTGCAGTTTTTTAAAATTGACTTAAAAACAGTATAGCTTAGTTTCACTTGATAATGTTAATATGACAAAAAATTTACATATGTAAGTATATATATATATACACACACACACACACTTTTTTAGTCAAGAAAAGAAAAACACTTTAAAGATACATTTAAACAGTAAATTGTTAATATTTAACATAACTTTAATGCATATATGCTTTGAATTTTATGATAAAACTTGAACTAGTTCTTGTATATCAAAAATTTTTGCTCATGATCTTAAAATTTGTTTTTATGAGAACTTATATAGGCGCCGTTTATGATTAGTCCTCCGGAGGTAAAAAACAAAACAAAACAAAAACACAAAAGCAGACACAAACAGACACAGAGATTTCTTGATATACATTTAAAATTTTGGCCATGTGTATATATTTAAGACATAGTTATTTTACCAATATGTGTGAAGATACTGAGGTTTAGAATTTTGCTCAAAAATGTCTGTATTACCACTTTATATTTTACCAGGTTAATTAGTTTTAACAAGAAACTTAACTTTTCACAGGTCCAATAAGTAAATTTAAAAGCTTTATTCAACCAATAAGTATTTTGTGTAGCTTGTTAGCAAGTCAAAAGTAACTCAACAGTTTTTGCCTAAGACAATTTAGACTTTAAAATCAGAGAAACACAGGGAAATAGAACTATTTTTGTACAATGAACCAAAATAGTTTTTTTAAGGTGGACAATAGAAAAGTTTAGTCCCCCACAGCAGGAAGACAGTAGAGACCTGCCAGTGATCCCAACACTGGAGAAAAAGTCCAGGCAGCTGCTTGTTGAGATCAAGGGCAGCCCCCACCAGCCCATTGCAGTGGGTTTATATTATTTTAATAAAAACCTTTTAGTCATATTATAGTCATATAATCTTACATAGTCATATTTAACCATTTTCTATCACTTTACCAATTGTGAATGAACTTTGAATACTATTATTTAGAAATGCCTTATTTATTTATTTATTTTAAAAGAAACAACGGCAAAACTCCACCAGGGGGAACCTAGCCTCCTCCCCAAATAATTAACAGGAAAAGATTGGAGCATTTTTTCTTTCATTTAAGATTATGACACATTATCTCTTACTTGTTTTTGAGTTTTTATTTTTATCTCAACAATTTTAGCCAAGTCGGGGCTGGAAATTTGGGCTGGATTTTGGAATGGTCTCATAATTGGGAGCCGATGCCTCTGCAAAGAGGTCAGTACTAGCTCTAGAATCAAGTTTTGGCTTTTGAAAAACAATTTCACTATCCCAAGAATCCTGATCACTTTCTCTAATACTGTTTTGTTAATACGGGGCTGTCAGTTGAGTCCTCTTTGATGTCCTTTAGGCATGCAGACAGCCATAATTTTCTTCTGTCATTTTAGAAATCAAGAACAACACATCTCAACAAAATTTAGGAAACTAGCCAATTGCGCATGAGAGGTCTTAAGGCCTCTCTTAACAAGTATACTTAGATCAATAAAGAGTCCTCTTTCCTTAGACTCAATATGGCCCAATGCTTCTCAACGATAAGACACTCACTCGCCTTATCACGTAATAAGACACTCACTCGCCTTATTACGGTTCTGACTTACTGCTCCCCTCAAACCTGCTTTCTCTACAGGCGGGTATGCGCCCTACCCTATGGAGCAGATCCTAGCCATCCCCGCACGGGAAAGAAATCTTACCTTTCAAGTCCCTGCTCCGGGCGCCACTTGCCGGGGACCAGCCTCCAGCAAAACGTCTTGTCAGGGGTTCCTGAAAGGATGAGACGGCCTAGGCGAAAACGAAAGAACTGAAAACTTAAGGGCTGAGGGGAAGGGGATGAAGTAGAATGAGGAGACACTGACACTTGGTGAGGTGCTAGTATCCTCTGCCGAGAGACTCAGCAGGTCTTTATTTATTCATTATTAGTAATAATAATAAGAAAATACATTATCATGTGTAAAGCATAAACAATTAGTATATTATGTTTCCCATAGACTACTGGCCCCTACAGGTCTCAGCTAGACGGCAGCTTTCAAGGTTAACAGATAATAAACCAAACCTAACATTAAAGCTACTTATTTTTTCATTCAGACAATTATTTAAAACAGTGAATAACCGCCAGTGCATCCCTATCAGCTAAAGCCTAAGCATCAAAGGACTATTCTATTCACATGACCTTCAGCTGGAGACCAGCTGCAGTTCAGCTATCAGAACTTTTTCTACCTAGAAATTCCTTAACTCAAATAGCTTCATATTAAAAACTTTCCCAAGAAACTTCAAGAGAAAACAAAATAGAAGGACCTGCTATGATTATTGTATTGTAATGCTTGTCAGGCATATTCAATAAGTTGTCTTCCATTGTCAAGTAGGCCAAATTGTTTAATAATTAGTTTCTAATTTTCCATGCCGTTTATTTGCAATATACTGATGCATATAATATAGTGCCTAATGTACTTTTTTGGGAAATTTTTTCTTATTTATGACCAAGAACAGAAAGTGAAGGAATGTTACATCTTCAACCTCACGGTGTGAGGCACAAGGAATCTTCAGCCCCACGGTGTGAGGCCCTTTGGCTTCGGCCCCACGGTGTGAGGCCCTTTGGGCTTCACTGCTTGCCAGTGTCTTATCTGGCTGGGACATCAAGGCCTCCTGCAGCAAAAGAGAAACCCTACCGACTAGCAGAACATTTTTGCGCACAACACTAATGATAAAGGACTGATCACAAAAATCTACAAAGAGCTGATGAGACTCAACAAAAACAAAGAAAATAATCCAGTGAAAAAATGGGCAGAAGAGCTAAAAAGAAACTTCTCTGAAGAGGAAATGCAAATGGCCAACAGGCATATGAAAAAATGTTCAACATCACTTGTAATGAGGGAAATGCAAATCAAAACTACAATGAGATACCATCTTACACAAGTGAGAATGGCACATATTAAAAAAACTAGCAACAACAAATGTTGGCAAGGGTGTGGAGAAAAAGGAACTCTCCTGCACTGCTGGTGGGAGTGCAAAGGGGTCCAACCACTATGGAGAGCTATGTGAAGATTTCTTGACCTACTAAACATAGAGCTTCCATATGATCCAGCAATTCCACTCCTAGGTATTTACCCAAAGGACACAGAAACATTAATTCCAAAGGGAACCTGCATCCCTGTGTTTATAGCAGCACTATTTACAATAGCTAAGCTATGGAAACAACCCAAATGCCCAAAAATAGATGACTGGGTCAAGAAGATGTGGTACATATACACCATGGAATATTACTCAGCAATCAAAAAAGATAAACACATGCAGTTTGCAGCAACATGGGTGGAGCTAGAAGGGATCATGCTCAGAGAAATAAGTCAGAAAGAAAAAGAAAAATACCAGATGGTCTCACTCATAGCAGGAATTTAGAAAACCTAAATAAGAGACCAGGAAAAAGACTAATCAATGCAAAGTAATAATCAAAATCAACAAGAAACTATAAACCAGAGACATACTGGTGGGGGGGGTTAGGGCGGGGCAGGGAGAGGAAGAACTAGAGTCAGAATAAGGGGGGGTGCAATTGTATGGGGGATATAACCAAAATGAAAATGCATGCATTGTACAAAGATGAAAAATGAGGTAAGAATTATATAAAATAAAATATTAAAAAAAGTGAATCCTTTATTATTCCATGTATTAGAAAGTCAGGGTCTTCAGACCCATATTAAGACCATTCTATAGGATTAGTTTGCTTTAAACATTGACGTTTCAAGTTGCCTTTAATGTTTTTCAAGGTGCTATTTGAGTTGGGGAGGGGGGCATTACTTATAAGTTTTTCCTTTATGTGTACTGGGAAATGTAGAGTTGGTTTTTCAGGGCAGTGGGGTGGTGGTGGTTATCATTCTGAATCAGATATGCATTTGTGGAAGGACATACAGTACCTTTAAAAATTTTTTTTTTTTATTTTTGTGTTGCCTAAAGCTTTACAAACATTTCATCCAGAATTGGTTTGTTTTGGTATGTTTGGCTATTGCTCTTATTAAGTGGTGATATTTTTAATCACTACTCATTTAGAACTTTTTTTAAAATTTCTCCTTTTTGACCCTGAATGGAAAAGTTAACATGTCAGTGCTGTCAGAACTGAAATAAATAAAAGCTGCATAATACCTAAGATTATTCTTCCAAATTCTTCATGACCCTGTTTTGCTTGATTGGTGTAATATATATAGTGATGTATAAACATTTCTTCTCAAAGGTCAACAATGAAGATCCTTTTAGTTCAGCCACATCAAGCTCTGTCAGCAATGTGGTCATTACAAAAAATGTGCTTGAGGAAACATCAGTCAAAAGTGAAGATGTACCCCCAGCACTGCCACCGAAGATTGGAACTCCAACGAGACCCTGCCCACCACCACCTGGTATGAGAGTTGATGCCTTTTCCTAAATCAATTATATGCTTTTTCTTTTTGAATAATGTTTGAGCCTCATTTATAGACTTACATAAAGGGCACCTTGAATGAAATGGGTCAAAAAACATGGTAGAAGCCTGCTGCTGTCATTTTTTTTTTTTATCTCAGTACAGAATTATAGACTTACCCTAAGAGGCTAACATGTGTAATGATCATGAAATACTTTTCTGGCCAGAGTTAATTTTTAAAAAACCATGTTAGAGAGATAGTTAATGAAAAAAGGAAAGAATTGATGGAAATCTCTTGCTTTTTGGACGCTCATTGGTTGCCATATGAACAACAGCATATTACTGCACTTCAGTGTTTTAATTGATTTCTGTAAGATTAATTTAAAGTCCCCTTCCTGCTAAATAAGAAGTCTTCCTTAGATCCTTTACCACAACGGTATATGACCTTTAGTATCTAGAATTTAGCAATATTGAGGTTTAAAGGAAAGGATTGTTTTTCTTGAAGGAAAATAGGGTTTTACCTCACTTAACAAGAGACTCCTTTATTTTGTAAAAGTGACTGTTTTGATCCAGGGACAAGTTCTTAATATTTTTATTGCTTTTATTTTGTTTTTAATGAAGGTAAAGTTCATGAGAAGTGACTAAAAATGTAATTCCCCAAGTAGTTGTAGTGTTTGGCTGCTAAATGAGGACACACATCTAGTATTTGTTTTGGTCACATATCATTCTTAGTAAATTTTCAGCTCCGGTAGCCCCAGTGTTTATAAATTATTATTCTTACCTTTTCCTAATAACCTGTCTTTCGATGGTATTTCTTGGGAAGATGATTTTTTCTCCTTTTATTTAAAGAATTGTATGTATAATTGTTAGTACTCAGTTATCTGTTGAAAAATCACATAAACAAGGGAGTTCTATCTTATAGGAGGAAAGTAGCTTATGTCATACATTGTTAAAAGATAAAGTTTTTATAATATATTAAAAAAAAGAGTTCGCTTTAAGTTTTACACCTGTATGATAATGCTCATAGGTTATTTTTAAAATCCTGATTAAAATAATATATTAGTGTTTTAATGAAAGCTAAGCCTCTTCAGCAAATGTTAGTGTATTTTACTATTGAAAGATCAGGGAAAGAAAGGTGGTTTGTTGGAGAGAGCACTGACCACTGGGTTCTAGTCTTGGATATGCTCTGGCTAGCTGTGTGATCCTGAGTGTGTAATTTCATAAGTCTGAGCCCCAGATGTCCAGGTGTTAGATGGTAACAGTAATTCTAATTTTGCCTACTTCACAGGGTTGTTGGAAGGATTGGTTGAGATCTGAGATAAGAAAATCTTGTAAGCTGCTGTGATGATAGAAAAATCTGTTATTGGAATTGCTATTACCTGCTTAATACATTTTAGGAAAAATATATTTTAAGATATTTAACACCTGTTCTTAACTTTTCTTCAAGAAGTACTAAGTTTAAGACAAACTTTAAAATCAGACAACTTGTTTGAAAATGGTGATGCATTAATTTTTCAACAGTATGCTATTGTTTGGTGAAAAATTAGTTTGTCAGCAACCACAAAGATTTTGGCCCTGGTCTTCAAAACATTCTCTTTATTCTTCAATTTTAATACCATAGATGGCAAAAAGTATGTGGGGTAGGCCAAGGTAATTTTTCACTTCATGCTCTCACATGTGTAGGTATCAAAAAAAAAAAATCTGAAGAATTTTGGCATTTCTCAAAGGTCATTTGCACTTACTGCTGCTAGTGGATGAATATTAAGAATCAGGTTAAGGTTGTAACAGCAGAGATCATTTTTGTCGGTATTCTGTCATTCTCTTCCTGTTATATCTTTTACTTTCTTGTTGGGAACATGCTGCTTCGGGGAAAAAATGTTTATTTACTCTCTGAACAAAAATATGATTCTTGGCCTATCCCCTTCTTCTTTGCTACTTTTTTCATTTAGCTACATAAAGCTAAATGTATTCGAGAATACATTTGAGAGGTTGTGTGTGATAAATTTGAGGACAGATAGTTGGTGTGGTCATTTAAGACCATATTAAGAATGTTTCAGGTACTCATCCCCATCCCCAGATCTTTAATAGTCCCTGTATTCATGTTCTTGTGTGTTTGTGTTTGCAATCATATTTGCTGGTTGAGTTAATTGTAATGATTTTGATCCAGGGAAAAGACCCATCAACAAATTGGATTCTTCTGATCCCTTTAAACTGAATGATCCATTTCAGCCTTTCTCAGGCAGTGATAGTCCCAAAGAAAAAGATCCTGATATGTTTTGCGATTCATTCACTTCTTCTTCTACTACTACCACTACAAATAAAGAGGCTGACCCAAGCAATTTTGCTAACTTCAGTGCTGTAAGTACTGTGAATGAATGGGCTGTTTGGGGGAAATCTTTCCATTTACAATTTGAAGAGCTTTCAAAGTTACTTTGGAGTCTGCCAATTTTGCATCATTTCAACTAAATTTACCTACATAGTGAAAATGATCTTCATTCTTCCCCCAACTCAAACCTCTGGTTCTGTTTTGATGGTTCTGTAATGATTCCATTGCACAAATGATTTTAAGTAGTCTTAGTTCTTGAGATATATACAAGTTGTTTTATAAACCCTTCTCTTGGTTTTTTAAACCATATTTAAAAAAAAAAATCCAGACAGTTACTGTTTTTTGGGTGGTTATATATGAGTGTCGTTTGCTGCTAGCTCATTGACTGAATACTGCCAGTGATGAGCTTCTGTACTTGTAACTGTATGTGTGATTGTGTATCAAGTTGCAGTGATTTCTGGAGACTAGTCAGTAACTATTATGTGAAAAGATAGCAACAGGAATTCTTTGAATAGAAAGTAAAACTCTGGTTTTATATAGTAGCACTTTATAAATGTGAAGGTCAGTTTTATAAAGTAAATATGTTGTCATGAACTAAAAATCTTTAATTATTTGGAGGACTCTAATTCACTAGCCACCTCTGTTTACTCTGCATTCTCTCAGCGCTGACTACGGTAGGCAGACCAGTAAAGACAATGGGAGGATGCTGTGAAATGGCATAGGCTTGGTTTTAAAGATCTTAGAAATGGGGCAACCTACTACAGCAGCCCTACTCGGGAGGGATAAAGAGCATTGACATATATTCCATTATTATTCAGAGAAAAACAAGGTGTTGTTTTTCTTTTTTATAGAATTCTTAGTGTAGCTAACAAAATTCATTTTCCCAGATTTTTTTTTTTTTTTTTCAGGCAAAATGCCCTTCATTATCACTGTCTGTTCTCTAACAAAGGGATTTTCTTCTGTGTAAGCCCTTGCAAACATTTTGGAAATAGCAAATCCAGAGGCAAGGTAACCCTGACCAGAGTTGGCCTAGTCTCTCCTTCATTATAACATTGGGTCACTCAACCATTCACTTTACCCCTGCAGCCATTTCTAGATAGAAAGGAGGTAGGCAGGAGTTTACATGCTACTATGACAGATAGATTAGACTGAGTATCAGCTTTTGAAATTGTACTCGGTTCCATGACCTCTGGATGTGAAGGAAAATAAGTGTCAATATTTTGAATGTTGGAAAATAGTCTCAAAATTATACTGACTTAACTTTTATTAGATGGAATTTGAGTTGTTTCAAGTGGAGAATTCTTCTTAGGAGATTATAATCCTCTTAATATAATAACTGTAATAAAATAACCTTTTGAGAGTTTGTGGCAGTTAATATCTTAAAAATGGTTTCTGCAAGTCAAAACCTGGTTGCAGTGAGTCCTGAACAATAGTTAAGTCATTTTGCCTATTTCAAACTATGAAATCTCAACATAGTATAATACAAAGCAGCTCATAACAAAAATGTTTTCCTTTTTTCATTATGAAAGATTTTTCAGTACTATAAGTTTCAAAGACCCTCTAATTCTCTGTGGAAAAGATTATTTTCAAAAGCTTTTTATTTCATCCTTTTATAGTATTCTTCTAT
The DNA here is from genome assembly GCF_014898055.3 of Talpa occidentalis. Classification (NCBI taxonomy): domain Eukaryota; kingdom Metazoa; phylum Chordata; class Mammalia; order Eulipotyphla; family Talpidae; genus Talpa; species Talpa occidentalis. The sequence continues at coordinate 32,073,435 of NW_023605305.1, read as the reverse complement.
ATGACAGAAATTGAAGCCAAGTAGAACTTTATTATTTAGTATCTGCCAAGGTTTCTGTGTGGGGTGGATAAAAATATTTCCCTAACCTAATAATTACCAGTGTTAAAGTTTTATTTAGACTGGGTCAAAACGTTCTCAGAGCCTGCCAAAATCTTTATAATATATTAAAAATATACTTTGTCTACATCTTCTTTCATATACCTAGTGCTTCTATGTTTAGAAAATGGCATATTTTTTGCTTCATAGTTTTTCTGTGCCTGAAGAACTAGAATAAGGTAGGAAATCTGCAGTGGGATTAAGCTGAAAATGATTTATAATGTAAAGATTCTCATTAAAGTTGAACTAATAAATGTTTTTGCATCAGTAAACATTTTGTAAAAGTCTTATTAACCCTCTTCTGTTTTTATATATAATTCATCTTAAGTGTTTCTGTGTTTTTTAAATTATGCTTTTAACATGTATTTTTATAGATTTCCTTTGTATATACAGCAGTACTTTTTAAATTTAAACCACAATTTAATATGACTGGTAAAACTAAGAATAAAAATATAAGTAACAAGACTGTTCCTAGAGTCCTTCAGATTAAACAAGTATTAGTGCCCTTTTGTAAAACTGTTTTTCCCTTTTTTAAAAATTTGTTTTATTCATTCATTCATTTGTCTTTTATGTGCAGTATCCCTCTGAAGAAGATATGATAGAGTGGGCCAAGAGGGAAAGTGAGAGAGAGGAAGAGCAGCGGCTTGCCCGACTGAGTCAGCAAGAGCAAGAAGACTTAGAACTGGCTATTGCACTCAGCAAATCTGAGATATCAGAAGCATGAAGAATTCTCCTGTCGTTGTCAACCCTACAATATTCTTCCTGATTACTGAAGCTATTTACAGTGTGTTTCAAAACTACCTATGAGCATGGGAATACAAAAGGTTTGAGATTCCTGTAAATGTGACAAAAGTTTGTCTTTTTTTGGTTTTTTTGGGTTTTTTTTTTTTTTTTTAAACTCCATTTCAGATTTGTCTTTCCCCGCCCCTGTAAAAGCAGTAACCCAGTCAACTTCCTGTAGGTCCCTCTTCTGGTGTGCATTTACTGTGAGCTCTTGCCTGCCTATGCTACTTTTACTTGTAAAGCTAGAACATTCAAGCTTCTGCCTTCTGGAGTATCAAAAATAGTTTCACCCCTGTGCTACTCTTGTTCTATAGTTATTCTGGTGATAGCTAGTGGTGTTCTTAAAGTTTGCAGTATTCTCCCCTGATTTGAGTGATTGAGGATGGGGAAAGGAAAGAATATACTATTTTATGATAGTACAAATTGGCTAATTTAAAGTGCATGTTTTTATTTCCTCACAATAAAAATACTTTTTAGTTTGCTGATAAAGAAAGAAAAATATTTTGCATAAATATTTTGCATTAACTCCACTATTGAAAAAGGGATGCTTTTAGGTTGAACCATTATAGTTTCAGACTCATTTTTTTTCCTAAATAAAAACATTAAAGCCTCATGCGTGAAACATATTAAAAAATGTTTTTCTCTGAATTTAAAGAACTTTAGGTAAATAGATACCTCTCCATAATTTTAAGTGCTAGACAGTGGAGAAAATTTACCACTTAAGACATACCCTTGAGTGTAATGTAAGCAAAACTCCTAATTTGGCCACCATTCTGCTTTTGCCATGGCACTGCCCTCTTTATTTCTTTCTGTACTTTTGCAGAAGAAACTTTAGCAAGCTAGAACTGGAAGGTACTTTAATTTTTTGTATGTATTTTTGTTTCCTTTAATGAATGCTCAATTACTTGAAATGTAAAAACTCACTGAATACAAATGAAAAAGTGACATGTATTAAATCATATTATTGCTTTTTGTCCATCTTCATGGTCAGAATAGTTTATTCTCTTCATGTTTTCCACCTGTAAAATTGGCAGACTAGCAAAAAAAATTCTTGTGTTTTCATTTGGGAGCAAAGAGACAACCAAATAATCAAAGCTGTCCATGTGTTAAAAGCCCATCTCTTGTAAAATGGACCTCGCAGACAAGCTGAATTTGAAATAGAATATGAAGGAGGCTGTAAATTGTAGAGTAATCTTAATTTTTTTTAACATCACTTACTGAGTTAGATAATATACTGAATATCAAGATAAAGAAAAATGCACCTAAAAACAAATTAAAAGTCTCCTTGGTCATCAAGTTGAGGTGGTTTTGATCTGTGTTAGAGTAATTTATTGCCTAACCTATGAATAAATTTCAAAATATCCAATTCATTTCTTCTTGAAATGGTGCTTTTTTTTCTCTCCATGCACAATTGGACAGCTACAGTTTAAAACAAACTTAAGCCACTTTCGTGCACTGCTAACTTTTTTCTACTTTTATAAATTGAAACATTTTGGCATAAAAGTCATACTTATGAAGCAAGGGCTGAATCATAATCAAAAGATTTAATTTTGATAAACTAGTCTAGTGACCTAAGGATATACTACAAAAGTTGATAGAGAAGAAAGTGTTGGGAATTGTGATAGGTAGTGGTTTTGGGTTTCTTCTTCCCCTTACACATCAGGAAAAAAGGTAAGTTGACTTGAACAACCTTCTTTTGCACTGGGAAAATTAACAGATGTTGGAAAAGCTTTTAAAAATTTTTTTAATTAAAAAAACACTCTGGAAAATATTAAATATCTGTAACTTATAAACACCAACAACTTTCAATGTAATAAGTGTACCCTAATCTTATGTATGTTTAACTGGATTACATTACTATCTTTTGTTAAAATATGTATACTCAGTGGACCAATATAAAATTAAAGTATGTATATATTATATAAATATATATATATCTAACTATATCTCCATGCTCACTTGTGTAGGATGAATGGCTTAGAGTTGTTTGTGATTATATTTTACTTTGTTGAGTCTGGCTCCAAAGCCTGTGCTTTAAAAGAACGCGTAAGTAGTATTCCTGAGAGCTAAGTAGCACTACTTACAAAGTTTTAACCATCTTCTAAGACTTAATCAGGTTTGTTTGGGCTGTCTATAGAATTTTCTCTTGTTTCAAGATTCTGAATTGTAGCCTGTAATTTTGAGAACAGTAAACTTCAAGCATAATAAAGCATTCTAGCATACCTCCTATTTGAAATGGAGTTTTGCATGGCTCTCTCTTATGCCCATGCTGTGTTTAAGGATAGAGGGCAGGTCTACAATTAGCACAGGTTAAAATTCTGGATTGGAATAATAAATGCTCAAATAAATACTACTTTTAGTTTATTATGTCCTGTTTTTGTGTAAGATAGGAACTGTGTATGCATAGTGCCTGAAACATAGGTGGCTTTGTGTATATTTGCTGAATGAGGATTTGTGACATGGACTCCGGGAGGGCACTGTGGTATAAACCTTCATATAATTCTGGGATTGAATGCCTGGGCTTACCTTGTTTTGTTTATCTTGTTTTATCTCTTTTGTGTGAAACAAATTTGCTTATAAAAAATAGTAGGAATGTGACTGATAAATAACAATATGTATTAAGCTCCAGGCAGGATCCTTAATCCTTTCCATGTATTAGGTCATTTAATCCTCACAGCAACAGTAACCCTATAATATGTTGGTACTATTATTTCCATTGTACAGAAGAGGTAACTTAGCTAAGTTGGCCAGAGTGCAGCTAAGTGGCAGAGCTAGAATTTGAACCCTGTGCTAGCACCAGGGTTTAACCATTACTCTCTATTTCTGTTAACAGTGAGAAACCAGTGAAGATGTATCACAGATAGAGTAATCCATTTAATGCTTACTAGGATTTAGAATGGCTTCTGACACGTGAAAACATTCAGCCATTGTTAGCTGTTAATAGTTTTTACCATAAATGATAAATATATAGATGGCCAACCTTGCTTTTATTAAAGAAATACAAGTTTTATTTATTTTTTTTTTAAAGATTTATTTATTTATACATGCACTGGGTACAGTCAGAAGCGCAGGAGGGTGAGAGAATTCACCAGAGTCAGAGCGGGGAGCAGAGCAGGCAGAAGGCCCGAAATGCACTGCTGAGGGGAGCAGCGGGCGGCAGGAGAGGTCTGCGCGCCATGTGGGCCCCTCCCCAGTGGCCGGGGATCGAACCGGCGCTGCTGGAGGCTGCGGGCAGCTTCGCAGCCCAGCGCTCAACCGCTGCACCACCGGGGAGGCCCAAGAAATACAAGTTTTAAAATCACAAAGCTGAGAAAAATGAAAAATGATTCATCAGTGCTTGCAAGACTCCCCCCCAAAAAAAATACTTTAAAAAGTAGGCAAAGAGTTTTTGAAGACTTCATTACACCCGCTGAAGGGACAGAGCATTCAAAAGGCAGAGCCATGGTTATATATAAAGACAAAAGGGTAGGGTGTGGTACAGTCGCCTAGCAAGCAACAAGAATTGAAGTAGTTCATTGTGACTCGAGTTTAGGCTAGTTGACAAAAGAGAGGAGTATTGTATGTAGTGAAAGATATCATTGGTACTGATTTGGAAGGGTTGCTGTAGGAGGAAGTCTGTTAAGGCAGGAAGAGCAGAAAAACAGTTTGAATCATTCATGTGACTGTGGCTGAGACTTGAGGTCAGCGGATCGATTTAGGAGAATAGGCCTTTAATTGTGATTACGTAGATGTAGGTGGTGAAGTGAAAGGAGTGCTTCACAAACTTTAGCAAACATCAGGAACTCCTGGAGGCTTGTTAAAATACAGACTACATGTCCAGAGTTTCTGATTTCAGTAGGTCTAAAGAGGGACCCCAACATTTTAACTTCTAGTTAAGTTCCCAGGTGATGGTAAAGTTGTTGGCCCAGAGACCTCACTTTAGAGAAATGCTAGTATATAGAGGCTAACTTCCAAGTTTTTTTTTTCCTGCTGCAAGTTTTATTAAATTTCATTTATTTTGCAATGCTGTTGCACCTTGTCATTCTTATTTGACCTATGGATTGGATTTTGCTTCACGATGTAAAGCACCCCTAATCTTCTTGTGGAGAGTTTTTTAAAATAATAATAATTGCAAGCTAACAGACAGTACTTAGTTTGTACCAATACTATTTGAAGTGCTTTATATGTGTATCATTTTAATCTCTATAACAATCCTTTAAGCTACATACATATTATTACAGTTGAGAAAGTTGAGATAGTAAAAGTTTAAGTAAGTTGCCCTAGAGCACAGAGCTAAAAAGTGCCAGAGCAGGATTCAAAGCAGTTTGGTTCCAGAACTCCTGCATAATTGCTCTACTCAATCACCTTCCATTAAAATACTTCCAATGCTTGGTTCTACAGTGTACCTTCTACTGCCAGAAAATCCTATAATAATATTTGAGTTTTGGAAATGCACAGTGAGAAAATCATTGTCATTCTGTTCATCTTTCTTGAGGCATATTGTGTTCTGAGTACTGTGTTGGTCTAGGGACAAACATTTACCGTCAGTGGTATATTAGGGAGATACACATCTGCTGCTTTTAATTTTACAGCATTGCATACTGAGGATTATGATAGGAATGTTGGGACACCCAGATGAAAAAGAGAACAGCCCTAGATGGAAGGATTGGGGAAGGCTTCTCAGAGGGGGTGTCCCCAGACCACAGTATTCTGCTCCTAGCATTAGTAAAAGCATAGATTGAGACTGTCAGGTTAAAAGATAAGAGGCACAGCTCTCATAAGACTACATCGTTTGATGTCAGGGTTCTGTTGACTGGGAAAGGTCAGAAGGCCTCACTTAAGTGGCAATTCATTACTTTAGTGATTTCAACTTGGCCCAAGGTCTGACCTTCAAGTTTAGAAACTTGATTTTCATCAGTAAAACAGAGAGCTCCCATTTAGCAAGTTCACAGTGACTCATGTAGAGACCAGAATGTCAGTTCCCAGTGAAGGTTGCCACAGGGTTTGGAGCACCTGCAGTTGGTTGAACAAGACTCTTCTTGCCTCTGAGGCCCCTTACTCTCTGCAGCCAGGGCTGCCTGGCTCTCGTGAACACACTTTTTAGATTAATGTGTTTAATCAGGTTGCATTCTGGTTTGGCTGGTTGAGTAGCTATATCTTTGCACATCTCTTTCCACATCTTTGCTTTCAACCATTGTATGTGAACTCTCTAGTTTAATTCCTTCTAAGACCGACTTTCCCCAGTTTCTGAGTTCTTGATGAAGCATCTCAGCCTGTGGGTCTGCTTCCCCTCTTTCTTTGATCATATTATTTGAGTATATATGTCCTGGGTCTTCTCCCCGACCCATCGTCCTTCAGATCATCAACATGGCCTACTATTTCTGCCTCTTTAAATATCTCTCAGTTCTGTCCATCCCTCATGCCACTGCCCCAGTTCAGATCTTCTTCATCTTTCTTTCAGGCATTTCTCTTTTTAAGTCAAAGCCTCCTTGTCATCAGTCTGATTTTCTCTCTACTTGTAAAATATCCTCTGTGCTGCTGTCAGATACTTCTAGAATCAAAATCTGCCCCATCATTACTACATAAATCTGCCCATCATTACTACTACGACTGATTTCCATTACAATCAGGCAAAGCCCCTAGCCCCTTAAAGGCTTTTCCTTCATAACCTTAATTTCTGATTGATAGTTAATTCATAACATCTCAACTCATGTAAGAATTTTTCCCCTGGGTTGCAATTGTATGGGGAATATAAAAACAAACAAACAAAAAAGTTTTTTTTCCCTTCAAACAAATCTTGAAAAAATGCTACTTGAAGGAAATAAAGGTACCTGTAATCTGATTGTATTGTGCAGAATCCTGTAATGTGCATCATTTTGCTGTTTTTCAAACAGCAGGTCGTAATACATTGGTTGGGTCATGAGATTAGGATAGAGCAGCATGGAAACGTGGAACAATATTACAAGGATGAACTCCCCTAGTATCAGTTATCAGCTTCAGTAGTTATCACTTTATAGCCAACCTTAGTTTATATTCCTACCCACATCCCTCTCTTGTTATTTTGAAGCCAATCTTAGATTCATTTGCAAATTTTTCATTTACAACATTGCATACTGAGGATTATGATAATGAGCAGCAGCATTTTAAAAATCATTAAATACATTTGTTATTGTGTGTGAACTGGGTCACAAGATAAAATATTTGAAAGTCACTGATCTAAAAAAAATGTCTTTTCAAGTAAGAAATGTGGGTTCTAATGTTACACATCCAGAGTGACAATAGTAAAGATTATCTGACAAAGGGGAAACTGCTTCTTTGCAGAAAGACCCCATCCATTTTCCCCACTATAGAATGTGTTCAGCTGCCCAAGACCCCAGATGCTTAGCTTCAGCCTCTCTTTTTCTCTTTTCTCTGGAATCAGAACTTGAGAGGACTGAGTGATTTTGTCAGAAGGAAAGGGGTGAGGAAAAGTAGCTGACACTTATTGAGGACCTTTTCTGGGCCTGGCACTAAACCTTTTAATATATATTATCCTATTTAGCCATTACAACATTTATAACAGAATACATGAGGTGCAGAGAGATGGAAGAGACTTGGTGCAGAATCCTCATCTAGTGGAGACCAAGGCAAGTTCTAGCCCAGGTGCCTCAGCTCTGAGACCTGCTCTTTCTCCATATCAGACTGCCTGTTGCACACCTGGTCTTAGGGACAGCCTTCTGCGCCCAAGCTACAACAGATCAAAATATGGCATCACTGACCCTGAGAAAGAAGCCTCCATCTAGCACAGAGGAAAGCTTTCACCTTGCTAGAGTTCTGTAGGACATAAGGAAAGACTTGCTCAAGCCTTATCCAGAAACTAGAGGCTGATTCCAGAGCTCCCATGGGCCTTTTAATGATTGCTGGACAAATCAAGACCAAGCCAAGCCTGGATTGTCCCCATCCAAAATGTGGGCCTCTGTGTGATCTTATTCAAGTCCTAAGTTCAAGACCCCTCCAGGCATTGTGATATGAATGATCCTTGAGTTGGCAGAAAGAGGTTAGGTTAGGAACCCCTCCTTCACCCTCTTCAGATTGCTGCTTGAACAGACAGGAGTACAATAACTTGTGACGTTCTCAAAGAAAACCCTAATTCATCAGACCTTCCTGAGAAGGTTCCTGGCCTTGTCCATTTGCTAGCTGTGTGATTTGGGTAAATCTCTTAACCTTTCTGGCCCTCATTGAGGATAACAGTTACTTCGCAGAGTTGTGAGGATTAAAAATAATAAAACCTGCGTTCCTGTTACATGGTAGATATTCACTAAGTAGAAACGGTCATGTCCATGTTTAAGAAGACAGAAAAGGTAATAATACATTTCAGGAAAATATCTGATTAAATTGAGAGGGATAAACTCCAGTTATCTTTCAAGTTCAGCGATACAAAACACTTTGTTCCTCACCATCCTGGATAAAACTGTAAAGAAGTAGGAGGTGCAATAACCTACACTATGTTCCCAGCGCTATTCTGTTTTGTTTGCATTGACTCATTTAATCCCCACAACAACCGTGTGATTGGTGCTGTTAACCATCCTCATTTTACCAATGAGAAAACTGAAGCTAAGAGAAGTAACTCGCCTGAAGTCACATGTGGCTAGCAAGTGTCGAAGCCAAGATTCTAACCCAGCCAGTCTGGCTGCAGAGCAAGGGAAAGAATAAAACCTGCTCTACCTTGGGGTGGTTGTGAGATTCAAAATAAGATAAGTTTGGGGGAAGTGATTCGTGTTCCAAGAGCTTGAGTGGCGGGCTGACTGGACTGGGGTTAAGATACATACTTTGGAGTCTGACTGCTTTGGTTGAGTCCTAGCTCTGCCACTTAACTAGCCTTTGTGATCTCGAGCCAACTAACACTCTGCCTCACTTTCTCAAATATAAAAAGTGGAATTGTAAAAGGACTTGCCTGATAGAGTTGTTTTGAGGGTGAAATGAATTGGCACATATGAAGGGTTTAAAGTAATGCTAACATAGTTCTAAACAAATAATGGTGGTTACGATAAAATGAAAATGAAGGAGGAGGAGAAAAAAGAGGGGAACAAAGGGTAGGGGAAGTAAGCCTTGAAATTTGAGAACTCTGGGATTGAATCCCAGCTCCTGATTTGATTTTAGGACTATTTCTAAACTTGTAACTCAAATAGTCTCAAAATAGAGCTGGCCAGATGAAAGGAAGTATATGTAGAGGCCCTCAGCATAGTGGCTGCCACCAAGCAGTAATTTGATAAATATTAGTTCCTTCTTCATTTACTCAGCACCTACTGTGTATAGCGATGGTGCTAGGCTCTGTGGCATACATACATGTGAGATAGATGTGACGCATTCTCTGCGCCTTAGAGTGAGGTCTGAAGAGTGAGACTAATATGGTCATTGATCACTAACATAAGATTAAAAATAGGTAATGCTAAATGCTGTGAGACAGTGTAATCTCTGAAAAGGGAAGGCGTTCTCCATTGGGGAGATACAGGAAGGCTTCCTGGAGGAATAGGTATTGATTATAGGCACAGAAGCTGGGATCTAGCCCTGTAGGAGACCATGCTAAATTGGGACCTGATGGCATTCTTACCTGAGAGCCCAGGAGGAAGTTGGCTATCTGCAGTACCCAGTAACGCCAAGCTGGACAAGCTCTGTGGACTGAAGGGCCTGGGTCTCTGGGTGCACTCTAACTGGAATTTCCAGATCAGGAAGCTCTAGCTTGTGGTCAGATAGGCAGCATTCTCAGGCCCTTGTTGATCTGCCAAGACTATGTCATGAGTGCTCAGAGAAAGGGGGAAAGGTCATATTTTCTCTGCTGCCTACTAGGAAAAAGTGAGAAAAGTTGCCCAGATAACCCTTGAGGTTTCTGCCCTCTGGGCAGCTTTGCCCAGCCCTCCCACTTCTTGCCCAGCCTTACCACTTCTTGCCCAGCCTTCCTACTTCTTGCCCAACCCATCTTTGGACCACAGACAGACAGGGGAGGCATCAGGTGGGGCAGGCCTTGGTGTAAAACCTGGCTCACAGCTCAGCCTCAGGAAAGTTAGTTAATTGCTGTGAATCTGTTTCATCAGCTATAGAATAAGTAGTAAGGTGAATATTTGTATAAAACACCCAACTTAGGACTCAGTACATTAGAGAACATCTCAGCCTTGTTAGAATCAGTCACCATTTTATTAGACGCATGATTTGTGTTGCACAAGTGCTAAGGATACAGACCCTGCCCAATGGGAGACAGAAATGGCCCCTAGCCACCTGGCCCCAGCCTGTGTTCAACCTCCACCCTGAGAAGTCTTCGGGGATTCCGCCATCCATCCTTCACACTGGAAATGCAGTGATCCTTCTCAAATCCCTCGGGGCATTCCCTTGCTGCTTGTCCTCCTCATAGAAGCCTGCTGGACTACTTGGCCAGCGACTCCCCTTGCTCCAGAGCTGATTCTTCTACGTGTTAGTACTGGTTTAAAATAAAAATCGAAAGCGCGCATGACCTAAAGCAAAATATGTCCTTTCATAGAAAGATCGTGCTGGAGAAACCTATAGCTCATTTTCCTCTGTCCCCCACCTGCTCCAGGGCTCTGGGAATCAGAAGTCTCTCAACAGGGGCATGTCCCAGTTCCTTGCCTGGCCAGCAGCCCCCACTCTCAGACCCAGGAAACTCCTTCCTACTCCCTGTTCCCCTGAGGCCCTCCTGCCATCCAGCCTGCCTGGCCCTGCACTTGCCCCAGTCCCAAGCCCCTGACCCCATTGAGGAGCGGCCCTAGCAAGGTTGCTAGTTAGGCAGGAGGCATGATTGGCACTATCGCCCACCAGTGCGCCCAGGAACGGGCAGGGCTGGAGTAGGGAGGTCCTGGAGCTGCCACTGGCGGCCTGTGGATCTTGGAGAACTCTGTGGCCCCCTCTGGGCCTCAGTGTCTCCTGGTGACCAGTGATGAGTCTCGACGAGCTCAAGATCCTTTACAGCTCTGGACGGGAGTCGCCCTGCTCTGGCATCCCAGGTCCCCTCCGGGACACTTAAGCTCGTGCCAGGCGGGGAGGTGCCGGCCGCGGAGGGGAGGGGCCCAGGTCCGCCCCGCCCGCCCCTGCCAGGTGCTCCGCGGCCTCCAGAGCCGCCGCTGCCGTCGCCGCCGCCACGAGGGGCCGCCCGCGCCCCCATCCGAATCCGGCGCGTGTCCATGGACTTTCTGACCGCCTGGAAAGCGGCAGCCTTTGGGAAGAGCAACCGCAGGTACCAGGCAGGGCGAGGACAGTGGGAGGCGCGGATGGGACAAAGCTGGAGAACAGCCGACGGGAGGGACCCCTGGGGATCCCGCAGGAGACAGTGGCGTGTGGGGCCCTGGGGGATAACGGCCAGAGGGCCGGGAGAGGCTCCCAGCCTCTCACCCCACCGCTCCCCTGCTCCCGTGTCCCGGCCCCCAGCAGGGTTGGGTCTGAGCATCAAGGTCCATGCGGCCCCCTCCACCTGGCTGCCACCTGAGGCCTGCTTCCTGTGCCTCAACCGTGGGCCACCTGCGAGGGCAGCTCAGGTGAGCTGGATCTCAGGCTGGGTTGGGAGTCAGGTTTGGGCAGATGCTTCTCCACTCACGCTGCCTCTCAGGCACAGGGTCCTCCCCACCGCTGCATGAGCAAAGTCATGGGCACCTGGAGTGCCTGACAGGTGAGAACAGGAGCACTGTCCCCTGGGGCTTGTCCACATTTGAGGGCAACAGTGTGGAGGGAAATCCTGGTCCTGGTGCCAGTTCAGGGTGGAATTATGTGCACCACAACTGTTCCAAGATCAGCTTGTTAGGGACGCGTCATTGCCTCCAATGCATCACCTCCACTTCCCAGCTGTCCCCGCCTAGATGGGTCGGTGTCTTCAGATGTGTTCCCATGAGAAAGGAGACAGCCCTGATATTTCTCCTAAGTGTTAATCTCCATTCCTTCATTTTATATATTTTAAATTTGCTTTATTATAATTAGTCTTTTTCCTGGTCCCTTATTTAGGTTTTCTAAATTCCTGCTATCAATGAGGCCATCTGGTATTTTTTCTTTTTCTTTCTGGCTTATTTCGCTGAGCATGATCCCTTCCAGCACCATCCATGTTGCTGCAAATGGCATGAGTTTATCTTTTTTGATTGCTTAGTAATATTCCATGGTGTCTATGTACCACATCTTCTTGATCCAGTCATCTATTTTTGGGCATTTGGGTTGTTTCCATTGCTTAGCTACTGTAAATAGTGCTGCTATAAACATAGGGGTGCAGGTGCCCTTTTGAATGAATGTTTCTGTGTCCTTTGGGTAAATAAGGCAACTATAAACCAGAAATACACTACAGGAGGGGGGTGGGGAGGAGGGAGTAGGATCAAAACAAGGGGGGTGGGAATTGTGTGGGGACTATAACCAAGATGAAAATGTATACACTGTGAAAATATGAAAAATGATGTAAAAATATATAAAATTAGAAAAATAAATAAAAATAAATAAATTTGCCCTGCAACCCTCTAGAGAAGGGCAGTCACACTCCCCTCCCACTGCCTCCATCTGACTGTCCTGTGAGCACCTGAAACTGCAAGCCCCAAATCAAATTCCTCATCTTCACCCCCAAACCTGTTCCTCCTCCTGTGTCCCCATCTCAGTGAATGGCATAGTCATCCATCCAGTTGCCCAAGACCAGAAACTGGGAGTCATCCTTCCGCATCCCTCCCTCATGCCCACCCCGCCCCCCAAGCCCTGCTGATTTTATCTCCTGAATATCTCTCAGCGCTGTTCGTTCCCCCTTGGACTACTGCAGCAGCCCCTAACTGTCCCAGGTCCTTCGCTCTTCCCCTCTCCGTGCATCCTGCAGATTGGTGTTTTCTAAAGCACAAACCATATCATTTGCCTGCTTTAAAATCTTTCCATGGTTCACTCTCACAGAGAGGTTAAAGTTCAAGACCTTTGTGGAAAGAACTGGACCTGGCCAGGCCTGTTTCCAATTATTCCCTGACCCTACTCTGGGCCAACAACACCAACTGGCTTTGTAAATTTCTCACAACCTCACCAGCTGCTCAGGGTTGCCTCTGCCTGGAACGCCACCCTCCACTCATGGCATTTCCCCCATAAGACTCAAATTGGTTGAGCCTTTTAGAGAGACTTTCTGACCCCACTCTGAGTCAGGTTCATGGGCTTTCAGGGATCCAGCATCTCTGCTTCTCTTTCATTTAGTCTCTCAACAAACATTGTTGAGCACTTACCATATTCCAGACATTGTATTAGACACTATGGAAAAGGTGTTACTTCACACATACACTTTCCTGCTCTCAAGGGATCATGTTTAGTGGGAACGATGGACTTTAAAAGTAAGAAAGCACGTGCACACCAGAAATAGATGCTGTGTAAGACTTAAAATAGGGCAATGTGGTGGATGGTACAATTGACTGTATCCATATCATTCTTGGCAATGACAACTCTCATGGCAAAGCCTGAGTTGTGTCTGAGAAGCAGAAAGGTGGGTGAGTCGTTGAAGATGCCTGGAATCCAGAAGAAACAGGACCATGAGTTTGGATCTCATGGTGTCCTGGGAAGCCACAAGGAGGACTTGTGGGAGGTGATTTACCTATTTAAACTTGAACCTTTCTACTCCCATGGAGAAAGGATTTTGTAGACTGACAGGCATTTCTACACTGGGTCGAAGTCACCTGTCACTGCCTGTCTGCCCCTGTGTCCCTGGAGTCCAGCCTGGAATGGGGCTTAGAGTGGGCTTCAGTTTTGATGCAGACATGCAGGAATGACTTCTGAAGAGGGTGAGATCCCCTGGCTGGAGTGAGGAGTAGCTGTGTCCAGAAGAATTTCTTGCCTGGAGTCTGCTCTGCCTGTGAGAAAGCAGTTGTGCTGTCCCATAGCACTGAGGAGCCTTCTGAGTCCCAAGTATGTGTATGTTGCTGATGTTAACAGTGTAGGGAGGAGGAGAGGCTGGTATAAGGATCTAGGACAAATTCTGGGGGGTGCAATGGAAGAATTGGGGTTGGTGGGGGGAAGAAACTGCAAAGGAAGAACTGAGATGTGGTGAATAGACAGGCTGGGAGATGAGGCCCAGAATCATCTGGATGGGGAGAGGGGTAAGAGACAAGTGAAGAGGAGAGAGAGCAGCGGGCTTCTGGCCAAGTAAAGGCCTCTGCATCCTTCCTGGGCCTGTGTGAGCATAGTGAGGACCTGAACACACTTCTAACATGTCCTGGGCACAAATACCTAGAGAATTCTTTATTCCCAGTTACTCTACAAGGTCTCACAGCTGAGGCACAGACCCAGGTCTTCCATCCTCACTCAGGACCTATTGCTTCTCCACCCTCCCCCCAACCACACCCCGCACACTGCCTTGTGTCTCCCTGCCTGGCCAAAAGTTGAAGGGCTTGGGAGGATGCTCAGTCCCTGTTCTGCTAGTCACTTATTGGCTCTGTGACCGTCATTCAGTTCCTTGATCTGTGTGAGCCTCAGTTTACTCAGCTACTGACAACAGCTACTGACTGAGCCATAGGAAGACCTAGTGAAGTCACAGTGATCAAGGACCTAAAAGACAGCCACTGGAGTATATCTGGCTCAGTAAATGCCAGTCCACTTCCTTCTGGGTGCTGGTATGAGGTCATTTCCAAGGTATTTGTACTGAACAGGAGATTCTAAAAGGTATGAAAGCTGATATCGGGATTCCAGTAGCTAGGAATGGTTAGGAGAGGAAAATGACACCGTGCATCGAACAATGGAGACCGCCACCTACTCAGTCTACAAATAGATCCCCTTCCTCGTCACACTGGTAGCCCCCACTCACGACTGCTCCTGGAAGAGCCACTATCAGGACCGAAGGGGGAGGAACAGGTAGGCAGACTGCTTTGAAGAGAGTAATTAAGTGACAGCTGCTGTGGCGGGTGGAGGGGAGGCTTTTCAGAAAGGAGGGGCCCAGTGAAGAGGCTGGGGACCTCTGGGGATGTTATCAATAGAATTCCTGCTCTTGGGTTGAACCTCAGCTTCAGGAGCTCTCATGCACCTTCTGTAGGGAGTTTCTGGTCAGAATTCCAGTGACTAGAATCCTTGGGTGGCTCTAGGGTCACTTCCTTGGGGCTGGATCTGGATTCAAGGCCACCTCTGTGATTCTCAGATCCTGTAAGTCAAAGCATTTGTAATTACTAGACATAGGATTTCAAATTCCAAGTTTCTACATGTTGCAGCTTCAGCTCCCAGGATTCTGATCTACCCTGTGACCAAGACCAGCTGAGCAGGGTAGGAGATGGCTGCGGTGGGGGGAGGGGGGGGTACCTACGGCACCTCAGACTTCAGCTCCAGGTAGGAGACAATTGTAATAATCCAAGCTAATAAATTCTCCGTAGACACAATATAAATTGTTCACCCTACAAATTCACTATAATTCACTGAACTTATTCCTTGGCAGTGAGCATCTAGGTTATTTCCACTTGTGAATTTATTATACACACTGTGATCAGTGTGGATGGGACCATGGAAAGCTTCAAAGTAACCTTTGTCCCTCTTTATCAGTTACGGACGGGTTCCAGACTGGGACGTTTTTGGTCCTTTCTAAGGTCAACGGGAAATACATTATCAAGGTTGCTATTTCAGGTCTGCTAGCACACCACATTTCCTGATAAATCTTCAAAATGTGACTTTAGTTGCCCATGTTGCTTTGTCCTTCCCCCGAAAATTTGTGTCTAGAAACTCAGTTTCTCTTTGTGGTCACCTCCACTCTTTTACTGTGATCACCTGCTTCTCTACTCAGCGCAAGGCCTAGCTGCCAGCACTTCCAAGTTCAAGTCCTGGGGCAGTAAGACAGAGCAATTAAAAAGTATTCTGGAGCCACACAAGTTGATTTTGGAGACAGTGGAACTTTCTAGCAGTGTGACTTTGGACAAGTTGCTTAACTTCTCTGTGCCTCAGTTTCCTCATCTGTAAAATGAGGGTAGTGTTAGGACTTGCCTCACGGGGTTGTGATGCATGAATTAGTTTATGTGAAGCACTGAGAACCATGTAGCCAGTTCTATACCAGCAAGTGCTACTGATATTCTGATTAGTCTCCCCAAGCCAGGAGAGGAAGGGGCTTTTCACAGCTGTAGGTTGTGAACGTTCAAGGAGCTATTCTGACTGGCCCTTCCTGAGCCAGTGTGCCGTCAGGTGAGGTCCAGAAAGAGGATGTGCCTCCCATTCAGCCAATGGGGCTGGAGAGCAGGGAAGGAGATACGGTTCTTCAAAAACAAGTGGGGGGTCGGGGGAGAATTTTACCCTAGGTGTGGTCTTAAAATAAAGCCACAGTTTCATGAAGGACCCAAATTAAGCACCCCTGCTTATTCCTGTCAGTCTTCTGGCTGTGTTGGGAGCTGGGCACTCGTGCCTGTAGCCACCTCCCTGCGATCATGCTTTACCCACCCAGCTCCACGCTCTCCCTGATTACCACCACCACCCTGTCCTAGATGGCACGAGGGGGAGTAGTCGCTTTATCACCCCCTCCCAAATGTGGGGCAGACCCTTTCCCTAAACTCCACAGCAGTTGACTAGGACTGAGCAGTAACTTTTTTGCTTGTTTAGTTTTTATTTTATATATATATATATTTTTTTTTTACATCATTTTTCATTTTTGCACAATTCCCACCCCCCTTATTTTGACCCTCTTCCCTCCTCCCATCCCCCCAGTATATCTCTGGTTTATAGTTGCTTTTGATTGTTGATTGTTGATTTTGGTTTTTACTTTATTATAGTCTTTTTCCTGTTCCCTTATTTGGGTGCTAACTTTTAAGAGCACCTTAGGAAGCAGAAATGAGTAGCAAGATTTCTTGTGATTCTGTGGTGCTCAGCCATGCTAGGAGTCTTTCTGCAAAACCTCGACTTGCTAGGAGAGTTCAGTGTATGTCTCCCAGCATCTTCCTTCTCAGGAGAGAGAAGAACATTTTCTTTCAAGCCAACACTCACAAGCCTTTTTTTCCCTATCCTATGATCAGCCCTTTCCAGGTGAACAGTAGTACAGAAATCTGCTTTCAGATAAACTGCCCTAACCCCCTACTCTACTATATGGCTGGCTTTGCCCCAAGACCCCCAACAGGACAATTACTTTGGAATTTATGGGTGGAACATCAGGTATCTTGTCCAGGTAGGCCCGGGTCAGATCTTCCAGTCCTTTTGACTTCTTCCCATGAAGGTTTCCTCTGCCTGTTCCTGCTTCTACACCTCAGGTGTTCCCTCCCTTACTGCCTTGCTCTGGCAAGCACCCACACCTTTCAATAATTCATTGCCAGCTAGGAAACACCCCTCAATAAATGCTCCCCTTTCTAGATGAACATCTAAGTCTCAGATTAAAGGTAACCCTGCTGTCTTTCCAAGAAGATGGACAACTTTTCTTGGTGACTGTTGGGCAAGCAGGTGCAGGGTGGGCAGGTTCATGGCTGATTTGGGCAAATGGAAAAGGAATCTTTGAACCCTCAGTAAACTTGACAGGCCTTAATGCTGAAGCAGGGAACCAGATACAGGCAGACCAGGAGGCAGACAGCAACTGAGCCTCCCAGTCCCTGTGATCTCCACCTTCCCTCTGGCTTCTCTTCGATCTCTTGGCGTCAGGGGAACGTGCACCCTGAGCTCTCTGGCTTCTTGGTCCGGGTGTCCGTAATCATAGATGCACGTACCCCGTGTTCATGCTCCAAGCACACTTTGCAATAACTCGTTATCAGGTGTGGGCAACAAGGCCTAGGAGGTAAACAAGGCCACAGGTGGCAGCCGTAGAGGATAGCAGAGGGATGGAGGAAAAAAAGCCTGATTTAACCCATTTTCCTTAGGGGACTGAAAAGCATATCCTAGCACTATCCCTGAGCATAGGACAGGCCAGTTAAAGGTGGGGGGGGTCACATCTGCAGGGGTCCAGAATGCCCCTGCACTCAGATCCTCCTCTTGTCCTCCTTGGTTTGCCACTGCTCTTTCCAGCCCCAGTTTCCCCTGACACCCTCTGAACCAGCCCTGCCACTCTGCCATCTCAGTGATTTGTCATAACGGCGGGATCTGCCCTGGCCTGGGCGGGGACTTCACACACATCCTCACCTTCAATATGCCACAACTCAGATCAGGGAGGTCTTGTGTCCTATTCTAACAGATGAGGAAATTGAGGCATCCCTGGGCTTTCCCAAAGGCATAGACACTGGGATTTCCTTTTTAGAACTACATGTAAGAGTTTGTTTTCTGCTTTTTTAAATAATTCCCCACTTTCTAGAAAACTCACTCATGTAGCAGACACATAATTGAGCACCTACTATCTGTCAGACACTGCACTAGCAGACCTGATACTGGGGGGAAAAAAAACCCTGCCCTGGTGGAGCACAGAATTGAGTGGGAAGAAACAGAAAAAATACACAAAATATATAGGATTTCAGATAACAAGTGCTAATGGAAAAATAACACACTGCAAAGGAATTGGAAGGGAAGGCTTCACAGAAAAGGTGACATTTGAGCTGGACCTGAAGGAGGTGAGGGAATAGCATGTGAGTACCTGTGGGAAGAACATTCCAGGCAGAGGGACTAGCAAACACAAAGGGCTCCAGGTGGGAGTGTACTGGTGTATCAAGAAGATCAAGGAGGCCAGGGTGGCTGAGAAAGAGTAAAGGGAGATGATAGCAGAGTGATAATAGGGTACAGGTTGTGTGTAGCCTTGAGGCCATGTAGAATTTAGCTTCTGCACTGAGCAATTTGGCTAGTGCATGCAGAGTGTTGAACAGAAGCATGACAAGAGCTCATCAGTGAGTCTGGAACTGTGTGGAAATAGACAATAAAGGTACAGGAATAGCAGAGAAACCAGGTAGGAGACAATTGTAATAATCCAAGCTAATAAATTCTCCGTAGACACAATATAAATTGTTCACCCTACAAATTCACTATAATTCACTGAACTTATTCCTTAGCAGTGAGCATCTAGGTTATTTCCACTTGTGACTTTATTATACACACTGTGATCAAAACAAATGGTCACTGATGCACAGCATCCTTCTACCATAAATCTCTGTGTCTGTGATTATTGCCTTAAGCATTCGCTACCCAAGTTACTGGTCATTTAAGTTTTTCAGTCCATCATTCCAGTTGCCCTTCGAGAGGTGGTGCCACTTCCTGCTCTCGCCAGCAGTGTATGAGGTAGCACATTTGCCCTGAAGGTCGGTAATAGGTGTCCAGTGAAATCTGCTGTCTTGTCCTGGCCAGATCTGGAGAAATCCCTCTTTTGGGATAGCTTTGCATGGTTCCAAAGTTCTTTGGGGTCGATGTGACCATCCTGTTACCCCCTATTTTAGAAATGAGGAAACTAAAACTCCAAGAATAATGAGAAACCATATTTCAAGTGCTTTGTACACAAAGCATTTAATTCTTGTACTTCATTTAATTCTTGACACACCCCAGTGAGGTTGGTGCCATCATTATCCCCATTTCTGAGATGAAGTTCTGGTCCAGTGTGTCAGAGCTGGAGGGCAAGCCGATGCTTGCAAGCCTGCTCTCTAAACCACTCCCTGCCCTGCCCTGTGCTGGCACGTTGACTTGTATAGGTCATGCAGCTGGGACATGGTGACCAGTAGTCCTGACCCCCAACAGGATGGCACCTGTTCCAGAAGCCTCTCGTTAGAGCCCTGCCACTTTTTTTCAGTCAAAACTGTTTGGGGCCTTATAGGGAAAATGGAGTGTCTCAGGCTTGTTTTTGCCCTCCAGCCGCTGGCCTTGATGGCTGGCACCTGTGGTCTTGTTTTCCTCCCAGGTTGCATTACCTGCACGTGATAATGTGTTGCTAGGGCTTGGAGCTTGAGAACATGAGCACAGGGCACACGTACCTGTAATTGTGGACACCTTGGCCTGGAAGCCAGTGTTTGGGGCTGCGCATGTGTAAATGCAGACATCTGGGCCTCAGAGTGTTGATAAAAGGGCTTCTCAGCTCAGTGTTCACGGGGGCGTTATTCTGAGGCAAGATGGCCAGACTTGGGGTTGCAGGAGGGAGGCTGAGGGAGAGCTCTGGAGAAAAGAAAGAGAAAGCATGAAGTATTCGCATGGAAATTGCGGGAGGCTGGGAGGGTTGGCTCTACCTACAGCTGTACCTGGTTCCCAGTTTCAGCTTTAAAAGCTTGTCAAATCTATCGAGGGTTCCAGGACTTTTTTCTATCTTCCCAAATTCATGACAGGCTTTCCTGCCTAACATGAGGGCCTCTTTAGGCTCACGCTTGGCAGCTCCTGGAGCCCAAACTTTTGCAGAAGAGCTCAAATCCCAGAACTGAGCGCATTAGAGCATGGAGGGCCCTTAAGTTCCTGGTCTGACTTTTTCGCCATTTCTGGCAGAGGGGAACAGTAACTTGCCCAAGGTTACACAGGTAGTAGAAGGAGGAGGAGGAGGCCCATCTAAGGAGTAGGCCTAGGTCCTTCAGAAGGGCCTCTAGCCAGGGAACATTTAAGAACTGTGACTGTCACAGCCCTCTTTGTTGATTGGCCTGTTTATTGTGAATTATTAACAAGCCCCATCCTGTAACCTGCTGGGTGAGGCTCAATCCAAGAAAATCTGCCTTATAGTCACCAGCTCAGCTGGCTTGGGAGGACTCTAGAGTCTCAGGAAGTCCTGGGCAGGTAGAGACAGCAGGGGTAGGGATGGGGGTGGGGTCCTGGGAGGGGGACAAGAGATGAGAGGTCACCAGAACAATGCTCAGTAATCCTCACAGCATCCCTGAGAGGTTGGGGCTATTATCCCAGGTTTAAAGATGGGAAATGGCTTCAGAAAGGTAGCAGAGCAGGCATCACAGCTTAAATTCTCTAAAACAATGGCATCGGTATCTACATGCTTGCACCCCGATTTCCACATATTCTGTCCATATAGAATAAGGAGATAAGACCTTGGTTCCAGCTATGGCAAACCTGAGTCAGTCACTTGGTTCAAACTGCAGTTTCCTCATTTGAAATATGGGAGATAAGGCTGCTATGGCCCTTTCTGGAGTATCTGAGGCGGTTTCACTAAATGGATACTTATTGAAGTCTTCTGACTTAAGCTGAGAGCCGGGTCAGGGGAAAGCTGTCTAAGGAGATCCTCGGGACCATCAAGAAGTAGCCCAGTGATAGTTGTTGCGGGTTGGGGAGAAAGAGGGAAGAAAGCAGGCCTGGCATTTCCCAGGCACAAGGCACCAGGAAATGGGTCTCCTGGCAGCAGAGTAAGGGACCCAGGACTTGATACTCTCCTGGTTCTCAAAACTTGGCTGCCAGCGCCAGGTGGAGAGGGGAGAGGGGCAAGGCCTCCTGGTTTGGGAGCAGGAAATAATGGTGACTCACAGCTTCCCCAGGGTTGGGGCTGGGCCAGTGCTCCTGGGGACCAGGAATGGCCTTGGGTAGAGCCTCCTGAGGGGTGGGCCTCTGCAGGTTCTGACTCACTCCACAAGTGGCTCCAGCATCACTGCCACTTCTGTGGTGTGGGGACAGTTCCAGCTCCAAAGGCAGCCTCATTGCTTATCTTGCTGAGTCTGTTTTCACCTGTGGAGGGGGGAGGGTACTATGTCTAGCTCACCTCCATCAGTCCTTAAACACACGGTGCTCCGTGCCAGGCACGATTCTGGGTACGTCACATTTCTGAATACTTGAGCCTCACAGTGGTTCTTGAAGTAGGCAGTGTTATTTCCATTTTCCTGATGAGGAAACTGAGGCTTTGAGAAATAAAAGAGCACATTAAATAAGCTGTTACACACTTAATTATGTGTGGCACATAATAAGCCTTGATGAACGCCGAGCATTAATCATTACCAGTGGGGAGTGGTAAAATGCTGGGCCCAGTGTTAGTGATTAATTAGGCACTGACAGATGTCAGACAAAATATGACCTTCCAGAAGCTCCCAGTGTTATGGCAGAGACAGTTACATAAACTTCACTCCACCACAGCTCACGGACAGCATCAGCCTGGGGTGACCAGGTCAGAGGGAGTTAAGGCAATGTGTGCCCAAGAAGCCTCCGACCTGGTCAGGGAGAGAAGAGGGCTTCCTGGAAGAGGCAGTGTCAAAGATAAACCTGCCAGGTGAGTAGGAGCATTGCCATCTGGCAGGTTCTAAATAAATATTGGTTAAATACAGTAAAAATTGACCTTGCACCAAATGTAGCATAAAGTTCACTCACCTGGCCTCTCAAGTTCTGGGACAACCCTGGCAATTTTATATTGGCAATTTTTTTTTTTTTGTTTTTTAAGACTTCCAGTTGTAAGCCTCTGGATCAACCCCTGGTTAAATGAATGAATCAGTAACAAAGGAAGGTGTGCTTCAGGCAGAGAACCGGATCAGCAAAATCCTTAACAATTTGAAAGTGCCTGGCATGTTGTGGGCCGCCCCCCCCCCAACCAGACTCCTATTTATACACATTGCTAGGCGTGGCACCAGCTTCACGAACTCTAGCTGTCACCAGTGTGCCCTTGCCTACCTCCATGCTTTCATCCAGGCTGCTCTCCCATCTGGCACACTCTCCACAACTTCGCTGTATATAAATATTAACACCAAGGCCCTCCTCCAGGAAGCCCCCAGACATCAGCCCATGTGGCAGTCTTTTGTGTGGATTCCTATAGCTGATGGTGGATGTTGTCATAGCTGTTCCTTGAGTTATCTGTTCTGTGGCTACCTCTGAGAACCTCAGTGGTGGCATGACTTGCAAATGAGCATCTGGCTTCTCACTTATGACAGGAAAAGAACACCCTACCTTTCCAGGCATTGTGAGATGTGAACAGTAAGCTCCCAAAGCTCCTCCCCTGCCACCAGGTCCAATGTGCCTGGCTCCCCAGAACCTAGACCAAGTCCTCCTCCCACCATGGCTGCATCTGCAGGCTCCTCCTGTTTCCTCTTCTGACATCCTGGAGCTCTGGGTTGATCCAGGGGCGCTGGAGTCCCTCCTCCTTCTGTCCCCTGCCTTTGTGAAGGGACAGCTCTAATGGCAGCCACCTGCTCTGATGAGTCATGGTTAAGAGCAGCTGGAGCCTGGAGGTGATGGCTGGTTAACCCCTTGTGGGCCAGTGGCTTTTTCTGCCAAAAGACCAGGTTGGCATCAGCTCTGGCTCTAGACATCCACCTCAAGGGGGACAGAGTGGGCATCCGTGGAGTGTTGTGAGTAACCTCCATGCAGGCACTAGGGAGTCAGGGCAGAGGGGCCCTAAAGAACAAGGGGTAAGAGCATGTGGTCTGGAGTCAGGGGGCCGGGGTTCCAGCTGCAACTTGACCATTTTTTAGGTGAGTGGCCTTGAGCAAGTCGCAGGAATGTGGTGCCTTAATTCCGCATTTGCAAAATGGCAATTAGGGGGATTGAGAAGGCAAATATGAAGTGCTGATTAACTGAGTGTTAAGCCACGTTAACTTCTGTCTCTGGTCTCCTGCAAACACGGTCACAGTCACTCACGAGCAAGTGGGTGGGATTAAACTCCAAGCCTGCCACTGGAGCCCGGGTCTTTCTCTGCATGAATGCCCCCCACCAGTGCAGCAGGATGATGGACTCAGAGGGCCGGCTGCAGAGCCAGAGCTGTGGAGGAGGGGAAAGAGCAAGGGAGGTGGACCTCGGGTCTAGGAGAACTTTCTGGCTCCTTATAGTTGAAGCTGTCTGAAGGAGGGAGCTCCTGGTCCTCGGGGCTGGTGCGCGCAGAGGGTAGCCTGGCATGGGCTGGCAATCTTGGGAGGCCGGGACTCTTGCCTATCAGAGCTGGGGGTGGGGATGCACTCCCCAGGCGGGCCGGCCAGAGGCAGACCCCGGCTCCCAGCTCCACTTGCATCGGGCGGCGGCCGTGTCCCCACTGCGCGGGCGGGCAGACCGAGGCCCTGCCCGGCCCCGCCGCTTCCCCGCCCCCGGCGCGCCCCTCCCCGGCGGCCGCGTCCGCGGCTCGGCCGCACAGCGCCCGCCTGGGTTCCGGCGCAGCACCTGGGCCGCGGCTGGTGTCCGGCGGGGCACGCAGCCCGCCCCCCTCCGCGATGACCTCGGTCGGCGCCCCGGGCGCCCAGCCCGCGGGGTAAGTGCGGCGCGGGGACAGTTCCCGGGGCGCGGGCCGGGGCGGGCCCGGGGCGTGAGTCTGGCGCGGGGCCCGGCCTCCCCCTGCACCGCCCGCCCCGAGGCCCGCACTGCGGCTTCCAGCGCCCCCCACCCCAGCCCAGCCCAGCCGGCCCTGGGTGCCCCCGCCGCGGGAGCGGGGAGGCTGCAGAAACGTGGTCGAGGAGAGTGGAGGTGCTGGGGAACCCGGGTCCATCATGCCCTTCTGGGTCCCAACTTTCTCGCCAAGCTGTAGTAACAGCCTGTTCCCGAGACGTCTTCCTCCTCTCATGGCGTTTACACCTGTAGGTGGATCCTGTTGTCATCGCTTCCATTAAGACGAGGAAACCAAGGCAGAGCTTTTCAGGGACTCTCACCCAGGAGGTGAGAGGTGGAACCTGGGGTTTCAACCCAGTTCTGTCTGAAGCCAGGGCCTCCACTCGCAGGCCACACTGCCTGTCCTTAGGGATATTTGGAAGAGTTAAAAAGCTGAGGAAAAAAAGCAAGGCAGTTGGGTGTCCAGGCAATTGGGTATTAAATGGTAGCTCTGCTGCTGGCCACCAACCCCGCTCCACTGATGAACCCTGTGGGACCCCTACTCTGCCCCAGAGGGATGACAGCTGCCAGTTGCTGGAAGACCTGGAG
Organism: Talpa occidentalis; assembly: GCF_014898055.3. Lineage (NCBI taxonomy): Eukaryota > Metazoa > Chordata > Mammalia > Eulipotyphla > Talpidae > Talpa > Talpa occidentalis. Next base: position 32,048,949 of record NW_023605305.1, on the reverse strand, counting down.
CAACTCTGCCTTTCCTGGGCCTCCCAGGGTAGGGGGTCCTTGCTGGGAGCCCGAGTACTGAGTGCTGGGAGATTTCAGGGTGGAGATAGGGCACAGGTGAGCTGGGAGGGGCACCTGCCCTGCCTGTGGCCTCACCACCAGGGACAATATTTGCTAAGGGCCTCAGGGCTAACATATGAAAAGGGAGGTGACAAAGCTGGCACCAGCCAGCAGGCCTCACAAGGGCCTGTGTGGGCCCCCAGGCTGAGGGCTTGGAAGGCTGGGCGCTGTGGCCCTAGTCACTCTTGTCTTAATCAATTTTGTTGTATGATTTTGGCCAAGTTCTTTACTGCTCCCTCCTTTGGAAAACATAGGAGGCTAGACTGCTCTCTTCCTCCTCTTTGCAAATCTGGAGTCTGGCTAATCCCTTCTGCCCAACCCCAAGTGAGCACCACCTCACTGGGCCCAGAAAAGTGGTTGCTAGGAGAGAAGGCAGGCGTGCAGCAAGACACATATCAAAGAATTCTGAACCCCTAGGCTGGAACTCGTAGGCTCTCATTCATCTCTCTGCCTTGTGCACACACATCCTGGAATCCCCTCTGTACCCCTGGGAGTCTCTGGCCTTTCTGTGGACCTCCAAGGTAGAAAACTCAGTCTTCCAGCACTGGTGGGTCTTTATCCTGAACCGTACTGCTCCCCCATTCCCCCCACCCCCGCTCATCCTCCAGGTCCCATTCTTTTTTGAGGTTACACAGCTTCTGCCCTTTTAAAGTTCTTTAGTTTCATTATAAAAGCAGTGCTGCTTGATAAGAGATGATAGGAACACATAGTAGAAAAATGAGTACTTTTTACTGTTTTACATAGTCTGTCATTCTTCACAACTGGGTGAAAGTACTGTTCCCATTTCATTGAAGAAACTGAGGCTCATAGAGGTTAGTTTCTCGAAGTCACTGCTAAACTGCAGCTTAGGTCCAGGGTTGTCAAAACTCTTGAAGGCCATGTCAACCTGATACCTTATGCGCAGGTAAGGAGGCAGAGTCAGTCATATTTGCAATTTAGAAAAGTCACTTTTGAAGCAACAGATTGAGGTGGGCAGGACCTCACCCTCTGAAGTTCCTCCTGAATGATGGAGCAGGGATTAAAAGGCTGCTCTAACTCCTGTCTGAGTCCCAAATGACTTCTTTGCCCTTCCTTTCCTACATCATATCTACCTCTCCCTGATGAGTCACTGGGTTTTCTGCTCCCAGTGGAGATAGCTGGTCCCCTAGCTCCACCTAGCTCTGTCCATCAGGCACTAAAGTAGTGGCTTTCAGGCAGGCAGTAGTGACTCTAGGCTGCCTGACACCCCCTGAGTCCCTCCAGCTCCCATCAGCCTCAAGCCCCCTCCCCCATATGCCTAAGCCCCTGACCTTGAAAAGTGCTCCATACTAGATGCAACTCAGTGCGCCCCCCACCCCCTGCCTCATTCCCCCCAAAGCACAGTGGAGAGGCCATCACCTCTAGGAGCTTAGAAGTATGTGACCTGGGCCCAGCAAGGTGACCTAGAGCAGAACAGCCTTGAAGCCTGCAGAGAAGCTGTGATGGATCTCCACCACGGCTAGGGGAGGGTAAGGATTGGTACAGTTGCTTCTGCTGACAGCTTTTCTGTCTCTCCCAGGCTCCTGAGAGGAGGAGACTAGTTCCTGTCTTTACTTCTTTATCTGTCAAGTACAGATAACAGCACCTGCCTTTTGGGACCGGTGGGAGGATTGATTGAAATAATGCAGTCATCATTTAGATAACTTGAGTGGTGATGGGGTGGTGGTTAATGCTGTTATTAAGTCCAGTGCAGCCAATATCCCCAGCCCCCCTAGGTTCTCCGGTCAACCGGAAAACCCCTTCCTTCCTTCCCCTGCACGTCACAGGCCTGCCCCACTGCTCCTCACAATCCTTTGCTCCCACTCTTTCTCCTCCTTGCACTTCTTTCTTGTCCTCAGTTCAGTGCCATCTTTTCCAGAAAGCATCCTTGTGTGCCCTACCCCCACTTCTGGGCATTCTCAGTCCCCAGTGATTGTGATGGAAGCCTTGATGGCTCTGACTGTTGCCAACTCTGCATCTGTGGCTCCTGTAGAGTGACTGCTCCTGTGAGCAGCTCCCAGGCAGGCCCAGGTCTAGGTCTATGCTATGTCCCCAGCGCCCAGCCCTAGGACTGACCCAGAGCAGGAGATTGGTGAGTCTTTGTGGGAGGGGCCAAGAGAGGAAATCAGTCCCACCTCGCCCACTCACAAGCAGGAGACATGCTGGGGCTGCCAGGGAAGGGAGTGTGTGTCTCTGAGCTGCCTGTGCATCTTTATCTCTAGATACCTTGAGCAGACAGCCTCTTCCCAGGTGGGGGGCGGAGGTGGTGATGGGGTGTGCACAGAAACCGGATGTAGGCTTTTAGCTTTGGAACCATTTAGAGATGAATACAAGGCAGGACAATGGGCTTGACCCCCTGGGACTGAGCTGGTGGGCACTGGCTCAGGCTAAAACTTGGGTTAGAATCCACAGTTGGGCCTCCCCAGTGGTGCAGCGAGTTGAGGGCTGTGTGCTATGAGGCTGTCCGCAGCCTCTGCAGTGCGGGTTCGATTCCCAGGCGGCCCGGGAGAAACCCACATGGCGCTGCAGACCTCTCCTGCCTCGCCCACTGCTCCCCTCAGCAGTGTCTTCGGTCTGTCTGCCTGTTCTGCCCCCTGCTCTGTCTCTGAATTCTCACTCTCTTGTGCCTCTGACGTGTACCCCAATTCTTGTATAAATAAATCTTTTAAAAAACCTCTTTATAAAAATAAAAAAAATCTACACTTGGACATGTGACCTTGGCCAGGTCACCTCTGTATTTCAGTCTCCCCATCTTGGATGGGGAGGGTAATAACCCCACTTTACAGGTTTTGTGAGGGCTCAAGGAGAGAATGCCAATTAGATGCCCGGGGCAGTAAGAGCTCGTGGGCTTTTCATGGGTTCATCCAGCAGACATGACTGAACTGAAAACCAGTTACTAGGTTGAGCCCTGTGCTCAAAGGAAGGCTGTGCCTGCTCGTCATGAAGACAGGGACCGGGATGGCTTTCAGAGAGGCCTTTTCAGCATGGAAAGGGGCATGGGCTTTATCTAAAGAGTAATGGGAAGCCACTGAAGGATTTCAAGTTCAAAAGTGACACAATCAGACTTGGGCTTTAAAAAGAAAACTTTAGGGCCTCCCTGGTGGCTCAGCGGGTTGAGTGCCGCACTGTGAAGCTGTCCGCAGCCCCTGCAGCGCAGGTTCGATCCCAGCCGGCCAGTGAGAATCCCATATGGCGCAGCAGACCTCTCCTGTCTCGCCCGCAGATCCCCTCAGCAGTGTATTTCGTCAGTCTGCCTGTTCTGTTCCCCACTCTGTCTCTGGTGAATCCTCTCACCCTCCTGTGCATCTGGCCTATACCCAGGTTCTTGTATAAAAATAAATAAATCTTTAAAAAAAAAAACAAAAAAACTTTAGCTATTATGAGAGGTTTGAATTAGAATGAACAATGCTTCTAACAGTCTCCTTATAAAAGCTACCTTAAGGCTGGATGGATTCCTGTGAACATTCCTTAACCTATATTTGAGTGCACATGGACGTAAAAGCTTCTCAAGCCAAGAATGAAAAGGGAGCTGAAATTAAGCAGGCAAACAAATGAAACCCCAACCACTTTGGAGGTATTTGCAAATCCCAGAAACCCAGAGTCTTTGTTGAGTTTTTGTAGCTGCTCATAAGATGGGGGCGGGGGAAATATTGGGACTTACCGAGCAACAGAATGAGCAGTGGGACTTAACTCCCTACCACTACCTCATGAATCTGGAAACTGCAAAGGCTACACCCTCAGCAAAGAAGGGCATTAGTTTAAAAAAAAAAAAAAAAAACCCACAAAAGGAGGTACCACTTCCCACTTCTGGTGGGGATAAAAAGGCTCATGCAAATTTTGAATTTGAGTCCACATTATCCTCAGGGTACTGGAAGTACTTAAAGAAGTAACTTCAATGATTCCAGGGTGGTTGTATCCCAGGGAACTTAACCAAAATAAATGAAAATCTTCTCTGGAGAAACGGATCCTCATTTCAGACTCCCTTTGGGATCAGTCAGTTGGGCCTTTGTCAGAAAACAACAAGCACTGTGAATGGTAGACACTAGAAACAAGAAGCAGCAGAATTAGTTTTCCTGAGAGCTAGACTATAGATCATGTAAAATCTAGGAAATTACTTAAATCTAACAGTCAAAGAGATGGCAAAGAAGGAAGTATAGAGACGAGACGTGAAACAGAGAGAAGGGGGCGTCTTCATTAGACGTGGGTAAAGAAGAGAGTGGCCTGGACTGGAAGGCACTAAGCTGTTTGGCATTGATAGGGCTTAGTGGTGGAGTGAGACAGAGGCCAGAGCAATGCGTCAAGGAGGGCTATCAGATTTCTGGCTTGAGAAATTGGGCAGAGGAGTGTCATTTATTAAGATGGCAATGAGTGCTGGAGAATCAACAAAGTTCCATTTTGAAGAGGATGCAATTCGCCCGGAAGACTGCTAGTTCATAGGAGATAAAGGAGAGCTCGGCCTTGAGGGATGTATAGGAGTTTACCCGCTGGAAAGGAACTTCTCTTTACTAACTTGGGGGAATTTTCAGGGTGATCATCGAGGCCCATTTTGGAACTTTTACTCAAAAAAGATTCCTGGAAAATAAACATTCTCAAGACCATCAGCTAGGTCTCTTGTGATCTCCTGGCCTTCATCTCTCATTTTTCATGTGGGGAAACTGAGACCATAAAGGTCAGGGATTTGCTCTTCTAGCCTTAGCTTCATCCTCCTTCCTCCCCTCCTCCCAGCCCCTCCCACCTACCTACCTCCCTACCTACTAGTAGAAAGAAGCTCACTTTGTACCAGATACTAGATGCTGGGGATGCAGCAGTGAACAAAGACTTCTACCCATGAAAGAAAGGAGCATGTCAGAAGGTGCAAAGCACCACAGAGAAACATAAGGACTGGCAGGGTATTGGGTGTGCTGGAGGGCGAGCCTTGCTGCCTATGACAGCCCATTGTGACAGGGTCTCTGGGGTTCTAGAGTGCACGCCTGGCTGGGGGGCAAAAGAAAGCCTAGAGGAGAAGGAAGAGAGGAACTGAAGTGGGATTTAGTGGGTGGGCTGTGCCCCCCAGGGGGTGCAGCAAAGCCCAATGGGTCAGAAGGGCCACAAAGACTCCCTTTACCGATGTGGGGGGTAAGACAAATTTGTTCCAGAGGCTTCGTTGCCTCTCTTGGCCACTCTCCATCAGATTTCAGATGACCCCTACTTCTCCTTTCCAGATTCATAAGGAATAACTTGACTCCCAGTTATTCATGTGTCCCATTATAGAGGGGGCGACCTAGTGTTGCTTGTGCCAGGGGTCCAAGGCCCAACAGGGCGGTTGATTTGGCCCTGTGAGCCTCTGTCCAACCAGGGCTCCCAGATCACACCCGCTATCTCTCCTCTCAGGACTCCTGTGAGCAACCTCCATGAGGCCCTGGACCAGTGCATGACCGCCCTGGACCTCTTCCTCACCAACCAGTTCTCAGAAGCACTCAACTACCTCAAGCCCAGGTGAGGCTTAAGCCTAGGTCGGGGATAGGGAGCAAGCATGTCTTGTGTGTGTGCAAGCATGTCTGTGAGCGTAGAGATGGGGGTATCAGGATGTGAAGAACCAGAAGTCTCGTGTGACTGAGTACCTTCGGCCTCTGGGTCAATCTCATCAAAGGGCCTTGAGCTCCCCATTCCACAGCTGTGGGCAGCCAGGCCCTCGCCAAGGTCACTGACTTCCTTCCCCTTTAGCTCCTGTGGCCTCTCTCGCTTTGATTTCTTGTTTCCACTTAATGTACTGGAGGTTCTAAAACAGTCCCTTTTCTTCATTTCTCCCCAAGGTGTTGAAGGCTTAAGTTGCCTTTACTTTAGGGTAATAATGATGGCTAGTCATTTAGTCATTTCTTCGGGTGTTAAGGCCTTATTTCTAAATGATAATATTACTCTCCTCACTTTTCAGTTTTTTAAAAAATATAATTCACATATCTTAAATTCACTATTACTGTATACTTTTAAACATCACCTATTGGTAGAAGAGAATTAAACTTTCTTATACCCCTGCCCTACCTCCTTTTCCTCATTCGCCTCTTATTGTGATCCCACAATGCATGGCTAAATCAATAATCAATGTTTACATTCTTATAACTATGTAATTAATGCTCATTGCAGAGACAAGCTGTACGCTGTAAGTTTGTCTCCTTTCTGGAGTTAATAATTGTCTTGTTTTTTTTTTTTTTTCATTTGTCTACTTTCCTATACATTGATTTGAATTCTTTAAAACCATCCCATCCAGCTCATGTTGTCTTGAGATTTTTCCTAAAATTTCAGACATATCAGTTAAGTGCTCAGTGCCTCCCTTGCCTGGAAACCTGTCCTGGGAGCACAGACGTGGTCACTGGCCACTTCCCAACAGCCTCTGGGAGCTCCCTTTGCTTCTCTCTCGTTTCCTGGACCTGCCTCTTCCTCTCAAATTTACCCTGATTTTACCAGAGCATGTCCTCTAGAAATTTCCTAAGCAAGAGTTGCACGAGTATAATTTTTCCCCTTAAAATTTTGGAGGCATTACACCCCTATTTTCTAGTATGTGCTGTAGCTCTGAACTCTAATTCTTCACATGTAATCTTTTTTCCTTCTTAGAAGGAAATGTTTAGGATCTTTTTATTCTTGCAAATCTGAAATATCACAATGATGTGCAGGAATGTAGGTTCTTATTTGGTGTATTTTACTTGACACTCTTAATTTCAGTTCTAGGAAATTCTCATTAGTCCCTTTCCTGGACTTTGTCAGATACTGGACTTTGTCGATCAGTCTTTTTCTAAGCCTTCTTGATCCTCCCCCTCCCATCCTTTTTCTGATTTTTTTTTTTTGGAGGTTTCCTTCACCTCATCAACCTCTTTCTGTTGACTTTTCTGTATTTTTGTTACCATACCGTTGCTATCCTACTAGTCCTTCTTGTTTTCTGAATGTTCTTTTTCTATAAAACATCTTAATTTTGGTTTATGGGTCCACTATGTTCTTCATGTCTGTATTTGGTATATTGAGTCCTCATAATAGGACCTGGCATGTAGTAAGCCCTCTAATAATTATTACACAATAATAGTAACGTATTATTGTTATAATTATTACCACAGGATATCATTTTTAAAATGTTCTTTTCTTAGAGAAATCTTGGTTTTCTCCAGCCTCACTTTTTCTGTTTAATGGGCCTGGGGGCAAGCCTGTACTTGTGGGGGACTTTCCTCAAGCACCCAGTGACCCCTGGCAGTCTGTTTGGTCATGCTTAAAAGGAGTTCACTCAGAAGCCAACTGGAAAATCTGGGCCACGCAGTCTTCAAGTTGGTGGGATTAGCTTTTAGATGATCTGGCAGAGAGCTGGCCCCAGATGTCAGCGTTTCCAGACAAGAATCCTCCATTCCTTGGCTGGGCAAGAACTCCTGGCTGCCTGGCTTCTGGGACTGGGCCTAATCTTGTGTGCTGTCTACTTGCCCAACCCCCTCTTTTCAACTCTTGATTATCCTCTGCCACATCTGGTTTTCTCAAGTACCCAGAAAAAGCCAGGGGGCTGCTTTACCCAAGTCCTCAAGCCTGACCTGTGCTCTCTCCCTTGACTTGACTGACCCATCATTCTCTTGTGAGAAGTGGGTCAGTGCCCAGCTCCTGGTGGGGAGGTGGTTTCCATGAGCTGATCACAATGAGTCTTTTACAACAGTCCCTCGGGCAGCAGTCCCCACATCTCATTGCCACCCTCTGAGGAGATCTGGGCATGAGGTGGGGCCTGGATATACCCAGTGAGGCCACTGTCTGAGTCCATTCCTGAACATGCAGGCTCAAGCTCCACTTGCCTCCAGGTCCTTAGCTGTGCCTAAGGCGCCTCCTTGCCACCCCACCCCTGCAGTCCCCTCTTAATTGAGCAGCCGCCTCACCCTGCCTCACCTAAGGGTGCTCTACCAGGAGTCCTGCCGTTCTCAGAAAGGGGAGAGGACATTCTTGCCCTAAGGAAGGCACCACAGATAAGCCAGAGTTTCCTTGAGGCCACCTTTTATATCACCCTTGAGGCAGGTTAACTTAACCCCTGCCCCATTCTAGAAAAGGATCTTTTTTTTTCCTTTTGAGTTTAAGAGCTTCCCTCCCCAACAAACAGCAGATGTCAGTAGCACACTCCTTTTCTCTGTTGTGTCAACAAGAAAATGTTTCCAGATATTACCCTGTATTTAGTGTGGGAGCGGGTAGGTGGAGGGGAAGGTAGATGGCAGCAGAAATCCCTCTCCACCTTTGTTGAGTACCACTTGTCAAAAGAAAATAACTTTTGCTAAAAAACTATCTGCCCTGCCCACTTATTCCCTGAAGCTTCAAATGATATTGGGGTCCAGTTTCAGTTACTATTTCTCTCGTTGCCCTAATCTTAGTCACTCGAGGATGTTATCCCTATTTTGCCCTTGGGGAGTTTCAGGGCCCACCAATTTCCTGTCCACATCAGCATTTGCTCTCCATTTGTGGTTTCCTTGGTGAGGGTTTCTAGCTGATTTCACTCAGCTCTGACTCAGAACATGGTTGCTGCTCCCCTTGTTTTTTTTTTTAATAAATTTTATTTTTATATTCCCCATACAATTGCAGCCCCCTTATTTTGACCCCACTCCCTCCTCCCCTTGTTTTTATTGATGGAAAAATGGTGAGAGTTGCTGGGATTCAAATCTAGACCCAACCTGCTCCACAAGCCACACTTTGCCTCCTGCCTTCCTGAGCCTCAGGGAGTTTACCTTGGACGGAAGACCTTAGATCTGCTTCCTCCTCCTCCTCCTTCCCGAGAGAGTGAAGGAAGCAGAATGGTGCGGGAGTGTGTCCCTGGGGTTCCTCTGAGGGAAGAGGTGAGGACTCTGCTGAGAGTGAGGGCTCACACTGATGAAGGGGAATGACCCGGAGATAGAGATGTTTCTGGGCTGCGCCATGGGCCTAGGGAAATGGGTGTGCACCTCCCTGGGGCGGGCAGAAAAGTGGTTGTTTGGCTCCTGGGCTAGGATTACTAACTGGACCAGCAGGAGATTGAAAGATTTGACAGTGAGTGTTTTGGCACGAGAATAGGTGGTTCGAGGAAGCTACTTTGGGAGTCAGGGAGATAGGGCAGTTGGTTGATAGGGGAATGAGGCCCTAGGAATGTTGAGAGGGGAGCATGGGGATCACTTAAGACACTGGAAGCAGAGAGATCATGTGGGATGATGTGATCAGGGTGTGAACCATGGGCTGTGGTGTTGGGGTACCTGTCACTGGTTCATTTAGCTGCATTTCATGAGGGCCATCAAGTGCCCAGCTGGTGCTGGGGCCACAGCATGGAGCAGGCATGGATTCTTCTAGGAGGTCTGCAGAGAAATAGTGAAATAAGCAATAAGGGGTGCCAAGAGCTACACAGGAACCCAGCAACATGGGGAGATGCTGGTTAGGACTGACCACATAATTCCTGGGGCCCATTACAAAATGAAAATGTGGGGTCTTTTGTTTAAAATTAAGGATTTCAAGACAGCAACAGCAGAGCATTAAACCAAGCATGGGACCTCTCTTGCTTGGGGCCCCAGTAACTACACAAATCATACACCCATGAAGCCAGCCCTCAAGGCTTCCTGGAGGAAGGGACATTTAAGTGGAGATTGCTGGATGAAGAGTCAGGCAGATGAAGAATGCCCTTCGGCAGAGAGAACAGCCTGTGTAAAGGTCTGGCAATGAAGGAAGCTCTAATGTTTTTGAGGGACAGAGACACTTGGTCTAGCTGGACTGTCAAGAGCTGAGGCAGATCCCAGAAGAGGGAGGATAGGGTGATGGAAGGTGGATCTGGGATATGCACTTTCTAGAAGCTATTTGTACTGGAAAGGAGGGCAATGAAGTGGAGAGGAATGTTCATGAAGATAAAAGCTTGGAGGCAGGGGCTACCTCTGTCTTCCAGCCTTGAGCAGCCTCTCCCAGAAAGGTCTTCAAGAGGTGAGGCCTTAGGCTGGACTGGAGGGAGGGGTCCCAGAAAGGAACCCAGAGTCAGATGATGGGGGGGTTCTAAGATGACTAAGAAGTAACAGACAGCACCCTGGCAGCTGGCAGAAAGAAGAGGGAAGGACTAGAGGCTACTGGGCTTAGTTGACCTCCAGGCAGCTGGTCCCCATAGCCTTCTCTTGGCTCTTCCAGTGCTCTCCACATCGTGATAGCTGGTCTGGGCCCAGGGTGGTACCCCAGTGGGCATGAGTTGGGTTAGCTCAGAAGCAAGGGCACTGTTACTCCCAGGGGTCTGGATGCTGTTATGTACAAATAAGAACTTTGTGGGCTGCAAACTAAACTTGAGATATCTGAAATCAGGGGGGTCGTCATACCTCTAAACCCTACTTCCCAGTTCAGACCATAGTCGGGGAGTGGCCAGGATTTCCACATGTGAGTGTTGGGACCTTGGGCCTCAGACTAGAAATTCCACTTTGCCTGCCAGCTGCACAGGCAAGGCTGTCCCTCCTGAGCCCCCCACCAGACTGGGTGGTGTAGGTGGGGCTGAGTCTCAGGCCTAGGTAGGGAGAGGAAGAGGGGTTTGAGAGTTGGAGAAATTGCGGGGAGATTTTCTGGTGGTGGATCTGTATGCTGCCAGAGAAACCCTCCGCAAAGAGAAAGTGATCTCTGGGGGAATGACCTTAACCCTGGCAGGACATAGAAAGTGCATGATGTGTCCTATTTATGCCAGCCAAAGTCCATGTTACAGAGAAGAAAACTGAGGCTCAGAGAGGCACTAAGATTTACCAGGCTCACACAGCTGGTAACGAGCAAAGCCAAGGTCCCAGGCTGTGTCTGAGGGACTCTGGAGCCTGAGTTCTGGCCCCACAGCAGTGGCCACCTCCTATCCACAGCCACTGCCCTCAGATTAAACAGTCCTGGCTGGGAGGCATCCTGGCAGCTTCCAGGGCTGCAAAGAGGCAGAGCAGCCTTTGCTTATCTTTAAAAGCCTTTTGATTATCAGAGATATTACCTCAGGGTCTCTGAGAAGTAGGGAAAAAAAGCAATTGAGTTTACAGGGGTGGGGGTTATGAAGGAGAAAGGCAAGAAAATGGATAGTCATGTGATTTCACAATAACATAGTCTATAAACCTTAGTCAATCTTTCTTTCCTTTGAAGTTCCCAGCATAAACCCAGCACCGAGAAGTTGCTAAATAATTAACAAGGGAATGATGGGAAAATGCTGCTGCCCCTATTGTGTGCCAGGTGAGGGTCACTCCCAGTCAGGGCAGGCCAGCGTTTTTGTCTTTTTGCAGAAGCATCTATCAAGGCCCAGATGCACCATGACATCAAGCACAGAGAAGGACTGGCTTTGTTCCTGTCCCTCCTATCTACTATGTCAGACTAAATGTCCCACCCACCCAAACACATACCCCTTTGAGCTGAGGAGTGGGGAGCTATGGAGAAAAGGGAGGCTGGAGGGGAAGGCCTTCTGAGCCTGGCATGCTGGGCCTGTCACACGGTGCTGAGGACAGCTGTGAGTCACTCATGAGCTCTGTCCCTGAGGTGCCCAGGGCCTGGGGAGAGAGCTGAGCTGCTGCTGGTGTAAGGTCAGCGTGACCCCTGCCTAACTCCCTAAGAAGGGAGCCCTGGATTCCCAGTGGCCTTTGTGGTATCGGAGGCCCTTGACAGATGAATGTGGGGGTCAGGGAAGGGCATTTCAAGCTAATGGAACAGCACGGGCAAAGATCTCAAGGAGGGGAAAGTGGGCAAAGATCTCTTGAGCACTTGTGTGGTTCATTGTGGGCAGGGGTACTAAGTTAGATGAGATCAGGTCACAGGCAGAAGCAGAAGTGACTAGAGGGCTGGGCTGGGGAAGTGGGCAGGGTCCAAGTGTTATCTCAGGGGAAGTAGAAGCAGGGTGACGGCAACAGATGGGCTGGGAGAGGCAGCAGGTGGCACGGTCAGTGAGGAGGTCCTGTAACCAGGATCTGGCGAGGCTTGAGGACAGATAGCACTGTGAAGGAAGGTGGGGCAGGGCGAGAGGCAGACCCTGGGTTCAGGGGAATGCAGCCTCAGGCCCGTGTTGCTCAGTCATTTTTTTTTTTTTTTTTTTTTTTTTGAGTTCTCCTAGTAACCTTGCAGCTGCGATTCCTGCAAAACAGATGAGAATCTGAGGATCAGGTTTGAAAAGTCCCTTCCGGTGAATCGGCAGAAGAGGACCTGGGGTCTTTTGCATAGCAGTGTGGCACTGTTTCCCTCTGTTTCCCTCCATGCAGCATGGGGGAGGGGTCAGTGGCTGACGACACAGGGCCTGCTGCCTCTGGAGTCTACCAGTCGGTGCTCTCATGTCTCTTCTTTCTGGCAGGACCAAGGAGAGCATGTACCACTCACTGACATATGCCACCATCCTGGAGATGCAGGCCATGATGACCTTTGACCCTCAGGACATCCTGCTTGCTGGCAACATGATGAAGGAGGCACAGTTGCTATGTCAGAGGTCGGAGTCGGAGTGGGCAGGGATGAGGGTGTGGGTCTTATCTTACTGCCACCCTCCCTACCCCCGTGCCCAGAATGCCACCATCAGTGCTGCTCCTTTTGGTTAAAGGATATGCCCCCATGAGCTCAGCACTATCTTTTGGCACTGCCACAGGGGCCTTGTCTGAGCCAGTCACTGAGCAGCTTCCAGCACCAGGTCTGCTTGGGAGGAAACAAATCCTGACTCTGCCACTTAATGACTCTTTGACCTCGGGCAGGTCACTCTGTCCTTCAGCTGTGAAATGGGTCCGATTACAGTTGTCATGGGGCCTGAATGACGACACCAGTCACAGGACTTGGTGTGTAGTTGGTGTTCTCTGCACAGGAACAGGTTGAGTGAATAAGCAAACAGGTGGAGCCGACACTCACAGAGCACACACCCAGGCCTGCCCTCGGCCCAGCCCCATGCCTCACTCCAGCCACATGGAGAGTCATTAACCCCAGACTCTCTGACGCCCACACTGCTGGTTGGGGAGACGGGCACAGACAGTGACATCTGGTGGCAAATGAGGCAGGGAAGCTCAAGGGAGCTTGGGGGCTCAGCCAGGGGAGCAGGACCGGCATCCTGGAAGAGGATGCTGAAGCTGAATCCGAAAGCTGCGACAGTTCCTAAAGAGCTGACTGGGGCAGAGGAAAGAAGAGGCTCCAGCCAGAGGCAACAGGAAACCCTAGACTGGGGGGCTTGAGAGGAGTTCAGTGTGTTGGGAGGGACAAGAGATGTGGTCAGAGCCCCCCAAGACCTCTCACCATCACTGAATCACCCCCTTTCCCCCCTCAGGCACCGGAAGAAGTCCTCGGTAACAGATTCCTTCAGCAACCTGGTGCACCGCCCCACTATGGATCAGTTCACGGAAGGTGGGGCATCTGGGAGGTTCCAGGCCCAGGGAAGGGTGGGCGGGGGCAGTGATGCTCCCAGACATGGCCTAGGTCCTGGGGCACAGATGGGTCAGACTTGAGGCCTTTTGAGGTGTGGCTCTTAGGTGAGGCAGGAGCAGGTGAGACACACTTATCTGAAGGCATCACCTGCTGCATACCTGCATGAAAATGATGTCATGTACTTTGCTCCTCAGGCCAGAGTGGGCTTGGAATTTTGTTTGGGGGCTAGGCTTTGTATGCTCCTGTGCCCCAGAGGGAAATGTTTTGGAGGCTGATACACTGAGATGAGGCAACTGAGGGCAGGGAGCCATGGTCTGGGCTGCCTGAGGCTTGGCAGCAGTTTCTTTGTACCAGTCCCGGAGATAGCAGCAGCCAACCATGAACAGTTTGCTCTTCAGTACAGGGATAAATGGCCTGCCCACCTTAGGAGCTCTTGACGGCTCCAGCAGGAAGCAATGCAAATGGTGTCACTCCCTTCTCCATACCTCCTGTGGCTCCCTGCTGCCCACAGGACCACATCTGTAATCCTCCACCAGTGTTAAAGGCCCTTTGCAGCAGGACCTCTACCCCTCATCTTTCCCTGTCCCCTAAATTTCATCTCACCCCCATTTCAACCTTCCATGGCGCAGCTGTTCCCCAACCTCTGAGTAGCTGGCTTTCCTGGGCTTCTGCCTACAAGCTCTTTCTGGCTCATTCTTCCATTTCTTTCTCAAGACACATGACCCAATGCAAATGTTCTTTCTCCTAGCAGTCATCTCTTACTTCCGGCTGTGCTATCTGCTTCCCTTACTCTCCCATGGCTTGTGGGCTTTCCTAGACCAGGATCATGCTTACTCATTCATTCAACCCAGCTCCTCCTCCTTGCCTGGCACCACAGGGGAGTTGGCACAAAGCACCTACAATGATGTTGTGGTTCTGGGCTGAGGGCTCTGTGCTGACATTTGGGACACAGGGGAAGGCGGGGAGGGGGTGGAGAACATAAGATAATTCAGGACAGTGGTGAGTGCTGTGAAGGAATGGGTGTGTGTGGGGGGGGGGTGTGGGATAATGAGCTGCTGACTTAGGCTCCCTTTGTCTTTTGAGAAGGGCGGCGTGGGGTGGGGGGAAAGGACTTCACCCAAGCCTCTGTGAAAGAATCCTTCCAGGAGGCTGCAGGCTTTGGTTTTCTCCACGCAGAGGAAATCCACGCGGAGGTCTGCTATGCAGAGTGCCTGCTGCAGAGAGCAGCCCTGACCTTCCTGCAGGTAGGAGCCCCTGCCGGTGCAAGGAGCCTGGAGATGTCAGGAGGCTGACCCGAGCTAGAAGGATCTAGTGCCATGATCAGCCCCTCCTGGCTCAGAAGAATACCCGGCTCCCCCAACAGGCCAGGCTGCGGGCTGGGGGCCGGGCTCTGCGTCTTCCTCACTGAGCACACGCGTCCCCATCCACCAAGGGACTCACTTCACCTCATGACTGCTGTTTCCCTGCAAAGGGTCACGTGGGGCACAGGCATCATCACAAACGGCTTTTTATGGTCAATGCCTCCAACAAACAAGTTTGCAAGGATCAAACGTGATTCTTTCAACAAGCTGACTCACGACCCCTCTGAAGCGCGAGGCATTGTGCCTGCGTCACAGGTGTGCGGTCGTCACCTGCCTGACACGCTCTGCGTGCTTGTTCTCTATACATTCATGTGTTGTAGTTCATATCCACCTCCCAGGCCTGCAAAGGCACAGAGGGGTTAGAGAGAGGGAATGTGGTTAGCAAAGGCAGAGCTAGGATTTTGACCCAGGCCTGGCTGACTAGGAGCCCCTGCTCCTTGTCGTACTGGTAGTTATGAGAACATCACCACATCGATTTTACCCCAAAAACCTGGATTACGATGATAACATTTTATCATCATGTAAATAAGTGTATTGGGGTGGAAAGGTACGTAAGAATTTTATTGTTGGTACTGTTTTTCTTAGCATTTTTTAAAAGAATCTTTGGAACCCAGGTGATCAGAATTGATCCCAATCCTTTGTCAGCATCATAGTAATAATTGTACACGAATGACCTTTATTTTGCTTGCTCATTCTATTACAAATAATAAAAGCCCAGGGATCCTTACGCAGCTGGAGGACACAGCGACTCCTCACCCTCTGGGCCCCTTCCAACCCTGGCCCTTGAATCCCTCCAAACTTCTACTTAGCATGTTGTGTGTATCATCCCCACCCTATTTTTTTTTTTTTAAATCATTTTCTCCTCTCCCTACTCATGTTTGAACAGCATACTGTTATGTCCTAGTTTCGAGCTTCAGAAGCCCTCAGGTTATGTGGAACTTGCTGTCTTCACTCAACCTTGTCTGGCTGTATAATATTCCCTCCTGTGAATACGCCAGTTTGTCCATTCTCCTGCTGATAGGCATTTGAACAGTGTGCTGTGAGCACTCTTTAAGGTAATTTCCAGCCCTGGTTCATCCATTTCTCTTGTATTATTTTTATTGAGGTGGTAAACAGGGCTGTGTCTAGCCCTGAGCATTTTGCTTGTTTCACAAACAAGACCCTCATCTCAAGTCCTAGGGGTAGACAGGACTGGTCAGTCTGGCCTCTGACCTCACCCTCTAGAGCCCCTTAGAGAGCTAGGCCCAGAGCCTGTATGGTCCCGTGGCTAGCCTTCCAGGCCTGGAAATCTCTCCAGCATCTCTCCCCCACAGGATGAGAACATGGTGAGCTTCATCAAGGGTGGCATCAAAGTTCGAAACAGCTACCAGACCTATAAGTGAGTAGGGGGGCCAGCAGCATGCTGGGGGGCTGGGCCATGCATCTTTTCCCTCAGGCTACCTTTGGAAGGAAGTACTAGCTGGAGGCAGAAAGCCTAGAATGGCATGTGACCTCAGGCAGATTGCTGCATCATCAAGACCTCAATTTTCTGGAGTAATTTTCCCCCAGTTTTCTGAATGTATCTGTTCACTTGGGTCCCCCAAGCGCTTGCTCTGTGCCTGGCCCCGTGCTAGGGATAAGACATGGATTGGGCACCAACAGCTTGGTGTGGAGGGGAAGTCACAGTCATGTCAGAACAGCAGCTGAAGTCCTACACCGTCCATGAAGGCTGATCCAAGTGCCACTTTCCCATGAAGCCTGCCTTCACCTCTTCAGCACACAGGGTGGTATCTACTCCCAACTCCCCCAAGCTGGGAGGTCCACTAAGACCAGGGACCCTGGCATTCAGCCCTGAACCAGACACAGACTGTGTCTGTGGATGAAAGAATGAAGATTCGGTACAGATCACTTTTACCCAACATGGCACACAATCCCTAGCTTCAATTCCAAAATAAATTAAAAAGCCCTGAATGCCCAGTTTCTTCCTACCAAGCTTGGCATTAAAATTCATTTTCCATTGAAAGTTGACTTAAGATTTGAGACTGTCATCTTTATTTTCCCCCATTTAATGTGACTCCCTGCAGAGATAGTGTTTGATTTCAAGGTATTGCTGGGGTATATATAACACAATATCCTTTATATCCGCACCATCCAGCATCCCTTGTAGTCTGTGAAAGGATGGCTTCTTGTCCCTCCAGTTGCCCCACCAGCTTCCAGAGTGATGTTTCCAAGGCACAGACCTTGTCAGGTCACCCCCAGCCAACTCCCAAAGCTCCTGTTGCTCTGAAAGTCTCAGATCGTTGCTGAGTCATTCTTGGGAGCTTCCCCTGCCCTCCTAACCACATGCCTCACCCCATTCTGCCTCCTACACTTGTATTTTCTTTACTTCTTCAAACATGTCAAGCTCATTCCTATCCCAGGGCCTTTGGACATGCTACCAGGAACACATTTCTGTACCAGGCAACCCCTACTTTGCCCTCAAGTTTTAACTCAAATGTTAGCTCCTCAGGGAGGCATTCCCTAAACCCCAGACTAGGTCAGGCCCTGGGGTTCTCCTTTAAAATCCTGATTGCCTCACAGTGACCTGCCCCCTAGATTGAGAGTTGTAAGGACTTCAGCTTGGTGGCTGTGCTCACTGCCATCCTCGAGTGCTGGGCACAGAGACCTTAGTCAATGTTCGCTGATTGAAAGCCCTCAAGATGCTTGTGACCTGGGAAAGCGGCAGATGTGTCTTTAAAGCCTCTGTCTTGTCCCAGTTTGGATGGAATGTGGGCTCTGTGCTGTTGGTAACCAGAACAAAGAAAGTTGAATTCCAACCAAAAGACTGGAAACTTCCTAAAGGAGGGGGTGTTGAAGTTGGACCAGTGATTCTCCACTGGGGGCGATTTTGCCCCCATAAGGCATTTGACAATGTCTGGAGACATTTTGGTTATTACAGCTGGGGTGGAAGGGCGGGTGAGGATGCCCCAGACATCCAGTGGGTGGAGGGGTGCTGCTAAACATACTACCCGCCCCCTCCACAGCTTCTACCTGAACAGAGAATGACCCAGCCTAAAATGTCAGTAGTGGCAAGGTTGGAAAACTGTTTAGACAGAACGCAGAGCACAAGTAAATGCCTAGCTATTGGATAGAGCACATGCACTCAGGCTGATGTGACTGAAATTTAGGGGCAAGGAGTGTTATGGTGGGAGGCGGTGGGAGATATTCCTCGAAGATCAGCTCTCTGGGTTGCTAGATCTGTTATAAATCCACCACAGGGAGTTCTGATATCAGCTAGGATAAGTGGGTCAACTTAGGCTAGGCTGGAAGGGGACTCGAACCCCAACATGTGTCTGAAATTGGGCTTTATATCCCTCTGCAGAGAGCTGGACAGCCTCGTGCAGTCCTCACTGTACTGCAAAGGGGAGAGCCACAGGCACTTTGAAGGTGGGGTGAAGCTGGGTGTCGGAGCCTTCAACCTGGTGAGTGGGAGTCCCCTGCCCCTATCCTTGGTCTCTGGGCTCAAGATTAATTTCCCCTGCATGTCCCTGCCCCACACAGGCCTCTGCTGGGCTACCATGCCTGGCCCTGTGTGGGCCCTGGGACCCAAAGACCAATCAGACCTGTTGCCAGCACTGGCTCACAGCCAGGGGGTGGGGTGGGGGATGAGGGGGTGCTGGGATTGGCTCCATTGTCCTTTCTGTGCATTTCTTCCCAAGTCAAGTTGGCAGCTTAAAATCCACCCTGGGGTTGGAGGAGGGGATATTTGTAGAACCAGAAACTGACAAAAATTCAAGGCTTTTTCCTTCCCAGAGAGTTGATGGTTAAACATTGCCTAGTGGCAGGGGAGGAGGCAGCGCTGGAAATGGCTGATGACCCACAGGCGTCAGGGGAGCAAGTCCCCTTTCTGGGGATTCAGGGAAGGTGTCACAGAGCAGGCAGTATTTTAGCTGGATCTTTAGGCAGAAGAAGGGCATTCTAAGCAGAACAGAGTGAGCTGAGGCAAGGAGGCTCAGAAGCTTCAGGCCTGCTCAGCGGTGGAGGGAACTGCTCAGGGATGACTTAGACTCCTGGCTCTGGGTGGCCTGGATCTTTACAGAACTTGTGTGTGGTAGGGAACAAAGGGATGCACGTAGCTCTATCCCCTCCAGGTAAAGCCTGTTCAAGGAGCGGCCTTGGGCCTGGGGGTCCAGGCCCCACTCTGGATTCTAGTTTCCTCACATGTAGAATGTGAGTGCAGTGGCCCATGTGCTAAGAAATACAAGGTGCACAATGCATGGATGCAGGACCCCCTACTCTCAAGGACTGCTGCACCCCTGACAAGCTATGGGGCCTTGGACACACACCATCACTTATCTGTGCCTCTGTTTCCCCATCTGTTAAAAGGGGGCAGTATCCCTTCTTTGAAGGATTGTTCTGAGGATCAAAATGTGGGATTCAGTGTAATAATCGCAACAATAGCTACCTGCTATGTGTAGGCCCCATTTTGTGCTTTACATTTATTAATTTGGTCCATCTGCACAACATCCCTATGGAGTAGGGGCTGTAATTCCCATTTTATAGATGAGACCTAGAGAGGACATGTGACTTTCCCAGGGTGACCCAGCTGGGCATGGCGAGAATAGAATTCGGACACAGTCTGCTGCTGTCACACTACAGTGCCTCTCAATCTGGGGAGTTGGCTTTCCAGGACATCACCTTGTGAGCATTCTGGAGATGGGGCCTGCACCCCTGGTTGCCCCCAGGACTATGGGAGGCTTGGGGAGTGGAAGGGGTACCCCTGCCCCTTCACATGCCCCCTTGCCTGTTCTTGCAGACACTGTCCATGCTTCCTACGAGAATCCTGCGGCTGCTGGAGTTTGTGGGGTTTTCAGGAAATAAGGTAACCAGCTGCCGACTGGAGCTGGACCGGGCGGGCTGGGTCTTGAATGCCAGCCTGCCCTGGCCCTCCTCGGGATGTGCCCTGGATGAGGCCCAGTGCTGTCTGGGCTTGTCTCCTTGTCAGCTAGGGCCAGTGATGCCTGCATCGCACAGGGTGGGGAGGCCATGGGTAAAGAGGGAGGGTGAAGGGTGGCTCTGTGCAGTGGCCTGGGTGACACTCTGAGTGAGACAGGTGTTGGGAACCTGGTTCTTCTCACCTGGAAATACCTTGAGCAAGTCCCTTCCCCTTTTTTGTTTTTCTGGTTTGGGAGATGCCCAAGGGAAGCCTGCTGATGCATCAGGCCCCGAGGGCAGAAACCTGAGGGCTCAAGCACCCAGAGGCTTCACTGAGGTCAGGAATCTGAGCCCTGGGCAGCAGACAAGGAGGGCTCCCTGGAGGAGGAGGCCTGGTGTAGTTAAGGAGCATTAGCTGGAAGTCAGGAGTGCCGGGTCAGCACTTCTTCTGGGACTCTGAGCAAGGGGATTTTTTTATTTTTAAAGTGAGATCCAAAATTCTCAAAACTGTACTTTCTCCAATTGACCTCTATTTATATATTCTCAAAAATGACTTATGTTTTACCTGAATCTGTTGAAAGGAAACATTATGACAATATAGAGAAAACCCTTATACCAGTAATAAGGACAGATCATAAAAATAAATACTGTGAGGACCAGGCCATCTCACAAAAGCTCAGCTAGCCCATGTGGTCTGCCAAGGCTCTGAGCCCTGGGCTGCTCCTTTGTGAGCAGTGGAGCATCAAGCGAGATCAGAGTAGAGCACACACTAGCACAGGGCCCAGCTTTCTCCTGACCCCACTGGGGGACAGAACTGAAAAGGCAGACCCTCACTTGGGACTCTTGCTTCCTCATGTCTGCCCACAGGCCTCAAAAATCTTGGTTATCCTCTGTGGCCCATGGGCTGGGCCCAGGGAAATGCTGGTGGGAGACTCTCTGAAGCTTCCTTTAGTTTTGTTAAGAAGATCCTTGGCCCATGAGTTAGATTTCAGGATGATGATGTGAAGCAAGGCACAAGAGAGGGTATGGGCTACGAGGCCAGGAAGAGAGGGTGGGGAGGGCAGAGTGGGAAAGACCCCTCCCTGTACCAGCTTGGATTTCATCTTCGTATGAAAGCAGGGTCACCATGGAGGGTTTGAGGGGGGTACAGAGCAGGGAAGATTTGTGTATTGAAAAGAACAAGAATGAGCTGGAGGACAGATGGGACAGAGACTGAAGGCAGCGATACAGGTAGATTCTGGCTCTTTCTTACCAAACTCTGGAGCCTTCTCCTCCAGGAAGCCTTCCCGGACTGCAGTCCTTAAGGCCCCATCTGGATCCCAAGGATTATCTGCCTCCTTTTCACATCTTCTGCCCCATCAGGCAGGGATGGCTCCTGACCTTGGTACCTGCCCCAGGGCCTCTCTACCACCAAGGCAGTGAATGAAGGGAGGAATGGGGGATGGACTGAGGAGGACGTAGGAGACACCCAGACCAGCTAAGCCTTTGCCCTGGCCTTGGCAGCATTGTCTCCTCTCCCCAGAAGGGTGGCTGAGACACTGAGAGGGGCAACCCCTTGTCCAGGGAGCCTCTGGCCTGGCCCCCATAGCAATGCCCTCACACCTGTCCATGCGCTCACATCCTCCACCCTCCCCTGAGTGCTGGGGTTGGCCCTGGAGGGCTCAGGCTTTGCCCTCTCCCCCGCAGGACTACGGGCTGCTGCAGCTGGAGGAGGGTGCCTCCGGACACAGCTTCCGCGCCGTGCTCTGCGTCATGCTGTTGCTGTGCTACCACACCTTCCTCACCTTTGTGTTAGGTAGGAGGGCCCTGAGTGAGTGCTGGGACTTCTGGGGTGTAAGGGCTGGGGTGTAAGGGCTGACTGTAAGGACTGGGTCTGCAGAGCCTGTTCAGCCCCCTGAGACTGGGGCCCTGAAACCAGAAACAACAAAGCCATGTCAACTGCCCTGGCCCTGCCGGCCACTCACTTCCTCGCAGTGTGACTGGGTTCCAGCCTCAACTTCCTCATCTGTGAAATGGGGGTGGTCATACCCCCCTTGCAGAGGCTGAGGACACACACCTAGTGACCTCTGCGGGCAGCCTTGGAGGCGTGGACTTTTGCTTATTGAGCCTGTGGTGCACAGGGGCAACACCTGCACTGTCTTATTTAATCCTCCCATCATGCTGGAGATAGAATTGTGACCCCCATTTCACAGAGGGGAGACCGAAGTCTCTGAGAAGCCCGGCAGTAGTTGCGGGGAGGCTCCCAGGAGCCAAGGGTGGTGACCTCTTGTTGTATCCCCTGTCCCCCACCACCTTCAGGCACTGGGAATGTCAATATTGAGGAGGCAGAGAAGCTCTTAAAACCCTACCTGAAGAGATACCCCAAGGTGAGTCTCACCTCTTGCTGGACACTCTCAGCCCGCATGTGACCCGTGGCCCACACAGACCCACGTGTGTGTCTTCGCAGGGTGCCATCTTCCTGTTTTTTGCGGGGCGAATTGAAGCTATTAAAGGCAACGTTGATGCAGTGAGTAATGGGGGGGCAGGCAGATGGTGCTGGAGACCCTTGGGTCTCCCTGGCCAGCGGGAAGTAAGGAGAGGACTAAGCAGAGAGGGGGATGGGAGAAGCACTTCTGACCGAGGCAGTCTGGAAGAAGACCGGGGAGGTGATGCCAGGAGTCTATTTGACAGGAGGCTAGGGTGGCGGCATCGCTGGAGAGGAGGGGCTAGTGGAAAGCAGAGAGGTGGTTGGGTTAGACCTGTCTGTCTAGCCTGGAACCTGGCAAGTGGGTGGCGCTAAAGGGGTGAGCTGGGAGCCTTGGCAGTCTGGCTGAGGAGTTTGGATGGCATAGGTGGGGAGGACCCATGAAGGGGAGGATCTGAGCTTAAGCCAAGGCCCAGGACAGACTCTACAAGTTGGAGTTCGGGGTCCCTGGCTGGCTCTGGTTGTGGTTCATCAGGCAGCAGGACAGATATCCCAGGTCCAGGTGGCTTCCTGCGAGCTCCTGGAACCTTTGGAGTTTGCTCTGAGATACCAACATTATTTTATCACCTGAATATTAACACTTTCCACTGCCTGTCACCCTTCCATGATAGCTCTATCGTGTCCTTTCATTTTGTGACTGAAAAACTGGAGTCCTCAGAAAGGCGCTATGACTGGGGCCAAGGTGTCTTGTAAGACTTAGGGGAAAGAATCGGGACTGGGAGCCAGATTGCCTGGTTCTACTGCCTCCAGCCTGACTCAGGGCTGCATCACACACACTGGAGGAGGCTGGGCCTGAGGAGGGGTTGGCAGGGTGCAGAGAAGGGGTGGACGGGGCACCCTCCGAGCTGACACTCCAGTGCCCACAGGCCATCCGGCGGTTCGAGGAGTGCTGTGAGGCCCAGCAGCACTGGAAACAGTTCCACCACATGTGCTACTGGGAGTTGATGTGGTGTTTCACCTACAAGGGCCAGTGGAAGATGGCTTACTTCTACGCCGACCTGCTCAGCAAGGAGAACTCCTGGTCCAAGGTGGGCTCACACCATGTGCTGGGGGTCCTTGGGTACTCAGGCCAACCCAGACTGCCCCCAGGTCAGGGTTCAAACCCCTGAGTAAACACAAATGCCTCCGCTGGAATTCAAACAACCATGACTTCTAACAGGACTCAGGGTTGGAAGGAACTAAAGACCAGGAGAAGCAGAAAAACAAAAACTTTAGAATTAAAGATGAATTACGATGTATGAAGCGGCAAGGGACAGAAGCATGGCTCACACCATCTAGGTGCGCGCTGCCCAACGGAACTCACTGTTCGGAACTTACTGTTCTATTTCTGCACCATCCAATATGGTGGCCACAAGCCACATACAGGCATTGAGTACTTGAAGTGTGCCTAGCACAACTAGGAAATGGGATGTTTTAATTTTAGTCAATTCAAATTTAGATTTTAAGAGTCATGTGGGGCTAATGTCCACCATACTGGACTATGCTGGTCTAAAACACAAAACTCTGGTTCATAAACTGAAAATTTCATACACTGAATTCATGAACTGAAATTTCTAGGCATGTCTGACTTCAGGTAGGGCTGGATCCAGGAATTCAAATGATGTCAACTAGGCTTGGTTTTTCTGTATGTTCTCTGTGACATCGTTATTGTGCTGGCAGCTTCTCTCATGTGACAGTGTCTGCCCCTAACTCCCATCATCCCTTTGACTTCAATCAAAGCCCCACGATGCAGCCTCCTGGGTCTGTCATAGGTCACACGACAAGCCTGGAAACCCGGTTCTCCTGGATTGAGACTGGGAGAGGGGTACTGCTGCTATCGATGAAAACTTAGAATATCATAATGATCACCATAGTAACAATAGCACAGAATTCTGAACTACAAGTCTTAGAATCATCTAGATCATCAGAAAGCATCTAATCTGATACTGGCAAACACATAGCTCATGTGTTTCCATGACCTTAATGCCTTGTCCACAGCAGACATTGCCAACCACTCCTGGCATTCTGTCCCACAAACTATGACCTTAGGGGCCTTCTCTACACTATGCTCCCAGCAACTATTAGAATGAATCTGAGTTGGTTGGTGCATGTGGGAAGAACTGTATTTCATCTTCATCTATTCCCTATTTTTCATCCCCCACTTCTGCATGGATGTCCCTTGTCCATACCCCTGCTTGGGTAGCTGTTTGGACTCTAGTCTGACAGTGGGTAACACTTGACATTTGCAGCTTAGATGTGTGCTTCAGAAATCCCTCTGCGTGTATACACACACACACACCCACACCCCCTACCCCTCCTCGCTGCCATGTCAGGCCCTGTTCTAGGCCAGGGCATACGGCAGTTAACAAAACAAAGACCCCATGTCAAGGTCCATGTTTTGGTGGGAAGAAAGACAAGCCACAGACAAACCCATTGAGGTACAGCATAACTGTAGGAAAGAAAAATTGAGTGTGGTAAGGCTGCAGGGAGTGATGGGTGGGGCGCTTCTGTACATGGTGGTCAGGCCTGCTAAGAAGACACAAGAGGGAAGTGAAGGAGCAGGCCCTGGGCATCTTAGTGAAGAGCATTCCAGGCAGAGAACACTGTGGATGCAAGGGCAGAGGGCAGAGGGGAGAGCTAAGTGACTTTGATGTGTTCTGGAAAACAGCCTGGAGGCCAGTGGGAATCAGAGGGGGTAGAGGAAAGTTAGAAAGGAAACTAGGGGAGACTGGATAGGCTGTGACAGGGAGTTTGGATTTTATCTTAAGTGTGATGGGAAATCATGAAAAGATTTTGAGACGGGATTAACAGGACCCGACTTTAAAAGATCAGAGTGATGATGGTATGTATGGGAAATGGCTTGCAGGGGGCAGCTGGGAGATCCTTTAGGAGACCATATGGACTAGGACAGTAGAAGGACATCCTGGGAGTCTGGAACAGAGAAACAGGATGGAGGCTGGCGCAGCAATCGAGGTCAGGGCATTCAAGAGCCAGAGAGGAGTAAAATCACGAGGACTTGGTGACTCCGTGTCGGGGCAGGGGAGAGGGAGAAGGCATGGATGTGACACCCAGAAATTAAAGATGGGGTGAGGAACAGGCTTCAGTGAGGGGGGATTCTTCCCACCACACCTGCAAAAGACCAGGATTTCCTCATTTTGAAAAGGGCAGACTGAGGTGCTGAGAGCAGAGTGGAACTGGGAGTAGCCCTGGCTTTGGCAAGGGTGGGGTTGCCAGGTGGAGGTGGCCTTCTCCAGAGACGAGACTCCAGGATGTCCTGCTGCTTCCCTTCCTCCTCCACCCAGGTTACTGTAGGGAGTTGCTATAGGGAGTTCAGCAGGGGCTGTAGTTCAGATCTTGGCCACTGGAGGGAAGCACAGAGCCAGGCGACTCCCGGATTCCTGGAAGAGGGGCTTGGCTTCAGGTGTGGCTTTCTGGGTTGGAAAAGGGCTCAGCACAGCTGCACCTTCCCTGCCAGGGACAGCAGTAGATCCAGGGGACAAGACCCTGGCTTGAAGCCACACTGACCCGGGGTTGACTCCCAGCTCTGTCCCCAGCAGCTCTGCAGTCGCAGGAAGCGGAGGTGGGGCATGGATTCCTTTCTGGCACTGCCTCTGGGATTGAGTGGATGTATGTCAAGTGCTTGGCACTCAGTAAGGTGCTGCTCACCTGCTGGCCTCACATCTTTTATCATCCCTTGCCTTATGCTGCCCATTAGTGTCCTACTTGAACACATCTCTGCCCCTTCCTGGCTTTGCTCAAGCTGTTGCCTTGCCAGGAAAGCCCTTTCTAGGGTGTCTGTGACTCTTCCATTGGCTTTCAAGGGCTCATAATGAAGTAATTGCTTCCCAGAAATCCTCGCTGCCATGTCTTTTTGTCTCCATCCAGGCACAGCACACCCTGCCTATCCACTGGTTTCTTGGGCATTTCTCTCCCTTCTTCACAGTGGAGAGGTGTCCTGAGCAGAGCTCATGTTCCACACATGCGTGTCTTTCCACAATGTCAATTTATTTGCAGTTTATCAAACACACACACACACACACACGGGTGATGACCTGTGACAAGTTAACCTGCCAGGCTGACCTTCCCAGTGAGTGAGTTGTTCCCACACAACAGGCTATCAATTAACAACCTTAATGCGTCTCTGTAAGTCTAACAAACTTCAACATCGTCACACGCAGTCAATTGTTAACACACCAAAGTCCAGCAGACAGGGCGCTGGTCCAGGCAGAGGAGTTTCTGGGTTCCAGCCTGGTCAGGCGAGTGCAGTGGCTGCCTGGCCAGTGCCTGGAAGAGAGGCAGTGCCTCAAACGAAACGAATTTGTGTAGTGACGTATCTGCAGTTGGCTTGGCATCTAGCTGCCATTGTTAAACTTCGTTTGTTTTAGAGAGATTTTTTTGTCCAGGATCATGTGTCTGGTGGTTCAGATAAGGCTCAGGAAAGTCTACCTAGGTCGCTCCCCGGAGTGTTCCTTTATCACTGTGTCCATAAGTCCATTTGGAGTTTGTGTAGCTCACTTGTCCCAAAGTGGGTTTGTGCCTTGACATTAGTGACTCCATATATTGGCCATTAGTTATTTCATTTTAAATATCTCATAACTTATTAAGTAGTATGCACATATTTGAATAATAAAATGCTCTAGGAGTGCGGCCTCCTTGACATGGTTTCTCCCCGATTAACTGAGGTCCTTACATTGTTTCAGCTTCCTCACTTTCAGTGTCTCCCCTGGGGCTCGGGTTGATGTTTGCTGTGCTGAGCCATCGCGGGCCTGAAAGAGGGATTTGTGCCAGCTGGGCTGTGATACGAGGGAGGGTTGCTCGCCTGACCGGCAGTCTGTCTCACGCAGGCCACCTACATCTACATGAAGGCCGCCTACCTCAGCATGTTTGGGAAAGAGGACTATAAGCCATTCGGGGACGACGAAGTGGAGTTGTTTAGGTGGGTCCCACTGTTACACCCACATCGTAGGTCTCAGCGGGCTCTGCTTGCAGCCACCCTGAGCTGTGGGTGCAGGGACGAAGGAGATGGGCTTTGTCATCTGGGCGGTCCTGAACTCCGGGCCCTCCTTCCCTTCCACCACCTGCTGCTCTGCTTGCAAAGGCAGAGACCTCACAACTAGGTCCAGCTGTTTCCTGGGCTGCATGGCTTAAGCCTGAAGGTCAAAACCACATCCGGTGACTGTGGCAGAAACTAGAGAGTGGGATGGGACTGTGTGGTGAGGCCCCAGATGTGGAGGCTCACCTAGCTGCAAGCTGCTTTTTACTCTGCCCTTGGAAACAGCTGAGGAGGCCTCAGCTCATGTGGCAAGAGTTAATTAAAAGATTGAGCTGTGTGGTTCAGGGAAGATCCTGCCTTTTCTTTGGGTGTTGGTTTTCCCTGTAAAACTGGGGTCGGCCTGTTGCTGAGCCCTCTGAAGTAGGGCCTGGGAATGGAGCAGAGAAACTAGAAGGCAGAGCCTCTGCCAGCTCATGTGGAGAGGAGTCCTTTGCCTAGTCACAGGAAGTGGTCAGGTCACGGGGCAGAAAGTGGTCAGGTCTTAGAGCAGAGCTTGAGAAATAAGGTCACAAGCTGCGAAATAAGGTCCAACACATTGATGGAGAAAGTGAGGACCCAGAGAGCTCAAGCAGAAGCGGGACGGGCTGAGGTCTCTCGGCCCTCCATAGCATTTTCTCACCTTCTCCTTGCTCTTTCACAGAGCTGTGCCAGGCCTGAAGCTCAAGATTGCTGGGAAATCTCTACCCACTGAGAAGTTTGCCATCCGGAAGTCCAGACGCTACCTCTCCCCCAACCCTATCTCCTTGCCAATCCCTGCTCTGGTGGGTAGGAGGGGCTTAACTGGCCCTGCATACTGGTTTGGAACTCTGAGTATTAGCTGAAAACCAGAGACCTCAGGGAAGTGGGTGAGGGTTAGGACCTTCGGGCTTCAGGGTCTTGGAGAGGATTCACAATTCACCTGGGACTCGGGGTGGGGGGAGGTGGAGAGGCTGAGTCTGGCCAATCCCAGCCTCTGAGAATGTGCTGGTCCACGGAATGGGAGGGGAAGGCCGGTGAGCAGGCTGCAGATAGCTCAAGGCAGAAAGAGAGACCTTCCTAGATACCTCCACACCGCGTGCCTCCAACCTTCAGGTAGAGGCATTACCTAGCTGTTTGTGTTCCCACCCTGTTTGTCTTGTCACGGACCCCTCACTGACCCAGGCTTTTCGGAGGCCTGGGACCATGTAATAGTCCACTCAAATAATATCAACAGCTGACATTACTGGGCACTTGCTGTGTTCAAGGCTCTTCTATTCCTACCACCTGTCCCCTCCTTTGGGCCCCACAACAGCCCTCTGAGCAGGTGCTGGTGGCGTCCCCATTTTACAGATGGGGATAATAAAGCCTCATAGATCGGAAGAAAAAGTAGAAAGAGAAACTATGTAATAAGTAGATAAGACCTAAGTTGAAAGATAAAACTAGTCCAGGTCACACAGTAAGTCAGAATTTAAAACCAGACAATCCAGATTTCGAATCCATATTCTGAATCATGTTTCAGTTTCCCTAGAGCCCTGTTGTTATTCAGATAGTAAGGCAGTCCGACAAGTAGGAAGGGCATGGCTTTAGAGACCACATTTTCTGGTCATTAATTGTTTAACCTTAGATCGGGTCCCTTTCCTTTCATGTAAAATAGAAATATATCTACCTTGCCTAGTTCAGAGTTATGAGAATCAGGTGATAAAATGTGTTGAATATTTTAAATTAGACAGCAAAGTTATTATCAGATGGGGGAGGGGGTTCATAAAAAAGGACAGGGAAAGCAGCTATACCAAACATTTAGGAGAGAATTTATCTGCAAAATGCAATTTATGCATAAAATAATTTCCGTGATTAAATATATTTGAGAAAGACTGGCTAAACAAATTTTATATACTAGACCTTCTTGAAGCCTCACTATGCTAATCTGCATGGTAAGTCTCCAAAAAGCTTGAAGATGCAGTTTTTCCCTAACTTATTCCCTAACTTATTCCCTAACTTATTCCCTAACTTATTCCCTAACTTATTCCCTAACTTATTCCCTAACTTATTCCCTAACTTATTCCCTAACTTATTTCCCTAACACAGAACCCTTTCATTGATGGAACACTTGCTAACTTGGGACAATACAGTAATTAAGCTTAAATGCTCTCCTTAGAACAGAGTAACCAGAACCCTAACAATGTCTTTCTAGAGCTTTATATATACAACTCACTTTCACATCCATCTTTTGGTTTGATAGTTCAGGAAATGCTAATCTAAGCTAATAGAATTACTATGGATGGAAATTTAATTTAGTGTTTTGAGCCTAGAAGTCAAGGCAACAACAGAATCAGGATGTCTGATAGTTTTCATGACGGTAACTCAAGCCTGCTGCCTTGGGGGAACAGGAGAGGAGGGGATATGGTCTTCAACTCTATTGGAAATCCTGAAGTGCTTAAGTATGGCTCCTCTGATTTAGGAGGAGGCCCTGCCCATAGGAGCAGGGAGGAGGACTTGGAGAGCATGGGGTATGAATTTTTGCTCAAAGAATGGGAAGAGTTTGGACAGAAAGGTTGTGAGAGCGTAACATCCAGGGAAGTCATGAGCAGAAACAGCTGAAAACTGTTGGCAGCTTTGAGTGTAACAGTGAGGACGTGGGTCCATCATCAATTCTCACTGAGCAAAGAATTGTCAGGCAAGATTAGAGCAGAAGTGCCTTAAGGAATCCGCTGATCTGAGCTGCCCATTTTACAGATGGGGAAACTGAGGCCCCATTGGGGAGGCAATCTAGGACTGACTTGCTCTCCTGCCCTCAGGAAATGATGTACATTTGGAATGGCTATGCTGTGATTGGGAAGCAACCGGAACTCACAGATGGGATACTTGAGATTATCACAACAGCTGAAGAGATGCTGGAAAATGGCCCAGGTGACTAATCCCAGGCCCTTGAACCTTGAGCCAGGCTGGGTCAGACCACAAATCTCACAGTTGAAGGTTCCTTTTATCAAAACTGTCCTTCTTACTTCTCTACCCTGATAACTATCCTTTGCCTTTCTAGACTGAGTGAGGTTCAATGGCCGCCCCCCAAGAAGCTGTCCCTTGTCCCCAAGTAGGGCCAAGGCCTCTTCTGGGCTCCCACAGCCCCTGGGCTTCCTTCAGTCAGTCCTGACCCCATTGTACTGTCATTGTCTCAGAACCTGTCTTTCCTTCTCAGATGTGCGCTTCCTGAGGAAGAGGGACCATGTGTGAGTCACCTGTGTCCTCAGGGCCCAGCACAGAGTAGAGGCTCCATGAGTAACTTGCAGAAGTGAGCAAACATGTTTTCTTCCCTCACTTCCTTATTCTCAGAGAATGAGTACTCAGTGGATGATGAGTGCTTGGTGAAGCTGCTGAAAGGCCTGTGTCTGAAATACCTGGGCCGTGTCCAGGAAGCCGAGGAGAATTTCAAGAGTATCTCTGCTAAGTAAGTGCCTCTTTGGCTGCTCCCACTGCAGGTGGCCTGCTGCTGGGCCAGGGTCTCCTGGGTAGAATTTTTAGGGTGGCTCCATCCTCTTGCACACTCCTGACCCTAGCTGACCCCCTTTTACTACCCATTTGCTAATGTCTGCTCTGCGCCAGCAGCCTAGATAATTCAGACCTCATACCCCCAGGGCCACCAAATCACCCAACCGCAAGAGCTCAACCACACGGTTTCGTGTGAATGGTGCCCCAGACATTGTATTGATAGTTCAGCATAGGGCAGCACGGAGGGTGGGTCAGAGGCAGACTACACAGGAGACAACCCAATTAAATACACAGTTCCCCTGGAAGGCGGGGAGAGGTGGGTGTTTGGGAGCTGAGGTGGCGGTGTGTTGCAGCCACGACATGAGCCATAGCTTGTCAGGGAGCCGGGGCTCCAGGAGCGAGGACTGAATGCTGTGCTGTGGATCCTAAGCCTTTCCAGGGCTGTGTGGTAGGAATCTCTCCAAATTGGAGTTCAGATCAGGAACCCCCCACAGGAGGGCATGGGCTGGATCCTACTGTTCAGGGAAGACTCAGGAAGAGTCTGAAGAACATCTCAAGGGCAGGGCCTGTTAGCCATGTCCTTCTTTGTTCTGCAGTGAAAAGAAGATTAAGTATGACCACTACTTGATCCCAAATGCTCTGCTGGAGCTGGCCCTGCTGTTTATGGAGCAAGGCAGAAATGAAGAGGCTGTCAAACTCTTGGAAACTGCCAAGTAAGGCTTGGGTAGCCTCGGTCTGTCCTTTACTCCCCCCTGAACTCAGGAGCTTCATGCGGCCGCCTGGGGGCAGAGGAGCTGAGATAGCAGTGAGGGAAGGGGGCGCTGGCAAGGACAGCATGGCAGTCCAGAGGCTGGGCCCGTGTCCCTGCAAACCTGAGTTACCCAGGATTACACCACAAGCCAGCTGCAGGGCTGATGTGAAGGCCCAGGTCTCTGCCTTCCAGCCCAGGAATCCACTTCTTGAAACCACTCCTTCAAGCTTGGGGATCCATCAGGACCAAGAGTAGTTCTGAAGGGTATGGTCCCAGGGGTGGGGAGTTCGATCCCCTGATGTTAATCCCTTCTGGGCAGGTCCCAACTCTTTCTTTGAACTCAGACAGGAATTTAAGCTTCTAAAAACCTTCCTTGGCTGGTGGGCTTCCCCAGCTCAGACTGAGGAGGAACAGTCTCGTGTCTGATTCTCTGGTGTCTTTCAGGCAAAATTACAAGAATTACTCCATGGAGTCAAGGACACATTTTCGAATCCAGGCTGCCATACTCCAAGCTAAGTCTTCCCTAGAGAACGGCAGCAGATCCATGGTGTCATCAGTATCCTTGTAGCTTTGTGCGGCACTCCCAGGCTGGAAGACAGACAGCTGGACAGAGCTCCTGGAAACATTTCAAAAAGATCCCTCCCTCACCCTGCCTTTGGGGTCCACCGGTGCTGCAGTGGGTTGGTACAACATAGGTATCCACGCAGAAGTGAAGCCAACATTTTCACTAGTGTGGCCAAGGGCCTTTGCCAAGCACTGAGCAGGTAGAGCCCTCTGCCTGCCTGACCACACATACGGGTACTTGTTTTTCACTGTGATGTTTAAGAGAATGTATGAACAGTTTACATTTTCCTTAGAAATACATTGATGGGATCATAGTTGGCTGAAGGGAAAAAAAGCCACCAACTAAGCACCTGTAAATCTTTGTTTTAACCCATGTTGATCTAGAGAAAAATCTCTAATGCCAAAGGCCAAATTACTTTTCAAACATCAAGATCTCAGCTTCTGGAAGGACCTTCTTATCAGAGAACTTGAGGAATGTCCAGAAAGGTCTATACCTCAAGACTTACAAGCTTCTTGGGGTTGGGCACAGAGGATGCACACAGACACCTATTACTTTTTATACTTCATTTCCACTCCCTTTGTAACGTTACAATTTAAAAAAAAAAATCAAGCATCTTTTTAGTGAGATAATTTTCATTTGAGTCCATCTGTAGAAAAATCTCTCTCTACCAATAAGGAAAGGGGACCCCAAGGTCTGCTGGATGGGGAGCTGTGTGGCCCTTTCTGTACCAAAGCCAAGATTTGTGGGGGAGGTTCTCTGAAACCATTCTACATCCTTGCTGTATGCCAAACCAACCACTGGGAATAATTTATGAACTGTAAAAATCTTCTGTACTTCACTCCGAGGTACATTTATTTACTGAGGACATTTTTCTTAGAAATAGAATGGTTATTCTTGGGCTGTTGTATATGTTTTAGATTTTTCAGTTAAAAGATATTGAAATAATAAAACTTACACACAAGAGATCATGCAACATCTATTTCAGTAAAATATGTTGCTTAATTTTGGGGGCAGGCCAGAAAGTCTGGTTTGGAAGCCATATGGTCCGTGTATGTTTTTAGATATGATTAAAGGTTTTAGAGTAAGTCACTAATATTTAAAAATGGGGCAATTTCACAAATCTGATTTCTGGCCTCTTTTTAAAACAACAACAATGGCACTCATTTCCACAAGGCAACAATCAGTTGGAGCTGAGTAGGGAAACACATTATCTTTTGACTCCTGAAAGTACCTGAATTTGCAACCTTTGGGATGCTAAAAGTGAGAACTCTCAAGTTCAGTGACTGACAGCAAGTTTTACCTTTCAATCTAATGACAGCATACTCCAACTTAAGCACATGCAAAGGAAAAGTACCTCACCTGTAAAAATATGAGTCGTTGACTATGTGAATACAATTTCTGCAAGGGAAAACAGGCGACTTTTCCAGCCTCCTAGCATTGCTGTAGTTAGCAAACATTTCTGAGCATCTGCCAGGAGCTGGGTGGGTTAACATATGAATATGCTGTCAACACCCTCCTGTGATTGAAGTCATGGGTCTTAGGTATAGACTCTTTAGAAAAGGAAAAAAAAAAGGCAGAAACCATCAACACAGAAAAATACTATGAAGAAAAACTTCCCATTTTGTTCGGAACTGGACAAAAGGAGTATGCTCTGCACAGAAAGCCCTTTGCTAGCTCTAAAGTCCGAGTGCTGGGAGACCTACCTGTTTCTAGGTTGATGGGCAGGGCAGGGTGAGAGGGCTGAGGCGAGCCAGGCCGCTGAATGAGGATGGCCTTTCATGGCTTCTGTGCACAACAGAATGCCACCTACGGTGGGCACTGAAGCAACGCTGGTCACAGGAGTCCAAATATACATAATTTGCAAAAAACTTCTATCTCAACATTCACTGTAGGTAATTTTGCTTTTATTTTTTAGATTTTATGCCAGAATTCTTTCTTTGTAAATGTTTGTTGTTGATTTCATGCTGGGCTTTGTTAATTAGCCTACGTCACCGTTGCCCCTGCTGTCCTGACTGTAGTCTGGTTGATAGGAGAAATTGGTGTGTTTTTCTGCCTTTATCCGACCTGTAGCTTAAGATAGTCTATCAAAGACATGTATGTAAAAGATGGTGAAAATGCTGCATATCTGATGGTACCTTATCCTTATGAGAGGCCTTTGAAGGTGAGAAATTCTGCCAGAGGTTTGTCCTCGTTTCTTACGCCACATCTGCCTTGGGGAGGCAGTTGATAGGTGGAGAGTTTGGAAACAGGACCTGAATTCTAGTTTCTGCTTTGCTACTGGGTTTCAGAGAGACCTTGGGAAAGTGTGGACCCTCAAAACATTGGCAGTTTAGGCTAGATTAAGGCTCTTTCTTGCTTTCAACGGTTATGACTCTAAACTCTGGTTAAGTCTATTTCGAGGTTTTCATCTTCAAAATGAGGCAATATACACCTCCCCTACCTTTTGCCAAAGTCCCGGTTTCTCCGAAGTATCTCAACAAGGAATGACCTGCTTCTTCAATCAGGGACCTCGACAGCAGCCCAGACCCCAGAGCACAAATAATCCCTATATGGGGAAAGTCTAAATCCTGTGCCACACAGAGGAACTCAGTTGTTAGGAAGCAGCAACTGTAACATGATCTGAACAGGCGCTTGGCAACAAAACATGTACTTCTGCCTGTCACTGGTCACAGGCCCTTGAACTGGCAGGGAGGCTCCCAGCCATGCTAGTCCTATCAGCTCTCCCAGGGTTTGGCAGGATTCCCTAGTCCTTATCTCTCAAGTCGGAATGGGAGTGCTTCCAAGACAGCTATCGTCATTCACAGCAAAAAGCCATGACCTGACAGCAAAACCAGGCCCCTTAAAGGCCATGCCAGCCCAAGATTTGGCTGATGTCCAGGTGGGAGATTCCCAGTAACTAGAGAATGGCACAAAGAGGTTTTCAAAAAGCCCCGGCCTGCTGAATGCTAGAATCATTCAACTAGGGAATAAAATCCAAAGACACTTCTCCAGAGTTACTCCTAAGTTTGTTGTCCACTTGCCATTGCCTTAGAATAAACAGTCGTCTTATTTACTTCAAATTTAAAGTTGACAGTGTGCCTTTTCAACAGTTTCCTTATGTCTTTCACACCATCGGACTAATCAGCAATAAATGAGAGGTGCATGGATTCTAAAAATCATACAGCAAATGCGAACTTCTCACCCTCGTCCTCAGATGCAACTTTCCATGGTTGGAAAATGCCTTTCTGCTTGGGCTAGCACAGCGACTTTGAAATCCAGTGCAAAGTCCATTACTGCCCAAAAGGGTGTCTATAAACAGGAGCCTCATTTGGTGGCTTGAAAAATTCATTTCTAAATGAATAACACTTTAGAATGCCAGGCACCATACATTCTGGGTGGAAGAATAATAATAGTAAGTGCTCACTACTTACCAGTTGCTATTATAGGCACTTTACATATATTTAACCCTGATAACCATTCTATGAAGTGGGAGGTATTGTCATTTTACAGATGAGAAAGAGACACTGGTGGAAAAAAAAAAGCCTTACCCAAGAAATCACATAGCTATTAATGCTACAGAAAGATTTAAAGCTAGGTAGCTGAATTCTAAAACCCAGGCTTTGCTAAACTGGTCAAGCTATTATGTTTAAAGTTGGGTCTAGTTTATATTGACTCTTGGGTCACTGTTAGGCTTGTTGGAAAACTACCCATCCACAAAAAGTTACTGCCTAATAACTCAAACACCAGAAATACATGACTGAGAACACATATAGCACATGCCTGTGTGGCATGGTTGCCCCTGGCCACTTGGCATCATAAGGGAGAGGGTCTAGCTTGGACAAAGCCAAATGAAAACAATGTAACCCTTAAGCACAGTAATTGCTCATAAAATCATGGAGGGCTATTGGAGGAAAAGGAATAACCTACTCCCTAGTTGGAAAGGTAGAGTTCCAGTCAGCTACTCCAGAGACAGAAGTAATTACTAAAGTCTGAACAGATGCAAAGGCTTAGGCCTGGACCGAAGCTTGAGGGGTAGCAAACCATATGCTAGAGAAGTTTGGTGTAAGACAATAAGAGGCAGGAATATTGGCAAACTGAGAACATATGATGCTCAAGGCAAAGAATCTTAAGCGAGTGCTGGCTTGCCAAACACATCACATCTGTGGGTCAAAGTGATCTATGGAAAGTGGTTGTAAAAGAAGCCTGGACTATTAAGAATACCAGCCTTAAGTTCTATTAATTATGTGGGCTAATGGAGAAAAGAATGATTCAAAATTTAGTTGGAATTACTTTACTGCTTTGAGAATCAACTTACTCTTCTATAAAATGAGGCTAATGCCAACTCCTTCATAGGACTATGCATAAAAAGAAATAAAACAAATAGCCTAGTACAGCCCCTAGTATGCTAAGAAGGTATGTTTATTGGCCCTCATATTCTGTGGAAGAGCAGTGATGGGTCTGGATTAAGGGGTGACTGAATCAAGGGCTATAGGGCCTTCGCTAAGGCTTGTCTATCTCTTGCCTTTGCTCCTGTATTAGATTTATTCTCTTGAACTGGCTTCTGTGTGTGGCAGTTCAGACCACATCCTTATAGCTTTATGCCATCAGAAAAGGGTTTCTTCTTATAATAACAGTATGAAAAATTCCAGATAAATCTCGCTTGGTTTGAATGCCATTCCCTTAGGACAAGTGGTTCCACTAGATCATCATTAAATCATGAGAAAATTTATTGAAAATGCAAAATTTCCACCCTTCCCTAGAGTGAGGCTCAGCAATCTTAATTTTAACAAGTTCTCCAGGTGCATCTGATGCACAGTGTAGTTGGTCCATCTTTGGTCATATGCTCAATTGAGGGGGCTATTACAAAAGAAAAGGCAGGGTGCTAGACAGACAAAAGTATCCACTGTTATGTCCTGTCTTTCAAAAGTTGATATACATGAAGTATGACCTGCCAATTCCCAGGAAAAGGCAAGGATGAAGATGGACAGTGTAGTTTGCCGCATCAGTTAGAGATGAGGTTTATCAGAAAGCTACCAACTCAGGAAGAGCTTTGCCTTTCCCCTTCTCCTTGCTACTCTTAAAAATCTTCATTTTAAGATCTGTTTTCCAATAGGAACTTCTTTGATGGTGATTCCCTCTCCATTAGAAATGCTCAGATCCCTTTGGGCCTGCATCTCTCTTCCCATTTTCTTCATCCCTTCACTTAGTATCTGTTGAGCACCTAACTGGCTTGCCCCGGTTGAGCTTATTCTGGTAAGACACAGAAGTAACAAAGAATTAGAGCCATGGAGAAAACAAATAGATG
The DNA here is from genome assembly GCF_014898055.3 of Talpa occidentalis. NCBI lineage: Eukaryota > Metazoa > Chordata > Mammalia > Eulipotyphla > Talpidae > Talpa > Talpa occidentalis. The sequence continues at coordinate 32,011,745 of NW_023605305.1, read as the reverse complement.
TGTTCGGTCCAGGGGACAAGAAATTAGCCATGTGAACAATCTGGGGAAGTGAACTACAGGATAGAAACCACAGTTAGAGAGGGCACAAAAATAAAGTGTACAAGCTAGAAGGTAAAGTACTATGAAATAAGAGAGGCAAAAAAGCCAATTATCTCCATTAAGGAGATTTTTTTCTCAGTAACAATGCAAAGCTATTAAAGTTCTAAGGAGGAAAATGACATCATTCAATTTAAAATTATTTTAGCTGCTGTTTGAAGAATGGATTTAGATAGGTTTAAACATGGATGTTAGGAGGCCAGTGCCAGGCCCAAGTCCTCCAGCACCAAATTGTTTCTGCTTTGAATGAATTTCAGACAAAAATATCACACCTTCCCATTACCAACTACCAGACATAAGGATAAACAAGAGTTTCAATATGCTAAGTGATAACCAGGCTCTAAGAGTCGATGAGTTTGCCACTTCATGTCCTTTGCTCTTCACAAGAATTCAGAAACCCAGTTTCTCAAAATCCATATCCATTAACATGGTTTCTTATATTAAAGATATCTTCAAAGTTGCTCAGTCCTGAGAACTGTACTTGCAACAGCCACCTATCTGAAAATGACCTATTAGAGTAGCACCTGACTGACTGCCAGAAAGAATGTTTATGAATTATTCTTCATGTCAATATAACACTATAGACATGATTAACAGTTGCAAGGGCCCTGAGGAAAATGGTTCATGAAAAATAACTTCCCCTCTCCACCATGCACACCCTTAAAATTGTAGCTATTAGTTTAAAATCTGTCTGCTGAGTTCAGCTACCCTTATGGAAAGAGGGTCATTATTCTGCAGTTTCAAAGCTGTAGGATTGGCTTGAATTCTGGAATTAGCAGAATGCAGCCTATTCCCACAACTCTAGTAATGGATAGTGCTGGAAGTCAATATCAAGGTCTTGCTGATAGCATAGTCAAAGGGTTCCTAATTCACACAGTGCCCAAGTCTTGCTTTTGCATTCTACACACTTAGGTAATCTACTGTGTGACCTTCAGAAAAAAGCTGGGCTCATCACTGTGCAAAGCCAAGCAAATCTTCTTTTAAGCACTGACCTCACCACTATGCCCAGATTCCTGAGGCAAACCCTCAGTTACCTTTTTCAGTTTCTTTTTCTCAGTGCCAGAAATCTGGAGCCTACAAGCACTGAAATTATAGGCGTTCAAATCAAACAAGTGTTGTTCCTTCTTTGATCAGTCAGTCTTAGACACCTAAAATCTGTACTTTACTGATAATGCTGCTTCACTCGGAGAGAAAAACTTTCTATGGAAACCATCCAAAGCAGTAACTTTTCTAAAGAAACAAAAATGTAAAGGAAAGTTAGTGTCAATTCTGGTTTTCTTAAACTTGATAAAACGGCAAATGATTTTAGTCTATAAGTAACTAAATCAGATGGATCCAGTATTGTCCTGAGCTGACGCCTACCGTGCATAGTGATAAAACGAGAATAACATGAACAATTAAAATGTACAGATAAATCCAAACCACTGATGTAAAATTTCACTGATACCTCTAACAAAAATTTTATAGGTCATTTTATGGATCAGGAAATGGGCTATAAATGGACTCATCTGGATTTTCTGTTTCTATGCTAAAGAGCAAGGAAATGGCCAAAGTTCAAATAGAAAAGTAATGTCTGGATAATTATCTCTGGACAACCAACAAACTACTTTATTTTTAACTAGTTCTATATGGTTTAGAAAAGGACTGGTGGGAATTAAGTAAGCTGACTGTGTTTTGTGGAATGTTTTTAGACCCAGAAAAGGAATTACAAAATATAATCAACACTTCACAATACCATTTGCTCACTTCTATATGTCATTTTAACATAAACCTTAATGTAATTCAGGAATTAATGTAATTAAGGAAAAAAGCTGGTTATTTTTCTCTAGTTAAAAACACTTTCTGTTCAGAGCTAACAAACAGTCCAGTTAACTTTTCCTACATCCATAAAATTAACTTATTATGTCTCTCAAGCCACTTGGAAAAGTACTATTTTAAGATGCTTATATAATGCAAACATTTAGTTGCTTCATCAAATCCTATGTTTCCCTCAAATTAGCACAAAATTACCACTAAATCCCTGTCTAAATCTGAATTGTCAGCAGGTCTGTTCTATACCCATTAATTCACTGTTTGACCATAGGCAAATACATATTTGACAAACAGAACTGAGAAATTCAGAGGCCATTTCTGGTAGCGCTCAGAAAACTCACCTAACAGTCGATCAAGTCATAATTATGTTTGTTGCAACAATGGCAAATTTGTAGATGGAAATTTTTACTGTATATTTTTTAAATTAACTGAGCATTTAGTAAGCATATAGGTTTTGCGTACATTTTCCTAACGGGGAAAATGATTAAAAGATTTGAAGGCGAGGATAACTTTTTAACAGGCAGGCTAGCCTATCAAACTGATTCTTTCTGAAGGGAGGAGTCTTAAATAGCCTTCATGACATATGGGGCATGAAGATGGTGGAAACATGAGACCTCAATAACAAAATACTTAGGAACTTGGGACCAAGGGGGAAGAAATTGGAAGGAAATGAGCTAAGCCCACGAAAGATTTAATGCAATGAGACTTCATGTTCTTTGCTCTTCACAAGAATTCAGAAACCCAGTTTCTCAAAATCCATATCCATTAACATGGTTTCTTATATTAAAGATATCTTCAAAGTTGCTCAGTCCTGAGAACTGTACTTGCAACAGCCACCTATCTGAAAATGACCTATTAGAGTAGCACCTGACTGACTGCCAGAAAGAATGTTTATGAATTATTCTTCATGTCAATATAACACTATAGACATGATTAACAGTTGCAAGGAGAAGCCTGCTCAGGACTCTGATGGCTCATATGCCCATAAGTCCCACACTGGGGACATCCTGCACCAGGACTGTGTCTTAGGGAAGTCTGAGTTTATGATTGTAGCAGGGGAGCTGCATCGAGAGAGGGGACAAACAGAGGGGCCATAAACTATCTTTTCTTTCTTTCTGCTAGTAGAAGAGTAGAAATTTATTACTACTCCTGGAGAGCTACTAACCAAAAATGCAACTTTCTTACTCATTTTGAGAGTCCCTATAGAAAGCACTCATAAAATTGAAAAGGTTTGTGTGAACCAAACTACAAGTATCTGAAAGTATTTAAAATTGTTCGGGCTGTATTTAAAGGAATAAAATGATTTTGCTTTTTCTTGGTCAGGCTTTTCAGACATTTTAATTCCTACAGCCAAGACGGCACTCATCTCGTTCAAGTCTAACCATGTTGCAATTATAATTTGGCTTTAGAAATTCTGAAGCCATTAAGCTTCTTTCTAAGTTTATGGTAGATGATACTAAATGTCAAACCATAAAAAAAATACTTCCCAGAAAGTATATATCCAGAGATTTTAATGTAATTAATTTCTTGTTTGCTTTAAAGAAAGGATCAGATAACTTGGGGAAATATTCTTACATAATCAACTGATTTTAGTCCTTTGTAAGTGCTTTGTAACTTTATTTAACTTAGTAGAAGCTAAAATTGATGGTTCTTATCATGGTATATGTAGATCAAAACTAGAGAATAGAAAATACCGTTCAGCTCAATATAACTACCAAACCTCAGTGAAAGAATTCATGTAAGGAAGAATAAAAGACTAACAGCAACACAGAAAATAATTTAAAAACAAGAAGTTCACTCACCATTTTTAGCAATCTGGAAAAAAACTATAATACTTGATACCACAGACATCATGTTTAAGTAGAAAATACAAGTAAAAAAGTAATATTGCTAAAAATACGGCACAACTTCAGGTGTTTTCTCCAAATTTGCTTTATGTAATTGGGTGGATATAAATTAAAGAACAAAAACTTAAGCAAGATACATGTAACAATTTAACAGAACCTGATAATCTAATTTCTTTCAATTTTTCTCAAATTCATCTTTAAGTCTTTCCATCATGGGGTTCATAAGAGAATTAGCCAACATGGATACTACAGTCAAATGTCAAATCTTTAAGAAATACTTATGACATACTAAATTCCCCTATAAAGCAATTATGAAGAACCTTCAAGATATTTGTGTTTTGTATGTAGAAAAGTGTTAGAGTCAAATATTCAACTCAATAAAAAATAAGAAACATCTCTGATTTGTTAGGTTGAGACTGCTTCTTTTGCTAGCGAATGATTTTTTTTTTTTAGCTGAAATATCACTGAGTTGAACAAATAAGTCAACTTTGAGTACATAAGGGGAAAAAAAACCCATGCTAAATAGATAAAACATTACTACTACATCTTGACTAGACCATCTCTACCTCTATCACTTCAGAAGCTTAGAGATTCAGTGTTCTTATAATAACTGCAAAAAAAAGATAAAGGAGAAATTCCTTCTTTTTTGAGATCACAACTATGAAGTCATGTTATACAAATTCTGCATTTGTGTGCAAAACATGAAGTTCATTTATCTTATTCACTCTGCTTAGACTTGTCAGCCAGTTAGCAGGACTTTCCTTTTTTTTTAAGAAACAGACTGAGATGTGTTTTATATAACTTCAAAAACCTCAGCACTACAATAATGAGAGATGCAGTATCCTTTTGCTATGGTTCAAGACAACAGGGAAGGAGGTCACAGGAAAGAAGTCAAAACTGTTACAACTGAGAAACATTTCTCAGTTTCACCATGGTGCCACTCTCATTTTTACATAAGCGTGGTGGCATAATTCAAGCTCAGTAAATCAAACTCTTAATATTTAAAATTTACCTTGACTTTTAATTATCACCATATTAACAACTAAAAAATAATTAGATAAAACATATAGGAAAGGGTCATTTTAAACCCCACTTTACTAGAGTTGGTTTCTTGACACATTAACTCATTTTTTAAAAGAAAAGGGATAGTGCATCTCAGTTTGCTTACAAGCTAGGAGACCACTTTGAATTCTGCATTTCCTAACTGCAAACAGATATAGCACTTATAACAGGTTATAAATAAACTGGTTTTCAAGCATAGAGCCAGCCCCAACGATAATAATACACTATTTAAAAAGACCTAAGGCAATGAATTCCATTTCCAATGGAAAAAAAGAACTGTGCAAACAAGCTTAAAACTACTTTTTTTTGTGCCAGTGTTATAAAATGTAGCTTTTAATAAAACCTTGACCCAAATGCCAGCAACTTCAGAAAAGAATTTGGGGGAGGGAGAAGGGGAGCAAGTTATTCATTTAGGAAAACAACCACTATCTTTTTCCTAATCTTCAACACACACAATTTAAACATATACAGCTGCTGTAACACTTTACACAATTCCTATGTACTGGAGCAATAACAAGATCTAAATACAATTATATTTTTAAACAATGGGTCAAGGCTTTACATAAAAATACCATCCTACTTTCCCCCGTTTCTAAAATATCATGAACTTCCCCCCAATATCTGCAGCCATTCAGGAATTTTAGGAAACTTTTGTGCATGATCTTAATCCTAATCCCTGGCTCTTTGGGCTCAGTGACAAAAGATCAAAACCACCAAAATGACGGTTCACTTGAAGTCAGACGAGAGACCCTGGCTCAATTAGTCTCATAGGATGAAAGCAGTGCTGCATCAACTGGCTCCATGCAGGAGGGGCACGTGAAGGATCTCATCAACCAGTCATCTATACAGTCCAGGTGATAGATGTGCATGCACGGCAGAAATCGAATTGGGTCCCCATAAACAAAGTCCATCATACAGATCACACACCTGTTGGGAGTAAGGGAGAAATATCATATTTTTACGGTAATCATCGATCTAGAATACTGTGAAAATTTCATTATAAAGACTTAACCTGAACACATGAAGATGGCTTGCCTGTCATCCTGCCACCAAAGCATGCAAACTGCCTTTTTTCCCCTAATAAATCTAATCCACCCACAATCTTGTTTCCACCCCCTGCAGAGTTTGAGAGCAATCAACAGAGCAAAGAGAAAAAGACCACATGGGGATCAAGGTCCACTGTTAGAACCATGCTTGTAAAACAGTTATAGGAGAAACCTGAAGGACAAAATGATGCTTTTGGCAGGAAACCATTAGTTAGATCAACTCTGTTTACTCAAAATGGGTTTTCAGTGTAAGCCCAGGAGTAATAACCAAATGTAAAAACAGAAGCACTAATTTCAGCCTACTTTTGGGCTACTGTAGGTCAAAGGGCTTTTCATTAACTCCAGTTTCAAGTTCACCACACTTTTCTACAGGTTTAAGAAGCACCCCAATTCAGTAGCATTTTAGAAGTCAATTCTAGAAAGGTCATGCACTCACTTAAGTATTAGCACTAAATGGTTGTACAGCTCATATGGCCAAACACCAACTCAGTGAATCAGATTATGTCTGTGTTGGTGAGAAACCATTCTCAACCTAAAAAGAGAATGACTATCCTCACTAGGGATTCTCAGATATTAATGAGCTCTGAGGGCAAAAACTCACCAAGAAAAATTTTATATTTAAATCACCAGGCTTGATAAAATTATTCTGCAACTTAAGAAACATAAGATTTTCCTCATATCACTAAAAACCCCATAGCAAACAATTTTAATGGCTGTATAACCCACCAAGGTATTCCTATACCACAATTTAATTAACTATACCTCTAGTGTTGATTTTCACTAATTAAGACTATGATGAATATATCTGTGCATAAAGTTTTAGGAGTGGGGGAGAGGTACACATTTGGGGATAGATCTCTAGAACTGTCTCAAAGGGTCCAGAAAGGTCCTTGATATATTGCCAAACTTTTCCAAAAACCATCGGCAATGCTGACAAAGCTACTAGCAATGCTGGTACTAGTTCACACACAGGTGAATCACTTTTACCTGACATCTAGCAAGCAAATATACACAGGCAACACCTAAAATGGTCTGAATTCACATAATTTCTTAGCTTATTTTATATGAAAAATTTTCTTAATTACTATATCTAAAAATTCTCTTGAAAAAATGATTAAATAACTTTCAAAATGCAGAATATTTTCAAAGGCAAATCTCTGAAGATAGACCTTTGAAACATACATGAATTTATTAAAACTTACTCTCGGATCTTTTTTTCTGATCCATCTCTTCCAGGGTCATAAACTCCTTTAGGCAGATGCTGTATAAGACCTATTCTTTGAGCTATCCTAATTTGTTCCTCTTCAGTCAGCTGAGTTGCCAGGCGAGTCTGGCTAGGTGTAGGATGATAGACAGGAACTGGAACTTGTTCCTAAATTTTAAAAATCAAGAGAAAAGAATTATTTACAAACTTGTTTTCTGGGGTAGTGTTTTTCTTTTCTTTTTTTTGTGGCTGGGGTTAGAGGAGGAGGGAGTCCTGGATTGACTGGGTTAGTGTGCAGCAGGATGAGATCTCTGTTTCATCCTGCCTTAACACAGCATGCCTAACTTTTTAAAAAGGACATAAATACAAGTTTAACTAAAAACTGGCAAGTAATGTTATTTGAAGTATTTCTACATGAAGACCATATAACCCAGATGTATTCATTCCTGATGAGTAAAATAATTAATTAATGAACAACAAAAAAAACTCACTAAGCTAACTTATTATCCTGTAGGCTGCAATGGAGTTTTGTGGCCTTAGTTAACCAATATTTACATCAGAACTGACCACTATAGACTGTTCTTAAAATTTTCAAACTTGCTTTATAAAAAATAACTTGAACATTAATATATTTGGAAATACTGAATAGTATTGCAATAAACTTTGGTTAAAATTCCTTTTCAACTTTTGGATACATATTTGGATATAACTGAGTAAACCAAATAAAGATACCATCCCTCCTAAATGGAATATATAAACTTTGAGAGGTGTACTTAATTATAGTCAAGTATCTACTTATAACATTAATTTACTTGCATTTTTATTGTATAAAACACATTAGTTTACACATGCTACGTTTTTCAACTCACATTTATGAAATAATTTTGTTTACTCTCTTTAAACAGATACTTATTGAGAACCTTTTATGAGCCAGATGGAGAGTTGAGAGTAAACAAAATCATGTTCTTACAGTGAAGGGGGTGCAACTTTAGACAGGAAGCTCAGGGGAAATTTCTCTGATGAAAATTGAGAAATGAGTCAAGTATGAGGAAGAGTAGTATGCTTCTTTGACTTAATGACATCATCAGGGCTAGAACCAATTTTGAGTTACCGAAAAGTAGTTTCCCAGGGAACATCTCTACTGAATAACTGAAACACAGCACTTTAAATCAATGTACGGGAATTTTATGTGAAATCACAGCTACTTAATCACATTACATTAAAAAATGTTATTTTTATTCATCCTGTAGGATCACTCGTGACCTCTACAATTTAAGTGTGTTGACAATGATAGCCAACATTTGCAACTGTGAGATTATGCCTCTAGGAGTAAATCTGGGGTCTGTGTTAAGTTTTAAAAAACAGATTCTATCAAAAGACCTCCACAATCATCCAGTACTAGCATTAACTGGAGCTGTTTTAGAATAATGGCTTCTATGCTTCAAAAAAAAAAATAAGAGCACCCGCAGTGAAGTGTTAGGAAGGTTCAAGTATAAATATCCTTTCAAAGAGAAATTTTAGGGGAAAGTCTCAGATATACACAAATTAGGCTCAAATACTAAAACACTTAATTCAAAGAGAAAGAAACTTACCACGATGTCTATTAAAAATATCATGTCTCTTTAAGTCTTACTCTTCCCTTCTGACATAAGTTAGTTTCTTATCAAACGCAGTATATAAGATTTTAACATTCTTTTTTTTTCTGAGATTCAGAACAAATGTATAATTAGAGATCTCACAACCCAGTAAATCCTTTATCAAATAATTAAGAGTACATAGTCTAGTGAAAGTAAAATGCCAGAAGCTCAAAGTTTCATGTTTTAAGAATGTCCACATAAAACATTGTTATTTAAAACTATTTTCATACTTTTATCTCACCACTTAAAAATTAACAACCAAGCATGCAAATGCTTATCAAAACTCATTCTTCATCTAAATATTTATTTAATACATATTACATGCAAAGAAGATAAGTATGGCTCTTGGATCCAGATAACGTTGGGCTTAAGTTACTTCTCTGCCATTTAACAGTGCACATATTTAAGTTATTTTATCTATCTGGCATCAGTTTTTTCATGGAAACTGGAGGGTAAAACCTGCCTCCTAGGGCTGCAATAAGGCTTAACCAAGTAAGCGGGTGAACCGAATAATGGCAGAAACTCAATAAAAGGTAGTTATTATAACTATTAATATTACAAAGAAGGGGCTATCTCTATCAATATAAACAAAACAGCTGTTTCCTGTAAGTTGATGCTTCTCTATCTTACTGCCTTTGCTCTTGCTCTTCCAGTCCAAATTCTACCTTATCCATATGGCTGCTGACGTGAATGAGGGATTTCCCAGTTCTCCCTGCCACCCAACATTGATAAATTCTCCTGTCCAGTACAGTCATCAACTGGTAACAGATTCAATTCTGGCTTTCACACAGGAATGTAAGAACCAAACTTCAAGTACAGACTGAAGGCGTTCTTTCAGGCCGGTGATATCTATTGCAATATGACCACAGGCAATATTTTGCTTCACAAAGCCATTTTTAATGGATATTTCCTCTTTAAAGAGCTCTATCTACGTAAATTTGCAGTTTGTAACTCTTTTATATGGCACATGAATATTAGAGCCCTATTTTATGCACCAAAAAAATAACTTTGTTGACCAGCACAGCTAAGTTACATGATTCTTTTAGTTATTGATGATCATAAATATGGCTGTGCAATTCTGGTTTAGATATTCAACTCTTCAAGGTTTTACACCTAGAAGGCAAACTTTCAATGCAGAGAAGTTCCACAGTGCAGTCAGAAAGACCATCCTGGTGCTGCCACATATTAGCTATATGATGTTGACCATTATTTAACCTCTATGAGCCTCAGTTTCTCCATGTGTACAAAATACTTGGGCCACTGTAAGAATTAAGCAAGAATTTTAAGTGTTATCCTTGGTACAGTGTAACATAAAAAGCTCATTAAATAAATGTTAGTAACTGTTATTGCAGTTCTATGACCACAGACTAGCATTCCAATGTTTACTCTAAGAAATGGATTTATAATCAATTATAACTCGAAAATTAAAAGAAAATTTAATCGAAAAAGAAAGGCATGGCCTATAGCAAAGGTAAGATTAAGTCTTTCAAAAGGAATCTTAGAATTCATCTAAGACCAATTCTCTCATTTTATAGGCCCATGTTCGCCTCTGGTTATATATTTAATCACTAACAAAACTGGAATTAGAATTCTCATCTCCCTTTTAAGACAGCAGTTTCCAATATACTGTGCCTGGTTGCTGAATAGCAAGGAGATTCTGTAAATCAAATCTGGATTTTGTCCATTTACATTACTTAAGTATAATACACTGAAATGACATTTTAAGAATGCCATCAAAATAGGGGATTTTAAATAAATGTATAATTTTATCTATGATAAAGATTTCATAATTTCAACTTCTAGCAATTAAGAATTTCAAAGAACATCAAATCCATCTTTAAATTACTCCTGTAAAACAGATTCTATTGCTGACAGAAAAACGAACCTCAACAAAGTCTATTCATACCTTCTCTCTCTGTCCTTTATTGTTCAATCCTGTGGGCTACTTTTGGTAGTTCTCACTGTCTAGTTGGGAGAAGGTCAAATTCTGATGCTACCTAAGCTCAGAAAGTTGTTTTAAAAAAGTTTCTCCTTTGCTTGCCTTGGGATTTCTATTTTCCAGTGTCACTTTTTATTAAGCTACCTGGTCTAAAAAGATGACTTGGCCTACGAACCCAGTATGTTTTTAACACAACAAAACCAGGAATCTTTTTTATAATTACAGTATCTAAAATTGAGCTGCTGTGATGCAAAAGGGTTGGGACAGAATTTGATCTAGGAGGGATGAGGATCCCACTCCCACCTGGTGCACCGTTGTAGAGTACTAGGAATAGCGAAAGTTTTAAGAATGCTATTTTCTAACAAAATACAGTATTTTCAATCTAAAAAGTTGTAAGATTTGAGTCGCTGCTACCCACTATAGTGAGTTAAGCCAAATCTATTATTTTGGAACAAAGAAAATAATAGCACCACATTAAAGGATGATACAATTATATGATGACATTAAAGAGCTTGGTAAATGTCAACATTTGTTAAGTTATTCTAACCCTCTGTTTTCTCCCCATCATCAAATGACTGTGGTTTGCAGGCTTTAAGCCAACGGCTATTGTCCCTGGCTTTGGTCCTGGCTTTCTGGTTTATCCCTGAATATTAGAAACCAAGTAGTCTATATTGTGATTCCAGTCAGATCTGAGTTTTTCAACTTTTAGGTAACCATTTCAGGCTACACAACCTTCCTGATTGTCAGTCCCGGTCCTATCTGACAAGTTGACTTATAACCACACCTAGTTTTAATAACATATGAGTCAATAACAGACATTAGTATGGGTAACAAGGAACTCCAAAATCCTTGAACATGCCTACTACAAATAAAAATAACTAAATTATTTCACAAGTAACAATCTCTAAGCATGTGCTTTTTTTTTTTTTTTTTTTTTTTTAAGCTAAGACATTCTCGGCATGTGCTTTTTTTGAGAGGTTAGATTTCTTACCTTGGGGTTCACAAATGTGTACAGAGATCACAGAAAGCAGAACAGAAAAGTAAAGCTCTACTTTATGAAAAAACACATTAATAGACATTAAAATAAAAACCCTTTTAATTATATACATAAATAAATGATTTATTTTCTTTTTCTTTTTTTTTTTAAACTAAAGGAACCCTTCTGCACACCATCTAGGTATTTTAAATTCAGCATTCTAATTTCTACTTTACTTTTCAGAAAGCCATAGACGGAAAGGGCTAAGAAATCTTGATATTTTAAAGATGGATGTGGCCTCATTCTTCTTACCACATATACCTAATTTTAATTCCCACCTACTACTTAAAAATATCCTAAACGATGAATTACTGTTTAGTAACTAGAGAGCCAGTCACATTTTTTAGGTGGCAAAATGGAATCTTGTTTCTAATGTCAGCTGGAAGACACTGAAGTGAGGGATATAAAAAATTTGTATTCCCTGAAAACACAAACTTAAGACCAGGTGGTACTTTATCTGACACCTTTTTATCAGGTAACCACAAAATACACACTTTTTTATTAAGACATGCTGAAAGTTGCCAATCTGACACTGCTCCTCAGCACATTTTTAATCTCCATTTGCTGTTCTTTTGTAACAAATTTTTAAAAATTATTTAACTTTTAAAGATGTTATAATAGCAGTAAGAAGCAATGTGCAAAAGTAAACAAAGCAGTGACCAGCTTAACAGTATTATAATCACCATGCTTTGCCACTTACGAATCAGTTGCAGACATTTGTATTAAGAAATCTCTCTTTCTTTCTCTCATACACACATACACACACACACCCCCACATGAGGTGTCAGGAAACAAATGGATAACAACATAGGAAGCAGATGGGAGGACTGTCTCACAAGCAGACTCAGCACAAGCTTTGTATGAGTAAGATAAGGGGCCCCCAAAAAAGAAAAAAAAAATTCAGAGTTCCAGACAGTGCCCACTATTCTCTAACTGATGGTTCACTTTGCCTAAACTCTTTGTGTAAATATTATGATATATGTTGGACATCTGCTTTCCTTTTGGGTATCTGGAATTTCGGTATGCGCTAGGCAGTGGGTGCCTACTAAGCTTCCCTGGTAGACCCTCCATATGTGTTGGCATAGATGCATAAATGACTTACTATACTAAAAACTGTTACCTACTAATAGCTAAAAATAGTCACCCAGCAACTCTTGTGTTTTTCATTTCAGTGTTTCTTTACATTTCCTGTACCCATAACCAACTGTTAAATAGTTTAGTGTACAGCCATAATGTTGGAATTAGTTTTGTTTTTATGTTGCTAAGTACATTCTTTTAGAAAGACTAAAAATAATGGTACCTATACATACCACTCCACCTTATACCAAACTAAATGTGGAACTTAAATATGATTTTGAATATCTATGGAAATGTTTACAAACAAATCATTTCCAAATGATCTTGTGAGAGCACTAAATACAAAAAGGAACACCATGAATTGGCTTATAAAACAATAAATGACCAATGTACTAAGTTAATATAAATGCTGGCCATCAAGTGTGGTTGGCTATCCTTACCTCTATATCTATGAATGTAATTCATAAGTTCTTTTGTGTTTGGCATAAAAAGATATCTGATTATCTGCATGATTATTTGATTATGTTGTTCTTCACCATCAGACTATAAGCTTGATGAGGACAGGGACTGTGCTTTGCTTACCAATGTTTAGTATTAGCATAGTATCTAGCACATAGTAGGGCTCAATAAACATTACTGGATACTGAATGACTAAATCAAACCATTAGTGTTCCTGTATTCCATGTCATCTATACATATCAGTTTTGTACAAAATGCTATGAAAAAACTGATGATTTGTATTAAGCCACAGTAAATCAAAAGAAACTCTTAATATAAATTATAACCAACATTCCTCTATAAGTGACAATTCTTGGCTTATTGACTCAAATTTCTACCTACCTACTCCACAGGAACTTTAATACATCCAAAACTAAACTAATTATCTTTCTATTTCTATAACTTTCTCAAATTCAGAATTTTTATGCCCACTATATAGATTAATGGTAGAAGTACAGTGGAAATAGCATCAAAGATTCATGGAATTGCAGCTCTGGCACTTAAGGTATGTAATCACAGGCAAGTAACTTAATACCTCTGAGCCTAAGGTTCATCATCAGCAAAATGGGCAGACCATCTACCTTAAAAGTGTTCTAACAAATAACTAATACAATTTATATAAAAGCACTTACCAATATCTGTGTCTTCCTATAAAGACAACACTAATCATTCAAGGTAGGCTTTGTATCATTCCTGATTTCTTCTCTGACTTCCTCTCTACTCAGCTACTTAAATGTCTTTGAATCTTACCTAACTACTATTTCTCAGTATTGATAGGAGACACACATGTACTTGCCCTGTGAGTTTAAATTCTGATAAGGGGGAGAATTCACAGTAAGAGAAACAAATATATTTCAAATAAAAGTAAAGTTTTTCTCCTTAACATTTTCTCTAATTCTCCACATAAGTCTTGATGAAAACAAAACAAAAACAAGAGATTACAAATGCTTTAAGCATTTGCCTTATAGAAAAGGAATAACTTAAAATGTGCATTAGGAAAGGAAATACAGCATCAGTGAAAGGGGGTAGAATGGAAAAGAAACAAAGGATTACAAAATATGCTGAGATAGAACAAAGAGAAAAGACAGGGTCAAATCACACAAAATGTCACACAAAATGAAGATCTGACCTAGTGATGAGAAAAAATCTCAGAAGCTTTCCAATGGTTTGTTTTATAATAGACATCAGTAAAGGATGAACGTTGTGAAATATATAATGGGCTCCAATCTACAGAGTTTACCAGGAAGGAAACCAAGTTAAACCAAGAAAGACAAACATATCAAAATATAAACATGTCTATCTGAAAAACACTGCATTGAAAGTCAGGCCCAATTTAGGGAATATGATACAATTTCAGAAACTAAAACAATGCAGTGGGGAAGTGCCTAAATAATGTGTTGAGCCTAGAATAGTACACGTCTGGTTTGTGGTGAAGGAAAAATAAAGTCACTGCTAAAGAATGCAGCTTGTCACCAAAAGCTGTATCCTTTCCTCTTCTGATTTACTCCTTACAGCCTTACAAGCTGTTGCTGGCACCACCCCCTTCCCAGCTGCAGTCTCCTACTGGGAATGTTTTCTTTCAATTTTGCCAGACTGAAACTTAAGGCTATAAAATGGAGGATTTAGAATAGATGGAATGATGCATATTCTAAGTATGATAGTCAACAAATCTTGACTAAAAAACCAAAAAAACACACAAATAAACAAATCCCCAAAGATCAGCCTTCATGTAGTCTCTAAACTACAAAAGATAACAATTATATACACAGAAAAGGGAAAATAGGTTAGCATCCCACCTATGACACTGACAAATGGTAGGAAGTTATACTTAATAAGACAGTATACAAGCCAAAGCAGTCTGCATGGAAAAGAGCACTGCTTCCAGGAAAGTGGCTTCTCCCAGAAGGTGGGTTGGTATTTAGTTGCTGTTTTTTAAAGACATGAACAAGTTGGCTTCTTTCATTCATTACAGAATATTCACCACCTGAGAACTTACACAGGCTTAGTAAGCATTATCACCGAACTCAGCATGAGTATAAGTCATTAGTTGAGATTATTTATCTACTTAAAGTTTAAGAGAGTAGAAATTAAATTTGAGCCTAGGCACCAATTACAGTATTTCTTGAATACCCAACCACATTCTAGATGCTGTCTTAGGCAAGGGGGAGATAAATCGATCTATCTATCTATCTATCTATCTATCTATCTATCTATCTATCTATCTATCTATCTATCTATCTATCTATCCATCCATCCATCTAATGACCAAGACAGATAAAGTCTGTCATTAAGAAGGCTAAATCCCCTTCAGGGGATGTAAATATAGTAAATAGTGAAAATGCCTTTACCAACAGCTCCTACTAACCCTAAATTCCCATCACCTGGCAACTTCCAAGATGGGTATACATTCCAGGAGATCCATAGACTAGCCAACATTTGATGACTGACATGTCTTTGTGGTGAAGAGAGGCTGAACCAATGACAGACCTTTTCTTTGACTAGGAAAACTGAATCAACTGACCAGAAAGGTCATGGAGCAGCCAAAAAGCAGCAAGTGTAAACTAAGGTTGTAAGGAAAACTCATTAAATCAGGTTGGAAATGCTGGGTGAGGCAGATATTAAGAGAGCCCACAAATTAAAAACTCAAACACCTAGATAAGAGATATGGGAGTGGTTAACAGCTTTCTGATTCGAATTCGAATTCATGTGTATCATTAAACTACCTTCTCTCTGAGTTAATTTTGTGTAAAACAAGAGTCTCCCAAACACTACCACCATTTTCTTTCTGTATCAGACTACCTTTTCTAATTCTTCTAGGAATATTCTAAGAATTTTTGAAGTTAAACGGGAAGAAGGGTCATTCAATGTACACATTAATAAAAATATACATGCTAATTTCAAAAAACACTGAAAAATCTTTAAAAGTATACTTCAGGATTGAGGAACTATGACATCGCTTGCCATAAGGTAAAAGACGTACATTTAATGTAACACCTGTATTGAGATATAATTCACCCATTTAAAGTACACAATTCAAGATTTACGTGGAGAATTTTAAAATATTTTTATTATCCCAAAAGAAACCCTATACTCATTAACAATCACACTCCCAATTGTCCCCAATACTCTCCAGCCCTAGGCTGCTTTTTGTCTTTATAAATTTGCCTATTATGGACAGTTCATATAAATGGAGTCATACCAATGTGTTCTTTTGGTGGCTGGCCACTTTTACTTAGAATGTTTTCAAAGTTTGCCACTCATCAGATGGTAGACATTTGGGTTTTTACTTTTTTACTATTATCAATATATGCAATGAGAGTCATATTCTCCTGGGTATACACTTAAAAGCAGATTGCTGGGTCATAGAAAACTCTTTGCTAATTTTTTTTTTTTTTAAAGAACTGCCTAACGTTCCCAAAGTACTTACACCATTTTATATTCCTGCCAGAAATGTATGAAGGTTCTGTCCAATTTCTCTGCCTTACTGACAAATCTTATTTGGTCTTTTTGTTATACCCTTCCTCGTGGTTTTGTTTTACATTTCCCTGATAGCAAATGATGATAAGCATTTTTTCATGTGCTGAAAGGTGATTTATATATCTTCTTTGGAGTAATGTCTATTCAGAGCCTTTACTCTTAAAAATTGAATTTTAACTTTATTCAGTTGGGAAAGTTCTTTATGTATTCTGAACATCAGTCCATTATTAGATAAATTATTTGCAAATATTTTCTAGCATTTTATGGGTTGTCGTTTCACTTTCATGAGGGGGAACATGGGTTTTCTGAAACGATTCCCGTCAACTTCTCTTAATACATGGGTTTTCTGAAACAATTCCCATCAACTTCCCTTTATTTCCGAAAATTCCTGTAAAATTGTTGTGGATCAAACAAACAAAAAAATGCACCTGCTCTATTACCCAGCAATTCCATTCCTAGATATATACTCCAAATAAATAGTATATTATGTACATAAAAAGAATGCTTGTTAACAAATTTACACAGCCAAAACCTAACACAACCCAAATACACATCAATAACAGAATGGGTTTAAAAATGTATAATTGAATAATGGGTTTCTGTATAATTGAGTAATGTACAGTAATGAAAAATAGTATGTAAAATTCTAAACAAAATTATTTTTGTTCAAAACTGGGCAAAACAAGCAGATAGTTGTGATAAGAGGTAGGGATAATGATTACCTTTGGGGAAAGAGTATTGACTGTTGGAGGAGAGAGGAGGGAAACTTTTGAGGGATTGAAAATAAGCTATACCATGATTTTTATATAAAAAAAGTTCACTGGGCTATACAGTAAAGATATTGTTAAAGATATACTCTATTATACATGTTACATTCTAATAAAGGTTTATTTACACACACACATTACACTGTAGAGGTACAAGATTATACAACTCCCTCTAAATTCATGTTCACCACCCACTGATTATTGTTTTGGTTCCAACTTCCCCCCACTCATAGTTTAATGAGGGCAGTTCTTAAGCTTTTATTCATTTTTTAAAATGTTCATCATAAGACTTCTTTTGAAGGCTTCAGAAACTGAAAAGGAAATTTGTGGATCACTGCCCTATCATAAGTTGGTCTCCCAACTTCAAAAGTCTACATCCTGGGGCCTGCCTGGTGGTACAAGGGATTAAGACGCAATCTGTGAAGTTCTTTGCAGCCTCTGCAGCACGAGTTCAATTCCCCGGCCGGCCAGGGAGCAACCCACATGGTGCAGCAGACCTCTCCTGCCTCACCCGCTGCTCCCCTCAGCAGTGTATTTCAGTCAATCTGCCTGTTCTGTTCCCCACTCTGTCTCTGGTGAATCCTCTCACCTCCCCTAACCCCCCCTCCCACCACCCCCCCCTCTGGCCTGTACGCCAGCTCTTGTGTGCATAAATAAATCTTTAAAAAAAAAAAAAGTCTACATCCAGTATTTTTTTTGTACATCAAATAATATTTGATTAAATACGGAATTAATAAATGCTTCATGTGGGCCTCCCTGGTGGTGCAGGTGGTTGAGTGCTGCGCTGTGAAGCTGTCCGCAGCCTCTGCAGTGCCGGTTCGATTCCGGCTGGTAGCATAGGAACCCACATGACAGGGCAGACCTCTCCTGTCTCACCCACTGCTCCCCTCAGCAGTGTTTCAGTCAGTCTGCCTATTCTGTTCCCCACCCTGTCTCTCTGAATCCTCTCACCCTCCCCTGCATCTGGCCTGTACCCCAGTTCTTGTATAAATAAATAACTCTTAATAAATAAATAAATGGTTCATGTATATACATTAATCGTGTCCCCTCAACTAAAATAGCAGCCCTTAGGTATTAAAAGAATTCAATTTTTCCCTGTTCCCTTTGATGCCTAACATATTTGCTGACCGACTAAAGAAACTAGGAAATATGTGTTCTGGCATTTATCCTTAAAGTTGTGCTTTTTGGTTGAAGGTAAAATGCTCCCTCTCCCTCAACCCCCCATATTAAGAATTAAAATTGTTATCTACAGTTACATGTGATTTTTACTTGTTGGGTCAGTTATAAATGTCTCATTCTTCTTAAAGTCATTCAGTTTCATAAGAATTCAGAAAATTTTAATAAATTTAGAAACAAATATATCTGGAGGATTGTTTTTTTTTTTTTTTTTTTTTAATTCCTGCACTTTCAGATCCCTTAGTTACCTTACTGTATGCTCCCTGGATTAAGTAACAAGATAATTACTCAACTGGCTCCTGGGGAAAGCACATTCCAGGTTGACTATTTAATTAAAAGATAAGTATGTATGCATTCAGATTAAACTGAACTCAAAGTATTCTTAATCAGCTAAAACAAGAAATTCTTCTAAGACGTCACAAATGACATACCCTAAAGCCAAACTGAGTATCAAAATCAAAAGGTTTGACAGATTCCCCAAAAGGAGAAAATGTATTATTTCTCCCTTACCACAGTATTTTTCAATTGTTCGAAGCAATCTCTTTTGTCATTAAAGACACCCTTTGAGAGCTGCCTATAAGCCAGTTTTTCCTCCCATCTTTTACTTACATTTCCATTCTGAGTCTTTGGTCTGTCCACCATTGCATTCTTAATTTCACTTCACAAATGCAAAAGTCCTGAGTTCTGAGCATGTTAACAATATCATAAGTATTTGTTAAATTCAATATTAAAAATTACTGGTAAGGAATCAAACTTCTGGAAATCTGTTATGACCTATTTTTAATAAATATCTATCTATATATAATTTCTTAATAATTCCGTTTGAATACAGAACAGAAATATATCATTTCAAACTCCTTGCTTGAAATAAGGTTATACAGGGCCTCTCTGGTGGCACAGGGGTTAAGGTCTCAGCGCTACCAAGTTATTGCCAGCCACTGCAGAAGGAGTTAGATCCTGGGCTAGGGGGCTGACTCACATGGCGCAGCAGACATCTTCTGTCTCACTCACAGCTCTCCTCAGCAATGTATTTCAGTAGATCTGCCTGTTCTGGTCCTCACTCCCTCTGGTGAATCCTCTCACCCTTCCTCCCACCCCCGAATCTCTGGCCTACATCCCAGTTCTTGTATGCATAAATAAATAAATAATTAAAAAAAAAAATGAAGTAAGGTTATACATAGAAGATAATTATATCAGAAGTGGCTTGAGGTAAAATCACAAAGAACTGTAACATCTAATTCCAATTATATTTATAATCACCCTCTTTCCACTGGACTCCTCATTTCTAGAATTTAACTTGGCTGAGACTGTAAAGACAGAAAACAGAGAGGTCACACAAGTTGAAGAAAAAGGGAGAATCTGTAATAACCACTCAGTGACAACTTTTTCTATTTAGAAGAAATTAAGTAAAACTGACACCTTACAATAAAGAATCCCATTCTTCCTAATGTATTGTTAAAATGTTTTAAAATATAAACTTTACAAAGTATGGCCATTTCTAGAAAGTATTTACTAAAAATATTTTAAGAAAGTTTTCAGATCTTATGTATCAAGAGTTAACTCTTCACCCCCATCTCCTCAGGTTACCCTATAATTAGCTCTAGAATTAAACTGACACACAGACTGTGCTATTCTTAAAGGTGCATACATTCTTAATGGCAAAAAATTAGCCTTAATTAAGGATATGCAAAGTAGGAGATCAGGCATAAACAAACCAAACACCTGCAACAATGGTTACAAGTAAGCAAATATCTCTGTTTATTGAAAAAAGAAATGGGTACAAAGAATACAAAACCAAACTCAAATGAAAAAAATGTAAAGGGGTTAACTTTCTCAAAGCTCAGGCATTTTATAAATTAGAGTGATAGGACAAAACTGAATATAGCCAAAGAAACTAATGTGGGAGAGACAAACAGCAGAACCCTTTCTTTCAAGTACAAAGGCCAAACACTAAGCATAGGATTCTGGCAACAATTTATACAGAAACAAACAATCCTCAGACTTCACATTTTTCTAGAAAAATGCAATAAACGAGTTTCACATTTAGGCAAATATTTAAGTGTCTGCTATGTGAAAAGGCTAGTTCTAGCAATGCAAAGATGAATCATCAGACTTGGATTCTAACTAATGAGATGTGACATTCTTATAAATAATTAAAATCAAATAGGAAGGGTAAAGTGTCCTAAGAATGGTAAACAAAGTCCTAAAGGAGTTCAGATTAAGAAGTTATTTATGTCGAGAGGTCAGAAAATGACTCATGACATTTGAACTAAATCTTGAAGGCCAGAATTTAGATTGGGAACAGCATTCTGGGCAATAGCAGTAAGATGAAGGGAGCTAGATGAAACAGAATGAAAGGCTGCAAAGGAGAAGGCACCTACAGGATATAGTAAACTGTCCTGTCTGACTAGAGTATAGGATGTATACAAGGCTACAAAAAACTGGAAAAGGAGCCAGAGAAATAACTTTGAATGCTAAAGGAGATCTCCAGTGATAAGTTATGAATAATCGATAAGGATTAAGAGGCAAGGGAGCTCAGGTGGGATAGAATTTATCTGGCAGCAAGGAATGGAGTGAGTGGGGTGAAGAGGAGGCATCAACTAGGTTACTGCCAGAGACAATGAGGACCTGAATTGTGGTGATGAAAGTCTAAGAGGAAGGAGGTTCAGTACTAAGTCTCTGGGTGTCTACAATGTGTAGGTGCCATTCCATTCCGCTGATAAACTTTTAAAGGCTTCAAACACATCATTCTCATTTTTAAGGAAACTGTAATCCAGAAAAATAAAAACTGCTAAAATGAAAAAGCGCTAACTAAAAAGGTAGTATTTATTTCCTGATAGGTATTACAAACAAAAAAATCTGATTTTCTACTGGAAATCATGAATAAGAGCAAAGAAAGATGGTCAGGGAAAACTTCATTAAAGAGGTTGGAGGTGATCTGCACCTCAGTGAGAAGGTATAATTTCAAGAGGAAGGGTTTCACACAAAGGGAATTTTTTTTTTTTAAGTTAAATGTACCAAGAGATGTGAATTATATTTTGGGATAATTTCTACCAACAAGGTAAATAAAATGCTAATATTAAGAAACTTTAGTTACCTGAATTTAGCTTCATAAAGATATCAGAAAACCAAGGTACTGATATATTCTGAATGCTTACAAATAAGTCTTTTATTATATGCTAGATTTTTTTGAGATTATTTTTAATGTGTTCTGTGAGATAAAACTTTTTTTTTTAAAGATTTATTTGTTTATTTTATTTATTTATTTATACAAGCACTGGGTACAGTCAGAAGCACAGGAGGGTGAGAGAATTCACCAGAGCCAGAGCGGGGAGCAGAGCAGGCAGAAGGACCGAAGGACACTGCTGAGGGGAGCAGCGGGCGGCAGGAGGGGTCTGCGCGCCATGTGGGACCCTCCTCCGGTGGCCGGGGAGCAGTTGGGGATCGAACCAGCGCTGCAGAGGCCGCGGGCAGCTTCTCAACCCAGCGCTCAACCACTGCACCACCGGGGAGGCCCAAAACAAAACTTTTTTTAATGTAGCTTGAAGAAAGTTTTATTCAGTCATAATTTGGTATGTCCAAAAATGTTATATTTTGTTAATTATGAAAAAAAGTTTCTTAAAACACAAGACAATGTGATAAACTCTCCTGCCTTTTTCATATTTTCTATGTAAGTGACAACTGGAATATGAACTCAGATGCATCTGACTCCAAAACCAGAGCTACACTTGTATTTACTGCTGTTTTAACAATAACTTATTTTCTCCTGATTTTAAAATATCAAATATATTAATCACAAAGTGTAGGCAGGAGGAAGATTAATAAATCTCAAACTATATAACTACAGAAAAAATGAGATACCAATCTACACACACACACACAGTTGAGACATACATATATATTCATATACAAATACTATGAAGTGACTTTTATTGTTGTTCAATAAATACTAAAGTTCTTTTTAAAGAGTACCAGTTTTGAATTAGCATAGGGCAAACAGGAGTCTTAGAGTGACAGAGGTACCACAATGTGTTCACATCTACCTTTCAGTGCTGGGCTACCTACCTTTTTTTGGACTTTCACATCTCTCAGCTTTTCAAGACTTGACCTTCCTCTCACAACCCTTCTAAGACTGCTCTTGATGGGCAGATTTCCTTTGTTTCTTTTTAAACATTCAGGAAGGAGAGCTGAGTGGAGGGAATGCCAAATTTCTTTCTTTTTACCATCTAAATCAAGAAAAACTCTATCTAACTTCATCCCTCCCACTTCTTTAAGAATAAGGATTCAAGTACTCTCGCAATAAACATTTTGTTGTAGAATATGTACCTATTGAGGGGCCTCCCTGGTGGTGCAAAGGATGAAGACGCACCTATGAAGCTATCCGCAGCCTCTGCAACACAAGTTCAATCCCCCGGCCAGGCAGGGAGCAACCCACATGGTGCAGTAGACCTCTCCTGCCTTGCCCGCTGCTCCCCTCAGCAGTGTACTTCGGTCAATCTGCCTGTTCTGATCCCCACTCTGTCTCTGGTGAATCCTCTCACCCCCCCACGCCTCCGACCTGTACCCCAGCTCTTGTATGCATAAATAAATCTTATTTAAAAAAAAAAGAATATGTACCTATTGAAGGAAAACTTAAATCATTTTTTCAATAATTACTTTAAACCAATTCCCATATTTAATATTGTCTGTTTTTCAGTATTGATTCCTTCAAAATGACTCACAATATAGGAAAAGTGGGACTAGGAATACACATAGTTTTTTTTTAACACATTCAACTGCACTTGCTTCAAAATAAATATACTAGGGCCTCCCTGGTGGCGCAAGGGGTTAAGCACTGCACTATGAAGCAAACCGCAGCCCCTGCAGCACGAGTTCGATCCCCGGCTGGCCAGGGAGCAACCCACAGGGCAAAGCAGACCTCTCCTGTCTCGCCCCCTGCTCCCCTCAGCAGTGTTTCAGTCAGTCCGCCTGTTCTGTTCCCCACTCTGTCTCTGGTGAATCCTCTCACCCCACCGTGTCTCTGGCCTGTACCCCAGCTCTTGTATGCATAAATAAATAAATCTTTAAAAAAATATATACTAATTCATTTAAAATAAATCCCATTCAATCAATAATTGCATGCCTCGTATGTGCCAGGCAATGCTCTAGGTATTTGGAAAAAACCAATTTAAAAAAAAAAATCCCTTCCTCAGGGGACTAACCACCTAGTGAGAGAAGACAGTAATAAACAAATATATTAAGTAAAGATAGTATGTTAGGAAGTGATAAATGCTATGGGGGGGAAGAGGAACAAAACAGGGTAAGGGAGAAAGCCTGGATGATAGAACAGGTTATAACATTAAACAGGATGATCAGAGAGGGTTTAAAAATACTGTCATTTGAGTAAAGGCTTGAAGGTGGTGAGAGTCAGTCATGCTGATACCAGAAGGAATAGCACTTCAGGCAGTAACAAGTGGTGCAAAGGTAGGGAGTACCCTAGGAACAAGGAGGCCAGAGAGGCTAAAGGGAAGCCAGTAGTGGGGAACTGCAGTAGGAGAGGAGTCAAGAGAAGGATGTATAGGGGTAGAAGGTAAAGGTTATGTAGGATTTATGGACTCTGGAAGGGATTTTGCTTTTAATTGTAACGAAACAGAGATACACAGAAGGTGGAGGAATGTTTTACCAGAATCACTTTGGCTGCTGGGTTAAGAAATGGCTACAGTTAGGGTAAGGGTGAGACCAGTCAGGAGGCTACTAAAGAAAGCCAAGGAAAAAAATCTCTATTTCTTATAAACTCTGGCCATAATGATGTAGTGTTACTTTAGCAAAACAATCAGCCAGCCAATCAAATCTGCCAGATACGAATAGGAAATAACTGGAACTTAATAAAACTGACACAAATAACATCTTTCAGAAAATGTTCATGAAATCCTTCATGAAACCAAAAAAATTCTGGTTGTGACCTAGCCCTCCTGGAAAAGGTAAACACAATTCCCACAAATTGTAAAGAAATTATCCTCAATACTGTATTATAAAGATAGCAGAAAAAGTGCAGTAAGTCAAAGATATTCAACTGTCTGGAAAGAGGCTCTAGAATGAGGGAGGAGGTTTTAAAATAAAAATTCTTATCTCCAAAAATATTTGCTAACGAAACTGAAATAAGCACATTATTGTCTAGCATTTACGATGGAAACAAGAGTGAAATATAAACAATTTACTTGCTTTCAAAGATTCAGAAGGATATACAGACTCAGCTTAGATTTTTAAGACTTGTCCTTGTGATAATTCTTTCAAACAAATGGGTACGTAAACATACAAAACACACAATGAACTCAAATTCATTAATTCATTCAATATATAAGCACCAAAACTGCACTAAGATTTCCCTGTTCTCAAGGGTTTACAGTTTTCTCTTATTCCACTGTTACTGAGTGTCTACAATGAATCTACTATGAGCCAAATTCAAGGGATACAACCACAAACAGGAGACATGGTCTCCCTACCTTCACACTGTTTACAATGGCATGGGAGGGTAATGTTTCAAGTATGAGACATCCATCCAACTAAGCAAGTGTCACCTGTGTAGCCTATAGAGGTGTAAGAGGCTCTGGGGGGACACAAGCAATAGAGTATAGATTCAGGTAGAAGGGAGGGGAAAGTAGAGTCTTCAGACAGGAGGAGAGCTGAGTCCTCAAAGAGGATCAGATGTTCACCTGGCTGACCTTGGGGGAAGGGCTCCAAGCAGAGGGAGCAACAGGAGCAAAGGCAGAGGTGTGAGTAGCCTGGTGTATTTGGCAGGCCTGGAATATAGAAGCTGAGCAATTAATCATGGAAGTTTCCATATACCACAATTAATATTGGAGTTTATTGGTATATATGAAAGCACCTGAAGGGTTTTATTCAGAAAACCAGCATATGTGATCAGGTTTTTCTGGTGTGATGAGACACTGGTTTACACAGGAATGAGAAAATGATTAACACTAGATAATGATGTCACCACATGAAACAACAAAGGGGACTACCCAGTTAGAAAACTAAACCTCCTTCGGGAAAAAATTAAGCCACTTAACTATCCAAGACCTTCTGGGGAAAAAAGTTTTTAATCAGCATCGTGTAAAATTGAAAAAGTAGAGGAAAGGTGTTTTTTAAAAAATACGAGTATAACATCTACATGTCTATTTAGTGTTTTCTCAAGGGTCTTAGCTATTAACTGTGTAAACACATCTGGGGCTATTAATTGCTATACAAAAATCAATGAAACTATTTAGCAGAAAGTCTGATAAAAAGGAAGAATCACAAGTAACGACGGTATTTTTCAAGTCTGGTGTAAAGGTTTCCAAAGTTCAAGATAATCAAGTTTTATTAAGTCAGCGCGTTTAAAAGGTGTGTCATAGGGGCGGAGCAAGAGGAGGAGAGATTAATACATGTACATATATATATAAACAACTCGATGTCACGGGACCAAAATCCCACTTCAACATCTTCTCCCAAGTAGAAGAAATAATCACTACCAGATCCAATTAACAGACGGGGTGGGGAAGATGAAGGAAAGAGGAGAGGCGAGGATACTAACCCAAGAAAATATAAACGAGGTGGGGGGGGGCACCTATCCAGACCCACAATCCAGTTGGCTGTGCGATGAGGAAATCATCCCCAAATCCCAAAGCTCGCACTCCACGCTTCGGCCTTAATGGGAGGAAAAATGTCACTCCCAAACTCTACAAGCGAACCCGCTGATCAGGGGGATCTGATCCCACACTCGGATCCCAGAACTCAAGGACAGAGAGTACCATCCCCGCTCAGTGCTTGAGGGGGGGGGGAGAGATCACCCCGACCCTGACAGTCTGGAGCAATCACCCTCAGATGCAGCCCTAAGGGGGCCAGTGACCCCGGGGTCAGGCCTTGACAAAGCCAGGGGCCCCGACGGCCCCGAAGCCCCCCACCCGCCATCTCTCCCGGGGCAGCCTCTACACCTCGTCCCCCCCCCCCCCCAACACACACCCTTCCCTACCTGATATGGCGGCGGCGGCTCCTGATCCGGCTCCGTCCCTTCGCCAAAGCTGGCCCGATCGGACTGAGACTCGTGAAGCAGGGAGATGTCATCCGAAGTGGGGGATTTGAGGCAATTCCCCATCTTCCGAGGCTGGGGTGTGTGATCTGGGGGAGGGAGAAAGCAGTGGCGGGGTAGTTCGCACGCTCCGCGATCGGCGAGGTGGGGTCCGGCGCAGGCCGGGGCTCAGGCGGCGGCGGCTCCCCCGCCCCCCGGCGCCGCCGAGGAGCCTCTCATGCCAGCCCCCGGGGGTGGGGGCTCAAGGCTGGGCCGCGGGCTCCGCCGGGGTCGCGGCGGTTGCCTCCTGCCGGGCGGCGGTGGGGGGGGGGGCGGGGAGACGAAGCACTTCCCCACCCCGCCCCCCCGCGGGGCGGCGGCGGCCACGGAGCTGCTGGGCCTAATCCAGGTCAGGAGGGGGGGGCGCGGCCGTCGCGGCTGCCTCTGCTACTGCCTCAGCTGCTGCTGCCCCCGCCGACGCCCGAGCCGCGGCCGCGGGCCTCATCCTACTCCGCCTCAGAGCGGCGGCGGCGGCCAGAACGAGGCCAGCTGCGGGCCTGCGTCACGCCGCCGTGCGTGCTCTGGTCCCGCCCCCGGCGCCGGGAGGTGTGGGCGGCCCCGGCTGCGCGCCTGCTCCTCCGGCCGCAGCTGCTCTGGGGCTGAGTCAGTTTCTGAGGCGCTGACGGTTGGCGGGGCGAGGGGCTCGGAAACCTCTGGTCTCCCCCACAGCCACTTCGCCCTCCCAGCTGGGCTCAGCTCCTACCTGGGCACGACTCTGACTGTCGTCTCGCCACCTCCTGCCAAGTGAGCTATTTATAAACATGTATCTGATTGTATTACTCCCAGGGTAAATGTTAAATGACTCTCCCTCTGTCCCTTCAGAACAAAGTCTAAGCTCATGCATGAACCTGCCCTACCTCTCCAATGCCTTCCTTAGCCTCCTCCAGTGCAACCTTGGAGATTATTCTTCCAGTTGTTTGTCTCAGATGGTTCTATTTCTTTCCATTCCCGCCACCATAGTCCGAGCCACTGCCATGTCTTTCCCCCCAGATTATTGCAATACTCTTAGCTATTCTCCCTGTCTTCACCATGGCCCACATCCAAATTCTCTGCAGAGTTGGGTTTTGTTTTTAAAATATAAATCTGATCTTGGCAGTCCCCGTTTATAACCTTCAATGACTTTCCAATACTGTCGTGACCATTATGACTATTAATTCTTAAATGGTTTACAGATCTGACTCCCCAATCTCGTTAACAGCATTGCCCGTTCACATTTTCCAAGTTCTAGGCTACCAGTATTGTTTTCTGACAGAAACTTATTTCTCCCCATTCTCAACCTTCTACCTCTCATCAGGCTAACCATTTATTCCCACGTGTCCTTGCTGGACTCAACCTCATTTTCCCTGGGAAACCTCTCCTGACCCTCCAGACTAGAACAGTCACTTCCTCTGTGCCCTTAGTCCTGTGTTTGTCTCTGTCATAGTCTGATCAAGGTTAATCATCTGCTCCTCCTTTGTGCAAGTCCTGGCACATTGCCAGCTAGAGTAGGCACTCTTGATGGAATGAACAAACAACTCAAGAAGCATCCTATGCAAAGTAAAGAAACAAGTAAGATGAGAATGATCCCAATAGTCATTCGGTCAATGAAGTAGATCTCAACTCATTTCTTTTATTCACTATTTACTTATTTGTGTGTGTGTGCACCAGACCCACTAGTTACAAGGGAAACTGATTGGCCAGACCTGGTTTGTTCCAGATGGAACTCAGAGTCCATCTGGAAAGACAAGTAAACAGATGAGTCCTTCTGCCTTCCCCCACTAAATACTTTCAAAGGGCCCAGAAGTGAGAGTCAGAAAGGATTTTTGGAGAGAGAATTTTGTTAAATGGTATGGATCTGAGTACTCTAACTTTGGAGTCCCTATTTTACAAGATCACTATCTTATTTAAATGCACTTATATCCCATATTAAATATAACCTGGTTACTATATCATACCCTCTTCTCCAAGACTTATTCTTTTCCATTAGCAGCTCCCCCCTAAATAGCTATATTCCTAATACCATGTTTGTATTAGAATCTTTCACACATCCCCAATAATCATTGCATAATTCTCTTGCCTGGAAAAGTGGTATTATTAGATCCTTTGGGAGGAAAATTTCTGGCATTCATCTCTTTCCCTCTTTTACCATTTTCTTTGTCTCTTCTGAACTATTGCAACAGCTTCTTAATGAAGCCCTTGCTTCTGCATCAACAGTCCATTCTCCACATGACTGCCATAAAAAATGTGACCAGAGAGCATTTGTAGACATTAATGTGAAGTAATGTAACATCATGTTAAGGCCTTGCATCATTTGGTCCCATCCTTATCTCCCGCATGACTCCAACTCCAACCAGCCAGCCTACATTCCAGACATATCACACTGCTTGCCATGCCCTTGTTTTCACCATGCTTTTCCACCTCTGACCTTTCACCTTGCTATTTCCATCTGTTGAAATTCAGCCATCTTTTCAGACCCTTTCTACCTCTTTCTTTGAGTACCTGTCATCAGTTGGAATATATGTGACAATATAAAAAAGATGAAAAAAAGGACATCATTGTATTATATTGTGTTTATATTGTATATGGGTATTTCCATATGTTTTACTATATGTAATTTTTACTGCCATTTATTAGGCTGAGCTATATACATAAGAGCTCTGAAAGGTATATAATGATAGTCTTATTTTACAGGAATAGAAACATGGCTTTGCATCGCTATTCAGGGGTATATGAATCATATACCAGTTACTTTTATTAGGTTCTGGGAAGGGATTGCATCTTTTTTCATTCTGGTATTCATCCATTAATGTGTGGAAATAAGGGAATGGGGGTGGGGTGGAGAAAACCTATCTTGAATGCCTTTTTCATTCAAATGTACCTTTGTAAGGAAGTAGACATTGAGTGATCTTCCTAACCCAACTTTAGGGGAACCCTTGGGAAGTAGGCTATAGGCCAGAGAGTATAACCTTGTCATAAAACATAATTGAAAATAGTAACTACTGGGCCTCCCTGGTGGCACAGGGGGTTCAGATGCAACCTATGTAGCAATCTGCAGGCACTGCAGCACTAGTTCGATCCCTGGCCAGGGAGCTACCCACATGGGCAGCAGACCTCTCCTTTCTTGCCAACTGCTTCCCTCAGCAGTGTATTTCAGTAAATCTGATGCCTGTTCTGTTGCCCACTCTGTCTCTGGTGAATTCTCTCACCCCACCCCCCTCACCTCTGGCCTGTATCCCAGTTCGTGTATGTATGCATAAATAAATAAATCTTTTAAAAAAGAAAATAGTAACTACTGCGATGACAAAGACTCTTTCCATGACCTAACTAGTTAGAGGACTTAGAGGATGTCCTCAAAGATCTAACCTTGGACTCTGTTCTTGGCCTACTTAGTATTGTTTTAGCAAGAATCTGATGGAGTCTGTTTAGCCAGAATCTTCCACCTTCAGTATCTGACTACCTTGGCCCATCTTCAGCAAAAATCCTATCAAGGAGATTTAGCCAGAATATAATACCATAATAATAATAATAATGTAATACAAATGCAAATCGTATTTGTCTTTTTGTGACTAGCCTATTCCATTCACTTAGCATAATGTCTTCAAGGTTCGTCCATGTTGTAGCATATTGCAGAATTTCCTTCCTTTTTAATACTGAATTACATTCCATTATTTGTGTATACCACATTTTACTTTTGCATTCATCCGATGGGCACTTGGTTGCTTCCACGTTTTAGTATGAGTAATGCAAGTACAAGCAAGGGTGTACGCATCTCTCTTGGAGAGCCTGCTTTCAATTATTTTAATTATATGCCCAGAAGTGGAATTTCTGGATAATGTAACTTTTATTTCTAGCTTGAGAAATTTCCATACCATTTTCTCCAGGAGCTTTACTATTTTTTATTTTCACAAATAGTCCATTTGCATGTTTTTGTGTGGACATAAATTTTCAACTCGTTTGTAAACACCAAAGAACGTGCTTGCTGGATTGTTTGGTAAGAGCATGTTTAGTTTTGCAAGAAACTGATGAAGTGGCTGTGTTGTTTTGTATCTCACAGGCAATGAATAGAGTTCCTGTTTCTACATATCCTCACCAGTATTATCAGTCAGCATTCTGGGGTTTAGCCATCCTGATAGGTAGAGAGTATTATGGCATTATTGTTTAATTTCTACTTCCCTGAAATTCTCCTTTCATATGCTTATTTGCAATCTGTATATTTTCAGTGGTGAAGAGTCTGTTAAGGTCTTTGGCCCACTTGGGAGCAGGGGTTTGGGGGGCATGCCTGGATTTTGGCCCTTGTTTTAAGAGAGTTATTGTCTTCCTGTTGACTTTTAAGAGTTCTTTATATACTTTAGAAAATATTTCTTTATTTTTTGCGAATGTTTTCTCCCAGTCTCTGGCTTCTCTTTTCATGCTCTTGATAGTGTCTTTTGCATAGCAGAAGTTTTTAATTTTAATGAAGTCCATTTTATCAGTTTTTTCTTTTGTGGCATCATCTGTTTGGGAAGGTTATTATTGATTTAATTTATTTAATAAATACAGATCTATTCATATTTTCTCCTTTTTGTGTATTTGGCAGATTGTATCTTTCAATGAATTGGTTCATTCCATCTAGGTTATTAAATTTATGGTTACAGATTTGTTCATAGTAATTCTTTATTATCCTGTTAATTTCCATGAAATCTGTAGTATTATCCCTCCTCTCATTTTGCTGATGGCAATTTTTCCTTTTTTTTTTCTTATATAGCCTAGATAAAAGTTTATTGATTGCACTGATCTTTTTTCAAGAACCAGTTATTGGCTTCATTATTTTTCTCTATTGTTTTCTCTTTTCAATTTAACTGATTTCTGTTAAATCACTTCTTCTACTTACTTTGGATTTACATTTGATGCTAGAAATTTTTCTTCTAGACATTACCTATGTAGCATCCCATAAATTTGGATAAGTTCTCTTTTAATTTTTATTCAATTCAAAATACTGTTTCATTTCCCTTCAGATTTCTTCTTTGACTAATGTACTATTTATTTAGTCCCTAACTTTTTTGTTTGTTTGTTTCCAGTTATCTTCTGTTATTGATTTCTAGCTTTATTCCATTGTGGTGTGAGAGCTAGCAGTGTATGATTTCTATTCCTTTAAATTTGTTGTTTGTTAAGGTACGTTTTATGACCCAGAATGTGATATATCTTAGTGAATGTTTCATGAGAGCTTGAGAAGAACGTGTATTCTGCTGTTGCTGTATCAAATAGTCTATAGATAGCCATTAAACCCAGTTGGTTGATGGTGGCGTTGAGTTCATCCATGTCCTTAATGATTTCCTGCCTGCTTGATCTATTTCTGATAGATTGGTGCCAGTTATTAAAGCTATAATTACAAAAATGTAAAGTGATTTTGGAGAAATACAGGGTTTTTTGGTAAAAAATATTATATATAACACATTGTTAATATTATTGTTTTTAAAGGAAATATATTTTTCCTATTTCTTAGTTTGTTTTCTAATACAATACAGTCTAATAAAGAAATTTTCATTGGGCTTCTCAATAATTTTTAAGAGTATATAGGGGTACTGAAATTTAAACTTTGAGAATTGTTTTCTGAAATCTTCGTACTCAGGATGGTCCACAGATCAGCACTACCTGAATAACCTGGGAGCTTGCTAAAAATACAAAATCTCAGATCCCACCAGAGACTGAGTAAATGAGGGTGTGTATTTTACCATAACGCTCAGGTGATTTCTACACACATTAAAATTTGAGAAACACTGGTTTGGGTGGCTAGAAAATCTTGACCCTTGAGTTTTGTAAACTGGGAACAGCAGTGAAGACCAAGGACTCAGGCAGGACTTTAGATGAAGGTATAGTAGGGAGAAATGTCTTAACATACTAAGAATCTGCAAATGGAATATATTTAGATTGTTGGTAACTTTCCCCTCAATTTTATTATTGTAGTAAAATACATATAATCAAAATGTACCATTTTTAAAAGTGTATAGTTTAGTGGTTTTAAATACATTAACATTGCTGTGTAGCCATCACCACCATCCATCCCTGTAACTCTTTTCATCATGTAAAGTGAAGTTCTACACCTATTAAATAATAACTCCCCATTCACTTTTGCCCCCAGCAGCTACCATTACACTTTCTGTCTTTATGAATTTGATTCTCTAAGTACCCCATGTAAGTAAAACAAAGGACATAAGTGAAATCATATAGTATTTGTCTCTTTAGGACAAAATACATATTTCACTCAGATAATGTCTTCAAAGTTCATCTACATTTCAACTTATTGCAGAATTTCCTTCCTTTTTGAGACTGAATAATCCAGTATACCCCACTTTTCTATAGGGGAGCTGTTCCAAGTCCCCCAGTAGATACCTGAAACTGCAGGTCATATTAAACCCTATCTATACACTGTTTTTCCTATACATCCATACATACATACATGATGAGTTAGGCACAGTAAGACACTAACAATACCTAAAATAAAAGAGAATAATTATCTTAATAGTAAAACCAGTATCTTAATGCTATCATTAAAACCTGTGGCTAAAACAGATACAGCCCTCTTTGGGGACTTTCTCCTAAAGGAAATTTTCAATTAAAAAACAAAATAAGGGAAAAGTATGGAAATGTTTAAGTAACTGTATATTCAAGAGGTTTTTTTTGTAAAATGGTCACTCTGTAAGAGGAACAGCGGGGAACAACTGAAACTAGAGATATCTCCCCTTCCGGGCTCCAGCACCTTGGCCCCACAGTGCTGCTTGTGGGCAGTGCAAGGGCAGCAGATGGTGGGCATCTTACTGCCCTTCACCAGTGGCCCCACTGGAGCTCAGACTGCCAGCAGAGGCCAGTAGTGATGGAAGGTGGCAGTGGTTTCTTTACCATGCCCCGCCCCCCATCAAGGACATGCAGCCTCTGGCTCAGGGATGCAGGGAGGAGCATGCGACCCCACTGGGCCAGCTCCATCACTGTGGCTCCCTCCAGCTGCGGGCAGTAGAAAGGCCTGTGGATTTTGTTCCTGGATTGTAGACTGGATCGATCAGGTGGGAACTATGAACTGATTAGTAAATGGTTCAATCAGCATAGGATTAAAAACAGTCCAATCAGACTTGTAGATGGGAGACCCTGAAGAGGATATAAGGCAGGGCAGGAGCCAATCTGGGCTCCCAGACTTGCTGGACTAATTCACTCTGTGCTTGAGAAGGACTCTGACTCTCAGTTTCTGGCCTCAGAAGGGAGCTTCTCAAACTCTCATACTCTTTCACTGACTCTGTTCCTGACCTCCAAAGGGAAAAGAAGTAGCATCCAACAGCTGACCTTCAAAAGAAGAGGCGAAACCAAAGATCTACTCAGAGGCCCGGCCGGCCCCACCTGCCTGCAGGCTGCCTCTCACATCGTCTGAAAGGAGGACCGAGGACCCCAGGCCTGGTGTCTCATAGAGCTGTTTGTTCCTGGTGAGGGCCAACAACTCACAAAGAGCCCTAATGCTAGAGACTGGGTGACCAGCACTCTATGTTCGGGTCTCCTTAATCATCTGCCACCGCCTCCCAGTGATGCTGCCTCTGTTGCTGTCTGGTCTAGCATTTGGTGCTGTCCACCCTGACCTTCAGACTGTTGCTCTGAGTTGCTGTGGCCTCATCTCAGGAACCCATCTGTGAGCACCTCCAGCTGTGATGAGTTGGATCCTGGCCTGCTGCTTGCCGGCATGCCACACGCTCCAGGCCCTGGTTGATGGGACAGTGTCATCTTGGATGAGGGACTTTTAGTTTAAGACCTTTAGACACTGCACACTATCTGGGGTAAGATAGCTGGGTACCATGGCCCTAGAACTCCTTGTTTTCCCTGTTTGTTAAATAATCCCCACTGTCACTTCCTGGGCCTGAGTGGTCTTTCAGTTGTGTGTGAGGGTGAAGAGACCTATCCTCTGTTGGGCACTGTCCTTCTGATACTATAGCCCCGCTAGAGCCCTATTTCACAACTCTGAGCCAGTGAGTGGCCCTCATAGCTACTGATGGTAGAAGGTGAAGCTTTTCAGACCCTACCTCCTGAGCCCTGGGGGTGGAGTGGCAGGGGCTAATGGGAAATAAGGATTCAGCTGGGGCTTTGGGCAGTTAAACCAGCAGGCACATTGGCTATTAAATCGCTTGGGCTTCACAGTTAAACTGCTAGTGAGGAGGAGTGTTTGTGGAGAAGCCACCAACTTGCCACCTGGGGCTTAGGTTTGAACCTTGGTCTCTGCTCAGCAGATGTATCTGGAGTAGAATAGACAGCATCTGGCCACATGCCAGCCTATTAATTTTCTCTCTTCCCCTTCCCTACTCCCCCTTTTTCTCATCCCTATGTAAATAAATCCTGTTGTTCCTTTTCATGTGTCTGTTTTTATATCTGTCCTATGTTCTTAAGTGCCCAAGTGAGGACTCATAACCTAGGTCACCCCATCATCCTCTGGGTTGCCCTGTAACAACTCTCTGTGATAGTATCCTCTATTCCTTTGCCTTCCATTGTTTGTGTTGATGGCACAAGACATTTAATTGTATGTATTTATTTCTCTTAATTTGTTGGAATTAATTCTATGGAGTAAGGCTTTGTCATGTTAACTGCTGATCATTCAGCATCTAAGAGCCTGGCACATGATAAGAACTATGTAGGTATTTGTTAGATTTATACATAAATGAAACATAAAGGTTTCTTGTGCTATATACTATTTAGTAAAAAATAAAATAAAATGAAATACATTTTCTCATTTAAATGACCAGTGACAAATGTTGCAGAGTTTGGAATTTAGGAACTTGGAGACAATGGTCACCAAGGTAATATGGAAAAATGAAAGTGGCTTATTTGATAGCAGACAGGATTGTTGGCAATGTGTGTTTACTGTGTACGCACTAGTGCTCTCTTCCTGGTATTAGTGTTTCGAAATGGTTTGCACAGTAAATAATTAAAAAAAACTTTAAAAAGTCATTTTCCCAAAGCAGGCAAAGGTATGGATAATTATTCTTGCAAAAGTTATTCTGACAAATGATGCTCTATATTCCAGGGTAGCAGTCCTTGGATCATACAGAGAAATGAAAAGAAGGAGGAGGATTTACTTAGTGTTTGAACAGTAAGTCACAGAATATTAGAACCAACAGATGTGGGGAGAAAGGAATGAAAACTAGTTTCTCTGGTGTGTGTCCACAGTTGCTGTTCTGAATTTAACAATGGAACACCAATAATAAGGTAAGGACAGAACATACAGTTGCACGTTTTATACATCACAAAGGTGCCCATCCTAGGAAACCAGTGTCAGCTGTTTCAGTCCTCACTCTGTTCTTTAAGCCACTGAAATCTGCTGTAGAGCTGTGTTTTCTGGGAGTATGTAACTATTTCTGATTTTCACAAAGGCATCACAGAGGACAGATAGTAGGATGGGCCCCTAACTTAGCATATTGGTGTCTGATGTCCAGTAAAACGATCTTTTTGTAGCATCATATCAACCTCTACTCCAGCTAGTATTAGGGTCAGTCTCAAAGTGTAGGGCTTCAAATAACCATAAAAAAGGGCTTGATTAATATTCATTACACAGTCTGTTACCCAGACTTGCACACATGTTGAAAGACAGAAGTTTATATGCTAGATATAAATTTAGCACACTAACTGGTGTCATCTTCCTATAATCCTACTACCATGATTTAAAAAAGAAACAAGGGGAGGGCATGTTGCAAAAAGGATCATAGAATGGAAAACTTTGGAGCCAGAATGCTGTTCTTCAACAGGAAAAACATTAAGATGAAATGAAGTATCCAATCACTTTCTCCCTATGCCTCTCTGACTCCCTCAAGAAAAAAATGTAAAGATAATTTCTGACTCATTCATGGTCCTCACATCCTCTACATTAAACCTGTGAATTCTTCATTGTTTCCCAAGAATACCATTCTCTTTACCCACCTCCCCTTGGACTCATTCTATTCTCAACAAATTCTCTTCTGCTTTTAGAATTCGACTCAGGTCATGTCTCAGAAATCCTTCCAATAGTCCCTTTTCACCACTATAGATATTTCCTTCCTTTTCTGTGTTTGCCCAGCATTTGACAAACCTCTCTATTAACATTTAACATTACCTGTGAACATATCTACTGACTTCTTTAAATTGAGAACTACCCCAGCACAGAGTTAACATCATTTTTATGCATAAAACATGGTATTAGCAGCATCTAACATGGTACTGGCAGAGAGGGGTAGTCCAGAAACATTCATTTAATTATGCATAGATGAGTGTTATATTGACACACACATGCACCTGAAAGCAAAAGATCTGGATTCAAGTTTTGACTTTATTGTTAACTTTATTTGGCAAATTAAATATGGTTATACATTTTTGGGTGCTACTCCTATGAAAAGATAGTGTCTGTGCCCTTTCCCCTTGAATCTGAGGAGACACTATCAATGCTTTAATAAAATATGGCAGAAATGACACAGTCTATTTCTAAGACTGGAACTTAAAAAACTGAAAGCTTCTACTTCCTACTTCTTAAATACTGCCTCTTGGAGCTCTTGGCTGTCATAAAAGATGTCTGATACAACTTTTGGAGAGAACTTGTTGACATACAGAGGATCAGGGCCTGGGGAGCTTAGCCTTAATGAGAATGAGAAAGGAAAGGCTTAGCAGAATCCAACTTTCCTGTTGTCCTAGTAAATGTGTCGTGTAAGTGAAGCTAATCTCAGATCTTCCAGACCAGCCTAACTGCTAGCTGTTGTCATCCACTGACCCCAGTTAACCATGTGGAGCAGAAGTCTTGAGCATTTAAGATTTACCTAATTTTTCTAATGCTATTAAGTTTTGGAAAAAAATAGTAAGCAATAACTGATAATTAGAACTGAAGGTGATGCCCAGAAATGGGGTGCTATTATAACACAAATCCTGAAACATGGATACTGGCTTTGAGACTTAGCAGAGGGTGGAGACTAGAATAACCTTCAGGAACCTGTGAATACTGAATAGGCTAGATTTTTGATGCTGCCTGGAACTACCAAAAAGCCAATAAGCAGAGACAGGAATTGAATCTATCAGTGATTTTATTTTTCAGATAGCTGGTGACCTGAGAAAATGGCAGGCATAACACCCGGAAGAAATCTTTCTGATATCTCATCTCTAGCTAGCCTTTTTATAATGAGATAGACAGAGACAG
Source organism: Talpa occidentalis (assembly GCF_014898055.3). NCBI lineage: Eukaryota > Metazoa > Chordata > Mammalia > Eulipotyphla > Talpidae > Talpa > Talpa occidentalis. The sequence goes on along the minus strand of NW_023605305.1, from coordinate 31,973,845 downwards.
TCATAAGCAAATAGCCCATCACAGCTCATATTTCTAGTAGTCTTTATATTCAGCCCCCAGATCTTGTTATCAGCCTCCTGGTTATGTTGATTCTGCTACATCCCAGCCTACTAATCCTGGTTAATTTCTGGTGGCATCAATGTCTGGCACTCTTTCGGGCATCATCGGGGCATGAATCTCAGTTTAAAGCTAGAGTTTTCGCTTGAAGAAAACATTAGTCATATAGTGTATACATGCAGCTTATGCTATGTGTGGTGCCCATCCCTGCCTCCCTAGACCTCTTTCACTGTTGGTGAATGCTGGAAAGTCCTGGAGGAAACTGTTGATGAGGACTTGGCAGAACAGTCAAGCAATTGTTATTGGAAGCTGGAGGAAACTTTGGTAACATGGTACTTTATGGTAATATAGGAAATAAATACCGAATGGGCCAAAGGATCTGTCTGGGGAGTTTCTGAACACAAAGTGCAAAACTGACTTTTTTTTTTTTTTTTAAGCTATCTACAGTAAAATACGAGACATAAACTAAAGGGCCCATATAGTATTTCTAGTCAGCATAAGAATTTCAAAGGAACAAATGGCCTCATGGTAAAGATCAAATCCCAGTTATTGATAGTAAAATGGGATCGCAGGGTGAAAACAAGTCGAGGATGAAATGATAAAATCTTTTGTGAAGACCTCAGAAAGATTTAAATCAGTGTCTCATAGAGCCTTTCAAAATTATTCCTAAGGGGGAAAAGTCTAAGGATCTTAATGCTGTGCTCTGTAGCCCCTCTCTGTTAAACAATAGGGTTTTGTCAACCTCAAAATTCAAGAGGCAATTAAATAGGCAAAGCATGTTTTTTTGGGGATCAAAGAATTGCAATTTGGGATATAGATTCGGGTAGAAAACCTCTAAAAGATGCTCCTAAGAAGGACAAAGTCCTTTTTATTGGAGGAAAAGAGGGATACAAGTGGTTAAGTGACTAAAGACATGAATTGATAATTGTAAGCAAGCTTAAATGAATTCTTAACTTCCTTGGTCATACATAATTGGCTCTATTTTCTGGCAACAATTCCATAATCACCAGTTTTCACGAGCTGAATAACTTCTAAAACAATTGCTTTTGGCCAAGTCCAAAGGTCTCTGGCCCAGTTCAAAGGAGATGGACTAATGCAATTTCTCAGTAATGGCTCCCCAGTTCCATTAAAAAAAAAAAAAAAGACAAAAAAACTCCACAAATGTCAACTTTCCACTTTTCTCAAGTTCTTTCTCAGAAAGATTGCCAATCTGTCAATGGACTGAGTTCCTTATAATTTCAGAAGACTCATTTCTTATATATGTCATGTCCTACAGATGAGTGAAAGTGGCTTATTGGGACCCTTTAGGCTACAGTTGAGCAACAAGAACACCAGAGCAGAGAAAGACTTTACTGTCAATTTTCCTTTAGGTGAGCATCTTCTTCTATTCCTCGGGGAGTTTCTCGGGGTTATGTTTCATAAGCCTTAGTAATCATCTCAAAGTCCCATTATCCAAGCAGTATCCTTTTAACTTTAAACTAGGCAGAGGAGACAGTTTTACAGGAACTAAAATTCCTATAATAACAAGCAAAATGCTAAGTCCAAGTTGGAATTATATCTCCAGGAAGTAATGCCTGAGGGAAACTATTGCTAGCTAAAGATTTCTAGATGTAAGAGTTCAAGCATCTATAGGTAGACTAAGGGCAGGCAATGACAACCCGACAGATTTTTCCTGGTTTTTAGTTTGAATAATTTTGATGAGAAAGTATTATAGGAAGCTAGCAGAATTCAGTATGCAGTACCATTTGTAGGTAGAAAATAAACCTGAAAGGCAATTAATAGCACTAGAGTCTAAGATCTGTAAAGGTACATACATGATTTTTCTATCATCACTTTCACTTTTATTAATGATAATAACAGTAAAAATAATTTGCATGTAAAATACATCCAGTTTCATTAAACTAGGCCTGTTTTTTAAGTACATGCAATAAGAATAATGATTAACCATATAAACTCTTTTCGTTATTGGGGAAAAAATTTTTTTGTCATTGTTCTCCCTTCAGACGCAGTCCCCGTAGTTCTCCCGCTACCACAGTACCCGTGAACCATCACCATAGTCCCTGTGCTCTTCCCACCCCTCTTTTGACCCCTCTGCCCCCACTTGCTGTTTGCCTCAAGTCTTTGGTCAGCTTGCAAGTTTTGCTTTTTTCCTGACCCTTTGTTTGGTTTCATATGCTCCACCTGTAAGTGAAGCCATTCAATATTTTTCTTTTTCCTTCTGACTTATTTTGCTTAACCATAAAAATATTAAAAATGCTTTGCTGGAACCTTAATATACAATCTTATATAAACTGCTCTCTCTATATATAGCCTTGAAAATAAGAATACTTAATAAATGTTCATTTTCTGGAGGGGTCAGGTAGAGAGAAAGACTAAATGTTTCAACTTCATTCACAGGTATATTTCACTGAATTGCTAACAATTTAAGAGAAAAAAGAAAGGTTTAAGTTTTGAAAAGTTTATATGAAACTAAACAGGCAGTTAGGAGAGTTGTTGTATTTGATATGTGCAAAGTTCTGGAGTCATTATTTTAGATGGAAGCAAGACTGTAAATGGATTTATTTTATACTGTAGATGAATTTTTCAGATATTTGCATATTTTCACCTCAAAGTCAGGATGCCAGCTGCATTTTAAGAACAGGCATATTTTTGAGTTTTAAAAATGTCCACAGAAAGCCACAAAACTTGGCCTGACCCAAATAAAACTGAATAAAGGTTAAATTGAATCCCACATTATGCACACCCTGCCTTCTACCCTTAGTAGACTTGTCAAAGGAAAGTTGCTAATGCTCCAGCCCTTTTTACATCAAAACCGTTTGCCTGAAAAACTTCCATTATCCTCCTCTAAGATGCAAGTCAGGTCCAAGGCAAAGTGAGACATGCACTCCTTTATGCTCCCATATGTCTCCATTATAGCACTTGTTATCTTGTAATAACTACATACTTGATTACTTATCGTTCTCTCCCACCTGTACCATGAGTTATTTGAGGGTAAAGATTGACTTTTGCCTTTTTAGTTATCTCCAGTGCCAGGTAAGAAACCTAACATGCATATAAATGTTAAATAACATACAGTCAACAGTGAAATACACATGATAAAAATCTCGGTTAAGGAACTTCAAATGATGAAAAGGTAAAAAAATTAATCAAGTTAGCACATTCATATTATTTATAAAGTCATATAATACAATAAAACTCATGATGAAAAAGTAATCTTTAGCTTCACCCATCCTTAACCTCAAACCCTCTCCCAAACTCTTTTAGCTATTTTTCTGGTTTTATCCATATTAAAAGATAATATGCATATACTGATTCTTTCTGATTTATCAATATTAGACATAATCTTTTGAACTCCTGTTGTCAAAAATGAGGATTCAGCTGTCTTCCATCATGTTAAACCTCTATTTCCTCTCCCTAATGTAGTTAAAATATGACTTTTGCTAAATAAAAACTCACACTTTGAATTATGAGTATTATTTATTGTTAAATTAAAAGCATTGTACTGTAATTATATTTCTTGTACATATACTTCTTACTAGAAATATTAATTTTTTCATTTGCTTAGTCCTTATATCTTTATTTTTTACATTATCAAATATGTTGTTTATCTGTCCCATTTATTTCCTGAAGATCTAAGTCCTGGAGCCCTCCATTTGCTCCAGTCTTTATAAAACTGACCCTTGAACAACAGAGTTTGAACTGTGAGTTCACTTACACAGATTTTCTTATAAACAGACTGTAAAATTAAGGTATTGATAAATATGATTTTCTTAATAGCATTTCCTTTAGCTTGTTTTATTGTAGGAAGACAGTATATAATACATATACTATCGAAGTGTGTTAATTAGCTGTTTATGTTGTCAGTAAGGTTTCTAGTCAAGAGGAGGCTATTTGTAAAATTTCTGGGGAGTCAAAAGTTATACATAGATTTTCTACTATGTGAGGTATTAGCACCCCCAACCTCTGCATTGTTCGAGGGTCAGCAGTACATTCTTAACAGTTGTCATCCTAGGAATTTCCTTTATAATCATTGTGTGGGTTCTCTTTGCCTGTCTCCTGTATTATATCTCCTGTTTTATGAACCCTACATTTTCCTTTTTTTTTTTTTTTTTTGCTTCCTTCTTTTGAAGATAGCTTCTTTGAAAAGAGGCATGAGAAATAATTTTTTGAGATTTTGCAAGTCTTAACATGTCTTAATTTTACCTTCACACTTGATTGGTAGTTCTCTGGATACAGTTATCTGTGTTGAAAATAATTTTTACACATAACTTGTTTGGCAAGAAATTAAAACATTGAAAGTATAACGTCAGCATTGATAAGATTGTGGTAAAAGAGGGAACTCATAAATTGCTATTATCAGTGTAAGTTAATATAATTGCTTTGAAATATAGAAAACTCTATTGAGTCATAAGTAACTTTGACCTTTTGTTAGCCTATAAAATTATTTAGAGGAAAAAACAATAAGTATGAAAGTTATTTATTTTAATGGAAAATCAAAGGCAACAAAAATTTCAGGATTTAAAATTAAGTAGATTCTAGCATATCTGATTGGTAGCAAAAACTATTTTCAAGTGTAAATTATGCTAAAATTTAAATATTACAGTATAACTTTTAGTACAAAGGAGAGAGTACAAGCATGTTCACTGTGGGTAAGCAGTGTAAACTTTATGTGCTATAAAGGGAATATGCAAAAATAAAGCCAGTTGTTTTAGAGAGATAGAATGAGAGAGGTTTTGTTTTTCGTTTTAAAATGTTCCTTTTATGTTGTCATAAAAATGTTTTTATAATTAAAAAAAACTAACCCCAAGCCTAAAACTGACAAAAATCATAGTGATTGTGTCTACCAGGCCTCTTAGATGAAGATGAAAACTAAACCGTTCAGCCAAACATCTGAAAGTTTCAGAACAGCCAGGTCTTTGATGTTGGGTAGACTAAACAACCAGATGTTTGACTGAAGTTTCCTATTTTCATCTGAAAGACTGACATCATGTAACTATTGCCTGAGTGCATTATTGATGTCAGTCACCATAAAGCTCAATGGTCTCATGCAGCGCTCCTGGCCGTCTTCTTTCAGTACTCACAAATGTCATCTTTAGCTTGCTCTTTGCTTTAGGTGTTACAAAACCCTTGATTATTCTTCATGGTCTGAAGAATAAAGGCTAAGCTCCTTAACCCTTCATAATGTGGTTCTTGTTGGCTTTACTAGCCCTAACTCTTGTCATTTCCTTCCAATCTGTAGTTTCTAAATATTAGAGAGAGAATTCCTAACCTTCAAGAGACTCATAGTTTTGTATTAATGATCATCATCTAAGGAATAGTAATGTTATCTTTCATTGAACTAGCATTGTGCTAGAGTGCTAAGACTTAGTATACACTGTTGAATTTAATCTTTGCCATAACTTTCTTTGGCACTTTTTCTATTTCACCAATGGAGTGAAAGAACCTAGGGAGATTAAGTATTTTGCCTAAAATCATATAACTCATAATTAAAAGAGCTAAATTTCAACCCATTGAATTCCAAAGTCTATGCTCTTCTTTATGATACCATAGAGACATATCTACTAATAAATTTACTAATAAATTTACTAGATGTAACTGTGGCTATGTGGAAGTATTCCTGGGTAAAATTTCCAGGAATAGAAAGAAGAGTGGGAATAAAGAGATCCCAGATAACAAGTGACTTACACACAAATAAGTATGGAGAACTTCCATGTGAGGCATTGTCCTAGGCATTGGGGAGTACAACAGTGTGCAAAACAGACATGGCTTAATGGAGCTTATATTCTAATAGAAAGAGACAGACAAATATGTAACATACATGGAATATCAGATGATGACATGAGACAGGAAGAAAAATAAAGCAAGCAGGACAGGGGATAGAAATTGTCAATGAAATAGGTTAGGAACGGCTCCTCTTAGGCTGGTGAAGTTTTAAGCAAAGACTTCACATTTTCCAAGTAGAGAACAGAGCAAGTACAAAGGCCCTGAGGCCAAGAATGTTTTGTATGATATGGCAATAATAGCAAGGAGGCCAGTGTAATTGGGGTAGAGTAATAATTATAAGAATTTTGACATTTATTCTGAGACACATGAGTAGCATCAGAGTGTTTAGAATCAAGAAATTATATGATCTACTTTATGATGCTGGGTTTTCACTCTGGTTACTGTGTTGATAATAGACTAGAGAAGGGAAAAGGTAGGAGTAGGAAGACCAGTTAAGAGATTATTATAGTAATCCAGGGGCGAGAGGATGGTAGTGAGTGGTCTGATTCTGGACATACTGCATTTTAAAGGTAGGACTTGGTAAATTTGATGATGGATTAAATTGGGGTGTAAAAGAATGAGTCAAGGATGACAGTAAGCTTTTACCTTAAGGAAATGGAAGAATGGAATTGTAATTTGCTTTAATGAATAAGTATGAAGAAAAAACAGGTTTTATTTTATCTTAATTTTTACCTAAGAAGCAGATTTTATAGGAAAGACCTGGAACTCAGACTGGACATGCCAAATCTTATATGCATATTAAATATTCAAGTGAACATGATGGGTAGGTAACTGGATATGAGTCTAGAGTCCAGGGGAGAGGTGTAGGATAGAGATAAAAATTTGGGATTCATCAGTTTATAGATGATATTCGAAGCCACATGAAGCTACCAAAGTATATATAAGAGAAAATCCAAGGAGTGAGCTGCAGACATGCCAACATTTAAAAGGACATAAGAAACTAGAAAAGGAGGCTGAAGATGAATTATTAAAATTTAAAATACAACCAGAAGAGGATAGATTCTGGAAATCAAATGAAGGAAGTGTTTCTAGGAAAAGGGAGTAATCAACTCAATCAAATGCTGCTGAGAATTGACTGTTGAACTATTAATAATATGGAGGTAATTGGTGACATTAACCAGAAAATTCTGATGGAATGTTGAGGGCATAGCCAGACTGGAAAAGTTTAAGTGATATTTAGAGGGATGTGCCACAGTGAAGAGAGATAAGACTTTTGAGGACTTTTACAGTAAAAGGGAGCAGGAAATAGGGTTGATGTTGAAAGAGGATGTGGAATTAGGGGAGGGTGATTTTTTTTTTTAAGATGGGAGGAATACGAGCCTCTGTATTTGTACATGTGTGTGTGCGCGTATTCACAATTACTGGAACATTCTACTTCAGGGTTTCTTAATCTTGGCACTAATGACATTTTGGGCAGTATAATTTTTGTTTTAGAGAGCTGTCATTTGCATTTTCAGATGTTTACAAATATCCCTATATTCACTAGGGACCAGAATTCCCCCCCTACTTTTCCAGTTGTGTTAACCTTAAGTCTGAAATTGCCAAATTTCCCCTGAGAGGTTGGGGGAGTGGGAAAAATCACTCCTGGGAGTGGGAAAAATAAAAACTATTGATATAGTGAAAAAGAAAAATACTGTTGAAATAGGATAGAGAAAAGGAGAATTTCTGGGGCTGATTCTATTTGTTGGTGAGAAGGCATGAGAGCTGTATAAAAAGACGGCTGGGTCTGCTGTTCTCACAGACCATCCCTATTAACAGAGAAAGTAGAGAGTATAAGAAAGATGAGGCTAGATGGAGAGATTTGGACTTCCTATTTTGAGAACTAGTAAATTTTCTTAAATCCAGAGAACAAAACAGACAAACCTACCATCATAGAGCTTATGTCTTCTTTAGGATAAATGGTATCCTCTCCAAGTGTTTGCCTAAGTTCTCTCAATCAAATCTAATATTTCCTTCTGCCGTAAAAGCACATTGTATCATTGCAATTACAACTGTGGTCTGTTTCAAGTTAGAGATATTGCTTCAGTTGTCACTTCCTCACTTGAGGGGTTCTTGGGATTAGGGTCTACGTTATTAATCCGTCTCCCAAGCACCACAGCTGGTTTGGAGTCAGTACCAGTAGGTATTTGTTGAATGAATGAATGATTCTCTTTATATCCCTAGAGAGGCAATTCCACAGAGTGGAGCTCTGTGTGCAGCTACAGCTGGGCTTTCATTTGGTGCAGTTAGGAGATAGCCTATAATGGACTTTGGTGATCTGGGAGTTGTATAGACGTGACATTCCTAATGAGTGAGCACTACTGGTAAGTGATAATAATAAAGTTCATTTGTATGACTATGGGCATAATAGGAAATAGAAATCTGGACAATTCTATTATGAAGTTCAAATAGCTGTCTAGTTTAATGAATGCAAATGGCTCTTTGATGAAGAAATGGAATAATGCCAATGAAAATGATAACTGCGGGCCTCCCCCTGGTGGTGCAGCGGTTGAGTGCTGGGCTGCAAAGCTCCCTGCAGCCTCTGCAGTGCTGGTTTGATCTGGGGCTACTGGTGAGGGTCCCACATGGCACGCAGACCTCTCCTGCCACTCCCGCTGCTCCCCTCAGCAGTGTATTTCATCAGTCTGCCTGTTCTGTTCCCTGCTCTGGTGAATTCACTCACCCTCCCATGCTTCTGACTGTATCCAGTGCTTGTATAAATAAATAAATAAATCTTTAAAAAAAAAAAAAAAAGAAAGAAAAGAAAAGAAAATGGTAACTGCAAGGTTGAAAATATTTCTTTGATTTATACTTAACCTAATAATTAGATCATAGATGTACTTGAAACTTTCTAAGTTGTTGTAATTTAGGGGCAAAGACCTCTGGTTTTTTTAAAAGCAAAAAACAAGAATTCCTATAATAGAGACCCAGAGCAGTTTTTTCTGCTGGATGTCAGATGGTTGCTGTTTTATTGCTACACAGTCAACAGAGGGAGCCCATGCTACAAAACCTAATAACATCATTTACAGAATTGGTAGAAAGTCAGTAGGATAGAAGAAATAGAACAGAAGAGTTAAGGTATTAGATAAGTTTGCTTTTGAACTACCTTGGGAATCTGGAGTCCCCCTTATGAAACTGTGTTTGGGGGATGATACTGAGTTATGTGTATTTCAATATAACATAAATGTTTTGGATTTTTTTTTTTAAAAGCACTTTGCATACTGCCATAGTGATCCTTTATCTTTAAAATATACATTTATGTTATTCTCCTGCTTAAAACCCGTCAATGGCATCTACATCATTCATATGACAAACCTAATCTTCTGGGGCTGTGAAGATCAAAAGAGAAACAGCATGGTGACTAGCTCACAGCAAATTCTGAGTATTATTTATCACTACTGTGTCTTTTATTGTACTGGTCTTTTAGACTGCCTTCTAAATTGCCCCATTCTTACTTTGATTTTGATCTAGTAACTCTTTTCCTGTTCTATAGTTTTCAAAACTCCGGAAGTCTTGCTCACTCACAGCCTAGGTGCTCCTTTGGTACTTATCACACCATACTGAAATGATCTGTTCACAAAGGTGACTATTCAATATGATAGCTGGCGTCAGATATCATAAATCATTCTGTCTTTAATGCCTAGCAACAGGATGACCAACCCTCCAGGTTGGCCTGAGTATGTTCCAGTTTTAGCACTGAAAGTGCCATGTCTTTGGAACCCTGTGTTCAAGCAAACCACACAGTCACCCTACTGCAGATCCCAATGCATAAATAACAGTCCAATCAATACATTTGTTTACCTGAGCAAATTATCTTTAATGACTCATTTTTGCTTTCTGGGCTTAAATTTCTCCAACTATAACAAAAAAGTTTATACAACCTAGTGTCTAAGGCCCCCTTTAACTAACATTTTAGAATTGGATGCCACATTTATGGTTTGCCTACAGAAAAACACTGAAATACTCACAATAAATTAAATTAAAATGCTAAGATATGTATCTTGTATTTGTGGTATGGTCCCAATTTTATAAAAGTATATGTCTTTATGTTTTATAAAAGAAAAGTGAATGGAACAATGAATACATTTTTATTATAAATTTTCCCACTTTATGAATTTTCAAAAATCTCTATTTGATCATATAATTTAATAGTCAACAAACAATATAACACACAATGCTGATGTATTGGTGAGTTTACTTTAAATACTTCAGAAATGATTACCTTTGTATGAAGTTAATACAAAAGTTAAATAACTGATTACAATTTTTCCTTTATTGCTTCTCAAACATTAATGTGGGTCTGGCAAGGTGTGTGATTTTGCATTTCTAGCAAACCTCCAGATGATGCCAGAGCTTCTGGCTTGTGGACCCCATTTTGGGTGATAAGTTTTAGTAACATGAATCCTAACCGATATTTGGCTATTAATTTCAGTATTTTTTAACCATCCTGTACCTTTGGTGGTGCTTCCTAAAATGACACACTGGGGTACACACAGGAGGCCCTCACAAGTCTTTTCTGGGAATTGAGATCAATACCTTAGCAACATTTGTAAGCACTTTGAGGCATACTGGTTCGGAGTTCTTGCCTTAGAGGTAGTTGTCTCTTGTAAACAAGAAGTCAAATACAATAAAATACATCAGAACAACTAAAACACCAGAACACTGTGATAAATGTTACATTTACTTAAAATGGGTTAACTGCCTCCTGGTCTATGCCTCTCACAGAACTCCTAGTACAATTGTGCTCATTGATAGTTTCTGAATGAAGGAATGAATTTAGTTATATAATAATAACTAACATTTGAATAATTTCTGTAGGTTTTATGTGCTGGTTCTCAAATTTCAGCATATGTGAGGCTTATCTGGGGAAGTAGCTCAAATGTAGATTCCTGAATTCATTTCTTGGAAATTGTGACGCTAGGCAGTACAGTTCAAGAATTTGTACTTTTAACAGGTTTCCAGATGATTCTGATGCAAATTTCTTTGGACCTTATGTTGAGCAACACTGGTTTCAAAACTAAAAAACAAGCCCCACAGCCCATAGTAAGGAACGTATTTACAGCATAATCCAACTCACACAGACATTTATATACACGCACGCAAAGCAAAACTTTCACAAAGCAGTATTAATCCTTACTATATGTCATGCAGCCTGATGGTTTCTATTTTATTCAACTTATTTATAAAAACATTGACCACCACCAACCATATTAACATTATTTATCTCATTTAATCCCCACATCAGTGTTGCAAGGTAAAACACTGTTAACTGCATCTTTCTTACTTGGAAACTAAACCATGAGAAAGAGTAATGTGACCAATGTTACCTGTCCAGTATGTGGCAGAGGTAGAATTGTAGCTCAGATCACCTTACCTACCTCACCTACCTTCACCCTCGACACAGACATTCTAAAAGTGTCCAGCAACCCTTCAGTTCAGGAATATATTCAGACAACCTCTGGCTTACCCAGTTGAATCCTATCACCTCTGAATACCAGCTCAAAAGACACAAAGAACTTAACTTGTGCAGATGTGAACCCTGGTCCATTCTGCTGTAGTTGAAAGGAAGAAGAGGAATATATACCTGAAACAGTCATGGTCACTGTACCCGGTACAGCAAGGGCTGAAGCTGGGGGAAAAAGGAGCAAAAGACTTGGCAGTCACATAGAAATATTTGCCATAACTGCGTTTCTTCTTATTTGAGAAGGGAGATTCTTTGTCTCCCCCTCTAGTATAAGTCTTCATGCAGCAGCATACCAAGAAAAACTTGAACAGTGCATTCCAAATCTCATCCATCTCCCAACACCCTCTTCACCTCCCCAGATATATAGCAAGGATAGTTCTAGAAGTTTCATCCGAGACAAAGGAGAATGCCCACATGCAAGGGGAATCTCCTTCAGTCTTTGTGACTGAGGACAGTGACTGACTTTGTGGGTCAATAAAGATCTTAGACGATTCAGCTGTAGCTGATTCGTCATGTTTGCAGTCATCACTGTTTGTTTCTTTCTTCCCTGGGTCCCAGCAGTAGGTTTTTGCATAGGTTCAGAAAACTTGACGTTGTTTATTACTCCATAAATCAAACTTGCTATCCAATGGCACTTTTAGCATTTTGAAAAATGAAAAATTTCAAGCTATTTCTCCAAAGTTGAATATAGAAAAATAACATTATTCAAATAACATGTGCCTTTCTTTTGTGAATGTAGACACACGCCTGTTATGATGGCCAGGGAAGTTCCAACTAGGCCAAGACATGAGACTAAATAAAGCAAATATTATACAAGCATATGGAATTTTTAAATGTCTTTAAAAAATGAATCAGTATTTTCTAAGTGCTTTGTTTTCTTCCCACTCTGAGGAGGATTGACAGTTTCTTTGATTACAAGAACTTTTTGATTGAATCATTTATTTAAAGAATATTTTTAAGATTTTGCTGTTTTCCTTTTATTGTGAAAAATAAGATTTTGTTCTTTTGAAAGGATATACATGTCCACTACAATCTATTTTAAAATTATTTTTGTGTTAACATGAGTGCAGGGTTTTTTTAAATTATTTTTTAATTAATTTATTTATTTATACAAGCACTGGGTACAGTCAGAAGCGCGGGAGGGTGAGAGAATTCACCAGAGCCAGAGCGGGGAGCAGAACAGGCAGAGGGACCGAAGTACACTGCTGAGGGGAGCAGCGGGCAGCAGGAGAGGTCTGCACACCATGTGGGACCCTCCTCCAGTGGCCGGGGAGCAGCCGGGGATCAAATCGCCGCTGCAGAGGCTGCGGGCAGCTTCGCAACCCAGCACTCAACTGCTGCCCCACCGGGGAGGCCCTACAATCTATTTTAAATGTTAGCAGGAATCACCTCCCTTATGTCATTTGTAAAACAATTCATAGTTACCTATCATTAAATACATCAATCCTCTCATCCTCTTAAATTAATTATTAGTATACAGATGATTGCTGAAACCATAGCAAATAAAGCTATTATCAACTGTCAGTCAAGAGTCCCTCGAAGATTTGATTCTATCTGTAATTTAAAATTTTGTTCATTAGTTTATTTTTACTGAAGTAACATTGCATTATAACTTTATATGAGTTTCAGGGATGCAACATTAAAGATCAACATTTGTATAGTCTATATTAAGTTCACCACAAAAGTAGAGTCCTCTCCTTCACTATAAAATTGACTCCTTTACCTGATTTCTTTTGTTTTCAAAATTCCTAAAAGGTTTAAAAATATTTTCCCTCTTTAGAACAGGAAAAGGATTGATTTTTGACTCTTTTTTTTTTTTTAATAGGATTTTACCTAACTCAGTATTTCCTCTTCTTCCTATTCCCTTCAAGTCTCTATATACCATGTTTTTATATGATGCTAATTCTGGGGAATATATAATGTGTTGTACATTTTCCTCTGGGTGATAACAGCAGTAAAAGCACTAATACTAACAATATAACAAAACAGTGCTGTCTTTTACAGAAGACTATTAGTTACGAATAGTTTTTTTTTAATAAAGATTTGTTTATACAAGAACCAGGGTACAGGCTAGATGCGCGGGAGGGTGAGAGGATTCACCAGAGACAGAGGAGGAACAGAACAGGCAGACTGACGAAACACACTGCTGAGGGGAGCTGAGGGAGCTAAGGGGAGCAGTGGGCACGACAGGAGAAGTCTGCTGTGCCATGTGGTACCCTCATCGGCTGGCCGGGATCGAACTAGCGCTGCAGAGGCTGTGGACAGCCTCACAGCGCTGTGCTCAACCACCTGTGCCACCAGGGGAGGCCCAGTTATTAATAGTTTTAAAGTATTTCTCTCCCTCTCATTTTTATTTTTAACTGTGGGAAGAAATACATGCACAAAAAAATATTTTTTTACATGTACTGTTCAGTAGTATTAATATATTCACATTGTTGTGCAACAGATCTCCAGAATTTTTCCAGCTTGCAAAAGCATGCAAAAGGGCTTCTTCCTAGAAAGAAAAAGAAAAATACCGGATGGTCTCACTCATAGCAGGAATCTAGAAAACTTAAATAAGGGACCAGGAAAATGAATAACTATAAGAAAGTGAAAATCAAAATCAACAAAAACTATGAACCAGAGACACACTATGGGGAGTAGTTGGCGGGAGGGGAAGGATTGGGGTCAAAATAAGGGGGTTGCAATTGTATGGGGAATATAAAAATAAAATTTATTATTAAAAAAAACAAAAAACAAAAGGACTTCTTCCACCTCCCTTTGGCAACCACTAATCTACTTTCTGTTTCTGTAAATTTGACTACTTTTGATATTTCATATAAGTGGAATTATATAGTCTTTGTCCTTTTGTGATTATTTCACTTAGCATAATGTCCTCAAGATTCAGGCATGTTGCAGCAAGTAACAGAACCTCCACTGTTTTCCATAGTAGCTGTATGATTCTACATTCCACCAACAGTGCACAAGACTCCAATTTTTTACTATCTGGACACCACATTATTTTCTGCAATTTTGGACAGTAGCGGGGAATGAAATGATATCTCATTGTAGTTTTTATTTGAATTTCTCTAATGATTAGTGATGTTAAGCATCTTAGACTTGAGCAGTGTCACCTGTATTGAAGCCTGAGCCTAAAGGGAAAAAAGCACCCCTAAATATATGCTTTCATTATCTTTTAAAGTAGATTTTGGAAAATAGATTTCATAAGCAGATTTCGGTGGCACAGTGGTTGAGCACTGGGTTGCGAAGCTGCCTGCAGCCTCTGCAGCGCCGGTTTGATCCCTGGCTGCCAGGTGAGGGTCCCACATGATGCACAGACCTCTCCTGCCGCAGGCTGCTCCCCTCACAGTATACTTTGTCAGTCTGCCTGTCTGTTCCCCGCTCTGGCTCTGGTGAATTCTCTCACCCTCCTGTGCTTCTGACTGTACCCTGTGCTTATATGAATAAATAAATATTTCTTTTAACAAAAAAGAATATATTGGTGAGTTTGTTTCCATTAAGACCATGAAAATTGAATTATACTAAGCTCAGATTTGGATATACATAAAATACATAAAGTATCTCTACATTGTTTATTTTTAGGGTATTAATAAAGATTTTCTTACTTTTGTAATTGTACATAGAATAGTTTCATATAGTTAGTAGCTTTTCAGAACATATAACACAGATAACTTAATTGCTACCTTATATTGGTAACAACTTACCAATAATTTACATCAGTATTTTTTCATTAACTGGTGAATATAAAAACAAAATGTGGCATACTTATACAATGGAATACTATTCAGCAGTGAAAAGGAGTGAAGGCTGATATATGCTTAGCATGATAAGCCTTGTAGACAGAAATTAAAAGGAAGTATTTGACTGGATGTTATCTGATGATCTTGCTCCTGATGTCAAGCTCCTATAGTCTTGGTTTACCCTATATTATGTCACTGACTCAGCAGATACTTATTGACCACCTTTTATGTGGCATTGAGGATACAGTGAGCATACAAAAGATGTGTTTATACAGCAGGAGTGAATATTGTCATGGTCAAGTGCAGGCTGCTTTAACAGTGAGAAACAGCAAGACCTGCACAACTGTGAATGAAAAACACTTTCTGAGTGTGGCATTTGGACTGAGATATGAAGGATGAGAGGGTGTATCCCACTTAAGGTAGATGGGATAGTATGCACAAAGGGATGGGGAGGAATATGTCACTCAATTGAGAGGCCGAAAAGAGCTTAGTCATTCAGCAATGAAGTCGGGTATGTGGCTGAAGGGGAATGGTAGCAGGAACCAGATCACCAAGAGCCTTCACAAAAAAGACTGATGCTTAAGAGTAATGGGATGAATAAAAATATGATATACCCATTATATGAAATATTACTTAAGCATAAAAAGAAAGTACTGACCAGGCTACATATAATTTGCATGAGTCTTGAAACACTGTGAAAACTTGAAAACATTATCTAAGTGAAATACCATGTATTGTATAATTTATATTAAATTTCAGCACACACAAATCCATCAAAACAAAGCACATCAGTGTTTGCCAGGGAAGAGGAAAGGGGAAAATTATGAGTGGCTGTTACCAGATGTCAAAACTGGAGCTGGACACTAGTTACTCAGGAACTATTGCATTGGGGGTGGGAGGGAAGAGAACAGCATGGACAAGTAGGGGTTTATAATCAAGGAGCAGAAATATCAGCGATAAGCATGGATTCTAGCTAAGCTTGACCTGCAAGATTCTTGCAGAAGCCCCTGTCAGGGTGCTCAGATAGCTCCTGTGGGTGATGGGGAAAGAGAAATCTGATCCGATATAAAGGGTTGGCATTCTCTCTAAATTAACAGGACTTAACAGGATTCTAACTAAAACTGGTTACTATAGGTTTGACAAGGTCAATTAAACACAAGGTCAAAGCCTAGGAGGGTTTAGAGGACTCTGACTAAAATTTGGTCCAGGAGGGTCTTTGTTACAGATCTGAAACTTGTTTGGGTGGTGATCAAAATGAATTAAATTGTGGTGGTTTTGCATAATCTTGTGAATATACCAAAAACTACTAAATTATATACTTTAAAGAGGTTAATTTTATGGTATATGAATTATAATCAGTCTTGAAAAAGGGAAAAAGAAAAGATCGTGTTGATAACTATCACTGTGAATATGCTTTAACACTTGGAATTACACATAAGTGGGGAAAATATGGTATGTAAATTATATCTCAGTAAGGTTATTTTAAATTTATTTATTTTAAATTTATAGCTTAGAGATACAGTGGAAATTTAGGAACAGTTTTTCCTGTGCCTATAAAACTTCTACATAGAGGGCATATGGGGTTGGATGAAATACTCTAAGTTTGAAGTAGTGTAAAAACAAAAAGTTCCCAAAATGAGGGGTGGGGGGCAACCAACCCTACTTTGATCATCCAGGAAAGAGTACAACTTACTTTTCAATTGTACTGCAGATGTTATTTTATTTGATTCATATGAAAATGTTATGTTTCAAAATCTCTTGTTGGCTTAAATTGTTAAGTTAAAATGCCACTTTCATTTTATTTTTGTTGGCCTCGCTTTTGTATATGTGTGTGTAAGAATAACACTAGCAAAGACAGAAGCACGTTGGTAAAGGCCTATTAAAAAATAGTGCTGCTAATACTGGAACAAAGACTCTTTTGTGTTTCTGAATAGAAAAGTTAAAAAGGAATCTAAAACTTAATAATTATTATCCCTCTGAATTTAGAAACCCTGAAAATGAAATACAATGCTAATCACCTTAATATTTAACAAGACAATTTTAGAAGATTCAAAGTACAAAATAATTTAATATTTGGAATATTTATCTAAAGATACATAAAACTAGATAGCAAATTTAGATCTCCTCAAGAGTATTAATTTCCTGAAGTTTACTTTGTAACTTTATTTATATGCTCATATGTCATTTATGGTTTAACTAACCTAAACATAGGAAAAGTGACAGGAAAATAGTGTTTATACTTTAACGTTAAAACTTTCTATAGTCTTGAATTTTTTTTTTGGCCTCCTCTACCCATTTCATTAGTTCCCTAGCCCCTTTCCCTCTGCTAACCAGCAACCATTTCTCTGTACATACTTTCTATAAAATTTGAATTTTAACTTTGGGTATAGAGAAAAATTTCAATAATACTCTATTATTATTTTCTTCCCAAAACATATTTCTCTTTTTAAAAATAGTTGATGGCACCTAATGCCTATAGAATGACGTCCAAATCTTAACTCGGCATTCAAATTCCTTTACAATCTTGTTTCAATATATTTTTCTAGTCTCATCACCCATCATGATGCGCCTTACTGAGTCCTGCTCCATGAGACTACAACTCTTAAACACACTGCCTACTCCCCTGGCCTATGGAATTCTGATCCCTCTGCCTGTGTTCTCTTCTCTGTCAAGCAGAATCTTGATCATAGATTAAGATTCAACTCAGATTGCTTCTATTATAATACTGTAAGTTCTTATATAATTTCCCTGTAATCCATTTTGCCTATCATTTCTAAGCCAAGTTATCAAAGTAATAGTTATTTTTATTTTTTAATTTTTTAAAAAGATTATGCAGACAAGATTTATTTATTTATGCACCTCTGGCCTGCAATGGGTGAGAGGATTCACCAGAGACAGAGAGGGGAGCAGAATAGCGGATCTACTGAAATACACTGCTGAGGGGAGCAGCAGGAGAGACAGGAGAGGTCTGCTGTGCCATGTGGGTCAGCTCCCTGGCTGGGATCGAACTTGAACTCAGAGATGGAACTCATGCTGCAGTGGCTGTGGATAGCTTCATAGTGCTGAGACTTAACCCCTTGTGCCACCAGGGAGGCCCCATAATAGTTCTTGTTATTATCAGTTAATGAATGGGCCTTCTAGTTCAAGATAGTGAACTGAACTATTATTTTATAGATGTGAGAACTATAACATTCCTAAATACTCCAGCAAGTGACACCTAAGAATGAGGATGTTCTCCTATTGATACATTATCACTATAAAATTATTACCCATTCTCCTGATAATATTCTTTATAATTGTGTGTGTGTGTGAGAAAGAGATATATATCCAGGATCCCATATAGTGTCACATGTTTCATTTAGTTGACATGTTTCTTTAGTCTCATTTAATAAAGAACAATTTCCTAACCTGCCGTTTGGTCTTTCATGATATTGGCATTTTAAAAGAGGCTAAATCAGCTGTTATGAAATATCCCTTTATTTAGATTTATCTGATTACTTTGTCATGATTAAATTCAGATTAATGGGGAGGGGGTGTGAGTGTAGAAATACAACATAGAAGTTGTTTCCTTCTCAGTGTATCATATCAGGAGATAATTTCAATTGGTTCCACTTTTGGCGATACAAATTCGAGAACTTTGTTTGATCATTTGGGGTTTTTTTCATTGTATTCCTAACCTGCCATTTGGTCTTTCATGCATTTGATATTTCAGCATTTATTTTTTTATACATCATCTATCTATAGCTGATTCTTGGAGACCATGAATGTCACGTTCTTAACAGCATTAAACCTAATGTGTTATAATATATTGCTTCTTGCATGG
This sequence comes from Talpa occidentalis, assembly GCF_014898055.3. NCBI lineage: Eukaryota > Metazoa > Chordata > Mammalia > Eulipotyphla > Talpidae > Talpa > Talpa occidentalis. Next base: position 31,954,998 of record NW_023605305.1, on the reverse strand, counting down.
GACAATTATTACTAAGAAAGTTGCAAAATGGAAGTTTTCTAATAGTATAATTTTTTCTACATTATTAGTTAGCTTTCCGTCCATTTCCCTTATTTTAAAAAAACTTATCAGCATGGATTCCCACATTCTTTTTTAATCAATATATTATATTATTATTTATTTTGATCTCCAGCGTTCCCTAATTTGACCAGTGGGAGAATTTTCATGCTAGCTCAGGTGTCCTTTTGGCTTGGTTCTATCAATTTATGAGCACTTCTTCAGGCATAAGAAAATTTCCAGGTTCACTTTGTACTTTCCTTGCCCCACCCTAAATTAACCATTTCTTCAAAGAATATAATTTCTTCTGAGTGGGGAATAGCATTTAGAAACCAGGGTCTGAGCACCAACTGTGTTCATTGCCAGTTAATGTATGTACATATATATACACATAAAATATAGTATGTACATAAAATACCAGCAGGTATTAGCATAATAAATACAGATACAATATATATACATACCTCTAATTCTAACTCAATACCATACCGCAGGAATTTTTTCTTTTCTTCTGAGGGTCCTACTTAAGAAGGTTAGCTAAAGCCCCTCTAAGGAAGTGATATTTGAGATGAAATCAGAAGAATATTAGGAATCAGTCATGCAAAACTCTAAAAACAGATCATTACAAGTAGAGGGAACAACAAGTGCAAAAGCCTAAGGCAGAAATACGTGTGGTATGTTTGAGAAACAGAATGTCCAGAGTGGCTGGAATATACTGAACTGGCAGGGAATTATCTAAAACAAAGTCAATGAGGCAGAAAGGGGTCGTTTCACATATAGAGCTATATAGGATATGGTAAGAAGTTTGGAATTTATTTTAGTACAATAGGAAAACATTGGGATTTTTTTCATTGTTCTGGAATCCATTTATTTCATCAAAAGATTTACATTTGACTATAAACATGCAGCTACATTGTTGTAACAACAACTAATGAAGAATGAAAAATGAATTTTGAAAATACAGTGTTCCTTGCTACATGTTGGACAAAAATTAAAAACAAAGTTTCTGAGCATGCTAAAATTATGTTAAAATCTTTTTTTTCATTCCCATCATCATCACTCCTTTGGAAATTTGGTTTTTTCCTATGAATAATAAAAATGAAACACAGGAGCGTTTTAGGTATATTGGTAGTAGACATTGGAAATTCTTGAGAAGGGGACTGTGATAATTTGTTTCAAAATATTACTCTGGATATTAGCTAGAGAATGAATTTTTGAAGGGCAAGAAAAAACGGGAGAGATAGTTAATGAAACTTTTTATAATATAGACAAGGTAAAATGATGACTTAGACTAGAGGAGCAACATGAGATAAAAGAAAGCAAATTTGATATTATGGAGGTAGGGTAATTGGACTAATTCTGAATTCTCAGATGTTTTTTATACTCTACTATTATGTGCTATGCATGGTGCTAATTAATTCCTGGAGACAGAAACATTAAAAAGATGTAAGCCCTACTTTTAAGGAATTCACAATTTAGTAGGGGGAACAGATAAGTAAATACTTTGAATACAGTGTGATGAACACATAGTACTAATGTTAACAGCAGTTGTTAAAAGTTAAATTCAATACTAGAAAAAATAACAGATACACGGAAGGAGTTGATGATCCTGAAAACAGGGAGTGTTTATAGGAATCTTCATACAGGACACAAAGGGCTATAGTTCTGGGTTTTTTTTCCCCCCATTTGAGATATTATTTACCCATAACATTGTGTACATTTCAGGTGTACAATGTGTTGATTTGATACATATATATTGCAAAATGACTAACATTACAGCATTAGCTAGCAATTCCATCATATTACATAATTATTATCATTTCTTTTTGTGGCAAAAACATTTCAAATTTGTTCCCTTAGCAGCTTTCAGGTATATAGAATAGGTTATTAACCATAGTCACTACACTGTACATTAATTCCCCAGAACATATTCATTTATAACAGATATCTGTACTCTTTGAGCACAGAGAACTGTCTTTAAAGGAAAAAGGAGTGGGGTGAAATAGGAATATGTGCATGAAATAGCTTTGTGAATTCCAGAAACATTTAGGATGACTGGAACCTAGAATTTAAGAAAAGTAGTAGTGTCAGATGGAAACAAAGTATTTTAAGTGAGAAGTGATTATAATAGATTTACAAATATACAGTATCACTTTGACCTTATAAGGGAGTAGATAGATTTAAAGAATGCAAAACCAGAGGTAAGAGGTACTTCCACTTCCAACCATGAGGTAGTAACAGGGACTAGATTTACCTTTCCACTTAACCAGAAAATAATACAGTATCACCAAAACAATGTTTTCAGACATTGGGCAACAGAATGCACTACTATGAACCCTGAGAATGAAGCAAGTCGTTTGATTCCCTCAATGTGCAACCTGCAGGAAGACTTTACATTGCAGAGAGAAAAGAAAATCAAGAGTCTGGTGGGCTTGTTGAATTCAGGAGACAGATAATGAAGTTTTGAGGACAGGGGGAGGGTTGGGGAGGGAGAATCAGTGGGACAGAGTGCCAGAGAGGAAGTAACTACATTAAAGATTTGGAGATCTGCAGTGGGTTCCTCCTGAGTCTGAGTATTGGCTGAGTATTGATCTGTTCTGTGCATGCAAATAAACTACCGGAGGCTGGGGAAAGAATGTTAGAAAGCTGTCAGTCAAACCATTCCCACAGCTCACATAGGAGGCTGGGAATATTTTGTATGAAAAGTCAGAGTAGGAAGATATCATAAGGCACAAGGCATCAGACAGAGTTCTCAGAAGAGGAATGCTTTAGCAGTACAGATATATTAGGCCTAGATTCAAAAGTCTGGCCTGAATGCAATCTAAAAACAATTTTTTTAAGGCAATGTCAATACTTGTTGATTCTGTAAATTCATGTGCAACTTTTACATTTTTCATGGAAATTTTCTGTATTTCAAAATACAAAAACAAGAAAACCAGATATTTTCCCCAGAGAACACAAGTCTTCCTGCTATTCAGTTTTTGTTGTTGTTTTATTTTTTGCATAGAAGAACTGGGATGGATGCCAAAGGTGAGAGGATTCACCAGAGACAGAGTGGGGAACAGAACAGGCAGATTAAGGAAAATACACTGCTGAGGGGAGCAGTGATATACATACACATTGTGAAATCTTTACCACAATCAAGTTAATTAACAGATCGATCACTCCACAGATATGTTTTTGAATGTGTGTGGTGAGAATGCTTAAGATCTATTCTCTTAGCAAGTTCATGTATATTATAGAGAATTGTGAATGACAGTCACTTGACTGTCCATTGCACCCTCAGAGTTCATTTATTTTATAACTGAAAGTTTATATCATTTGACCAACATCTCCCCATTTTCCCCCAATCTTTTTTTTAGATATACAAAATATCACATAATACCACTTGTACCACAGATATGAGTCTTTCTCTGTATGATTTATGTCATTTAGTATAATGCCCTCCAGTTTCATCCATATTGCAAATGGCAGGATTCCTTCTTTTTGTGGAATATGTACCATATCCCACTGTATATAGGGACCATTATTTAAAAGTCCATTCATCTGTCGTGGGCACTCTGGTTGTTTTCATGTCTTGGCTGGCATGAATAATGATGCAGGGAACATGGGAGTGGAGCTACCTCTTCAAGATACTAATATCACTTTCTTGGGAGTATATCCAGGAATGGGATTGCTGGGTTATATGGTAGTTCTAGTTCTAATTTTTATTACTTATTTTCTATTTTTAATTTTGTGAGGCACCTCCATACTGTTTTTCATAATGGCTATAATAATTTACATTTCCACCAGTAGTGTTCTCTTTTCTTCATATTCTCTCCAGTATTTCTCTTGTCTTTTTTAAAATAACCATTCTGACAGGTGTGAGGTAGATCATTCATTGTGGTTTTCATTTGTATTTCCTGATGATTAGTGAGGTTAAGCAACTTTCATGTACCTGTTGGTTATTTGTATGTCATATTAGAAAATGTCTATTCAGGTTACTTGCTCTTTTTAAGTTCCTTATATATTATAGAAATGAATATATTTAATTTTTTTCATATTATTGTTGGGTTACAATACTGTATATATCTTAGGGGTACAGGTTCAGATCTCTACAAATAAAGCTTATCACACTTCACCGACCACCAAAGCCCCAATAATCCTTTTCCATTTCCATTGTGTCTCCTCCCCTTTTTGCTCCCACCCTTACAACCTCCCCTTTTGGTAGCCTCAGTTCTGTAGACAGAATTTGGTTGTGATTCTTTGGTTGTAGTAATAGAAACAATATTCTAAGTTATGCAAAAATGAGAACTTATAAAATTACAAGGGAGCCATGCCAAAGTCAAGAACAAAGTTAAAAATAGGCCTTAGGGATGGTAGCCAGTCATAGAAATAAAATCTTGCCAGGGTAAGCAAAAAAGGGAGTTTATAATTAGGATAGAAGGGGTTTTTTTTTTTGTATTTTTTTTTTTGTTTGTTTTGGTTTTTTACCAAGCCAAGGGCAGGATTCATGAAGGACTGGAACAAGGGGATGGAGCACTGTTAAAATGAGAGGAATCACATTTTCTCCAATTCTCTGCTTTCCACCTTGCAAATGCTTCATTGCTTTTTCACTGCAGATTTGCTGTTTTTGTTTTCCTCCCAAACCACAAGATGGGACATGCAGTCCATAGTCCCCCAGTTTATATTCCTTCTATGCCAGAGACTAGTCAATGGTAGAATCTCTTGTCTCCAAACCCAAATTCCTTAGGAAGTTTTAGGATCTTAACAATATTAGAGGCAACTTCCTTCACAAGATAGGCAATAAGATAAAAGTTGTAGGACACCAAGAGACAAAGATCAGTTAAATTTTTTTATGGGTTCTTACAAACCCTGACCTGAAATGAGTACTTAGATTTAGGGTGGGTATAGGGAGATGTTCTCACAATGCATAAGCATACTGTGTAGAAATGATAAGGCACTTAAAAAGGAAGTTGTTCTAATCCTTTTTAATATTTTCCCTGGGACAGAAATATAGGCCTAGGTAATGCTTTTATCTTATTTGAGACAAGTTGCCTTTATTGTAATAGGAATGATATTGGGACAACATGAAAAGGTATTGATATGAGTAATTTAAATACAAAAAATTATATTATTTTTTGTTAATTGTTTTTCCCAGGAGAAAAAAAAGGAGAAACTAATTATGTAGAGAATATTTAAGAGAAAAGGGAAAAAAAGATTAAGTACATGGTGGGTATCAGAAATCCATCAGAACCATAAATAGAAAATTAACACAGGGTCTCTCAGATGACAGAAATTCTGATTCATGTAATTGATTCAGGTGCCAATGTACATAGCTGCTGCCATTGTCATCATGATGGCGTGAGGGATGGGGGTCCATTCTTAGAACTAGAAATGGAAGAAGACAAAGAAAATTATTTTTTGGATTCTTCAGAATATTCCAGGCTCCCCTTGATCAATCCTTTTTGTTTGTTTTTGCTTACCAAAATCATGATATAATAAGATTTGAAGTGCAGATGACTTGTGTATTTAAAATTCAAAAAAGCTCGTGGAGCTATTCTATTCAGCCTGACCCACATTAAAATAAATTGAAAATGTCAAAGTATAAGGAAATGCTCTGAATTCTTTATTCAAAAATATATTTGTGCTGATGATTTCTTAAATTAATTCTTCTTATATTGAAATACATTTTATTATTATGTCTTTTGATGAGATACAAGGAGTTAAACTTAGTGTTCATGACAACACTCTAGTTCTTGTAATTTTGTTTCCAGAAATAAGAATGGGCAAGGCAAATAGGAACACTCTATGGTAAAGAATAAGAAAAGGAATATAATCATGGACATGTTAAGAGACTCAGAAGCCAGTAATTCAGCTTTAACTTTACATGATTTCAATGAATACAAAGTTTCCCCAAAAATCATTCAGTATTATGTTGAATGAAGGTTTGGTATTTCAACCTCTGTATTTCTTTGTGTAATTATTTCCTTAATGTTGTCATCTTTTTGATCATCACCAAGTGTCTTATTCAGTACATTTTCAGTACATTCATCTAATGAAATGGTTGACAGGTATGAAAATACTTTCTCCATTAGAGGTTCCCTGAGAAGAGGCATTGGTGAGCTCTTTTTTGATGGAGAATCATCAGAAAACCAGTCATCAGCTGCTTCTATACTTTGGCTATAACAAGAATCTGATGGTAACGTTGATACACTTAAGGTAGCACTGCTGCAATTTGTTGCCAAGCTAGTCTCTGAGGGATCACAAATAACCTTTTTTGTTGCGAGGCAGAACTCATCTTTAGAGTGATCTTCAATTGCTGTAAAAGAAAATTAGATTTACTATGAATATTACATAATTGTGAGCCAAATCTTAATGATAAGGATAATGTTTCTTTTAAAAATGCAAACTCTTTTTAGAATTATAATGGACAGGAGGATGCTACAGTGAAAATTCTGAGTTGCTCTCATGTACAGTACAGTAATATGTAATTGGCAATATCTTTATGATAATGAAGATTAGAAAAGTCTGTTCTGAATAAAGGAACCTATTTTAATAGGTGAAGTTTCTATAGAGGCTAGAAATCTTAGTTCTTCAATGTCCCTTAAAATTAGAAAAGTCAAATAGTTTTTTAACCTTAGTTAAAAATAATCTAACTTAAAAATATATATACTTCCTTGATCAGCTAGGTTATTTTTGTCCACAATGGGAAGGGCCTATGGATTGGCTTTATTTATTTATTTATTTATTTATTAAATTTTGCTTGAACTTTATTTATTTATTAAAGTTTTATTTATTTATTTATTTATACAAGCACTGGGTGCAGTCAGAAGCGCAGGAGGGTGAGAGAATTCACCAGAGCCAGAGCGGAGAGCAGAGCAGGCAGATGGACGAAATACACTGCTGAGGGGAGCAGCGGGCGGCAGGAGAGGTCTGCGTGCCATGTGGGACCCTCGCTGGTGGCCGGGGATTGAACCGGCGCTGCAGAGGCTGCTGGCAGCTTCGCAGCCCAGCGCTCAACCGCTGTGCCACCAGGGGAGGCCCCTATGGATTGGCTTTATACCAATAAACGTAATAGCATTCCTATAGAACATTACAATTTACAAACTGGATTGAAATCCTTCCATATCTCATTTTTAGACTCAATAATTCATTAAGGTTGTTATTGTTAGCACTTCAAAAAAGAGAAGACTAAGACAGACTTAGAGAAACAGCTCACCACAAATCAAATAAAAAATGGACTTCAATATAGATTTTTGATACTTTAAGTCTCCAGTGCTTCTATCATTACATTATTTATGCTGCTGATTGATATTTTAAAATGTGTTGTTTTAGAAAATATTGCATTTCTATAACATCATAAAAAATCTTTTATATTTATATTAACTTATAAATGTGAAATTATGAAACTGGTTTAGATATCTTTTTACATAGCATTTCTGATATTATATAGAAGTGTAATGTTTCAAGATACTAAGACATAATTGCAATATATAAAGGGTGATAAAACACTTATGACCTTTTGCCCTCCAGCAGTTCTATACAGCATTGAGTATGGTGTCTTTGGATATAAATAGGGACAAAAATTAAATTTCACATTTTAATATAAAGTGATATTGGAAGATTTGTTTTCTAAAAATATATGTGCGTTCACATACTAATACACTATTTTTTCTCTTGAATTGTTATGGCTTGTAAAAATACTTAGGTAACATTTATGATAACCTCTTAATTCTTTAAAATATGAATTGCTATAAGTTGATTACAATTTCTTTTAATAAATTTTTGAGGAAAAGTACCTTTTGTTTGTGATGTTTCCTTTCTTCTTTGCTCCTCCTACATAAAAATTATTTGTATTTTAAAAAGTTTTTACATAATTTCTTCAATATATATGGGAATAATATATTTTAGCATCATAACAAATTCTGATAGTTTTTCTGACATGAATTTATTTTATCGAAATATTTTGACAGAAAAGAAAAAGAATTGAGCTATCATCTGGAAAAAGAATATAGACTGGTTCCAGAAGGCAGTCTCCAGGAGAGGAGTGCAATAGAATTATTTCTCTTTCCTCTCTCTAACTTAAAGTTAGAACTATAGAGAACAAAAACAGTAATTAGAATTCCTAGACTTACTCATTTCATTAACCAACAGCAGCAAAAGAAAAGTGAATCCTAGCTGAAGGCTTTTTCAAAAATTCAACTCTTTTGAAGCAAATAAAGTATTTCCTCAAACAGTACATGCCAGCTATACTCTGGGAAGCTGGCACTGTAGTAGTTCTCAAATTTAAGAGCATTAGAATCACCTGCTGTGCTTGTTAAGATGCTCATTCTTGGTCATAATATCGGAGAGACCCTACAGTAACAGATTCTCTGAGCGTGGGGCTTGAGAGCATGTATTATAACACACTCAAGTGATGCTGATTCAGATTTTCCTTCAAGCGCTAAACAATGGACTAGTGCATAATATCTAAGATGGAGTGAGTGAAAATGGAACATATATAGATAGATAGATAGATGTAGTATATCTACACACATAGGATATATAGAACAACATTTTTTCCACATGGACACACATACAATATATAGAATAGCAATTTTTATAACTTTGTGACTTTTTCCTTTTATATAGATAAAGGCCAACATAGATAAGTTCTTGAACTTACCTTGCCTGGATTTAAGATAAATACAATTTATGAGTCCTGTATATATTATGTTAGAATATTGCTTCTCAGACTTTATATGCCTATTTAGCTTGATAAACTATAGATTCTGACTCAGTAGGTCTGGGGTTGGGTCTGAGATTCTGCATAACAGATTCATAGGTAATGCTAATATTGCTGGTCTGGGAACCAGAAATTAAGCCTTAGACTGATTCAATTCTATCCAAACTAAGGGAATGACAAAATAGGCCATCCATGTTTTCTTTTATTTTATGACACATTGTAAAAATGAGCAGACAAGCCACAGTTTGGAAAAAACACATGTATAACATATGTATCTCACAATAGACATATATCCAAAATATATTAAGAACTCCTTCAAGTCATAGCTTAAAAAACAAACAAAACAAAATAGCAAATTTAAAAATGGGCAAAAGACTGCAACAGACAGGTCACACACAAAAATATAAAACTGGCCAATGAACACATGAAGGTGCTTAACACCTTTAGCTATCAGATACATCTAAATTAAAGGCTTACTGAAATACAATTTAAAACCCATTAAAATGACTAAAATTAAAAAATAGTATTAACATCAAATGTCGGCAAGGATGCAGAACAACCAGAACTCTCACTTACCCTTGCTCATGGAAGTGCAGTAAATTACGATCACTTTAGAAATGTGTTTGACAGTTTTGCATAAAGTTACACATGTCCTCACCCATTCTATGCTCAGGGATTTTTCCCATGAGAAAATGAAATCTATGCTCAGTGAAAGTACATGGATATTAAAAGCAGCTTTATTTATACTAGTCAAAAACTGAAAACAATAGAGAGCCCAGAAATGAATCCACACATATGTGTCAATTGCTTTATTATAAAGGAGTCAAGAATCTAATATAGGGGAAGGACAGTCTCTTCCATAAATGGTGTTAGGAAAACTGCATAGTCACATGCAAAAGAATGAAACTGGACCCCCATTGTGCACCATCCACAAAAATAAAAATAGATCAACTTTAATGTAAGACCTGAAGTCATAAAACTCTTAGAAGAAACATGGTGCTAATCTCCTTGACATTGGTCTTAGCCATGATTTTTTTGGATCTGTCTCCAAAAGCAAATACAACAAAAGTAAAAATCAGTAAGTGAAATACGTCAAACTCCAAAACTTATGCACAGCAAAGGAAACTATCAACCAAATGAAAAGAAAATCTCCCAAATGGGAGAAAACACTTGCCAATCATATATCTGATAAAGGAATAACATCCAAAATAAATAAAGAATGCATGCAACTCAATAGACAATAATAAATTGATTTAAAAATGGGCAGAGGATCTGAAGACATTTTCCCAAAGAAGACATGTAGATGGCCAAAAGATAAATGAAGAGGTACTCAACATCAGGAATAATCAGGAAATACAAATCAAAACCACATTGAGATTTCACCTTACACCTGTTGGGATGGATATTATCAAAAAGACAAGAAATAACAATTGTTGACAAGCTGTGGAGAAAAGGGAACTCTTGGACACCGTTTGTGATGTAAATTGGTACAACCATTATGGAAAACAGTATGGAGTTTCCTCAAAAAGTAAAAAAATAGACACACGGGTAACTCAGCAATCCCGCTTCTGGGTATATAACTGAAGGAAATGAAATCACTAACTTGAAAAGATGCCTGCACCCCCAAGTTCATTACAGCATTAATTATAATAGCAAAGACATGAAAACAACCTAAGTATCCATCAGGGGATGGATAAAAGAAATGGGGGTTTATATGATGAGTCTTTTCCTACTATTCTCTACTACGAACCTGAGGCTCCAAATGCAACATTTTTACTGAACATATTACTTCCTTTCATAACTATTTTTCATTTTTCCTTCTTGTCAAATTCCTATTCATGTCTCAAAACCCAGCTAAAACTGTTTCCTCTGTGAAGCCTTCCTCAATTGAAGTTACTTTGTCTGCATTTCTTCAATTTTGTGGCTCTTATCACATTGTGTTTTAATTTTTTGTATGTTTTTCTTTTCTGCATTAATCTTGAGCTTATCTGGGCCTGGATTCATATCTTATATGTGTATACAGCCTCAGTGCCAAAACTAGTGTTGCGATAGTTACGGCACTCAAAAAATGTTTATTGAATGAACACTGAGTTCAACTTGAATTCAGTATTCAAGATGTACATTGAGACATTGCCCTCCATCAGTGTTGCTATTTATCTCTGCATGTTGTAAGGCTATTAGAGTATAGCAGGTTTTGGAATAATAATGTTTCATTCAAAGTCATTTTATTGTAGTGTTACTGAGAAAAAAAATTGATGCCCAGGGGCCACTGTTGGTATGCAGTTTTTAGGGTCTCCCCTGTCTGCGTGGGTTTTCTCCAGGTTCTCTGTCTTCCTCCCACATTCCCAAAATGTGCACATTAGGCTCACTAGCATGTTGAAATTGTCCCAGGAGGCGTGGGGTAGATGTGAGCATACCCTGGGATGGTGTGGTAAGCTGCATTTTTCCCTGAGCTGCCAGGATGAGCTCTGGTCACCCAATACCCTGAACTGGAAGGAGCAGGTTAGAAAATGAATGCATGAATGAAGGAATGGATACAAATTATGTTTAGTATTTTAAGTGTTTGGAGTCTTTAGAAGTTTGAAGATAGTTTTGTGACCAGAAATATGCTCTAGGAAATTAACTTTGGTTTTTATCAACTAGCCTATGGTAAAATACTTTTCGTGATGTGCCTTTTCACTTAAAGTCTCCATTCACAAGACAGCATTAAATGAGGACCTACTGCATTTGTTCTGTTTAGCTATACCATAGTTTGAAATTTCTACTAGCATTTTAGCCCATGTAATGTTTCCGGCACTTACCACATTGCATAGAGTTAATTATGTATATGCTTTTCCTACTGTACTACACTAGCATCTCCAAGGTCTGGGTTCCATCTTACTATCCTCAGTAGGCCAGTCTAGAGTTTAGAATGCAATGAAGTCTTAATAAATCCTTGCTAAGTTGTATTTAATTTCAGTTAGTTGGCTTGGTTAGGTTATCTGAGTATCAACTTATCTCCAAATTTCTATCCTTTGATAGACCTGGTAACTTTGGTGGGTTTTTTTTTTCCCTTATCCATTTTTCCTCATCTCTACAACAGTTCCAAAAAAAGACAAATGTAGGTTCTCAGGTTAGAGATATAGAGATGCAACTGTAGAAGGAGACATTTTCATTTAGTTTTCCAGTTTCCTATAGATTAGTTCTAACTGCTTTGGTTAATTTAAATTTAGCTTCATGTTTTGTATCTCAAATTTAAAAATATCTGTGTACACTCTGTGTTTAAAAATTAAAGACAACAATGCTAATAACATGGTGTCAAAAGAAATTATTTGAAAAGAGTGCTATGAAATATACTCTACCTGTAATTGGAATTTTCCAGTATGAAAATTTCGAGAAATAAAAACACACTGAGGGTGAGATTTAACCTTCGCCTTTAATGGCCTTTGCTTACATCGCACATCCTTTGCTTGAAATTTGGAATTTTGAAATATTTCTCTGAAAAATATTTTATAAAGAATGTTAGTAAACATGAATTATGAACCAATTAAAATTGTTCAATAGTTACATGTAATGGTTTAAAAGTTGAAATAAATATATTACTATTTAAAAACACAAATCAGCTTATATATTCCCTTCCTATATGTCACTGATTTCATTACACCTGTTTTTTTCATAGAATGCTAAATTAAGCTACTTCTTGTACAAGATTAATATTTCCAATTGAAGATTAACCATGAGTTTTTTATATTCTTCTGTTGTTTTTTTAAGATTTATTTATTTATGCATACAAGAACTGGGGTACAAGTCAGAGGTGTGGGGGGGGTGAGAGGATTCACCAGAGACAGAGTAGGGAACAGAACAGGCAGATGTTCTGAAATACACTGCTGAGGGGAGCAGCAGGCGAGACAGGAGAGGTCTGCTGCGCCATGTGAGTAGTTCCCTGACCGGAGATTGAACTCATGCTGCAGTGGCTGCGGATAGTTTCATAGGTTGCGTATTAACCCCTTGCGCCACCAGGGAGGCCCTATATTCTTCTTCTGATTGTGAGAGAATCAATTGACTTCAATGTTACTCTTTTCATAAATTTGCCTTTAATGGCAAAGGAAATTAAATAAAACTGCTCAATTTTTTAAAAAAAGATTTATTTATTTACACATAGAAGAAGTGGGGTGTAAGCCAGAGGTGCAGGGGAGTGAGAGGATTCACCTGAGACAGAGTGGGGAGCAGAATAGGTAGATCCACTGAAATACACTGCTGAGGGGAGCAGCGGGCGAGACAGGAGAGGTCTGCTGTGCCATATGTGGGTAGCTCCCTAGCTGGTTAACACTTAGGCCACCAGGGAGGCCCATTTTGTATATATCTTTAGAGGAAAAAATAACCTTCTTGACCCGACGTTCTCTTCTAGTGATCTGCTCCCAGTCTACCTCTCTCACTCTGATCTATTTACAATAGCCTTTTATTTATTGAACAGTATCAAAATCATTCCCACTTGGAGTCTTTATACTTTCTATCTCTTCAGCTTTGAAAGTTCTTCTACAGGGTTTTCACATGGCTGGCTCCTTCTTTTCATTAGGTCTCAGATTAAACACTGCCCACTCTAGAAGTCATTCCCTGGGCATTTTACCTATTTGTTCACTATTTGTCTCCTCCCAGTGGCACTGCAAGTCTATGAAACAAGTCTAGGAACCTTGTCTGACTTGTTCACAGTCATATCAATCAGTACCTACAACAATGGCAGGCACCCAACAAATATTTGTTCAAAGAATGAATAAGTGAATAATTCCTAGATTTTTTGATTTGTGCAAATGGACAGATGTATTCATTTGGGAGAAAGGGAACACTGAAACAGTGTGTGGGAAGATCATGTTATGATATATCCTTTTCAATTCAGTTAAAGCAAATATTGAATTGATTAGATAACTTAAAAGCCAAATTTTAGAGTGGAAAGGAACTGAGGTGTCAGGTACCTTTTTTTTTTTCTTGGTCTCTGGCAAAAGACAACACTTAGAGCACACCAGAGCATTCTGTCAGCTATTCTTAAATATCTCCTAAAGAAAGAATGTCTTTCTCTCTCCATAATGTTTTTAACCTTTAAGTTAGTAGTCAAAAACTTTTACATTTTCTAGCCTTATAATTCAAACTCCATTTTCTAAGTAATAAAGTGAATCTCACTATTCCATAAAATCTTAAAGTGTGAATATTACTATTACACTGTTAGGACTATTATACTACTAGGACTTCTCTTTTTTGGGTTATTTTACACATGTAAAGCTTTCTCTGACCAATCAAAGGGTCTATAACCAACCCCCAAATTAAAGAATCAATATTTAAGTTTGGATTTTTTTCAAAGAAAAAAATTAAATAATAAACCTTACCTTCGTTTGCAAATTAGGAACCACAAAGCTGATGCCAAAGCAAAGAAACCAATCCCCAAAGTAACAGCACCAGCAGCCAGAAAATAGGTTAAGTGGTTAAAAAAACCTATACAAATAAATTATAAAAAATTATTTCATGCATGTATCTTCATTCTCTAGGTGAAATTAAAAGACATATCTATATTTCAAATGCTATGCAGTGAAGTGTTAAGACATTAACTAGGAAGCTGGGAGACTTGAATTCTAATATCTGAAGCCATCCTAACAAATACCAAGTCTCTGAATTTGAGAATTGTGTGCACTGTATGTTGACCCGGGCTCAGGGCACATTTCTCTGGCCTTGCCAGGACTTGAGACCTAGATTTTGTTTTTGTACATGTGTCACCTCCTTTTCTTATCTAGTTTCTCCCTTCCCAGACTAGCTGTGAAGGTTTGCGTTATTTTTACAGTATCTTTTGTTACAATCTTCCAATATCAGATACTTTTCATTTTCAGATTGTATTATCAATTACTATAGAAGATGAGGAAACTAAAGAAAAACATAAGGAATTTTTTAAGATCTTAGAAATATTTAAACATTTCATTTCCACTTTATCTCAGGAATAGTAAAAGATCATCGCCAAAAGCTAAATGAAAGGAATATAAAATAATATACCACAGATTTATAATTGGAAAAACTTATAGGAGTTACATGGTATAATTCATCTTAGAGATGACGAAGTTGAGGCCTGGGTAAAAAAAAGTAACTGAATTAAGATTATGCAGTAAATTAAAGCCAATCCTTATTTTAAAAAAATATATTATCCTTGCTACCACTCATGTAAATAATAGTATATATTAAAAAGAATTAGGAATAAATAGAGCATGAGGTAATTATAGTCAGGTTGATCAAGTATTCCTGAAATCAGCTATTGGAGCATAAAATAAATTATAGAAAGTTGTCACAGAAGACTGTATAGTCTTGAAGGGCATTAAGACAACATAGGAGTATATTATTTGGGGTAAAGTGTCTACAAGTATAAAGCTAGTTGAAAGTCTCTATTTGTAAACATAAGTTCCACAAAAGATAAGGCATGATAAAGACCTTGTTCCCATACTTCTGTTGTTTCCTAAGTAATTTTCAGCTTCCAAGATGGTGCCTCTCAAATCTTAATTTTCTTTGGGTTCAGAAATGTTTACATTTGGAACTAATTAATAGTATCAAAGAAGTTACATAAGTGATACTTATAATATGAAAAGAAAATCTAAATGCCCCACATTTGGAAGTCAATTAAATAACTTATGATGATACTACATATGAAAAATATAGTACTATTTAAAAATGATTGAATCAAAAAGGACATAGAAACATTCATTCCAAAGAGCACCTGCACCCCTATGTCTAGAGCAGCACTATTTACAATAGCTAAGCTTTGGAAACAACCCAAATGCCCAAAAATAGATGACTGGATCAAGAAGATGTGGTACATATACACCATGGAATATTACTCAGCATTCAAAAAAGATAAACACATGCAATTTGCAGCAACATGGATGGAGCTGGAAAGGATCATGCTCAGCGAAATAAGCCAGAAAGAAAAAAAATAATACTGGATGGTCTCACTCATAACAGGAATCTAGAAAACCTAAATAAGGGACCAGGAAAAAGAATAACTATAAGGAAGAAAAAAATCAAAATCAACAAACAACTATGAACCAGAGACACACTTTGGGGAGGGAGGGGAAGGAGGGATTGGGGTCAAAATCAGGGGGTTGCAATTGCATGGGGAATATAAAAAAAATAAAAATGACTGGATCAAGAAGATGTGGTATATATACACAATGAAATATTATTCAGCAATCAAAAAAGATAAACTCATGCCATTAGCAGCAACGTGGATGGAGCTAGAAGGATTTATGCTCAGTGAAATAAGCCAGAAGAAAAAAAGAAAAATATCAGATGGTTTCACTTACAGCAGGAATATAAGGAAACCAAATAAGACATCAGTGTAAAAAAAATAACAACAGTACAAAACACGACAAAGCAAAAACAGACAATTATAAATCAGAGACATACTGCAGGGAAGGAGGAGGGAGAGGGATCAGAGGGAGGGAGAGCAGAGCACAGGGGACTGAGGTGATGGTGCACAGGTGCATTGGTGACGGAAACTCTATGGGGACTACACCTGAGGAGCTGGGGGGAAGCAAATATTGTTTAAAAATGAAAAATGATGTAAAAAATTTTAAATAATTAAAAAAATAAAGAGAAAAAAGGAAAAAGAAAAATATAGTACTATTTAATTATTTAGAACAGGTTTTCTCAAAATCAATAATATTGATCTCTGGGACCGGACAGTCCTTGCTGAGGGATTGTCCTGTCCATTTTACCAAAGATGTCTCCACATTACCAAATATATTACTGGTGGGGGGAGGCAGAATTGCTCCCAGTTGAAACATACTGGTATAACAGTGTAAGTGAGCATCAGAGAGTATTTAATGATAAAAGCAAAATAGGGAAAACCCATATTTAAAAAATTAAAAAGATGCAGTTCTATTTAAATATAAGATCAAAATCTATATGGACAAAAGAAGAAAGAGTACAGAGAAATGAGTAGGGGTTAAAACCACAGGTGGTAAGTGAGACACTGAATTCTGGAAGGAGGAATTAGCTAGAAGCAGCAGAGAAAATCATTGAGACAAGACCTAGACTAAATCATACTCTGGTACAGTGAATGACTTTATATTACCAAAATCCCTATGAGAAGGGAACCCTGGTCTTTTGAATAAAGTCCAAAAAAAGTTTAAGGTAGATTATTGGAAATGAAAAAATTCAAAAATTTTAAAATGGAGTAAACTCTTTTTTTTTAATACATAGATTAAATGAAATGAAATTTAATACTGAGAACTCAACCAATTACATTAAAAAATGGAAATAACATAAATTGTGAGGCTTGGAAAAGATTGAATATATAACATAAAACTTAAAAAATAGAGAAGTTGAAAAGTTATATTCAAAGACACAACCTAAGAAGGTTTTTACTTAAAAAGTTTTTAATTTATACATGGTAAAATTCAGTTTTTTGTTGCATAGTCCTATAAGTTTTAACAAAATACAAAGAATGTTTAATCACAACCTATTTACAGAACAATTTCATCACCCCCAAAATTTCCTTATTCTGCCTCTTAACAGTCAAGTTTTACTTACTGGTAACCACTTATTATATTCCATCTCTAATTTCCATTCTTATAATTGGCTTTTTCAGAATTTCATGGTATCATACAGTTTATGGTCTTTTGTGTCTGACTCTTTTCACTGAGCACAATGCATTTGAAATTTATCTATGTTATTGCATGTATTAATAGTCTTTTTATTGCTGAGTAACATTCCATTTTAAAGATGTACCACAGTGACTTATTGCCCAGCTGAGAAACTTTTTTGGTTGTTTCCAGTTTTGGGTAACTAGAAATAAAGCTATTATACACTTGCATCTAGGTGTTTGTTGAACATAAGCTTTATTTTCAGTAGAGTCCTGTAGCAAATATATATTTAAATTTATAAGAAACTGCTTTCTAAATTCTGGCTTTCTTATCGGCAATATATAACAGTTCCAGTTGCTCTGTATCATCCCCACTTGGTATACTCAGTTTGATTTTAACCATTTCAGTAGATGTGCATTGGTGTGTCATTGTGGTTTTAATTTGAGTTTCCTTGGTGAATAATGATGTTGAACATCTTTTTATGTGTTTATCATCTTTATATATTTTTCAGTGAAGTATTTGTTCGAATCTATGATTTTTTAGAATTTTTTTTTATTCTAGGTACAAAATCTTAGACAGATGTGATTTGGAAATATTTTCTTCCAGCCTGTAACTTGTCTTTTCAATTTTTGTTATGATGTCTTTCACAAGGCAAAATTTTTTAATTTTGATGAGTCCAAATTATCAACTTTTTTTTCCTTTATGGATTGTGTGTGTTAGATCTCAAAATCTTTGTCTAATTCAGGTCATAAAGATTTTCCCCTATGTCTTCCTGTAAAAGCTTTTTTTTTACATTTAATTTATGACTCATTTTAAATTAAATGTTGCATAAAATGTGAGATATGGGCAAGCATTTTTTTATTTTGTTTTACATATGTGTAGACAGTGGTTCTAACAATATTTGCTGAAAAGACTATCCTTTCTTCATTGAGTTGTCTCTGTACCTTTGTTAAAAATCCAATTAGCTATATTTGTATCAGTTTATTTCTGGACTCTATTCTGTCTCTTTGATCTATGTTGTCTATCCTTTTGCTAATGACAATAGTATCTAATATTTAGATAACAAATACCATATGCCAGTCACAGTTCAAAGGGTTTTATATATATTAATTTGTTTGATTCTCATAAAACTGAGTTAAGTATTTTACCCCCCCCTTAACAAATGATGAAAGAAAAAGCAAAATGAGGTTGAGTAATTTGTTTAAAGGTATATAAACAGTCAATGAGGAAGCAGTAGTAATTTAAAAATTGATAAGGTCCTTCCTTGTCTAGGTTGAGGAAGAACAAAGATACCAAGTATCTCTAGTAATGATTCTAAAAACTTGTTAATTTTTGCTAGATTACCACATTCTCTGTCAGCAGTGTAATTAATTTTGAAATGAATAACTTGATATATACCCTAAGAATTTAAATTTATGCTTGTGGGAATTTAAAATCACAATATAAATAACTCATGCATTAAAGAATAAATCAATGAAAATTTGAAATACATAGAACTAGCCAATAATGAAAGCACTTGCAACAACAAAGTTGGAGCCAAATTAAAGGGAAATGTATGCCCTTAAATGCATATTTCAGAATGGGAAGCTGTAAAATAATGAGTTTAACATCCAAATTACAAGTTGAAAAAGACCAGCAAAATAAGCCTAAATAACTCAGAGGAAGGAAATAATAAAGAACAGAAGTAAATGAAATAAAAATTAAGATTCCTGGTAAAGCCTAATGAAATTAACAAAACTCTAGTAATTTAACCAAATGAAAAAATAAAAGCCATAAATAATAATAATGAAAAATGAATATATTATAGTTATAGCAGAGATTAATAAAATATTTTTGATATTTATGCTACCATATTTTAAAATTTATCCTAAATTATATATACCTAAAAAGTGACTTACAAAAAGTGACTCAAGAAGTAACAGAAAACCTAAATGAACATGTATCCATTAAAGTGAATCAGCAGTTACAAAATTCCCCCTACAGAAAATAGCAGGCCCCAATTACTTTACAATTTACTGTATACCCATGATTCAAGTATTTCTTATCTTATACAAGCCTCCCAGAGAATAGAAGGAGATTTCTGGCTGTTTGTTCAAATACATTTTCCTCTTCTTCCCAAGCAAAAAGCTAGACTACATATCCTAGCTTCCCATACCATTAGGTAAAGCCATGTGACTGAGTTCTAACCAATGGAATTTGAGTGGAAGTGATGTCATAAAAACCTCCCAAGCACCTTTCTCCATGTTCTTTCTCCCTTAGGCTGGTAGGGATTGAAATGATCCCCAGGGAACTTTAGAAACTATAAGTTATCATGGATTTAATTGACATTTATAGAACACTCAACCCAAATAAAATCAAAATACAACATATCAGGATGTGTTAGATGACACTAAAAGCAATACTTAAGGAAAAATCTATAGCAAAAAACTGCAATGTTAGAAAAATATGTAAATAACCTTAAAAACTAGAATAAGTTCAGCAAATAATATCCAAAACAAACAAAAAAAGTTTGAAAAAAGTGAAAACCAATGATATAGCAGAAAACTAACAGAGAAGGTCAATGAAACCACAAACTGGTTCACTGAGATTAATAAAGTTGACAACTTCTAGATAGATTGATCAAGACAATGAACACAAATTACCTTTATCAGAAATGGCATTACTATATATTCTACAGATATTAAAAGACTAGTAAGTCAATATTATGAACAACTTTATGCTAATAAATTTAACAACTTAGAAGGAATGGAAAAATCCCTTAAGGCATAAATTTCCAAACTCACTCAAGAATAGATAACATAGATAAACCAATGTCTATTGAAGAACCCGAAATTATAATAAAAATTCTCCCCCCATGCCCAGATAACTTTGCAGGTAAATTCTACCAGACATCACTAAAAAAAGAAAAAAGAAAGAAATTTTAAAAAATTCAGACAATGTTGAAAGACTGATAGCTTTCCTCTTAAAATCAAGGGTTTACTCTCACATCTATACAATACTGCGCTGAAGGGTCTAGCTAGCATAACCGGAAATGAAAAAGAAATAAAAGGCATCTAGATTCAAAAAGAAGAAATCAGTGTTTATATCCCCAGTGTTAAAGTCTGAATGTTTTTATATGCCTAAAATTCAAATGTCGAAAAAATTTTAATTTATTTAAAAATATTTTTATTGAGTTTATAGTGGTTTACATTGCTGTTTACATTATAGAAGTATAGAAGTGTAGTCCCTCCCTTCAGGTATTATTGCCACAGAACACCCACTACCAAAGAACCCACAATCCACCACTATAGACCCTTGTGCTCCCAACCCTCTTTGTTCTTGTCCTGATCCCTCCTTCTACCCCCCTGATTGTCCCCATTCCATAGCCAGCTTTCAAGGATTCGATTTTTAGTTTGGCTTGATCTGACCCTTCATTTTGCTTTTCTATATTCCACACATACATGACATTCTCTGATATTTGTCTTTCTCCTATTGATGAATTTTACTTAGCATAATCCCCTTCAGCTCCATCCATTTGACCAACAATGGCTGCAGTTTATCTTTTTTGTGATAGCTGAGTAGTATTCCATTTCACACACACACACAGAGGAGATTAAAATGATAAAATATTTTTGATAAATTTATGCTAACATATTTTAACACTTACTCTAAATTATATACACCTAAAAAGTGACTTAAAAAAGTGATATGAAGTAATAGAAAACCTAAATGAACATGTGTATATTAAAATGAATCAGCAGTTAAAAAGTATGAATCAGTAGTCATGGTATATATACGTGTGTGTGGTGCATATATTAATATATATCACATATTCTTGATCCATTCATCTACTTTTTTTGGAATTTAGGTTGTTTCCATTCTTGGCTATTATCAAAACATGTTGAAATTCTAATGCTCAGTGTGATGGTACAGGAGGTCAGAGGGTGGTCAGAGGGCAGAGGTCTCATAAATGGGATTACTACTTTTATATATTAAAAAAAAGACTCCCCACATAGCTGCCAAGCCCTTTCAACCATCTGAAGAGACCACAAGAAGACACTTTCACCACATTTAAAATGTGACTGTGTGGCTATCCTGATCTCAGATTTCCAGCCTCTACAATATAAAAATAAATTTCTATTGTTTATAAGCCACCTAGCTAGTGGTATTTTGTTACAGTAGCTCAAATGAACTAAGACACATAGAGAACATGATTTGTAATACAGAATGTTCCATGGAATTTTATTTTTTAATATTTTAATATTTATTTATACAAGCACTGGGGTACAGGCCAGAGGCACAGGAGGGTGAGAGAATTCACCAGAGACAGAGCAGGGAGCAAAACAGGCAGAAAGACTGAAGTACACTGCTGAGGGAAGCACCTGGTGAGACAGGAGAGGTCTGCTTCGCCATGTCGGAATCTCCCTGGCCCGCTGGAATCGAACCAGTGCTGCAGAAGCTGCAGACAGCTTCACAGTGCTGCACCCAACCCGCTATGCCACTGGGGAGGCCCCCTATGGAATTTTAGATAAACTAGTAGAACAACTGAATATAACCAGTTTGCAGGATATAAGATCAATGTAAAAGAAGTTGCTTGTCTTTTGAAACTGTTAAACTCTTAAGAGGAAAACAGGAGAAAAATGTCATGACATTTGTCTAGGAATAGGTCATGAATCTGACACCAAAGCATAGGCAAGAAAAGCAAAAATAGACAACTAAAAAACTTCTGAACTATAAAGGAAACAAACAACACAGCGAAAAGGCAATATATAGAACCAGAAAAAATATTTGCAGACCATAAAGGGCTAATTTCCAAAATATATAAGCTATAACCCAATGACAAAACAAAAACAAAAACAAAAAAACAACTTAATAGCCCAATTAAAAATGGGCTAAAGGCTTGAATCGACATTTTGCCAAAGAAGATAAATTAAAGGCCAACAGAGGTTCAACATCATTAACCATGAGGGAACTGCAAGTCAAAACCACAGTGAGCTGTCACTTCACACATTTCGGGACTGTTTTTATCCAAAAAAACCCGAAGGACACTAAGTGTTTGTAAGGATATGGTGAAATTGAAACCCTGTATACTGCTGTTGGGAATGCAAAATGGTGCAGCTGGTGTGGAAAATGGTATGGAGATTCCTCCAAAAATTATAAATAGAACCACTAATATGATCCAGCAATCCTACTTCCGGGTGTTTATCCAAAAGAACTGAAAATGGATCTTGAACTTGTATATTAACACTCCAATGTTTGTTACACTATTCGTAATATCTAGTATGTGTACAAAACCTAAATATCCATGAATGGATGGATGAATGGATAAAGAAAGGTGGAATAAATATATTATTAAAAAATAGAAACAAGAAACCTAAAATGGAGGTTTTCGTGCCTGGGCCTTGCCAGACTTAATATGTAATCTAATTGAAGTTTCAGCCTCTCCCAAAAGTGAAAATCTAGATCAATCAGTCTGGAGTTTCCTGGTCCACACTAGTGAGGTAATCTGCTTGATAAGGAACCCCCTTCTTTTTCCCTCTTCACACCCTGCCCCAGCACACATACCTTTCCTGAGGTAGGGTGAATGGCTGAAATAATCTTTTCTCTTTTGCTAATAATTTGTCCCAAGCTTGCTCTGACTATAAAATCTTCCATTTCGTACAAGCCCTCACAAAGTCTTACATCATCCTATAACCAGGTAGAAGTTGTAAAAGATACCTCAAGAGAATATATATTTTCATACTATCATCCACAAAAACATGTGAATAGTCACTTTGCTGGGAAAGTGCCGATTTTTATCACTGATTTAAAAAACAGTGCTGGGGAGTTTTGTTCATAGTTGTAGAAGATGTGGAACATTAAGATGTCACAGAACAGTCTCTTAACTTTCCCTAAGGTCGTCTTCCAGTTTTATCCCTTAAGTTTCCTTTGCATTTTCCTAGATTCTCTTCCCTATAAACTTCTTTCCAAAAGGTGGGTAGGTCATAGGCCAAAAGATATGTATTACTTTCTAGGATAAGGACTAAAATACTAGTTTCCTTGATTTGAATTAGCCAGGTATGATATAATTGAGGCCATCCTTTGCTTTTCTTCATGTATCTTCAGCATCCTCTGGTGGGCATTAATTTATTTAATAACTTTGGGGGGAAACCTTTACAGTTTTTGAGAAATGGATTTTATAGTACTTGGCACAGGAATAAACTAATTTCCTTATTTTTTTTTTTACATTACCATCTTCACAAAGTAT
Organism: Talpa occidentalis; assembly: GCF_014898055.3. NCBI lineage: Eukaryota > Metazoa > Chordata > Mammalia > Eulipotyphla > Talpidae > Talpa > Talpa occidentalis. The sequence continues at coordinate 31,931,435 of NW_023605305.1, read as the reverse complement.
TATATTAGTCCCTATCGTCAGATTTAAACAAACATCCAAGAGAAAAGCAACTACTTAAGTATAACTAGTACTAATGCTCTACTAATAAATGGTAATATACTATTCTAGAAAGGTTTCAGTTTTAATCTTAGAAAGAAAACAAATTTCTCATGCAATTAATTTTCTTTTAAAGATTTATGTATTTATGCATACAAGAGCTTGGAAGCAGGCCAGAGATGCAGGGGATGAGAGGATTCACCAAAGACAGAGTGGGGAACAGAACAGGCAGACTAACTGAAATACACTACCGAGGGGAGCAGCGGGCGAGATAGGAGAGTTCTGCTGCCCCATGTGGGTTGCTCCCTGGTGGGCCGGTCATCAAACTCGAACTCGTGCTGCAGAGGCTGTGGATTGCTTCATAGTGTGGTGCTTAACCCCTTGCACCACCAGGGAGGCCTTCTCATGCAATTTAAATACCCTAGTTGTGCCTATCCATTTAGTATATTTGGAATTCTGTCCCATCTACATTTGTTATCTGTTCGAAAAAATTATAAAGCACAACTATAAAAGGTAGAATGAACTATTAAAGTATATTTTTTCTCCAAAATTGCTTCTACTGAGTGATACAAAATTGATATAAAATATAATTTATAAAACAAGTAGCAAAGATCCTTAGTTTTGTAGGGTGCTGTACAATTACATAAATAGTTATTGATGTATAAGAGAACATAGAAGAAAAAGCCTGAAATTAGTGCTATTTCATTTCTGAAATCCACTCCTGTTTAGTTACAGATGTTTCTGCTTCTCAGTGAGACCGCTAATAAGCAAAGGAGTCACAAGAGAACAAAAAGAACAAAAACAGAGTAGTGACTATGGGATTAATGGGAAATCCAACACCCTAAGAGTTCACTATCAGAGACAGGAATTGTTTGCTAGGAGAGTAAATTACATATGGTTGTATGTCCATAAGTGCTTCTTATACCATAGAAATGAAGAGGAGGTAGGATTTAAGTTAGAACTAAACAGATGCATAAAACTAAGTATAAAGAAGGAGGGAATAAAACGCCTAGGAACCAAGAAAAGGACTCTAAATTACCAAATTCTTATCAGCAGAGTAATGACAACTGCTGTCTGGGCCCAGAGAATAAAGTAAAATAAGTGCTTAGCCAGCCTTGAAAAAAGTCACCAGACATTCTTATCCTAGTTTAAGCTATCTTGAATGGCTGCTATTATTTGACAATTTCAAGTCTGTAAATCTCTCCTAAACTAAACACTTTATCTAAGATCAATGCTCTGATTGTCACCTAAAACTGTGACTGTCTACTTTCCCGAGTCTGGCCACACCTCCCTGAATACACCTAATCTTGTCCACTTTCCTGAAGTTTCCATGCAAATTGTCTATGTGTTAACTCCACTTTCACAGCCCCTTGAAATATAACTGTATGTACTGTTACTTTCAACCTTCCATTTTTTTCTCATCCTGATAAAAATTTCTGAAGAAAATACACATGTCATTTAAGTTCATTATGCATTCTGAAAGATCAAATGTAGGACTACAAATTAATAGCACCCACTCAAAACTGGCAAAAGAACAAAAAGGAAACAATAAAGTAGACTAATCTGTTCCACAGCAAACTAAAACTTCCAAGCCTTAGAGAATCAGATTAGTACAATTAGCAAAGCTTATTGCAAACAACCGCATAGATGTGTCTGATTACATTAAATATACTTTTTATAATTTCATTCATGTAGCTGCCTATGTGAAAGATGTCCTATTACAGTGTTGTAACAGTATTTATAAATGCTGTCTTGACCCAATTTTGAGACCCAGGCTACAGACTAGTCAGTTTCCTTTCTTGAGTAACCAATTAAGTCCACACTGCAGTTCTCCATTGTAGGGCTCTTATACTCCACACTCACTCTAATTCCCCAGGACCAGGTATCCGACCACCAAGGACAGGCCCTATGTTCCTAAACCTGATGAGATTATTCAAACTGGCTAATCTTAAACCTCCTTACTCTGTCCCACCCCATTTCTTGCTGCAGAAACCAAAATAAAGGCATTTGCCCACTGTTGGTTTCGTCCCCTCTGCCTTGTGGTTGACGCTGGTGCTTGCCCTGAGTGGGGCTGTGCAGTGTGCCCTTATCCCAGGGAACTGTTGAGTGTAATGAGCCGTAAATCTCTTTCTGGCTTCTTTCTTTTGATCTGCTTTTGAACTCACCATTCCTCATTCAAGGTAATATGGTTAAAACAAGTGTCAATAATAGCTGTCGAGATTTCTACCCTGGACAACTATTTCTGTTACTCTGGGGTTGCTACAAATCAGCAAAAATGACTAATGTGTTGCTCCAACATTTGCAGTTTTATTACAGCACAGTTCCAAGGAGGTATTTATTTCAGCTTTTATGTTGGACCTGGTAAACATCTGATATTTTATCGTCAATAAAATTAAGGTTAATTTAAATGTTTTAAGTCTATTTTGTCTCATTAAGGTAACATTGGTTCACATTGCTATTTGTGTTTTTGATCTATAGGATCTCCTCCTTCAGGTTTGTAAGGTTGATTTTTCTAAATGACAATATGAAGAGATTATTACAAAAGAATAACTATGTTGGATAAATAAAGCTCCAAAGCAGAAGAGCTAACTGAAATCTAAGATAAAAGGAAGCAGAAATGGAGAAAAAAAACACAACACTTTATTTGCAATCATCCCTTGCACTGCACCAAAAACATTTGGAATTAAGAAATAACTATGTAGATGATACTAAAATTGACCAATAAGAAAACTTGACATATTATTTATGTCAAGCCAGGAAATGTTAAATTAAGCAATTTATTAAATGGAACTGCCAGTATAGTTATAATACTTGATTTTTATTCTTGTGGTCATCCTTCGATCCCCATCAAGAAGTATAATAATTAATTAGCCAGGACTAGAGCTGGAGTGACCTTTTATTTTTTTTTTAATAATAAATTTTATTTTTATATTCCCCATACATTTGCACCCCCCCCATTCTGACCCCAATCCCTCCCCTCCCGCCCCCCACTCCCCAAAAACTGTCTCTGGTTCATAGTTTTTTGTTGATATTGATTTTCACTTTCTTATAGTTATTCATTTTCCTGGTCCCTTATTTAAGTTCTTTAGATTACTGCTATGAGTGAGACCATCCGGTATTTCTCTTTTTCTTTCTGGCTTATTTCGCTGAGCATGATCCCTTCCAGCGCCATCCATGTTGCTGCAAATTGCATGTGTTTATCTTTTTTGAATGCTGAGTAATATTCCATGGTATATATGTACCACATCTTCTTGATCCAGTCATCTATTTTTGGGCATTTGGGCTGTTTCCAAAGCTTAGCTATTGTAAATAGTGCTGCTCTAGACATAGGGGTGCAGGTGTTCTTTGGAATTGATGTTTCTGTGTCCTTTGGGTAAATACCTAGGAGTGGACTTGCTGGATCATATGGAAGCTCTATGTTTAGTAGGTTCAGAAATCTCCACACAGCTCTCCATAGTGGTTGGACCAGTTTGCACTCCCACCAACAGTGCAGAAGAGTTCCTTTTTCTCCACACCCTCGCCAACATTTGTTGTTGCTAGTTTTTTTAATATGTGCCATTCTCACTGGTGTAAGATGGTATCTCATGGTAGTTTTGATTTGCATTTCCCTGATGACAAGTGATGTTGAACATTTTTTCATATGCCTGTTGGCCATTTGCATTTCCTCTTCAGAGAAGTTTCTTTTTAGCTCTTCTGCCCATTTTTTGACTGGATTATTTTCTTTGTTGTTGTTGAGTCTCATCAGCTCTTTGCAGATTTTTGTGATCAGTCCTTTATCATTAGTGTTGTGTGCAAAAATGTTCTCCCAGTTGGTGGGGTTTCTCTTTGTTTTTGTTATTGTCTCTTTTGCTGTGTAGAAGCTCTTTAATTTGATGTAGTCCCAGTTGTTTATCTTTGCCTTCACTATCACTGCTTTGGGTGATGTGTCTGTAAAGATGTCTTTGATGTGCATATCACGTAGTGTTTTGCCTATATTTCCTTCTATGTATTTTATGGTTTCAGGTCTTATGTCTAGTTCTTTAATCCATTTTGAGTTGATTTTTGTGTATGGTGTGAGGTAGTGGTCAAGCTTCATTCTTTTGCATGTAGCGACCCTGGAGTGACCTTTTAAATATGCCATTTTCACAAGTATTTTATTATTTGAACTAAAGTAAAACTTTTGCCTTGTTGATGTTCCCCATCTTATCCCCAAAGAAGACTTGAAAAATCATTACAACTTGAAAGGGAACAAGCCTTAGTCATCACCTTTTCAATGTTTTTATTAAAATATACCAGTACCATTACCATTCTTCCTCGTCTTAAATATAAAATAAATCTAAGATACACAGCAAATATGTGTTTACTTCCCATACAGAGTTGTAAGCATTTCCAACTAAACTAACTTTTATCATAAAAATAATTTTAGGCAAACTAAGAAAATTGTGATGACAGAAACATAAAATGTGAAAGGAGGAGTAAAAGGGTAGTTTTTCTATGTAAGTGAAGTTGTTGTGAATGTCATTTTATTACTGAGATCTATTGCTTTATTGTCCCTTCAGAATTAAAGAAAAAGTGACATAGTCTATAGCATAGAAAATATGGAAATACTTAATTGTCAAAGGTATAGTGTGAAATTTTGGGACAGATTATAAACAGTCTGTACACTACTTGTTCAAATCTTTGAGTATTAAGAAATAGCAATTAAAAATGCTAACAATGTACACTCAGACAGAGGAAAAGCAATGTAATCTAAATGAATAATCCATCTAATTAAGGAGTATGTAAAAATACTATTAGTTTTCTGATCTTGTTTATCTGGCATAAAACTTCTTGGTTTTCCAGTTTTAAATCCATCAAAAGAAAATTATACTTTACATTTATGAAAAATATTCCTATCTTTCCCTGACACTACAAATTTATAGTTTTTTTTAAAAAGTATATTTTTGAGAAGTCTATAGTTTTTCTAAATTTAAGTAATATATTAGACTTGTCAGGAGAGTGTTATGAATCTTCCAACAAAAGTAGTGAATACTCTTGGTAATCTATTTGCATTACTTAAATGTGATGTAATAACTCAAATCTGATGTTCATTGCAGATAACATGCCTAGATTTATAGTCTGCATTTTTAAGAATAATTTTACTTTAGATACCTGTATCTTTTGTGATTAATTCCTGCCACTTATCAATTTAAATGTATCATATACAAACTTTTGATTCTTTCATGACATTTTCCATTTGGCCTTAGCAATTTATTATTTTGAAGATCTGGATGAAATTCTTCCAAAATGTTCTGATGATTTCATCATATTACCATATTTAAATCTCACATTTAAATCCCAATTGAAATGAGTGGAGGAATTTTAGCTTTTCTTGAATAAATTCTGAAACTGTCACTCTACTTTTGCTTTTCAAAATGAATTTAATTGTTGTCCCCAAACCTGTTATTTGTGCTATTTCAAAGGTTTCTTGAGTTCCTTTGTAGATGTTTGTTCTATTAAAACCAAGCCTACTTTTTCAGTAACTTATGACTCTTTTGAACTTTGGCTTATTTTTGTTTCACAGAGATTGGGAAGGCTGAAGGACTTTATGTTCCCTTTTTGGGTAAATTTTGTTAAACGATTTTTCTGATAATACTTGCCAAGTGTTCCTACCATTTATTAAACTGCTTGAAAACTATAATCCTCTATGACATGCTTTAAATAAGACTGTGGAGTTTTCCCCCTTTATTTTCTTGTTTAGTGCATAAAAGATTTTTTTAAATGCGGTGATTTAAACAGATCATATGGTTTCTATGTCCTGAAACGCTGATGAATTATCTTTGAGTTAAGAAATGTTAGCAATGTACTAAAAACATCTATTTCATTTTTAGTTTGAAATGAGTGTTTTCATCATGCTGAAGAGAGTTGGTTAAATTTAATACTGAGATGCTTATAAGTTTTTTTATTCCCATGAACTTTTCTCAGTGCATTTACCAACCATGTGTCAGATCACATTGCTAATATTTATTAAAATATATTGGATTGGTATTCTTTTCAACTGCTGTTCTCCTTAAAGTAATTTAAATTCCTTTATAATATGAAATCTGATAAATTTGTTTCTTCAAACTTCATTTCTTCAAACTTCTTTAATTCCCAACCATGCCATATTTGCTGTCAAAGTAGAACTGTTTCTTTTTTCTTATCTTTTTAAATAGATATTTTTATGATATCACTCATATTTTATTTTTGTTTATATTATAAACTGATTATTTCAAATAAGAACTATTTTACCAATTCTTGCCTTTGCGTCTTATTTTCTGTTGAAACACTTTGCTTACCTAAAGTCCATAAAATAATTTTCCTTCCTAATACTTTATTTTTTTTTTTTTTTTACTTGTTTATTTATTTATTTTTTTTTTAAATATTAAATTTTATTTTTATATTCCCCCATACAATTGCAAACGCCCCATTCTGACCCCAATCCTTCCCCTCCCGCCCCCCACCCCCAAAAAGTGTCTCTGGTTCATAGTTTTTTTGTTGATTTTGATTTTCACTTTCTTATATTCATTTTCCTGGTCCCTTATTTAAGTTTTCTAGATTCCTGCTATGAGTGAGACCATCCGGTATTTTTCTTTTTCTTTTTGGCTTATTTCGCTGAGCATGATCCCTTCCAGCGCCATCCATGTTGCTGCAAATTGCATGTGTTTATCTTTTTTGAATGCTGAGTAATATTCCATGGTATATATGTACCACATCTTCTTGATCCAGTCATCTATTTTTGGGCATTTGGGTTGTTTCCAAAGCTTAGCTATTGTAAACAGTGCTGCTATAAACATAGGAGTGCAGGTGCTCTTTGGAATTGATGTTTCTGTGTCCTTTGGGTAAATACCTAGGAGTGGAATTGCTGGATCATATGGAAGCTCTATGTTTAGTAGGTCCAGAAATCTCCACACAGCTCTCCATAGTGGTTGGACCAGTTTGCACTCCCACCAACAGTGCACAAGAGTTCCTTTTTCTCCACATCCTCGCCAACATTTGTTGTTGCTAGTTTTTTTAATATGTGCCATTCTCACTGGTGTGAGATGGTATCTCATGGTAGTTTTGATTTGCATTTCCCTGATTACAAGTGATGTTGAACATTTTTTCATATGTCTGTTGGCCATTTTCATTTCCTCTTCAGAGAAGTTTCTTTTTAGCTCTTCTGCCCATTTTTTGACTGGATTATTTTCTTTGTTGTTGCTGAGTCTCATCAGCTCTTTGCAGATTTTTGTGATCAGTCCTTTATCATTAGTGTTGGGTGCAAAAATGTTCTCCCAGTTGGTGGGGTTTCTCTTTGTTTTTGTTATTGTCTCTTTTGCTGTGCAGAAGCTCTTTAATTTGATGTAGTCCCAGCTGTTTATCTTTCTCTTCACTATCACTGCTTTGGGTGATGTGTCTGTAAAGATGTCTTTGATGTGCAAATCCCGTAGTGTTTCGCCTATATTTCCTTCTATGTATTTTATGGTTTCAGGTCTTATGTCTAGTTCTTTAATCCATTTTGAGTTGATTTTTGTGTATGGTGTGAGGTAGTGGTCAAGCTTCATTCTTTTGCATGTAGCGACCCAGTTTTCCCAGCACCATTTATTGAACAAACTTTCTTTGCTCCAATGCATAGTCTTTGCTCCTTTGTCAAAGATTAGTTGACCATAAATCTGTGGGTTTATTTCTGGATTTTCTATTCGATTCCATTGGTCTGTATGTCTGTTCTTGTTCCAATACCATGCAGTTTTGATGATTATGGCTTTGTAGTATAGTTTGAAGTCTGGGAGTGTGATGCCTCCATTTCCTTCTTTTTTTTTCAGGAGAGCTTTGGCTATTCGGGGTTTTTGGTGATTCCATATGAATTTCATCAATAATTGTTCTATTTCTTTGAAGAATGCCATTGAGATTTTGATTGGAATAGCATTGAATCTGTATATTGCTTTTGGTAGGATGGCCATTTTAATAATGTTTATTCTTCCAATCCATGAGCAGGGGATGTCTTTCCATTTCTTTGTGTCTTCTTCTATTTCTTTTAACAGTGTTTTATAGTTTTCTTTGTATAGGTCCTTTACCTCTTTTGTTAGATTTATTCCCAAATATTTGATTTTTTTTGTTTCGATAATAAAAGGGGTGGTTTTTTTGATTTCTTCTTCTTCAGATTTATTGTTTGTGTATAGGAAGGCTACTGACTTTTGCGTGTTGATTTTGTATCCTGCCACTTTACTGAATTGATTGATGAGTTGAATTAGTTTTTCTGTGGAGATTTTGGGGTTCTCTATGTATATTATCATATCATCCGCAAATAGTGATAGTTTGACTTCTTCTTTTCCTATTTGGATTCCTTGGATGTCTTTCTCTTGTCTTATTGCTCTGCCTAGGACTTCCAGTATTATATTGAAAAGCAGTGGTGAGAGTGGACATCCTTGTCTTGTTCCAGATCTTAATGGAATTGCTTTCAGCTTTTCACCATTGAGAATGATACTGGCTGTTGGCTTGTCATAGATGGCCTTTATGATGTTGAGGTATGTTCCTTGTATCCCCAGAATTTCAAGGGCTTTTATCATGAATGGGTGTTGCACTTTGTCGAAAGCTTTCTCAGCATCTATTGATATTATCATATGGTTTTTATATTTCTTTTTGTTGATGTGTTGGATAACGTTGATTGATTTTCGGATGTTAAACCATCCTTGTGCCCCTGGAATGAATCCAACTTGGTCGTGGTGAATTATCTTATGGATACATTGTTGGATTCTGATAGCTAAAATTTTATTGAGGATTTTTGCATCAGTGTTCATTAGGGAGATTGGCCTATAGTTTTCCTTTTTTGTGTTGTCCTTATTCGGTTTTGGTATTAGTGTAATATTGGCTTCATAGAACGTGTTTGGTATTGTCCCTTCCTTCTCAATTTTTTGGAAGAGTTTGTGAAGGATAGGCACTAATTCGTCTCTGAATGTTTGGTAGAATTCATTTGTAAATCCATCAGGTCCTGGGCTTTTGTTTTTGGGGAGGTTTTTGATTACCATTTCAATTTCACTAATTGTAATTGGTCTGTTTAGGTGTTCTATTTCTTCTTTATCTAGCTTTGGGTGATTGTAGAGTTGTAGGAATTTGTCCATCTCCTCTAGATTGTTGAACTTGTTTCCATATAACTGTTCATAGTAGTTACTGATTATTCTTTTGATTTCTGCTGTGTCCGTTGTGATTTCTCCTCTTTCATTTATGATTCTGTGTATTTGTGCTTTCTCCCTTTTTTCCTTTGTGAGCCTGGCTAGGGGTTTGTCTATTTTATTTATTTTTTCAAAGAACCAGCTCTTGGTTTCATTGATCTTTTGGATTGTTTTTTTAGTTTCAATTTCATTTATTTCTGCTTTGGTTTTTATTATTTCTTTTCTTCTACTGGTTCTGGGGTTTTTTGTTGTTCTTTTTCTAGATCTTTGAGCTTCGAGATTAGGTTGTTTCTTTGAGTTCTTTCTTGTTTTTTGATGTGAGCTTCTATTGCTATATATTTTCCTCTTATTACTGCTTTTGCTGCATCCCATACATTTAGGATATTGGTGTCCTCCTTGTCATTCAATTCAAAGAATTTTTTAATTTCTTCTTTGATCTCCTCGTTAGTCCAGTGGTCTTCCAGTAGTGTGGCTTTTAATCTCCATGAGGTAGGATAGTTCCTTGCCTTCTTTTTATGATTTATTTCTAGTTTGATGCCTTCGTGGTCAGAAAAGATGGTTGGTATGATTTCAATCTTGGTGTATCTGTTGATGTTTGTCTTGTGCCCCAGTATGTGATCGATCCTGGAGAATGATCCGTGTGCGCTTGAGAAAAATGTGTACTCCGTTTTTTTTGGGTTTAGTGTTCTATAGATGTCTGTTAAGCCCAAATGCTCTAGGTCCTTATTTAGAGCTTTAGTTTCTTTACTTATTTTTTGTCTTGTTGATCTATCCATTGTTGATAGTGGTGTGTTGAAGTCTCCCACTACATATGTGTTTTCTCTGATGTCTGTTTTCAGAGAGGACAACAGTTGTCTGATATATTTTGGTGCTCTTTCGTTTGGTGAGTATATGTTAATGAGTGTTATTTCTTCTTGAAGTATTGTCCCCTTAATCATAATGTAGTGACCATTGGGGTCTCTTTTTATTTTTTTGAGTTTGAAGTCTGTTTTATCTGATATAAGTATAGCTGTTCCTGCTTTCTTTTTTGGCCCATTTGCTTGTAGGATTGTTTTCCATCCTTTGACTTTGAGCCTATTTTTATCTTTTGTAGCTAAATGTGTTTCCTGGAGACAGCAAAAGGTTGGGTTTTGTTTCTTAATCCAGGCTGCAACTCTGTGTCTTTTTATTGAAGAGTTTAGTCCATTTACATTTAGAGTTAATATTGATATGTTAGCATCTGTATTTGCCATTATGTTTGTCTTTCCTTTGATTTTATTTATTTATTCTTTTAATAACTTTTTTTTTTTTCGGTCTTCTTTCGTTGTTATTCGTCCCTCTGAGGTTCTGGCTTTAGGATTCCTTGTAGTATTTTTTGGTGGGGGTTTAGTCGCAATGAAATTCCGGAGTTTCTCTTTGTCTGGGAAGGTCCATATTCTTTCTTCATGGAGGAAAGAGAGCTTTGCGGGATAGAGTATTCTTGGTTGGCATCTGTTTTCTTGGAGTCTGTTGACTATGTCCCTCCACTCTCTCCTTGCCCGTAGTGTTTCTTCAGAGAAGTCTGATGTCAGCCTGATTGGTTTTCCTTTGAATGTTATCTGTTTCTTCCCTCTTGTCAGCTTCATTATTTTTTCCTTGTCCTGGATTCTTGGGAGCTTTACTATTATGTGTCTTGCTGTGTTTTTCCTTTCGTCGTGGAAGTTTGGTGTTCTTCTTGCTTCTTGTATATCAATTTTCAGCTCCTTCTTCTCATTTGGGAAGTTCTCTTCAATTATATCCATGAATATTTTCTCTGTTCCTACATCTCTCTCCTCTCCTTCTGGAATTCCTATAACTCTTATATTTCCTTTCCTCATGGAGTCAGATAGTTCCCGAAGTCTTTCTTCATTCTTTTTCCTTCGTACTTCTCTTTCCTTTTCTGTTTTGGTTCTTTTTATTTCTGTGTCTTCAAGATTACTTATTCGTTCTTCCATTTCATCTATTCTGCTTTCATTGCTTTTCCCAGAGTTCTTTAGTTCCTCCATTAATTCTTTGATCTCCTGCATTTCTCTTACTTCCCTCTTTAGGGACTCAATTTCCTTCTTCTGATCTATCACTTTTTTAATCATGGCAATTTTAAATTCTCTTTCTGGAAGGCTCAGAAGTTCTTCCAAGTTGCTGTCGTTGCAATCTGGGGAGTGGTTTTCTTTTTGTGGTGTGCTTCTTTCCTGAGGAGTTTTTAGGTTGCGTGTGGTTCTTCTACTCCCTACTGTCTGTTTTCTAATTTGTCGTATGCGTTGGGACACTGTGTTGCTCGGACTGACTGACATCTTGGGTGAACTTCTCCGCTCCCCTCTGGCTCTTCCAGGAGCCATCTCTGTCTTCTGGGGGAGCTTTCTGCTGGTTTTAGGCAGTTTTTACTGAAGAAATGTCCCTGTTCTCAAATGGCGAAGCAGGATGCAGTCCCTGCGCCTCCGGTTTCAGGCACACTCTTCTGCGCACCCGGTCTGCCCCGGACGTGGGTGCCTGCTCCCTCTGTGGGCTCAGACTGCTGGTCGGAAGGGGCCTGGCGTGGAATAACTTCCCGGCTGGCCACTGGGTCCTCCAGAAACCTTCTGCCCTTTTCAAGCAGACGGCAGCCCGGGCTGTGTGCGCGTCTCCCGGGGTCTTTGTTCTTCTCTAATGGCGCCCGGAGCCGTTCGCTCACTGCCGCGGCGGATCCTGCAGGGTTCGCCTCAGCTCCCGTTCACGGGGTGTGGTGGCTGCAATAGTTCCTTTCCGCTCACAGTCCCGCTTGCTGCGTCGTTTGTTCTTGTCGGTTGTTTTGGTTTGTTGTTTCCTCCTCTCTGCTGGTCGGAGAGTGCCGCCTCTGTGGGCGGGGGAGGGGAGCAGGGTTCTGCGCTTCCCTCCCTTCTAGTCCTCTTTTATGGCCACTTTCTTCTTCGGGCAGTTCGCTGGCGTCACCCGTTTATCTTCCGTGTCCCAGTTCTCACTGGGACCTGCCGCTTTTCCTCCCTATTCACTTTTTTTAATGGGAGATCTTACTCGCAGCGTCTCCTCGCCGCCATGTTGCTCCGCCCCCAGGAATGAGATTCTCCCTTCCTAATACTTTAATAAATTAACTGCTTTGAAGTGTAACCTGCTCTGAATTTGAAGATGGTAGCTGCCCAATATATGCAGCACTGCACTAATATTAGGCCCCCTTTTATTTAACCAGAAAAGCATAATAAAATATAACTACTATATAATAAATCATATATTTTAAATCACTTTGTTATTCAATATTAAATCATTAATTATGATGATTAAAATTATCTTGTAAAATTCTAAGAATTAGTAAAAAATACTATTGGAAAAATATGCTAAAGAATTTAGTAAAAAATTAACTACAAATTGAAGCTGCCTTATGAAAATCTGATTCCATTAGCTTAATTTAGGAAAGTAACAATCAAAAACCACCTTATATATCAAATGGTATTAATGATAGTATCTATCTTATTAAGGATTTTGCGTATCAAAAGAGAGTATACATATAAAGTGCTTAGTACAATATCTAGCACTTCAAAAGTTTAATAATGCTACTATAACCATTCTCCCATACTCTCCATGCCCTCCCCCTGCTCTAACCCACTCCAGTCCCAAATTGTTTCACCTCTGAAATTTTAATTCCTAGCCTACTTTTGACCATAATAGTCCTTTCTCTGATCATTATTTTTGCTTTTACTGCCTTAATCCCACTCTAATTTTACTTCAGTGATATTGTAAATCCTTGGCCTCCTCATTTCCCCCCAATTTATTACCATTCCCTAGATTTGTTTCAGTCTACTTCTTTTCTATCACACAAAACCCCACAATCCACAAGTTTAACTGTACTTATTCCCTTAGCTTTTGTTAAAACCTAGAGGTGTATCAGTCACAGAATCTGAAGCCAGAAAATTCTGGCGCTATCATTTACTAGTCATGAAAAATGAACAAGATGTTTCACCTTTATTGATAGGATATGGATAATGATGATTGTTAGACTTAAACTTAATAATGTATATAAAACACTTACCATGGAGGCTGGCATATAGTAGGCCAATGAAACTTAGCCCCTTCTCCCATTCCCTTCAGTAACTATTACTAAATTACATCATTCTCTTTAAACTCTCATTTAATTTCTTCCTCCCACTAGCTTAGCACATGACCCAATTTCCTTATTTCATGGAATAATTAGGTCAAAACTCCTCTAGTAGCCTCAATTATACTTATAAATTAATCCGCATCAATAGTTCTCTTTATCTCCTTTTCAGACTCAGTAAAAGAATCCCCTTTCTTTCTATGGCTTAATATTCTACCTGAGTTCCAGAATCATTAATCCTCATTTCTCTCTTCCTTCTGTACTAACCCTTCCTGCATCTTCCCTTCCCCCCAATAAAACATATAAACATTATTCAAAAACCTGTCCCATCTTTAAGACAAATAAACATTTTATTAATCTTCATAGCTAAGCATCTTGGAAGAATTGTTTGTTCTCACTATTTTTGCTTTCTTCCATTCACTTCCCAATACATCCTACTATTATTTCTGCCCAACCCATTCTTCCAAAGCTGCTCTCATTAAGGTCAAATTTGTTCTCCATATTACCATGGCGAATAGATACTTCTCTGCAGTAGTGACACTGTTGTCTTCTCCATCAGTCTCATAATTCTTCTCCCCCTTGACTTCTGTGCCAGAATTTTCTTCAGGTTTCCAGTTCTTACTCATTCTAATATTCATCTCCCAAATGACATAGTTCCTTAAGACTCTGAATCTTTTCCCCTCACATTAGTTGGGAGATCCATCTGAATCTGTAATTTCAACTGTAACATCTTTAGGCTGATGACTCATTAAACTTCATTTTCCATCTTGATCTCCAGTTTAAGCTCCAAAATCTTTTACTCAACTAGCTATCACATCACTCCTTGGAACTGTCCCACAAAATACTTCAAATTGAACATACTGAAAGCTTAACTCAAATTTGCTTCTTCAGATATAGCAATTGTTTTAGTCAATAATAAGCAATCATCTTCCACACAATAGGAAAGCTTTTCTTAATCCAGATTCTTTATTGGAACACAGAAAATTATTACATGACTATTTTCTCAAAATTTTCAAGGATAAGCACATAATTTACTATTTCAGATGCACAGAAAATTAATTCATTGCATATAATAGATGTGTTAGGGTACTAGGGCTTAATTCTCTCATAGAGATAGGTGCTCATTTACTTCAACATCTATGCACCAAGTTATATAGCTTTTACCTCCTATCTCTGGTATCGTCCACTTCACAACCCCTGGCCTTTGTTAGTTTATGCTCTTGTCATTTTTTTTTTCTGTTTGTCTACAATAGCCTATAAATTTGGGTGATCCCAAATCTAACTCTAATTTTCTGACATTTCACTTTAGGCTCATTATGCTACATGTACTCCCTCAAATGTGATGTTTTTCCCTGACCTTTCTGTGTCTTTGCTGTTTCCTTTCTCAGGTGTCCCTCAACTCATTTGATCAAGCTAATTTTTTTTCTTTAATTACACAAGCAAGGTTGAGTGCATATTCTTCATAAAGAATTCTCACAACTGGAAAGTATACAAAGTAAAAGGTAAATATTCCCTTATCTTGACCTCACTCCTGAAATTCCACATGTAAACATACATATACATTTTCCTCTCTACATAATAGTAACTATTATTGACAGTATGGTTTGTATAATCTAAATTCTATTTGTTCATCAACTGTAAGATTAGGTGCATCACCTCCTGAAGTTATCTCTGAGTCTCTATTGAGTTAACATCTATTAGCTTCTATAAAACCCTGGGTTTAATTAGTGTATCGCATTTTAGTTGTTTAACTTTTGACTTATACCCAGCCTGAATTATAAAATCCTGGGAGTAGGATTTTCTTTTTAATCTTTATGTTTCCCCAGTTGTCAGAGTGCTTAAACATTTTTTTGGTTGAATTTTAGTCAAAGAGGGAAATTATTGAATCCAAAATTCCAAAGACCAGTGGGTGCTTTGGAGAAAGAAAGGAAGTGAGAGAAAATGATAGCAAAAATGAGAGCCATGTCACTATCTCCAACTTGCAATAGGAAACTCCACTGAAGTCTCCAATCTTCATATTAAGTGGAGTGCTGGCTTAGGGTATGTACTTTCCAACAGATCTCACTTGAGAGCTTGGCTCCATTTTCTCTCAATTTCTTTTGCTTTCCAGTCCACTTTGCCTTCTACCTACCCTCCAGGTCTTTGCTTTGTTTTCTCAAAAGTAGTCTAGAGTATATCACTAACCAATGATAATAACATCTTGTTAAAATATTTCTATATAGACAGCACTTGTAATGAAAGAATTTTCATTTTTTAAGAATTTGTTTAAGCCAAGTCAACAAAGCACAGTTCCTGTGCCCATCTGCTAGAACACAAAAATAGCCTCACTATGCAGAAACAGATGTTTAAAATGGTATTCATTAAAATGAGATTCCACCTGTAATAGAAAACAGAAAGTGGATGTAAATGGAATGTTGTAAGCTGGCAGTGCTTGCTTTTGCCTTCCATTCCCTTAGGAAAGTATGTTTTTGGGCAAAAGCTTATTAATAGGAATATGCTTCTGGTTTTAGTCTCTGGTGATATGGGTTATTAATAATATTGAAATACAATCACCCTATACTCATTAGGAGGGGAACAGTCATGAAAAAAATATGTCTAGTGTGGGTGCCTTCTTGCCAACAAATAAAGTTATCTTGGGCAGAAAATGAATATCCTATATTAGTAACAGAAACGAACATTTACTGGTGCCTTTTATGTAAGGTGTTTTACTGTACATTTTTATAAGTAACTTAAGGAGATACTAGTGTCACTTTATAGGGAATGGAACCTGAGTGATATATTAACTTGTCCAAAGTCATAACTACATTGGGCCCCAAGACTCCCAGATTCCTAAGCCATTGCTCTTTTCCCACTATTTCCCACTATCCTTAAAACAAAAAAGAAACATAGAGATTAAAAACTTTACACTGGGCCTCCCTGGTGGTGCAAGGGGTTAAGACACAAGTATGAAGCTATCTGCAGCCACTGCAAAATGAGTTCTTTTCCTGACCAGGGACCTACCCACATGGGGCAGCAGACTTCTCCTGACACACCCGCTGCTCCCCTCAGCAGTGTATTTCACGCAATCTGCCTGTACTGCTCCCCACTCTGTCTCTGGTGAATCCTCTCCCCCTCTACACCTCTGGCCTGTACCCCAGTTCTTATATGAATAAATGAATCTTTAAAATAAAAAAATAAAAACTTTACACTACCAAGTAGAGCATCTAGGATGTAAATCCAGGTCTGTCTGATTCCATAACTTATTCACATTTTATATCATTTTGATCTTTGCTTCAACTTCATTTAGTCCCATTTATGGCATGAAGAAAAAGAACTGCCCCTCTAGTGAAATAGGCAGAATTCTCGGTTATAATTAGCAAGCCCAGGCCAGCTTTAGTAACTGTAAACTACAAGTACCAAAACATATAGACTGTTGAAAATACACAAATCATTTTTGAATATATGTAAAAGATAGATTAACATTTTATTACTTCTTAAACCTTATCCTTTCAATTATTAGTCTAATAAATATTCATTGATCTCTTTCTTTGTGTGAGACATAGGATCAGTCAGAAAGAAGTCCTTGTCTTCATGGAATTTACCTTTTGTCTGGAGATTATTAGTGAGTCATTATGACTTTGACTTTTATTCTGAAGGATACTGTGAGAATTTGATGTGTTTTGGTATGTCTCCTATATCTGACAGTGACCAATATGTTTCATTCGTCTTCAGAAAAATGAGATTCAAATTAAGTGTTTCATAACCAGTGACTGATTAAACTTAATTTCTTCATTTTTTATAAATATATTTCATTTTCAGTGTTCCCATATAAATGTCTACCCAGCTTAGCTATTTGATAAAATATCCACAAGATGGTGCCATGGTTAACATGTTGACATGGGAATTTGAGAACTATAAGGGGAAAAAAGCATTTCACATACTATTAAATATTACAAAATTACCACCAAATTTTCATTCATTTGCTATAATAACTCTCATTTTGCATTTCAAATGGTGTTGAGATTATTAGATTATAGTATCACATTTTTTTAGTCTAAGTAAACATTTCCTTAAGGGGAATATTAAACAATGAAATGATATTTAAAGTTTCTAATAGAAATATATAGTGTTCCTTTTATACTTTAAAATGAATGAATATGTTCTCTTGTGCTATCATTACTGCCAAGATTAATGGTATCACATTAAGCAGCATAAGTTAAATTTATATAAAGGCTGGGTATTTGCTATGATTTGAATTATGTCCCCTCCACTCAATTCAAATATTGAAGATTTAACCCTACTATGATAATATTTGATGATGGAACCTAAGTTTAGATGAGATCATGAAGATGGGGCTCTCTTGATGGCATTAGTGTTCTTGCAAGAACAGATATGAAAGAGTTTGCTCTCTGTCTATCCACCACTTGAGTACACAGCCAGAAGATGACCTTTTGCAAGCCAGGAAGAGTTATCAGAAATTTATTATACTAACTTTCTGGTTTTGGACTTCCAGCATCTAGACCTTTGAGAAAGTTGATACCTGTTGTTTAGGTCACCCAGTCTATGGTAATTTGCTATGTCAACCTGAGTATATTAAAACAGACCAGAATAGCCTTCAATTTGTGTTTTTCTGTTATTTCCTCACAATTAAATTTAGGTTATCCATTTTAGACATAGCCTGATATCAATTTGTTCCACTACATTATATTTGTTACATTGACAATTATATTAATTACTGATTTGATTTTCCTATGTGCTGTTTTGGAATATATTTTATTTTCCTTTAATGTTTACATAAGAAAATAGCATGTTATATTTACTTTTCTTATAGTTTGCTTATTTTGCTTTACACTATTTCCTAGAAATCCCTTCATCTCAGTTTATATAGATCTTTCTCATTCTCTTTGACAGCTGTATACTCTATTTTGTGAATGTACTATAATTTAGTCAATCAATCTATGTATGAGGATTTAGAGTTCCCACACCCTAGTATTCTGTAATTACAAATATGGAGCAATGAATAACCTTGTACAGTTTTTTTTCATGTTGTTAGAAATATATCTTCACATGGGATTGCTGGTTGAAGGACAATGTATGTATCTTGTTAGCTATAGTCATATTCACCTCTA